>NC_066623.1:111890998-113290998 GCF_025201925.1 Gopherus flavomarginatus | reverse complement strand
CCAGTTCCAGCTGCTTCGGAGGAACTGCAGCACAATCTGTAGTGGACAGCTGTGGAATAACCTGCCTGTACAGGAGGCTTTTTTCCTACTCAGCTGCTTTCTCAGTTAGCCATTGGTCAGCTTATGACCTGGATAGGAAGGTTTATCATTACATCAGGCAGGATTTTTAGACAGCTTGTGAATGAGATAACGGATGTTCCAGGAGTGAAGGCACTAGTCTTGGATTTGGGGGAAACAGTTCAGTTCTTGCTCTGCCACTGATTTCCTGTGTGAGCTTGAATGTCGGGCCTGGTCTACGCATAAACTTATTGCTGGCATAGCTGGGAATGTAAAAAAATGTCACCACCTGAGGAACCAACACAGCTGTCCTTGCAAAAACTCCCTAGTGTAGGCTCGGTTATATTACTAAAAACCCCTTTTGGCAGCATTGCTTATTTAGTTGCCCAGGCAACCATAATGCAGTCCTTTTGTGCGCTTTATGATCCATTTTTTAACTACACAATTGTGTGCCATTTTTTCCATGGGACCTCTGCCTCCTTCATTGCGCAGAATAGACCTGCTCTGGGGTGGAGCAGGGTTGTGCGCGAGGGAGGCTGTTGTTTATAGGATCCCTGCCTCACCTGTTGTGGAAGGTCTGTAGTGATGCGGCAGGGGATGCAGGAAGAGAAAGAATGGGGTCACGGTTAAGGCAGCGGAATGCTGCCCTGGAGAACTGGATTCTGTCCCTGCCTCTGTCACAGTGTGGCTGTGGGATGCTAGTCAAATCACCTTAAACCACACTTTTCACAGGAGGCCACTAATTGTGTGTTCCTCGTTTTCTGGGTAACTGAGTTGAGACCCTGGGATCTGATTTGAAGAAGGACTAAACGGTCGCAGATGCAGTTGCAGTCGGTGGGAGCTGTGCTTTCAACACACAACGTGCTATATCATGCTAGGCATCTCAATTAATTGATATTTTTTGAGTAATCTCTCCAATGGGGATAATCACATTTCCTCATCTCACAGGGGTTGGGAAATGTAATTGCAGTGTGTGAAGCACTCAGCCACCCTACTGATGGGCACCACAGAAGAGCCCACGAGGAAATGAATAATGTTGTCTTCAGAGCCAGGTTTGAATAGCGTGCAGTAAATAAGACCCAGTGCAATATATTGAACAATATGGAGAAAACAATATTGAATAGCTGTTCATTGATTTTGCACCATCTGTCCTTTGCCCTGAATGAGGCAGAGGTCCTGTGGAAAAAGTAATATCTGATCATGTTATTGACGATTGTGTCGTAATGCAGCTGCACAGGGAAGCTGGATTAAAGTTGCATGAGCAGCCTTAATTCTGACTTTGCCTAATATTAAAGTTCTTGGCTTTGCAGCGTTCATGTTCTTTTAATGTAGGTTTTTGTGTGTGTGTGTGATCTAGAACTCAGGATTTTTGGAACATCCTTTGAACCTCTTTGCCTCTGTGACCCCGTTTCCGCCAAGGAAACTTTCTGAAAATTGCCAGCAGTAGTCACCCTGCTGCAGCTCCGCCAGCACTCGCAATGTTGGGATCCCTAGTGCAGGTGAGACTTGGGCAGGTGCTAGCTGCTGCCATTAGGGGTAAAACTTTCTAAAGTCCTTAATGCCCATTTGCAGAAGTTACACAGGCTCCTGACTTCCAGCCAGACTCTGGCTTGTCTGGTCACAAGAGTTTTACTGCTCTAACTATATTGCTAGAAGCTTTAGTATGAGCAAAATTATACTGGTATAAAAGTGCCTGTATGGAAAGGAGAATAAACTACTGGTGCAAGGCACCATAATGCCCCTGTGACTGCATCCACATTAGGCCTTGTACTGGTTTACGTATTTCAGTTAAGTCCCCCCAGCTGACATAGCTGAAACAATACAAAGTTTATGTAGACCAGGCCCTGGGAGCTTCCATCACTTTTGAACTTATTCCCCTAGACCAAGCTGAGCGGGGCTACATGGAATGGCTGGGGCAACAGCCCACATGCCTAGCCAAGGACTTCCAACGTTGCTAACACTTGGAGGAAAACTTGTACCTATCCGATCCCACTGCTGCAGTCAGGCTGGAACTCTGGCAACGTCTGCCTCGTGATAGGTATTTAAAGTGCTAGAGACTTGCATGCATGCCCATTTAAAGACCTCTTTCTTTTGTTAAAAAAACCAAGGGACTTGGGAGGATCCCTCTGGAAACGTTCTGGCTGCTGCCGGCTGTTTGTTATAACTCGCCCGTTCACTCTCTGCTGAGAGGGTGAGGATTTGGCCTGTGTTAGCGTCTGTCAATAGTGTCTTTCTTTGCTGCCTTTGGAAATCCGTTTCCTTCGGCAGCATTGGGCTTGATTTTAAAAATAAATGTGTCGAGTATTTTGGTCCATGAAGCCAGTTTGTTCTCCCGGCCACCTTGGGCTGTGCTGGGGTTGCTTTGTTTGTTTTGCTCCTGGGATAAACGGCTCCACTCACAGTCTGGGTAGGGGCAGCAGCAATGCATAAAGCTTGGATTGTCACAGCTCCAGCTCCCTGCCAAACTGTCTCATTGCTGCCCTGAGGAGAGAGATGCGTAGAACAGTGGTTTGCACAGGGGTTATGGTGGAACTAGCTCACCTTGCCAGCTCTGCAAGGGAGGTGGAAGGCCTGTGATCTAAGGGAGCCGCGTTTACAGCCCAGCCTAGACAGAAGAGCTTCTCTTGGAGGGTGGGAATGTGGCCCCTGAAGCTAGCACCCGCTCTAAAAACTCCGCTTGGGCAGGGTCACGGTTACAGGGTGAGGCTGCACTTTAGATCCTGTTAGCCCTCCTTGAGGGCACCCCCTTGCTGCCTTCCTCTCTCTCTGGGTGGAAACCACAGGGTCCCACCACTCATAGGCTGGCTCTGTGGGCTCCAGCCCCGTTCACCATCAGTCAAGCTGACAGGCCCAAGGAAGTTTGCACCTGCAAGCCTTTTTTTCCCTCCAGGAGCCTGTGATAGCAGCTGACTAAAGGGACTCGAACAGCTTCTTCAGAACAAAGCCTTGTTCATTCATTCACCCCAGTGTGCATGGCAGTCAGAGGCAAGGCCGGTCCACCTCTTTCCCCTTAGGTAAGCCTTAGTCATTCATTGCACACTTTAGAAAGTCCCATTCAGCCGTTACTTGTCTCCCTAGGCTGCAGTTAGCAGAGCAGCTCCTGACAGCCCGTTGTAGGCTCCCTTCTTCCCTAGGCCAGCATCTCCAAGTGATGGTGATGGGAGAGGCGAGTGGCTCTGCTGTGACCCCTCTGCCATCCTTGAATCAATCCATGGCAATTTGTTATGAAGGGTGAACAGTGTTTCCTTTAACAGTGAAATGTATTAGTGCTGTGAAGCTTTTGTTTTAAAACTAGTCAGCCCCCCCTCCCCCGGCATATGTCTTAGTGAGGGAAGTGACCAGGATTGTCTGGGTAGCGAGCAGTGCTCAAAGATGGAAGAAAAAGGAGCTCAGAGAAGATGGGGGTGCAGGGACCCCACCCTGTGACACTGCAGGGCAAGGTGAGATGGGCTACAAGGGAGTAGGAGAGTTTAAGGGGGGCACCGTGCTAGGTTGCAACAGACTTACTGTGTGATGTTGGGCGAGTCTCTTTACTTCCTGTGCCTCTGTTTGCCCATCTGTAAAAGGGGGCCGTGGACACTGTAAAGCACGTGAAGATCTGTAGATGAGAAGGCCTGGGTGGCATGAGTGCCGAGGAGCAGACTGTTTCCTCTGCCTCCACGGCCCAGGAAATCCTTGGCCACCATTGCCGGAAATGCCAGCAGGGCTGCCAGTTGCGGGGGTGGTTTTTGTGATGTGGACACTTAGCCCCTTATGAAACCACCGGCTCATTTCACACCGGTACCCAAGCAGCCATCGGACGGTAGTGACCTCTGGTCCTTACCACCCATGGCTGGATTTGGAGCAGTAGGCAAGAAGGGACTGATGCTGTAGTCCGTCCCCTAGTCCTCTGGATCATCCCATTCCCCTGGTGGGGTTTGGTGTTGTAGTGGGGACGTGGGTGAGACTTGTACTTGTTGTGGTGCTGGATACAGAGTTATAGCTGGCTGGCCTCCCTGCTGATGCATAGGGGCCCCACTGTGGCGGTTAGTTTTCTGGTAACACTCTGAATGTTTTCTTGCTGGTGGCTCTGACTCTTGTATTTTAAGAATCAAGGCCAGGTCTCAGCTGGCGCCAAGTCTTCTGTCTACTTTTAGATTGATTAAGCTTGCAAGTTACAAGAAAGAACCAACTTTAAAATCCCAGCTGGGTGGGCACCCGGAGGGCAATCTCCACAGTCCCTTGTGGGGAAGAGAGTCCATTCGCTATAGCTTGGCCCATGGACAGTACCCAGGTGCGAATTAAACAGAGGTGCAAGGCTTGGCAAGAGGAGATTCCCAGAACCCCTCTCCCAGGGGTGTCATGCTGTCACAGGATCTTTCACTGACTGGCAGCAAGGACGTCACTTAAATGAGAGCAGCCCTGAGCCAGGCCTTCCCATCCTTCGCCTCAGCATTAGGTGCAGGGCCTCCGCTTGCTAAGCCGTTGCCTTCCCCTCTGAAGCGACACTTGTTGACCCTCCCACCTGTGCTCAGCATCACAAACAGCTTCGGAGCTTTGCAGTTCCCATTACGCCACCTCTGAGTGTCACCATACCCGGGGGGTGGCCAGCCTGCGGCTCCGGAGCCACATGCAGCTCTGCAGAAGTTAATAGGCGGCTCCTTGTATAGGCATCGACTCCGGGGCTGGAGCTACAGGCACCAACGTTCCAATGTGGCGGGGGTGCTCACTGCTCACCCCCTGGCTCTGCCCCAGGCCCTGCTCCCACTCCACTTCTTCCCCCAAGGCCTCCGCCCCTTCCCGAGTCTGCTGCACCCTTGCTCCTCCTCCTCCCCCTCCCCCCAGCCTTCTGCACACCACAGAATAGCTGATTGCAGGGGGCGGGAGGCGCAGGGATGGAGGGTTAGGTGCTGCTGGCGGGCGGGAGACACTGGGAGCTGGTGGGGGCTGCTGACATGTTACTGTGGCTCTTTGGCAATGCACATCAGACTGCTGGTGTCTCTAGGCTGGTCCCTGGTACCCCATTGGAAGGGCTTAGTGCAAGACACCTCCCGCAGACAGGGCTGAAATGCATGTGAGAGGGGGAATGGCTGTCCACTGGCACTCTGCTTCCTATAGGTTACACGCGAGGGAGTCAGACTGTCCTGCTGGCAAGCCTGCAGACATAGGGGCTGAACTAGGGGCACTGGGGGTGCAGTAGCACCCCCTGGCTTGAAATGGTTTGCATCAGATCCAGGGTTTACAGTTTGGTTCAATGGCTCTCAGCACCCCCACAATACAAATTGTTCCCACCCCCCCGCGCACTGTGACCCTTCCTGGGAGGGTGCGTTAGAAGCCAGGAGCAGGGTGGGGGGAGGCAGTGGCACTACCCTGCCATTGTCACAGGAGGCAGTTCCTGGCTCTCCACTCAGCGGCTGTAGAGACTGTCACATCGCTATGTAAGCTATCTCCCTCCCATGCCTCTTAAGCTTGCTCCTTCCTGGCTTCTTGTCAAGCCCTGGCACTGTGTCCGGTTCATTAGGACTCTGAGTAACTCATTAGCCTGGTCCTCATCTCTTTTAAGTGTTTGCTTGGGTAATTTTAGTGCCCACAAATGGAAAGGGCTGGTGGCTTGGCTCTAGGGGTGTGCAGGTCTTTTCCTGATATGCGCTCTCAGTATGCCTGCATCCCAGCCCGCACCACCCCCTGCTAGTCCAGTGCCAGGGCTCTGAGCAGAAACCACACTTTTACCCTGTGCCTTTGCTTTTGGGGGCTGGATTCTGAGGAAATGAGACCGGTTCCACTGAACTCCTCCCGGAGCAGGTCGTGCAGCCTGAGGTGGTGCATTTCCCCACGGTGCCAGCTAGTGCCTTCCTGGCTGCAGGCTGCACACGTACACACGCAGAAAACCTCATCTAGGCAAGTGTGGTCAGGTTCAGAAAGTGTCTTCAGAGCTGACGTATAGGATGCCAGCTAGAGTGGTTTGAACGCTGACTTCCTCTGGTGGGGGGAGGGCGGGATGGAGCGTGACTGTGTGTTCACTAGTTATATACTGAGCTGTATGTTTACCATGAGCTGCAGGAAGTGCAGGGTTAGTGATGCAGCCTTTAAGTAAAGCAGGATTCTCGGACAGAAGAGCCTTAATCCTAGGGCTGTGGCATGCAGTCCTTGATCATCTTCTGATGGAGAAGGCTGTGAAACCCTGCACCTGCTGGACACAACATCTGCTATCTGCCTACCAGGGACTGGTCGAGCATTCTCTGCCAACATCTCTGCACCTGCGTGCTCAGTCCAGTACTCCCACCTGCAAACCCTCGTCAGGAGCCTCACTTCCACAGCTCCTCCCCCAGACCGGCGTAGAGCTCCAAGTGGAAGGAGAAGCAGAGTTTGGGGCTGGGGGAGGGGTAAAGAAGAGGCACAAAGACTTTCTGCACATGCCGCATCTCCTTAATGCCAGCTGCTGCTGCTCACAAACTCTTCCAGAACAGCTGCTGCCCGAGGGTTAACTTACTTATCTTGATGCTGAGTGATGGGGTTTCCGCAGAGCCAGCTGCTGTATTCCCAGCTGTGCTATGGTGCAGGGGCTGTCCTGCTTCTGGGCTCAGGGGCAGGGGGCTAGCAGTGACCTGTTCTGATAGATTCCTAGGTTAGGCAGGGGAGCGAGGACCTCGAGAAAGCACTGGATAGTCCTTTAATGAGTATTGGCCTGGGTAGCCAGGAGCATATAAAGATTGGGGGTGGGGAGGGAGGGGAGGCGAGTTGCAATTGCTGTAAGTTTCAGAAGGGACTCAGTGCACGTGCTGCCTCCCCCTGTTGAAACCCTCCAGACCTAAACACCTCGATGCTACAGATAAAAAGAGAGGGCACATGCAGCCTTCGTGTAAGGCTGCCAATTCCAATCCAGCCCAGGTCAGCAGTGCCTGAAAGCTTTTCCAAAGGGTCCCCCAGATCAGGAGCTAGTGGGCAGGCGTCCTTTCTAACAACCCATCTCAGTTGGTACCAGTTGGCTTCCTGGGCAGAATCAGGTGCCACAATGTGAATGGGTCAAGGAGATTGATCTCCTCACGCATGGGCTTCGCAGGGCAGGGTTGAGGGGGAGCATAGAGGCCCCTTGCCCTGCTATTGTATGTGCTGTATCTGCGCGGTGGATAAAGAGGGGACAAGTTAGCGCCTTTCCCCAGAAGTGATTCCAGTGGGAAGACCATAGAGAACAAGAGAAAGATGCACTCAGACTGCTCTATACTGAAGGTCCCATAAACCCACCAGACTAGTTATTGCAGTGCCAGACAGTCACCTGCCCCCTGTGTAACAGATACGCGTTGGAGTCTCTCTGACCTTTGCTGTGTGTTTGATCAGGCTGTTGCTGCTTTATTGACTGGAGCTGGAAATATCTGCATGAGCATCTGTTGAGATTTACTCCTGGCCTCTGGCCTTTGGCGGAAGATCCAATTCCGTTATCCATCACTTAGGGAGGTGGGAGGGCACAGACCTTGCTTGGGAGTTGAAGGGTCACGTGGAGCTGCAGAGTGCTTGTCAGCAGAATGCTGGGCGTCCTGAGAGTCTATGACAGTGGTTGGGTTTAAATAGAAACTTGGTCTCTGCAGGCTGGAACCAGCTGTGCCTCCCACGCAACTCAATATCAAAAGGCTCACAGGGGGAACAAAGAACCCTGCTACCTCTGTCTTCTCAGCTGGGGAAAGGAGCCTGAGTGCAGGCCCAGCTGCTGGCCATGCCCTAGTTTAATTCAGAGAGTGATGCTTCCAGCTTTGGATCTGGATGGTGAATTGATTCTGAAAGTGAGCACGGGGGCTCCTGGCTGGGATTCCAAGAGACAAGGCACATGGAACTTGGAGGGCTCTGGTTCTTCAGGCAGACGGGAGGCCCTCTGTCCCTGTGTGAGGGGAACCCTCCTTGTCCCGGGGATGGCCTTGCAGACCTTGGCTCCTGGCAAAAGGCTGCCTAGGCTGGGAGATGGGGAGTGAAACACGCTTTAGATTGGACTCTCCAGGAAAGCGCAGGCACAAAGCAGAAGCCTTCGGGACAAGGCTCAGCGGCAGCTCTGCTTGTGCCCCTGGTGCAGATGTCTCCAGCCCCACCAAGAAGGCAATTTAGATCTGGAGCTAGTTACAGATTCTTATGTGTTCATAAACCCCTCAATCACTTCGCCTGGCGCACTGCAGCCGGATTGCTGGGGCACGGCTGTGAAGTCTGAGCTAAGCCATTGCACCTCACGCTCAACTGGTGTCCTTCTTTCTTCTGCTGTACTGTGGCACATTTATAGTGTATTAGCCTCAGAGCTGGTGTCAGCTCAGGTTAACCCTGTAGATCTAGTACTGTAACAGCACTGCACCACAGAGCAATACCTAGCTGGCTCTCATCCTTAGCAGATAGCCCTCTCTTCTCAGCGGGGAGTAGGTGCATTTCCCACCAGTGTCTGCAACGGGGTGCATTTTTTTCCTCAAATGGTTACAGCCCTCCTCCTCTAGGACTCCTCGTGATCAGGAAACTATCCCCTCTGGGTTCCCCATCCAAAAGTCATTGCAAGGAGCTGCATCTTTGCTTGTGTTAGTGCGCTCTTTGCCTTTCCTGAAGTGCCGGTTTCCACAACAGGAGAGTCTGAACCCAATAGTTAGAGAAAGTGCCGGATCTTTGGGTGGGAGAAGGGCTCTACAACACATTTGGTATTCAACAGAAAATAGTTGACTGGTCATCATTAGGTTTCAGAGTTAATGTCCAGTGAGATGAGTGAGCAGCTGTTATGCTGCTGAGCTGTTGCTCCAAACTGATCAGAGGTGGTTTTTAAAAGTGATCACGTTACAGTCAGAAATGCTGTAGTGTTGTGTGTCGTAGGTGGGTGCAGTCCCAGAGTACTGCCTCAGGGTCTGGAATGGTCCTGCAGGCACCCTGCCTCAGTTTCCCCTTGAATTCTGAGAATAACCCACTTATAGCCACCTACATCCAGAGTACAATATTCCCCCTGCCTTAGGACTATTTTATTCAGATTAACCAGCTTCTCTCCCCTCAGAACTCCCTTTTAGGGTATGTCTACACTGCAATGTAAGCCCAGAGTTTGAACTCATGCTCAAGCCTGACCCTCCTTCTGTCTACACACAAATCACTCTAACCCAGGGCTTGGATACAGGGTCCTTAGACTCCTGAAAGACGGTTGCACTAAGATCCCTGCGGACCACACACCTCAGTGCTCTTGCTGGGGCAGCAAGGAGAGACAAAGCCCAGCCCATCTCTCCCAGACCCTCCACCCTGTGAGTTCCATATTCCCCCCCCCCTGCAGGAGAGAGGCGAGAGCCCCTCTGACTGGTGTGTGTGCGTGTGGGGGTATTGCTGAGAGCCATCTGGTCCCTCAGCACAGCCAGGCGGCTGTCTCCAGGCAGACAGACTGTCAGGCCTGCGGCCTGGGTACAGCACAACCCCCAGCAGTGGCAGGAGGGCCCTGCCCGCCGTGGGAGTGGGTGCACAGGGACAGATGAAGGGGTTTCTTGTACCCAGGGATCTGTTGCACCATGAGACAGCAGAGACCAGCTCCCCCAAGCAATATAAATCTCCAGGAGCTCCCCCAGCCCAGCAGCAGCGAAAACCCGAAGGCTGTTCGCATAGACAAGCCCCTGCCTGCACCCCCAACACTTGCTCACTCCCAGGAGCTCGGTCAGCCCCCGGTGCCAACTTCCCTACAGCGGCTGAAGAGAAGGGAGAGGAGCTGGTATTTCAGGGGCCCCCAGCTCCTCCCCTTTTCCAGCATGCTTTGCCATGGAAAGCGCCAGAGTCAGGGCGTCCCTTTCCCTACTCCGAGAGGGCCTCAGCCAGCCTCACGTGGCTTAGGCCTTTCTCTAAGATGTAGAGCAGCAGCAGCGCTGCTCCGCACCATTCCCTGACTCCCTCCACCCGTCCGGTCTGAGAGCAAAACTGTTTCCTGGCCTCCGCCTCTCCCTGGAACCCGAGCACCCCAGTCTAGCACTGGGGAACTCAGCCCCCGGGCCCGGGAGCTCAGCACTTCCGCAGCATGCAGCCTCGCGCCTTGCCGTGTGAGGCCGAGCTAGTCCACCCAGCAGCGGCAATGAGGGCTGGAGGTCGTGGGTTAACTCTGCACCCTGCTTTGGGCCAGGCTGGTTCTCTGAAACTTGGACTCTAGGGGCACTTTGCTCTTCTGGCCTCCACCTGGGAGCCTGCCCTGTCCTTGGAAGGGCAAAGCCAATCCTCCCCCCTCGGCTCCCTCTTCTCCAGCTAGCTGGCTGGGTGAGCGTCTGCACGCATCTCTGAGCAGCTTCCAAATGGGGAACAGGCCTTGTGAGCCTGGGGCTGTGCTGGCCTCCCAGCCCCTCTCCTCTCGTACCCCCTCCTCCTGCCCACATACAAGTACTGCCTGTTTACGGGGTGTGTGTCTGTGTCTATCGGGAGAGAAGTGGGTGGGTGGGTGTGTATTTATTCCCAGGCTAGATGGCTGAGTGCTGGCTAGCGTGGCCTCAGGAGATCTGGCCTCTTACCAAGTGCTTGTGAGTAGGGCAGGGTAGTAGTAGACACACACCACTTCGGACCCAGCTTGATTCTTGTCAGAGGGCACCTGGGCTGTCTTAGCCCGTCACACAGCGTGAGCTTAGCGGGTCCATCTGCCAGTCCCTAAGCCCCTACTTACGCCTGTGTATTTTTCAACCGTGTTATTACTAGATCTTAGTCCTCTGCTGTATATTTCCCTTCAGATATTTATAGGGCTTTCACAGTCCCATAAATACCATTTCCTTTAGCCTGTATAAATTTAGCTCCACCAGCCTCTCCCTTCTAAGGCCTCAGCTTGGTGCCTTTTGTTGGACACACACACACTCCCTCTCTCTCATGCCTTCTTAACATGCAGTCTCCTTGCTGAGTCACCGGCTACTCTCAGCTCTGTCAAGAGATCCCAAAACGATGCTGGCAGCGTTTCTCCACAGTGTTCCTTGAGAGCCAGATTTGTAAGGGAGACATGATGGGGGGAGGGAGGGGTCTAAGCTCTTGAAACCAGCCTAAGCTGGACTGATGCAAATTGCAGCGAGCTTTGCCTACACTAGGGATTTGTACTGGTGCCAGGCCACTGATGGCTGGAATCAGGGCAAGACCTATGTGAGTGTAACTTACACCGTCTGGCCTCTCACTATGTATGGTGCACCACTTGGGCTCCCCTCTGTGGCCGCAGTACTGCCAATACGTACACGCAGTTGGCATCGGTTGTATTATTAGGTTGACCAGATAAAAAGTGTGACAAATCAGGATGGGGTTGGGGGTAATAAGCGCCTGTATAAGAAAAAGCCCAATATATCGGGACTGTCCCTATAAAATCGGGACATCTGGTCACCCTAGATATTATACATGTGCTTAAAATTAAGAGCATGAATAAGTACTTGCAGTATTTTCAGAGTCACGGCTGTCCAGGATATTGTCCTGCATTTTGCAGGTATAGGGTGCATTCCTTCTTGCTAGATGTACAACTTTGCATTTGGCTATATTAAAACACATTTTGTTTTCACAGACTAGCTTACTGAGTCATCCAGATTACTCTGTATGACTGCCCTGTCCTTCTCATTATTTGCCATTCGCCAGTCTTTGTGCCAGCTGCATATTTTATCAAGTGATTTTATAGTTACTTCCAAATCACCTGATGAAAATATTGAATAGCATCAGGCCTAGTACCCTGCAGAACCCCACTATAAACATCCCCATTCAATGATGGCTTCCCAATGACAGCTGCCTTTTAAGATCTGTCAGTCAGCTCTCAGTCCATTTAACATGTGTTTTGATATTGCCTAGTACTAATATTTTAATCAGAGTGACGGGCTACATTGAATTAAATGCAGCACAAAACATATTTATGTCTTTATCAACCAAATGTATAATCTCATCAAAGTGAAATCAGATTTGTTTTGACAAGACCTGTTTTCCATAAAACCATGTTGAATGGCATTATATTCCCATTAGTTATTTATTGAATCCTGCATCGACTTTTCCATTATTTTGCCCAGGATAGATGTCAGGCTAACCAACGTATCGTAAACCGGCTCATCGCACTTGCCCTTTCTGAATACAGTATTGGCCTAGTATTAGCATTCTTCCACACTTGAAATTTCCCTGCTATTCCAAGATTTATTAAAATTTAACATTGTGGGCCAGAAATCTCAGTCAACTCTTTTGGAATTCTTGGATGCAAGGGATCTGGGCTTGCTGATTTTTTTAAATGTCTGTTTCTTGTAGATGCTGTCTAACATCATTCTCCTTCTTTACAGATACAGAACAGAAATATTTATGGAACATTTCTGTCTTTTCTGCATCATTAACAATTTTACCATCTCCATCTAGTAATGAGCCTCTATCATTGTTAAGATTCCTTTTGTTTCTAATATATTTAGACACCTTTTTAGTTTTTCACCCTCGTGTCCTTAGCTTCCTTTATCAATATTTTACCTTTCATAACCTCTGATTTATAACGATTGCTATCTACTTCCCCTTTTTATCCTTTTGTTATGTTTTTTTAAAATTTATTTTAAAATGGCACCTTCACTTCCCGATTGTACCAGGGTGGGCTTTTATTTTGCCATCATCCTCTTTGTTGACTGTGGAATTGTGGCTCTTTGGCCTTCAGACACTCTTCTTACTGAACTTCCAGTATTTAGGGGAGTGTGGAGAGGTTCCAGTCACCTTCATCCTTTACAGTGCGATAGGAATGGGAGGTTTGGTGGTGGAGCTGATGTGGCTCCCTCTGATCAGGCATCCTGCCTTCGGTAGAGACCACCACCTTCGGCTCCAGAGGCAGGCTTGCTGCCCGGACCCCTTCTCTGGTCCCTGTGCGATGCTGTATGCAGCACAGGCCAGCTGGGGATTGGTTCCTGCCCTCCCTCCCTAGCCCGTCTACATCCTGGGTTCCCTATCGTGTGGCATGGACATCACCCCTTTCAGCGTTTCTCTCTTTCTTTCCTGCACTAGGAGATGGGCAGGAGACCCTGACTGAGCAGACGGTGTCACCAGCTCAGCCCAGCACTGGGCCAGGCTCACTTCCACTCAGTGAGGCTGGTGGCTTCAGCCTGGAGACGACCGCCCCTCCTGTGACTAGCGCCGATAAGGACGGGGTGGCCATACACCCAAGTTTTAGCACCCGCCGCGCTGTTGAGCTGGACGAGTCCATCCCACCCGATCCCAGCGCAACCACCACCAAGGGCGCCAGGCTGCAGACTCCTGCCCCAGCCATCTCAGCGGATGCTACGACGGGGCTTCGGAATAAGAACCAGTCGGCCAACAGCAGCTCAGAGCTCCCCACTCCGGCTCTGGCTGCCAACACCACAGATGCAAACCAGCCTGGCCAAAATGGAACAGAGCCCTCCAGCCTCACGGGGCCGACTGGCACCGCGACTGTGGCTCCAACGCATCCACCACCACAGGATGCGCTGGGTGAGGCTTCTTGCTATCCCGCCGCTCACCTGTGCGTAGGGGGCACTTTCTCCCACAGCACACCCAGCCAAGGGACTTAGGGCCTGGCTCCATGTGGTGCTGAGTGCTTTTCTACCTTTATTGACTTTGCCTGGAGTCAAGGACACTCAGCACCTCACAGGATTGGGCCCTTGGTACATGAAAGGGGGATCCTGATGCTAGGGCAAGTGGGAAAGGTTTGCGGCAGCTAGTGGTTCCTCTTTCATATGCAGATAGGGACCCTGCTTCCTGGCTTTTACCACATCAGCCAGCTGTCCTGGGAGGGGGAGAGTTATAAACCATTGCTGCTAAAGGCCCTTACAGCTTTCTTCAAAAGTATAACAATTTAACCCTTTCCTTCCTAGGTACACGCACACTCACCCAGGGGCCAAATGCTGCTCTCCTTTGTACTCACGTCACTCCAGAGCGGCTCTTGTGACTGTGGTGAGGTCACACCAGTATAAGTGAGAGCAGTACCTGGCCCGGCTGGCTTTAAAGCAGGATTGCCCAGCTGGTATCTGGGGCTGGCAGCTTGCACGAGCAACCCCTAAATTCTGTAGCATGGGGTAGATAGAAGCCAACCCTTGCCCCCCCAATCATCAACGAGAAACTGTGAGGAAAATCCCAGCATGCAGTGTGGCTAGGTGGCTCTGAGCAACAGAGCGCATTGCATACTGGGATCCTTCATGGCAGCAGGGCACAGCTGCCAGCGTAATCTCTCTTCTCTGGCCTGACGATGTTTCCAGAGAGGCTATTGCTGTTGATTTTAGGCCTTCTGTTAAAGGGGAGGGTGGCCAAGGGTGACCTGGTCTACCACACTGCCCTAAAATCCCATTGGATGGCATGGGGACTCTCACTGACTCGGTTTTCTGGGCTTTGCTGCTGATGAGAGGGGGGCTCTCAGCTGAGAGACCTGTTCCCCTCAGCACGCCTGGGCTCTGAGGGGGGCTCTCTGGCTCTGACAAGTTGTGAAATACTTACTGATTTGATGATTAATCTGTACGGCATTTGTTACTGAGAGCGGTGGGCAGGCTCTCTCCAGGGCAGCGCCCCAGCTGTCCTGGCTCGTGTAGTTTATTCCTGATCAACAGTCCTGTCGCCCTTTCCAGTGCCGTAGCTGTCAGGCACGTCCGCAGGCTACTGGGGATCCCTGCTCTTCTGGGGTGTTGTCATGGAGATTCATCTGCTAGGAGATGAGCACCATTTGGTGGCCACGTGGAGGTGATGGGATGTAGCCATGGAGAGGTGTGGGGGAGGATGAGACAGGGTTCATGACCTTTTCAGAGTCTCTCTCAACCTCCAGAAGAAGTAAATTTTCAGTGGTGCTAAAGAATCTTCTTTGATGGGGGAATCGGCCTGCTAGCCTGGAGAGGCTTGAGATGCCCTCCCAAGCCTTGCCCACGTCCCACCCCACTCTGTTCTCCGGCACAGAGCCAGGACTCCAGTTGGTGGCCTCCTGAACAGCTCGACACAGAACAGCAGGGGTCTCAGGGCCTCTCCACTGCCTCCCTGAGGATCCCAGGGGGAACCTGGAGCAGAGAGCGCTCTGGGCTCATGCCAGGGGCTGGGCATGTCCCCTAGGTGACAGCAGCGCTGCCTGCTGCCCATTTCAGGCCATGCAGGGTGGGGATGGGCAGACTCAGGATTTCGCCTTGTAGATAACTGCCTCTTTTTCTTCTGTGCAGCAACAACAAGCAGTGCCCAGCTGGAGCCTTCTGCATTCAACACCTTGGGGCCCACGACAGGGAACCCCGAACCCACCCCACAAACAGCCCAGGAGAATGCCACAGAGGAGAGCATCGCAGGGCCCACTACGCTCCCTGCTGTCACGACCACAGGGAGCACACCTGCAGCTACCACCCCCAGCACCACCACGGCAACCCTCAGAGTTTCCTCCCCCAACAGGACAGCCACAACAGCCGCAGGGCAGCCATCAGCCGATCCCGTGCACGAGAAGGCTTCTGTGTTGGATGTGGGAGACGATGATGGTCAAGGTAAATGCTCTCGAGGACCCAGTGCTCCCATCTCTGCTCTCCCTAACTGGTTATTGAGAGCATAGCAAGTGCAGGGGCATGGGAGAGGCATTTTCACCTGTGGGTTTGAGCTGGGGGAGCCCTTGTGGTGCTGTAGGGCAGAGCCCAGGGGGAGACTGGGATTGGCTGCTCCAGCCCTGGGGACTGCCCAGGGACCTTACCCTCTCGGTACCATCTCCTCCTCTCTGCAGACCTGCCCAGCTCCGCTGTTGCTCTCAGAATGGGGGCCGACCCCCTGGTGATTGGTGTCATCTCCATGTTCGTTGTCATGGTGGGGATCCTGGCCCTGGTGGGCTTCCTGAGATACCGGCAGCGCCACAGCCGGATGGAGTTCCGGCGCCTGCAGGACCTGCCCATGGTGAGCAATGCCCCTGCCCTGCCGGCCGTGTCCAGGGCCCTTGTGCCTTGAGCGCCTGGCTGGCTCCCAGCTGTGTGGCCAGGCCACGCTGCAGCTCCCCTTCCAGCTGTACTAGCAGTGATGGCGACAAGCTGCGTAGAGGGAATTCGGCTCATTCCTCATGCAAAGGAAGAGGTGCCAGGGACTGGGAGGGGTGTGGGGCTTGGGGTGGGGACTGGAGAGCCTCCTCCAAGGTTCATTGCCAGGATGTCAGGTGACAAGAGATTTAGCAACAGGATCCACCTTGCCAGCCCTGTTCCAGAAGGCAGACAGTGTGAAGGCAGCCTGACATCCTGTGCCGTGGTTCCCTCGTGGTTCCAAGCAGTCAGTAGTCCTCCTCACTCCTGCCCTGATGTGTTACGCAGTGTTCACTCTGTGTAGTCTCTGAGATACAAAGTTCTTCGAGGAGATGCAGCCATGTATTCCAGTCAGGTGTGTGCGCGCCTAGCACACTGAAGCCAGAGAAATTCGCCTAGGAGCACCCATAGGGGGTAGTGTGCATGCCTCATGGCCACAGCCCCTTCCCCGGCTATATGAGGCAGTGCTGCTCTGACCCTCCCTCAGTTCCTTCTTATCACCCCTCGGCTGGAGTCAGAGCTTAAGGGTCTTAACCTCCCAATATCTCAGCGAGTTTAGTTTTTCCGTCCGCTAGATAGATAGATAGTACCCTTTGTGTTAGTTGTATTTGTTTGTTTTCCTCGAGGATGCCCTCCCCAGGGTTTAAATGTTGTCCTTCGCGTGGGGGAGCGATCCCCACACACAGTGCTTGCTCTGTCTTGGCGAGGCCCACATTAAAGAGCGTTGTGCGATCTGCACATCATTCAAGGGACAGGCCCAAGGGGCTCAGGGCCTTCGCCTGACGCAGCACCTGCTTCAGTCCCAAGGCACGCGTCGGGTTGGAGATCGGCTGCGGACTGCGAGCGCTGCCGCTTCACGTTCCCGAGCAGTTGCCTTCCCAAAGAAGCGGAGGAGCCCTTCCCTGTCACCTCTGCCAAGGAAAAGGTTGCATAATACCACTCCGGACTGCTCCAGATCTCGGAGCGACTCTTCTGCCTCCCCAGGAAAAGCATGGACTGCCACGGAGTAGGTACCGGCCTGTGGGATGGCACGAGTACCGCTAACCCTTCTGAGTCGGGAGCATTGAAACCCTGTACCGTTGACTCCCGTTCTGGCCCCCGGGTGTCTGCTGAGTCCGGCACCAATGAGGGAGATGCCAGTACCAACTGTTTCCAGGTCAGTAGCATACCAGACAGCTACAGACCTCCTTTGCCTTTTGGTCCTGACCTCTTCTTTGGTCCAGGGCTGTGTTGTCTGTAGCCTGGTCAGTCGACTGAACGAGCCACTGAACCCTCAGGTCTGTCTGCACCGCACCCCAGTATGCAGAGCCAGTACCAGAATCGGTATAGGGGACCTTGGGAGTGGGATTCTGCCCAGCAAACACTTCCATGGTGGCTTTTACCACCCTCGACATCAGTACCGTCAAACACTCCCATGCTGCTGCTCCTGACTTTGGGATTGACACTGCTTCTGGCACCGGCATGCTCGCTGACGACAGTACCACTTCCATGGGCAACGCCGCTTCCTGCCTCATTCTGGGCAACGGACAAGTCAGTTACTTGCTTCTTCTGCTCTCACTCCACGCTTATCCCCGGGATCCCAAGGCTCCCCAACCTCTGAGTCGGAGCTGTCATCCTCCCACGCTCCATCCCCTGATCAGCATTGGGGACTGCTGACAGACCATTATGGATACCAGGATTGGCGTTCTCTGGCTCGGTGTCTGCTGGCTACCAATGCCTTATCCATACCAGTGGCCTCCATGAAATCTGTGGGATGCTCCTCCTTTGTGGAAGTCCCACCCTGTCTTGCTTGAAGGCGAAATCACTGGCCAGGTCTGCAGTGGTGACTGTCAATCCGCTGCAGGCCCAAGGCTCCGTAGTTGTCCCATCCAGGTCCTTCAGCCCTTTAACAGGATCCAGCTTTGGTTCAGTTGAGGGCCTCGTCTCTGTCTCCAGACGATGCTGTGCTGCCTTGCTCATTCTTGCCTTCGATACCAGAGGATTTTAAGGTGTGCTAAGACCTTTTGTGGCATGTAGCTGCTTCTCGCAGTATCCAAGTGGAGTTCTTGCAAGAGAATACACACTTATTGGTGGATATCCTGCAGCCGTCTGCCCCGGGAGAGTCATCCTCCCTATCAGTGATACGCTCCTTGAACCGGCTACAGCCCTCTGGAGCATGCCTGTGGCTAAGCAGAATTTGGGCATTGCCCCAATATCCAGTAATCCATTGAGGATTTGGCCTTTGACGGCCAAACACTGTTCTTGGACAAAACTGACAAGATGCTACACTCCTTCAGGGACTCCGGGACTCCCCTGCAGTCTTTTGGGGCCAACCATGCAGAGACGTGCAACAGCAGCAGCAGACTTTCACTCCTCCGAGGCACCGGGGCTATCCCAGAAAGGAGCACAGTTCCCACAGGAGGAAGCAGTCGGGCTCAGGGTTCGGCCAGTCCACATGCCCTCTCTGGAACTTCCAGTGGTTGCTCCCTCCCTCCTCATCTCCCCACTTTGGGGACAGACTGACCAACTTTCACAATGCTTGGGGCTCGACTGCTACCAATAGTTGGGTCCTAAGCACTGTCATGTCAGGTTATGCTACTCAGTTCCTCCACATCCCTCTTCAGGGACCCGTCTCATGAGATATTGCTCTTCGAGCAGGTCCATTTTCTGCTGGCTTTGGGAGCAGTGGAGGAGGTTCTGCTGGAACACCAGAGTCATGGCTTCTACTCCCAGTATTTCCTCGTACCCAGATCCATGAGAGGAGTAAGACCTGTCCTCGACCTTCACAGCCTCAACAAATATCAAGTACATGAGGTTCCGAATGGTCCCTATTGACTACTCTCCCTGCATGGTCTCAGAGTGACTGGTTTGCTGCTCTTGATCTTCAAGATACCCACTTAAATGTGGCAATTTTGCCAAGCCACAGAAAGTTCCTTCAGTTTGTTGTGGCAAAACACCACTTTCAGTGCACAGTGCTTCCATTCGGCCTCTCTTCTGTCCCCCCTGGTTTTTATCAAATGCATGGTGGTTGTTACAGCATCTCTCAGGAAGAAGAGAATTCACACCTTCCCATATCTGGATGACTGGTTATGAAGAGGAAGTTCTTGTTCACATCGGCATCACAGTGCACCTGCTCAATCATCTGGGTCTCATTCTAAACACTGGAAAGTCAACCTTGGCTCCCACTCAGAAAATAGAGGTCACTAGGGCCCTGTTAAATTCCACGACGTCGAACGTTTCTTCCAACTGACCATTTTCAGCCAATTCGCCATCTTTGCCTTAGTCTGCAGTCTCAGCCTCCCACAATATTTCAGATGTGTCTGAGGCTCTAGGGCCCCGTGTCTGCTTGCATGCACATGGTCCAGTTTACAAGGTTGCACTTTTGCCCCCTTCAAATGCGGCTCAGGATGGTCTACTGTCTTACTCTTCACCCTCTATACGGTTTGGTTTGTCTTCATCCACTGGTCCTGGACTCCTTGCCGTGGTGGATGTGTCCAGAGAACATTTGCCAAGGCGTTTCCTTTGTCTGGCCCTTGCCAACCAGGTTGGTTGTTACCGAAGCATCCCTGATGGGTTGGGTTGGCGCACCTGGGAGTGCTGACAGTGCTGTGGTTGGAGCGGGAGGCCTTGCTCGATATCAATGTGCTGGAGTTTTGGGCCATCTACAATGCATGCTGTGCCTATCAAGAGATTCACACAGTTCCCACTGCCATGTATTATGCGAACAAACATACGAACAAGTCCAGGTTGTTTTGCCTAGAGATGATCAGTCTGTGGCAGTTCAGCGTTAAGGAGAATGATCCGATAGCCATTCACTTGCCCAGGGTTCAGAATCATCGCGCGGACTGTCTCAGCAGGTATTTTTCCCTGAGTCACAAGTGGTCCTCGAAGACTAGTGCTCTCCGGGTCATCTTCACAGCTTGGGGCATCCCTATAATCAAGCTGTTCGCTACAAGAGACAACAGGAAATGTCATCTGTTCTGCTCTCGGGGGTTCCCTGTCTGACTCCTTCCATCTAGCTGGCAGTGGGCTGTCCTGTATGCCTTTCCCATGATCCTGATCATCCCTCAGGTCATTCTCAAGTTCAAGGCGAATCAGGCCAAACTCATTCTCATTGCCCTGGCCTGGCCAAGACTGTGCTGGTTCTCCGACCTTCTCGCACTGTCTTTTCAGCCTCCCATACCACTGCCTCCTCATCCCAACGTACTCAGAACCAAGGCCGCACCTCGCATCCTGTGCTCAGCTCCCTGGATCTCACAGTGTGGCTGCTGCACGGCTGAAGCGGGGGAAAGAGCAGCATTCGGCAGCTGTCCAAGTTCTCCTTAACAGTAGAAGACCCATCCACCAGGATGACCTATTCAGTGAAATGGAAGCGATTTTTGGTGTGCTCATTAGCCCGCAGAATCCAACCGCAGCTGGTCTCTATCCAGGACATTTTGAAGTATCTGCTGCACCTTCAGTTACTGCAGCTTGCATTCAGTTAATTGAAAGCATGTCTGGAAGCAGTATCAGCATTTCATCCTCCCATTCAGGGAAGATCTGTCTTCTCTAGTACCATGGTAGCAAGATTCTTAAAACTGCTCCTTTGTCTGCATCCCCCGCTCAGAGAGCCGGTTCCTCTGTGGGACTTTAATTCAGTCCTAGCGGCCTTAATGGGATCTCCGTCTGAGCCTCTGGCATCTTGTCCCTTTCCACTTTTGTGTCAGAAAACTGCATTTCTGGTAGCAAGGACCTCACAAGGAGAGCATGAGCATTGCAGGCTCTGATGGCAGAGCCTCCTTATACACAATTCTCCAAAGACAAATGTGACTTTACGACCACATCCAAAATTTCTGTCTAAAGAGGCTTCTCAGTTTCATTGGAACTGGGCGGTACCTGTGTTCTTTCCTAAGCTGCATTCATCTCCGGAGCAGCAACGTCTCCATACTGTAGATGTCAGGTGATGTCTAGTCTTCTGTCTGGACTGGACTAAACCGTTTCATGCTTCATCTGCCTGTTTGTATTATATGCAGATTATATGAAGGGTCAAGTGATCTCTTCACAGGCGATCTCCAAAAGGATAACACTCTGCGTCAAGACACCATATGAAATAGCTTCAGCTATGCCCCCTCAGTAAGTGTGACTCACTCTACTTGGATGCAAACAATGCCCATAGCCTTCCTCAGTGACTTTCCATATTGGATGTTGACAGGGCTGCTACGTGGTCGTCGATACATAGGTTCACAAGCCATTACGCCATAACTGCATCTTCCAGGGTGGAGGCAGGCTTTGGTAGGCTTAGGTAGACTCCGAGCCCTGCCTCCTGGGAGCATAGGGGGAGGTACTGCTTTGAACGCGCGTCCGCATCTACTCGAAGATGACGAAATGGTTACTTACTGTAACTGTGGTTCTTTCAGATGTGATGCAGGTGTGTTTTGCACAACCCACCCTCCATCCCCTCTGCACTGGGCTCTTGGGTCCTGGCATTCAGTGCGAAGGAACTGAGGGAGGGTAGCCAGGGGAGGGGCTATGGCCACAAGGCGTGAGCGTCACCCCCTACGGGTATTGCTAGGCAAATTTCTCCAGCTATGGTGCACTGGGCCTGCACACACCTAAGTGGAATGCATGGCTGCATCACATCTCAAAGAACCACAGTTACAGTAAGTAACCATTTCATACTAGTCATCCTGCGTAGTGACGCCACAGAGGAACAGCGATATATTCACCATCCTAGGCGTGGTGTTTGCCTCGCATCCTTCCACAGAGACCACCCATCTGTGTGATGAATCCTGCTGATGGGGGACCTCACTGGCCAGACTGGTGGTGGCCTTGAGGGGGGTGGGATGAGAGAAGGGGAGCCTGGTCCCAGCACACCGCCAGGGAGATACTGGTCTGGGCCTCTCTCTGAGACTCTCCTCTGCCATCTGAGCTGCATGTGTGGGCCTGTGGGGCAGGGGAGTCTCCCAGCCGTGTTCCCACACCTGCCTCCTCCAGCCCCTTCCAAAGGCCATAGGAGGAAGGGAAGGTAGCTCCTCCAGAGAGGGCAAGCCCTTGCCAGAGGCTAACGGAGGCACTGCTCAGGGGGCACAGGGGCTGGAAATGGCAAAGCAGCTACACTGTGAGTGGAGGGGCTGTGGGCCTGGCACTGGACCAGTCCCCCTCCATGCCATGACGTGACAAACACTAATGTGTGTCTTTCTCTCCTTTGCTCATAGGACGACATGATGGAGGATACGCCCCTCTCCCTCTACAGCTACTAGGCAGCGAGAAGAGGACCCTCCATCCAGTTTTGGGGGAGCGCTGGAGTTCCCTGAGCAGTAGACCCCTGAGGATCTGGTCCAGGAAGATCCCCTGAGGATGGGGGGAAGGCGGCTCTGGTTTTGCACTTGACTGAAACACTCATTGCAGATGGGTGGGTTGGTTTGTTTTAAAAACTTTTGTAAAAGTTTGGTTTTAAAGTTTATTCTGAGAGCTGGAGCCAGTTAGAGCCCAGCACTGGCCCTTCCCTCTGCTCTCCATACGCTGAGTGTCCTAATCCCCCTAAAAATGCTGAGGAGATAGGAGAGGGGCTTTTCACCTTGCATTTTAGCCTGGCGGTCGAGCTGATGTTTTGTCGACAATCTCTGGAGAAGACTCGCTTGGAAGGCTCAGAAGCTGCTGCTCTCAAAATGTGCCTTGTGTCAGGAGACGCAGTGTCGGTCCTCACAGGGCAAGCAAAGGAGAATGTTACTTCCCACTGGGAGACAAGGGCAGGGAGCAGACTGGCTTCCTCTTGCTTTGTGTTTTTTTGCACATGTTGTTCCTATTTCAACTTCAGCAGTGGGATCCACTCCTGAATTCCCAGAGAATCTAGCAGGACTGTGGTAAACTGCAGTCCTCTCCTTGCCCCCTGGCTGCGGGAGGAGAATGTGCCCCTAGGGGTGGGCTGGAGGTTTTTCATCACGCTGCAGAGGGAGAGAACAAACATAATTGGGGCTTGTGTGGCCTTGTCTTGGGTGAGACTCTCCTGTCTGTCTCAAAAGAAAACAAAATCCCTGGTTCTCTCCCTCGAGGCAGCAGCACAAGCCTAAACCATTCCCCGCAGGCAGGCTGGCCCGTGGTCTCCTCAGCGTGGGAAGGGAACATGCAGACTCTTCTCCTGGGTATCAGAGAGTCGCTTGTTGCACTTAGTACCTGCTCTGAGCTCTGGCGGCTGCCCTGCGCGGCCTGTGCCATGACTTCCCTCCCCAGTACCGCGAGCTGGGAGCTCCTTAGTTCACTATGGAAATAGCCTTGCCCCGTGGCAAGGGCCTTGTCGAGGCTGCTTGGTGGCTCTCAAGGGCACTTTATGCCCCGCACCCCCGAATTAGCCTTTGCTATTTTTTTGTGCCTTGTCCCCCCCTAGTGTGTTCGGTTTGGAGGTCAAGAAATGCTGCTTCTCTGCTTCTGAAGTCCCTCGAGCAGTCCCAGCAGCTGCCAGCTCTGCCCCTGCGTCTCCTGGGAGCCTTTGCAGCTGCATAATAAGCAAACAAACAGGAGCGGGTCTGGGGATAGACAGATGCCTTTGGGCTCCCTAGGGACAGACGTTAGTGTGTTGGGCAGGATGCGTCTTGTCCATGTGTGCAGCTAGAGAGAGGCTGTGTGGTTTTTTCTGTTCTGTGTTACCACCTGTCCCCATTCTCCAACACACACACATGGGGGTTTCTCTCTTCCCAGACAGTGGCTCCTGCCTATTTCTACTTCCTATCTTGTTACACCTCCTGAAGGCTCCTCTGGGTCCCACTCAGCTGTTCCTGGGACTGGGCAGCGGTTGGTGAGGTCTCGCTGTTGAGAGTGATGCTGGGATGGTTGGTATAGTACAAAAGCCTTGCTTTTCTCAGGTCTCAGCTTGTTGTCTTGGCTCAAAGGCAGCCAGTGCTCGTGCTCCCTCAGGCCAGCAAAGTCTGGGGAAATTGTGGGCAGACAGGATCTCTTCTGGCGAGGCTCCTGCCCCGTGAAGTTGCACCATTTTCACAGCCATGCTATGCCCACATTAGCTTTCAGGAGAGCTTAGTCTCCCACCAGCAGGGCATAGATAAGTCCTATCATTGGCTTTAATGGAGATTATTCAGGCCATGCAGGTGGAGAACTGGTCATCTGGAACCAGGGCAGATGAGCTGGAGAAGGTGACTTCCCCACTCCCTGCAGACATTTTTTTTTTTTTAAGACTTTGTTCTTTTGTGCTGTTTGTCCCGGGGTTGTGAGTGAGGCTTGCTGAGAATGGCCAGGACCAAGCAGACCGCCTGTAAATCCACCGGTGGTAAAGCCCCCCGTAAGCAGCTGGCCACTAAAGCTGCCCGGAAGAGCGCTCCTGCAACCAGGGGAGTGAAGAAGCCTCATCGTTACCAGCCCAGCACTGTTGCCCTGCGAGAGATCTGCCGCTACCAGAAATCCACTGGGCTGCTCATCCGCGAGCTGCCCTTCCCTGGCGTGAAATCACCCAGGACTTCAAGACCAACGTGCACTTCCAGAGCTCGGCCGTTATGGCCCTGCAAGAGGCCAGCAAAGCCTACTTGGTGGGGCTCTTTGAGGATATCAACCTGTGCGCTATTCACGCCAAGAGAGTCACTATCATGCCCAAAGACATCCAGTTAGCCCGGCGTATCCGAGGCGAGAGAGCTTAAAAGCTTGCTTACACCCACCAGCTTTTGGCAACTAGAAAACTATTACAAAAGATCCCTGCATTGCTCTGTGGCTTTGGGAGTAGCTGGTGAAGAGATCATGCAGTAGTTAGGGTTTTCCTGTTGGCTGTAGACTTGGGTCTGTTACCTGTGATGAGACACACCCAAAAGTAAATGTAGGAAGGAGTATATTTGATTCCCCTGTCCCCTCCTTGTTGTGTGAAAATTAGAGGGCAGTTTTCACAGGCATCAAACTCCCAAGTTGGAACCACAGAAATTTCACTGGCGCTGCAGCCTTGTTTCCCTGGCTGGAGGGCAGGGTGCTGCCAATTTTTGGCACCAACAGATGTACAGACAGTACTAATGGAAATAGCGGAACTTCCTCCTGGCTGAAACTGGCACAAGGGTGTCAATGGAGTTGTTGTTGCCAGAACGAGCCACTCCGCACACAGCTTGAAGGGAGAGGACTGACTGTCCTAGCCATGCCTGCATCTCTGCCCCCGAGGGGCGGGAGGGGGGTGGGGAACAGAACTCGCCAAACACCAAAGTGCAACTTTCTTTGTAAAATATGTTAATAGTGGATTTTTCTGCAATAAAGTTACAAATGCTGAAGGCCTCACTTATGGTGATTGCACTTATCTCCAGCAGCTGATCTGAGTGTATCATGTGCTGCACAGCAGACCCTGTGATGGCTAAATGACACCCCTGCCATACTGTTTTGGTTTGAGGATGAGTTCGGCAAGTCAGAAGTGCAGAGCAGGAGATCTCCCAGCGCTTAACTGAAGAAACAGGGTGTTGAATCCTTAACAGGGAGAATTTCTCTCTCAAGCAGCAAAGCACACTCAGTTTTAAAGAGAAATATTCACCCCCCCATGTCCCCGTTCAATCTGATTTCCCTGCCAGGGCATACGTGATGTAATCCTATCAGTTCTCCAGGCAGCCATACCATCTTCTAGGGCGGATTCATAGATTATAAGGCTAGAAGGGACTACTGTGATCATCCACACTGACCTGCATCACCCAGGCAACGCCACAGGTAAACAGCTTGAACTACTAACCCCTTTCACAAGGGGAAATAAGAACACCCTTCTCTTGTTACAGCATCAAAAGGACTCACAACCACTCTTTCCCCCTCCTTTACAGTTCACTTTTACAACAAGGCTGGACAAAGCCCTGGTAACAGTTTTCAAATGTGTTAAGTGCTGTTACAAAGAGGAACTGAAGGCAGGACAAGAGGTAATGGGCTTAATCTGCAGCAAGGGAGATTCAGGTTAGATGTTAGGAAAAACTTTCTAACTCTCATGGTATGGCTACACTTGAAACTTCAAAGCTCTGCCGCGGCAGCACTTTGAAGTGCGAGTGTGGTCGCAGCGCCAGTGCTGGGAGAGAGCTCTCCCAGCACTGCACGTACTCCACATCCTCATGGGGTTTAGCTTGCAGCGCTGTTTACACTGGCGCTTTACAGCGCTGTATCTTGCAGCGCTCAGGAAGGTGTTTTTTTCACACCCCTGAGCAAGAAAGTTGCAGCGCTGTAAAGCGGCAGTGTAGCCAAGGCCTAAGGGGAGCTAAGCTCTGGAACAGGCTTCCAGGGAGGTTGGAATCCCGTCACGGGAGGTTTCTAAGAACAGGTTGGACAAATACCCACCAGGGAAGGTCGAGGTTTACTTGGTCCTGTCTCAGCGCACTGGGCTGGACTAAATGATCTCTTGAGGTCCCTTCCAGCCCTACTTTTCGATGAATAGGCTGCAGGGAACAATCCTGCCCTGCTCAAGGCTGGGAGTAGTGACCTAGTGCTGTTTATCTGCTAAATTATAATTAAAATATATTAAAATATAATTTTAATGCGTAGATTTGTCTAATACAATTCACAATTACATGGTTGTTTTCCATCTCCCATTTCTGGGTGCCTGTAACAGGGATATGATCACAGTGTATAGCTTATAAAACTCCTTCAGATGAAAAGTGATATAAATTCAGGCTCCTCAAGTAGCATCGCAGTGGGTGCCCCACTTCAGGCACACGTATGCCTCTCAAGCCCTGGGTCGGAGATTTTCTTTTAGCAGTGCGGGTCCTGCCTGCGCACATGCTCTATACAGCCTCATGCCACACACCAAGGGTATACCGATCTGCATGGGCAAACAGCCCAGTTCCGTCTCTACAGCCTTGGCCTGAGATGGAGCCTTGTGGTCCCTGAGCGTGTTCTACATTTGTTCTTTTAGTTTCTTGTTTCTAGTTCCTGTTAGTTGTCTGTATCGGCGGGTAGTGATCGATCTATCAGGGATCGATTTATCGCTTCTCGTCTAGACACGGATAAACCGATCCCCGAACGCGCTCCCTGTCGACTCGCAAGAGGCGGAAGTGGAGTCGACGGGGGAGCAGCAGCAGTCGACTCGCCGCCATCCACACGGCCAGATAAGTCGACCTAAGATACGCCGACTTCAGCTACGCAAAGTTGCATATCTTAGGTCGACACCCCCCCTTAGTGTGGACCGGAGCTACGCCTATCCATTGCTTGGGAGAGTCTGATATCTGGCAAAAGCGTAACTGTCGCCCGGCTCTCAAATCTAGAGCTCAGAAGTACTGGGAGACCAAACTGAGGTTTCTGATGATGGCATGCTCCCTTTGACCTGCTTCTGAGTCAGGAGACTCACTCCCCTGTATATCTGTCTCCAGACAGATCCAGTGCTCCTTCAACCTTGGCTCCGGTCTCCCCTAAAAGGGTGAAGACTTCAGAGGACTTAGGGAAAGCTCTGAAGAAGGGGTGCTCTGGGCTCTTACTCCAGAGTGTTTCCTTGGGCATGGAAAATTCACAGCATTATTTCATATAACCCCACAAGGGAAATCTGGGGACAGCAGCACTATACTGTTCCCTTTTCCTGAACTCTCTACAAATGTGAGTTCAGGAAAAAAAGATTGCCCAACCTGTGTCAGTATTGCCCCATGTAATTGACAGAAGTCTGATCAGTTGCAGCAGGGAATAAGAGGGTGCTCTTTCCCATGCCCCCTGTAAAACAGAGAAGGAATCATTTGTTTATAATCTGTAGAAGAACTAAACCAGTGACCACGCTGACGTTCCAGCAAGTGACCAGGTGCCAGAGCTTCAAACAAAGATGGAGAAATGCAATTGCCTAACAATGGGCCTGATCAGCATCAGGCCCCAACTCTCATGTGCTGCATTCAGGGCTAGACCGTTAATGCTCACAGATCCTGATCAATGGGAATGGATTTTTTTTGCACTGAGTCATTTATGCTAGAGCTGCCCTCAGATCTCCAGCATTGAAGTGAAGACTCCTGCTGCCCTGCCACGTTGCTGAGGAGGGCAGGCTGGCTCCCACCTCAGCTCCAAGAATCAGCCATGTCTGGCAGCTAACTTTAGAATGATCTGAGCAGGTGCTGTTCATTGTACAATAGGAATCCTGTTAACACTGGTTGCGACACTTAGATTGTGATCAGGTCTCCTGCTACGGTTGATTCTGCAACATCAGTAGGCCCCCTTACTAGAAATAACCACGTTTAAAAGATGGGGATCAGCACCATTCTGAATTGAGCACAGCCAGGGCCCTGGGCTAGCTGTTTCTTTCTCTCACTCACACACACACTCTCCCTCTAACAATTTTTAGCCTCAGCCACAAGTCCAGCATGGTGTTGATCACAGATGCAATAGCAGTAGGGTGACCGGAGAGCAAGCGTAAAAAATCAGGACATGGGGTGGGGGTAATATAGGACCCTATATGTGACAAAGTTCCAAATATCGGGACTGTCCCTATAAAATCAGGACATCTGGTCACCCTAAATGGCAGTCACAGCCATAAGGGATTACAGACACTTTCTGCAGAGCCCCCAGTTCCTGAACTTGCTGTTGGATCCAGCCCAGCTCAGCTAAAGGAAGAGGTAAAGAAGTTACCCTGTACTTCCCCCGGCTGTAAACCAGCTCCCCGTTAGGAACTGCCCAGAATGAGTATGATTCTGCAGCACTGGCTTTTTGCCAACACTCTTTCAACTGTAATGCAACATCTGTTGACTTAATCTCCCACAGGCTAATTTCCCCCTCCCCCACCTTTTAATCCTCTCCTTCTGAAGCACTTTTACCCTGAAATTGGACATACTTCCCCGTTCACACAGGCTTTGCCAGCAGCTGAAGGAAGGGAGATGAGTGCCGTCAGCCCTATTTGATGTGTTCTTAACAACTTGTTGTGTCAGCGCCACAAAGACTCCGGATGCTAAATGACAGGCTGTGCGTGGAGCAAGACGAGGCTTGCGCACTCTTGAATGTACTTGAGTCGGCTTTAAGCCGTTAGTGTGACTCAGCGACTCATTAAGCAGTGTTTTATCGGGTGCAGCTATAGACAATTGAAATTAGTGTGGGGCTCCTAGGTTCTAATCATAGTGCTGCCCCAACTCACTAGTAAATTACTCTGTGCCTCAGTTTCCCCATCTGTAAAACTTCTTGCCTGCCTTTGTCACGCTCGTGAGCTCCACGGGTGTAAATACTACAGCCACGTTCAGCACTGTCTGTGCCTGTTTCAGTGGAAGGGAAGGGGAATCGGGCATCTTCCAAAAGGGACTGTGCGGAGCTTTCAGGGAAAATCACCTCATTCGTTTTTCAGGCAGCCAGGTTGTAGGCCAGCTCGGAGACCATCCAGCTCAGGTGCTGGGCAATGCACCATCATTCCATTGGGCCTTGTCCAGTTTTAGTTTCTGGATTCCAGGGCCATGAGGCAGCACCAAGTCCCAACCGAGCACCAGCAGTCTCACCTCTGTCCAGGCAGGCTCTGGTATCCCAACCAGAAGCTAGTGGCTGCCATTCACTCCCTGTGGTCCTCCCCAAGGAAGCGGAGCTGGGTGCTGGGCAGTTGGGAAGCAGCTGCTCCCCGTTTAGAAGGCAACTGCTCTCAGCCTAATCTCTAAAGTGGCTGTAGCTACCACCGTGAGAGGCACATTGTATTAGCACCTGAAATAATTCCTGTCTTTCCACCCTCCACCCATCCTCACTCGGCCAAGCCCTGCCTCATTAGCAGAGTTAACCTCTGCCCCTCTATCTTTTCCCTTGTTCCTCTCTGGCCTCCGACCGGGGTGGGAATAAAGTTCTGGCAAGGAGATGCCTAGCACTGACCCCAGTATGGTGGCAAGAGTCACACACCAGTTATTTAGAGAGGAAGCACTCACATCCTGCACCAGCCTTTCTGGCAGCCATCCCCCATTGCAAGACCATACTAAACATGGCACCCACTCTCACCACAGCAGGTCTCTAGCAGGGTCACCACGGCCCAGCTTTCCTGTCCCTTCCAGGGTGGGAATTGTCATTACGCTTCCCCAAATATACAAACTAAATGGCACTGGAGCACTTTCTGCCTGTGTCTCTGCTCTGTTGGTCCTTGATGACTCACCTGGCTGCTGCTACTCCCAGTTTAACACCAACAGTGAATTTCATTCCCAGGCTATTTATTCCCTTGGCTGGCTGTTCAGACACTGAGCTCTACCACACTCCACTAAACAGTGTAACCCCCAAATCAGTGCCACACCCCTTTGCTACCCACTTTTCAGGATGAGCAACACTGGTATCTCAGCGAAGGGTAGGAGGCAGGGAAAGGTTAGTGGCATTTCTGTGTCTCTCCTGTTTCACAGCCCCTTAGACTCCTCCTCTCACTCACTAATGCTGGACCTGGAATGTCAAGCACACCTACTCCCCTCCGACTCTCACCTAACACCCCCCCCTCCTTCCCCTTGTCCTCCCCCAGCCCCGGCTATAAAGTAGCTCCTGTAAAATCAGAGTAGTTACTTAGGAAAACTTTATTTAAAACACCCCAGATGTGCAAGGCCTGAAGAATGGGAATGGCAGGATTTTAGGCCACAGCCTCTCTCCATTTCAGCCTTCTTCTCCTTAAAGCAATTTTCCTTTTATGAATGACATGAAAACACTGTTCCAAGAATGGAGCTTTTTAAACCACTTCAATTACCTGCATGGGAAGGGATTTACCAGCACCTGGCAAACTCAGCTGCCACTTAGAGGCTTCTGACACTTACCTGGGTAAATGTATGGATCACCTACCAGGGCTCTGTTCCCCACCCATGCAGAGAGGGCAGAACAGGTCTCCATATACGTGCCCAGCACGTTAGCTGACAGAGTTAGAACAGATCTTACAACCTGAAGCTCAGAAATACACAACCCAGTCAGTTTCTTCTGGAGAGTGCTTGAAAGTCAGTCAGTTGAGGTGCAGACTGCCTGATACCAGGCTGTGCAGAGCCCATCTCCCCGCAAAGGGATCACTTTGGGCCACTGCAACACCCCTCCACCCCCCTCTGCCCAAGTGGCTGACAGTTCAGAAGAGGAGCCTGTCCATTTTGAGATGCCAATTCCCTTTCCATCTTTAATTTTTCTTATTTGACAGAAGGGGGCTTTCTTTGGCTAAGCATTAGAGATCACTCAGATTAAGTTCAGGCAGACTGTCAAACAGGTCACTGCTGAGGTCCTCATCCGACATGCTTCCAGCCTCCTCCTTGGGGGTGCCGTCCTCCAGCTCCAGGCTTGGGATGGAGAAGTCTTTGGATCCTACAGACACATTGCAGAGGAGTTAGCCATACTCTGGACTCAGGCTCAAGTCCTCACCATCAACCAAGAAAAATGGCCCACGACCTCCCTGTAACTGCAGAGTGATGGCAAAGCTGATCTGCTGCTGGTTTGGAGTCACCAATGAACTTGAAGCAATGCCGATTTGTCATCTACTCAGGCAAATACAAATACAAGAAAATACATTGACAATGTGGGTTTGACTAATTTATATTGGCAAATATTTTTTAATCATGGCCCCCTGCCTCCTAGCAGGCTTTGGGCACTCCACTAGGATATTAATATTTACTACCAATAACATAGGATAACTAGCTTCCTCTTATGCAATTATGCATGTCACCTGACAGGGCTTTGCTGATCAAAAGTTAAACTCAGTCCCTGGCATGTGCCTGCAAGTAATATTGGAGAAGGGAATTTAACCCCTCGATATGTCCTGGGGAGACTGCTTAGGGAACATCCCAACAGCAACTGGACATGTTACAACTGCATCTGCAAAGCTGTTAATTGTAGCAGCTTTACTAGCAAAGACTGACTCAGCAGGATTTGTACTTAGAAAAAACAGAACTCAAGGCAATTTCATGTGCCTTAAAGCCCCCATTCACGAGAATCTTAAGCATCTTACTGAAGTAGGGCATGAATTTCCTTTAAAAGAACATTACCCCTTTATTCCTGGAGCTGGGAATTCCCCCAGGGCTAAGTGTTAATACAAACAAAAGGGTCTTTAACATCCTGAAGCAATGCTGAAATCCAAAGGGATATAGAGTGTGGAAGATGAGCCTTTTGAAAATCGGTGATTTTCACCTTCCTAACCTCATTGGCTGAGTGTCAGCACCAAACCAAATATGGAGTGACATTAAAAACTGACCTCCTGGCACCCCTGGGGAATGCTAAGTATTATTATTATTATTGGTAGCATTATAAATGGCCCTCATACTGCAGCTTAACGTTACCCTGAAACAAGACTGGAAGGGAGGCTCAAACAGCGGACACCATAGGGCACCACAGTTTTAACCGTGATCCAAGTGCTTTGGATGCCAGTGTCACAGGTCCAGTCAAGCGCCCCTCTTGGCCACTCACCAGACTGTTGTAAGCCTCCAACGTCTGAACAGAACCCACGTACTGTCCCTATCTTGGGGGCCTCTAGGCTCACCCTCAAGGTGCAGATCCACTATCTAGCACACCCTCCTGAGAGCTGTGACTATGCAGCCCATTGCTCAGCCCCTGGGAAACAGTGATGGCCACTCAGGTTTTTCTTCCTCTTCATCCTCCTCCAACCCCCCCCAGCTGAAACATTTCCTCTCTCAGAACACCAGCTGGGGGGTGTTCTGGGTCTGTCGTTTACTTCTTCAAAGGGCGTGTGTTAGGAGCAACATGCAGCACACAGACACTTTGCACAGGACTCTCCTACCACACCTTGTTACTTAACTGCACAAGAAATACACAGATCGATACAAACAATAAACTCTATTTGCATTTCCCTGACTCAGTTTCCTCACTACTACTCAGCTTTCTTTGGGCTAGTATCAGAGTCCTCTGGGGCCATCCAGGGTCCTTCTGCTGCAGTGCCTAGCTTGCGTTCTGAAACACGGAACCTCCTCTCCCCATCTCATCTCTCTGACCCTGGCTGTTCTATCTCCTTACCCTCTCCTGCCCAAAACTCCCCGTGTGGCTCTCAGGGGCTGTTTAAACTCTCTCATGCCTGTCTTTGACCTTTCCATTCTCTCCACTTCCCCCACGCCCTGCAGACAAGTTGGGGAAAGTATCTTCTGGCCTCAACTAATCCATTTTCATTCAGGTGTTTCCACCTGGATAGGCAGCCATTAAATTCTGGCCACCCACCCCTGTCCCTAGTATGGACAGACCTGACACAAGCATGGTGGATACCATATATACATAAAGGCATTCCATGATACAAAAATTTCTCAACAACTTCACAATACTAATCAGTTCACAAGCTGTGTAGATGGGAGTCCCCAAATCATCACAGCCAGCATTCTAGATTGTCCTTGTCAGATAAGATGCTTTGGTAAAGGGGGAAAAGTGACGTTCTCCAATTCAGACCACAAACAGTCTCGATCTTTAGTACACAACTTGGACAGACTAGATAGCAGCACGCAAAGGAAAGCCTCTGGGTCACTGCATGCTAGAAGATACTGTCCCTCCCTCCTCAGGGCTGCCACTCAAGAGTAAAGGTGTGAGAGGATGCAGTATGCTCTGTTTTATGCAAAATCATACTTCTGTTTACACAGCACCTTCCACCTGATTAGGCCTGACAGCAGACAGACAAGGAGCCCTGGAAAGTAAATCTGTTAACAAGTGGAGAGCTGGGATTAGAACCAAGTCTGACTCCTAATCCAATGCTCTGACCATTAGACCATACTGCCTCACACATTTAGATGCCAAATACATGCACCTACATTGGGCACAGCCTTAGGGCTCTTGTGAAGTTGTGAGTTTGACCTTGGTTTGGGCATTACAAATACTGCAACACTTTTAGGGACACAAAACAGGGACTGGACATACAAAGAGATTCCCCTCTCCCCACAAGGCAGTCACACATCTAACATTCCCACTGAAAACAACTATATTCTTAGGGTACCAAGGGCTTCTAAGCCAGCCATACTTCTCTTACCTTCAGGCTCCTTAATCTCTGTGGCACTAGAGAGCTCGTCAGAGCTGACATCTGTGAGACTGAGCTCAGAGGCAGAATCATCACTCAGGGAGGAAGAAAATATCTCCTCTTCTCTCAACAAATTATTGCTTTCCACTAAGAGAAACACACCAACAGGCAGGATAAGTTAAGAGCTGAGCTCATGGTTAAAGAGCATAGGCCTGATTCCTCACTGTCTTCATAAGCAATACAACCATTCTGGTTTCATAGCATCGTACTCCTACTCTGCACTGGTGTAAATAACTGAACAAAGGGATGGACAGCCAGGCCCTGAATCATGTAAATTGAGACTAGACATGCACCGGACACGCACTGGGGGCAATGCCCCTGCAATGAACTCTCCCATCTCTGACTCCGTGGTTAAAGACAAACCAAGCAGGATCATAGGAGAGATGAAGGAAACAGAGAAGCCAGCCAGATTCCTGGCCATCCCCGACCCATAAACTACTCCTTGCCCTTGGGAAGCGGTTATCCGGAGAAGGAGTCCAACAAAGCAACGTTACTAGAATTCTCAGAACTTCCAGGCTCTCTGCTGCAAACCAGGGAGTCGAGCCTCAGTTAGATCCAGGACTTCTGAGGCTTTCAGGCAGGGAGCCTGCAATCCCTGACATGGGAGGGCTGCTCAGAGTCACAGACCAAGGAAGCCCCCTGCTCCCTGGCCCCCAGGCAGTCCACATGGTGGGGCTACCCCAGAGCCATGGACCCTGGGAGCCCACCACCAAACCAGGCAGGTTTCCATTGGAACCTGCCTGTGATTTGATGAAAGTTTGTCAAACCCAAGGATGTTTCCACTAAGCATTTCAGGTTCAACAAACCAGCATTTGCCAACGAAACTCTATTTTGTCAGAAAATTCCCAACCAGCTCTGCCAGAAGGACTAGCATCACTTACTCCCATAAGCACTTCCTTCTTCTACGGGCTTAGCGTATGACTTCTCTTCCAAGGGCAGATTTTTCATTTGGTCTTTCAGGTCAGTGACCGTGGATCTGATTGAAACAAAACCAACAATACTGATTAGCTCCAGGGACAGAAACAGCTGCCAGGAGAGAGACAAAATTCATTCTTGGGATTTTGGTAAACTCATGGTTCAAGGTGGATTCAGCTCTGCTGAGCAACTCGTTGTATGTGGAGTGTGGGGCATAGGGGGCAGGGAGACCTGAGGCTTTTACAGAAAGGGAAAGAGAATCAATACTTAATTACAGGAGAACTGCAATTAAATCTCATTATTGGAGATGACTCACTGAGTTGACATAACATCCTTCATGGTGGGTTATTATAGTACAGGAGGCAAGTTTGGTTTCTGATGTCAGAGCAAATTCATCAAGGAGATTCTAATAACAGAGTCATGCTGGACCATGGATGTTTCCACAGATGTTTTCCACTAAGAACACTAATGGTTATTTATGGATTTTGGGGAGTAGGAGTGAATATAAGCAACTAACGGGGGTATCAGAAGAGAGAAAAAGAAGTCAGGACACCTGGGTTCCAGTCCCAGCTCTGGTACTGTTCTCTTCCCCGTCTACCTCGCTGAGGTGATGGTGAGGAAGATTGTGAGAATGAACTGTGTCTGAAAAGGGCTTTGAGATCCTTGGCTGGAAAACACTAGGGAATGCCGAATGTTTTTAGTATCATTCCTCATCAATCTCCCTCAAGGAGAGACCTGGACATGGTTCCTTGCAGAGCCAGCCAGTGCTGCATGTGCCCATCAGATGGGGCACTGCCGAGTGATGTGAAGGGCTCATGGCTGCAAGGGCCAAGCATGCGTCTCCAGTGTCCCAGCTCAATTCTATTTGCAATACAGGAGAACCTCAGAGTTAGGAGCAGCAGAGTTACAAACTGACCAGTCATCCACGTGCTGCATTTAAGTACGCAATCAGGCAGCCGCAGAGACCCCCAAAAAGCAAATGCAGCACAGTGCTGCCTTAAACATAAACAACTAAAAAAAAAAGGGAAAGTAAAAAAAAAAAGATTTGACAAGCTAAGGAAACTGTTTCTGTGCTTGTTTCATTTAAATTACGATGGTTAAAAGTAGCATTTTTCTTCTGCACAGCAAAGTTTCAAAGCTGTATTAAGTCAATGTCCAGCTGTAAACTTTTGAAAGAACCAAAATGTTTTGTTCAGTTATGAACAACCTCCATTCCCAAGGTGTCTGTAACTTGGAGGTTCTACTATAGTTATACTCTGCCTTCCTAGGCTCCTCCCACCCCATGCATTTTCAGGTAGACAATATATGCATCACATCCTGCCCCAAACTGTTGTAAAGTGTTGCTGTTGGGTGGTAAAGAGCCTACCAGGTGCTACCCAGTAGTGACAGCACTGCAGTGGTGGGTGTCACCACGCTGCACACTGTTTGAGATCCTTCAGGATGAACGGCTCTATGCGATATTGCTTGGCATTGACTTACCTGCTACATCTCTAGAGAACACAGGGATTCCAAATAAAGACCTTCCAGGAACAAATATTTAATAAATAGTCCCAGCCCTGCTGTATTGCAAAGGTCTTCAGTATCAGCCTGATGTTAATGAATGGACAGAGTGCTCCCGTAGGAAGGGAGATCTGGGGCACACCATTGAGGAAACACTGCCTGCCAACTGAAGGGGTGATTGGCATTCCTGTGACACGTTATCCCATTGTGGCACCTGGGTGTGTGGGAAAGAGGGTTAGAGACAGTGGCACACACAGAATCCCCAGATACCCCTGGGTCAGCTGGGTTGAAAAAACAAGGGCACAATTAAACGAACAGTAGCACAGAGCTAAGAATCATTGAAGGGAAAGCTCTAATGTCACCATCCTCTCCAGGGAAAAGGCCAGAGTCTGCAAGGCCCAGCTGTGTGGAGATCGCAGCCAAAAGTAGAGTCAGTTTCCTTTCTCGGCACGGTCCATCATGGGAACGTGACAGCACAGGAAAGCAAGAAGAGAGCAGGGTGGTGCAGGGGTTTAAGGGACACAAGTGGGCGTCTCTTCAAGAGAAGAGGCCCCAGGCAGAAGGGAATTCCTGCTGAGGTGATAGAAAGGGAAAGAACTAAACAGGGGAATCACCACTTTCTGACCAGCGCCAAGTGGGTTCACTCAGTGAGTGACAGAGAAGGAGCTTCAGGAGTCAGCCAGTGCCCATGGTAGAGGGTTTGTGGAGGGGGAACATGAGCATGCTTGCTTACACAGTGTATAGCCACATGGACTAGAGGGCACAGGAGAGCCGTGATTAGATATGGAGCCTTTCATCTCCAGGCCAACAGTCTAGGGTCAGCCCAGAATAGGAACAGCAAGAAGTCATTCACACGGAATGGCTGCTCTTTCCCTGTGGGACTCAGTCTAGTTCAAGGTATAGGTGTCTCCATCACAAACAAACAGATACCATCACAACTGCTCCCCTAGTCTGCTGCCTCAGCAGAGAGATCAAAGACTGAATGGATCACTGAGCCTGAACTCTCCATCTGCCCCTAGTTGGGACTCCTCTCCTAGGCAGGGGGCAAGCTTGAACTGAGCTGCCCACGTTCTGGAACCTCCAGGGCTCGCAGTTTGGCACTTTATGCATTTAAAAACTGGAATACCTCATTGGCCAAGGCGCTGGATTGCCAACCCTGGAGATGGATGTTATCTATCCGCCAAGCAGGTACAGTGACGCCCTCCCCACACTGCCTCGATAACAGGTCTCAATCGTGACCCGCAGAGACCCCCTCTAGAAGCAAGTGAGGAATTCAGCACTGACTTCTCTGAGGGTGCAAGCAAAGGGTCAATTAGTGTTAGTTGTGATTTGGACACCTGCCTACTAGCAACTGAGCTGATATTACCCACAACTCCTTTCACACGGGGGCACTGAACAGTGGTCTCACAGCAGAGCGCACACTTGTGCCATTCCCATGTAGTTTGTGGTGAAATATCTCTTGGATATAAGAGGAGCTGCACTTGCAGCTTATGTGCCGAGCTCAGCTGGATGAGGAATGCACCCCATATTGCCAGCAATGCATGGTGCATGCACACATGTGGTGCCACATGTCCCATAAGACCCGTGGAAGGTGCATGTCCCCTACTTGATGTGGCCGAGCTCCTCCTGGGTGCTCCGCGTCTCCAACCTGGCTTTGTCCAAGTCATCAGATTGAGTTTTGTGACTGATCATCAAATCTTCCAGCATCTGTGGATGAGGGGGGACAGTCAGTCACTGCCAAAAGTGCACCCCACAAAGAGCCTCTGATTCTACACTGCAGTGCTGAGCCCAGCAGAACATGCGTGTGTGACTTGCTCTCTGTACAGACCTGGAACAGCCTAGAAAAAGCACAGCTGACACAAAACATGCTATCCATGGCAACAAGCACTTCACCTTTCCAACACAGAAGGTGGTGGGCTTATGTTCCTTTACAGTTTGGTGTGCTCAGATCAAGATGGGGTACAGCATAGTGGAACCTGTACCTCTTGACCTAGCCTCCTTAATGGAAATTAGGGCCATACTGTAGATCTCTGCTGTCCATGCTTGGCCCACTGACTGCATTTTGACCAACCATAATGTATAAAAACCACCAATCAGTTTGAGAATGTGTTGCCAGAGTCTCTTGGGCAGCAGGTTATGGGGGCTACTTGTCCAGAAGCGCCAGGCAGCAGGTGGTTTCTAAAAAGGTTAGAGGGGCTGCAACTAGCTAAGAAGTATAGCCAGGTCTGATTGTTAGCGCCAACATATTTTAGGCCCTTCACAACTCTGCCCCTCCCTACTTGTCCATGTGTTTCCCACCACATTATCCCTTCTCTCCCTCTGCTCTGCTAGCCTCAATCACAAATTTCTTCACGCTTTATGCATGGAATGCTCTCCTTGAAGTGACCCGTAAGGGCACTACCCGTTGTTCCAAATCCCTCCAACTTCTGCAGTGACATCTACAAGAAATCAACGAAGTCCTGGTGGCTATGATGGGGACAGCGAGAAACTTTTAGATATATATGCCGGCTTTTTTCTACGAACATGAACACTTGTATATATTTTGAATATACTCTTCTCCTGAACTCTTCATATGTCACTTGTCTTCTTACATTGTTAGCTCTTTGAGTCAAGGACTGTGTTTGTCATGGCACTACTGCAATACCAATACCAAATAAAAATAAGCCATCTTCTGCAGACTGTAACCATACTGATCTTAGTTTTCAGTACTGTCTGATAAACACTTATATTATATAGGAAAGAGAACTGTTACAGTTCGGCCTCACGATTGAGTCTCAGTGTTTAATTTAATTAATGTGGCCCCTTATGAACAGGGATTACAGTACCCCTCCTATAATTCCAGGTACACACAGGAGTTGGTTCTAGCCTAAGGAATAAATACTGAAATCAGAAGCACACTGGAAAACACAGTAATATCCTGGTGTTGATTAATGCAGCACCAATAAAACTTTTAGATAATGTTAACACAGGAAGCCTGAGAAATAACGGTTCTGCCATATGGGAACAGATCATCAAATCCATGATCTTTTCTCCAGCCTTCAGAGGAAGATATAAAACTCCCATAAATTTCCTGGATAGTTTTACAATACTATCCAAAGAGACGATATACTTCCTGCCCCCAGCTGATGATTAGTATACGCCAGAAGCATAAGGATCGACAGCCAATGTCATTTACTCTAGCTGCTTGCACTGCAGCTACTATTCATACATGTGCCTAACCCCTCTTTTAAGAACTTTACTTATAATTTTCCTATCATCTGGAATCAGTGAGTTCCACAGGTTATCAAACTATCACATGCTTTAAAAATGCATGTAATGATTTTGCCTGGGGAAGGTGAACCTGTAAAGCTATGTACCTTGCAGTATCGACTTTGAGTTCTCTTCATTTCATCAGTTTCAGACATCTGATTGACTAGATCCTCCTCCTGTCGGTCTAAGAAGGAAAGCAATGTAACTTTACATAGTGAACTGGACTGGTGTTGGCCACAGAGCTGAGTCATAGCAGAATCTACTTCTGTTCCGTGCCTGATTTTTAATAGTCACCTCAGCACTCACTTTTCTCTGTGCATATTCAGTCAAAAGCTCAATGGGCACCTCTCATGTCAGGACTACATTCTACTGAAGAACTCGTGAACAGCAGGAGCAGCTGCCAGATCTCCATGGGACTCTCATACAATACCCAGATCTATTACTTTCACAGCTATATAACAGGCACAAATGGGAAAGCTGTTACTGACTCGGAGCCCTTTACGTCCAGACTCTGACAAATGACTGTGAAAATGACATTGGTGGTTCCCCATTTATTGCCGTTCAATGACTATATTTGACGTGCTCAGTTTATAGTAAGTAAAAAAGGATGGTTATATTCCTTTCCCCTACTCTGTGTTTTGTTTATTCAGACTGTAAGCGCTTTGGGACAGGGACTGACTCTCACCATGTGTTTATACCGCACCTAGCACAATGGGGACCTGATCCTGGTTGGGAACTTTTGGCCTTACTGGAATGCAAACAAGCTGCTGCAGTAAACTCAGCTTGGCATCTGAGAGTCAAGCTCAGTTCCTTTTGTTTCATGTCATTACCAAAGATTCCGCACCTCAAATTCTGCCTTTGGTTACAGGTGGGACACTTAACTGCCTCCACAGAAGCTGCTGCAATATAGGGAGGGCAGAATTTAGCCCATAACTGGAGATTCTGTTTCTGGTTCAAGAGCCAGAATAGAACACAGCTCCCTCTCCCATTGTTGTCAGCTCTGCACCTCTAATAGGAGTGATGTAGTTAAAACTTAGTTACTACAAACAGACGCTCTGACTGAATGGTGCTTATGAGTATGAAGGGGTCACTTACACACATTCACTTTGAAGAGTAGAGAGACAGTTTGATAATCTAAGACCAAGGCGTTTTCAGGACTGTCTCTGGTTTATGCCCAGTCAAGGTACACCTCTACCCGATATAACACCGCCCCATATACCACGAATTTGGATATAACGCGGTAAAGCAGCGTTCCGGGGGGGCCGGGGGCTGGGCACTCCTGCGGATCAAAGCAAGTTCGATAGAACGCAGCTTCACCTAGAACGCGGTAAGTTTTTTTGGCTCCCGAGGATAGCGTTATATTGGGGTAGAGGTGTACCTGACATCCCATAGCATCCTTGAGAAAGGCCCAATAATAATAATGGCAGCCAGCTCTCACATAACACTTTTCAGCAGTAGATCTCCAAGCACTTTACAAAGGAAGTCAGTGTCATTATCAATTCCCTCCCCCTCTTGTCTCTCTAAGGATAGGGTGGGGGTGAAGTTTGAAAAACAGCCACAGAAGTGTATTGCAATGCACCAACCATTCACTGAATGGACCCCATCTCTCAGAGCACCACAGTGCAACACAGAGTCAGACAGAGTGGGCAGACCCAGTGCATGTTCCTCTCCCACCGCTCTGCCCATGCCCTGGTGGGAGTCTGACTGAGCTAGCAAGCCCTGTGCATGCTCCCACACTGCCCCTCCAACTCTGCCAATTCACCACAGCATCCCCTACTCTTCTGTTCCTGAGCAAACTGTCCGCTACAACAAACAACATGATGCTCCTAACTTCAGGCTGCTTCCCTCCCACTTCCAGTCATCTGTCAGGCCCACAGCGCAAGGACCCGCACGGGGAGCAGTCCAGAGCAACACTCACTGAGCTTGTGCTTCAGTTGCTCCACCTCTCTCCTCACACACTCGTATTCTCGCCACAGGAGCTTTTTGCTGAAATCAAGGAGAGAGAGGGTTACCCCTGGGGAAAGGAAGCAACAACCTTACTTTCCCATGACTCACACGGCTATAAAGGCCCAGAGCTGACCTCTCATGCACCTCCTGCATGACGCTGGAGCTGGGATACAGATCCGGGGTGCAATCTCCATCTGGCTGGTGAAACACTTGCTGTCGCAAGTTACGAAGCTCGCTCTTCAGCCCTTCCATTCTCCGCCCCAGCAGGGACTCCAAGCCACTCTGAGGGCTGTTATGCAATCGCCCAACCTCCTCTGCAACAACAAACAACAGGACAGAAAATGATTAGGCTTCAGCTTGCAAGGGGAAAGGGAGGAGTTGGATAATGTTTTCACCTCTTAGCTCAGAGAGCCAAGAAGCGACACAGTACAATGGACTCAAAAGTCAGTTCACGGCTGATGTAAGGCGCTGGACTGACCGCGCAGGGCACTGGGGGCCTCTGCTGATCCCCTGAAACGGTACAGCATAATCAGTGCCAGTTCAAGAGCTCCCTTCACCACTCTGCCAGCACACTCTGGGGCATAAGCGGAGTCCGGTCTTCATGGCATATTCTGAACAAGTGATACCCTTGAGTAGAACACGTGAAAGATGCAAACCACGTGCTGGGTTGTAGATGTAAAGGTTGTATTCCGTAAGGGTTAGAGCAAAGGACTATGAGTTAGAACACCAGGTTTCTACTCTAGGTCTGAGCTCTATATATTCAACAGAGTAGGAAATGGGACTGGGCCTCATTGGGGAGCTGCACTCACAGCCTGTTGTCTCATCAACAGGACCCCAAACAATCAGATGGGGAGCAATCGCTGAACATCCCAGAATGACTGCAAAGCCAAGGGATTCATCAGTACCTTCCAGATGATGGATCTGCTGCTGCTGGAGCTCCTTCTCCTGCTTCAGTCGATTTACCGACTGGGTGAGGGACTCAATGACCTAGGGGGAAAAGCAAGATGAGAACAAGTCTCACATGGAAATAATTTAGTGCAGGGAAGAACTCGGTTGCTTTGTGCAATTTCAGAAGCTGGGAACGTTGCGGGGCACCTCAAAACTGACTCAAAAGCAACCATACTCGGCTGAGCAGGATAGAGGGCTTCCAAGGAATCTCCTATGACCCTCCTTGTTGGAAGGATGAAGGCTGTGATGAGGGGCAGGGAGACGATTCAGCGCTCAGAGTGATACAGGGGACCTCCCAGAGAGGAAAGGAAAGTGAGTGCTCCTGGGAAGTTACTGTGACGGTACCTCCCATAAGGCTTGATGGAAATATGCTTAGAATGTGTTTTATGTTACATATGCCATGTAACATATCTCCGTAAAGGTTATGATCTACTGAATGGATTAATCCTCTTTGTATGCATGTATCATTTTTGTATTTGAAGTTATGAATGTTGACTGTGTACTGGCTTGATTTCTAAATAACCTTAGTAGAACATCTGGTCAGTTCCTGGAGAAAGAAATGTTGAAATTAAGTACTAATCAAGAAACACTTAAAGGACAATGGATCTTGGAATGCTCCAATCCACATAAGAAGTCTACTTGAAGACGTTCAAGGTAGCATGTAAACAATGGAAACTACCTGTAAAAACTGAGAGTCGTGCATGGACATGTGACTTGCCCAGGTGACTCCAAAACTCCATCTTGGAGCTGGACTTTGCATAGGAAAGAAGAGGGGGTCTCCACTCACAAGAGAAAGTCTATTTAAATCCCCTGGGAAACCTCTCCATTTTGTCTTCAGCTGGCTAAAGAGAGAGCCTCTCCACCCCCCAGGATACTTGAAAGAAACTGGAATGAAGGATGGTGTGCAAGGGATGTGAGTGATTGCTGGACCCAAGCTAAAAGGAGATTAGTCTGTAAAAGGGAGCATTCTGGAACTGGTGAGGATCTTATCTGTATTCAGTTTGATTAGACAAAGATTTGTGCATTTTATTTTATTTGGTGACTTACTCTGTTCTGTCTGTTACTACTTGGAACCACTTAAATCCTACTTTCTCTATTTAATAAATCACTTTTTACTTATTAATTAACAGAGTATGTGTTAATACCTGGGGGAGCAAACAACTGTGCATCTCTCTCTATCAGTGTTACAGAGAGCAAAAAATTTATGCGTTTACCGTGCATAAGCTTTATACAGCGTAAAACAGATTTATTTGGGTTTAGACTCCATTGGGAGTTGGGCATCTGAGTGTTAAAGACAGGAACACTTCTGTGAGCTGCTTTCAAGTAAACCTGCAGCTTTGGGGCAAGTAATTCAGACCCTGGGTCTGTGTTGGAGCAGACGGGAGTGTCTGGCTCAGCAGGGGAGGGTGTGGAGTCCTGAGCTGGTAGGGAAAGCAGGGGCAGAAGTAGTCTGGGCACATCAGGTGGGAGCTCCCGGGGGGGTTCTGTGATCTAACCCCTCACAGTTACTTTCCTTTAGAGGACATGTGAAGTGTCCCTGCAGCTTCAGCCACGTGCTGGCAGGAACTGGGAGTGCTGCAGAGGCAACACACTCTCAAGCAGGGTGATGGGGAGAGAAAGGAACACCTCAAATCTTCATGTGGAGACCTTTCCAGCTGTCTCAAAGAGCAACATTCACTGGCTCAACAGGGAGAGGCTTTTCCCATCATGTGACAAAGAGAGGATCTCCGCAGTCCGGGGCATCCAGTGTAAGGAGTGTGTATTTTATGCTCGCTAGTTAAACCTGTCTCTTTCCCCTTAGTAGAGAACTAATGTCATCAGCACTCTGGAGTTACCTTAGCTTGCAAATGCAGCTGACTGCTGATGGCTGCAAGCTCCTCTGTTGCCATCCTGCAGTGTGGAAGACTTAGACAGGTAGGACACGAGTGCTGAGATCCAGCCAGAGACTCATCAAATGCAACCTTCTCAGTGTTTATTCTGTCAAGCAGCAAATCCACTAAGAGATCAAAAGTAACAGGAGTTACCAGGGCTGCAGGGAAGGGAACCCACTTGTTTACCACACTGTTAAACTTGCCTCAGTTAGTGCCCAAGTCAGGGAACTTGGAAAAGGGAAAATTGAAGTTTTAAAAAGCAGAAACTAGATTCTTTCCGATCTCTGCTTGAATTATACAATCACATGTAGAGTCATTAGAACTGGCAGGTCTGCACACCATGGAACCACTGTATGGATAACCAATAAGAGGGGCTTGAAATGGTCATTGCTTTGCTACGTGGGTACAGAAGTTACCTGGATTTTAAACCCAAGGCATCAACAGCTCTTACACAATACAAATAAAGAAGGTATAATAATCCATCTGAGACACAGCAACAACACATGCTTGTACAACGCAATGGATATTCCTACAGAACCTCAATGCTATGGTAGCAAGTGCTTTTCAAAATGCTTGGGACAAACAGGTTGTTACCTTTGGAAGAGATGCTGGTTGTGTTCAGACGCTGCTGTAATAGAGAAAGAGAAACCAGATTAAGTGGTAAAGACACTAAAGGACAGGGAAAAGTTACACACACAGGAAGGAGTGGTAGGGTACTTCACACTCCTTTCCACAGTGGATCTGTCTTCATACAGAAGCAGGATGAGGTGTTAACAGCAGAGGACAGATTAGAAAGTGCCCTCGTGTTCTCAATGGTGACTCCTCAAATCAACTAAATTGCAACAACAGTGATAGAGGAGTGGACAAAGATACAGAAGGGTGAAGTACATATGGCAAATCCAGGACGGAAACCAGTTGAAACAGGAATGAATTCAGGGAGGTCCTATGGTCTGTGTTACATGGGAAGTCGGACTAGATTTCACAGTGGTCCCTTCTGACTTTTTAATCTATGAAAAATGTTCCCAAAGACACGTTTTTAATTATGTGAAACAATTACCATATTAGGTACATCAGGATAGTCACAGAACTTGGCAAAATCTAACAGCATTCCTAGAGCTCTCTCTAGCCAGACTGAAACTGCAGTGCAAATGGGTCCCTTCCCCTGTGGCTGATTACAGAGCCCAGGTCTACATTAGCCAGGGGGGATGGCAACCTAAGATATGCAACTTCAGCTGGCATATCTTAGGTCCATTTACCTGGTCGTGAGGACCGCGGCGAGTCGACTGCTGCCACTCCCCCATCAACTCTGCTTCCGCCTCTCGTGAGCTGGAGTTCCGGAGTCGACGGGGAATGCAATCGAGGAGCGATTTTATCGCATCTACACTAGATGCGATAAATCGACCTCCAATAAATCGATCCCCGATAGATCGATCACTACCCGCCGGGAGACCTGCCCTTAGGAGTAGCACCTGTAGCTTGAAAACAATAGTGTACCTCTAGCACCCTTTATAGCCCATAATCTCCCATTTATAGATGGGGATAACTGAGACAGAGAATATCATGGCTTGTCCAAACAGTAAATTGGGGCAGAGGTTGGAACAGAGCTCAGCAATCCCAAAGCACAGTTCCCCACTCTAAGTACTAGACCACTCTCCCCCTACTGTTATTGCTGCCTTCTCTATAACACAGCCATCTGTCCTTGCTCTAACGATAAAATAATACATCTCAGAGCTGCATGTCATACTACCCACAAATTGGCTCCATTTCATGTCGATCCATGCTTTTATGGGGTGGATATTGCAGCAAGGCCTGACAAAACCCAAGGTGCTCATCTGCTGCTCTTTAAAGAAAACCACTTGCATCTATCCAAAAGAGCACACCCCTTCCTCTGAACTGTTGTATAATAAAGTTTCTATAGGGCTGACACAATAATCCTGCTCAACAAAAGATCCAACTTTCTTGGGGAAGTCAAGAGAATCTCTGTTCATTGAAGGGACAATGAGCTGCACAGAGGACCTTGAGGACATAATTTCTGTAAGCATTTGCAGTAAACATGGAGCTGAATTTTATTTTGGCAAAGAGGCCTGGATTGTGATGTTTGCAAACAGTGGACACCCATCCAGTTCTAGAAGTTGCTTATTACACAGGAATTAGGTGCTTCCTCTCAGTCCAGTGCCCTATCCATGCTGCATTCCCATTTTATCCCTTTTCTCTTCTAGGGCCTTGGATCACCCTGAGGAATTGCTCCCTCCTCCTGGGCATTTTTGTCCTTGAAATATTTGCAGAAGCATTTCCATTTTCATCCCTTCTAGGGACACTGGAAGCCTTGATCGCTCCAGTCTAGCACTGAAAAAGACCTGTGTGAGAGTAATTTTTCCTGAATCCAACTATCAACGTGAAACATTCAGCCAGTCTCTAGAGGGAAGGGAACTCTACAACAGTTACAATATGTGGAAGTGAAATACTAGCCAAAGCAGCTACAGAAACCAGTCTGGCGACTTCACCTACAGCAACGTTACCAACATAGTTCAAGGAACCAAGGGGTCCAGAACTCGTTTAAATAGGACTTTCCCGGAGTGAGAGTCTAAGCCACAAGAAAGTGATGACAATGCAGCTGAACTTGCCTTTATTTTAGCCACGTTGCTGTCTGTTGCAGTCAGTATGGAGTTGAGCTGTGTGTCCCAGTTCATGTGGCTGGTAGGCAGGTGCTTTTAACTGTTTATCAATGACAAAGTAATCTAGGATCAACCCTTGGTGTATAAAGCTGAGGGATGGAACAGAGCCCAACGTGGTGAAGATAGTTGGATTGACCTGTAAAACCATCAGCAAAGAGATTTTTCCCCCTATACAGTCTATGCTCCTATTACAGTTAAAATAAATATACATGTATAGTAAGAGAAATAAATGAGACGATATAAGACTGAGGGCAAAGTGCAGGGTCTAAAAATCCTGAGACTCCCACATAATTCTCACCCAGAATGGATTTCATAAACTAGGCCTGATGGAGGCTCACTGGTACAGATTCAGAGCAGTGCAGAAGCAGACTTCCATACAGACTACCTCCTAAGGCCAAGCACAGCACCCTGCCATAGCACTGGCGATGCAGTAAAATACACACCATCCACTTTGTGAGAGCCTTAAATGAACGCTGGGGCAGGGCCATGCCCTGTCCTCAGAGTGGTGAAGGAGGCAGGGAAAGCCCAGGGCTCCCACCATCCGCACCATTAAGGACACAGAAATCTGCCAGATGGTTTCAGGGTGTTGGCAGAGGAGGGGGGTCAGCTCCCCCCACACACACACCATGGGGTGTGAGGTCTCAGAAGGGTCTGGGGAGGCTGGCAGATGGGCAGGTGATGGGGCTCTGGGGCGGCGTTGGGGGGGCTGGCAGATGAGTGGGGTGAGGGGCTTTAGGGGGCTGGCAGATGAGTGGGGTGAGGAGTTCTGGGGAGGTTTGGGGTCTGGCTGATGGGCAGGGCTGGGGGGCTCTGGGGAGGTTGGGGGCTGGCAGATGGGCAGGGCTGGGGGCTCGCAGATGAGTGGGGAATGGGGCTCAGGGGAGGTTTGGGGGTTGGCAGATGGACGGGCAGGCTTTGGGGGGCTAGCACATAGGCAGGGCTGCGGGGCTCTGGCAGATGGGCAGGGTGGGGAGGCGTGGGGGGGCTGGCAGGGCTCTGGGGAGGCTGGGGGGCTGGCAGATGAGGCTCTGGGGAGGTTTGGGGACTGACAGATAGGCAGGGCTGGGAGGCTCTGGGGAGGCATGGGGGGCTGGCAGGTGGGCGGGACTGTGGGGAGCTGGCTGATGGGCAGGGTTGGGGGCTCTGGGGAGGCATGGGGGGGCTGGCAGGTGGGCAGGTTGAGGGGTTGGCTCATGGGTGGGGGGCTCTGGGGAGGTTGGGGAGCTGGCAGGTGGGGGGGCTCTGGGGAGGTTGGGGAGCTGGCAGGTGGGCGGAGCAGCTCTGGGGAGGTTGGGGGGCTGGCAGGTGGGCAGGGGGGCTCTGGGGAGGTTGGGGAGCTGGCAGGTGGGGGGGCTCTGGGGAGGTTGGGGGGCTGGCAGGGGCTCTGGGGAGGTTGGGGGGCTGGCAGATGGGGGGGCTCTGGGGAGGTTGGGGGGCTGGCAGGGGGCTCTGGGGACATTGGGGGGCTGGCAGGGGGCAGGGTGGGAGGCTCTGGGACGGTTGGGGGCGGGCAGGGGGCTCTGGGGCGGTTGGGGGGCTGGCAGGGGGCTCTGGGGCAGTTGGGGGGCTGGCAGGGGGTGGGGGGCTCTGGGGCGGTTGGGGGGGTGGCAGCGGGCGGGGGGCTCGGGGACTGGCAGAGGGCGGGGCGGGGGCTCAGGGGAGGTTGGGGGGCTAGCAGGTGGGCTCTGGGGCGGTTGGGGGCTGGCAGCGGGCTGGGGGCTCTGGAGCGGTTGGGGGGCTGGCAGCAGGCGGGGCGGGAGACTCTGGGGACATTGGGGGGCTGGCAGCGGGCGGGGCGGGAGGCTCAGGGGAGATTGGGGGCTGGCAGCGGGCGGGGCGGGGGGGCTCTGGGGCGGTTGAGGGGCTGGCAGGGGGCGGGGCGGGGGGGCTCTGGGGCGGTTGGGGGGCTGGCAGGGGGCGGGGGGGCTCGGGGACTGGCAGGGGGCGGGGCGGGGGCTCTGGGGAGGTTGGGGAGCTGGCAGGTGGGGGGGCTCTGGGGAGGTTGGGGGGCTGGCAGGGGGCTGGGGGGCTCGGGGACTGGCAGGGGGCGGGGCGGGAGGCTCAGGGGAGATTGGGGGCTGGCAGCGGGCGGGGCGGGAGGCTCAGGGGAGGTTGGGGGCTGGCAGCGGGCGGGGGGGCTCTGGGGCGGTTGGGGCGCTGGCAGGGGGCGGGGGGGCTCGGGGACTGGCAAGGGGCGGGGCGGGGGCTCTGCGTCGGCCCCGCCGTCTCCGTGGGGACGAGGCCCAGGGCGGAAGCGGAGGGTTTCGGGTCCCGGCGGCGATCTCGGGCTCGGGCCGCGCTGGGAGCCCAGGGCGGGGAGAGGGGCCCGACTACCGGTGCCACAGGCTCCCGGACCTGCTGCGCGGCTCCCGCGCCCTCTGGGCGCCGCTTCTCTCCCTCCGAGGGTTTCAAAACGCGCACAGCCGCCGTCGCCGCGCCGCCCTGCCCGGGGGCTGCTGGGGGATGGAGTCCACCCTGCGCTGCCTGGCCCGGAGAGGAGCGGCCTCGGGACTACACTTCCCAGCAGCCATGGCGTCATGGGAGCGGCCGCCGCCATGGTGCCGCCACGCGCGCGGTGCATCATGGGAGGCGTAGCCCTCTTTGCTGCCGCCGCTGCCCTTCGGCGCAGGGCACGATGGGATATGAGGCCCGTCTCCCCGCGCCGCGCGCGGCCATAGCGTGGGAGCAGGAGGAGCCGAGCGTTGCCCGTGTGCAGCCGCGGGGTGCGGGAAGGACTCTCTTTCCCATGATACTCCGCGCGCGCAGCCATGGCGGACGGGAGACTACATCTCCCGTGATCCCCCGCGCGCTGGGCAGCATGGAGTCAAGTGTGGCTGCGCTGGAGAGGCGGGTCCGCGGTTGCCTGTGCGACTTCGGCTTCGAGGTTTCTCCCCTCAAGGTATGAGCCGCGTGGCTGGAGCGGGGCGCTGCTATGGCCGGCAGGCTCCCTGGGTGGTGCCCACGTGGCCTGCACAGCCTCGTGGTCTGTGACATCATGCGGCTATCACTGTGACATCACATGGGCACTGTGACGTCATGCAGCTGCACTGTGACATTCCATCCCCACGTGGGCAGCATCACGGCTCCGTTCATGGGGCAGCAGGTGGACACGGTGTGTGGTGACGGGGGCTGCCAGGCCAGCACTGAACTCAGGCTTTTCCCTGGTGCTGCAGGCGCTTTGGGGTGAAGGGTCCCGGTTATATTCCAGACGTAGTGGTGTCATTGGCAGTTGCCAATAGGGAAAACTGTGGCTGTCCAGTGGATTTAAGAAGATAAGAACAGACATATTGGGTCAGACCAAAGGTCCATCTAGCCCAGTATCTGCCTACCGACAGTGGTCAATGCCAGATGCCCCACAGGGAGTGAACCTAACAGGCAATGATCAAGTGATCTCTCTCCTGCCATCCATCTCCATCCTCATCCTCTGACAAACAGAGGCTAGAGACACCATTCCTTACTCATCCTGGTTAATAGCCATTTATGGACTTAACCATCATGCATTTATCTAGTTCCCTTTTAAACACTGTTATAGTCCCAGCCTTCACAACATTTTGAGTCAAGTGGGGCATAGTGGGCCCGCACACTCTCTCCCCCTCCCCCCCACAGTCTGTATCCCAAAATATAGTATGTTGGTGACCCTGTATGGAAAGTACATGGTGTAATTACTTCTTCACTAGGGCCAGGTGCTGGAAAAGGTGACATTTAAGTGATGAGCAACGTGTGGTAGCTTCTCACCCAGACATCTTCGTGTATTCCTGAGTCTGCAACTCTTCCTGAATTACATTTTGTTGGCCAGGACATCCAGAAATGAACTGAGTTTGCCCCATATCTTGCTGCTTTTTGTCCCTTCACTTATTTCCATTGATTATTTTCATCTTATTTCCGCTGTCATGCTGTTTAGACCACCAGGGAAGATGACATGCCTAGTCTCCTTCAAAACTGGCATGAGTGCCTTTCTATAAAGGGCCTGATCCTGTGAGAAGCTGGGTGCCTCTTGAAATCTGTGTAGGTCCTTTGACTCCCAAAGATATCAGTCCTACCATAGTGTAGTAGCAACCTGTCCCCTGGAGGATGTCTGAGAGCTCCAAAGTGTATTGCATCTCCATCCTTTCACATTATTTCCACAACTGCCATGTTGTTCTTCAGAGTGCATCATGGGACAGTATTTTATTTGCGGCAGTTGATACTGGGGGGTTTCTGAGAAAGGCCAAGTATAATTTTTAAAATGTGTGGGAGGAAAAAATTCTCCATGTATGTTGTGAAAGGTGTAATCTTGTTGAAAGTACAAGGAAAGAAACGGAAACTAGCAGCTGAAAAAGTCAGAAGTTGACTGGAGAACATCAAGAGTAGGAGATAGAAGTGGAGGAAAGTGTGAGAAGGGATTGCATGACTTCACAGGTGGTCTGCACAAAATGATACTAAACAGATAATTGACTTCTGTTGAGATTAACATCAAACTGTATTGTCTTGAAAGTTAAATATTGACAATAGTCAGGTAACTGACTACTGTAGAAGTAAAGTTTTTATTGACTTGAGAATTAAATATTAACCCAGGCAAAAGTGAAACTAAGATTTGCCGCCAAGGTCAGTGAATGTTGATTTTCACAGAGACACAAAGTCATTATGTGCCAAGGTACGTACATTCTGAAAACCTTCATCAGGAATCTCCCCATTGAAATTGTGAATTTCTTAAATGAAGCTTTTTTGTAAACTAACGTTTTAGGAGAGATGAAGTTAGGTGACTGACAAATAAGACTATTGTTGACTGCTGACAAACCAATCCGTTAGGAAAAAGAACAAGGATTACTTGTGGCACCGTAGAGACTAACAAATTTATTTGGGCCAAAACCCACTTCATCAGATGCATAAAGTGGAAAATACAGTAGAAAGATGTGTATATGTGTGTATACACACACAGAGAACATGAAAAGATGGGGGTTGCCTTAACAACTCTGACAAGTCAACTAAAGTGAGCCATTATCTGCAGGAGGAAAAATCACTTTTGTAGTGGTGATCAGGGTGGCCCATTTCAAACAGTTGACAAAAAAGTGTGAGTAACAGTAGGGGGGAAATTAGCACAGGGAAATAGTTTTTAGTTTGTGTAGTGACCCATCCACTGCCAGTCTTTATGCAGGCCTAATCTGATGGTGTCCAGTTTGCAAATTAATTCCAGTTCTGGAGTTTCTCACCACGATTTGAGGACTTCAGTAACTCAGACATAGGTTAGGGGTTTGTTACAGAAGTGGGTGGGTGAGATTCTGTGTCCTGCGTCGTGCAGGAGGTCAGACTAGATGATCATAATGGTGCCTTCTGACCTTAGAGTCTATCAGCCTGTTTTTGAAGTTTTTTGTTGAAGAATTGCCACTTTTAGGTCTGTAATCGAGGGACCAGGGAGAATGAAGTGTTCTCCGACTGGTTTTAGAATATTATAATTCTTGACATCTAATTTGTGTCCATTTATTCTTTTGCGTAGAGACTGTCCAGCTTGGCCAATGCACATGGCAGAGGGGCATTGCTGGCACATGATGGCATATATCACATTGGTAGATGTGCAGGTGAACGAGCCCCTGATGGCGTGGCTGATGTGATTGGGTCCTATGATGGTGTCCCTTGAATAGATATGTGGACAGAATTGGCAATGGGCTTTGTTGCAAGGATAGGTTCCTGGGTTAGTGTTTTTGTTGTGTGGTTGCTGGTGAGTGTTTGCTTCAGGTTATGGGGCGGTCTGTAAGCGAGGACTGGTCTGTCTCCCAAGGTCTCTGAGAATGAGGGATCGTCCTTCAGGACAGGTTGTAGATCCTTGATAATGCACTGGAGAGGTTTTAGTTGGGGGCTGAAGGTGATAGCTAGTGACTCCCAGAAGCAGTGGCATGTCCCCCTCCGGTTCCTATGGTTGGGGCAGCCAAGGGGCTCCGCATGCCGCTCCTGCCCCAAGCGCAGCCCCCGCAGCGCCCATTGGCTGGAAACCATGACCAATGGGAGCTGCAGGGGCGGCACCTGCTGACCGGGCAGCGCACAGAGCTGCCTGACTGTGCCTCCGCATAGGAGCCAGAGAAGGGACGTGCCGCTGCTTCTGGGATCTGCTTGAGGTAAGTGCTGCCCAGAGCCTGCACCCTGGCCCCCTCCTGCATCCCAACCCCCTGCTCCAACCCTGATCCCCCTCCAACCCTCTAAACCCTCCTGCACCCTCACCCCTCATCCTCAGCCCCATCCCAGAGCCCTCACCCACAACTGGAGGCCCCCTCCCGCCCCAGCCCAGAGCCTACTCCCACAACCCGAACTCCTAGTTTCTGGCCCTACTCCAGATCCCACCCCCCCAGCCAGAGCCCTCACCCCCTCCTGTACTCCAGCCCCCAGTTTGCTGAGCATTCATGATCCGTCATACAATTCCCATACCTAAATGTGGTCCTTGGGCCAAAAAGTTTGCCCACCCCTGATTTAAGGGCACCTCCTGAAATGTGCTAAGTGCCTCTTGAGAGGGTCCTTCATGTCCTTAGCTTGCACTGGCTTCAGTAGGATGACTAAACGCGGACCCAGTCCCGCTTTCAGTAAAGCCAATGGAAGGAATCCTCCTCAGTGGGCATTGGAGCCTGTCTGTGGGAGTACTGACGCGGGCCCATAGCTATGAAGAGACAGTAGATGGCGCTGCCTCACCGGGGTTTTAGGGCTGAGCAGAGAAATAGCTCTTTCTATAGGTCAGAGGGACTGCTTCTGTAGATAAAGCTCATCATATGTTTGCAGGTCCTGGGCCTGACAGAATGCAGGAAATTGCACCTGGTATATCACAGTATTTCTAGGGAACTTGGAGACTTTCCTTTGGCAGAAAATAAATCCATACCCGTCCCTATCCGCCCAGCCTTTTGCTTGGCACCTGTCCAGGAGTAATGATCTGTCCATTGGAACCTACAGAGACGCATACTGCATGGCTAATAATTCAGTTTTAATTTATTAATTATTATTATTATTATTGTTTTATTATTTATTTTATTATGGTAAAAACCCAAACATACAAGATGTCTGTGTGTGGGATGGTCCCCATTGCTCTTCCCTGGTGAAAAACCCCACATAGTATTTAAAAAAGATAATCCTTCAAAAAGAATCTTAAGGGACAATAAGAATACATTCCTCCAGGGCTTTGGAGCGGAGCTGGAGCTGCAGGTTTTTGCCTGGAGTCGGAACACAGCTCCAAAGCCCTGCATTCATCATTCCGTGTTATTTCTATGCTAGTAGTTAAACTGTATCATGACTAATAACATGTGCATCCTCTTTTCAACACTGTGTAATAACGTGCAGACCAACTAATTATTTAAACCAGTGGTTCTCAATCGGGGTTACACATATCCCTGAGGTACGCAGAGGTCTTCCGGGGTACATCAACCCATCTAGATACTTGCCTAGTTTTACAACAGATGACGTAAAAAGCACTAGCAAAGTCAGTTAAAACTAAAATTTCATAGAGACACTGACTTGTTTATACTGCTCTATATACTATAAGCTGAAATGTAAGTACAATATTTATATTCCAATAGATTTTATAGTTGTATGGTAAAAATAAAAAAGTAAGCAATTTTTCAGTAATAGTGGTTGTGACACTTTTGTATGTTTGTCTGATTTTTGTAAGCAAGTAGTTTAAGTAAGGTAAAACTTGCGGGTACGCAAGACAAATCAGACTCCTGAAAGGGGTACAGTCATCTGGAAGGGTTGAGAGCCACTGATTTAAATGAAGGCCAAACCAAAACTTATCTCCGTTTTACTGGTGTCAGTCCTGAGTCCATTGAAATCAATAGTTACTCCAGATCAGTGATTCTCAATTTATTACGGTCCACAATGTGTTAGCTGGGCCACAGGGGCCTGTTGGCATGGACCCCTTGCTGTGCAGGGCCGGCCAGCTGCCTTCCCTAGCCACCCCTCCATGTTTGTGATTGGTTTCTAAAATATAAAACCTAAATATGGAACACTAGATATTTAAGAGCAATCTCCATTACCCATTACAAAATTAAATGCTCAGTAACACTGCTGAAGCTGGCTGCCCTCATTCTGCCTCTCCCCCACAGGCAGGGGTCGAGAGGTTATTGATTGTCTTGTTTCACCCACATAGTAGTTGTTGGGGGCATTTGATGCACTGGATGAGGGACACCACATGTTGTAAGATAGGCATATGTAGGACACATGGATCTTGAAATGTGTTGTTATGGTGGGTATTTCTGAGCAATAGAGATATGTCTGCAGGTTTTGCATGTCTCAGGGTCTGGTCCCGGTGCTGTTTTTAAGTTGGTATGTCCTGGTCTCAGACAGACTCTGGTTTCATGACTCATTACAACAATCTGTACCTACCAACCTTCCCTTGCCCTATAACTTCAGGTTGTTAATTGCCCACGTCATTTTAAGGCAACTCCCATCTTTACATGTGCTGTATATTTATACATGCTTGCTGTATTTGTCACTCCATGCATCTGATGAAGTGGGTTATATCCCACGAAAGCTTATGCCCAAATAAATGTGTTAGTCTCTAAGGTGCCAGAAGGACGACTCATTGTTTTTACTTCATTTTAAGTAGTTTCTTGAGTTACATGTTAACCCCTCATGCTTAACAGCCTGTCCCACTGTATATTTAGTTGTGATACCCTGGCTTCCTTTTCCAGACCTGAATAAAGGTCTGTGAAGCTTTCCACTAACATAAATTGGTTCAGTGAAAGATATTACCTCACTTACCTTGTCTTGCTCAAATCCTGGGGCCAGCATGGCTACAACAACATTGCAAACGAACATCAAATATTGATTATTTCAACCAGTCCAGACAGATGTTGGATCAATAGAAAGAGAACTACTGGGATGTTAATTGCCCTTATTCTGTTTGTTTTTAATTGTTAATTATCAGGATAAAAAATTAAAGCATAATTTCTCTTTTGGATCTGATATTCCTGAGAGCACCATACAGGATTATAACCTCAGCTATGACCTGCTATAATAGAGGAAGCAAGAACTTTTTTTTGATCATTTGTAGTAGGCTATGTTAATTCTGGAACAACAAGAGCTTTATATGTAGCAAATGAAATATTGAGGCCTTTCCTAGCTAATGTCAGGATACAATCCTGGTCTGATGGCCCAAAGGAAACAAGGTCTTGTTAGAAGTGATTCTTCTAGCATTTGGAGCAGGATTTGATACCTTCCCATTTCCACAGAAAGACGAAGCAGAGTGATTGGAAGAAACGGGGAACAAAAAACGCTCTAGCTACCAAATGAAAGAATGGTAGCATTGTGGCTCCTTCAATATACAGTTCTCATATTTCTAGTGGCATCTTATTTCTTGATCTCAGCTGCAAAATCAACAACCTTTAGATTCAAATATTTCAGCTGATTTTTCAGAAGTCTCAGTTCAGCATCTTAAACTGACCCCATTTCTAATTAAACAGTGGGACTGACATTGTAAGGCAGCTAATTTTACTGTAAATTTCATTTTCTTTCTGGATCCTGATCCTGTGTGGTGCTGTGTACCTCCTCCTCTCATTAGAGTCACTTGCACTCATATTTAAAGCTGCTCAGCGCCTTACAGTTTCTGAAACCACTACCCTCCTTTTTAAGTATTAGCCATGGCTTTTATAACCTCCTAAGGGGCAAAACTGCACGAAGCTAATAGAGTCACAGGTTCCTCTACGAAAGAATAAACTTGCTATGTGTAATCAGGTTGTGTAATACGTTGTTTGTGTGTTATGCTGGTATTTTTAGAGTTATTACCTGAATGTGCTTAGCACTCCTGGGGCCGAGTCTCTGTTCTCCTGCTCATATCTTCCTGCCTTCTTGGCTTGATCTGCCCCCTCATTTCTAATACTGTCAACTGGGCTGCATTATGACCCATCCAGCCACAAAGGTAACTCTTGAAATCTGGGAGCATCATAATGTGTGTGATGCACCTAATGTTCCGCTGAGGGATTATTGTGCTCTTGGGAGCAGCATGTCATTTACCTTCACAAATAACGGTTTATGCCTAGAGAAGTAAAGCATGTGGCCTGTCTTGATTGAACAGAAGTATCAATTTCTTTCCAGCAGCCTGTCATGGCTCTTATGAAATCACAAGGGGCAGGGCAGCTGTGTGTGAGCATTCTTATTTGATCCTTGGGGATTTTTTTTTTTTAAAAAGGCCATCCCCTCAACTAAAGGGATGGGCCGCAGAAAACAAGGATCAACCAAACAATGGGGGACAAATAACAAAACAAGAACAAAAAAAAAATCCCACATCCAGCTAGGAACAGGAGTGAGATCACTGGGTCAAAATAAAGGATCCAGCGGGGACACCAGTCAGAGAATCCCAGATAGTGTCGAACACCTACGGCTCCAAGAGAGAATCGAGAGGGGCAGTGGATTCCACTCAGAACGAACTCTGTCCCAGTGTGTGAATGGTGAAGTGCCGGGAAATATGCTCCACAGTCACTGACAATACCCCCATCCAGCCTCCCCCTGTGTTAGCGAGAATGACATCAGAGAAGTGTTTCTCATTATTTCTAGTAAACTGGCTTGAGGCAGAAATGGGTTGTGAACTCTTCAGCTCAGTGCTGTAATTTGTAATTTCTCTGCCTCAGTTTCCCTATCTATAAAATAGTGATACTGATGCTCACCAGCCTCAGTGGGGGCCTTGTGAGGTTGAATTAATTGACGCTTATAAAGCGTTTTGAGATCTTTAGAAGGAAAGTGCTACTGAAGGGCCAAGCATTATTATCATTTTATTATATAGATGCAGTAAGCTGCTGGACCCTTGTCTTGAGTGATGAATAACTGTGGGGAGGAGGGGAACAGAGAAGACATGATAACCAGGCATTTCTTTCAAGGATCTGATTTGCATTGGCAGGTCTGGCTGGTGAGATTTTTAATGCACCCGTTTCTATGGCAGGACTGGCCAGTATAGGGCTCAGTGCCACATAAGGCCATCCTGTTTTTTTTTTTCCTGTAGAGGTGACCATAGACAGTAAACCCCGACATGCAATGCTCCCTCTTGATTTGAATGGAAGGCAGTGCATTCTGGGATCTGTAGCCTGGGCAGGCTGCACATCTGCATTACATATGAAGATAGTCACAGTCTCTTTCATGTTATGAAATTCTGCGAAGCCATGGTAGGACAAAATCTAGGGGTCTTTTTTCTAATGGATGTTTTTCTTTATTTGCTGAAGGTTGGGTGGTACAATGCTGTTCTTCAGCCATCCTTTCATCTCCGATACTCCGAGGATACACTGGCATTCATTGTCCTCAGCACACCCTCAATGTTTGACAGAGCCTTTAAACCCTTTGTGGACAAACAGCTGCTGAAGAAAATCAATGATCCAGTGGATCAGTGTGTTTCTTATCATCTGTCACTTGTGAAGGAGGTAAGAACCTTTGAAAACAGTGTCCTCTTGCTATTGAGAGTGCGGCCTAGTGGCTAGAGTGGGAGACTGGGAGTCAGAACCCTTGGGTTTATTTCTGTTTCCTAGCTGTGTTCGTGACCATGGGAAGTCACTTATCCTCTCCGTGCCTCGGTTTCTCAATCTGTAAAATGGCAATAATGATATTGGCTTATTTTATGGGTGGAGAGTTTGTGACTGAGGTTTTTTTAAGTGCTTTGGGATCGTCGGATGAAAGATGCCATGTAAGTGCACGATATTATTCATACTGCCAGGCTCACGGTTAGAGTACCCAACAGGGTGTCGATTTCCTTTTCTCTCACACGCAGCCCCTTTTATCATTGTACCCTTGGTATGTGCATGGTGCTCTATGGACATGGAGTAAAAACACAACGCTGTTGTTGGATGGGTTCAGGGGTTGGGGTGATGGTGTTCGCCAAGTCATACAGAAAGAAGGTCAACATGGGAATGCCCCACCATAAGGGGAATGGACCTGAAGGAGTGATGAGTCAAAAATGTCTGACTCCTGCCTTGCGCTTTGGGAGGCTGAGAGAGGAAGATTTGGCTGACAACTGACACAAGCCTCGATCTGTGCTTTGGTGGAGGCTGCACCTCAGTGTTGGAGCTGAGTCGTGGGGCTGGATGCCTTTGTGGTACCAGAATCCAACAGGACATTTGGGGCCTGATCCAAAGCCCATTGGAAGTCTTTCCACTGACAAGAGGCGGATTAAGGTTTCCTGGGGCCCTGGGCCAGAGCAAGTGGGGTCCCCACAGGCCCACCCTTTTCTGCTCTTTCCCCGGGGCCTGCCCCTGTTCCACCCAGGGTCCCCCCCATTCCACCTTCTGCCCTGTAACCCACAACCTCTTTTGCTCCTTTCTGCCCCCTCCCCTTCAGTACGGCCCCAAGACCAGAGAAGCTCTGTCCCTGTGCCACGGCTCCAGGATCACAGTGGCTCCAGTCCTAGGGCCACAGTGGGGGTCCGGGTCCTGGAGCTTCCCCTACCACCCCCCATGCTTCTGTGGGGGACTAGGGTCGGGGTGCTGGGGCTTCTCCCACCCCACCCACCTGGCGCTTCTGCCTGAGAGCGGGGTCGGTTGTGGGGGCTTGCTCTGCTGCCCCGCAGCTTCTGCCAGGGACAAGTGGGGTGGAGGCTGCTGTGGGGGGGCTCCCCCTACCCCACTGTTTCTGCTAGGGATACACGGGTGCCACTGGGGGGGCTTGCCCCATCCTGTAGTTTGGGACGGGGTCCAGACATGGGGTCTTCCCCTGCCCTGCTGCTGGGGAGTGGGGTCAGGGCATGGGAACGTCCCCCGCCCAGCCCTGCTGCTCAGTGGGGTTGAGACAAGGGGGCATTCACCTGCCTGGTAGCCAGGGCTCTGGGCTTCTTTCCAGGGCCCCTGGGCACAGGCCCTGTCTTCTCAGTGGCTAATCCACCACTGCCACCAGCTGCACTGAACTTTGGAACAAACCCTTAGAGGAGATTGTCCTGCTGAACAGATCATGCAAGCATGTATATAACTAAATATCTCACTAAATACAGAAGGGAGCTTGCTGAGAGAAGTCATCAGAGCCTTTATTTCTACTTCTATGACCACTGCAAACTCTAATCGAGACACTGTAAATCAGGGGTGGACAAACTATGGCCCGCGGGCCAGATCCAGTCCACCAGCCATTTTAATTCAACCCTCGAGCTCCCGCTGGGGAGTGGAGTCTGGGGCTTGTCCCACTCCGGTGCTCCAGCCGGGGAGTGGGGTTGGGTGCTGCTCCACATGGTTCCCGGAAGCAGCGGCATGTCCCCACTCCGGCTCCTATGTGCAGGGGCAGCCAGGGGGCTCCACACATTGCCCCTGCCCTGGAAACTGTGGCCAATGGGAGTTGCAGAGGCGGCACCTGCAGGTGGGGCAGCGCGCCGCAGAGCCACCATGGGGGAGACATGCCTCTGCTTCCAGGAGCCACTTGAGGTAAGCGCCGCCCTGAACCTGCATCCCTGAGCTACCCCTTTGCGCCCCTGCCCCCTCTGAACCCCTCAGTCCCAGCCCAGAGCACCCTCCTGCACCCCAAACCCCTCAACCCCAGCCCCACTCCAGAGCCCGCACCCCCAGCCAAAGCCCTCAACCCCTCCCGTACCCCAACCCCAATTTCATGAGCATTCATGGCCCGCCATACAATTTTTATACCCAAATGTGACCCTCAGGCCAAAAAGTTTGCCCACTCATTCTGTAAATCCTCAAACCTGCATAGGAGTTACGACTTTAGAGATCATGGTGTGACAGAAGATTTCAGGGTGGAGACTTACAAAAAAAATTAAAACTTTCTCACTGAATATCTCCATTAATCAGACTGCATTGGCTATTCACTGGTATCTTTAAATGTAATTCAGTGATACAGTGCTGGAAGACTGCAAAGCTTACTATGTAATCCTTGTGTCTCCTTAATTCTCCATTTCTGGGTGGTTAGCATCTCCCTTGCGGGAGCTGACTTCCTTTCAGGTGAACCCAGGGATTTGGGTTGTGGTTCTGCCTGCAATTCACTGTGATCACCTTAGCAAGTCTGACTTTAGTCCAGCACCTGCAGACCTGTTCTCTGAGGGCAATGACCGTCTTAATCAGTGACCAGCCAGCCTCAGTAAAGTACAGCCGTTGATCATAAGAAAAGCATTACAGAGAAAATATATGGTAGAACAAATGGCTCATACACATGCTTACCAGGTATCTACCACGTAAGATCTTGCTAGGTTTCGAAGTACTAAGTTCAAACCTTTCTGCAGGATCTGTCCTTTGTCACATGTCAGTTCTTGGATGCAATCAGACTGACCCCTCAAGCTAGTCATGTTATACAATTCTCATGTCTTTGTTTGCTAGCCAACTTCAATCAGTTAAACCAGGATATGCCATTCCCCAGGTGGGTGGGGCCTCTCTAGATTTATTTCCCTGTCCAAGGGTTTGCATTAATTACCCTCCAGTGATTTTAGTTCTTGTAGGAAACTCCAGTGATTTTAGTTCCTATAGGAAAAACCAGCCCATGCAAGTACGTATTTATAAAGCTAATACAGTCTTTGAGTATTCTGATTCTATAGCTCAGTTCACAGGTTGATAGTTCACTCGTGCTTATGTGATGTCCCCCCACCCATTACTGCGTTGCTTGTCCTGTTTTAAAGAAGACATTAATCCCATCGTGCCGGCTGGTTACAATACAAGGTCAGAGGGGAAACCGAGACACACGCATCTTTTCATTAAAATAAATCAGAAGTTTCCCAGTTCTCCAGTGTCCACTAGATGTACTGAGTTCTATCTTGGGAAAGGAAGAGAGGAGGGACATGCCAAAAAACTCCCTTATAAGGGGATGAAACTCATTCATAATGCACCTTTCGCTGTAGGGTCAAGGCGCTTAGTATGTGGAAACTAAGGATCACTCAGAAGTCATGTATGGAACAGGGCCTGATCCTGCAAGCCCATTGATTAGAAAGAGGGAGTTCAGTAGCCAGCCGAGGGAGGGAGCTTCAAACCCATTCCCCATATCTCCAATGTGCCTGTAGCCAACACTTTTCAGTACTTCTGAGCTGATGCTTTTCTTCCTCCAGAGTCTCCCTGACCAGAGGGTGGACATCATTTATGATTATGAGATCCTGCCAAACCGGAAGCCCAAGTTTCTGGCCCAGACAGCTGCCCATGTGGCTGGAGCAGCATATTACTACCAGAGGAAGGATGTGAGGTGTGATCCCTGGGGAGAAAAGGTGAGCTACAAACCATAGCCCAAGAGTCCCCCGGGAGCAACTGAATGTAAAACTTTTGTTGGTTCACTGATTCCATCTTCAGGGAACTCATGATGTATAAATGTGACAGTTATTTGAAGTGTGTCTGCCAAGGAGTCGGGAATTCTTTGGAATGGTGCAATGGGCATAACTAGGTGAGGAGAGATGAAATTGAGCAGAGGAAAATGTAGGCTAAATAGGAGGGGAAATGTCCTGATCAATGAGATTTATTAACTTCTAAAGGAAGAGATGGAAGACCAATTGCCTGGAACATCTAAATCTAGCCTAGATAAAAGCACAGGCAAATGTAGCATAGGGAAAAATCCTGGCTGAGGACAGACAAAATGAGCTAGAGAACGAAATAGGCCTTTTCCATTTCTCTGGGCCAAATCCTGCAATCCTTACGCAGGGAAAACTTGCACTGCGTTCAGTTTTTATTTTGGAATTTTAACAAGAGGCTCCTGAGATCCCCCTTTCAGCACATCATATTTGGGGGTGTGAGGGAGAGGGGTGCATGTGCATGCAGGTGTGTGAACCAAATAAGGGGAATCTAATATAATAATGTTTTGGAGTCTAAGGTCAGGAGAGAATTTCTCTTTCTTCTTGGACAGCACTGCATCACCTGGCCATGTGCATTAGAGGTTCTCTCAAAGGCCCAGAGACTAGGCACTGTTAGCGACAAGGCCAACCCTTAGATATAGAGCCTCATACCAGTCCTCTTTCTTCTTTTCAGAAGATCTATGGCGTTTGTATCCATCCCCGGTACGGAGGCTGGTTTGCTATCCGAGGTCTCCTCATATTCCCAGATGTTCAGGTGCCATTCCTGGAGCAGGTTGCCCCTGTTGATTGTGTGGCTTCAGAGGAGCAGCGAATAGAGCTGCTGGAGAAATTCAATTTCCACTGGCGGGACTGGAGCTATAGGGACATCATTGAAGTGAAGGAACGGTACTCGGAGGAGCAGAAAGCCTACTTTGCAGCTCCTCCAGCAGAGAGATTCAAATGGCTAGAGCTGCAAGGAGTTGTCCAGAGAAGTGTGTACTGCTGAGTAACACGGTTCCGAGTGTGGGGCAGGGAATGAACAGAGTGCCGCTCACAGACGCCCGCATCCTCCATAGCAGTTATGAAGGGGTATGTGACAGTTCAGCGGTGGCAGATCCCACATGAATGAGTACTGGGTTTACAATGGCACCATGGTGCCGGGGCCCCAGCCTGGCACAGCCTGCTCCACGTTTGCTGTGCCTGGAGCAGCTGGCTTCTCTCTACCGCCCACCCCAACTCCCCTCCCACCGCTCACTCGTCTCGGCCCACTGAGGGATCCTCTCTGCCCCCGTCACAGCAGGCGACTGTCTTGGGGAGTTGGAGGGTCCCTCTCCCCCTCACCCATGCAAGGAAATGCCTCCTCTACCACAAGCACCATCAGTGCCAGGTGGGTAGGGCTGGGTGGGACCCCGGGAGACAGGGGCCGCTCTGTGCTCCTGAGCTTCAGTGGTCCTGCCCCCTTGCACTGTGCTGGGAGGGGATGATCCCTGCTCTGCACTGGCTCAGCAGGGTTTTGGGGGCAAGGTGTGGGGGAGTGGGTCTGTGGGGGGCATACTGGGATGTGAAGTGGTGGGAGGTGCTGGGCAGTGAGGGAGTTTTGTGTATTTTGGGGTGCTAGGCAGTGGGGGTCTGTTGGGGGGGTTTTGTGGTGATGGGGCTGTGGGGAAGGGTACTGAGCAGTGAGAGTGACGTGTGTGCTGGGGTGCCGGACAGTGGGTGGTCGGTATTGGGTACTGGGCAGTTGTGGTGGGGCTGAGGGCAGGGGGGTGCTGGGCAGAGGTGGTGTTCAGGATGCTGTGCATTTGTGCAGGGGCTGGGTGCTGGGCATAGTGGTTCCAACGGGTGCTGTGGGGGCTGTGTGGTACTGCATGGACCCACCTCCACAGGGAAGGGGCATGCTGGCAGTACAGGGCTGGGCAGGCCAGTGTGCGTCTAGCGACTGCCAGTTTGTAAACAGTGCCCTTGCACTGTGCGGAGCAGGGCTGCCCCTGCCGTGCCATGCCCCATTGCCCCGGCCAGCCCCTTGCTCCAAGGACTGACCTTCCCGTGCCATGTTCCATTGCCCTCAGAGGGGCCCACAAATGTTTGGAGCTGGGCCCGCAAAAAGTTAATCCAGCCTGTATGCTCCATCTCAGTCTAGACACCTGCCTCTTGGATCAAGATGGAGTCTCGCATGCTGGGGTTTGTGGTCTGGCCCCATCTTGTAGAGGAAGGTGGCTGCAGTCTGCTCCATGTTCTAGCTAATAGGACTGGATTCCTCTGGCTCCTGGTAAGTTACCATTTGCCCTTCAGTTGGGCAAAGTTTGGGTGCCCGTGAGGCTAGGAGATCCAGGCTGCTCTTTAGAAATACTGATTATTTGTGGTCTAATAGGACTTATTTTTTTTAAAAGCTTAGTGGTTGTTTTTACTCTATTTAATAATAAGGATTTACTGAGTTGTCTGCAACTGAACTGTGAAATCACTTGCCTCTTTGTATGACCTTAGAGGGGAGATTTTTCAAACATATCTAGCACCTTTTCTTCTGTGATGTAGTCTCTCAGCGGAGTGAAGGTTTTAAAGGACACCGTCACTTTCAAATCTAGTCGTCTTCACTCAGATTAGGAAAAGGAGCTGGTTTAACTTGATTGAAACCCCCTCTTACTACCACCACCACCACCACCCCAAAATCACACACACACAAAACATTTAACACCCATGTGGACACAGTTCAACGCGTTTAGTTCAATTTTAGGATCCTGCTTCAGCTGTAACTTCACAAGGTAAAATGTTGGGGAAGCAGTTGCACTGTGTCTGTGCAGGTGCAGAGTGGGCTTTTCAATCAGGATCAAGCTCGGTTAGCGGGGAAAAAAACATTTTTTCTTCTGGTCTTAGACAAGACCTGAGTTGAAGTTTTTCAAGTACTTCACTTGCCACAGCCACATTGTGTGTGGGGAGGGGCGGGGGGGCTCAATACATAAATGAGAAAGCTTCCTAACTGAATAACTAGGCGTATCCGCAAAGCTTACCATACGTGAAATGCTGCCAAATGTGGAGTAAACAGGCTGAAAAGAGAGAGAAACTTTGATTTTCTCTGATCTGTGTGTTACAGTGATCAGAGGTGTTACTTGCATCACTGGGTAAGATATCTTCAGATGGACTGTGTCTTTTTATGTTCGCTGAGCTCAAAGGAGCGCTGGAAGTCGGAGATTAATTTATTTAGAAGCCATTTGTGAGGCCAGAACCTTGTATGCTAAGCTGACAATTAATCGTGCAATTTGAAAGGCTGCTTACTTCTTGGGCTCAATCCTGCAAGGTGCTGATCTCCTTCTCTTTTCCTTGACATCAGCAGGAATGTGGAGGGTGCTCTGCACCTAGGTTGTAATTTGTGCTATGGTTCTGCATTGTTTGTTGTTTGGTACCCAGACCCTAAGCTGTCCTTCAGTAGAAGACTTTGCCATAGGTCAAAATGAGTTTTGCTCTAAATAGAGCAGTCAGTTTGCTCACCAGCTGGGTTGCTTGGTTCAAAAAGTCCTCTGTCTTTGTGGCTCCTCCTGCATCTGTGTTACTCTTCTTCCTGAGACCCTCCCCCCAGCTCATGCACAGCTGATATTATTTAATGTATTCTGTCATGGTCTGTGCTCAGGCGAGGTCCTCTTGCAGCAGGGCTACAAGCTTCAGTGCCTTTCTGCCATTCTTCACACAGCCTAGGAGAGTTGGAACGTTCCAGTTCCCAACAGCGTCTGCTTTATAAATCACTTGCGTTCAGTCACTGTGAGCTCTGCCTACTGCCGCCCTATAGCAAATCAAACCCTTGCTCGTGTTGGAGGTGAAGGTGTGTCCATGGCATAGATGTCACGAGGAGCCCTGCCAATTTCAGGGCTCAGATTGAACAGCCCAAGTGAACGAAGTATGGGGCTGGGAGACAGGCAGGGCCGGCTCCAGGCCCCAGCACGCCAAGCATGTGCTTGGGGCGGCATGCCGCGGGGGGCGCTCTGCCGGTTGCCAGGAGGGCGGCAGGTGGCTCTGGTGGACCTCCCGCAGGCGTGGCTGCGGAGGGTCCCCTGGTCCCGCGGCTCTGTTGAAGCATCTGCAGGCACACCTGCGGGAGGTCCACCGGAGCCGCGGGACCAGCGGACCCTCCGCAGCCAAGTCTGCGGGAGATCCACCGGAGCCGCGGGACTGGTGAGCGGCAGAGCACCCCCCGCGGCGTGCCGCCGTGCTTGGGGCACTGAAATGGCTAGAGCCGGCCCTGGAGACAGGGACTCCCAAGTCCTAATCATAGCTCTGCCATCAGCTCTCTTGCACACCTTCAGACAGGTCACTTTACCTGACTGTACCTGACTTCCCCAGCTGTAAATTTGGGGAATATCCCAGGCTCTTCCAAACGGGAGCAATAATCTTCATCACTGGTTTCTGAAATGGTACTACCCTTATTACAAGGTAACATTTGACACAGTAACATACTGAGGCACATAGCTTAGCAGTGCCCTTAAGTGGATACTGTTACAATAATTTGCTTTATGGGCTTTTATTATAACACTAATTTCTATAAAGTTTATAAGGCAAGATTAGAATTGCAGATAACAAGTTCTTAATCAGTTTTTTGCATACTTGGTTTAGGCTGAGATTGCATAAACTATCGTTTGCCTTGGACCCTTCACTACTTTAGCTTTCTACATGAAAAACAAGGACAGGTGGCTGTAGTTGATTGTTACAAAGTAATTGTGAATATACTTTCTGGTGAGCTTCAGGAGACACTAGAAGCAGCTTGGAATCATTCTGCATATTTGGGGTTATTGTTACATTAATAGATTTGCATGTGTCAGAGAGCAGTTTGGCTATGACTAATCATTGTGTGGTTGTTGGATTATGAGTATTTAAATTCTAAATTTCTGACTTCAGAATTACTTCTGGTTGAACTGTTACAAATGGTCCTTCTATTTGTTGATTGGAATACAACTGACTTGGAATATAATAATGGCACATATTAAAGGAACCACATTAGTATGCGAATCCCCCTCCCAGGATAATATAAAATGGAATTAGATACATTTACCACTTGTGATCAAACTTTGGTTTATTGTTTGAGTTGTTATCCGTTTGCCCATGTTGAACTCTTTGTGTTGAAATTAATTCAATAAATAGTAATGCTGTCATATTCATCAGTAGTTTACTTTTTTAACTTATTTACCTCTATTTTATTTTGGTTAATGAAACTTAGAAATATCTAAATAGTTCTGAGTACTGAGTGTACTTTTGCATAAGCAACATGATACTCAGTGAATTTGTTTGGGAGCTTGAGATGCTTAGCCAAGAACTGACTATTGTGTTTTTAACACACTGAAAATATTTACACCCGAGACATAGAAGCAAATAGTTTCTGAATGAGAGAAAGTAGGAGTTGGGATCAGGCAAGGTATGACAACAGGCACAGTCAGAGTGTTAAAAAAAACAAAACAGTTGGTTCAGGAGTATAGTGAGGTAGAATGGCCTCCCTCTGAACCCAAGGGAGCACTACACTCCCCTGGTGGGTGAAGCCAGCCCAGCCCCACCTCCCATCAGAAGCAAAGGGGTGTGATGGGAAGTATAAAAGGCGGGTCCTGCAGCTCAGTTGGGCTGGAGCCGCCGGAGGAGACAAACACTTCCTGCCCACTGCTGGGGCTGGAGCCTCAGGAGGGCCCCTGCTGCACTGAGGACCTACCTGAGCTGCCAGAGCCACCAGGTGACCAGGGCACCGAAGAGCTCCCAGGACTGCCAATAGCAGAGTACCCCATGGAGATGGAAGATGACGGGTACACCACGAGGGGAGAGTGGGAAGGTGTCCTGGGACACGAGACTGTAGTTTTGTTGTGGTGTTGCCTGAACCCCTATCAGTGTGTTTTGGGTGGATCCCCGCTGATCCAGTGGGGCGGAACACACCGTCACTGTTAGGGTCCTGGGCCAGGACCTGGTGGAGTAGGGAGGACCTGGGTCCACCATGCCCCTGCAGCCACCCCACCCCTGGGGTGGCTACCTCCCCTCACCTTAGGCCAAGAGGCCTGCGTTTGTCTGCTGTCTGCCTGGTTTAAGACGACAGGCGAGAAACTGTTTGGTGTTCCATCCTGCCTGAGGGCCTGAGCCCTGTGGACTGTTTGTTTGCTGGCTGTCTTAGCCGAGAGGCCTAGGCAAAAGCCTGCTCTGCGCTCTGCCTGCCAGAGCGCCAGAGCCGTAGGCTGTTTGTTTGCTGGACGCAGCAACGCAGAGTGGCCTCCCTCTGAACTTGAGCCTGAGGGACCACTGCAAGGGGTAAATCTACTTTATTTGTTAGTACCTGACCAGATCACTTGTATAACAAGAAACTAACATGTCAGTGCGCACCACAGGAGGATTTAATTTTTTTTAGATCTTGTAATAATTTAGAGTTAATAATAATCCATGAAAGCCTCTAGTACCCAGCAAGATATCATTGATAGTTGGTAACTTTTCTTCAGTAGCTCAGCTGTAATGCTGGAGTCTTGCAAATCTGATCAATAATTATTGGAATTCTAATTTGCTAAAGCTAATCCTGTTCATCTTTGTTATATCTGTCTTGATGCTTTGATTACAGCATAGGAATAAATGCTTGGAAGTGCTGAGAACCTAGAACTCCCTTTGATTTCAGTAGGATTGGCAAATGCTCTCCATCTTTCAGGAATTGTCCCTTCAATGTTCTAGCATATCAGAAACCTGACTAAGAGAGCTGCATCAGAGTGCATGCTCCTTGTGCTTATGGCACTCATCCAATTCCATGGAGCTCTAGAGGAGACTGACACAGTTCTCTAATCATGAATTACTCCATTCAACTCTGGTTGACTTCAAAGAGAATTGGATTGTATCTTTTATGCCCTTTAATAACCAACTTACAGAGCCTCACTGTTGCTGGTGGTCACTTTCCCTTCCTGCTAGATGGAGGTACAACACCAAGACAATTTTACAGGAGTAAATAAAAGTTTAATATATCTAGGAGATTAAAGGGAACCCCTACTGTGAAACTTTAAGACCTGTAGGGCGGAGTCTGACCTGTTGGGGCAAGGTGAGGAATGAATCATTTTTGGATTCTGGGATACCACCATGAAAATGTATTTAGCTGATTTCAAATGTCAAATTAATAGAAGAACTTAAAATTCAGTAATGAAAAACACCAAGCCTAGCTGTTCGGTCATTGTATTTTGTAGACAAATTATTTTTTTCGTTAACACCTTTTATTTATAAATGTTCAATAAAATAAGTTACTTTTTCCCTTTTAAAAACAGTCTGGGTATATTAGAATTTGAGACTGAAAAGATTTAAAAACAGCTGCTTGAACTAAAGTTCCTTCTTCAGTTTGAAAATAAAAATCTCTTCAGTATATTTCAAGCAACCAAAATACTTCTTGTGGGCTTAGCTGAATTCAAAGTGCTTGCACATGCATACATTCCTTATTTATTCTTCTTTTTCTTCTTTGATATCTTCCTCTTTCTTGTAGCTTCATCATTGACCTTAAAGGGGAAAAATGCAGGTTTTTATTATAAGGATTGACTAAATGGTGGCAACTATTGATTAGACAGGTGCCTGTTATAAGATGAGCACCAAGAAATATGGAAGAAGATAACTGAGGGCCTAATCTTTCTCCCACTGAACTCAACCAGAGTTTTGCCACTGACTTCAATTGTGGAAGAGTAGGCCCTTATTTTATGGATATAGACAAGGGGGCTAGAGATTTCCTGGAGAACTCCCTATTCTCCACTTCCTTACTCCTCCTTGTTGCAGCAATCCTCCCTCTGAGTGAAAATGGCTCTATACCATAGGTGCCATTGTGTGTCAGCCAAAAGTGTTCACTTGAGGCAATTGCTGTCTGTAGGGGCTGAGCACTCTCTTTCTACAGTGCTGGACCAAGGGATCATGGGACCAGAGTCTGGATCCACATGGTAGTTTTGACTGGCTTGTCACCCTTTGCCAGAAACATATTTTTTCTTGTTTACAATATTATATAAGTGGACTCCTTATTATGGTCGCCAGAAACTTTGTTGGCTATTAAACATGCGCTAAATCCTGGAAAATGTTCACTGACTTCAAAGGGAGTTTGAGCAAACATGGAGTGAGGACTTCTGTGTTTGGTTGTTAACAGATTTCATGGCACTTATGAATACTTTATTTGTCCCGCCCCATGCAAAGAGTAGCATTAAGAATAATGTGACTGATAGCTGACTTTACAGACTATGGTTCCAAATCTGCTTCCTTTTAAATCAAAGCAAGTTCTGCCATTAACTCCAGCGAAAGCCAGCCCTAATCCTGCAACCTTTACTCTCTCGCAAATACTCTTGCTGAAGTCACAGTGAGTTCTTACATGATTGGGTTTTGCAGGAGTCAGTCCTTTAAAGCGTGCTGAAATTTTACAGCATGAAGAAATTTTCTATATATATTTTAAAATAACAACCTAGGAGAATAGATATGCTTTTAGCACAGGGATTGGCAACCTCTGGCACGCGGCTCGCCAGGGTAAGCACCCTGGTGGGCCAGGCCGTTCTGTTTACCTGCCGCGTCGGCAGGTTCGGCCGATCGTGGCTCCCACTGGCCGTGGTTCCCCGTCCCAGGCCAATGGGGGCAGCAGAAAGCCACGGCCAGCACATCCCTTGCCCGCGCCGCTTCCTGCCGCCCCCATTGGCCTGGGATGGGGAACTGCAGCCAGTGGGAGCCACGATCAGCCAAACCTGCCGACATGGCAGGTAAACAAACTGGCCTGGACCACCAGGGTGCTTACCCTGGCGAGCCACGTGCCAGAGGTTGCCGACCCCTCTTTTAGCACAACATGGCAGGAGTGAGTGTTTTTTCCCATGTGGGAGACCCAAATACAGGAGGGGCAGCAGGAATCCAACTTTGTCCAGCAGCGAAGCTTGCATACATCACACAGAGAAAGAGTGGTTCCAGAAGGCATAGAGTTTACTGCTATATGGGAACAGCAGAAAACACTCTTTAGGGGATTTGGTAAGTACATTGATTTCAATTGTCTTCAGTTTTACCACCTTATTGTAACTTGCTTAAATTCAAAAAGCATGTATTCACTTGAAAGATTTATGATTTATAGAAGTAAATTTTCGAAGGCACAGAAGTTACATGCACAAATCATGTAATTTATTAATGGTAATTTTGTATACAACTTCCGTGCTCAGTTATTAAAGTGATTCCTTCATGAAATCTTTAAGAAACGTCTGTGGAGACCAGCATAATCTATTTCCATTCACAGCGCTGTGAGTTTTGACTGGGGCTGGAGCCACGCCTGGAAAAGCTTGGGAATTTCTGTCCAGTCTGAGGAAAAATCCCCTCTGACTGGCTGCCTTGTCCACTTTTCAGCCTCTGGGGAAGAGCCTCCAATCAGAACAATTACAAGAAGCAACCAAGAACTTTTTGAGGAGTGGAGAGTGAGCTGGTAACACCACTCTTATAGGAGGGAGTGGGGAGCGGACAGACCCCAGCAACTCAGGGAGGCCTGTCTCTCTAGGCCTCCTTCCGTGCTGTGAACAATAGATCAGTCTGTTCTGTGTTTTACCCCCTCCTCTCTTCATCTCTATCACACCAAGCTTGAGAAGGAGATGAAGAGCCTCTGGAGCCTCTTGTGAGTGACAGGCTGTGTTCAAAAATCAAAAGGCAGTCAAAAACCACAGCATAACCTTGTTCTAAATGTCCTTATTTTGGGGATGATCTCGTGATTTTTTTGGTGTCTGACCCATGATTTTTTTGGTGTCTGACCCATGATTTTTGAACTTGTGGGAGAGGCAGTACTGCATACAGGGCATTTGGAACTGAAAGTGACAACACAAACTTTACAACAAAAGCTAACATATTCTTAGGATTAGATCGTCGCTCCCACTCCAGCCCCTTTACACTGGGGAAAAAGGGCCACGGTGGCATAAAGGGCTCTAAAAGCTTTGGATCCAGCAGAGGGAGGATTGCCCAAGTACTGGAACTGTGGAAGGCAGCTGAAAGGCTGACTTCTGACAACTCAGCAGCTGGGCTGGGGACAGGGCTGGAGCAGGAGGGAGCACTAAGGAGATTGCAGGAAGGACTTCTACCCATGTGTCATGGGGTATGGTTGATGCCCCAGCCTGTAACCAGTCTCCTGGGAGTGACCCCTTTAGTGGGCCAGGAGTGGATGCAAGGACCCACACAGTTGCAGAAGGGCAGGCCTGTGGCCTCTGACTCCTGAGACTGGTCCTTTAGCACCAGTGATCCCTGTCTCTCTCTGTGGCTCCCTGCAGCAAATCCAGCCAAGCCAGAGTCCTGCAGGAGTTTGCACTGTGTCCCTTCAGGGCACAATGCTCTCAGTTAGAAGCCTTGATGATATAACATAAGTGATAGAAATGAAGTTACAAAAGAATACAAATATCAGACAAATAGGATTATTCTGCTCAGTTTTTACTATACAACTGATTTCATAATGACTAGAAAACAGTAAAGGCTAAATTCTATGCTGGTGCCCAAGGGAAGAGGGGGGTCAGGCAGTCAAACTATATGACCACTCAAGTCTCACTAATTCCCGTCCCCCCCAGTAGCCTCTGATATACATGGCCATAGGAAATCTTGACAGGAAAATGGTAGGCTTATGTACACCATTATTGCATGCCCATAATGAGTGAAGTTTCAATTACAAGAATCAGGTTTGGCCTAAAGTCCAGTCCAGTGAGAGAGTACCCTATCAGGTATAAGCCAGCACTGTGTATTATGCATACACTGGGCCTTTAAGAAGTAGCAGCAAACCACACCTTACAGCATAATAAGCAAGCCCCGTGTTGACAACCCATTCTCTTGCAGTGGGATGACTGTGCTATTATGACTGCATACTTTACAGCATGTTTGATTACCCAGAGTGTTTGTGCTTTGGCTTGTATGGGGACACCAGAATTTGGCTCTAAATAGACTATGAACATACCTTGTGGTATTTATCAACAAATTCCTCTTCAGATCTCGGTGGTTCATATTCTAAAAAAGACATTTATAAAAATACATTTATCTTTTACCCTAGTGAAATTTTATTCTACTTTGTACACTAAAAGTTCTGCTGTTTAGAAGATTTTTATAAAAATTATTTGTATGTGTTTATATTCATGGACATTATGCTCATCACTAGTACTTCAGCACTTTTAAACAATTTTTATATTGCTACCCTTAGTCCTGTGAGGTAGGTAGGTATATTATCCCCATTTTACATGTGAATAAACTCAGACACAGAGATAAAATGATTAAGCTCACATATTAAATTTGTCGCAGAGCAAGAAACAGAAATCAGGTCTCCTGACTCCCAATCCTGTGCCCTACATACAAGACCTTTTTTTCCCTATGTTAAATGCTCTGATATTAAAAATAAATACTGAATTTAGCAAGTCCTTTCAATCAAGAAGACTTCACCAGGATTTTTCTAAACAGGCAAATGGAATGATATATAATTTGTGATGGTGACCTAGTGGTTGAAAGGTCTTTATTTTTGATTCTGCATCAGTTTTAAGATCATTCTTTTTGTTCTATATTTAAAAATGACATCTTCATTATCAGCAAGACAGCAGTTCTTTATTACATCATAATTATGATTTCCTGGTTTAATATTCAGATTATGCTTCCCTTTGGACTACGTATATTAAAATACTCAGAATACAGGTGCCATGAATTCTTGAGTGGCGAAAGATAGGAAAAAGTGGTCTTCTCCATTGGTGCTGAAGCATCTCATGGCGTTCTCTAACAACCGTGTATGAGTTTGACCTGTTGCTTCACATCACTACCACTACTGTTTCTCCTTCATATGGGTGCTCTATCCACTGGTGAAAGGGGCACTATTTGCTATATTTTTTTTTCTAATGGCATCATTACACATTTATTCAAATTGTATCATTTGATGTGAAAATATAAGAATCAATGAAAAATTAAAATAAGACACAAGCTTATATTCAAACTGTAAATATGGTAAAACTGTGTCCAGCAAAGACTCAGTAGTAATGATGGATTTACATTGTCAGTAGCTTGTGTGTATGATGTTTACATGAAGATCGGTCACAGCCATAAAGGTAAAATAAATGATGCCAAAAATTACATATGGTTCTAGTCTGCTCCCATTGAAATAAACAGCAAAACTCTCATTGACTTCAAAGGGAGCAAGAGCAGGCTTTAAATCTAAATATCAGCTAAAAGCTAGTGTAATCTTAAAACAGGAGAGAAAGAAGAAATGCCTTTTAAAATGTAAAATAAACACCATTACAAATCTTGACTGTACATTCAAATGTAGTACAGAGATTAAAAATGTAATTGATAAATACTTAAATGCATTGTGCAAATTGTAAATACATGTATTTAGATCTAAACAAAGAACATGGAGCCTACCTGTATTAATGTATTCTCCTAAAGTGTCCCGCCTCTTTAAAGGAAACAAGTCCAAATAGACTTTTATTAAAATGCAAAATTGACACGAACCAGGATTAAAACAGATATCACCATACCTTGTAATTTGAAACCTATTATACATTAGTGGCTCTCAAACTTTTTACTGGTGACCCCTTTCACACAGCAAGCCTCTGAACGTGACCTCCCCTTATAAATTAAAAACACTTTTAAATATATTTAACACCATTATAAATGCTGGAGGCAAAGCGGGGTGTGAGGTGGAGGTTGACAGCTTGCGACCCCCCCCATGTAATAACCTCGCCACCCCCGAGGGGTCCCAACCCCCAGTTTGAGAATCCCTGTTATACATGGTATGAACCTAAGAAGTCCAATAGGAGCTGACATCACTATGTTGAGAGTATGAAACCCATTTAGCTGAAGGAGGGAGAGGAAGCAATTTAAAACTTTTTTGTTTTGTATTTGCTAATACCTATTTAACTTAAATACCCTATAAATGTTTGAGAGAAAAAAATCTGTGTATTTAAATTAAGCATCCCTGCTCCTTCAGTTAAGAGCTGAGAAAGCTCACTATAGATGGCTGAGACCTCTGAGTAGTCCTCCAGCAAAAACAAAAAAGATAAGGCTTGACATTTCTGAGGTTAGAAACACAACAAACCTTTTTTAAATGTGTAAAAAAATTCTGGCTTTCTTTACACATCATAAAGAAAAAAAGGCACAAATGATATAATAAAAGTTTTTTATGCAGATTTAGTAGTTGGGGTGAAATGTATTTGTAACAAGAAATGAGCCAGAAATGTTGTATTAAAAGTACAGGTGAAAAATGGCATTAAAGGTAAAACAATGAAGTAGTTTAAACTTTTAAGGTGAATAATTCTATATACAGTATCTAATTATTTATATTACCCTCATCATTGTGCTTATATCAGGCTAGTCTACTTATATATTGGACATAAAATCCTCTAGGAGACTCAAGGCCATATTCTCTTTTACATTAAGGCCTCTTCATGCTACTCTGGCAGTGTGAACAGGCCTCAAAGTAGGAGTAAACCTTTATACTGCCAGAGTACTGTAAAGGCACCTCATTGTAAAGAGGAATCTGGCCTACAGTTGTGATGTGCAGTACTGGCTGTTGTGTACTGTATATCTACCTGGGATTGCCAACTTTCTAATTGCACAAAACAGAACACCCTTGCCTGGCCCCACGGCCCCGCCTCTTCTCCGAGGCCCTGCCTCCACCCACTCCAGCCCCCCTTCCTCTGTCGCTCACTCTCCCCCATCCTCACTCACTTTCACTGGGCTGGGGCAGGGGATTGGGGTGTGGGAGGGGATGAGGGCTCCAGCTGGCAGTGTGGGCTCTGGGGTGGGGCTGGAAATGAGGGGTTTGGAGTGCAGGATGGGGCTCAGGACTGGGGCAGGAGGTTGGAGTGTGTGAGGGGATGTGGGGTGTGTGCTCTGGGAGGGGGCTTGGGGTTGGTATGCAGGAGGGGGTTCGGGCACTGGGAGGGAGTTTGTTGGGTATGGGAGGGGATTCCTACTTGGGGCATGGAGTTGGGGTATGGATGGGGGTGTGCAGTCTGGGAGGGAGCTAGAGTGAGGGAGGGGGTTCTGACCTGGGGCAGGGAGTTCAGGGTGCAGGAAATTATAGTGATGAAAAAAAGGAACATGAATTTTTGCTAGGTATTTATACCTGTTCCTTTTCTCTTTCTGCATCTTCGCGACATTCTTTCAGGATACCAGGTATATCCATTGACTCTATCCTCTCCTCTGTTTTAAGAATCTTCAGCTTTAACATATGGAAAGATGTTTCTATTTCTCCCACCTTCACATGCACAGGAATGCCTTTGAATAAGATAAACTCTGACTCTCCCTCTTTAAAGCCAGGAGGCTGGTATTCTGGAGGGGTCACTATTAAAAACAAACAAACACACACCTGAGAGAATCCTCTTGCTCATAAATGCACTACATTAATAATAATTCATCATTGTTATAATTAATAGTAGTAATAGTGGCTCATTTCTAAATGTGGGCAATTCTATTTGTATGAACATGAGTCCTTAATTCCTTTAAACACCAATAGGAAACAGGTACGTATTTTAAAAAACCTATGGTTTTCAAATATTTACAATTTAGTTGTCATTTTATTGTGGCATTATGGAGACTGATCAGATGTTTACTTTAAGTACATGTTAAGTAACTAAGGACAAAATGTGGAGTATGAAGATCTATGATGATAAAAATTGAAGATCATTTCCACGCCTGAATACTCACTCTCTGATACCTCAAGGAAAAATAAAAACTAATTTTATTAGAGAGAGTTCTGCTTTTCATATCATACTTATTATTTATTTGTAATACAGTAGTGCCTAGAGGCCCCAGCTGGAATTGGCATATCCTTCTGTTGGCACTGTGCAAACACAGATAGAGCTGGTCCCTGCATGGAAGTACTGTATTTACAATATAAATACACGAGAGACAAAAGGTGAGAGAAAGCAATGTAAGATATAGGCAAAGTGATAACTGGTACGTCATGTTAATTTTACTTTATTTTTTGTCTTTTTTCTCTTTTTGTGTAAAATATATGTGTTCCATTCTATTCAGATTTTTGTTTATTTAAATAAAGTTTTACAAATCAATCTCAATACTTGCCATCTGCATAATAAAATAGCTTCCTAGTGAGAGAGACATCATTAGGAAGAGAAACAATATTTTCCATCATAAAATAGAGGTTATGAATTAGAAGAAGACAGGTCCTCTTTATGTCTTCTGTTGCATCATTTGTTAAATTAGTTTTCTTATTGCTGGGGAAAAATAAGTAAGGAGTTGTAAGGATTTATCTGAAATTTAAAATTCTTTATATACAGGTTAAAGTAAAACATTTTAGAATACATATACATATTTTATACAGAAGATCACTATTTGCAAGAAGTCAGGTGTTTCAGTCTTCCTTGAACTGGTGAAATCAAAACATTTTGTCACTTGTGATAACTTTAGAAAGGAGAACTAAATAAGTTTACAGTGTATGCTGTAGGTAAACAGTATGGAATATTGGTATCATTCTAACATTTGTGCTCAAATCTTTCTTACAAATCACTTTAAAAAATACGTTCAATTTGTGTGCACAAATGCTGCTGAAAAAGCACAGATTAATTGTTCAGTGAATCACATCTTAAGATGTTATTTTCCTTTTTTAATGTTTTATTTGTCTTTCATAGAATTAATTCTATAGCTATTCACCTGAATACATCCATCTGTGGTTCCTTTGATGTATATCTGAATTTAAATTGATAAGATTCTATCGTTTTCTAAATATGAACAAAAATACAAAAGATACTAATTACAAAAGGGAGACATGATTCCTTCATAGTAGTGTCAGTTATGATCAAGGAGCATTTGCTAACCCTTATAAGGTACCTTTAGTGCAGGGGTCGGCAACCTTTCAGAAGTGGTGTGCCGAGTCTTCATTTATTCACTCTAATTTAAGGTTTCGCGTGCCGGTCATACATTTTAACATTTTTAGAAGGTCTGTTTCTATAAGTCTATAATATATAACTAAACTATTGTTGTATGTAAAGTAAATAAGGTTTTAAAAATGTTTAAGAAGCTTCATTTAAAATTAAATAAAATGCAGAGCACCCCAGATCAGTGGCCAAGACCCAGGCAGTGTGAGTGCCACTGAAAATCAGCTCATGTGCCGCCTTCGGCACCCGTGCCATAGGTTGCCTACCCTTGCTTTAGTGTAATGTAAAGCTTAAGCAGCAGTCAATAGGTTTATTTTTCTAATTTAAAACATTAAAAATTTTAAATTAGTTGAACAGAACTTTTTACAGTCTAGACTTTTTAAAAATCAATGTTAAAATAAGATTACTTTATTTCATAGCAAATTCTTGATTCATAAAACTAGCTGCATAAGCAAATTGATGAGGATCACTTAATATTTCAAAGTAAATGGTTGAAGCTATGTTACTTGAGACAATTAAAAATTTACTGGACAAAGATCTAAAAAATATACTGCAAGGCACAATCCTGCATTGGCAGGTGAATGGACTAGATGACAGTGTATTTTTCCCCCACCACTACAATCTTAACTACACTAGTAAGCACTAATATAATCTATTTGTATTGTATTGTTAGTGTAAGTAACATGTCACTCTGGTTTTACTGTTATTTAACTAGATTCATATATTCATAGAGCCTTACACTTGGGTTAGCTGTGTCCTTCTGCACCTGCAGGACATTAAGAGGATACAGCATTTTAAGGAGCAGGGGAGCACAAAAACACATTTTTGTTCTTCATTTTTATTTAATTTTAATATTTAATCATAATTTTGTTGATACTGATATAAAAAATCAATAAAATATATACATACACTTTTGAGTCTCCAGCAGCTCTACTGGGTTGATAAATTAATTTATCTAAGTGATTTGTACATGTGGCTCTAATCTTTCAAGCATAGAAATTCTGATCTGGCAGCACAGTATGCCTTTATATTAGCATCTATTCTTTGATCCAACCTCCACTTTGTAGAAAAAACTCTCACCGGAGGTCAGGAAAACTTAATAGGTTGCTCCCACAAAGACAATGGCACAAAGCTCTACATATTGGCACATCTTAGAGGAAATAGAAGCATGCCAGTAACATGATTATCATTGGCTTGAATACATTGTGCTAGCAGGTTCTCACTTTTATTTCATACATTGCATAAATAACTAACTATATTAAGCTGAAAGCAATTTATTTTGCAGTCATAGTAGAGCAGGGGGAAAGTCTGATGTCAAGAAAGAGCCACATAATGGAAAATTTGTTAAAGCACAGTGGTTTTCACATTTTTTTCACATCGTAGACATTTCCCCTCCCAGCCTCCACATTCTAATTTCACACCATTCCTGTTGTTACTGTAATGCCTAGTTACATTAAAAAACAGGATAATCAACTAAAAGTAGTGATTAAAATTATCTGCAGTAGTATATATTATACAAATGTATAACTTCCCTTTAAGAGATTTTGCAGTAAAAAACAGTAACAGAGAAAGTGAAAACTATACTGAGTCCTTACATAACAATAACCAAACAGGGTCTCTCCTCACTATCTTTCTGATATGGTAGAAACCTGTTAAACAGATAGAACCTGATACTCCGGCCATTAAAATAAACAGGAGTGGGATACGGCCCATGAACATATTGCCTCAAACTTCTATTATTTTAAGTGGATTGATTTTACAGGTTTTCACCTAAGTGAACTGTTTTATGAACTATATTTTTGTATAATACTTTGAAACTGGATTTAAAGAAAGTAGAAGAGTAAGAGAAACATCTAGTTGCAATATTTTTTGACTGTTGCTTCCTGATCCAAATTAAAAAGCAAAAGTTAAACTTTTACAATAAAAGCACAAACTACAGAAAACAATAATAAAATCATAACATGCTGTAGACATATATATACATACTTACTCCGAGAATCATCATTTGCAGCTATTAAAAAAAGAAAAGAAATGCAACTTAAAGGTAACTACACAGTTTTTAAATGTAAGTAGAGATAAAGAACAATAATTTTAAAATAACCTTTACATGCCCATTATGATGATGAATGGTATTACTGTAAATGCAAGGAGGCAATGGGATTTTTATAAACAGATTATTTTCTAACTGAAGTGCATAATTTCTCAGTCTCTGATGTATTTACACTGTTCGATAATTTTAATGTATTGATTCGTTGGGCATGCTGCATGTATTGCAAAAACTTAAAGGCATTCTGAATAGAGAGGAGTGGGGGATAGAGCAGTAGTTAGGGGAATAAAGCAAATTTTTAACCTGGTGACCTATTTGGAGAATTTGTTAAAGTGGAAAAATCCTCTTTTATAATGTAGTGATTTTTTTGTTTTGTTTTTATAATAATGAACACTTCATTTCAAATCCAGGGTGGCAGCAGCACACTGGCCAGCAGAAGAACCGGACAAATTCCTCTGTTCTGTGTGGGTGCGGCACACAGGAATTGTTCTGAAGCAAACCCAGCCCTGTATAGACCCTCCCATAATCCCCCTTGGCCCTACTGCAACCTTCTCCTAGTGTGCTTGTGTGCAGATCCTCACAGAACTGAATTTAGCTCTCTTCCACACAATGGATGTGCACCTTCTGCTTTTCTCTCTCGAATCTTGCCCCATCCAAAGATTTTCCACCACTTCCACTACATGGGACTCTCCACTGATCTGAGGATATGATTTACCTACTTGACTGTAGCCAAAAAAGGGCCTGTCTTCACCCAGGAATTGGTCACTATACCTCACTTCATGCCCTGCCATTCCCTGGTGCATTGGCAGTTATGGTTGAGACTTCAGAGTGTGTATACACTAAGAAAATTTGTAATAGCTTTTCAGCACCAGCATGCCCCACACCACCACCAAGAAAACCCCACAGCTAAAACTAAGACTGACTTACATATTTTTTTTTCTAGTGCCTCAAAGCATGCTTTCATCCTGGAGGAGGAAATAGTTTTAAATGTTTAGATGAAAATGAGCACATTCCTAATATAACAGTGAGCCTGATCCAAAGCCCTTGCTAAAGATTGTTTTCCCCCATAAACTTGTTTTATAAAAAATAAACTAAACTGTTTGGACAGCAAGTCATTTAGTTTAAAATAGTGTATATACTAAATTTAGAAAGGTGAGACTACAGGTGGAAAAATGTTGAAAATTTTATTTAATAAATATGTTAACACGTGTATAAAAAGGAAATATGATGTGCTGTTTAACTGTGTACATACCATTTAACAATTTTGGATACTCTTGGATAGATGCTGTCTTCTCGCAAAACTTTAACACACAAATCTGCTGCAAAAATAGAAGAGAAATATTCTTCATTTATAATGAGAGAAATAGATGAAAAACATAATATGTGGAAGAATTATTTCCCCCTACTTTTACATCCGCTCCAATCAAGTCATTATAAACTCACTTTAGTTAAATTGGTGTAACCCCCTAGTGTGGAGCTGTTAATGTTGATATTATCAGAACAATCCATACATATAAAAATCCAATGATATTAATATAACTGAGTCCACTCTAGGAGGCTATGTTAATTTAATTAAATCAGTGCAAAACTATATGTAGAGGAGACCTTGGGAACAGGGACACAAATTAACCACTAAACAGCCAATTTCACTAAAATATTCATGATAGGTGAATACTCATAAATTTATTTCATTTCCAGTGGCATTCTGCCTTAGAGAGGAATGAAATATTATATTTTATAATTTACAAAAGTTACATGCTGATATTTAAACCATTCAATATTTTATTTTTGCATGCCATATTTAGATAATATTTTTTAATACTGTGAAACACATTATTTAGTAAAATAGTAAGCCGGTTACATAGAAGCTCATATACCATGGTAATTATAATGAGTAGATAACATACATATATACTTATATTTCTTCTCCTGATTATACCATACAAGATATTTTGAAGAAATAAATATTTAAAATAAGTACCACTGATTAAAATCAGTTTTACAAGAGGCATGCAAATTAGAGAAACATATGCAAACACACAAAAAACAAGATTTAGAAATCATTATCTTTGTACCTTCTAAATAATGGGTGCTGTATGCATCTTCAGGGAAAATTCCACGTAAGTAAGTAATACCTGATACTGCAACAGCCATTATTCTCTTCACCATAACCAGAGATTGCTGATGTGTTTTTATCTGTCTGGGAAATAAGGTAGCCCACTGATTTTGAAAACAAAAACAGTAACATTAATTGCAATAGATATGTATCTTGGCACATGAAAAATGTTATTTAATTAATTAATATAGAGTTCAAATTAAGTTAAACCACAGAGATAGTGTATTACTACTATGTCACAATGGTGAAATTAGAGATGGATCTGAACTAAACCTCGGTATGAACATCAAGGGAATTGTAGAGAAATTCAGAGACAGATCTGGATCCATACTGGGCTTAAATGCAACCCCAGATCTGAATGCTTTTGAACTGTGGGAAAGAGCAACAGGGGATGGATCACTTGATAATGACCAGTTCAGTTCATTCCCTCTGAAGCACCTGGCATTGGCCACTGTCGGAAGACAGGATACTGGGTTAGATGAACCTTTGGTCTGACCCAGTATGGCTGTTCTTCTGAATACCAATTGGCAAGCATTATGCTCTCATGTGATTTTACCATACTGTAAACAGACACATTAGTTTCACACACTGCCAAAGATGGGTGAATTGGGCACAATGTAGTTCAATTAATTCTCACAATAATTCATTTGATACAAACACATAAATTTAGTTCTTATCCCACAAGTGTCTTGTTTCCTGGCTGGTCTGAATTTCTGTATTGTAGCCATTCGCAAATATGCTATTACGGTGTCTAAACATATAGATATATATATATAGATATATATGTTACAATATTATATATTGTAATTTGTTAATTTGTCAACTATAACAAAAATCACTCATCTCTTTTTTTAATCAATTCAAGATTTTGATATTGCTTCCAGTAAGTAACTAGGTACCAAGATTAACAATATACCCAAAACCAGTAATCAGCGGATAATTACATATTAAAGCCATTACTGTAGGACAATGTAAAAATATGGAACCTAATGTCAAATAAGGAAAATATTGTTTACCTATAGACTTTAAGGTCAGAAGGGACTACCATGATCATATAGTCTGACCTCCTGCACATTGCAGGCCACACAATCTCACCCATCCACTTCTGTAATAGACCTCTAATCTCTGGCTGAGTTACTGAAGTCCTCAAATCATGATTTAAAGACCTCAAATTACAGAGAATCCACCATTTACACTGTTTTAAACCTACAAGTGACCCCATGCTGCAAAGGAAGGCGAAGCCCCCCAGGGTCTCTGCCAGTCGGATCTGGGGGAAAATTCCTTCCCGACCTCAAATACGGTGATCAGTTAGACCCTTAGCATATGGGCAAGACCCAGCAGCCAGACACCTGGGAAAGAATTATCTGTAGTGACACGGAGCACTCCCCATCTAGTGTCCCATCACTAGCCATTGGAGATATTTGCTGCTACCAGTCACTGATCGGTGACATGCCAGTGTAGGAAGTGTCATCATACCATCCCCTCCATAAACTTATCAAGCTCAGTTTTGAAGCCAGTTAGGTTTTTTCCCCCAACCGCTCCCCTTGAAAGGCTGTTCCAGAACTTCACTCCTTTGATGGTTAGAAAACCTTCATCTAATTTCAAGCCTAAACTTGTTGATGGCCAGTACACATATTTTATGTATAAAAAGTTATAGATTACAAATAGAGTTATGTATAGGAGAGATTTTTGTCTGTTAATTGCTAATCAGACTCTGGAGTAAATTTGATCAGTTAGTTAAGCCCCCCTATACAAAAAACTAAATTTCTCTATGGCCAACATTAGGAGGAAAGGATTTAATTAATTTTAACTCAATTTTTTGGGGGGTGGAGGAAACGGGGAGACCACCATAAGAACGGCCATACTGGATCAGACCAAAGGTCTATCTAGCCCAGTATCCTGTCTTCCAACAGCAGCCAATGCCAGGTGCCCCAGAAGGAATGAACAGAACAGATAATCATCAAGTGATCCATCCCTTGTTGCCCATTCCCAGCTTCTGGCAAAAAGAGGCTAGGGACACCATCCCTGCCCATCCTGGTTAATAGCCATTGATGGACCTATCTTCCATAAATGTATCTAGTTATTTTTTGAACTCTGTTATAGTCTTGGCCTTCACAACATCCTCTGACAAGGAGTTCCACATCATTTATTTTATGGAACATTCCTTATTCGATGCTTGAAATCCCACATTCTCTGAAAATCTAATTCAGGATGCACTTTGTTCCCTTTTTTTAGCAACAGCGATGCAAAGGATCAAGTGCAGTGACAAATGGTTGTTTTTCTGTTTTTTGTCTTTTTTTTACTGTGTTTAATTTTGTACTACCCATAAAACATGAGAGAAGTATGGAAGTCTTTTTTGTCTTATATATTTCAAACTATTCATCTTGGGAAACTGAACACTTTATACAAGCCTTTAGAGAAACCTCAAATCTACACCAAATTTTGTGCTGCATTGGGTTTTTTTTTTTTTTTTTAACTTTTTGAGTAGTTAATACCTGGTCCATTAAGATAGGTGAGGCACAGTATTAAAACATCTGTTGACAAGAGAAAAGTTTTAAAGAACTATTTCAACGAAGTGATGCCTGGTCCACAGTGTGGGTAAAAAAAGCAGTGTCTATGTGGCATTTGGGGTTTCTTTAAAGGCTTGTATGGGGGGTTATTTAGACTTTTAAACTGTCCTTCACGCTCTATAGTATAGAGTCTATACTCTCTTACCATACATTATCAAGTCAAGTTCAAGGTTTCAGTCCTTATTTTAAAGGCATTCCGCTCAGTGGCCTCAGCCCAGCATAGCTAAAAGATCACCTAAAGCTTCAGGGGAAAATTGTGGAAAACAATGCTGCTCCTCAGGTACAAAGGAACTTTTTACCATACGGGTAAAAGGCATGTCTGTGCTTTCATAGGGGCCAGACCCCCGGCAGTGGAACAAACTTCCACAGGAACTAAGGACCAACATAAACTTCGCCACCATCCACTCCCAAGTGCCAGGCGTATTTCTTTAGCCTAACTTCTCTTCACACAAAGCAGCATGGACACTTAAAAAACCCCAACAACCCTATGAAAACAAATCACTGCACTGTGCATGCAATTCTCCCCCTGGGGCAAGGATGAAAGAACCACAGGTAAGTACTGGAAGGTGCTCAGATATTACAGTGATGATAAGGGCAGTATGAGAACATATATCGCAAAGAAACAATAGCTTTCATGTGGGAATCAGTGCCGTCTACATCTCTAAATCCAGAGTTAAACCGAATTAAATCCTGGCCCCCCAAATACTGGGAAATTCACCCGAGTTAATGGGGGGGGGGAGATGTAAAGTTATAACTGAGGTTACCAATGTCTGAGCATCTGAGTGAAACGTGACACAGGCCAAATTAAACTACAATCCCACGTGACCTTTTCTAAATGCCTCATTGCCAGGCAGACACACGCTCGCTGTGAGGAGCCGTTTGCAAGACGCTTTTAAACGGGGAGCCCGGGAGTGCTACACGGTCTCCTGATAATCAGCGAGCTGGAACTGGGCACACCCCTGCCACGTGCCCTCAGGGCGGTGATCTGCAAACGTTACGCCCCCAGAGAGACTCTGGGGAGCCCTAAGCGTCAGCAGCGCGGCAGGCGCGCGCGCGCGCCACCCTCCCTTTCCCCAGGCGCTGCAAGGCGCGCGCCCCCGAGCCGCTTCCAACGGCTCTTTAACTGCTGCCGGCCGGGGCTGAGAGCGGCTCGCGCCGCAGCGAAAGCGCGGGAAGAAGCAGAGGTTCTTCTCCCGCCCTCGCAACGTGAGGGGAGCGTCCCCCGCAGCCTGGCTGCCGCCCGTGCCACGAGACTCCTGCAATTTCCCGTCAAGGAAGAGAAAAAACAAGCAAACCCACGAGACTTGCAACCAAAATTAATTAAAAATAAATCTCTTAATTAGCACAGGCAGAGCTGGCCGGGGTCAGAGTGAGGCTCTTCCGCTCCAAGGGGGAAGGGGGGAGCCGTAGAGGCCTCCCCCCCGTGCAGTGCACCCCTAAAGCCCTTCTCCCGCATCTGCCCCCTAGAATACTGGTTCTCAGCCTTTACAGAGGACTGTGTCCCACCCAGGAGTCTGATGTGTCTTGCTTACCCCCCCCCCAATGTTTCACCTCACTTAAAAACAACTTGTTTACAAAATCAGACATAACAATACAAACGTGTCACTGCACTGTTATTGAAAAATTGCTGACTTCCCTATTTTTACCATCTAATTATAAAATAATTTGAATAGAAATAGTGTGCTTATATTACAGTGTATCGTGTATAACAGGGGTCCCCAACGTGGTGCCCATGGGTGCCATGGCGCCTGCTGGGGCATCCAAGTGTGCCCGCGTACTAGCCGGTGGACAAGCATCCGCAAAAATGGGCAATGGTGCCTATATAAGAAAAAGCTCCAAATATCAGGACTGTCCCTATAAAATCTGGACATCTGGTCTCCCTATTCTATAGTAACTAACAGAAGCAACAGGGCACATGGGACGGTGTGCAAGAGTGGGCCTTTATGAAGGGTGTACACACAAAACCATAAATTGGCACAAGTCTCATTGATTTCACTGAGATTCTATGTAAATGTAAGGGTACACATGTTCTGATTGTAGGATCAGGTCCTTAAGTCACATACATAGAAACATTCAATATCTTTGGGAGAACTTCCTTTAGGTTTACATATTTATTTCTTTAACAGTTCTTGGCCAAATGCAGCCCTGATCTAAGTAGGCACAACTTATTTTAACTTCCACAGGAGTTGCACTAGTTGCCTTTGGTACTATGTTTCTACAGAACAGATCAATATCTCATGTGTATATTTCATACATTCCTGATTTCAAGCAGATTAGCCCAATTTAAATTTCTTGCTAACCCAGCTAAAGCTATGAGAGCCTCATTTACTGAATTAAAATAAATGTGAAGATACATATGCCCCTAAACACTGGAATGGATTAATGATTAATTTTCTTTATACCATTAAGCCATTTACAAAAAAATAAAAGTCATGAACACTCTGTCACAAGCATTCACATAAAACATACGTGGTGTCTAGATGCCATGTTATCTATGTTGACCCTAACGGTCCTGCAGTAGCTGTTTCACAATGCCCCACAGTGACCACTCACCACTGTGAACTCCACTGCCCAGGGATCGCAGAGACTGGAACACGAATCCCCTCCCTCTTTAAAGCCCCACGAGTTTTTAAAATTCCTTTTCCTGATTGCCCAGCTTGGTCAGCATACCTAGCAGCTCTCCACTGTTGAATGCAACTGCCCAGCTGACCATGCTGGCTACAAGCTCCAGGTGCACTCCATCTTGGAGTAAACAAGAGAGATTGGACATCCTGATCCTGTGGGGAGAAAAGGCTGTGCAGGAACAGCTCTGAACCAGCCATAGAAACATCAACATGTTGATTGCTCAGCAGATGTAGAATGACTACAACAGCATTGCCATGTGAAAGCCAAGGAGCTGTGGCAGGAATACCAGAAGGCCAACAACTGAGCCAGTGCCAAGCTGCAGGCCTGCCACTTTTACAATGAGCTCCATGCCATGGTCAGCGGAGACACCATCACCATCCTGCACACCACCATGGATACCTTCAGGGAACCCAAGTCACATGCCCCTGCCCTGAAGAGCAAGACCGAGGAGGTGATCAGGGAAGAGGAGGACAGGGGGACAGCCAACTGGGGGATCCAACTGTGAGTGAACCTAGACTTCTTTTTGACTCCACTGCTGTCCAGCCAATTCCACCAGTCAATGCAGGAGAAGGAACCTCATGTAAGTGTACACAAGTTTTCCATTACAGGATCCCCTCCCCCACAAAAGCAGGACAGTATTTGACTTTTCATTAATTTACTCATGCTAGAAGAGGCAGTGGTACAACCAAGAGAGGTAATGTTGGTATTGCTTTTCAGTCCCCTTGAGTTAGGTAGTGTGTGGCGGGGGGACGGGGGTGTACATGTGCCATGCATAGCAGTTTGTTTATGTACAGTGGGATGTCTGTTGAATCCTCCTGAAAGATCTTGATAAAACTTTCCTGGAAATCCTCTGCCAAAGGTTTCTAGGGATGGCTGCCTTATTTCTTCCCCTGTGGTAGGACAGTTTCCTATAACAATCAGAGATAACTTCAGCAGACACCATTGCAATACACAGGCTAGCAGCATATGGGGTCTGGGAGGCTTTGGGATGCCATCAGCAACTGTGCTCTTTGCCTTTGTTACCAGAAGGAATAAGATATCAGCTAAAATCACCACAACCTGTGAAAAATGGTACTATTGTTCAGTGTTAATGCCCTATGCTACTAGTTTCATGCAAATGAAGCAATTCCCTCATTGTCCTAACCCCCACCAGACCATATTCAATGTCTAGTGCTGTGCAAAAGCAATCCTCAGCAGAAGTGAGAATGAGCATGTAATGCTTAAAATTTTAGAGGAGCAAGGGAAATGAATTCTTTATCTTAAGTATTACATAGTGAATATAGTGACAATGGTACCTGTCTATGTTTTAGCTGAAGCTGCTGCTATTGCAGCCCTGAGGGTTTGCCCCTCCACACCAGTGGAACACCTGACCCTGATAAGGGGGAAAAAGAAGAGGACTTAGGATGACATTTTCAATGAGATCCTGCAAGCCAGTGCTGTAGACCATGAGCACAGGGCCTAGAGGATGAACATTGGGGACAGCCCGGAGAAGGGTAGAGAGGAGAGAGAGATGTATCAAGACATAATGGGACTTTTCAGGCAACAAACAGATGCTGCAGACTCTGGTGGATCTGCAGGTTCAACAATCCTGGGCTTGTCTCCCTCTACAGCTTATTGAGAATGCAATCTCAGGACTCCCCTATATCCCTCCCCCACAACATTCCTTGTGGCATCATGGCTGCTACACTACCCCTTTGTGGGAACACTACACTAGATGGACCACATTTCAAGGGGTTCTAGAGATTATCAAAAAGGGGTATTGTCTTTAGTTCAAGGCCCTTCCTACTACCCATCCCTCCTCAAGGAGGAACCCCCTTCTGTGAGCAGCTGTTGAAGCACGATCTGGACTCTCCTACACCTCAGAATAGTGGATAAGTTTGTCAGAGTTCAGGGTTTTTTGTTTCCATTATTTTATCAGCCTATTCTGGACCTTTAGCATTTCAACAAGTTTATCCTTCATTTCAAGTTCAAGATGGTGATTTCAGCCTCCATAATTCCTTTGTTAGATCCTCAAGATTGGTTCATGGCTCTTGATCTTCAAGATGCCTATTTTAATATAGCCCAAAGGAAATCCATCAAATTCCTGTTTGGAAGATCTCACTACCACTAGTAGGTGCTGCCCTTTGGCCTTACCACAGCACATAGGGTTTTCATCAAGTGCTTAGCAGTCATGACAGCTCATTTAAGGAGACAGGGGAATGAGGTCTACTCATATTTCAGCAACTGGTTGATGCAGAGAAGATCAGCCCAGCAAGTGACCAACTCAATTCAAGTAACCTTAAAGCTCTTTGCTACATTTTTCTCAGAGAAAAGTCTGCACTTCACCTGAAAGTGTAGAGTTTATAGGAGCCATGGCCAAGAACATTGTTAAAGAGTGTTTCAGGCTTCCAGGACACATGACTCCATGCACTTATCTGATGTAGTTTGCCAGACTTCACTTACATTATGCATCAGTGGGTGAAATCAGTTTCCCTGCTAACCAGACACCATGTGAACCTGCTGGTCATGGTCAAGAATTCCTCTCCTTGTTAAACGGGTGAAAAAAACCCCACCTGAGGTGTGCAATGGATTGCCCTTCTCTGCACCTTCACCTATCAAGTCCCACTAAGATCCTGCTTGTGAATGCAGGGGGCTGGACTTGATGACCTTTCAGGGTCCCTTCCAGTTCTATGAGATAGGTATATCTCTATATATTTATTTTATTTTTGTTTTTAATTTAGATGGGGCCTCATCTGATCACCTTAAAACTAAGAGCCTATGATCCCTTCAGGAGGTTTGTCTCCACATCAACATCCTACATCTCAGAGCCATCTGCCTAGCGTGCAAAGCATTTCTACCTCCACTCCAGGCATCAACAGTCCAAGTGCTAAGAGACAATACCATAGCTATGCATTACGACTACTACAGCACTTTGGCAAACCTCTAGTTCCTAACCCATCCCTGCTCACTGCCCAGAGGCCTCCCGACAACCTACCTGCAGACCAACTCTAGTGCTGCGTGTGGCACTCAGCAGCCCCCTGCTGGCAGGAGCACTGGTGCAGGCTACAAGACCCTTCAGCCAGCCCCAGCCCAATCAGAGCAGCCAATTTTTAATTTTTTTTTTAAGCACACAGCTGGGCTGCAGTTGTGTGCTAATTGGCCACCTGCCCAATAAAAAACAAAGTGTTGCAGAACATCAGATATCAGATTTGCCAAGCATTTTGTTCTAGAGAAGGTTTCAGTCTGGGCTCCCTTTCTCATCCCATAGAGCAGGATGAACATATACCTTCCTGCCAAACCTCACAATACTAAGGAAACAGACAAGATGCAGAATTTATGAGCATGATGGCCCCAGCATGAGCTAGTCAGTTTGATATTCTGATCTGGTGAGCCCCAAGTGCAGTCCCTACCCACATTACCTACTCTGTCCAATGGACTTGCAGATAGGTTTGCCAACTCTCTAGGATGGTGCTAGTTTCCAGGAAATAAAGATTAATCTTTAGTTAAAGGCTATATGATATGATAAAACCTCCAGGAATACATCCAGACAAAACTGGCTACCTTACTTGCAGAACAAGAGTCAGATCCTATACCTGGACTCACCAGCATTACATCTGATAGCTACATAGCTTCTTTGGTTAATGTCAGTCAGCATCCAGGCTGAAGTTCAGAAAATACAACTTCACAGCAGGAAAGCCTCAACTTGATTGACTTTTGAAGCTAAGCGGAAGTTTTCTATTTGGGCATCTCATCACCAGCTGCCCCACTTAACAGAGCCCATCTTATTTACCTTGGACTATTTACTAGCCCTGAAACAAACTGAGCTTTCTATTAGTTTGATAAGGGGCCATCTAGCTGCAATATCTGCATGACATCCTTCCCAGGCTGATATTGTATTTTCCCCATCCTCTAGTGGCAAGATTGCTCAAGGGTCTCTTATTCCCCTGCCCCAGTTGGAGTCCCTCCCTTTGAGCCATTAGCAATTTGTTTCCTATACAGTCACAGTGTTAGCTACACATCTGTCCCGTCTCTCTCTCTCATCAGAATACATCCTCCGCTTGGAGTCAGGCCTTATCCCCTTTGGGGTGGAATAATACAGTTCTCCCACTCTTGGATTTGACCATGGGCTATAGTACCTACTCCCAGGGGGCACAGAACACATATGGCCAACAAGACAAAACAAACAAGACTTTGATGGCAAATAAAACATTCACCAAGCAGTCAATAAAATGTCAGGATAATTAGAAGCAAGCACTTCCTAAAGTACCCAGCCAGGCCCAGGACAGTTAGCAAAACTATGACTTTCATGTATGAAAATGTGAGCAATTTAAAATGACATTCTAATTTTTTCTTTGGCTGTTTGGTGTTCTGTACTGAAATTTAAATTAAAATCCAGAATTCTAACTGGAATGTAGGGTATTAGTTACCAAGTGTTTGTAACTTAACTTTCATGTTTTTAGGAAACGCTGAATAGTTAGTGACTTTTCTGTCTTGTAGTTTAAATAAATTACCAAAACAGTTGAAACTGGTGTGATTACATTGCATGATTTTGACACCAAGTATGCAGAATTTTGAATTTTCTGGCACAGACTTCCCCCCAGGAGTAAGTATCCTGTTGATCAATCGGGCTTAGCCATCAAGTCTCACTAAGTTCTTCCCTTCAAGAGTTTGACCAGTGGTGACTAGACAGCTGCCTTAAACCAAAGAATCAGAAAAAAAATTAAAAACAAACCATATATACACTCATGTCTATCTTGCCTAGAGCCTTATTATCCTGTCATTATAGGACAGGCAAGCCTGGCTTCTTCAAACAGAGGAGAGTGTTCCCCTCCAGCAGGTGCCTGTTCCCTCTCCTCTCCAACAACAGGAGTTAGAGACCTCTGTCTGGAGTTCTAACTCTTTCTAGTCCTTTTGACTCAGTAGCTGTAAGCCAAGTTTTGTAACTGACTGCAACCCAGAGGTAGGCTCCTTACAGCTAAAATTTTGGGTACTGCCATAACCTTTAAGTCAGAGGTGGGCAAACTACAGCCTGTAGGCCAGATGTGGCCCACAGGATCCTCCTGCCTGGACCCTGAGCTCCTGGCCCAGGAGATTAGCCTCCCTCTTCTCCTGTTCCCCCTCCCCTGGAGCCTCAGCTCACTCTGCTACCAGTACAATGCTCTGGTTGGTAGGGCTGCGAGCTTCTGGGGAAGAGCAGCTGCAGAGCCCAGCCTGATCCTGTGTGCTGTGCTGGTATGGCTGGCTCCAGCCGGGTGGCATAGATGCAAGCACTGCCAGCCACTAATGTGCCAGGCAGTACAGTAAGGGGGCAGGGGAGTGGATAGGGGTTGGGGTAGTCAGAGGGTGGGGAATGGGTTGAATGGGGCAGGGGTCCCATGGGGGCAGTCAGGAAGGGGGGGGGGGGAGTGTTGGATGGTGCAGGAGTCCCACGGCAGGGCAGGGGCTGGGCCATGACTCCCTCCCCTAACTGGCCCTCCGTACAAATTTTCAAAACCGGCTGCAGCCCTCAGGCCAAAAAAGTTTGCCTGCCCCAGCTTTAAGTAGTTACCAGATGTCTTATCTGGAGCCATTATTGTGTTTTTTGAAAGCCAGTTGATTGAACATAGTATCAATACTGTATACATCATATACACCTCTACCCCACTATAACATGAATATAATGGTAGCCCTTATCTCAGTTCAAAGACAGGGGACATTCAGGCCTGCAGGACAGGTGCCCCTTACAGTGTTTCTTATGAAAACATCTCAATTTCCTGCCCACAGGACTTTGAGAGTTCCACATGAACCTCCTAACTTTTCTTCCAAGCCTAATTTCACACACTTCTCTTAAACAGAAGAAAGATTTAGAAAAACGTGGATTGCAGCCTTGAGGTTAAACATCAGTGATATTTACACTTTACCATCCAGCTGTATAAGAACATGTGAATTAGCCAGATCAGATACTAGTGGAATGAGCTCCAATGCTTAGTGTATTCAGGGACATTTGTTAAATAGCAGCTGAGGCTGCATATTTCCAGTTTGTAGTGCAGCTATGTGAAGCTCAGTCTACTTTTACAAGACACTATTCTTGAATAGAGGCTTCCAGATCCCATGTCTATTTTAGAAAGAATCTTACTACCCACCTCCAAACAAGGAGTGGTCTGAGAGAGAGAGGGATCCATGAGGACACATGTGGATTGTTACATGACCAACAGACACTAATTCTTGGAGATTTGTCTATATGGATCCCACAACCTCCCCTGTGCATTTCCTGCTCAGAGTCCTATAACATTGGGATTCAGTATTGGCAAGGAAATAATTGGGATTGCTCCATTTTTATACCCTCAGGTGATGAGGAACACAAGGACACCTAGGATGTAGGCCCCAGGCACTGCTGTCCAAAAAGGATCTCTTATGTGCACCAGATGTGGTATATGTGGACAACACATTTTGAAGAATCAGTTACTGTAAGATAAGTTAACATTCTGTCCACTCCTGGCTCTGGAAGGGAATGTGCTTACTGGACAGACTTGGCTGGGTAAGGGGACTGAAATGAAACCTAGAGAGGACTGGCTAGGTGCAGAGAATGGGATGAGAAGCCAGGAATGGGGAACAGATAAGACTGGGATAGAGACAAGAATGATGTCCCTAGCCTGTTTGCCAGAAGCTGGGTATGGGTGACAGGGGATGGATCACTTGATTCCCTGATCTGTTCATTCCTTCTGGGGCATCTGGCATTGGCCATTATTGGAAGACAGGATACTGGGCTAGATGGGCCTTCGGTCTGACCCAGTATGGCCATTCTTATGAGACAATTTAAAGAACCTGAATGTTCATTTGCACAATGGACCAAAGGAAAGGTGTTATTTTCAGAGTTGCTTCACATCCCTAAGTCACTGCTGGAATTCTTAGAGAAACAATAGACTGTTCTAGTTTCTATGAGTTTAATAGTTACAAAATGTCAGATACAGCTGTGCTACATGCAACACTGACCCAACCACTTACACTGTATTGGGCATTGAAGTCAACAAGGTATGATACACAAGTATTGATCATTAGGATTCTATATCAAGGTATTGTCAGTAAGGCTAGTAAAAAGGATGGTTGACTCCTACGGACAAGGCTTCTCGACTCACAGTATGCAATCTTTAAATAGACAGAAAATTCCAAAAGAATACTTGATGCTCTTGTTCTTTTCCAGAGAACAGTCTGAAGATACTAGTCTAACACAGTTGAGCACAGGCAGCAAATTTACTGCTGCTTGGAGAAGAATTCTTTGCTTTTCTGAACATCAGGTTTGATTGTTTCACTCCCAGGTTTCCAGCCAGCTGGGCAAACTGAAAGAGAAGTTTTATTAACTGCTTGTAAAAAACATGTCTTACAGGAACTTCTACAAGAGAAGAAAGCATGCCAGCAATTCAAAAGACTGCAAATACAACTACTTATTCCTGTAATCACATTGTGTTACTGACATCCACCTTTAACACTTCATCCTGTTTTAATTTTATTTTGTGCTTCAGTTATCAGTGCCTAAGGAAGTGACAGACAACTTTAATTCTGGCATTTCCCAACTTTTAAAATGGTTTTACAGCTATTTGCTGACTGAGGAATCGTAGAGGGGAAACATACTCTAGTGGTTTAAAGCCTTCTGCCCCAGTTTGTCCCTTTCCTCCCTCACCTCCAAAACTCCAGCCAGGCTGCTTCTTACTTCACTGCCTGAGCACCACCAGGTGACAACTGAGTACACAGGACAGTCTCCCTGCTCAGTTCTGGTATCTAGCACCAGTGGCCAACAGCAGCTAGGAGGAGCAAGTGTACGGAAAGTATTTCTCAGTCTCTAGAGCTGGCATACACCCAGCCAGGTCAGCACATAAAAACTGTGCTGCAATGGCACATGCCTAGTACAGGCATAGTCTTTGGAGACTTCAACAATAAGCTTGGAGCATGTGCCAACTCATTTTTCAGAGGCTTCTAACTTGGACAGCAATCCACTCAAATTTGACCTAGTCCAAAGACAAGCACATCCTTTAATCCAGGGCAGAAACACCAGCAAATTGAGTCCACCCTAAAGCATGGAGGCACTAGTGCTTAAAAAAACGGTTGGAAGAATTTACTGTGGGCAACAACAGTATTTTGCCCTAGTTTTGTTCTGACCCATTTAGGAGACTAAGATACAAAGATTCAGCCTGCAGGAGACACGGAATGAAAAAAAAAAAAACTGAATGGGTAGTTGAAGTTCAGCAATTTAAGACAGTCTTGTAATGGAAAGTGTTACTTAAACTACCAATTCTGCCTGTAATTAAGAGCAGATTAAGCAGTGAGTAATGTTTGGTTAGAAATAATTGCACTGATTCAAGACTAATAGTGTTAGCTACCAGAATGGCAAGTTCTCATTAGAGGGTCTTTAATGGGTTTGTTTCAATGCAACAGATTCCAACCTCCAGCACCACAGAATATATGGACACTATTAACAGGGAGGCTTGAGCCACTAGCCAGTTGCTCTTCTGCCCTTCCTATTTGATTTGCCCCATGACTACAGAGAGGTGAGAAGCAGACACGGAGAGCTGCCATGCCCATCTGCCCAAGCCTTCCCATAGGGTGCTTTACCAAGCCTGGGGAGAGATGCAGCCTGCCCAGGAATTTACTAGGGAGCCACTGTAATATTACCCAAGTCTTGCATAGTGCTTTTCATCCATAGATCTTTTCAGTTGCATCTAGTCCATCCCTGGAGGGCACAAGTGAGTACGGCCACTGGTTAAGAGTACATTTGTTCTTCAAAATGTTGGAGGGAATAAGCCACTGAACTAGATCAAGCAACTGCTACCAGCTGACATTGCTTGATGTTACTCAGTAAGTGCCCAATACCAGAATTGGTCAAATTTCTAAGTGATGTTTGTACATTAGATGAAGCAATACTGATAGATGAACTAAAATAGGAGGTAAAACAGCATTGTGTTGCTTTTACACAGATAAGAAAAAAATCTATACAAGTAAAAAGTTTTTGCAAAAACACACAGGTGCCTTGAGTTTACCAAGGCCCTGGCTATGTGGCATAATCTTACCACCTGGAAAAGCAAGTTTCCTTTACAAGAGGAAAAGGGGTACTTTTAAATACTTAAAGCAAACTAATGCAAGAGCTTACCTTCTCCATGTTTATCTGTGAACTGGAAAGCCTGGACTAATCTGAGAGTTTCATCAACTGAGCGGCCAACAGGGAGATCATTAATGGTTATTTGACGCAAGATTCCCTTATCATCAATAATGAACAGGCCTCTGCAGAAAAGCACATAAGTTTTGGACACAAGTAAAACAAAGAACAGACTTTGAAAAAGATTATGCCTGCCAACGCAAGTTTACAAGCTACTTTTTTTTTATTAAGGTGTGATACTAAGTTACGAACTTTCCAAAAAAAGGCAGGCTACACAACAATACTATACCTTTTACGTAAAACACTGAAACAAGTGTTTGCACCACACTACTACATAGCATGCTTATCCTCAACACAAGCTAGAGGTGCCAGGAGAACAAATTTTAATCTGGAGACCATTTACAACTCCCATTGCAATAGGAAACATACCCAGGAAGAGAGCCTTCCATGCATATGAATCAATGTGAAACAAACAGAACAGAGGAGGAAGGTAGCAAGGGCAAGGACAGGGAAGCTCCTTTCACATGGATGAATGGAACACTCATGTCAGAGATCAAATGAAGCCATAGCTGAACCTCCTTTCAAAGCAATATTGAAAATTAGCAGGTATTGGTTGCAGTAGGTTACTTCAGTGGCCTCACCTCAAGATTAGAGTTTGAGCTCTGAATGGCAGGACAAAAAAAGATTTGGTGGTCTTCCAGACCTACCATACAATCTGAACTCAATATTCAAAGAGGTGTTATGAGATGTTCAGTTCCTTAGACTAAAATAGCAGTCATTAGGCAGAAATATACAGGAAACACACACCCAGCTTGATATTTCTTTAATTAGGCTAGCATTTACATTTCTATAGTTCACTGCAAATCTTGTGTCCTTTGCAGACTACATAGAGTGCATCACTATGGAAACAGTGATTTGAGTGAAGGACAGCATACTAGCTAGTTGCCGCTCAATAGTGAGGTTAGGAAAAGGAAGGCAACTTTCAGGTTAGGAAATCAAGATGTGAGCGAGTGCCTTTGGCATCCAAGCCCACCAGGCATATTTGAGAAAGCTTAGAGAATTTTAATTTGAGCAGGGAAGCAAGCGAGCTAAAGATTAACAACTTTAGCTTGCAAGTACCTACAAGTTTTAGGATTTATTTTGGTAAAGACACTCCAGAAGTTCCCCCTCCCCCTTCTATTTGAAGAGATCTGTGGATCACAACAGTCATGAAGATACCCTGCCAGCAGCCTTACCTGTACGCAATACCTTCATCGTCTTTTAATACTCCGTAATCTTTAGCAATGATGCGTTTTGTATCTGAAACCAGTGGAATGTTCATGTTACCCAATCCACCCTGCTTCTTAGGAGTATTGACCCTGAAGAGGAAGATGAGAATGTCAGGAAGGAGAGGACATAGCAGTGAAGGAAACTACAGGAGTACAGTGTACCTGTGCTGGAATACCTATGCTTTTTGCAGAATTAATATTGCAATTAACTATGCAGTTAATGTCTTGGGGAAAGGTGGTAACTGCAGTAGTTAAGCAATATTCTTAGGTCAGAAGCCAATTCTGTTAATTGGTATTGATCTCAACAGGACACTGTTATACAATTGCTGCTTGCCAGCTTTGCTGTAGATTTGAGTACAGCAGAGAAATTAAGATAGATCATTTCTTTAGTATACTCTGTAGAGGAACACTAGTGTAAGTCCAAGCATTAAAGATGGATGCTTACCAGGCAAGGTGACAGAAGTGAGAGTCAACAGAAGCTCCAATTACTTGACAGTTAAGTTTCTTAAATTCATCAGCCCTGTCACTGAATGCAATAATCTCAGTTGGACAAACAAAGGTGAAGTCAAGGGGATAGAAGAAGAACACAATGTATTTTCCTAGGGAAAAAAATAAGTCACAAATTAGTCCTTTGGGTAAGTTACACTTCTTTAGACAGTTACAGTAGTCTCAAAAGCACAAACATACAAAGACCATGTGTATTCCAATTAACACTTTGGTCAGGACTGTTTCTTCTTTAGGCTACCTAAAGCAGAGGACCTCCCATTCTACTAGCTTCCATACAGAAGCTGCATATTTGGCTACACAATGTTCAATTCCACTGTAATACATACTATAACAATACGCCAAGAATATGAGAGAGACCAGGGACTGAAGTGTTTTTTTTAAGTCTTGCTCTATTTTTCCCCGCTAAGGCAGCCCTAGTGCTATAGAAGAATACTGCTTCCAGCTAGCTAATGAAGATAGGCAAGCACTACAATAGTTTCATTTTAAAAAGAGGGAGAGATTTGACTGTTCCAAATATTTGAGATATTGCATCAGCTCTTTTTCTGGAGTGATAAAGAAGCCAAACAGGTCTGATCCAATACATTTTAGCGTAAATTAAGCTCTCATTAAAGTTTAGGATTCACATTTGCTACCACCAAGCATAACATAGGCAAATACTGCCAGATTCCTCCCACAGCTTTGCAAGTATACGTCAGTCTTCACTAGCAATAACCCTACAATGCTAGCTCTGGACTTCTCAGATCAAATCACTGGACAAGTTACATTCCAAATAGGTAATTTAAAGGATTACCACCAACCCTGACTTTTGAATCAATCCAAGTCACCAGAAATGAAATGCAGTACACATGCAGCCTTGTGGAAGAGGGAAGTAAGGAATCTACAAGTGCACCTGTATACTTTTAGACTTACCTTTATAGTCAGAGAGGGTGATATCTTTGAACTGCCCATCTGGCATCACAGCTGTGGCTTTGAAGTCAGGGGCTGGTTTCCCAATAAATGCATTTCCTGCAGACATCTTGATATGGACTAGAATATTAGAAACATGTTAGACAATGTAGCTTTCTAGGCATTGTCAACTCAAGGATCAACATGCAGTTCTGCCATAATAATCCAGTGGTAATTTTTTTAAAGATGGTCAATATAAATGACAGAAGTTTCCTGAGTTCAGTGAGTAAGTTTAGTTTGCCAAAGCCTTTGGTGCCTAGGTACCTTGTAGCTATACTAAGTAGGGTATTTTTAAAGAAACCTCTGTATTGATTACTGACATTACAAGTAGTGGCTATTGCCATTAATTTTACACACACTGTTTAGGGAGAGGAAACAAATCCAATCCAGGTATCAAGACCAAACTACTTGAGATACTACTAAACTGAGTTCATACAACCTTAATAAGATTCCATAGACTAGAGTTGTTCCTTTTTTGCCCTCTGCCACACCTAATTTAAAATGTATCATGCACACAGTTAACATATGAACTTTGAGTTCACCCAGAGTCCCATTACAAAATTCGAGATTTGAAAAGAAAGAAGCTGGCCTGCCATTATATTAGTACTGTGTGCAGCATGACTCAGAGACAGAGTTAACAGATCCAGCCCACACAAGAAAGCCTGTCTGTTCCATGTTCAGAATAGATACATGCAGTGCAAGACCTTGACCATTCCACTATGCTATTGGTTTGATAACAGTCTTACTAGGCATACTGTACTGGCAATGCTTATGTCCTTCCTCCAGTTAGAGTATGCCAAAGATTGTTATAGCATAAGGTTAAAAGCTTTCACTTTATTTGTTAGTGAAAAGGGAGCTGTGTGTGTGTGTATGTAAAAAAGCCACACAAACTAGAAAATTTAGGAATTCAAGCATTTTACAACATGATGGATCACTGTGTACTATGATTGTTTATTAATTCAGACTTAAGCTGTTGGTACCAGTTCTACCAAATTAATTATTTTATTGTAGTGCTGAATTAGCAAGTTTGTGATTACAAGTGCTTTCTCAACACTACAGAGCATTTACTTCTTAGAGGTTATTTAAGATTGTGCAAGGGCAACAACGTCTCTTTTGTTCAATCTAAGGGAGGTGACTGTTGCAGAATTGTCAGACTCCACTTTAGTTATTTCAGAAATTAACAAAATGCATCTGGTGTCTTTTCTGCTGTTGAGAGCTTCATGCCTGTCTAAGGGTAAACATATTTAAAAGCCCTATGCACAGTATCAAGCTGCTTTAGTTTCAGTAAAGTTATGTTAGAATACATCTTTAACAAATTTCATACAAAACTTGGTCATTTTTCTTAAGCAACATTGTTGTTAAGAATTAACACTCAAGTGAGAAGACTGCATTATGATTCCCCACAGCATAGTTTCTACTTCGTTTGGAGTCTCTGCTATGGTCTGGTATTATCACAGCACATGGCAACTAACCACAGGAGAAGAAAAAAAAAAACAAAAAACAAAAAAAAACACACCACTATCTGCCATACTCTATGTTCAGGAAATGCTGTTAAAATTTAGCTAGTGTGGTGAAGACACCTAATGATCAATATTATGTTATTTCCTTTCAACTTATACACCATTAAAAGCAGCTGAGCTTTGCTCCAAGCACTGTCAGTAATTTAAAGTGGCATCAAATATAGTTTTTTAAATCAGCTCATCGTTAATCTTCAAGTCTCCCTACAGCATCGAAGGCCAGCTGAAACAGTTGAGTCCTGCAGCATCCTCTAGAGATAAGTTCAGGTTATGTGAACCAGGGGTGCGAGGGGATTCCAGAAGGCCCCCTGCCAGCGGCCTCCCTATGGAAGCAGAGGTGCTGATACCAGTCACAATTGTGGTACTATCCCCTTTTACAGTTTACACAGACAAAACTTCTGTTCTACCATGGCTGGAAAAAGACACACTTGTGCAGTTCTGAGACCAGTGAACTAGCTTCGTTAAACATGGCAGCCTGAGCCTCGCTCCAGAGCCAGCTCACCCGCACTGAGGAACTCGGGCCACAGAAACCAAGCCGGGCATTAGTCCTAGCACTAGATAGGGCTAGTTCCCTCCACGCTCCCCAACTTCGAGAGAGCCTCCATCCAAACCAGATTTCCCGGAAGTTAGAACCCAAAGGGGCCAAACCAGATTTATTCGCTAAACTTCTGCCATTAAAGGATTAAATAGCCTGCTAGGACAGTGGTGTATCCAGCCAAGAGAAATCACTTCATTTCGGGATTATAACACGCCATTTCAGGGCCACTTTAAGAGCATCTGTTTCCCCTACTCCCCCTGTAGGGGAGAAGCTACCCTAGAGCCAGTATCACATCCTCTGATGGCGATTGCCAGAGAGCTCCCAAAGTTGGTTCCCCTCACACCCCTGCGCTTTGCTCCTAGGAAAAAGCGCCGCATTAGGAGCAACATTTGTTTCCAGGAACCAGGTTCATTAAGAGAACTGGAGATTTCTGCAGATTCATCCCCGCAGGCTACGCCAAGAAGAGATTTTCAGATTGTTCTAGCTAGAGTCTCTTCCGCCCGCCCCCTGAAAGGGGACAGGGAGCTTGTAGGCGTCAGTAGGCTTGGTGTTCCTAGCAGAAAAATTAGTTCACCACGCTCTGCTCCTCAAGTCCCCCACAGAACAGTTACAACAGATAAAACATCTTATTCCAGAAATCACATTTTGCCACAGGCAGATAACTGAAAAACACTTACAGAAAGGAAAGGCGGGCTCCGTAACACGCGCAGGGACGGGATCCACGGACTAACTACACTCAAGCTCTCTGTCTGTGGCTTTATAGTCTCCCGGATCTCGCGAGGAAACAGGGCAGGGTGGTGAGGGGGGAAGGATGAAGGAGACTCACCCGGCTCCTGCTATCCCCTTTCGAGACGCTACGGCTGCAGCGCCAGCATGACTTTGCAGATTTACACAGCTTCCTTGAGTGTTTCGTTAAGGGAGGACGTGCGTGAGGTTATGTAGAGACGGAAGCAACCTTAGTATCCCTAGTGTTGCAAACTGAACGCGTGGAGATCCAGTCTAGATACTACAGTGGTATGTGCTTTAGAAAGGTGCAGTATAACAGTAATAAATGTTTGATCAATTTATGGGAAGGTGGTTTCAAATGGCTCTTAGAAATCCTTTGTGTCCTTCTATTGCAAGAGGAAGAGATCATTTAAAAACTGTTTAAATTTAATTTATAGTCTAGTTAGCTAGCAGTGCTTTACCACTTGTGACCGGAAATATTTTAGACTTTGGGGGAAAGTAAGGTTAATGGAGTTTAACCTGTACCAGTCAGGTCAGTGGAAATTTTACAATTGACTTATTAAAAAATAGAATTGGACCTATATTGGCATTATAGTATATAAAATATGTTATATATGGGATTAAATAAATCATCCTCAGTATATTATTGCAAGCAATCCCACTAGCTGTATCTATGCTAGCCTTTTCCTCCTATATTTCTTGCCTGTGTTCTCACTGGTACAGTTCCATCAGTGGAAACATTTGGGGTAGGGGGAAAACTGAAAACAAAGGTGATCTCAGAGCTCTGACCGGGACACAGAGCAGCTCTATGCTGGAAAAAGCTAAATCTTTCCTTGGATCATGGGGTTTGATCCAAAGTTAATTGAAATCAGTTGAAAGAGTGTCACAGAGTTCTTTGCATCAGGCCTGTGGAGCAGCTATTCTGAAGGACAGGCAGAAGAATTTCCAGGACTAAATGGCCTGTGTGAACGTCTACAAGTGTTGTGAAACTTTGGATCCAAGAATATATCAAACCGACCTTCTGTTTGGTTTAGGCCCACAATGTTAAAATTAGGGCTGTCAAGCAATTAAAAATTAATTGTGATTGATTAATCGTGCTGTTAAACAACAATAGAATACCATTTATTTTAAATATATTTGGATGTTTACTACATTTTTAAATATATTTTAATTACAACACTGAATACAAGGTGTACAGTGCTCACTTTATATTTATTTTTATTACAAATATTTGCACTGTAAAAAACAAATTTTATTTTTCAATTCACCTCATACAAGTGAGGTGCAATCATGAAAGTTGAACTTACAAATGTAGAATTATGTACAAAATTAACTGCATTCAAAAATAATGTAAAATTTTAGAGCCTACAAGTTCACTCAGTCTACTTCTTGGTCAGTCAATCACTCAGACAAACAAGGTTGATTACAATTTGCAAGAGATAATGCTGCCTGCTTCTTGTTTACAATTTCATCTGAAAGTGAGAACAGGCATTCGCATTGCACTGTTGTAGCTGGTGTTGCAAAATATTTATATGCCAGATGCGCTAAAGATTCATATGTTCCTTCATGCTTCAACCACCATTCCAGAAGACATGCTAATGATGGGTTCTGCTTAATAGTGAACCGAAGCAGTGTGGACAGGTGCATGTTCATTTTCATCATCTGAGTCAGATGCCACTAGCAGAAGGTTCACTTTCTTTTTTGGTGGTTTGGGTTCTGTAGTTTCCTCATCAGAGTGTTGCTCTTTTAAGAATTCTAAAAGCATGCTCCACACCTTGTCCCTCTCAGATTTTGGAGGGCACTTCAGATTCTTAAACCTACCTATTTTTAGAAATCTCATAGGGGTACCTTCTTTGTGTTTTGTCAAATCTGCTGTGAAAGTGTTCTGAAAACAAACATGTGCTGAGTCATCATCCGAGACCGCTATAACATGAAATAGATGCAGAATGCGGGTAAAACGGTGCAGGAAACATACAATTCTCCCTCCTAGGAGAACAGTCACAAATTTAATTGACATGTTTATTTTTGTAATGAGCATCATCAGCATGGAAGCATTTCATTTGGAATGGTGGCTGAAGCATGGAAGAGGCATATGAATTTTTAGCATATCTGGCATGTAAAGACCTTGCAATGCCAGGTACAAAAGTGCCATGCGAATACCTGTTCTCACTTTCAGGTGACATTGTAAATAAGAAGCAGGCAGCAGTATCACCCATCACTGTAAACAAACATGTTTGTCTTACTGATTGGCAAAATAAGATGTGGGACTGAGTGGACTCGTAGACTCTAAAGTTTTACACTGTTTTGTTTTCGAGTGCAGTTGCGTAACCAAAAAAAAGTCTGCATTTGTAAGCTACACTTTCTCGATAAAGAGATTGCACTTCAGTACTTGTATGAGGTGAATTGAAAAATACTATTTATTTTGTTTATCATTTTTACAGGGCATATATTTGTAATCAAAATTAATAATATAAAGTGAGCACTGTGCATTTCTTATTCTGTGTTGTAATTGAAATCAATATTGAAAATTGTAGAAAAACATCCAAAATATTTAATACATTTCAATTGGTATTCTATTGTTATAAGTACCATTAATCGTGATTAATTTTTTAATGACAGTTAATATTTTTAGTGAACTGCGTGAGTTAATTGCGATTGACATGTCACCGACAAAACCTGAGCAATTACAGTGCTTGCTTTAATTATAGTGCTAAATCCAGCTAGCAGAAACGTTTGTTCCTTGTCTGCACTACAATTTACAATAATATTAGCTAGCTCCTTAAAACACAAATTCCCACCTAGAGTAACTCAAAGAGGTTAACAGCAGGGCTGCCTGCCAGAGCAGCCTGGAGTGTTGCTCCAGAGAAATCCAGGACCCAGTGAAGCTTTGGCACTGCAGATATAATGTCACTGGGCCAGCCAGCCTGCCCCCGCCAAAAGAGGAGCCAGGAGAGACTGGTCCCTCCCTGGTACCACCACTGGAGCAGCCCAAACACTAGGGCTATCTGCACTACATAGTTTTGATGATGCAAGTTACATCTGCATACAGCCACTACAGTTAGTATATTGCTTGTGTACACGCTCTTTGCATCAGTGCTGTGTGCTCTCACCAGGAGTGCTTGGACTGATGCACCGTGGAGTCTACCATAGGCAGATATCTCAGTGAGCAACTTGCCACTGTTCAGCACACTGTCTTTTGGGTAGTTTTGGCAAAGCATGGTGGGGGCATAAATGTTCAACTCCCCATAAATTCAATGTTCTCCATCCCATAGTTTTCACATCTATTTTCAATTTCCCACATACCCGCACTGGACTTATTTCTGTCTGCCATCTCTCACAGAAACAGAGAGCCTTGGCAGCTTTGTACTATTGCAATGAGCATAGCAAGCACAGGATGTATTTGCAGAACTGCAGAGAACACGACAATTTCTTTGAGGACAGACTACTGTGGGACGTAGTGTAAATCAATTCAGGGATGTTGGCATTCACAGAGCAGCTCCAGATGATGGAACACCATTTCTGGGTCCAAGAAGCAAGCACTGACTGGTGGGATAGCCTCGTAATGCAGGTTTGGGGTGATGCGCAGTTGCTCCAGAACTTTCAGGTGCGCAAGGTCACATTCTTGGACTTGTATGCTGAGCTTGCCTCAGCCATCCAATGCAAGGACAACAAACTGAGAGCTGCATTGACAGTGCAGAAGTGAGTGGCAACCCTAGGCGCCGACTCTGTGGGTGCTCCATGGCTGGAGCACCCATGAGGAAAAAATGATATGTGATGAGCACCCACCGACAGCCCCCCTATCAGCAACTCCCCAATCTCCTAGTATTTGCTGCCTGCTGACAGGCCCCACTAATGAGCACCTCCCTCTACTTCCCCGCACCTCTCCATTGTAATTAACTGTTTTGTGGTGTGCAGGAAGCTTTGGGAGTGAGGGGGAGGAGCAAGGGCATGGCACACTGGGGGGAGGCAGCAGGAAGGGGCAGGACCTTGGAGGAAGGCGTGGAGTGGGGTCGGGGCCTGGGGCAGAGCTGGGGGTCGAGCATCCACCGGCACATTAGAAAGTCGGCATCTGTGGTGGCAACCACACTGTGGAAACTTGCAATGCCATATTGCTACCAGTCAATAGGAAGTCATTTTGGAGTTGGAAAATTCACTGTTGGTGCTGTAGTCATGCAAGTGTGCTGGGACATTAGTTGTCTCTTGCTATGCAGGACTTTGACTCTTAGCAATGTGCAGGACTTAGTGGATGACTTTACAGCTATGGGGTTCCCAAACTGCAGTGGAGCAATAGATGGCATGCACATCCCTATTGTGGCACCAGAGTACCTTGCCACAGAGTACATCAACAGAAAGGGCTACTTTTCCATGGTTATGCAAGCACTTGAGGATCACCAGCAGTGCTTTATTGACATTAGTATTGGCTGGTCAAGGAAGGTGCATGATGCTCATATCTTTAAGAACACAAGACTGTTCAGAAATCTAAAAGGAGGGACCTTCTTTTCTGACCAACAGATTACTTTTGGAAATATTGAAATGCTTGGGGGATCCTGCCTCCCTCTTATTCCCCTGGTTTCTGGAACCATACACCGGACACCTTGACAGAACCAAGGAGAGATTCAGTTACAGTTTTGGCCGGTGCAGAATGCCCATTGAATGTGCTTTTGGTAAATTGAAAGGGCGCTGGCATTGTTTACTCACCAGATTGGATCTCAGTGCAAAAAATATTCCAATGGTTATAGATACCTGTTATGCCCTGCATAATATTTATGAAGCAAAGGCTGAGAAGTTGCCTCAGCAGTAAAGGTAGAGTGGCTGTCTGCTGAATTTGAACAGCTGGACACAAGGACTATCGGATGAGCTCAATGCAGAGCTGTATGGCTTAGGGAGGCTTTGAAAGAGCACGTTAACAGTGAGCCACAGTCATGTGCTGTGGTGTACTGTGCTTATCCTAGCACTGCAGTTTGGGGGCCTGTTTGGTGCTTGCTGCACATCTGTGCGTATGTCACGGTAAGTGCAGCTAAGAAAATGTTGGGTTGTTTGAGGTACATGTATGACTACACTGTTTGCCACTGATCCTCTGGGTAGTGAGCATATAAGCCCATTATTTTCTCTGCCAGCAGGCATTATGCACCATGTGTTGTGAACTAATAAAGATCAACCACTTTCAAAATAATAACTTTATTCAGTTATGAAAACAACACCTAACAAACAATCTGAAGGACATAATAGTAAATAGATTTTTAACTTAAACAAAATGCAGAACCTTAATAAATAAATAAGGGACAGGAATAGGATGACCAGATAGCAAGTGTGAAAAACCGGGACAGGGGGTGGGGGGTGGGGGTAATAGGAGCCCATATAAAAAAAAGCCCCAAATATCTGGACTGTCCCTATAAAATCAGGACATCTGGTCACCCTAGACAGGAACATTGATGTCCATTGTAGCTACACATACATCAGCTGTGGCTCTTGCGGGTCAGTGTATGTGAAGCTGTGGTTATCCATGCTTTCCCCCAGTGTGAAGTGGTAGGGGTAACCATGCTGGCTCTGAGGCCATGTTGAATGGTGAGGCAGGTGCAGGGAGGCACTATGCTGCAGCACTCCACCAACTGCAATGGCAGTCAAGCCTGGGATTGTTGAACCTAGAGGTCCACAAGAGTCTGCAGATCTGTGTTTGCTAATGGAGAAGCTCCATTATGTCCTGGTGCATCTCCCTTTCTGTTCCTGCTGGGACTACTGGGCATTTCTCCTGTCCACTCTTTTCTTCTCCATACAGTCTGCGATATTCACTCTCTAGTCCCTCTGTTTAAGGTCTGATGCAGCACCGTCTTACAGGATCTAACAGAACATGTGTTCCTGTGTCCTCTTTTTTTCTCCTCCTTATCTGGGTCAGTCATTTGACTGGTGCAGAGGGGAAACACCTTAAGGCCTCAGTGGAGGCAGCTACAGATAAGACATGCAAATATATCATTGTCAGTATAGTATGTACAAAAAGCAAAACTTAGATTTATAAATCCCCCCTTCCCTTGCTCACCTAACATGTTAAACAAGACATGCTTGTTGGCACTTCTGCTTCTGAGTGCTTGTTCACAGCACTACTAACAGTTCCAACCATGGTGAGCATGACCTGCCTGGGGTGAGGGAAACAAGGAGGGAACTGCTTGGTAGCATGAAACTATGAGTATAGGGCACTGGCAGTGAATACTGGCAACATTTCACACAGGTGGTGGTTTTAGCTGATATCTCACTGCTGAGGGTAACAAAGACAGAGAAAGCTCAGCTGAAGTTGCCTGTATGCTGCTAACCTGCCAAAATTATTGCCCAATAGTGTGGGAAAGTGTCCTACCAAGAAGGAAGAAATAAGGTTGACATCCCTAGAAACCTTTAGAAGCAGATTGCGGTGTACCTCCATGAAAGTTTCATTGAGATATGTGAGGAGGATTCAGTGGACATCCCGATGTACATAGACAAACTGCTCCCCACAGCTCTCCCTGACTAACTGTACAGGGGAATGAAAAGCAGGTAACAATTCTGCCTCTCTTTGTTTCTTTAGCTGTTCTACTATGAGTACATTAATTAAAATCAACAGCTATGTCCTGGTAAGTTGGGGGAGTCATACTGTAATGGAAAATTTATTTACACACTTACCTGAGGTTCCTTCCCTGTTTCAGGCTTACCTGTGCTCAACTGTAGGGGCTGGCTGGACTCAAAAACAGGTCCAGGCTCCCTGCATAGCTGGACTCCCATGGTTGCCTGCCCCATCCTCCTCCTTCTCCTCACTGTTCATGGCAAGGGCCTGTGACTCAGGCTCCTTGGAAGTATCCATAGTAGTGTAGTAGGGTCTCTGCCAAGTATGACATGCAGCTCTTTGTAAGACCAACAGGTCTGCAGCTCTGCACCCAATTGATTGTTGGCCTTCCTGGCATACCAGAATGCATACTGTTCCTCGGCTTTCACATTGCGCTGCTGCTGGCCACTGTCGTAGCTGTTCTCCTCTATCCCCCTGCCTGAGCAATTTGCTTCTAGATGTCAACATTTTTGTGGCCGGCTCAGAGCTGTGCCTGTACATTCTCTTCTCCCTACTAGTCCCAGAAGGTCATAGAATATCAGGGTTGGAAGGGACCTCACGAGGTCATCTAATCCAACCCCCTGCTCAAAGCAGGACCAGTCCCCAACTCAATCACCAAATCCCTAAATGGCCCTCAAGGTTTAAACTCACAACCCTGGGTTTAGTAGGCCAATGCTCAAACCACTGAGCTATCCCTCCCCCCAGCCCAAGTTCAATATTTCCTTTCTACTCCAAGCGGGAGCATGTCTGGAACATGTAGCTGGTATGGTCAGCAGCACAGTTGCACACAACAATGTACCATTACTGGATTAATAAGAGAAAACTCCCAGCCTACCTGTACAGATTTTAAGGTAACAAAGGTGAAAAAAAAATCATCATAGTCTCAATCTAATAGGCATTTAGCTACCATTGATGGGCCTCAGAATAAGTTAGGTCTAGTAATATTACCTTTGCAAACTTTTTGAGAAACTGCGCTCTGAAATTCAGTCTGTGCAATCACATAATATATGCTTATTTGTACTTTTTTCTGCTTTAGCTCAAAATGATAGATGTTTGATTTTTAAGTTAGATCAGAATGTCTAGTGCCCCTTTTCCTGTTTTGCAAGTATGCGTTTCAACTGGCAAATGTTATGTCTGTTAGAATGGATCATTACAGCCCTTTTTCTGAGCAAATTTTAATATATTTTCTTCCATTCTCTTATCTACTCCCTATTTAGTTACTGGGCATTTAGTTCAGTGGACTAGGCCTCAGGAGACCTGCGTTCTAGTCTCAACTCGGCCACTGGCTTGCTGGATAACCTTGGGCAAATCACTTCACCTCCCTGTGCCTGAGTCCCCTGTTTTAAAATGGGGATAATGATGCTCACCTCCTTTGTCAAGTGCTTTGAAATATTCTGATGGAAAGTGCTATATAAGAGCTAGCTGGTATTATATATTTGTTGCAGTTTTCATACTTAAGGCCACATTATTTAAGCAGCCTCTTCAGCCTGAAATTTGTCATATTCTTGGCAGTGACTATTAATAGACAGTTTCTAGAAGGACAGGAACTTTCATTACCTTCTCTTCTTGCATTTTACTCTTTCCTTTTTTTCTTCTCCCCCTCCCCTGCTTTGTTGTCTTTCCTTTTTGCTCTCTAGTCTCTGCTCCTTTATTCTGCTTGGTAGCGAAAGGATGCACCATGGAGAAGTGTGATCGTGTGAGTGGCCAAAGGTGATTTTCCTATACACCTGATCCTTCTGGGTTTGAACCAACTGAGTACAGCAAAGATGAAAGAGACTGCAGCAGAATGGCATTTTGGTAGACAATAATACCTACACCAAAGTCCCTGTTGCAGCTATCACTGTTTTTCCATTCTAACTCTACTTTACTTCCCAGATCCTCAAGCTTTCCAAGGTGGTTGTAAAAATGGAAACCTGGAGTACAAAGTCACAGCTGAATGTGATTTTCCTCAGTCATGGCCATTTTTAGTTATACAAGTACAACAAACATAGGAATATTCCACACACAGGGACAGATGCTGCTCCCACTGCAATCAATTAAAGTTTTGCCATTGACTGGAGTGAGAGCAGGATCATATCTACTCAGTATTAATCTATATACTCGTACCTAGGTTAACCTTGATTTAAACCTACTTGCTTAAATAAGGAAACGCATATCTGAGGATGAGTGTGTTTGAATAAAAGCTGTCTGTTGTCCCAGTACATGTCCTCCTCTTGTTGCACCTTCTAATGCAAACATTAGAGCAGGAAAAGGGGTGAAAAAAACCGACACTGGATTTTCTGTGGAATGGTAATATTCAAAACGATGGATGTAAATAGTGTAAGAGACTTGGTGGGGGAAAAATATCTCCCAAAAGAGAAAGACAAGTTGTTGAGGGAAAAAGCAAAGACTTTTCTGGAAAATACATGCTTGAACAATGTTTTCCCTTAGAGAAATCTATGGTTCATCTTCATTTAAAAAAGCCCCCTCCTTTGAAATAGATTGGAGCAGTTTGTTATCCTGTTAAGATCATTTTAAACTTTTTCTGTGAATTTGAAAATCCAAGCTGTTGAAATGTACCACTATGAAGTGCAAGGCAGAGACAAAGGAACAGCAAAAGACAAGAGGCTTTCTATATAAATGATTAACAAACAGCATAATTAAATTAACTAAAACTAAATAATCCAAAATCCATCCAGGAGGCCAGTCGACTATACCATTTCTCCTGTGATGTGTGTGTATTCTCTTTTTAACCCTACTGGGATCAAATTGTGATTTCCCTGGTTGTTTGTCATAGGGGAGCAGATCCTACCAACCTTTACTCAGATTTGTAACTCCACTTACTCCAATGAACTATTTAGCTGAGAACGAGTTTGGAGGATGGGACCAAGAGCTGTGTCTCAAACTGTGAGAGTTTGAGTGAGGGACATTTCAAACAGTGAGGAGGAGGAAACACTGACAATTTTTCCATCCGCAGAGGAAGAAATTTAAAAAACCAAACTCCTCCTTTACAAGAGAGAATAGCTTTAAATGCAAAATCCTCCCTCACAAAATTCTACATGCAAAACCCGCGGTGGCAAGAGAAACGCTACTTTAATTTTAACTCCAGAATAACGAGAATCTTCCTTTCAAACGAGAATAAATCCTGGCAGGATTTTGCCACTTAGGGGCTCCTCTTTTGTCAATTTCAGAGCCGCCACCTCCATACAACACCCCCAGCAAGCTTGCAAAGGCTGCCGTGGAAGTTGTGCTGCAGTAAGGACGTTGCAAAGCAGAGGAAATACAGTAACACATGTGCATTCTCCAGCCCCACGTGAAAGGGGAAATCTGCTGGCTCTGACTGTGGGGTTAAAGCTCAAACCCGGAAACGGAAATGTAAAGTTTTTGTATTTTGAACTCTCGTTGGGAATAGAGAAGGGAGAGTAACGGGTGTGCGGTGAGTTTCCCGATGTGATTTCCTAAAGCTGTTTTAATTCCCGTTTCTATTTAACCCGATTTGCATGAGACTGGTCTGTGTATTCTCCCGGGGGGGCGATTTGCAAAAGCGGTGGCTGTCTTGGACTAAATGTCCCATTTCCATTAGCTTTTGTCGCAGAAGTTGGTGGGATGATCGCTTCATTGAGTCTTTAAATGAAAGGGGAGAGGGATGCATTTGTGCTGCCTGGTTTGTGCATGTGGGTACCCGAGGTTAAACTTGGTTCAAAAAGATTATTGTAGAGTTTAAACTAGAGTAATGGAAAAACTGGAGCGCTAACTTCTGAGCTGTGGAGCAAGAGTGACCGAGTGCTACAAAACGATGGCACCTCTGATTTGCGTTTGTAATCAGATTAGTGCACTTCCCACCGGCCCCAAGAAGAAGTGAGATTTCAAGGGAGGGCTGATAAATTCGTGTAATTTACATCTCTCGCTATTAGTCATTATAGACTCCCCCCCCCCCCCGGTATTCATGTTACTTTCACTTCATCTTTGATTCTCACACCATTGAGTTCAGGTTTTCTTCCCCCGGCCCCACACACATGCGCAGAGAAATGAACCGTGCTTTTCATACCCAGGTTTAACCGTGATTGCTTAACTATATATTAACTTATTGACAGACTCTGTCTGTTTCATTTTTGTCTTCACTGCTACAAAAACCGTCCCACATTTTTATTGCAAAAATAACTGCAGGCTGCTCAACCTCTTTATGCGTTTCTTTACAAATGATCCTTACTTCAAAGCAAATAATGTGAAGGGAAACATCTGGACAGAAAAATATTAGACTTTAGCTTATGCCTTCCCCCCCTTCCAGACTTTCTAGTTCTGCCACCTCTGCACCATGCAGTGTTAATATAAAACTGTATTTATGTGGAGTAGGATAATTTTGTACTTGTGTGCTATCAACAGTTACTGATTAGGTATGTGTACTTTGCCCTCTGGGTTAAAGTTTTGAGTTCAGGGTGAATGTGAATTGTATTTATTAAAATACAGCTGAATTAGCATGTTACTTATGCTGCCTGCTGTGAAAGTAGAATGAATTATATTGTAAAAATAAAAAGGATTAAAAAAATGCTGTCTGTACCTTTAAGTAAAACTGTTGGAATGCTGCAATCCAGGTGTCAGGAATACAAACATTTACATAGAACAATTGCACCATTTAAGGGCAATTGGTGAAGTATTAGCCTTAAATCGATAAGAGTTAGTAAGGAAATAGGATATGCATGCTATGCCCCTGGTGAATTTTACTGTTTTGCTTTCTTTGTCTAATTCCCGCTCTTTTATCTGTATAAATAAGACTGTTTGGGTCTTGCATGGCCACTCACATTAATTGGGTGTTATTGGCAGAGCGCTGCGCTAATAAAACAGAGTGGTCTAACAAATTGTAAGTCCTGATTCTAACTTTGACACTGCCAACACTGTTAAAATTACACACAACTGTAATTATACTTGGGTGTAAATAGACTTGTCTTTTTTTTATGTATTTAGGTGATTAAAACCAAGTTCTGCCATTCAATTCCCATTTACTCTGAGCTGTAGATGTATAAAGACAAAGTCCAAGGAGCAGGACCTAGCAGAACATACCTTCTTTCATCAGTGCCCCTGTCCCAGCACAAAGGGTTCTACGTAGGGAAACTGACTGGAACAGCTATTGCAGAATAGCCACTGTTGAATTTCACCATGTAGATAAGTTTTGAGCTGATACTACATACTGTTCATGGATCTTTATAAGTAGATTATCTAGTGTGGGTATAATGCAGTATTGTTGAAGCTGTATCAGTCCCGGGATATTAGAGAGGCAAGGTGGGTGAGATAATATCTTTTATTGGACCAACCTCTGTTGGTGACTGTCATAAACAGATAAGTAAGAGTTAATAGAACAAAAGTGCTTCATATCTCTTTGCTTGGAATGGGTTAACAAGAACAGTGAGCCTGGCTGTCACCTGACCAGAGGGCCAATCAGAGGACAGGATACTTTCAAATCCTGAGGGAGGGAAGTTTTGTGTGTGCTGTTAGTTTTTTGGTTGTTGTTCACTCGGGGGGCTCAGAGGGACCAGACGTGCAACCAGGTTTCTCTCCAATCTCCCTGATGCATGATCTTATAGATTCATAATAGTGAGTACTAGGTAGATAAGACGAGTCAGGCTTATGGTTGTTTTCTTTATTTGCAAATGTGTATTTGGCTGGAAGGAGTTCAAATTCGTATTTTGCTGAAAAGATTTTAATTTGTACTTGTATACTTAGGCTGGGAGGGTATTCCCAGTGTCTATAGCTGGAAGACCCTGTACCTATTCCATTTTAAAATGTACAAAGATAGTTTGTACTGTTTTTTTCTTTCTTTAATTAAAAATTTTTATTGTTTAAGAACCTGATTGGTTTTTTTATTCTGATGAGACCCCAGGGAACTGGGTCTGGATCCACCAGCGAATTGGTGGGGAGAAAGGAGTGAAGGGGGAGAGAGAGGTTAATTTCTCTCTGTATTAGGATTACTTTCTCTCTCAGGGAGAATCTGGGAGGGGGAGAGAGAAGGAGGGGGGAAGGTAAATTTTCCTCTCTGTTTTAAGATTCAAGGAGTTTGAATCACAGTAATCTTCCAGGGTAACCCAGGGAGGGGAAGCCTGGGAGAGGCAACCGTGAGGGAAAGGGTTTACTTTCCTTGTGTTTAGATCCAGAGGGACTGGGTCTTGGGGGTCCCTGGGCAAGGTTTTGGAGGGACCAGAGTGTACCAGGCACTGGAATTCCTGGTTGGTGGCAGTGCTACAAGTTCTAAGCTGGTAATTGAGCTTAGAGGAATTCATGCTGGTACCCCATCTTTTGGATGCTAAGGTTTAGAGTGGGGAATTATGCTATGACAGTGACCGAGCGTGTCTCTCTAGTGTGGGTAGAACTTAATTCAGGAAGCAGCACTGTGAAACCAAGCTAAATAGCTGATCCCAACAAAAGCTGAGGAAGTTAGCAGGCTTTGGAATGCATCCTGAAACATGATTTCCTTTAACTGTTCAACCATAAGAACAACCATTAGGACATGTTGCAAGACCTTCCTCTTTGATACAAAATTTCCACCATTAGCAACATGCTATTTATGTGCCTCCTTTCCCTGCCCCAAAATCAAAGTTTCCTATAGAAATTGTAGAAGAGCAGAAAGACTCCACAAAGTCCACTAGGAATTTTGCTATGCCAAATGTATACCCTCGGAAGTGCTTGGATACTATAGTGTACAGTATGAAAGATAATCCTAAAATCTCTGTCCGTCCTAAATCAAAAACACATCTTGCACAATTGTTCTTCTTTCTCCAGCAACAGAAGACTACTACTCCTATATGAAGCTGTGCTAAATCGGGCCTCTGGCCCTGTCCACACTGACACTAATAGGTCCTGCATGTAAAAAGTACAGATGCAAGGTGTTGTGTCTAATCACCAAACTTTTATTTCCAATAGAGCATGTTATAATTCAGCTTTTGGTGGGTTGGGCCACTCTTCCTTGAATTTTAAGGAACTGTGTCCTTTTCACCGGTCACTACAAAAATTGTATAGAAAGAACAGGTGAAAGAAAAATATATTTGTAATAATAAAATAACAGAAGTGTGTTAAGGAACTGCTGGGTTTTAACTCCAGTTTGCATATTGTTTTACATTGTTCTATGTTGCATAGTTATTCAAAATTCATAGCTCTGCCTGCCTAACTTGTAAAACTCCTCATTGTCTTGCTCTGTCCACTGAGATGAGTTTTTCTAGATTCTATATTTCTGAAGAGTCTCCTCCCTGTCGCCCGTCTCCGCAGCAAAGGAGGTGTAAAACACTACCAGTCTGATGTGGTAGAGTTTTATGCTTGCTCTGCATGGGTGCAAATATCAACCGCTGGTACAAGTTGCAGGGCAATGGTAAATTGGAACCTAAAAGTTTCAGCACTGGGTCTGTGGGACACCTTACTGAATAAGTTTGGATAACAAGATATGGCTCTGCTATTGTGCTGGTGAAAATCGGGAATACCTCCATTGAACTCAATGTGGTTATCAATACCACTGTGAAATCAAAATTGTACTCTCTGCTTTGGATAGAATGATGGGACTAATTATGCATCTAACTGAGTTTACACAGTCTGCATTCTGCCCAGATTTCTTCATCTCTCTCTCTCTCCTGCACACACTTACTCTTAACACCCTATGACCCCAAAGTTTTCCTCCCAAGGTGCACAAAGGGGAGGAGGGAAGGCATGATGTGGGTGGGCCTCCTTTTGTTTGTTTTGGTCCCCAAACCAGAGCCTGGAGTAGGTAATTTGGACAAGCTCAATTACCCCTCCCCAAATGCAGCAGGTATGCACCTGGACCAGTTGGTGGCAAGCTGTTAAAGCAGTAGAACTACAAGCTCCTTGGGTGCATAACTTCATCTTCTGAACAGGTGAAACGCCATATTTTTTGCTGCTGTAGGATTTGTCATAAACCCTGCAGAAGCACTCTGTATTTAAGCTTGAAAAATGGCTCTCTAGTTTCCTTCTACCCTTACTATTCCTATTACTAATTTCTGGGATGTTATAGAATCTCTCGTCACCTGAGCTTGTACTTGGTATAGATGGCTCCAGGTTGCTGCATTGTGTACTCCGACACCCTGGGAAATCTGAAACATGATGTGTTGGAGCTTAAAGATATGCATTCAGTTTTTTCTTTTTAATGCATGAAAGTGGCAGATACACTATATCTTTCCATTTGAGGGCCTCTACTTAAAAAGACACCATGAGCAAATTTATGGCCAAAACTGTACACTGCTATAAACACTGATGTAATAAGAAAAGTCCTCCCGTGGGGAGAGGAGGATAAATCTTTTCCAGTAAAATCTTCCTTTATAGGACAGTAAATCCCTTCTTGCCTATGTAGTGGCAGTGCATTTTTCTGTCTGTATCAACATACAGTGCAATACACATTGTTTCCTTGCTGTCCTTTACTTCCCTGACATGTGAGTTAAGTGCTTTTAGCAACTTGCAGGATTGGGCCTTTGATCATTTGGGAGGTCATAGAAAACATCTCCCAGTTAGTCTGCATGCAATGTTGTTAGGCCTCTGCTTGCCTGGGGTGTGAGAGACCGGAACCATATTTCTTGGATGGGTTGAATTCATGTTTTTGAAAGCAGTGTAATAGCTTTATAAATTATGGACCCAGTTCTGTAAGCCTTTACTCATGTGAGTAGTCCCACTGAGTTCATTGGGATTGTGTGAGGAAGGGTTTTCAGGATGAGACCTGTAATGTACATTATCTATCTATCCCTATACACTCCCTCTATCTATCTATCTATCTATAATAGCCAGGAGATTAATCTTATGTGCGCAGGAGCGCCAGCAGCCTTTTTCGTGCCCTAGGTGGTGGAAGGTTCCGCCCCCAAAATGGCACCCCTGACAGAGGCAGCGGAAGGTCCCGCCCTGAAATACTGCGGATGACTGCGGCGGCTGGATGTGCGGCTGCCACGGTCGCCACCTCCCAAATGTAAGCACCTTAGGAGACTGCCTAGGTCACCTAATGGGTTGCCTCAGCCCTGTATGTGCGCTGAGATATTCATTGCCAAAGGTGGTGGTCTCCCTGAAGAATATAGTGCAATAGAGAATAAGGCCTTGTCTACACCACAAAGTTGCAGCGCTGGTGAGGGGGTTACAGCGCTGCAACTTAGGAGGTGTACACATCTGCAGGGCACCACCAGCGCTGCAACTCCCTGTTTGCAGCGCTGGCCGTACACCCGATCAAACCTCGGGTGTAGAGGATCCAGCGCTGGTGATCCAGCGCTGGTCATCAGGTGTAGACACTCACCAGCGTTTTTCTTGACCTCCCTGGAATAAGCAGGTATCCCAGCATACCTGAGGAAGCCTCTCTGGTAATCAAGCAGGTATCCTTCCCCGCGGTGTGCTCTCGTGTTCCCCGAACCCCTCCCCCCGCAAGCAGGTCTCCTTCCCCGCGGTTTGCTCTCGCGTTCTCCGAACCCCCCCTCCCCCGCAAGCAGGTCTCCTTCCCCGCGGTTTGCTCTCGCGTTCCCCGAACCCCCCTGCAAACCGCAGGGAAGGAGACCTGCTTGCGGGGGGGTTCGGGGAACACTGGAGCAAACTGCGGGGAAGGAGACCTGCTTGCGGGGGGGTTCGGGGAACGCGAGAGCACATTGCGGGGAAGGAGACCTGCTTCCCCGCGGTTTGCTCTCGCATTCCCCGAACTCCCCCGCAAGCAGGTCTCCTTCCCTGCGGTGTGCTCTCGCGTTCCCCGAACCCCCCTGCAAGCCGCCCAACAGCACTGCAGTGTGGCCACATCTAACACCACTTGCAGCGCTGGTTGCTGTAAGTGTGGCCACTCTGCAGCGCTGGCCCTATACAGCTGTACTAATACAGCTGTAACAACCAGCGCTGCAAAATTGTAGATGTAGACATACCCTAAATCTTTTGACTTATACCACTATAGTTCTTAAGTTATATAATTTTTGCAGCTCTGCAGCTGCCCAACAGATGTAAATCACATTGAGGAGAGAGGACGACAAAAGGGAAAGAATAATATTTTATTTTCCCTAGACCCTTTGGGAAAGTTTTTTTGATCTGCTTTATGTGAGTTGTCATGGTATAATTCCCCACTCTGAACTTCAGCGTCCAAAAGATGGGGTACCAGCATGAATTCCTCTAAGCTCAATTACCAGCTTAGAACCTGTAGCGCTGCCACCAACCAGGAATTCCAGTGCCTGGTACACTCTGGTCCCCCCCAAAACCTTGCCCGGGGACCCCCAAGACCCAGTCCCTCTGGATCTTAACACAAAGAAAGTAAACCCTTTCCCTCACCGTTGCCTCTCCCAGGCTTCCCCTCCCTGGGTTACCCTGGAAGATCACTGTGATTCAAACTCCTTGAATCTTAAAACAGAGAGGAAAATTTACCTTTCCCCCTCCTTTTCTCTCCCCATCCCAGACTCTCCCTGAGAGAGAAAGTAATCCTAACACAGAGAGAAAATAACCTTTCTCTCCCCCTTCCCTCCTTTCTCCCCACCAATTCCCTGGTGAATCCAGACCCAGTCCCCTGGGGTCTCACCAGAATAAAAAACCAATCAGGTTCTTAAACAAGAAAAGCTTTTAATTAAAGAAAGAAAAAACAGTGAAAATTATCTTTGTAAATTTAAAAAATGGAATAGGTACAGGGTCTTCCGCTATAGACACTGGGAATACCCTCCCAGCCTAAGTATACAAGTACAAATTAAAATCTTTTCAGCAAAATACGAATTTGAACTCCTTCCAGCCAAATACACATTTGCAAATAAAGAAAACAAACATAAGCCTAGCTCGCCTGATCTACCTAGTACTCACTATTCTGAACTTATAAGAGCCTGTATCGGAGAGATTGGAGAGAAACCTGGTTGCACGTCTGGTCCCTCTGAGCCCCCCGAGTGAACAACAACCAAAAAACTAACAGCACACACAAAACTTCCCTCCCTCAGGATTTGAAAGTATCCTGTCCCCTGATTGGTCCTCTGGTCAGGTGACAGCTAGGCTCACTGTTCTTGTTAACCCTTTCCAGGCAAAGCACTTTTGTTCTATTAACTCTTACTTATCTGTTTATGACATGAGTATACCTATGCTGGACTCAGTGGTGCAACTCATGATTTACACTATTGTATGCAGAGAGTTTAAGGCCAGAAGGGACCACTAGATCATCTAGTCTGACCTCTTGTAGATCGCAGGCCACCACCACTACCAGCACCCATACACTAAATCCAGCAACCAAAAATAGAACTAAGAATGACAGTCCACAGGAGACTAAGCTATTATAAGAATGGCCACACTGGGTCAGACCAATGGTCCATCTAGCTCAGTATCCTGTCTTCTGACAGTGGCCAATGCTGAGGTGCTTCAAAGGGAATGAACAGAACAGGGAATCCTCAAGTGATCGATCCCCTGTCATCCACTCCCAGCTTCTGGCAGTCAGAGACAAGGGACACCCAGAGTGTGGGGTTGCATCCCTGACCATCCTGGCTAATAGCCATTGATGGACAGTTTTGGCCTTCACAACTTTCTGTGGCAACGAGTTCCACAGGTTGATTGTGCGTTATGTGAAGAAGTACTTCCTTTTCTTTGTTTTAAATCTGCAACTTATTTATTTCATTGGGTGACCCCTGGTTCGTGTGTTACGTGAAGGAGTAAATAACACTTTCCCATTCACTTTCTCTGCACCAGTCATAATTTTATAGACCTCTATCATATCCCCCCTTAGTCGTCTCTTTTCAAACTGAAAAGCCCTAGTCTTTTAAATCTCTCCTCATATGCAAGCTGTTCCATACCCGTAATAATTTTTGTTGCCCTTCTCTGTACTTTTTTTCAATGTTGATATATCCCTGTGAGATCCCTGTGTAACTCTTTGCAGTCTGCTTTGAACTTAACTGTCTTGAGTAATTTTCTATAATCTTATCAATTTTTCCACCTCACTGTTTACCTCTTTTTCCAGATAATTTATGAATGTGTTGAACTGGTCCAGTACAGACCTTTGGGGAACACCACTATTTACCTCTCTCCATTCTGAAAACTGACCATTTATTCCTACCCTTTGTTTCCTGTCTTTTAACCAGTTACTGATCCATGAGAGGACCTTCCCTCTTATTCCATGACTGCTTATTTTGCTTAAGAGTCTTTGGTGAGGGAGCTTGTCAAAGATTTTCTGAAAGTCCAAATACACTATATCCAATGGATCACCTTTGTCCACATGTTTGACCCCCCTCAGAGAATTCTAATAGATTGGGGAGGTATGATTTCCCTTTACAGAAGCCCCTCCAACAAATTGCGTTAAATGTGTCTTATAATTCTGTTTTTCACTATAGTTTCAGCCAATTTGGCTGGTGGTACTGATGTTAGGTTTACTGGCCTATAATTGCCAGGATCATCTTTGGAGCCTTTTTTAAATTGGTGTCACATTAGCTATCCTCCAGTTATCTGGTACAGAAGCTGATTTAAATGTTCGGTTACATACCATAGTCAGTAATCCTGCAATTTTACATTTGAGTTCTTTCAGAACTTTTGGGTAAACACCATCTGGTCTTGGCGACTTATTACTGTTAAATTAATCAATTTATACATGTGCCACATGTAGAGAATAGGTGGGATGGAGACGTACACTTGTGCAACATGAGAGCAGAATTGGGACTTTTGTGTTTTCTTTTTTTTGCGTAGAAAACGTAAGTTGTTGCAACTTTGTAGTTATAATGAAAAAATAACGTTTGCTTTAGGTAAAAATGTCTTCTACGTGTGACTTTGTTGTGCTCCACACTGGGCAGAAGATGCCTCTTATAGGACTGGGCACCTGGAAAAGTGAACCCGGCCAGGTAAGGCTTGCACTTGCTATAAACTAGTGCTATGATTTCAATCTGTATTTGTGCCTTATGTGCACATGAAGCACTTTGATTTGAAGGTCTTTCGTGAGTACTTCAGTCACACAATGTATATGTAGATTTTTAGTCCCCAGTCTTTGACATATGTATGTGCTTAACTTTATGCAACTGGAATTACTTGCGTATGTGCGAAGCAGGTATGAACATGGTTGCAGAACTGGGGCTTGAGGTCACAATTTGGCACTCCCTCCCGAATTTGACTTCCTATTTTATGATCTAACCACTAGACTCTACTCATCCCATGACAGATATAAGAAATTTAGCAAGTACTTTGAAAATTTGGACATCCCAATCTTGGCTGTATTTCTCTAAAGAAACTAGGATTATTTTTGGATTGTAAACTTTATCTGGTGGTGCTTTACCCAAAGTAACACCATCCTATTAAACCTTTCAGTACATTTCAAGTACAGATTTCTTGTGATCCCAGCTCTGATAATCTTTCTAGTCCTTTCATTCCTATTCATTGCATGCTGTCCCTGTACCAGCCGTGTGGTTTTTCATAGCTAAATCTTAGTTGTACAAATGAAAGTGCCGCAGCATCTCCATAGTGAAGCTGTAATATATAGTTCTTAGATTTTCCTGAGCTTGTTTACTATTTTTCAGTCTGGTTTTTAAATTCTTTGTTTAAAAATGCAAAACGTGTTGCTTCTCTTACCTACACAGCCAAACATTAGTGGAGAATTTGGTGTTTTGTGATGTTACCTTAGGAACGAGATGAAGAGATATTTGAGTGGAAGGGAGCACAACACAGTAGCATCTTAGGAAATGACAACAGGACTGAGATCAAAGATAAGTCTGTTCACCCAGTAGCATCTATCACTAAGAACATGAATAGCATGGATTTTAATATGAATGCCTGGGTAGCATTAACCATTTCCTCCCTCACTGTAGTCTTTTTTTCCTTTGGCATACAGTTCTGAATGCTGCTGCAGGTGTTGATGAAGTCTGGATGTGTGTATATTTGATATATTTGTCCAGGATAGTATTAGAAGAGGTCTCTCTTTTTCATCACAGATGTCAGAAGGGCCTACTGCACTGGCAGCCAACTGATAGTGGATGAGGCTTGGTAGGAAAAATGGATCCCAGAATGAAAGGGGTCAGCAAAATCTTGAGGCTACTGGAAAAAAGACTTCTTTGCAAAAATGATAGCCACTTAAAATGGATTTTTAAATTGTTTCCTTAGTTTTGAGCTAGGCAATGCTTTTAACCAGCAGCATTCTGTCCCAGCAAAAGAACAGACCAACCTGCAACTGGAAATTTTAGTCACCCAAACAAGCAATTGCTCCCAGTTAAAGTGTGTGTTAACTGTGGCAGAAGGGGTAAGGATTTGAATTAAATCCATTTATGGAAAGGAAACAAATCTTTGTTCTTTTGAGGTGTTCTATGTCGCCAACCCTAGTTGGAGCTCTTAGGATACATCTACACAGCAATTAAACACCAGGGCTTGGGCTGCAGGGCTATAAAGCTGCTGTATAGATGTTCAGGCTTGGGCTGGAGCCCGAGCTCCAGGACCCCGTGAAGGGGGAGGATCCCAGAGCTCAGGCTCCAGCCCTAACATGAACGTCTATGTGACAATTTTGAAGCCTGAGCCTGAATCAGCCACGGGTCTTGTATTCTGGTGAACAGGTAACCTTAGTTTCCTCATCTGCAACAAATGAAGGAGCTCTGATGTAGTAATGCAGTGTGTCCAGAAGCCTGCATCTGACAATCCTGTGGTCTTCACAGTCAATTTCTTCTTCCATTTTCCATCTGTGAGTAAGCTCGAACTTGTGGATTGCAGCAACCCTCCCCGGATACAGAGAGACTGCCATAGCTTCCTCTAGAATCCGTCATCTCCTTTCTGAGCATGGGTCCAATGGGGTGGCTGCACGGTGGTGTGATATTACAGGAAAACATTGAACAGTCCCTTCATGATGGCTTGGAGCAGTGCAGATGCCTGGCTACTACTATGATGGGGATATATAAATACCTACATAGATTTCACCTTGCAGTGGGCTGAATGGAACTGGTGAATTGCAGTTAAGACAATGGATCCTGTAACAAGTCTGGACTCCTGAGTTCTGTTCCCAGATCTTCTACTGATTTACTGTGTGACCTTGAGCAAATCACTTAACCACTCTGTCTTAGCTTACCCATTGCAAAATGGGTTTAATAATATTTGCTCATCTCCCTAGTGGTATGGATGGGTTTTTGAGATCCTTGAGAACGTAAGAACGGCTATAGTGGGTCAGATCAATGGTCTATCTAGCCAGAATCCTGTCTTCTGACAGTGGCCAATGACAGATATTTCAGAGAGAATAAATAGAACAGGTAATCATCAAGTGATCTATCCACTGTTGTCCATTGCCAGCTTTTGACAAACAGAAGCTAGGGACATTTCAGAGCATGGTTTTGCATTCCTGCCTATCCTGGCTAATAGCCATTGATAGACTTATCCTCCACGAACCAGCTAGTTCTTTTTTAAAATGCTGTTATAGTCCTGGCCTTCACAACATCCTCTGGCAAAGAGTTCCACAGGTTGTGCATTGGGTGAAGAAATACTTCCTTTTGTTTGTTTTAAACCTGCCACCTATTAATTTCATTTGGTGACCCCTAGTTCTTGTGTTATGAGGAGGAATAAATAACACTTCCTTGTTTACTTTATCCACACTAGTCATGATTTTATAGACCTCCTATCATATCTCCCCGCTTAGTTGTCTCTTTTCTCAAGCTGAAAAGTCCCTGTCTTATTAATCTCTCCTCATATGGAAGCTGTTTCATACCCTTAATCATTTTGTTGCTTCCTGCAGCAAGGGGAGGTACCCAGAGGTGGGTCTGATCTCCCCCTGAGAGTAGCTGTGCACGGGAAGTGTGAGTTCTGTCCCTCCCCAGCCTGGGGACTAGCAGCTGGAGCACAGGGAACAGTAGGAGCCCCTGGCTAGGGGCCCCCCAGTCGTCTCCCCACCCCAATAGCTAGATTTCACAGGGGAGGGCTTATTTCACTATCGATGACACATTTTTCACAGTCATAAATTTGGTAGGGCCCTACTTATTATCTATCCCTTTCCTAATGTTTCCCAACATTCTGTTAGTTTTTTTGACTGCCACTGCACATTGTGGATAGTTCTCTGAAAACATCCACTCAGTGACTCAGATCTAATTTTTGAGTAGTAATGGCTAATTTAGACCCCCATCATTTTATATGTATAGTTGGGATTATATTTTCCAATGTGCATTACTTTGCATTTATCAACAATGAATTTCATCTGCCATTTTGTTGTCCAGTTTTGGTCCTTTGGCAAATAGCTACCTTTACTGCAACAGGTAGCCCATAGTTACAAGGTATTTGACCCTCTAAATACTTCCTGTCGAACCTGTTTCCGTGGAATGCTTGTTACTCTGCCAAAATGAGAACTAATCCTGTTAATCAGTTTTTCAATCAGATTAATTTGTTAATATTTGTACAGGGCTTTGAAAATATAAAGCACTCTGTGGAGGCAGTGTGGCCTAATAGATAGACTGTTGGACTAGGACTTGTCAGAACCAGGAACAGAGCCCAGGTCTCAGACTGGCCTACTGGATGACAGCAGGCAAGTCACTTCACCTTCCTGCACTGTCCTTCCCCCACCTGTAAAATGAGGGTGCTGCTGCTTACTTTGTCGGTAAAGCACTTTGAGATTTACAGTTGTAGAGCTGTATAACATCTAGGAATTATTAATACTATTACTAAGTACTATTCTTATTCTCAAACCTTGTTTTCAGGTTAGAAGTATTTTTGCTCTCAGATTCTTTCAATAAACCTCTTTAGCAGATCTGGAAACCTGGTTAGGATGTTTGCCCTTTGTGTGGAACAGTGACTCACGCAGTTCAAACTGGAAAACTGTAGTAGCTCTCAGGACAGGAAAGACACATGCAAATATCTTGACTAAATCTATAAGCCTTGTGAAATGACCAGTCCTGGTTTCCCAGTACTGGAAATTTAACTTGCACATGTAGGCAGGAGACGGCATCCCCGTGTTTAAGCGGTCTTGTAAAGGCATGTCCAGAGCTTTTTGTCCTTAGGCACTGCCTAAGAAATCACTTTGTCTGTGGGGTTCATGTGCTTGTTTGGATGTGACTGTCACAGTTTCAGGGTTAACTGCATCTTTGACAATTCCTTCCTCCTGGCTCTTCCTCGAGGGCATCCACTTTTAAGGTGTGAGGCTCCCAGGTGTCACCTCTCTTGGGCAGAGACCCACATCTCTCTCCCTCTAGACCAGGGATTTAGGCTTGCAGGCCTGCACCTCACTGTGATTTCCCCAGCAGGTCTGATCTTGATCCAGTGCTTGTGGTTAACCGTTCTCCAGGGGCTGCAACAATATATGGAGAGCCCTGCACAGATACAATATTTGGATCCACATCCATTCGCAATCCACAAACATGGTCTGCAGATATCTGCAGATTTGCAGGGTTCTAAACATATATCAATTTCCAACCAGCCTCCAAAGAGCAAAACACATTTATTCTTAGGGTACAAGCATTACAGAGAAAACATATAAAAGTAATAAACGTTCCTATATGCAGGCTAAAAGCTTACCAGAGGTTACCCATCCGTTTTATGGGATCCTCGTAGGCTTTCCAACCCGTCAGCAAGATTGGGGCCCCATGGACAAAAGTTTGCTTATTTGCAGGATCAGAAAGAAGACCCTATGTCAGTTTAAACTCAGCCTCATTATATCAAAAGGACTCTCTTTGTCTGATCCCTGAAAACCCAGCTTGAATCTGTATATGAAAGCCTCCCTGGGGGTGGTACCTCTCCGAGGTTGTTTCGACTTTCATTAACTTACCTTAATCACCTCCTCCTTCCCCTGTTGTTTTTAGTTCCTGGAGGAGCTGTTGTAACGTCCGGCAGATGGAGTAGGACACAATCAATGGCCCACGATTATACGCAAGCTTAATACAATATGGTCTCCAAAGATACTGCATGCAGTTGCAATATCTGTCAGTGGCACTTTTGCAGAGAGCTTACAAAATCAAGCCCTCTGTATCCTCATTCTCCTGAACAATTACTGACACACATCTATCTTCCTGCTCTTTACCCTTCCATCCTAATAGACACCGTTGCCCATGGGGTCAGGGAATAGATTGGAGCTCTACTATGGAACATGTTTAAGTTCCTTCTCAGACCAGATGCTTCTGCTCCATGGCTTTCTATAATCAATAAGTCAGTATTGTTCTGTTCTTTTTGGGGGTGATTGGACTGCATAAAACATTAACATGTTTAGTGATTTCATAACCCAGGCACTGTTTGTAGTAACCATTTCAACAGAAAGTATGTGTCATAGTGAAAGTAAAGCCTATAAATCCTGTCTATGTTGAAGAAGAAAAAAAAATTTTTTTTTGTCATAGTGACTAAGGGAAATTTGCTCTTCAATGAGTATATTGTCTTAGCACACCAAAGAACCTCATCAAAATATCCTGCATGTAGCTTCCCCTTTCCTTTCAACAACAAAAAGAAATAAAATCTAGCAGGAACCAATAGATCTACGCCATACTTGATTTCTTTTAAATCTGTCTTGTAAACCAGAAAATTTTATTGTCTTTCCTCAGTAGTAATTATTCCACTGGCTTTGAAATGGAAAATGCAGGTGCTTTGATAAATTAGTTAAAAGATAATCTGTTTCATCTTTAACTGTCTCTGAATCCTGTGGAAATTCTGTTTTGTTTTGTTTTTTGGTTTTTTTTTCCTCTTCTTACAGGAATGCCACATGAGAATATTTTTGTTATTTGTATTATGGTAGCACTGGGAGTATGTCTACACAGCAAGTGCAAGAGTGCTTCCCAATGTGGGGAGCCAGATATGGGCTAGTTCTGCTTGAACTACGATGCTAAAAATAGCAGCATGGCCTTGGCAGCACAGGTCAGTCAGCTGAGTACAATCCTGCCTGACCCTCTGGGTATGTGCTTGGGTGGCTAGCCCATGCCACTGTGACCACACTGCTATTTTTAGCATGCTAGCTCAAGTGGAACTAGCCTGTGTCTGTTTACCTGCACTGGGAAGCACCCTCCCAGCTGCTGTGTAGACCTTCCAGTGAGCCCTGAACAGATATCAGGACCCCATGTGCTAGACTCTATACAAATGCCTTGCAAGAGACAGCCCCTGCCATGAAAAGTTTACCATCTGCACAGACAAGGTTGCAAAATAGCAATACAGTGTGGGAAGAGATTAACTTCCTCTGTTTCCATGGGTGGAAGCATATTACAGCCACAAAAGCCTGTGCTAGCTCAGGATGCTAGCTCTTCCCACACTGATAAAATAGACTCAGTGTATAGGTCTAGATCATCCTAAAAGAGACTACATAACTACTGGAAATGGTCCCCAGTGGGCAGCTAAGAGAAAAGATGACCCTGTCTAGGCCTTACCTTCTCTGCCCATGGATGGGGCCATCATTCTTTGTAGCAGTCTCTTGCGGCTTATCAAATAATGGGGTTTGAATTTTTATTTTTTCTTCCCCAAAAGCAGCCTGAGAAGTCTGGAGAGTGCACTCTACTAGTTTGTCTCTAGGCTTACTACACTCCTAAGGCATGCCCTGCAGGGGTGTGAGTGCTTCAGTGTGGAGACTTTGTTAGTGGAGTGGCTTTCATTGTTGTGGAGTAGAGGAGAACATAGGAAGTGAACAAAACCATAGGAGAGCCTGGTAGGTGCATTGGAGCAGATTACATCCCAATAAAGTAACCTTACATTGCAGAAATGCAGTGTGAGGAATTTATCAAAACCCTGTACTCTAATAATCTTGGAAGCCCTGTAAGCTAGTAATTTTGGAATTTAAAACCTAACTCTTTCTCCATGGATTGTGCTTCCAGGCACTAGCTGTAAGGTGGTTGGGAATATACCAGTAGGAGCTCCTAGAGCTTCTTGGCACATAGGGAGAATATGCCAGCTGTGCCATTCCTTGAGAGTAACCTCCATCTTTGGCCAGCGAGCTCTACATGCCTGCATGGAGGATCAATGCTTTCCTGTTCCCTTTGGAGTACTTAACAGTGCTTGCCTTGCATAGTCCTTGTACTCAGACGAACACAAGGGCTGCAGAAGGCTCCTTGAGTACTTCTCAGCTTGTCCTGCTTTTGCATCGAGGCACATCTAGTTCTTTTAAAAAAAACAAAAAATGCTCATTATAGATCTACAATAGCTTTTTCTTCAAAATAAACCAGACCTTCCCTTCTCAGTGATTATGCGGAGTTAATCTGTATTTGTTTGTGATTACAGGTGAAGGAGGCAGTGAAGTATGCTCTCGGTGCAGGTTATCGTCACGTTGACTGTGCTGTAGTTTACAGCAATGAAGCAGAGATAGGTGAAGCCTTCCAGGAGAGCGTTGGGCCAGATAAGGTGAAAAAGGAACGGTGAATGTAAACTGGATTGTAAATTGCAGCTGTACCCTGAAAAGTGACTCTATAAAAATGGCATTGCAGAGTTCTGCATATTAATGTATCCTGGCTATTTCTAGGTCAGGTAGAATTTTCTCTCCCAGATCTATGCTGGTTTTGCAGGCCAGACTTTAGTGAAATCTCTTCTCACTACAACAGATGATTGCTCAGAATGCAAACAGGGAACCTGAAGAGTAAGAAGGAGCCTTTTTCGCTCTGCAGTTGCTTTTCAGGGACCCCCCCTTTAAGGTGTCCTAATTTGGGCACCCAAAAATAAACGTTCCCAAAATCACTAGTTACTTTTGAAAATCTTAGTCATAGTTTTCAAAAAGTCACTTGAGCTCATCAGCCTAGATGCAACACAACATGGGGGGAATCCATGTGTGAGGTCTGGTCTACACTATACAGATAGGTCAATCCAGCTACATCAGTCAGTGGTGTGAAAAATCCACACCACTGAGCAACATAGTGTAAGCTGACCACCTAACCCCCTGCGGTAGACCATGCTAGATCGAGTCGATCTAGCTACTGTCTTTCAGGGAGGTATATGACCTACACCAGTGGGAGAACCCCTCCCATTTCAAGTGGAGACAAGCCCTGAGTCCAGGGCTGAAAGTAAGTTAAAGGACTTACTGGTATGCTGGAGTCCTGAGCAGGGGTGTGGCCTCAACTGGAAGAGATGGGGGCCCTGGGCCCTTTAAATCACCCCTACCTGGAAGCCCTGGGGCTCAGGGGCGATTTAAAGGGCCTGGGGCTCTGGCCACCACTACCGCAGAGGAGCTCTGGGCCCTTTAAATCGCTGATGGAGCCTTGTTGCTGCTACCTCGAGGATCTGGCAACTGGGCTCGGGCACTGATTTAAAGGTCCCAGGGCTCTGGCTGCTGCGGGGAGCCCCTGGCCCTTTAAATCACTGCCCGAGCCCTGCTGCTGGAGTCCTGGGGTTGCAGCAGCAGGGCTCCTGTAGGGATTTAAGGGGCATGGGGCTCTGGCTGCTGCAGGGAGCCCCGGGCCCTTTAAAGTGCCACCTGAGCCCTGCTGCCGGAGCCCTGGGGTAGCAGTGGCAAGGGGTGGGGCTCCCCGCAGTGGCAGGAGCTCCAGAACTTTTAAATCACTGCTGGAGCCCTGCCCCCGCTACCCAGGGCACTGGCAGCAAGGCTCCCAAGGTGATTTTAAAGGGCCGTGGGCTCCAGCTGCTGCGGGGAGCCCTGGGCCCTTTAAATTGCCAGCCTGAGGAAGATGGTCTGGTCTGGTACCATATCGGACCGGACCGGCTTATTTTCACCTCTGCCTGAGTCTTAGACTCAGCACCTCACTTCTGGAGCCAAGAGGAGCTGGGGAGGGCCTATTAAAAAAAAGTGTGCTCAGTCTTTGTCGGGGAAGGAGCTCCTCCATGCTTTTTTTTGGGCAGCCTCTCTGAAGCATTGATTTAAGTGTTTTCAGTCCACTTAGCTGTCCTCTCCAACTTTTCTCCCCCAGATTGCACCATCCCTCCTGGTGCAAGATAGGCAGGAATAATCAATACGGGGAGGATAGGACCGTCTACTAGCCAGACTGCATCCAGTAATACTTTTAAAAATGCCAGAGTGGTTTATAATGAGTACTTTAAAAAAAATAAAATTTTCTCTGAACACCATAGGTCAAGCACAAAAATAACAGTGAAATCGATATGGAAAAAACAAACTAAGAAGATTATAGTTATTGCTCCGATGTGTCAGTTTCCTATTCAGAGACTGCTGAAATCCTGGTTCCGTTGAAGTCAGTGGCAAAGCTTCCAATGACTTCAATGAGGCCAGGATTTCACCCTTTGTATATAGTATGTAACATACACATTTTCTATTTATCAAGCTGCTTAACCTTAAACTGTTTCATATGCTGGGCTTTAAGCAACTGGGCAGAGTACTTGAAACACATTTCTTGCACTTGCCAAAAAAAAGTCCAAGTAGGAAGATTTATTGGGTTATTTTTATTTTTGTTGTTCTTTCCATGAGTAGCACTCTTGGTAAATAGTGTCATGAGCTCAGCAAGTTACAGAAGCTAGTTGGGTCTGTCTCATGGGCATGATTCATAAAACAGAAATATAAATAAATAACAATTTACATTTGCGTAAATGGAATAGTCTGTCCACTTTGGCCATGTGTAGTTCAGTAATGGCTAATCAGATCAATTTGCCTGTGGGAATAATTTTTGTTGAAATTAGTTTAGAGGACAGTATTTAGATTAGTGATGGGAGAACTTGGAGAAATGTTTGTGGTTTTGCAAAACTTACTTTTTGAAACTTAATGGATCGGGAGATAGGAGGGGAGGCTGTGAGATATTTTAGAACTTTACTTTTCAATATAAAAATCTTTTTCTCTTTCCATTCTGCATCCCATGCATTTCTAAAAAATCTCATTCATAGGTTCTAAATTACTCCCTTCTTTATTTTAATTACACTCTGGTGGTTGTTTGCCTTAGGAGTTTTTTTTTTTTTGAAGCATTTCAAATTAATTTATTTTCATTTAAGACTTCCCTTATGCTTTGCTAACTGCATTTGAAAAGTATCTTAAACATGGTTAGGACACAATAATTGGCTAAGGAGTCACTGGCCATTCCTCTTCTGACTAGTGCCTTTCATGTATTCAGAGAAGCCTTTGATGTAAACATGTGCAAATATGTTTTTTTCCCCTCTGTCTCTAAAAGCCTGTTAAGAGGGAGGAGCTATTTGTGACATCAAAACTATGGAATACCAAGCACCACCCAGAAGATGTGGAGCCAGCCTTAAAGAAATCTCTGAAAGATCTGAAACTGGATTACCTGGATCTGTATCTCATGCACTGGCCACATGCCTTCGAGTGAGTCCTGCATGGGAGGAGAGCAGGAAGTATAAAAGTAGTGCAGACCATCTGTTTATAACTGGAGGCTAGTTACTGTGCAGCTGTGAATTTCTTGCCACAGATATTGCCTGCGAGGTATTTCCTGATGTTGTTAGTATGGTGAGCTTGAAATGTCTAGTCTGGGCCACCATTGCTGTCCCTCCAAACTTGCATATGCATTTTACCTAAGGACAGACAGACAAAGAATGTTTCCAGTTCACCCCAGTTCTTTGCATTTGAAATGAGTTTTAGCATTAGTAAAATCTGGAAACTGTCTACAAGGAAGATGGATATCTCTTGATAATTGTTCTCATTAGTTTGCAATTATAAAGCTATAAATAGTGGATTTAAACTTGAAATTAAGTCTTATCTGATTTTTAAACTGCACTAAATGTTTAATAGTCAGAACAATTAGGGAGCAGAACCAGTTTTCAGAGAGGCAGTGGAATCGTCATGATTACTAGATACGTACTGTCACAGTTCCCGAGATAACTGCACCTCTGACCCCTGCATTGCCTCTAGGAGGGCACCCCCACTTAGGTCTCAGGCCTCACCGTTTCAGGATGACTCCAAGAGGGGATTTGCAATTCCTCTTGCAATTCCCTGTGATCACCTTAGCAGATCTGACTGCAGTTCAGCACCAGCAGTCCTGTTCTTTCAGGGGCAATGCCAGGGCTAACCAGTGATCAGCCAGCCTTCATAAAGCAAAGTATTATTTATTCAGAACAAAAGCATTACAGAGAAAACATGTTAAAAACAGTAAACGCAGGTTTTGGTTTACTAGACAGACATCCATCTTCCACATGGAGATCATGATAGGAACAAAGTACTTCAAAGCCTTCCCACAGGGCCTGTCCCTCTTGGTCACAGTGTCATGTCAGTTCTTGGATTGAGTGAGAGTGACACCCCCCACCCCACCATTCCCCCCATCCCCAAAGTCAGGCTGGTTACTTTGTACAGTCACAATTCTTTGTTAGCTGTCCTTAACCAGCTCAAACTAGTATATGCCATTTGCAGGGGTCGGTAAGGGCGGGGGACTTCTCCAGATTTATTTACACTGTCTAGGAATCTGTATTAATTATCTCCCAGTGATTTTAGTTATTGCAGGAAATTCCTGTAACTCTTCTCTGGAGCTAACAAATTCTTGGCCCATACAGATTACATATAATATTTATAAAGTTGGTCTAGTAGCCTTTGAATATTCCATGTGTCCACAATATCTGTCACACCTCCCGAAGCAGAGCACTAGGTGGCCTTGGGATCTGAGTGAGTAAGCTGGAAGTGGCTTAACTAGAAGTAACAGGATTAATGAAACACATCCCTGCTGGTGTAAACTGGTGTAGTTACATTGACTTAAATGGAGTTATGTCAGTTTACACCTGCTGAGAATCTGACCTGTTATGAAGGAAAATCTTCCCGAAGGTAAGATCTATTAGCGTGGAATAGTCTCCCAGGGGAATGATGAGGTCCTGTCAGGCTTAAGTTTGGGCTTGAGTCATTTAATACTGGACTGGGTAAAACACTTAAGTATACACTGTAGGGGCCAATCTTATAGCTGTAGAAGGATGGACTAAATGTGACCTGCTATTACTTAAGTATGAACCTCTGTCAGACCAGCTACACAGGAGATCCTCTCAACAGGCCAGCTCTCTATCAGCAGGGCCGGCTCCAGGCACCAGCTGAGCAGGCTCGTACTTGGGGCGGCAGATTCCAGGGGGCGGCATTCGCCGCTTCGACTGCTCCTGCAGGTTTTTTTCTTTTTTCTTTTTGGTTTGCTGCTCCGGCCACCCTGTAGGGGGCAGCAGCGCAGAGGAGGGGCACGCCCTGCTGGGAGCGGTGCCAGGTCTGCAGCAAGCGCGGCAGGGCAACCCGCGTCCTTCCCTGCCCGCTGACCGGGGTGGCGCGGAGCCCTCCTGGCAGGCAGCGTGGCAAGCGCCCTGCTGAAGGAAGCCCTAGCTTCCCCCCCCCCTGCTTCCCGGGGCACTTTTGCAGGGCCGGGAGTCCCCCTGCACCTGCGCTCCGGATGGCCCACAGGTTTGTTTGTCTTCCTCCATTTCACTGCTCCGGCCGGTCCGCAGGTTTGTTTGTCCCCCCACTCCCACTTCACTGCTCTGGCCAGCCCACAGGTGTTTTTTTGCTTGGGGCGGCAAAAAAGCCAGAGCCAGCCCTGTCTATCAGATTCAGAGGAACTCAAATTCTTGCCTCCTGGGAGCTCTCAAGGAGGCGTTTCCATTTTTAGAAGTGTCATGTGACCCGAACTGGACGAGTACCACATTGTGAGTGATATAAGAAAAGACTGTTCAGCACTAAATATATCCCTTTAGGTAACTTAGTGAGGCAATGCATTAAAGGTTCTAGTCTCTGAATGATCAGATGTAAAACAAAAACTGCTGTATGGGGAAGTTGAGCTGAAGGGTTGTACTTAAATGGGAACTGATGCTTTCAGTTAGAACCACAGAATCCATGGGTCTTGAGGACGAATCCTCTCATCCCAATACACAAAAAGCTAGAAGTGAAACCATGTTTCAGGGGCATTTCTGTTGACATGTGATGCTGTTTTCCCCCTACAGCATCTCATAAGGCTGTATTCTAAATTATATTTGGTGCTCAGTCTACCCACGCACTGAGCAAGAACCCTCCCATTCAGTCTGATGCCCCTGATCCCTCACTCCCAACTCATAGACTCATAGACTGTAGGACTGGAAGGGACCTCGAGAGGTCATCGAGTCCAGTCCCCTGCCCTCATGGCAGGACCAAATACTGTCTAGACCATCCCTAATAGATATTTATCTAACCTACTCTTAAATATCTCCAGAGATGGAGATTCCACAACTTCCCTAGGCAATCTATTCCAGTGTTTAACTACCCTGACAGTTAGGTACTTTTTCCTAATGTCCAACCTGAATCTCCCTTGCTGCAGTTTAAGTCCATTGCTTCTTGTTCTATCCTTAGAGGCTAAGGTGAATAAGTTTTCTCCCTCCTCCTGATGACACCCTTTTAGATACCTGAAAACTGCTGTCGTGTCCTCTCTCAGTCTTCTCTTTTCCAAACTAAACAAACCCAATTCCTTCAGCCTTCCTTCATAGGTCATGTTCTCAAGACCTTTAATCATTCTTGTTGCTCTTCTCTGGACCCTCTCCAATTTTTCCACATCTTTCTTGAAATGCGGTGCCCAGAACTGGACACAATACTCCAGTTGAGGCCTAACCAGCGCAGAGTAAAGCGGAAGAATGACTTCTCGTGTCTTGTTTACAACACACCTGATAATGCATCCCAGAATCACGTTTGCTTTTTTTGCAACAGTATCACACTGTTGACTCATATTAAGCTTGTGGTCTACTATGACCCCTAGATCTTTTTCTGCCATACTCCTTCCTAGACAGTCTCTTCCCATTCTGTATGTGTGAAACTGATTGTTCCTTCCAAAGTGCAGCACTTTGCATTTATCTTTATTGAACTTCATCCTGTTTACCTCAGACCATTTCTCCAATTTGTCCAGATCATTTTGAATTTTGACCCTGTCCTCCAAAGCAGTTGCAATCCCTCCCAGTTTGGTATCGTCCGCAAACTTAATAAGCGTACTTTCTATGCCAACATCTAAATCGTTGATGAAGATATTGAACAGAACCGGTCCCAAAACAGACCCCTGCGGAACCCCACTTGCTATACCTTTCCAGCAGGATTGGGAGCCATTAATAACTACTCTCTGAGTACGGTTATCCAGCCAGTTATGCACCCACCTTATAGTAGCCCCATCTAAATTGTACTTTCCTAGTTTATCTATAAGAATATCATGCGAGACCGTATCAAATGCCTTACTAAAGTCGGCTTGTTATCCTATCAAAGAATGTTATCAGATTAGTTTGACATGATTTGTTCTTTACAAATCCATGCTGGCTATTCCCTATCACCTTACCACCTTCCAAGTGTTTGCAGATGATTTCTTTAATTACCTGCTCCATTATCTTCCCTGGCACAGAAGTTAAACTAACTGGTCTGTAGTCTCCTGGGTTGTTTTTATTTCCCTTTTTAGAGATGGGCACTATATTTGCCCCCTTCCAGTCTTCTGGAATCTCCCGCGTCTCCCATGATTTCCCAGAGATAATAGAGGCTCAGATACCTCCTCTATTAACTCCTTGAGTATTCTAGGATGCATTTCATCAGGCCCTGGTGACTTGCAGGCATCTAACTTTTCTAAGTGATTTTTTACTTGCTCTTTTTTTATTTTATCTTCTAATCCTACCCTCTTCCCGTAAGCATTCACTATACTAGACATTCCTTCAGACTTCTCAGTGAAGACCAAAACAAAGAAGTCATTAAGCATCTCTGCCATTTCCAAGTCTCCCGTTACTGTTTCCCCCTCCTCACTGAGCAGTGGGCCTACCCTGTCCTTGGTCTTCCTCTTGCTTCTAATGTATTGATAAAAAGTCTTCTTGTTTCCCTTTATTCCCATAGCTAGTTTGAGCTCATTTTGTGCCTTTGCCTTTCTAATCTTGCCTCTGCATTCCTGTGTTATTTGCCTATATTCGTCCTTTGTGATCTGACCTAGTTTCCATTTTTTATATGACGCCTTTTTATTTTGTAGGTCACGCAAGATCTCGTGGTTAAGCCAAGGTGGTCTTTTGCCACATTTTCTATCTTTCCTAACCATCGGAATAGCTTGCTTTTGGGCCTTTAATAGCGTCCCTTTGAAAAACTGCCAACTCTCCTCAGTTGTTTTTCCCCTCAGTCTTGATTCCCATGGGACCTTACCTATCAGCTCTCTGAGCTTACCAAAATCCGCCTTCTTGAAATCCATTGTCTCTATTTTGCTGTACTCCCTTCTACCCTTCCTTCCAGAACTCCTGCCACTTTCGCAATCCCAACATTTTCCTTTCAACTGGGGGAGCATAGGAAAGTGTGTGTGTCTCCAGACTGAGGCAGCAGTGCAGCCAGTCAGTCAGTCAGTCATACTCCTTAAATAGCTTGGTCAGCCCCCTTCTCATCTTGCTTTCCTCAGAATCCAGTAGTATCCCTCCCACAATGCACTGTTGTGTCACCAGGCCAGCCGGATTCTGCGTTTGTTGTATGTGTTGCTGGAAACACTCCTAACCCAGGAGCAGGAAGGTGTGATTTTTATTTTTTTAAGACATATTCCAACTGGGAGCTGAGCTCATATGCACTGCTGACATTGCAGTACAGTGCCAGGGAAAGGGAATATTGGACTCTTCCAAGCGCCCTCTTCTGGATGTAAAACCAAAGTCCCTTCGGTAGCAGGTTGGCTCCAGATGGAAGTTTAAAATTCCTATAGGAATCTTCAAAAACTCTGAAGGGATTACCTCTGTCCTGGCAAACGTTCTCTTTTTCAATCCGATATTTTCTAAGGTCAGAGTCTGTGGGTGAACTGTTGCTTGTGTGTATAATGATGGCCATGTTCTCATATAGTTACTGCAGTATAAGTAGATAGCTTTGAGTACTCTACAGTAAGTTACTTTGACTAAGAAAGACACCGTATACTAACCAGTTTTCCATATGATAAATAAGCATATTGGAATCTAAAGGAGATGTAAGCTTATCTCACATGGTGCCTTGTAAAGCATGTATTGGACTTTTATGAGTATTTTAAAGAATATTTCTTTTACTGGACATTTACTATAATAAAAATCTCCATGCACTGTGTTTATACTGTTTTTTTGCAATGTTATAGACGAGGAGATACTCTTTTCCCAAAGAACCCTGATGGCATGATGCGTTTTGACTACACTGACTACAAGGAAACTTGGAAGGCTATGGAGAAGCTGGTGGAGAAAGGTCTGGTGAAGGCCATTGGACTGTCCAACTTCAACAGCCGTCAGATTGACGACATCCTCAACATGGCTGCTATCAAACCAGCTGTACTACAGGTGAGACAAACGCAGGCATGTGGGAATGGGCCTCTGTGTGAAAGGGCAAAGTCTGTGCAGGAAAGGTACATTAGTGTCTACTCTTCTTTGTGCAGATCCTATCCATATGAGGAGTGAGCTCCTATGACCACTATTCGTTGAACACAAATAATGTGCATGGTGGTGTATGACCATAGGAGCAGAGTTAGCCCTGCACTGGAGCAGGCACCAGTGCAGGGACAGGCCTGGCTCCCACCCTATTTGTGTGTTTGAGTGAATGGGTTTCACCCTGCATGCAGGCTAGTGCAGCCCTGAGGGCTGCCCTCGTGTAGTCCCCATGAGGCTTTGCAGAAGTGCAGAATACTTGGAGTGCAAGAATGCCTGGTCGTGCCTCCTCCCATCCCCTGTCTGCCCCTTACCTTCCCTAGATTGACCCCTGTAGCCAACACTTCTGCAGAGATGGCACAGATCTGTGCCAGGCACAGGAATCCCTTGTGCTGGGGCAATTCCCTGGGGATGGGTTTATGCCTGTCCTGCAACCCTTTATGCTAGCCTTGCCAAATAAAGTTAATAGAAGAAAAGTTTGCCTTCAAGGATTTCTTGGTCTAATTTGTTCCGCTTCAGCTGAAGCACTTCCATTAATCACAGCTGAAGTGGTAAGGACCATGGAGAAAGTCCCTTCCTCAGGTAGGAAAGTTCCAGAACATTTAGGTCTTTTTAGGCCAGAATGAATACCTGTAAATTCAGCCTTGAAGCCAATAAGCAGCCAGGGCAGAACGTGAACACTGGTGTCAAGAATTCATGATGAGAAACTCCACTAAGCATGCAGGCTGTTGCGTTCCGCACCATCATTACTCTGAGTGGCGTTATGGCGAGAGTGCATTGCAGTAGCTTAATCTTGCAGTGACAAAGGCACGGATTATAGCAGCAAGAGCCTCACCTGGAGGGGAAAAAAGGGTCACAGCATCCTAGAGTGACGTAGATTTAAAATCAGCCATCATGGCCATTGCGAGCAGCTGGGGAATCAGCAATTTTCTGATTGTGATCACTCTGTAACAAATAGCCATCACACCCTCACAATTCAAGGGGTAAATACAATCCTGTGGGTGCTACCTAAGAGATGGGAATGAAGCCATGGAATGGCAATCTTACCTACTCCTGGTAGGGTGTGTGGGCAAGTCAACATTGCCTCAGAATCAATACTACTAAAAGCAGCTGGTCTAAGAAAATGGGAACATTATTCTAAAAATCCATTTACAACACTGACCCAACATGGATTAAGCTGACCAGCTGCATTCCGTTATACTGAGTGCTGTGTAAACAGGCTTGCTCAATAAATGCATTTTAGGGCATGATGGGAGGTCTTAGTGGATCGAGTAGTTTCTCAGGCTAAGGCAATAAGTTTGCCATTCAGCTAAAAGTATTTCCAATTGGTCAAATCCTCTGTTACATGTTGTGCCAGGATACAGGTTGTGGGGATGCTGAGTCTGTCTGAATTCAAGTTCACATCTTGCACAGAGAATTCTAGTATTTTCAGACAAGGTAGGTGAGGGTAACTTGTAGAAATCCCCACCCGCAGCTACCTCCCTTTAGTTAGCTATGCAGCCTAATTCCTTTGCCATAACCTTCAAGGTGACTTCTCAGTCCTGCTAGCAGTAAACTATTGTATCATGGGAATCCCAACAACTGAAACAGACTTCAGTCCTCTTTTTTTGTTCTGTTGTGTGTTGTTTTAACAGGTGGAATGTCATCCCTACCTTGCTCAGAATGAGCTAATAGCTCATTGTAATAAGCAAGGGCTGGTAGTAACAGCATACAGTCCCCTTGGCTCTCCTGATCGAATGTGGAAGCACCCCGATGAACCAGTACTTCTAGAAGAATCTGGGATCAAAAAACTGGCAGAAAAATATGGCAAATCACCTGCTCAAATCCTCCTCAGGTACTGAACAGTTCTGAGAAAGGGTGGTATTCATCACTGGCCCTATTGACGCAAGTGGCACACAGTTAAAGAGGTTCTGACTGAGACAGTATTTTTATTGTCAATAGAGTATTATAGCCATTAAGAGCCCTAAAATATAATTGCCTACTAGTTCATCTCTCTTCCACTTGGCAAACCATTATTTTCTCCTCTATTTCTGTGCAGCACAAGCCAGCCTAGGATTTTGATCCTATACAGCACTGAGGACTTTCTAAGGCCTTGGCTATACTGGCGCTTTACAGAGCTGCAACTTTCTCGCTCAGGGGTGTGAAAAAATCACCCCCCTGAGCGCTGCAAGATACAGCGCTGTAAAGTGCCAGTGTAAACAGTGCCGCAGCGCTGGAAGCGCGGCTCCCAGCGCTGCAAGCTAAACCCCATCAGGATGTGGAGTACGTGCAGTGCTGGGAGAGCTCTCTCCCCGTGCTGGCGCTGTGACCTCACTCGCATTTCAAAGCGCTGCTGCGGCAGCGCTTTGAAGTTTCAAGTGTAGCCATACCCTAAGAGTCATAGTAGTTGTCAATGGGAAGCAAGGGGCCTCAGCAACATCTAGGACAGAGGTGGGCAAACTATGGCCCGTGGGCCACATCTGGCCCACGGGACACTCCTGCCCGGCCCCTGAACTCCTTTGTCACACTCATCTTTAGTTACAACAGCACAAATTTGGAGTTGGTTAGTCAGCTAGTAGAAGGTGGATGAGAGGAAGGATGATATTATGCTCAAGGGATTAGAGAGAACAGGAGTCTCTTCCTGGTTTACCTTATGGAAGTTAATGGGGCCAAAATTTTCTAAAGGGTTTAGCAGTCCAGCTTGAGACATCTTGCTCTTGTTTCAGTTTTTTCAAAACTGATCAGCTGCAGCTCTCAATGAAGTAGTCTAGTGACCATTCTGTCTTGCTCAAGATTGGTGTTGGCCGGTTCTAAGGTAAACCCTTGTCCAGCTCACCTCACAGCCATCAAGTGCTCAGAAAGGGGTTCAAGGTGCAGGGAGTAAATATATGTAAAATACCATCAAGTGAAAGAGAGAATTGTTTGCTTGGAACAGATGTTTCTGGGTGTCGTTGTGTCTCCCCCCCCCCCCCCCCGGGTTGCATGTGTAGAAGTTGAGGTTTTTCTTCCTTCCCTGTGTAATAGGTGGCAAGTACAGCGTAAGGTGGTTTCCATTCCCAAGAGCGTCACTCCGGCCCGCATTCTGCAAAATCTCCAGGTAAGAGCTCTTTTATTAGCAATGCAAATACTTAATATCTTTCCTTAGAGGGAAAAAATGTTAGTAACTGCACAACACAAAAAAGAGGGTGCTCATCCCAAGACTCATTACCAGCTCTCCAGTTACATACAGGTCTGTAGACGCAGACGGGTGGAAAGAATTTTTGGAAAAGAAACTCATTTAAGTTTTGAGTGACAGAAGGGTTTGATCACCCACTCCTTGTTTTTAAATGAAAATCCCTTGTCTTTCCTAATTTAGCAGTGGAGTTTGCCCTTATATAGATAAGTAAACAGTAACTTGTCTTAAAATGGTATTGGCAAAACAGTTTTTGGAAAGAACTGCCACTCGTTTTTTATTATTCCCATTCAATGACTAGGGTGTCTGGAATCAGTTGCTGTTCTGATTATACTCTTTAGCAGGAATAGGGTTAGTGAGGGTAGAATTTTAAAGAAACTCTTTCCTGAGCTACAGTTGAGCCAATTCACTTCACTTTAGAAGTCACTGGACACCAAAGTTTTAAAGTTATTTTGAGGTAAGTCTGTCTGGGTCAGATCTTGAGATCTTTGCTCAGCCCTTACTCAGGCAAAATTTATTGAGAGTTTGGCTGGATAAAATTAAAATCTTGGGTGTAATTCTGCAACTCTTACTTGTATCAAGCCAAATTCTGCTCTCCATTACACTGATATAAATCTTGAGTAATACCATTGAGTTTAATGGCATGACACTGATGTAGACACAGAGTAACTGAGAACAGAATTTGGCCCATTGATTAGCGCTTATTCACAGAAGCAGTCCCACTGATTTCTGTGGGACTGCGTCTGTGACAGTCGGCTATTCAGTGTGAGCAAGAATGCAAGTGTAGTATCAGGCCCTGAGTAAAGACCTCCAGATTTAGCCAGCCCTGTATCTCATTTTTTGTCAAACTGCTTCAACTCCTGTTAATGAACAAATGTAAAAAAGACAGGACCAATCCTGACTCCGTTCTTAGTCTGAGTTTTGCTTGAGTACAAACTAAGTAGAAACTTCAGGATTTGGCCTGTATAGAGAGATTTTCCCTTAATCTCTAATTTTCAGTGCTTCCCAGTGGAAAATGAAATCTCTGCATCAGGAGGCTGTCAAGACTACAGCTTCCAGTATGATAGTTAATTCTTTTGTAATACTGTTTCAAACACAGTGTTTAATCATTTACCCTTTTAAAATTTAAATACAGTTATTAGAATTTCTAATATTGCAGTGAGCTTTTCCTTTAAAGTCCAGACAAAAGCATTCTGTAATTACATTTTAAATTATTCCAGTCTATTGTTCTTTTGTGTGTGTATTGGTATCGTTGCAAGGCCCCAGGTTGATGCTTCTAGATGTTACTATTTCATTCTGTGTCTTGGTATACTGAGGCATGCAGGTGCAAGCCACCCCCCTCGTTTGTTGGGTCTCTGAAGGAGATCAGGCTAGAGGGAGGTGGGCTGTAATTGTTACACAGGGAACAAGACAGGGTGGCAAGGTTTGGGAGCTGGGCAGCCACAGTCCAAGAATAAAGCTTTAATTTTTTTTGTTTTAGGTGTTTGACTTTAATCTCACAGGAGAAGAGATGGATCACATTGGAACCCTGAATAAAAACTGGCGATACATTGTGCCAATGGTTACAGTAAGTTTCTCTGGCTGGGTCAGGGGGAGAAAGTGTGTATGCGTGTGTGTTTTTTGTCTCCGTGCTCTTCCTTTCATCATCCCCTGCCAGAGCTATTGGTGGACAAAACATTGCATCTTATTAGGGTAATGAAGCTGGAGATAAACGCTTCATAAAAGATTGGTGAGGGAATTGTAGATGAGGCATGTGGGGGTACTGGACAGCTAGGTTAGTGGCTGTGTTGATATATTAAAGCACCTTTAGCTTGTCTCAGTATGCTCAAAGCCCAGGCACAGCCAGCTGGCTTGAAAAGTGCGGAAGAGCCAAAAGGAAGAGGATGCTGTTCTCTGCAACTAATGCCCAGAGAGGGATTATTGAAGAAATGCTCCCTGCTTCCCCACCCTCCCTATCAGCATCATGGTGATTCACTAAGCAGATGAGACAAAAGAGGGTAGTTCAAAGTGCTAGCTCATCCAGCTGGGAAGAGGCTAAAGCTGTGCAGCTGGGCTTCAAAGATGCAAACAAAACAGGAAAAAATGAGACGGGAAGTATTTTAAATAGGAATCTAGTGCCCCGTCTGAGTGAGACCCTCCACAAGTACTCCTGTTCTTTTTGCAGATACAAACTAACACGGCTGCTACTCTGAAACCTTAAAAAAAAATGCTTTAAAAAGAACAGGAGTACTTGTGGCACTTTAGAGACTAACAAATTTATTTCAGCATAAGCTTTTGTGGGCTACAGCCCATTTCATTGGATGCATAGAATGGAACACACAGAAAGAAGATATTTATACGTACAGAGAACATGAAAAGTTGGAAGTAGCCATGCCAACTGTAAGAGGCCAATCAGTTGAGATGAGCTATCATCAGCAGGAGAAAAATAAACTTTGAAGTGATAATCAAGATGACCCATAGAAGGTGTGAGGAGAACTTAACATGGGGAAATAGATTCAATTAGTGTAATGACCCAACCATTCCCAGTCTCTGTTTAAACCTAAGTTAATTGTATCTAATTTGCATATTAATTAGAGTTCAGCAGTCTCTCTTTGAAGTCTGTTTTTGAAGTTTTTTTGTTGCAAAATTGCCACCTTCATGTCTGTCACTGAGTGGTTAGAGAGGTTTGTACATGGAGAGTTCAGAGGATCTGACTCAGCAGTTGGTCAAACTTTTATGTATTTATAATACGCTTTTATATCTGAAGATTAATCATGTGTAAAACTCTTAACATGTTTCCATGTGCTGGTTAGTCCTCCGCTTTTTAATCACTATTTCCAGTGTCCCGGGTGAAGAACAAAATGTACCACACACTGTAAATAATTCACTGGGGATCCAAGCTGTTGGTTTCAAAAGAGTAGGTGGAATATTTACTAGTAGAAAAAAATCCCTGAGATGTTTTTTCGTGCAGCAATCCTAATCTGTCTCTCTCTAACATCAGCTGCGTATGACTGGTAGTGAGCTTCACAGAAGAAAGCGTTGGCTGACTGGCAGGAGCTTGGCACCTTGAAAAGTGCATCTCCTCTCTATGGAAGCTTTCTGGTGCCATGCTTAAATGCCACCCCCTCAAAAGTCTATATTCAATTAGAGGACATGGATGAAATCCTGCTCCTAAAGAAGCCAAATGGGAGTTTTGCCAAGACTCAGGTGGAACCAGGATTTCCAACTATGTGTTTAGTGGCTAGGAGTCAGGACTCCTGAGTTCAATAACCAACCCTGCCACTGCCTCACGTATGACTTTGAGCAAGTTACTTAACTTCTCTGCCTCAGTGTATTCATCTGTCAAACTGGCATCACCACACTTTTCTCTGTGGTATCTCACAGGAGTGTTGAGAGTTAGACCAATAATTAATATTTTAAGTGCTTTGCAAAGTACACACATTATAGCAATTACAGGGAAACCCCGCTATAATGCGCCCCGCAATAACATGAATTTGGCTATAATGCGATTGTAAGGTGGCTCCGGACACCCCAGGCCAAAAAAAAAAAGCAGCTGAAGCGCCGCGGAAGCACAAAAAAGAAAAAAAAAACCATCAGAGCACCGCCGAAATGCGCAAAAAAAAAAAAAAAAAATGGCCGGAGCGCCGCGGACGCGCAAAAGAGAAAAAAAAAAGAGAAAAGAAAAAAGAAAAAAATGGCCAGAGTGTTGCTGAATCACAAAAAAACTCCAAACAAGCAAACAAACAAAAAACGGCCAGAGTGCCTCTGAATCACGAAAAAAACCAAAACAAGCAAACAAACAAAAAACGGCCGAAGCGCAAACAAAAACATAAACAGAACGGCTGGAGCGGCACTGAAGCGCAAAAAAGAAAAAAAGGAAAAAAAAGAGGCTGGAGTGCCCCTGAAGGAAAAACAAACAAACAAACAAACCAAAAAATGGAATGTGCCTTCCCCACTGCCTCCTCCTGCCTACACCCGCTCACCCTTTTGGGTAGAAGAGCCATTCTCCTCCCCAGCTGCTCCTCGCTCTTCCTTTGCCCCTTGCACGTCTCCCCTGCTATCCCCAAGTGTTTCCCTCTCTCGCTGCATGGCTGAGAGCCCCCACTGCTGGAGCTGCACCCTTTCAGTTACTGCTGTGGGCAGTTCGCAAATGAAAGTAGTTTTCTGCCCAAGAGAAATCGACAGGCTTGAAACTGACCAGCTTGAAATGGTAAACCCCGCTATACCGCAACCCTGCATTTAGCGCTACCCAATTTTTTGGACCCCAATCATCATGTTTCATAGATTCATAGATTTATAGACTCTAGGACTGGAAGGGACTTTGAAAGGTCATCGAGTCCAGTCCCCTGCCCTCATGGCAGGACCAAATACTGTCTAGACCATCCCTAATAGACATTTATCTAACCTACTCTTAAATATCTCCAGAGATGGAGATTCCACAACCTCCCTAGGCAATTTATTCTGGTGTTTAACTACCCTGACAGTTAGGAACTTTTTCCTAATGTCCAACCTAAATCTCCCTTGCTGCAGTTTAAGCCCATTGCTTCTTGTTCTATCCTTAGAGGCTAAGGTGAACAAGTTTTCTCCCTCCTCCTGATGACACCCTTTTAGATACCTGAAAAATGCTATCATGTCCCCTTTCAGTCTTCTCTTTTCCAAACTAAATAAACCCAATTCTTTCAGCCTTCCTTCATAGGTCATGTTTTCAAGACCTTTAATCATTCTTGTTGCTCTTCTCTGGACCCTCTCCAATTTCTCCACATCTGTCTTGAAATGCGGTGCCCAGAACTGGACACAATACTCCAACTGAGGCCTAACCAGCACACAGAAGAGCGGAAGAATGACTTCTCGTGTCTTGTTTAGAACACACCTGTTAATGCATCCCAGAATCACGTTTGCTTTTTTTGCAACAGTATCACACTGTTGACTCATATTTAGCTTGTGGTCCACTATGACCCCTAGATCTTTTTCTGCCATACTCCTTCCTAGACAGTCTCTTCCCATTCTGTATGTGTGAAACTGATTGTTCCTTCCTAAGTGGAGCACTTTGCATTTGTCTTTATTGAACTTCATCCGGTTTACCTCAGACCATTTCTCCAATTTTCCAGACCATTTTGAATTATGACCCTGTCCTCCAAAGCAGTTGCAATCCCTCCCAGTTTGGTATCATCTGCAAACTTAATAAGCGTACTTTCTACGCCAACATCTAAGTCGTTGATGAAGATATTGAACAGAACCGGTCCCAAAACAGACCCCTGCGGAACCCCACTTGTTATACCTTTCCAGCAGGATTGGGAGCCATTAATAACTACTCTCTGAGTACGGTTATCCAGCCAGTTATGCACCCACCTTATAGTAGCCCCATCGAAATTGTATTTGCCTAGTTTATCGAGAAGGATATCATGCGAGACCGTATCAAATGCCTTACTAAAGTCTAGGTATACCACATCCACCGCTTCTCCCTTATCCACAAGACTCATTATCCTATCAAAGAAAGCTATCAGATTGGTTTGACACGATGTTATAGCGGGGTTTCACTGTATTAGGTAAATGTTGCAAATAAGGAGCCCTAATTGTTCTTAATCCAATTCCTCAAGCCCTAGCCACTAAAAGTTATATTTGTTGCAGGCTACAGAGAATTCTCTTGGAAAAAGATTTTCTAGTAGTCCTATGCCTTGGGGAGAAGGGGGAGCTGTGATTGTTAAAGATATCCTTGCTAAGGACTGGGAAGTAAAGGAAACTAGATTCTGCATGGTTCAGTTTTTAATTTAAAGCAAGAACTGGATTTTCATCTTTCTGACTCAGATTGTCTTTTTTTATTTCACAGGTGAATGGAAAACTAGTAGCAAGAGATGCTGGACACCCCCTTTATCCTTTCAATGAGCCCTATTAACTACAGTAGATTGGGTATTAGAATAGGACTCCGTGCACTCGTTCCTCAAGTAAAAAGAACAGGAGTACTTGTGGCCCCTTAGAGACTCAAATAAATTCGTTAGTGTCTAATGGGCCACAAGTACTCCTGTTTTTTTTGCAGATACGCGGCTGCTACTCGGAAACCTGTTCCTAACCTAATTGTTGCCATTGTTTATCAAAAATCTTTCCAAATAAAATCTGATGTTCTAAATATTAGGCTTATGTGGGTTTCCTTGTAGCATAAGTATATTATGTATAATGCATCCTCTTCCTCCAGATGATGTAATACCTACATCAGTGCTGCTTATAATACACTGTATGCTCCTGCTATGAGGAAATATATGATGTCCATGGGAGCAGGCGAGGGAATTGATATCATGAAAGATGTACAGACCCTGAAAATATAAAACTACGATAATACACTAGTTTTGAATGGGGATATGTGCATAAAACAATTCTGAAGTCTTTCACAAGTGTGTGGATTAAAACCGAAATAACAGGGTTTAGTTCTTATAATTTGTCTTATTTCTTTTGGGGCTATACAGGGGTCTGTAAGATTACTCTTCCTTCCGCGGCTTTATTTGCATGTTACGGAAAAATAAATGCAGAGCATGGCTCTAGTTCATCCCCATTTCTACTTGACGCTCAGTTTCAAATGTAACAAGTTTCATTTGTCCTGTCCTGAAAGCGTCTCACCTTGGCAGCTTCTGAAGGAACTTTTCTGGAAGCTTTGCCTATCTTTTCACCTAACCCAGACTCAGCAGCAGCTATCCAATTCAGATTTTGGGAGGATCCTGGATTAGTTCCTAATGATACCATAGGTGCAGCTAGGGCCTGTTACAAGATCCCTTCCAGCTTCTTTACTGAGTAGCCAGCATGGTCTAATCTAGCAGATGCTGGACTGGGAGTCAGAAGAGCTAGGTTGTATTCCTGGCTCTGCCATTGTCCTCTAGCATGACCTTGGGTAAGTCACTTCCTCTCTATGCCTTGTTTTTTGTCCTCCCCCACCACCCCTTTGCCTTACCTTGCCTGTTAGCTCTTCAGGGTAGGAACTATCTATCTTGCATGCTTGTACAATGCTTAGCATGATGGGACCTGAAACAAATCTCCTCCTCCCAGAGCACCCACTTCTGCCAAAACATAGTATGGTCACCACTTTGTCTAGTTTGATTTCTTTCCCTCTGGTCCACCAATGCTGATACTGAGCCTTACATCCTGTTTAATGCTTTTTCTTCAGGTCCCCTTATTATTCACAGTAAACCAAGGAGACTCTGCCGCCTCCTGTAGGCTTTACATGGTATATAGCACATAATTCCCCTTCAGTCCAGGGTTTACAATATAGATAGCTATTCAGTTCTGCTCCACGCCTGAGATATGAGATACAGGCTTCACAGTGTCTCTAACAAATAATTCCCCTTCCCATCAGGGATCAGGTTTCTGTTGTTCTCTCTTTTCTCATTCAGTCCAGGGACCCCTGCAAGAATTCACTCCTTTAATCTTTGTGCCAGCACTACTGAATGCTGCTCAAGCCTCCCTATTCCCTGGAAGGGCCTGCAGAACTTTCCGCCCTTGCAGCTTTGCCCTGAAACTGAACACGGTTCTTCCTTTTAAGACCGTCCCTGGAAGTCTACTTCTTTCTTCAGATGTTTCATTTTGGGCTGATTATCCTATTTCTCCCTTCCTAGCTCCCAAGCCTGATTTGTCTCCTCACTCCAGCTGCTATCCTACTCCTAACCAGGCCAAGCTATCCCTTGTTAGGTCATAGAACTGAGAACTACTTCCTTTAAAAGGGTTCAGTTGCTGTAGACAGGACATCTAGGAACTAACCATACATTTAGTTTTGTTCCTTATTATTTGTAAGCAGCAGCATGGTCTTATGAAGTAAGCATGGGACTTGTATGCAGTAATCCTTTACTCTCTAATACCATCGGACACTGATTCCTTCTATAGCCATGGTGCAGTCATTTAACTTCCCGATTTAGTTTTGCCACCTGCAAAATTGAGTTAATTTACAATGCTGGAGACAGGGCATTATAAAGGGACATGTTGGCCTGGATTGTCAGACTTAAAACAAAGGGCTGCCTTAAATTTTTGAGCTTGCCACTTGGACACTGTCATAAGCTGTAAGGAAAAAAATAATTTAACTGCTAGTAGGTGAAAAGTAATTTAATTTCTTTTTCCATAGTACTGGACAAAAAAAATGAGAAGTGAAAGTGTGATTCTGTGTATAAAAATGGTAAAAAGATAATGCTGGGTTTAACAAATTTTAGCATCACACAAAATTCATAGATTTTTAGTCCAGAAGGGACCATTATGGTCATGTAGTCTGACCTTCTGCATAACAGAGGCCATTAAAGTTTCATCCAATGATTCCTGCCTTAAGCCTAACAGTTTGTGGTTGAACTGGAGCCCATCTCTTAGACATCCAATCTTCATTTGAACTGTAAAGGATGGAGAGTTTTCACTATCTCTTGGTAACATATTCCACAGTATGTAAATTATAGTGCTTTCTTGCATTAATATAATTGCTAAGCAACCAGACGTTTTCTTTAGCAAACAATTGTAGAAGTTGAAGATGAAGCCATACTATTCCTGTTCTGTGTCATCTTGACTTCAAGAATCTCTGTTTTAATTGCTGTTCTAGGTTAATCAAACATGGATAACTATTAGAATGTGCTCTCATTGCTGATTGGTAAAGTACTAGTTTCTTTTATTGATTCTTCTCTTTGCAGATGATATAGTTGAAAGTACTGTGTATACTGTAGTTAGACACTAACATCTTTCCAAGGAAAATTATTTAATCTACATGTATTATTTCCCCCCCCTTTTTTTTTTTTTGGTAATTGTATGCTCATAAAGAATTTGTTCAGTGTTTATGGCTTGACCTAGATGTAGAAAATTGCAAATACCAGAAACCTAATTAAAGTATCTTAAAAAAGCTATTATTACCCCAACCAGTACGAGGTACCTCAGTGGAAAATGCAAGGAACACCATATTAGATAACGAAGGAATAAGCAGCCTGTAGCCAATTTTCTTCCTAACCCACAGTTTATACCCTGAGGCAGGAAGGCTTGTACTGATTGATAAATATCTGTGAATGTTCTCTGTTCCTTTTTTGAATTGTACTAAATTGTTGACATAAATTATACCTTGAGGCATTGAGTTCTACATGTTAATTATGGATTGTTTTTGTTTAATTTTTTCCCTTTGTATTGGGTTTAAATTTGCTGCCCTTCAATGTAATTGTTCTTGGATTATGCACAAGGATAAGAGTGTGTCCGACTCCTCCTCTCTATCATTCACAATTGGTCTACCTCTATCATGTCTCCTCTTAGGCACCTGTGCTTTTGCCTCTAATTGTCTCCTTGCACCTAAAAACTCCCAACCATTCCAGTCTCTGAGTCCTCATAAGGAAGTCAATGCCTCTAACCCTTTCTGTTGCCTGTTTCTTAGTTCTGCGCTATCCCTTTTGAGGTAGGATGACCTGAACTGGACACAGCATTTCAGGGAAAGGTATAGCATTGACTTATATCAGGGGTGGGCAAACTTTTTTGGCCAGAGGGCCACATCACAAGTTGCAAAACTGTACGGAGGGCTGCGTAGGGAAGGCTCTGTCCCCCCAAACAGCCCCCCTCCCACTTCCCGTCTCCTGACTGCCCCCCTCAGAACCACCAACCCATCCAAGCCCTCTTGCTCCTTGTCCTCTGACTGCCCCCTCCTGGGACCCCTGTCCTTAACCGTGCCCTGGGACCCCACCCCCTATTGAAACCCCTCCTGACTGCACCAACTGATATCTACCCCCCCACCCCCAGGGCTTCCATGCTTATCCAACCCCCTCAGTTCCCTGTCCCCTGACTGCACCTTCCCCCCAAGAACCTCCTCCCATCTGACTGCTCACTGGGAGTCCCTACCTCTTATCCAACCTCACCACCCCCTTACCATGCTGCTCACAGCAGCAGGAGCTCGCAGCCCTGCTGCCTGGCCGGAGCCTGGCACACTGTTTGGCAGGAGCCGCAGGCCAGAGCACTGACAGCATGGCAAGCTCAGGCTGCAGTGTAGGGGAGACAGCTGGGGAAGGGCCGGGGGTTAACCTTCCCAGCTGGCAGCTCAAGGGCTGCCAGGATGGTCCTGCAGGCCATAATTTGCCCACCTCTGATTTATATGATGGGATTATTTGACTGTTCACCTCTATTCTTTATACGTTTTAGAACATTGTTTACTTTTTATGACTGCTATTGCCTGTTGAGCAAAAGATTATTGGCCTGGGCTAGCAGGAGGGCTCTTCAGCGTGGGAAAGGGGGTGGCGTACACTTTGTCTAAAGGGCAGCCCCAACACTCCTGGTGCTGTCCCTGTGTGGAGCTAACGCCCCCTTAGGCTGGGGAGCACCCACTCCTCTATTTTAGCACGTTTTAACTGCGCACACCTCACTGCCATGATAAAGGAGCGTCGGAAGTGCGTTGGCACGTGCTCCCGCGGCCGGTGGGGCCCACGAGAGGCAGATGTTCCCGGGAAGTGCCATGGGGCGCACACAGTGGCAGCAGCAGATCCCCGGCAGCGGGAGGGCCTAGGCCAGTGGAAGGGGCTGGGCTGAGTGGGTGCGAGTCCCGCCACAGGGGTTGTGTTGAAGGAAAGTGCACAGGGCAGACCCCAGGGGCAGGGCTGGGGGTGCTGCACCAGGGGCCGGGGCTGCAGGCTCCCTGGAGGGAGCGGGCCTGCACGGTGCACTGCAGGGACTCCGAGGCTGGAGGCCGCGGGGAAGATGGCGGCAGCCGCAGCCCCTCTGTTTTCATCGCTGGTCCCCACAGCGGGCCAGCTCCTGCAGGTTGCCCTCCCCTCCGACTACGTTTCCCAGCATGCTCTGCGGTTCGCGTCGCCAGCGGCTCCGCGGAACTACCTTTCCCAGCATGCTGCGCGGCCGCCTCTAGACTACCTTTCCCAGCAGGCCGTGCGTCAGAGGCGCGCCTTGGGGACTACGTTTCCCTGCAGTGCCGTGCAGCCCCGGGTTCGGAGAGGGCCGCGCTCGAGGGCCGCGAAGGACGCTGGGAGCAGCAGTCCGCGGGGCTTGCGCGCGCCGCGAGGCGGGTCCGGGGCGTGTCCTCAGGGTATATAGGCAGCCGGAGGGGCCGGGGGCTGCACTCTGCCGTCGTCGCCCCTGTCAGACTCCATGAAACCTGCTGCTGCCCGTGCTGAGCTCGCGCCAGGCCCCGCGCCTAGGTACCGCGGCACGGGCTGGGCGGGGCGGCCCTGCTTCGCGCTGGCGGGTGGGCCGAGCTGGGGGGGGCGGTAGCGCGGGCCGACCAGCAGGGCCGTGGCTCCGCGCCGCCGGAGGGGGGCGGCTCTGGGAAAGGCTGGGCTCGGAGACCCGAGCTCCGGCCTGATGCCCCTCGGCGCGCCGCCCGCCCTGCCTGGCGGTTCGTGCTGCCCCTTCCTCGGGCGCCGGCGGGGGCCCTTTCGGAACGCTAATGAATCCCACGTGACTCGGCCCCGGCTCCGCCATGTTTGTTGGGGGCAGAGAAGCCCGACAAGGCAAACCTGCCGCTCCGAGGGGGCAGAGCTGTCGGTGTCACGTGGCTCGGCCGCTGCCTGTGAGCAGCCACCGCTGGGATTTGGCGCCAAACGGGGGGCGGGGTTGGACAGGGGAAAGGCGGGAAAAGGGCCCATTGTCTCCGTGAGGGGCGGCGCCTTCTCACGGAGCGAGACCCCGCCCCGTGCCTGGGGTGTGTAGTGTGGGGGGCAGTCATCGCTCCAGCCCCCCCAAGCGCTGGGGGGGGGCGGTTACTCACCCCCCTCACACTGAGCCCTAAGGGGTGGGGGGAAGGTGCCTGTAGTGTGTGTCACTCTCCCACCCCCCACCCCCCCCGGCCAGTGCTGGAGGGAGGGGGCCGTGGTGCTGATTGTGCCCTTGCTCGGGGACGGTGCTGTCTCCTCACACGTGGGATAGGAGGCCCCCCTGTACCTACCTTGTGTAAACATAGCATTGGCCTTGGCTATGGGGTGCCTGGTCTCTGGCCCTGTGGTTTCCACTCCTGCACCAGGCCCAGCTTTGATTGGAGCCTGACTTTGTGAGCTGCTCATTGTGAAGGTGCCTCTGTGCTTGGCACAGCCAGGGGTGGGGTGGGGGGCTGTATAAGTGATTAACACCAATGGGCTGAGTCTCAGATACCCCTGTATGTGGGGTACCTAGGATCCCTTTTCTAGAAGTCAGGAGTTCTGAAGGGCAGACTTTAAATGACTTACCCAAGGCTGGGGCAGAGTAGGATTTGGCGTTCTGAGATGTAGGTACCATACCCACAGGCCCCACACACATCTGTATACTTGCAGCCCCAGATACGGCTGTAGTTCTCTACAGAATAACTTCCCTAACTTGTACAGCAAGGGTTAGGAAGGCTGGTTTAGTGGGTGAGGCACTGGAGAGCTGAGTTCAGTCTCATCTCCCCTACAGATTTCCCAATTGACCATGTACCAGTGAATGTGCCCAGTGTTTTCAGTCCCTACCTGGAATACTACCTTATCTCTGTGTTGGGATGATGAAGTCTATTAATAACTGAGAAACTGTGGCAATGAGAGCTGTATAAGTACCTAGGTAGTATCCTGTGTCACTGAATGAGTTGTCTACATACAAATTTGTATGTAATCTGAATTGGTTTCCTAAAACCAAATTGGTTATTTTGGTGCAGTTCTGTTTAGATGCTCTTCCTTTGTTTGAACCTGTGAGTGTCAAACCACAAAACTGCACTAATTGCTTTAATTATCCTGGGTTTTAAGTTGTGCAGGTAGGTAAAAGTAAAGAGATGCAATATTATGCAGCCAGGCCTAAAGAGAGGCTCTGAGCCTAGCTGGATTGTGTATACGAAGCAGCATGCCTTGTTAGCAAATCCCCACTTAACAAGTGCTGTCCCCTCGCCTTAAGATATACCCCAATGTAGCTCCTCTGGCTATTAGGGCTTGGCTCCATGTGGTCCTGCTGGGTGATGGTTCATAATTAAGGGCACATTTTGTAATCCCATCTTTGAGCCAGAGGTAGGAAATGGGCTGTATTGGCTACCTCAACTACTGTGCTCTCTTTTAAGGGCCATTGTCACATTAAGTTCTTCTGACAAAAACCTCAGATTTTTAAAAAGTGCTTTTTGCTTTAAATAAAATCTGTTCACAATCTATACTGCTACACTTGATGTAGTTTGGGAGGGGAAGTGAACTTTCAAAGTGAGAATGGTCCTTGAGTCTGCTCTAAGAAGATGCATGGGAAAAGTTAGTGCGCTTTTTTTTTTTTTTTTTTTTAAGCACTAGGCTCATAGACTCCAGGACTGGAAGGGACCTCGAGAGGTCATTGAGTCCAGTCCCCTGCCCTCATGGCAGGACCAAATATTGTCTAGACCATCCCTAATAGACATTTATCTAACCTACTCTTAAATATCTCCAGAGATGGAGATTCCACAACTTCCCTAGGCAATCTATTCCAGTGTTTAACTACCCTGACAGTTAGGAACTTTTCCTAATGTCCAACCCTAAATCTCCCTTGCTGCAGTTTAAGCCCATTGCTTCTTGTTCTACCATTGGAGGCTAGGGTGAACAAGTTTTCTCCCTCCTCCTGATGACACCCTTTTAGATACCTGAAAACTGCTATCATGTCCCCTCTCAGTCTTCTCTTCTCCAAACTAAACAAACCCAATTCCTTCAGCCTTCCTTCAGAGGTCATGTTCTCAAGACCTTTAATCATTCTTGTTGCTCTTCTCTGGACCCTCTCCAATTTCTCCACATCTGTCTTGAAATGCGGTGCCCAGAACTGGACACAATACTCCAGCTGAGGCCTGACCAGTGCAGAGTAAAGCGGAAGAATGGCTTCTCGTGTCTTGTTTACAACACACCTATTAATGCATCCCAAAATCACATTTGCTTTTTTTGCAACAGTATCACACTGTTGACTCATATTAAGCTTGTGGTCTACTATGACCCCCTAGATCTCTTTCTGCCATACTCCTTCCTAGACAGTCTCTTCCCATTCTGTATGTGTGAAACTGATTGTTCCTTCCTAAGTGGAGCACTTTGCATTTATCTTTATTGAACTTCATCCTGTTTACCTCAGACCATTTCTCCAATTTGTCCAGATCATTTTGAATTTTGACCCTGTCCTCCAAAGCAGTTGCAATCCCTCCCAGTTTGGTATCGTCCGCAAACTTAATAAGCGTACTTTCTATGCCAATATCTAAATCGTTGATGAAGATATTGAACAGAACCGGTCCCAAAACAGACCCCTGCGGAACCCCACTTGTTATACCTTTCCAGCAGGATTGGGAGCCATTAACAATACTCTCTGAGTACGGTTATCCAGCCAGTTATGCACCCACCGTATAGTAGCCCCATCTAAATTGTACTTTCCTAGTTTATCTATAAGAATATCATGCGAGACCATATCAAATGCCTTACTAAAGTCTAAGTATATTACATCCACCGCTTCTCCCTTATCCACAAGGCTCGTTATCCTATCAAAGAATGCTATCAGATTGGTTTGACACGATTTGTTCTTTACAAATCCATGCTGGCTATTCCCTATCACCTTACCACCTTCCAAGTGTTTGCAGATGATTTCTTTAATTACCTGCTCCATTATCTTCCCTGGCACAGAAGTTAAACTAACTGGTCTGTAGTTTCCTGGGTTGTTTTTATTTCCCTTTTTATAGATGGGCACTATATTTGCCCCCTTCCAGTCTTCTGGAATCTCCCCCGTCTCCCATGATTTCCCAAAGATAATAGCTAGAGGCTCAAATACCTCTTCTATTAACTCCTTGAGTATTCTAGGATGCATTTCATCAGGCCCTGGTGACTTGCAGGCATCTAACTTTTCTAAGTGATTTTTTACTTGCTCTTTTTTTGTTTTATCTTCTAAACCTACCCTCTTCCCGTAAGCATTCACTATACTAGACATTCCTTCAGACTTCTCAGTGAAGACCGAAACAAAGAAGTCATTAAGCATCTCTGCCATTTCCAAGTCTCCCGTTACTGTTTCCCCCTCCTCACTGAGCAGTGGGCCTACCCTGTCCTTGGTCTTCCTCTTGCTTCTAATGTATTGATAAAAAGTCTTCTTGTTTCCCTTTATTCCCATAGCTAGTTTGAGTTCATTTTGTGCCTTTGCCTTTCTAATCTTGCCTCTGCATTCCTGTGTTATTTGCCTATATTCATCCTTTGTAACTGACCTAGTTTCCATTTTTTATATGACGCCTTTTTATTTTGAAGGTCACGCAAGATCTCGTGGTTAAGCCAAGGTGGTCTTTTGCCACATTTTCTATCTTTCCTAACCATCGGAATAGCTTGCTTTTGGGCCCTTAATACTGTCCCTTTGAAAAACTGCCAACACTCCTCAGTTGTTTTTCCCCTCAGTCTTGATTCCCATGGGACCTTACCTATCAGCTCTCTGAGCTTACCAAAATCCGCCTTCCTGAAATCCATTGTCTCTATTCTGCTGTACTCCCTTCTACCCTTTGTTAGAATTGCAAACTCTATGATTTCATGATCACTTTCACCCAAGCTTCCTTCTGCTTTCAAATTCTCAACAAGTTCCTCCCTATTTGTTAAAATCAAGTCTAGAACAGCTTCCCCCCTAGTAGCTTTTTCAACTTTCTGAAATAAAAAGTTGTCTGCAATGCAGTCCAGGAACTTATTGGATAGTCTGTGCCCCGCGGTGTTACTTTCCCAACATATATCTGGATAGTTGAAGTCCCCCATCACCACCAAATCTTGGGCTTTGAATGATTTTGTTAGTTGATTGAAAAAAGCCTCATCCACCTCTTCCACCTGATTAGGTGGCCTGTAGTAGACTCCCAACATGACATCACCCGTGTTTTTTACCCCTTTTAGCCTAACCCAGAGACTCTCAACACTTACGTCTCCTATGTCCATCTCCACCTCAGTCCAAGTGTTTACATTTTTAATATATAAGGCAACACCTCCTCCCTTTTTCCCCTGTCTATCCTTCCGATGTTTCCTAAACTCCAGAATAGTGGTCCTGTGGGCTAGAGCTAGCTACATGTGTGATGCTGGCTCCTTATTTCCAGCTACAAAGCTGCCTTAAGATAGGTAAAATGTATTCATTATTTCCCATGTAAGCAGGTGCTGTGGTTGACATGGGTGTTATGCAGTTGATTCTGAGTGGGATGGGAGGTGTTCATGAATGGTTGAGCTAGCCAATAGTCCAAGACTACCTCCTCTTGAAATTAGGGCTGATCAAAATCTTTGTCAATTTCTTTTGACAGAAACTTGGGTTTTTAATTAAAGAAAAACTTATGTGAAAAGGGTCTGGTTCTCCTTACTTACTTTCTTATTAGAAAATCAGCAATTTTTGTTTGGAAAGGGAAAACTGAAGTGTTGGTTACTGATGAAAAGTTAATTTTCTACATAAATTTTTGATCTGCTATAATTACGGTATGGTCCACAGTGTAAACAAGCTTGCAGATACCTATTCTGGAAAGTCAGAAGTTTGAAATTGTGCACTAGATTTCTCATATTACTGATTCTGGAAATGTGAACTTCTAGTCACTTCGTCACCATTTGGTAACACCATGTACAACACTGCAAATCCATTCTAATTGCTTGTTGAATCTTCAGTTGTAGAATGGAAGAGGAATTGGCTGCTCCCTCCACTTCTGCAGACAAAACTGATAGGTAAGGGATTTGAGTTAGCAGGCTAAGGTTGGCAAACAAAAAAAAAAAAAATAGGGTACTAGTGGATCTTATTTCAAATTAATATTTAAATCTGACATTGTGCTTAGCTCTAGATATTAAAGGTTATAGATATCCCATGTTGCCGTTCAAGAAACCACAGTTTAGGAATACTCTTGTTTTCCCCCTTTCTGGGCTAACACTGGTTAAGTCCTTATTCCAGAGAAACACTGTATTAACAGCCTTTCACAAAAGTTTGCTCTAAGCATGGCTGCGTGACAAATGTGTGGGGGCTTTTTAATGGGCGACAATAGGCCAACATTTCACTCTTATGCAGGTGAGCTTCGTGTCTTCATGAACTGTCCCCTTCTTTCTGCAGGACTTCATACGGTCTTCTGTCACATTTTCAATGTAAACGACTCTTGTCATATGGAAGTGTTGTATATAAGCCTCTGACTTAGCAGAAGACTGAAGGTTGGCTATTGCATTAAACAGTCTTTCTTTGATCTGTTTCTTGCAGTTAACAGTTAAATTTATTCTCATGTGAGAAATGGAAAAAATCTTTGTCCCCTTAGTGCTGGTGCACATGAAAGTTCTCCAGCAGTAACTGAATAATCGTGGTGAGGCTCTCTATTTAGCACTTCTATACACATTGCTGGTTGATGTTTGATTCTTGGTGGGAAGAGGTTTGAAGGCTGGATTTAAAGATTCTGGGAAATGGAAGCATGTGACTGAACAGAAAGGGGCTATAAACATTCCTCCAGTTTGTACACGTAGAGATGTTCTCACAACTGTACCGCGACTAACCCAGCCTGTGTTCTATAACTTTACAGTATGGATGTGGATGGAGAAGCCAAGAAACTACTGGGCTTAGGACAGAAACACTTGGTATTGGGAAATATTCCAGCAGCTGTTAATGCATTCCAGGAAGCTGCTAGTGTATTGTAAGTAACTGAACATACCTTTTTCTTTTCTTTTTTTAACTTGAATTCTCATTTTGGGTACATCATTGAAGTGAATCAAACTGAAATGTAGATACTTAACTCAGGCCTAGATAAGCTACGTTTATAGGCAGTTTGCAAGTATCTGAATATAATTACCTGGAAAATTGAGGATTGTACCATGTCTGTGTAGATTTCTTTTGAAATAATGCATTATTTGTGCTGCTTAGACACTTAACTATTGGAGTAGTGACCTACAGTGCCTCACAAATCAACATATCAAGAAACCAAATCAGCGCATACATTGCAAAGTAGGGAATGTTCTGCAATGCAAATCTCCTTAATCTAACCCAGAGGTCAGCAACCTATGGCATGCGTGCCAATTTTTAATGGCACGCTGGAGCCTGCCAGGACTCCAGCATGCCATTAAAAATCCTGCCCAGCCAGGCCCGCTCTCCTCTGTTCTCTGCTCCCCCCGTGGGGGCAGGGAGCAGAAGCATAGCCATGCACACGGGGTGGGCAAATGGCCCCACTCTTCTGGCACAGCAAGCCGCGAGGTCCACGCTCCTGGGCCGGAGCGCCGGGCTGAGCGCAACAATCTATCGGCCCCTCCCCCTGCCTTCTCCTCTCCCCTGGAACCCTGCTGCCGCGTGCAGCGCTCTGAGGGTTGGGGCTGCGCGCTCCCACAGGGCATCGTTTGGCTCCGCGGGGAGGCAGACATGCTCCCTGCTCAACTGGAGCCATGCCGCCACCACGCGCAGCACTCTGAGAGCCAGGACTGTGCTCTCCCGTGGGGCAGTGTGTCTGGCTCTGCGTGGAGCCTCAAGGTAAAGGGCCCCGGGTTGGGGGTGTTGGATAATGGGTGGGGGCAGTCAGGGGACAGGGAGCAGGGTGGGTTGGATGGGGGAGTGGAATTCTGGGGGGTTGATTGGGGTGGGGGTCTCTGGAGAGGGCAGTCAGGGAGCAGGGGGGGTGGATAGGGGTCAGGGCAGTCAGGGGACCGGGAGCAAGGAGGGTACTGGGAGGAGGGGGCAGTTGGGGGGGGGGGGTCCTCTGGAGGGTGTGGTCAGGGGACAAGGAGCTGGGGGGGGGGGGGGTTGTGTGAGTTGGGAGTTCTGGGGGTCCTGTCAGGAGGCAGGGGTGTGGAGAGGGATTGGGGCAGGCAGGGAGTGAGAGGTGGGGTTGGATGGATTGGGAGTTCTGGGAGTCCTGTCGGGGTGGGGAGCAGTTGGATGGGGCATGAGAGTCTTGGGGGTCTGTTTGGGGATGGAGGTGTGGATAAGGGTCAGGGCAGTCAGGGGACAGGTAGGGGGAAGGCTCCAGTCTGGGGACAAGGAACAAGGAGGCTTAGATAGGGGGTTGGGGGCAGGTGTCCCAGGAGGGGGTAGTCAGGGGACAAGGAGCTGTGGGGTTGGGAGTTCTTAGGGGGGCAGTCACCCAGCCCTCTCCCCTGACCCTCTTCTGCACACACACACCACGCCGTCTGCACTGAGCCCCGCACACACCCCCAGGCCCCTGTTCTGAGCCCTGTACCTCCCTCATACACACCCAGCCCTCTGCTTGACTCCTTCATCCCTCTCACCCCAACCCAAGCCCTGACTCTGGCACTCCCACCCATACCTAGCCCCCCCTCTGCCCTGACACCCCCAGCCCTGACTCCAGCCTGCCCCAGCCCTCTGGGTCCTGGCTGCCGGCCCCGCACAGTCTGCTGCTGGTCTGGGGTTCTGGCTAGTGGACCCTTGCCAACCAGGGTCCCGGCCGTAGGCCTCACTCAGCCTGCTGCTGACCTAGGTGAACAGAACCCCAGAGCAGCAGTGGGCTGAGCTGGCCGGTGGCGTAAGATCAACATTTTAATTTCATTTTAAATGAAGCTTCTTAAACATTTTGAAAACCTTGTTTATTTTACAGTACAACACTAGTTTAGTTACATAATGTATAGACTTAGAGAGAGACCTTCTAAAAAACATTAAAATGTATTACCGGCACGCGAAACCTTAAATTAGAGTGAATAAATGAAGACTCGGCACACCGCTTCTGAAAGGTTGCTGACCCCTGGTCTAACCACTAGAGAAACATAATCTATAAATTGCAAGCAAAGCAGAGACAAATTGCTTAGCTTATAGAGGAAAAGAGCATTTAGAACAGAAGATGGTCTGGAAAACCCACTACAATCAGAACTTCCAGTAAAACCATTCCAGTTATCAGAAGGGAGAGAACTGGCATTTGCCTAAGGGTGGAGGTCATGTGGGAGGTAACAGCTTAGAAACTGACTGTCCCACCCAGAAAAGATTTAAATGTTGTATATCTGGCAATGTAAAGCTATTTCAAAACATGGTGCCAATAAGCTGTATTAACTTTTCTTACTTTATAGGGGTAAAAAGTATGGCGAGACAGCAGATCAATGTGCAGAAGCCTTTTTTTACTATGGAAAATCTCTCCTGGAGTTAGCAAGGTATACTAAGAAAGACCCTCTAGTTGGCTTGTCAGTCCTCTGAATACATAGTATATCTCCTTCCTGGATTTTGACATCTTAAGATGGTATTTTAATTTCTTTATAAAGGGGATACAAATGGGGGAGTACTTTGATAGTAGCAACTGAAAACTTTAGTTTGGAGCTTTTTGGATGAAACACCAGTTAAATGTAATTGCTTCTCTTAAAAATAAAAATTTAAAGGAGGTAGCTGTACCTTACAGGTGGGGAATGGGCGTTAGAATAAGGGGGTAGGTTATTGATAGAACGCTTGAACTCAAGGAAAAATAGGAGAAATATACTCTGTAGGACGGGGCAGGCAAAAGGGAACTGTTCTTACCTAGATCTCTAGCAAAAGTCTAACTGGAGTCACTGGGCACCAGTCCGTCTATCCTAAATATTTTTAGAGCGTCATCACCATGTTCTCTTGCCACACAAGTATGGCACGATGCTCACGATCTACTGAAATCAAGAGTCTAGCCTGGAGTAAGAGGCTTTTGCAGTCTAGAACAGGGGTATAGTAGAATAAGAACATAACATAAGAACGGCCGTACCGGGTCAGACCAAAGGTCCATCTAGCCCAGTATCCTGTCTATCGGCAGTGGCCCTTGCCAGGTGCCCCAGAGGAAGTGGACCTAACAGGCAATGATCAAGTGATCTCTCTCTCCTGCCATCCATCTCCATCCTCTGACAAACTGAGGCTAGGGACACCATTCCTTAGCCATCCTGGCGGTAGGTAGGAGAGGTGCTAGGTAGATCAGTCAAATGCTATGTTCCTTTGTGCACAAAATGTATTCCTTGGTGCTTGTGTGCCGCTGACTTGCTTCTATTTTTCTAGAATGGAGAATGGTGTATTGGGAAATGCCTTGGAAGGAGTGCAAGTGGAAGAGGAGGAAGGAGAAAAAGCAGATGACTCAATGGTAGAAAATGCTGATAACGTAGATGGTATGTAGAACTGTCTAACATGCCATAGAGATGCCAAGCTGTATTGCCTTGTGTAAATATCGGACCTGGATTCTTTACTTTGCTGCTCTAGATGATCTGAAACTTTGTACCAAAACTTTTAGCAGGTGAAGGAGTCTTGTTCTATAAATTTCCCAAACCTAGCTAAAAGATTTTTTTATTTTGCAAGAAACACTTCTTTCACACTAGTTTTGACTCAAGGGGTCACAAAACTTGTCAATTGTGAAGCATTACACTCAAACTTCCTTTCCTGTTCTAAGCTTTCAGCCAGCTAGGACTGCTCTGTGCACTTGCAGCAGTACAGTGGAATGTGGTGTCATTCATTTAAGTTGGTCATAAGGGGAGAATTTATTTTGTCAGACTCGCCAAACTGTCCTCTCTGTAAAAGTTCCAGGGCAGCTTTCATTCTATAGTACATTGCAGAGGATTATTGCACGAGGAGGTTTTTATCCATCTAGACAAATGGATTTAACTTGGCATTTCTTGCTCAGCTGTGACTAAAAATGCTAATGCATAAAACTGTATATTGCTTGAGTGGTCATTTACAAGACTGTAGTATCTCCCAGAGTTTGTTGCTTGGGACTCAGCTTCTTTAGATTTAAAGAAGAATCAAGTTTAGGAACATGTGCTATACACACACATTGGAGGGTCTGAGGGTGGTATTTTCAATTTCCGTTAATGCTTTTATCACTAAACTCGAAGAAATGTTTATGCTTCATCTTCCTTAACTATGTAGAAGAAGCAAGGGAGGAGTTGAGAGAGCAGGTATATAACGCCATGGGGGAAAAGGAAGAATCCAAAAAATCTGCAGAAGAGTCTCCAGTACTGAGTGAAGCTGGGAAGGAAACAGAAGGAGAGAATGTGGAGATGGGAGTTAAAACAAGAGAAGAAGAAGCAATTGCTGACATGGAGACAAAGCTTAAAGAGAAGGCAGAAGAGCAGGTAGAGGCAGATATGCAGGAGAAGACAGTGGGAGAAGAGCAAGTGGCAGAAGCTATAGGAGAGCAGGCAGAGGTGGCTGTGGAAAAGGAGGCTCTGGCAGAAGAGCAGGTGACAGAAACAGCAGAAAAGCAAGTCGAGGCAGCTGTGGATGAGAAGGCAGTGGCAGAAGCCACGGAAGAGAGGGTAGAGGAGGCAGTAGCAGAAGCAACAGAAAAGCAAGTTGAGGCAGAAGCCATGGAAGAGCGGTTAGAGGCAGCTGTGGAAGAGAAGGCCGTGGCAGAAGCCACAATAGAGACAGCTGTGGAAGAGAAGGCAGTGGCAGTAGCCATAGTAGAGGCGGCAGCTGTGGAAGAGAAGGCCGTGGCAGAAGCCACAGAAGAGCAGGTAGAGGCAGCTGTGGAAGAGAAGGCCGTGGCAGAAGCCGCGGAAGAGCAGGTAGAGGTAACTGAGGAAGAGAAGGCAGTGACAGAAGCCACAGAAGAGAAGCTAAACAAGTCAAAAGAGGCACTGGCCTCAAAAGAAACACTGTTTGCAGCTGGAAATGCCACTACATCTGCAGAGGGCAAAGAACCAGCTAATGAAATGCAAACTGAAGAAAAAGTTGAAGTAGCTGTTAAGGTAGAAAAAGAGAGAGATCACCTGATGGAAGAGGGAGATGGTGCTAAGGTAGAAAAAGAAGAAGAGAAAGATGACCTGATGGAAGAGGGTGAAGGTAACAGGGATAGGAGAAGTACTTGTGGGTGGATTACTTGATGGATTTGACTTGCTAACCAGGGGTAAAGGTTTACTTTTCCATTCAGAATTTTCTGTTTGCCATAGACTAATGGACACTTGGGTATAAAGTCAGACAAGGGGCACTTGGGTATAAAGTCCTCCAAGTAACTGGCTTCAGTTAAGTTTCAAGGAGCAATGAATAGTTTTAGTTTCCATCTAATGCTTAACTAACTGCAAAGCAAAATCTTTGTGGCTATCATTTTGGGGGCTGTGGCTAGCTTCAGTGGTAATGTTTGGAAAGCAATAACCAGGCTGGTAGAGAATACTGAATGGATGTCCACTTGCATGTGTCTGGGTTTATTGCACTAACCTTCAAATACTTGGAACCACAAGTTGCCTCTGGTCCTAATCTCCAATTCTAGACCATGGGGCAGTAAAGTAGAATCCACTGAATTGATACATAAAATAGAAATCTCCTTGTTATGAGAATTGGAACTCTTCTGTGGAATCTCAGTGAGTGAAGAATGAACTTCATTGTGAAACTTAAATTTAATATCTGATAGGCTTTAAAATTCCATTGTAAATAGGTGCTAGCTAGTACAAGCTTCTTCCTATGTAGCTTTTCATGTCATTCTGCTTCCCTGCTTCATTTAGCTGCTTAACTATTCTAACAAACCAGAAAACAAACTCCATATGCTTTCCAAAATAACATACACTTGAAGAGGCTGCAAATCATCACATGGTATCTTGATATTCCGACAATCAGTCAGAATGACTGCATGCTTGTGCCAGTTGAGCTATTCACAGCCTTACTTAATAGTGACCAAATATCCGTGCAGTTTCTTAATTTCTTTAGCAATCTCTGGACAATATTAAAGGCATCTTTCATGTTGAACATGACAGTGGAACTGTCTGTACCAATCACAAAGGATGTAATATAGCTACACTATAAAGCAGTGGCTCTCAACCCTTCCAGACTATTGTACGCCTTTCTGCAGTCTCATCTGAATATAAATATTACTTATATTTTAATGTATAGCATATAGAGCAGTATAAAGAAGTCGTAGTCTGTATGCAATTTTAGTTTGTACTGACTTCGCTAAAGCTTTTTATGTTGCCTGTTGTAGAACTAGGCAAATATCAAGATGAGTTGATGTACCCCTTGACCTCTGCATACCCCCGGGGTATGCGTACCCCTAGTTGGGAACCACTGCTCTAAAGTATCTTCAGTTACCATACATTGTGCAGATAGACCCTTGTATTCTTTCTCTTGCCTCAAACTCAGTCTGTACCCACAAGAAAAATAGTTCTTAACTTTTATTTCCCAGATGAGAAAAAAAGCACCCTGACATCCATTTACTAACTTTGGGAGTGCTTATTTGACAACCACATCATGGGCTAATAAATGTCTTGTCCTCCAGCCTTGAGTTTTAGTCACATTTGCAGAGGTACATTATCTAAAAGTGTCTTATTAGGAAGCTAAGCACCTAGCATCTTTATTCTCACTCTAATCAATTACGTCTCATCCACAGAAACTTGGTCTGCTTTTGTGGCAGGTAGCCATTGCCAATATGGCTGTTGAATCTGGCTCTAGTTATGGCAGTTACCACAGTTGACCTCTCACAGCCATGTTTTTTGTCAAAAGTAACGGGCTTCCTCAAGAAAAGTAAAATTTGACCAGCTCACAAGCCTGTGTCAGCTTCCGAACATAACAGAGCCGCCTTTTTCCAGATATACACCTCTACCCCTATATAATGCTGTCCTCGGGAGCCAAAAAATCTTACCACGTTACAGGTGAAACTGCGTTATATCAAACTTGCTTTGATCCACCAGAGTGCGCAGTCCATTCCCCTCCACCCCCCAGCACCGCTTTACCGCGTTATAGCCGAATTCGTTCATCTTATATTGGGTCGCATTATATGGGGGTAGAGGTGTATAGTAGATTGCCAAGCTTGTATAAGATACTAATTGTGTATAGCAAGGTTTCCCATCCACTTTCTTTATGTATCAGATAGCTTGTGCCCAAAAGTAAATGCTGGCTGCCATCCATTCCCCTTCGCCTCCCACCCGCTTTCCTCTGGCTTCCTCTTGCTAGGATTAATTATGTAACTCTACATTTAAAGCACTTTGCTGCCCCGAAAATTCACAAGCTGAACTGGTACTGCAATATAGCAAGTTGCCTCATAAAATCTTCTAGTTGTCTGAAATCATAAGCAGTTTGCATTTGAGTTTTAGGCACAGCTACCACACATGGGGTCAGAAATATTATCTTGCTGAAAACATTTGTGACTTGTAGGATGACATACCCGTCATTGGGTGTTTTTACAACTCCATTGACTTCACTGGGAGCTCCCAGGGAATATGTCCAAATTTACCCCTAAATAAACTTCCATTCTAGGCAGTACTAAGTCAGAAAATTTTAATGTTAAACTGCTACTGTAGAACTACAGTAACTCATGTTTTTAGCAAGGTGGGTAGTGCGAAGGCTGCAATGTCACTTTGACTGTTCTAAAGTTGCACATAATATTCACTGAGACAGAGGAAGATGCTTCCTTTAAAATAAAAAATAAAGTCTGTGTATAGCAAATATCCTCATTCTCCTCCACAAACTTTCCTTGCAGAAACAGAAGGATCAGATGAGGAAGATAAAGAAAATGACAAAACTGAAGATGATAAAGAAAATGACTTGACCGTTGAAGATAAGGTGAGCTTTATTGACTTAAATTGATGATGTGTTCTTCCACATTAACTGAGAACTAATGCTTATGGATGAATGGCATTGGTTAAATCCAGGCACAGAAGTGTTCTATTCCTGACTTTGAGCCCTCGTCATATTCTGGTAATCCTGACACCTTTGCAGACACTTCACAGTGAAAATATTACAATCAGCATATTTCTAGTAGTCTTAGGATCAAATTATTGTTACTTGTGAGCTAATGCCCCCAAGATGATATTATTACACTTGTCCTACTTTGCCTTCTTGGTCCTTGCCTGACTGATATCTTTGCGAAGTGGTAGTGGTGCCATTACACATTTTTCTCTGGACCAATAACTACATTCTGGCAGCCAGTGCAGATACAGATTGTACCAGACTGCAGTAGTCTCACAATGACCATACTTCAGCATCACCATTTGCAATACACCGCTTGTAACACCCATCTGATTCTCCATTAATCTGTTAAAAGATTATATCCTCCTCTTTACTTCCACACCTCAACGATTTGGGGTAAGGTGGATTTGACAGGGTTGGGAAGGCAGGAGGTAGTTCTGGCAGCTCATGGATGAGCCTCTTTGGGACAGTTGCCAGGGATATGCATAATCACTAGCGCATGGGGACTGTGTGGCTCTCCTGTGTGTCAGTGCAGGGATTGCATCCTTTTGAATTTTTAATTATGGTGCTGTAGCAATTCAGCACACCTATGCCCTGATTTAAAGGACTTGCTTAACATGGGGTTTCTCAGCCCATGGGTTGAAACGCAAAAATTGGGTCACCAGAATGTGCCAGTGTCACAGAACTGGCTGGGCTCAGCTCTCCACACTAGATGTTGTGGTCTGGGGCGTTGGGTTTCAGCATCACTCAAGTTTGGCCCCTCTGTCACAGCGACAAAGTCGGACCAAACCTGAGCAAAGTTGTGACTGCCTAGAGTGGGGAGCGGAGCCCAATCAGTCCCACAGGACACAAGTTGAGAGGGAATTGTTGGTGTCATGTTCACCAGTAATATCGTCTGCCCATGGGTGTGTGTATGTGCGCACTTCTTTTTGGAGAGTTATTGGCTCACCGCGCCTCTACCCTCCGGTTCCTTCTCCAGACCCACTAACTCCTTCACTGAACCCCTAGGCCCTCTGATCTCTGCCCCTCATGGGCCATGTGGGAGCTGTGTTTTTTGGCAGGGATGTCTTGGTTTTCTTTATCCATTGGTGGGGGGTTTTGCCAGTTCGCATCTGGCCAGAGCATCTGGAATTTTAGCCCTGAGCCCCCTGCCAGATGAACCTCTGTGGGGAGGTAGGGCCAGTATAGAGTCTGGGGGCATCTTAAGATGTGGTAGTGGTGTCTCTGGGTTGCGACAGGTTATCAGGGTTCACAAATGGGTCCTGACCCTGACACAAAAAGGTTGAGATTATCTGGTTTAACATACACCATATTTTAGCAGGCCACTGCACAACTGCTTTAATTAGAATTTCTTTACCCTGTTGTGTTGGTATTGCCATTTGCATCTAATGGATTACCTGGCTTTAACAACCTTACTGAGGTTTTGCTCTAGCTCCTTTATCTTCTAATTCCTCGTCCTCTTAATTAGTAGTATCTTAAAATTAAACAGTTTCAAGGTAATGTTGGCAGAGATTTTCAGTAGTATTCAAATGACTGTAAATAAACTGGAGATGTAGTCTTAAACAGAAACTGAAATCAAGAACTCATCTTGAGTCTCCACTAACTTGAAAAATAGACTACTGCATCAGCTTGGGACAGTCTCTAGCTGCAGTGACAAACGAAACAACTCACTGTGGCTTTAAACCTTAAATTGCTGATGAGCCACCTTTGGTACATTGTTGCACATTGCTTCACTGAGACAAGTCTCCATTTTTTAAATAAAATTAGAATATAATTCTAGTCTCTTCAGGAAAGTGAAGAGGATGACGTTGGAAATCTGGAGCTGGCCTGGGATATGCTGGAGTTGGCAAAAGTAATCTATAAAAGGTAAAACTTGATCTGAGTCTTCCTTTATTTTATTATTTTTTTAAATAAACTTACAGGAAACCACTGGGGAGTTGGCATAATAGAGGTACGCTAGATAAAGAGGGGGAAGCCTCTGATCAGGGTGTTTATAGCAAACTAACTAAAGTTTTCTTGATTTAGACAGGAAACAAAAGAAGCTCAGCTCCACGCTGCTCAGGCTCACTTGAAACTAGGAGAAGTTAGCGTTGAATCCGGTAAACTGCCTATCTGAAATCTGATTGTACATAAAACATGCAGTATTAAAGTGGCTTAATTTCTTGCTAACTTTCACCCTATCTCACCCACCACATACTTATTTAAAATTGCTGGAGAGATCAGATAAACTTCAGACCGCATGGGGGGGAGATGCCCACAAGTTTGAATAATCTTGGGACAGATCTGGGAATAAGCCAATTACCTGCCAACTAAATTCTTGAGCAAAGTGGGGGAAGGCCATGTTGAGCCTCAACTTGCTTTAATTTCTGGAATAGAAATAGTAGTGGCTTGGAAATAGGCGTGTACACAATAGCTGCTCTTGAATGTGGCTCCAGCAACTATAGGATATGGAGAACTTTTTCACCTTCAGTAGTAGGCCAGAAGCCAAACACACCAAACTGCTGTCAGAATGAGATAGGGAAAATACAAATTGAGAACATGTTGGGTTCTAGAAATGGGCGGACTCCGCAAAACACTCAAGTTGGCTTTTTGGTGGTGTTGAATGCTGTTGCTTAATCCTGAGACTTTTGCCTCCACTTGAAGTCTGCCTCTCCCCTTGAAACAATGTAGTTCTTTATCATCTTTGCCATTTTCTGTTTGGCTAGAAAGTGGTTTCAGACTGAATTCATCTGGGAAGGTTCTGTGGGTTAGGATTGCAAAACTAGGGTTTGCAGTTTGTCTGCTTTTATCACACTGTCCCTGCTTCACCTGTATAGTTGTCTTCCCATGCTTGTGTAGGAAAGAGGAAATGCACTTTTAAAGTAACTGTCTAAATTGCTGCCAAAATGTGGGGAGAGAGTTGGGAAGGGAAGTGTAACACTATATGAAATTGACTAACTCAAGTTGAGTGTCCCTTTTATTGTTAGCATCCCTCAGTGAGGCAACTGCTTTCAGTTCATACAGAATCTAAGAGCAGTCTATGGAATAAATTAGATGGGGAGACAGTCTGGTAACTTTGTTTGTTTGGCTTGATACTTATTGTATTTGTAAAGGTTTATGGCTTTTCTGTTGTAGAAAACTATGCACAAGCTATAGAAGAATTTCAGGCATGCCTTGCCTTACAGCAGAAGTACCTCGAGGCCCATGACCGCCTGCTAGCAGAGTCGCACTACCAGCTGGCACTGGCATATCACTACAACAGCCAGTTTGATGAAGCAATTCTGCAGTTCAGTAAATCAGTAGAAGTCATTGACAAAAGAATGGGTGAGTAGACTTGCGAAACTTAACTAGCGAACTGGTTAACTGTCATAGGAAAGCTGGATTGAGCTGAGGTTAGTAACATGGAAGCACACTACTCTCCACAGTTCTCTGAATGGTCTCTAATGAAGGCAGAGAAGGCAAGGGCACTTGAGCTATACGTTGTTGGTTTAATAAACTGCTGACAACTTAAACCTGTATTCCTTTAGTGATGCTGACTGAACGAATAAAGAAAGCAGAAGGAGGATCTACTGAAGATGAGAAGGAGATCGAAGAATTAAAGGGACTACTTCCTGAAATTAAGGAAAAGATAGAGGATTCAAAGGAGTCTCAAAAAAGTGCGAGAGTAGCTGAACTGGCTTTGAAAGCAACTCTGGTTAGCTTTTAGTTTAATTACTTTTCTAGTAAGTTGGCATTAACTAATGGTATAGCTGAAGGAGAGCAGAATCACCCACAACAGCAGGGTTGGCTGTATTGGTCTAGAATTAGTGATTGTCTGCAAATGACTTACCTTCCCATGACCAGAAGCTGTTAAATCACTCAGAATGAAATATGGCTCACTTCCCTTTCCCTTTGGGGGGGAGGGGGGAAGCATTGGACTATCACATGTCACCACTCTGCTTTTCTCTCTTGATAAAGCTACCTCTTATTGGCCAATCAGCTGGCTCTCAACAAAGGGGCTTGAGGAGACAGTGACATCACATGTCGGCTGTTTTGTTTAGCACTAAATAACCATAAGGGCAATGCTCTTTGGCAAGGGTTTGGGTTTTTGGCCAGATGTCAGTAAACTAGACCTGCAGAGATTCCTGGGTACAAAGATACAGCCTAGTTTGAGAGTCCTAAATTTGGTTTAAATCTGGTTCAGCATCTGGTGGTGGCATATATCCTGAATAGTTGTATAGTGTAGCCAGCCTTTCTGAAGGCACTTCTACATTGAAGACCTTTTTAAGGTACCTCTTAAGCAGGGGAACAATTAAGTTCTGCCTATCTAACTGATAGGCAACCTGTTTGCTCATTCACGGTGACATATTAATTTGTTGGGTTGGAATAAATGTCTACAAATTGGGTACTTGGTAGAAGAAACAAAATAACCAACACTGGAGATTAAGTACTTCATAATTTTACAGTCAGAATTGCATTTGTTAATGCAGATATAATAAAACGCCACATCATAGAGAAACTAAACAAACCTATTAAACCATAACTTACTTCATGGTATAGTAGGAACCATGGATTTGTAGTGTAAAGTCCCAGCATGCTGTGGGAGCTCAGAAATACAACTGGAAGCCAGTACTTTGTTAATCACTATAGTTTCTTTCATTTTAGGTTGGAGGAGCTACCTCCAGTTTTACACAGAGTGAAGAAAGCTGTTCTGTTTCCACAGTGAGTGAATTAAATCTGAGTTCTGACAGGCATTTAAATACTACTAAATTGGAAGGTTTTAATGTTTGATGTCACTCACATTACAACCTCTATCTTGTAATAGATTCCTGTAAGAAAACCAGCTGATGGAGCATCCCAGTGTGTTACAGACATCTCTCATCTTGTCAGAAAAAAGGTGTGTCCAGATATATAGCTATTTGGACAAACTACCACTGGCTTGCACTGTGTATCGTTTGATTTCTTGGCTAAACAAAGCCTTTAACTATCACTGTTACACACAGAACAAATTCTGAAAAAGTAGGAATACTGCATAAAACTCCTTTCCACTGGGAGCCAATCAGTCTTCCTGGAGAGTAGCTTTTGATGGTTCCTTGTATGCTTTACAGCACTCAGCCTGATCCACATTAGTTTAACTTCAAAGCTGAATTGTGTGGGTCCTGTAAATAAGTGCTCCACAGACTGAGGCCCTGCATGAAGGAGCACGGCAGGCCAGGCCATAGATATTATAAAGGCAAACAAACAGGCTGAGTTGGGTTCCCTTATTTCCAAGTGGAAATGGAGTATTGGACTTAAATAATAAAGTAGCAAAGCCAGTCTAAATGTGTAGTAGTCTTACTACTAGTAAAATCTGACGACTTGGAGTAATGAAATATGGGCAACCTTAAGGGAAACCAGTGTTTGGTCTTGGTGGTTTTTTTTGTGTGTGTTGTTTTGTGTTTTTAACACTGAAGTGAGTTCTCATTAGTATTTTCCTAATCTAAATCAAATTTCACAGTACTTTTCATTTGCCTACTGTATGTACTGTTACGACACACCATGGCTGTCTGCATTTTGTCACAATAGCCTCTTTCAGTCCATCTCTGAGCAAGTTTGAAACATCTTCCATCAGCTCTGAAGCTTAGATCAGATGTCATGGGTACTAAAAACAAATTTACTAAACAATTTTGTCTTCAGAGGAAACCAGAGGAGGAGACTCAACAGGGAGACAATGAAGCTAAGAAATCTAAACCAGAACCGGCTGTCAATGGTGGTGGTGATGCTGCCCCCAGTGGAAATGAGGTTGCAGAAAAAATGGAAGCAGAGGTGGGCAGCTGAGTCAGGAGTCTGTGCCATGTATATTTCCTTCTCTGTTCAGGCATATCTTTCATGCCTGGTAGATCTAATGCTTTATTGCCTGCTGGTTGTCTTCCTAAGACTCCTATAGAAGGAGCTGGGGATTTGCCCAATTCAGCAGAGTGCATGTTACACACAAGATGTCTGGCCCGTAGTCATTTGGAAAGTAAACTTGCCCTGTAGCATTACCCACTTGGGAGACAGCAACTTGGAGTTCAGTGTATGAAATTACAGCTGAACTAAAACACAAGATTCTCCTTTCTCCTAAAGCACTGGTGTGCAATGAAATAGAAGTCTGTTTGTTCTTAAAATCAAAGGGCTCTGAAGCTGTGAACCTGTCTACATATATATTTGAGTTGTGCTTGGTTCCTGTAACTACTGATGAAGCATAGGTAACCAGTCAATGCAATTCTCCAAGCTACCAAAACTTTCCCAGCTGGTGCATGAATTAACTGATGTGGAACATGTAATACTGGCTCTTAACAAAATTCATTCCTCTCTTTCAGACAGAGAAAAGGCCACAAGTGGAATCAGGGGCTGCAGTTGAAAGTACAGTATGATAGGTCTTCAGTGTGGACCACTCCTCTCCTCTCAAGGAGAATGGTTTTGTATATAGTGTATTTTTTCACTTTGGCAACTTTTGTATGACTTCAATAAAGATTGTAAGCAAATGTTTTTCAGTTTTTTCCTCAATAGGGGCGAGACATAGTCCTGGTACAGCAGTATAGATGAACAAATTCTCATCTATAGTACTGTAAACAAAATGTCCCAAGGAGCTTGACCCAGCTACTTGATGTCTGCAATGACGTAAATTGCATGTCATGGGTGTCTTGCTTGGCTGATGTAGTGGTCCAGGAAGAAGATACAGTTGACTTTCTAGATGTGATCTAGAATTAACAGCCGAGCCTGAAATAAGGAGAAAACTGAGGCAATAATTCTGTTAACAAAGAGGAGTTACAGACAAAACATAACTTTTTTAAAAAGTGTAGGATGCCTCTAGAGTTGGGTTCTTTACTACCAAAGAGATAGGAAAAGCAAACATTCCAATTCTTATGTTTCCAAGTGGTTTCCAAGAAAATGGTGAATGAGGCCTTCATTTGGATGGAAATGCAAATTAAAAATGCACAGAAACCCCATTCTAAAATGGTATTTTTATTATTTAAAGAAGCTTTAACTATGCATGATACTTAAGGTCTTTTCAATTTTTTTTTATATTAACCCAATTTATTAAACTAAACAAAGGCAGCATTAGCTGTAATTACTGCATTGAGCTGATTCTGGTTATGTCCTCTAAGATCATTCTCTGTCTAGTTTTTATTCATAGACTAAAAAGAGAAAACAAGCTTCCAGGTTGCGTTTCATCCCCCCACAACTCACCGATTTCTTAACTTTGAACTAACTAGTCACTGGAACTATTCTCCCTGCACTTGCTGAAGAGGCTACTGCTGTCAAACTGGTTATTGCACTTCAACAAATTCTAGTTTCAGGAGCTTCTACCAGTTCCGTGTTCTGACTTTCTTTTAAAACGGGGCAGCAAATGCATAGTATATTTTTAATCTAATTTTAAATCATTGGGTCCTGGTAAATATTAGTGGTGCACTTCATATCTTGTCCTCTTGGTGAAAGGCAACCAACTTGTAAATTATTCATAGGAACTAAAAGTGGGGAAACCCCCAGTGCAGATTGTGAGTGGGTGTGAAAAGAAGGGAGGCTGTCTCCATTCTGCAAGAGAATGTGATGTTACTAACATCAATGTAGGTTTGAGTTTATCAGTTAATAAAACCATAGTGTGAGGAGGACCACAAATTATGTAACTACTTCTAGTCTGCCCCCCTGCCAGGATGGATGGTTGAGAATTGCCACTGAAGGAGCTTCCCCAACTTCCCTAAGGCAGTTTGTTCCATTGTCTTGCCTCTTGTCCTGCCCTCCGTGGCAAGAGAATTATTCTCCATCTGTATGGCAGCCTTTCAAGTAGTTGAAGACATACATTATACCTTCCCCCATATTCCAAACTAAACCTCCCTAGGCAATTTGTTCCAGTGCAGAACCAGCCTGACAGGAAGTTTTTCCTAATGTCCAACCTAAATTTCCCTTCTTGCAATTAAGTCCATTTTTGTCCTCTCTCTTAACAATCTTTTATCTACTTAAACTGTTATGTCCCCTCAGTCGTTTTTTCCAGACTAAACCAACCCAATTTTTTCCAGTCTTCCCTCATAGGTCATGATTTCTAGACCTTTAATCCGTTTTGGTGCTGTGCTGGGGACTCTCTCTAATTTGTCCCTGTCTTTTCTAAAATGTGGCACCCAGAACTAAACATAATACTGCAGTTGAAGCCTAGTCAGTACAGAGTAGAGAAATTACTTCTCATGTCTTGCTTACACCACTCCAGCTAATAACATCCCAGAATGTTTGGTTTTTTTTTCAGTGTTTGACTCACTTAGCTTGTGATCAACAATGATGCCCAGCTCCCTTTCCACAGTACACTCCTTCCCAGGCAGTCATTTCCTATTTTGTATGTGTGCAGCTGATTGTTCCTTCCCAAGTGGAGTACTTTGCATTTGCCCATGGTGAATTTCAGCCTGTGTACTTCAGACCATTTCTCCAGTTTGTCCAGATCATTTAATCCTGTCCTCCAAAGCACTTGTAACCCCTCCCATCTTGGTATCATCCACAAACTCATAAGTGTATTCTCTGCTATTATTTAAATAATTGAAAATATTGAACAGAACCAGACCCAGAACTGATCCCTGTGGAACCCCACTCATGCCCTTCCGGCATGACTGAACCACTGATTACTCTCCAGGAAGGGTTTTGCACCAATGTCATAGTAGCTCCATCTAGGTTGCTTACGAGAAGGTCTGGTGAGACAGTATCAAAAGCTTTACTAAAGTTAAGATCAGTGAGGAATTACTGTAAGGTGGTAGTTATGGTCCTGAAAATGCAACTTGAAGTAAAACGATGTTAAGTGAATCCAATTTCCCCACAAGAATTAATGTAAATGAGGGTTTAGGTTCTAGGGAATTTTTTTCATCAGACAAAAGACTGCATGCATGCGTGTGCGTGCACAGACACACACAAACTCAAAGTTGTAAACAATTTAATACTGGTACACAGTGATGATAATTGTGAAGCTTGGTTGAGGTGGAGGAGTCAGGGTGGGATATTTCCCTTACTGCTGAAATGATGAACTAGCAGTTGGCTGAGCCCTCAGGGGTTAACTGACTCCGCAAGGCAAAAGGAATGGAGGGAGATATGCACATTTCCCCTTTAAGTACACTGCCTTGTTAATGGGATCATCTTGCTGAGACCACAGCTACTACAAGCTCCCTCTGTCCTGAGCCCTGCTCTATGGAAGATGGGGTAAGTGGGGTGCAGGGGGACACCCTGACATTAGCCCCCCTCTTCCCTCCCCCCAGCACAGCAAGCAGGAGTCTCAGGGAGCAGCACATGGGCAGTGGGGGGAGAGACACAGTTGAAGTGCAGGCAGCTGCTGCACAGGGAACTTAGGGGGGGCAGGGAGCTGCTCTTCCTGCAAGCAGTAGAAAAAGCACGCGGCTGCCAAACAATGTTAGAAGGGAGCATTACAGAACTTTAAACAAGCATGTTCCTTAATTGATGAGCAACGAAACACCGTTAACTGGGATGACTTTAAGTGAGGAATTACTGTATACCCCATTTACTGCTTTCCCCCACTCCATCCACGAAGCTTGTTACCCTGTCAAAGAAAGCTGTCAGAGTGGTTTGACAAATTTGTTCTTGACAAATCCACGCTGTTATTTATCACCTTATTCTAGATGTTTACAAATTTGATTGCTTAATTATTTGCTTTACTATCTTTCCAGGTACAGAGGTTAAGCTGACTGGTCTGTAATTCCCCAGGTTGTCGTTATTATAGATTGGCACTATATTTGCCCTTTTCCACTCATCTGGAATCTCTCCTGTCTTCCATGACTTTTCAAAGATAATTGCTGATAGTTCAGATTGCTCCTCGAGTATTCCAGGATGCATTTAATCAGACCCTGGTGATTTGACGACATCTAACTTGTTTAAGTAATTTTTAACTGGTGCATTTCCTATTTTACTGGCATTCACTATGTTACAGATCCAATCGCCACCAACCTTCTTGGTGAAAGCTGAAACACATAAGTCATTAAGCACCTCTGCCATTTCCACATAGTCTGTATTTGTGCACTTGGGTTTTCTCACCTAACTGTAGCCCCTTACATTTGTCTTTGAGGAATGTCATTTTGTTGGCTATAGACTCATTCTCCAAATTTATCAAGAGCTCTTTGAATTTTAGCTATATCCTCCAAAGAGTTTATAACCCCCCAACTCTGTCATCTGCAGTTGAAATCAGTATGGTCTCTATTACCATGTTCAGATCATTAATAAAAATGTTACCACCATCAGACCCCCAACAGATTGACATAGAACACCACTTGCGACCACTTTCCAATCTGACATCATTCCACTAATACTCTTTCTTTGTGGTTGTTTAACCAATTATGTATCTATTTAATGTAGTTCTACCAAGCCTGCATTTCTCCAGCTTGCTTATGAGAATGTCGAGGGAGTGTGTCAAAAGCCTTGCTAATGTCCAGGTATTATGTCCACTGCCTTCCACCATCCACCAAACCAATTAGATTGTCAAAGAAGGTTAATACAGTTAACATAGCTTTCTTACCTCTTGCTGGGTTTCTGCCTTCTCCTGTGGCATCAGATCTGTAATTTTAGCACCATCTGGCTCCTTCTGGTAAAACTCTATGCCTTCCTTGGGGAGATAGGATTGATTGATACCCTGAGGATAAAAGATGGAAAGCTAACAGAGTGGGGAAACTTAAAAGATAGCTTCAATTGTGCAGTGTTCTTGAACATTTTTGATACCAGGGACCAGCCTGCTTTCTAAACTGTCAGGGAGATCGTATGCACCAGCACTGCTCCAGTGACCAGTTGTTTAGAAACACTGCTCGGGTACATGTAAAACAATGAAAATCAGATGCCTGCAAGTCACCAGGGCCTGATGAAATGGATCCTAGAATACTCAAGGAGCTAATAGAGGAGGTATCTGAGCCTCAAGCTATTATCTTTGGAAAATCATGGGAGATGGGAGAGATTCCAGAAGACTGGAAAAGGGCAAATATAGCGCCCATCTCTAAAAAGGGAAATAAAAACAACCCAGGAAACTACAGACCAGTTAGTTTAACTTCTGTGCCAGGGAAGATAATGGAGCAAGTAATTAAGGAAATCATCTGCAAACACTTGGAAGGTGGTAAGGTGATAGGGAATAGCCAGCATGGATTTGTAAAGAACAAATCGTGTCAAACCAATCTGATAGCTTTCTTTGATTGGATAACGAGTCTTGTGGATAAGGGAGAAGCGGTGGATGTAGTATACCTAGACTTTAGTAAGGCATTTGATACGGTCTCGCATGATATTCTTATCGATAAGCTAGGCTAATACACTTTAGATGGGGCTGCTATAAGGTGGGTGCATAACTGGCTGGATAACCGTACTCAGAGAATAGTTATTAATGGCTCCCAATCCTGCTGGAAAGGTATAACAAGTGGGGTTCCGCAGGGGTCTGTTTTGGGACCGGTTCTGTTCAATATCTTCATCAACGACTTAGATGTTGGCGTATAAAGTACGCTTATTAAGTTTGCAAATGATACCAAACTGGGAGGGATTGCAACTGCTTTGGAGGACACGGTCATAAATCAAAATGGTCTAGAAAATTGGAGAAATGGTCTGAGGTAAACAGGATGAAGTTTAATAAAGACAAATGCAAAGTGCTCCACTTAGAAAGGAAAAATCAGTTTCACACATACAGAATGGGAAGAGACTGTCTAGGAAGGAGTATGGCAGAAAGGGATCTAGGGGCCATAGCGGACCACAAGCTAAATATGAGTCAACAGTGTGATACTGTTGCAAAAAAAGCAAACGTGATTCTGGGATGCATTAACAGGTGTGTTGTGAGCAAGACACGAGAAGTCATTCTTCTGCTCTACTCTGCACTGGTCAGGCCTCAGCTGGAGTATTGTGTCCAGTTCTGGGCACCGCATTTCAAGACAGATGTGGAGAAATTGGAGAGGGTCCAGAGAAGAGCAACAAGAATGATTAAAGGTCTAGAGAACATGACCTCTGAAGGAAGGCTGAAAGAATTGGGTTTGTTTAGTTTGGAAAAGCGAAGACTGAGAGGGGACATAGCAGCAGTTTTCAGGTATCTAAAAGGGTGTCATCAGGAGGAGGGATAAAACTTTTTCACCTTAGCCTCTAATGATAGAACAAGAAGCAATGGGCTTAAACTGCAGCAAGAGAGATTTAGGCTGGACATTAGGGAAAAGTTCCTAACTGTCAGGGTGGTTAAACACTGGAATAAATTTCCTAGGGAGGTTGTGGAATCTCCATCTCTGGAGATATTTAAGAGCAGGTTAGATAAATGTCTATGCGGGATGGTCTAGACAGTATTTGGTCCTGCCCAGAGGGCAGGGGACTGGACTTGATTACCTCTCGAGGTCCTTTCCAGTCCTAGAGTCTATGAATCTATGAATGTCTTACTGGGGTAGTGATGAGGTGCCTCTAACCTTGTTAATCTAAGAGTCCCAAACATTCAGTGGTGCTGGATCTCAAAGATACTGTCTTGGAAACTAAGATTCAGTGTTTACTTCTAGACCAGGTAACTAGAAAACTCTAGCTGGACAGATGTGTATGTATATAACCTCATTCAAATAGGAATACAGGAAGACATTCCCTCCCTTCACAACCCTTTTCAGGAAGTCTGACTTTTTTTCCTTGCCATTGTCAATAAACTCTGCCCTCCAGAACCCTGCTGATAGTGACTAGTTAAATTAAGTGCCAAGCATAATACAGCACGAAATTCTTTCAATTTATGCTTTAATTTCACCCTCCATTTAGTGATATACACACACACACACACACACACAAAATCCCTCTACCTCTCTATTGCTGATAGAAGGGATAATCAGACCTCAAGTGATTTTTAAGATCATAGTGTGTGACAGTAAAACTTGGGTGTTCAGGCTCCCAGGTTATATGCACTTTAACCACCGTCCTCTTTCCCTCCTTTAGGTGAAAGTAGAGGTAATTACTACATGTCCTGTAACGTTCGAAGGGTAAACAATCTTGTGGAAGTTCCCTTCGGTCTATTTTTTTCCCCTCTGCTATTGACACTCCCTGTAGATGTCCTGTTATACCTGGTACTTCCGGCTTTTGTAGCAAGTATCTTCCATTGCAGTCAGATATTCTAAAGTAGTGGGGTCTATTCCTTCATGTGCGTGCCACTGCCGTTAGTAGTGGTGAGCTGTGGCTGTCTGCTTGGAATCTGCATTGTGAATAACTTTGGTACTAGTGTGGGAACCCACCTGTACTCTTCAAGAAAATCCACGACTTATCCCATCCATCAATGTTCCCATGCTGGTGCTGATTCTTCTTGCAAGTACTGAGCAATTAGAGCAGTGCTACTGGGCAGTGATGTGTTGTTAGCAATTCTGTTTTTTAGCTAAGACCTAAAATGGGTTTCCTGACCACCACTGAGCATTAAATATTGCATGGCACATGCTCCCCAAAGTGGTGGCACTGTGGTTTCCTGGACAGATTCCTACACAAATGGGGTCTGCCTCCATATGTTCATTGGTAGTATCAAGGGTGAGGAAACCCTATGGCCAAGTGCCAGTTTAGTTCAAAGGAGGACACCTGCACCCCTCTACTGACACCGACGCATCAAAATACTCACCTGTTTGGGGGGCAGGCTAAGCTCTTCATCCCGCCTACCATCTGCTATACGGACAACCACAGATGCCCCTTTTACCAACTGAATCTGTGAGATGGAGAACACCTGTCAGCCTGGTGTTTGGGGATAACTGAACAGCACCCACACTTGGAGTCAGATTTAAAAAACCCTTGGCTCCTAGCTGATCTCACTGTGACACTGACCAGAGGGATGACTTGGCCGGGTTATGGATTCTGTGCTCTCTTTGCACTCCGGATAGTTACAAGCACTGCACTATGTTGGTCTTGACAGACACAGTAGCCTAATACTTCAGGCTCTGCGCTAAAGTGAGCGCATGTGGGGAGATCCATTTTAATTTGCTAAAGGAGGTTACTACCCTTGTGCAAAGCAGGTACAAAATGGCACTCAATCAGCATTCTCTGGGCAGCCCAGGGACAGCATTGCACAGCTGTGAATGAGATGAAGTGGAAGGCAGTGCAGTGCTCCATCAAAGCTCTGGCACGTGAGTGACTCCAGGCTCAGCTGTATGGTATGCAGGATGTCTACACTCAACTCACTGGTACCTCTTAAACTGCAACACCAGACTTTTTGTACGTAATATAGTCCACTTCGGAGACAGCATTTCTCTATCGACAGGAGGCATAGAAAGCATTCAAATTTGGGACAAGCCTAGAAGCATTTGGTCCGAGACTGACATGTATCTGTGTTGTACTTGCGAACAGATTGACGCATCAATAGACATCAGACCAGCCTAAAGTTCAGTGTTGGAGGAAAGATTAAAGGGAAACCCCTAGTGAAGAAATTTTTTGTTTTACGCTTTGCCAAAGGTGCTAACCAGCATAATATATTACAATCCACCCAGCCCCCTCTTACATTTCAAACAACTAAAACCAGCTGGGAGGCTAATGGGCCTTTGATTCCTCCAAGACCATGAGCAGTTTGAAAAGAATACGCATGTTTCAGGGTGAGAGCTCTGCAGCACGGGGGAGGTAACATTTAGTCTTGATGATTTCACTTTAGAGGGCTTGTGGAAAGACTCGGTAAAAGGGGTTAAAAGCGACCCAGGAGAGGGCTGTGGCAGGGGAAAGGCTAGGCTGATTGGGGAAGCAGTCAAAGCTGTGGCCAGCTCAATCAGGGCCCAGCTGGGATGATGAAAATAAGAGGACAGTGGGCCAGGAGCTAAGACTCTCTCTCTAGCTTTCAGAAGAGAAGGACCCAGATGCCTGGGAAGCTGAGGAGGGTACCTAGGGTGGAGCAGGGCTGGGGAAGGGCAGAGGGAGCTCCAGCCTCGCAAAGCCCCAGGCTGAGTTAAGGGCCCACAAGAAGGTATTGGGGTTGCAGGGGGCAGCCCAGAGATAGGCAGAGGCAGCTGGTCCAACCTCCCTTGCCGATGATGCAGTCTGCCCCAGTGAGTGGGGCCTAGATGATGACTGGCAGTAGCCACTGAGGCAAGGGGAGGATAGAGGGTTGGGGGCTCCCCTGGGTGGAGAGACCCAGACTGTGGGTTGCTGCTAGGGGGCAGAACCCTGATGTAAAGGGCACTAGGGTCCGGGAGGGACACAGGAGCCAGCAGCAGGTGAGACACCGGCCTGCAAGGGGCACTCCAGAGGCTGGAAGAGCTAATTCCCAGAACAACCAGCAGGAGGTGCTGCGCTGGTGAGTCGTCGCCCTGCCGCAGGGCTAGAGATGAGTTTTCTGCTTGTCTGCACTACAAAATTCAGCCTTGAACTGAGCCCAGACGGGTCTGTTCTGCCTGTCCTCTGGGGAACAGCCGTATTGTGCAGCTGGCACATACAAGACAGTGCTGAGGCCTGAAGCAGAAAAGAAACTCCATTGGCTCTGCAGGGCTAACAAGATTTTTACTCCTTTAAGGCCCTAGTTCTGACCCAATTGGCATCAAGGGGAATTTGACCATGCAGTGGAGTGGGTCAGGAGTCATTTTTACAGGTCATTTTTCATCCCAGCCTTAACATGTAGACTTGTCTCACTATTGCACAGTGGTTAAAAACCACAGTGCACTGGCGTGGCATGATTACTCACCACTTTCCTGTCCACCAGCCCCTGCGTAACGCTGGCACACGTGGCGTGGCATGATTACTCACCACTTTCCTGTCCACCAGCCCCTGCGTAACGCTGGCACATGTCCCTTGGGAGATGGAGATCACAATGTTCTGTAGAAACACAAGCAATTCTCACCCTTAGCTGAAGAACTAGTCTGCACACACAACAGCAACTGCAACGTGTCGCCTCCCTCGCCACCCCCATCATTCTCCCCAGTGGCAGCACAAGATGAGTCCAATGGAGAGGAGCAGCTGCAGAAGCAGCCAAAGATGGGACCTTTTGCCAGTCAGAGAACTCCTGAGACTGGACTTTCTCTGCCCTGTGCTGATAGGCTGTTTCTCCATCCCTCAGAAGCATTTCACCTCAGTGTCACGCCCACACGTGACCCAGCTGCCCTGTCCCCTTCACTTAATGTCTCTCTCCCATCACGTCTCTTTCCATTTAGCTGATCTCCTCCAAATTAACCCCCGGCCCCTCACTCCAAAACCCTGTGCACTAACATGCCCTTTGCTGCCCTCACACTGTTCGTTCTGCATGTGTGTTACCCTAGTAGCCAACACAGGGAGGGGGAAGGGGAGTATGTTGACAACGGGATAAAAATCCACAGCGGGCCCCAGTCAGCTGGCCTGGAAAACTGCTGTGTAGATGTTTGGGCTCAGGCTGGTGCTCGAGCTTTGGGGCCCTGTGAGGCAGGGACCCTGCCAGCTGTGGGTTTTTGACCCTGTGTAAATGTATCCTTAAAGCGTAAGCTTTTCAGGACAGTGACTGCTGCTTTGTACAATGCCCAATTGTCCCGCTCTTGGCTGGTCCTGGGTCGCTACCGTAGCAAAGATGACATCATAATCCTTACAGACTAGGGCACCTGAGACGAGGATGCTGAGTACTAAGGGATCTGACTAGCAAGGGAAGGGGAAATGAACCCTTCTCTCTGTGCAGCACTTTTCATCCCAAAGGTGCTACAGAAAAGCGTGAAGGCACCTGGGAGAGCTGCATTTGACCACCAGGGGGTCCCCGATGAGAACTGGTCTGTACCTGGCTCGGAGCTCCCTGGTACAGAGGCAGCTGATAAACATCAGTGTTGCAGTAGCCACTAGAGAACACTTGGAGAACAGCCCACGCTTCTCTCCCCAGTACGTAGTGCAGCCTTTCGCAATCTTTCCTCATGATTCCTTTTGGCACAGGCCTGCTGGCTGCTTCTTTGCCCAGAGTGTCTGGCTCAGGGTTCACTAGGACTTCGTACAGGTGGATAATCACCGTTAGATACTCATTGTAAATCCTCTGAGGAAAGGACTGGAAGGAAAGAAAACATTCACTGTGGAAAACAAGAAACCGATCATGAAACTCGAGACCATTTCAGGGGCAGAGGCGGAAGCTCTGTTCCTAAAAACAAAACACTACAATGTATAACCTAACGGAGCAGTGGCTTTAGCAGCTGGCAGCCTGGGTTCTGACTCACTATGTAACTGCTGAGCTTCCGTTTGTCCTAGCTGCAAAAATCAGGACCCTCTGACCCTGCTTTGGAGTTCACACCATGCCTCTTGGTCTGACGGGGCTCGAGTCTATTGCCCTTCAAAGCCTATATCTCCAGGTTCTCTCCGCGAGCAAGGCAGGGTTTTAACATTGACGCTGGCTCGAGCTATGTTGTAACGTATATTTAAGACGTTGAGTTGCAGGTGTGCTTAGAGCCTCATCAGGTGCATTGTATCAGGACAACCAACTCTCTTAACCCGTTCTACTTTCTTCCTTTATGTTCCTATGTAAAGAGAAGCACCTGCAGAAAGCATTACCTTGAATCCATCCAGCCACACAGGCCATCGCTGGTAGCTGTCAATGTCAAGCTCCTCCACAAAGACAGGACGATCGTATTTTAGCCAGGGTCTCCCAAAATAAAAGGCCCCAGGGGGATTGAAGCAGAAATGAGCCACTGTCAGACCAGACCAGGGTAGATTCTTGGCACCATCCACTGCAAACTGGAACAACCAAGAGCAAAGAGATCAATAGCCAGGGACATTTGTAATCCAGAGACCGTAGATGGACGGACTAATACCAGCTGCACACCACGAATGGATGGTCAGAACTGCCCCACACAACCAGGAGTCTGACTGGGGGAAGGGAAAAGGAAACACCTCTCAAATTGTACTGTCAATTCCAAAACAGTTGGCTGGTTCTGCTAGAGTGACCAGAAGTGGACTAGTTAACGACTGACATTTTTTAAGTCATTGGCAGAGTTTAGCATTGACGTGAGGGCAGTGCGCCTCTGATTCCTGCTTCCAGACTCCGTGTCTCTGCGTCTCAGCCAGATAACCCCAACCTGTTTTCCTTTGCAACCACAAAGGGTGGAAACTTTTTTTTTTCTTTGATTTTTGGGTGGTGGTGGTGAGAATAAAATCTTAAATTCTCTAGAAAGCGGCAGGGCCCCAAAGCAGGATGCGTGCAATGTGTGTCTGTGGATCACCTGGGACCAGCTCCATCCGAGCCCCATGTGGAACCTACACAAACGCAGCAAGTGTGTGGGATGAAACCCTTTGCGCTGACAGTGGTCTTGGACACTCTCCCCTGGTGCCAGGAGAACATCAGATTATTGAAGCAAGCCAATGGTACGGTCATTCTATTACCTATGTGGGGCCCAACAGCTGTTCTCTGACTAAGAAACGCACTCCATGAATCACCTGCAAGATAGTCCTGACCTCAGCACCAACCTCTCTCTTTGTAAGCCCAATTCCAGTGTCCACCAGGACACAATACAATCATTTAAGACTATGATTTGCAATTGGACCTGCAGGGGATTCAGGCAGGCAGCATGCAATTACCGGAGTTAGAATTTTGGGATTTACCCCTCTCATCTTGCAAAATTGCCATGGGCTCTTTAACTCTCCCAAGCGATCAGCACGCTGGTTTTACATCTTATCCAAAAGACAGGGCTGATCACTTCTGGCAGCTCTCACAAGCTAAGCAGAACCAGGTCAGTACTGGGATGGGAGAGCATGAGCTCTTAAGTAGCAGCACTAAATCAATGCGCTCCCATGGGGCAATGTCTACCGATGGACTGGTAGTTCCGCTGCAGGAAAAAGAAAATACATGGCCAGTTCCTCAGTTTGTCCGAGGCTCAAATCCTTCCACTCAGGCAGTAACTGGGGAGCGTAGAGGGATGGCATCCAACTGTGAAACGTTTAGTGCTGCCTCAAGTGCTATATTTTTAAGTCACAGCCACAGTAGAACCTCAGAGTTAGGAACACCAGAGCTACAAACTGACCGATCAACCACACCCTTCATTTGGAACTGGAAGTGCACAATCAGGCAGCAGCACAGACCAACCCCCACCCCCCCAAAAAAAGTTAAAAGTAAACTACTGAAAAATACAGGAAAAGTTTAAAAAAAAGATTTGACCAGCTAAGGAAACTCTTTCTGGGCTTGTTTCATTTAAATTAAGATGGTTAAAAGCAGCATTTTCCTTCTGGATGGTAAAGTTTCAAAGCTGTATTAAGTCGATGTTCAGCTGTAAACTTCCAAAACAATCAGAACATTTTGTTCAGCGTTATGAACAACCTCCATCCCCAAAGTGTCCGTAACTCTGAGGTTCTACTGTACATACTATTGCTCCAAATCTGTGGCCAGCTGGACTTCACGGCAACAGTAGAGGTAGAACTCAGACCCTCTTGCTCAAGGACACTGGCCTTTATGATAAAGGAAGGTCTCTGCTATCCATGAGCAGTATAGGGCCAGTGATACACAGCCAAGTATTTCTTATTTCACCCAGAAGAGGACAGGCCCACACACAGGCATTAGCCAGTACATTTCACTATACCCGTTTGCTGTTCACCTTAATACCATATGTAGGGAGGTATCGAGAGACATAGGTAAGGTTGAAAGGCTGAGGGCTGCTGTCCGTCGTCCTGGTCAATTTCTCTTTGATCCAAGCAGAGATCTCCTCATCTGTATTCAGCTCCAGGCCTTTGTTTCTTGCAAGCTGAGGGGCAATCTCCCGAACCAGCACTGCAGACCTGAGCACGGGGGGGAAATGAACAGAAAGCCACGATGTTGAACAGAGGCATAAAGTCAGGAAAGGCTGCAGAGAGAAGTGCTTCATCCATCTCAAAGCAACACCCCGCACCTCTCACTCAGGCCCAGAGAGAAGCACGGGGAGACAGACGCTGCCTGGCTGGAACCATCCATGGGGGGTGACCAAAGATTACATACAGTCTGCTTGGACTGGAACTGCGGAGGGCACTGTAGGTCAGGACGGAGGCACCGGCTGAGCTGTAGCGGGCTGGCTGCAGGTCCAGAACAGACTGGGAGAGCTGGTGGGAGCGTGTCTCAGGACTGAAATAATGGAGGGGAGGCTGCGGGTCAGGCCTGAGATGTCTTGGTGGAGCTGAGTGGGGGAGCCCAGGATAGCAGGGGCTGCAGATCAGGATTGAGGGGCACTGGCAGAGCAGCGGGTGGGGCACCTTCTTGCATTCGAGCTGGTGGCACACAGTCCTAGCAATGCTATGCCAGTGCCTCTGCTGTTCCTGTCCTTTCAGGGGCAGCAAATTCACCCACACAATTAAGCCCAAAGAAGAAAAGCTCATTTTTCTCAGGCCCCCGGCACCAGCTCACCTGTTTCCCATGGTGCTATAGAGGCACCTCTCTCCGGCGGTGGGCATGACTGAGTCTGAATAATAGACCCCGTCTGAATAGTCAGGTCTGGGCTGGAAGAGGCCGAGTCTGACCCAGTCCGCCTGGGGAACCAGGCTTCTCTGCAGGGTTTGATGGCTGGAGTCCATGGGGGCTTTGAGCAGCCTGACTAGGAGGCTGGCACATGGGACGTACCTGTGGGTAGAGGAGCGGCACAGGGGTGAGACCCTGCTCAGTTCACAGCAAAGCGCGGGACGTTACAGAGACAAGACACACACAAGAGGGGAGTGAGCCGGCTGGGAGCCGGGTGCGAGGCGTTACCGTCCTGCGGAGGTGAGGGCACCGACAGAGAACGGCTGGTCCGTGGCAGGGCCACTGTGATACAGGCGAAGCTGGTGGGCACCCTCGTTCAGAGAGACCTAATCAAAGCAAAAGCTACAGGTCACTCGATCCACTCTCCACTGCTAGCCACAGCTTCCCCCTCCGGAGGGGCAGGAATCGCTCTGCGAACCCATGGCTGCCCCCAACACTTTCCTGGACAGACCCTGCAGGGCATGGACGAGCTGCCTCCTAAGCACATTCCAAGCCTACAGCTGATCTCCAGCCTTGGCCTGGGAAGCCCTTGAGGTCATTGGATTCCTGGTTTCAGCAACAATCCAGCTTGCCCGGATCCCCGCACCTCACCCCACCCCAGAGCACAAGGGACCTCGCCCAGATCCCCCCCACACGCCTTGCCCTTCCCCAGAGCACAGGGGAGCTCGCCAGGATCCCTGCGCCTCGCCCCACCCCAGAGCATGGGGGAGCTCCCTCCGCCTCGCCCCACCCCAGAGCACAGGGGAGCTCCCTCCATCTCACCCCGTCTCAGAGCACGGAGGAGCTCCCTCCGCCTTGCCCTGCCCCAGAGCATGGGGGAGCACGTCCGGATCCCCCCCACCTTGCCCCGCTCCAGAGCACGGGGAAACTTGCCCGGATCCCCCCTGCTGCAGAGCACAGGGGAGATCACCCGGATTCCCCCACCACAGAGTATGGGGTACATTTCCCAGACCCCCTACTTGTCCTGCCCCAGAGCACAAGGTGGGCTCACCAGATCCCACTGCCCTGTCCCCAAAGCATGGGGGGGGAGCTCACCTGTATCCCCTGGGAATCTGAAGCAGGGGCTCTGTGTGTCCCAGATTCCACAAAGAGATTGAGAGCTGCCCAGCCAATCAGGACGAGCTTGGAACTGAACCGATCCAGGGAGCAGAGCTGTAAGAATCAAAGGCAGCTCGGTGTCAAGTCATAGCCCCCCAGGGGAGACCCTGCACCTGCATTGAAGTGCAAGGTGCTGGCCCAGCTGTGTCTAACACCTCACGAACTCTTGTCACTCGCAGGGGAAGAGCAGCTCCCCTCTCCCGCCCCACACAGCAGTGGCTTGTCATCTCCCCGGCTGGCAGGATCTCTGCAGCTGTCATCTGCCTGGCCGCAGCACAGACCTTTAGCAAGAGCGTAGCGGAGGGCGGCACTGCTGGATTCCGGATCTCCACGCTATAGCTGTAGAGTGGCTCAAAGATATTGCTGCTCAAATCAATGCCGGTGGAAATGTCTGGCCCAATTCTGAAAGGAAAAGGCCGGGGAGAGAACATAAACCAAAGATCAATATCTCCCGGGAGAGAAGTTTGGGGCCGTTCCACTGTTCTCCGAGCTCAGACCGGGGGGGTCTCGACATGCTGCACTAGGATCACTTCAACCCTTGTGTATTCGGGACTGAGATCCATCTCGCACCGGTTAGACAAGTCACCCTGCACCTGCCAAGCGGAGTAGGAGCAGCGTGTCTGTGCAGGGCTAGCATGCACCATGGGGTCCCCAGAAGTCTCCACCTCATGACCCAGCATTTGCAAGTTCAGTAGTTCACAATGATGAAGGTACAAGAGGCAGAGGTAAATGTGGATGATGCACTAAGGTACATGCATTTTCATTACCATTCCTGGCCCACCTGCACCTCCCCAGGCCCTGGTTCTGATCCAGAGCCCAGGGCTTGTCATTACCCCGCTGGACCCAACAGCTCTAGATGACATTTTGAGAGAGAAGAGATGATGGCCCGTGAATCGCTCCTCCTTACTGGTGGTAGCTGCTGTCAAAGATTCGGCCAGTGACCTTAGTGACGGTGACGGCATCGGGCAGGAACCGGGCCCCATCGATGTGCAGGTCGAAGCCGTCTGCGGCGCTGAAGGGCTCCGAGGCGAGCGTCTCCCTGGTGTGATGGATGAACGCCGCCTGCAAAGACAGCACCGGATCTTATTGCGGACCCCCCCTCAGCCGCCAGCTGGGGCGTGGGGGTGGGTCCCGTTCTTCGGGCAGGGAATGAGATGGGGCCGTCACTGCTGATTACAAGACCCTGCCTCTTGGCAGGGGGTTAGATGAGACAACCCTTCTGGGTCTGTGGTTCTATGAGGACAGGTGGGGATGCTGAGCTCAGTGAACCTAACAAGCCCCACATCTCCTGTGCGTGGGCACTACACACAGTGAAACACGGAGCAGCACCATGGGGCATTGTAGTGAAGGCTGCGCTGGCCCACACGAGAGAAGGGGACGCACAGCCCACTTCACTCCTCCCCTGGCTGAACTGAGAAGACCCCCAGAGTCAGGACAGAGGGATGCCCCACCCAGGGCTGAGCATGCCGGCTCCGATGCAGATCCAAGCAGGGCAGTATGTTTCCCACTCCAGCCCAGTTCATAAGTGAATGCTCCATTTCCAGTGCGTCTGCCTACCCCCGCTACGTGCCGGGGTGCGGGGGGTTGCTGGATCGGGGCTGAAAGCACCTCTCACTCAGAGACAAAGCCTTGGAAAAAGGGAAAGCCCAAGTCCGGAGGCGTATCAGAAGCCAGTGGGCTGAAGGCTGCTGGTTGGCTGCCACGTGCTGAGCCCCCAGTGGTCTCTCCCCCGCTCAGCAGACTGGGGATGCGGCAGTGACACGCACAGAATGTGGGAGTTTCAGACCAGGTCAGGAGAGAGACGTCTAATGCCAGCAATCATGCCAAGGGCAAGACTCTGCCTGTCTCCCTGGCCTGGCTCTGCCTTTAACCCCTCTGTGGGCAGGAGACTCAGCCCTCCTGCTTTGCTTGGAGACCCCAGGGCCTGGGCACTGGGGCACTCACCCAGGGCCAGTCCCGCGGCTGGCTGAGAGGGACTGGCGACTCGGGGGGGAAAGGCTGCTCCGGCTTCTCGTCGCTGAACAGGTGCAGCCTCACGCTGGCACTGCCGTATGGCTTGAAGCTCTTGTGCTGCCGCTCCTCGGGCTGAGACGGGCACCATGCCGCACCCATGGAGACAAGGCAGGGGGGGGGACATCAGTCAGGGTGCGATGCTGGCTGTGCCCTGAGAAGTGGGGTCTGTGCTGGTGCTGAGCAAGGGGATCAGGATGTCCCTTCATCACAGGCCTGGCTGGGATGTGAACAGGAGCTCTCCAGCCAGTCTTCTGCTAGCTCCTTCCACAAACACGCCGAGCCAGATCCTGAGCCCCTGCTGTGGGACTATCCCTGGGCAAAACACCCCTCCTCTCGCCATCAGAGCCTGGCACAAACCTTCCTATGTTTGCACAGACTCAGGCCCAGCCAGTCAGACCATGAGCTTTCCCATATCCAGGTTATATGGTAACAGGCCCCCAATGAATGGGGGATAATGGAATCTTATGAGGGTCAACCAGGGCAGGAGACAGAAATCCAGGACATCATAAAGAAATAAACTTCCAGGCCATATTTCCAACACTGTTCCTGTTCTCTCAGCTCCCTGCTTAACTAACCCTCCAAAATGCGAAAAGGTGATGCTGTAACTCAAGGCATTGCAACACCTCTGTGCTGATGCCTCAGAAGAGCTGGGAGCAGCATTGCCAAGTCTGCCCTGCCGAGGCCTGCAGCCAAAAAAGACATTCCTACGTTTGTTTCCATGCAATAGCGTTTGCTCCCCAACAGCAACCAGGGAACAACCTAGAAACTTTGTTCTCCTGGCAAATTTTAACCCTGAACGGGATGGAATGGAAAACTGGAGAAATGCATTAATTAACGGCGCTTAGAACAACATAATGAGAAAAAAAAATCAGGGAATCAAGGAGGAAACATTTTTGTGCCCGGCGAAAGCCTCCGCGCACCTGCTGCGCTTTCCCACAGCAGGAACCAGCGTGGTGGTGCAGAACGTGCATTGCTCACGGAGGTCCCATAAGCATCACTTTATATATCCCTTGTAGACTGCCACTGTTCACAGAGGCCCTGCTCATGCAGTCCTTACCATGGCAAGTCAGTGGGAGTTTTGCCAGAATTAGGACAGCAGGCTCGGGCCCTCAGCCGCCTGCCTTGTTTGTCCCATTATTATCGTCCAGTGGGGTTAACCCCAGGGACATCACATAGGCTTCTGTAGGCCCAGCAGCGGGGACAGACTTACCAGGACTGAAAGCGTATGGGCAGGAGGCACAGGGCCATGATACAGGGTCAGATCATGGGGCCCCGTGTTCCAGGTCACTGCTCGTAGGCCCCCTTTTCTCACCACATCTGTAAGGACAAGATGTAAAGAAACTAACATCACCATTTCTTGCTGGGAACGGAGCCCCCAAGCCTCAGGCTGGCTGGGACACCATATGCACCAACGGCTTACCGGATCTAGCAGGCTTGGTCAGTCTGAGGACGGCCCAGGCAGCCAACCATGCATCAGTTCCCAGCAGCAGCTGCTGCCTGCCTGACCCCTGGTCCCACGGGGTGGTGGCCACCCCTCCACTAGGCCAGTGGTAAAAGCGGACAATCAGGATCATGTCCTCCTGTGGCAGCAGGTCCAGGAAAGTCATCTGGGGGAGAAAGAGATGGGCTGCGTTTACAGAAACCTCCCTTGAGCGGGCCAGGAGTCTGTGCCTGTCTAGCGTAGCTGCTTACACAGCCATGTCTGAGTGCCACAGAATCACTAATGGACTTCCCCTGACACACCCCTGTGAGGCAGAGCAGGGCGGTTCCTGCCATTGTGCAGCAGGGCTCCTGACACACAGAGAGACTAAGGGTCTGGCCTGGAGTCATGCAGGGAGTCCATGGCAGAGGCAGGATTTGAACTCAGAGCTCCTGAGTCCCAGGTCAGTGTCTTAACCACACTGCTCTGTGCCCAAGCCTCACCTAGGAGCTGGTGTTCTCCAGCCTTCCCAAAGAGGAAGTGTGTCTCCTGGGCCAGCTTCCTCACCAGCCCCTGCATGGTTCTCAGATCGCTCCCTTCTGCAGGCTACCTGGGAAGGCTCTGCCCCCCACCCGCCGCCCTGCTCGCTGAAACGTCCCAGGGGCGTGGTGGGCTCTGCATGGCCCTCACGCCTCAGACAGCAGGACCTGCCACCTTCCTGCTTGTGCCCTGCTGGGCCTAGTGGAGGGCAATTCGATGTCATGGCCCCCATGGCACAGCGACCAAATCTCCCGACGCCATGGTTCTAGCATCCCACTCAAAGCTGCCCTGGGGGGCTGTGGAGAAGGGTGTTCCACATGCCAGAGCCCACCGTGGGGGTGCCACCAGGAAGAAATGGGCTTGTGGGCAGAGGAATCAGACATCTGTCCCCCTGTTGCAAATACATCCCAACCTCCTGCAGGAACCAGACCTCGGGACCAGGTGTCGTATTTTTTGTTCGTCATTAGACCTAGTAACTCCACTGAGCATGGCTAGGTCTCTCTGCACCCTGCATCGGGGATCATGTGGTGTGCCACGGGGCATTGAGGGGAAGATTGCAAGCACCCTGGGGTTTATGGGCATGATGGAATATGCAATGGAAGAATAGGGCACAATTGCCAGTAGTCTGGCAGGGTTAGGCATTAGGGGACTGTGGGTGTACTGTGAGCAGGCCAGGGCAATGGGTCAGACAGGTGCATTGTGAGTACTAGGCCTGGGGAATTATGGGTGTATTGTGAGCAGGCTGGGGCAGCGATCAATATGTGCATGTTTCCTTTTCCTGGCTACACCCATCGGGGTGCTGTCCCGTGGAACAGGCTGCCCGTGTGCAGCTTTGATAGAACTCAGGCTCCAGACACCCCGCACACTGGGGCTGACTGCTGCTATCAGGGAAGGCAAACAGGGCTGTACCGAACTCTCCCCAGCTGCTCTTCAGCTTGAGGGGCGGGGTGTCATTTTAACTTGTGTCACTGATTGGAACAGGGCTCCCCTGCTCTCTCTCTCTGGCCAAGGACTCAGCGCAACCGTGTGAAATCCTCAGTTTGGGGATCCCGCCCTTAAGTGACACCCCAAAGTTTTGTCAAGCTACCTCCTGCTCCCCGAATATGAAGTAGCCGAGTTTAATGTTGGATCTCACAGGGGCAGTGTAGCAGGTCATCCCGGCGTTCCTGGTGCTGATCACCTGGACAGACAGACAGACAGACACACAAACCTATTAACAAGGGGAAGCCGTAAAGTCCTGAGTGATACTCCAGACTGCGGGGCAGGTTTTAGTTGCAGAGCAGCAACAGGGATCGATTAAGCAATAGCTTCCTGCAAGTGATCTGCTCCCATCTGAATGGTGGAGGGACCAGAGCAGGGATGAAATGGGGCTGGAGGTTCTGGTTCTTGTGGGGGTGGAACTGCTGTCTCCTCTATGCACTATGGTGGCAAACGGGCCACTCTCCCCTCTCAGGAAGGCCTTCAGCTAGCAAAGTGTGGGGTACCCCTGAACGGCCCCACCTGACGTGGAAATAATCCCTCTCTTCAGCACCTTCCCCTCTAGCCCCGGCTGGGGACTGGGGGGTGCCGTTGATAAATTCAGACTGACCATTCCCCAGGCACAACAGCGTCAGCTCCTGATGGGAGTCCTTCACCAGCTGCTCCAGGGCATTGGGGATCTGGCAGCTGGTGCATTCACACTGGCAGTGACCATGTTCAGATGCAGAGGTGAGCCCTACCTGCCCTGTTTTCTGGTGATAGCCGGTCAGCCTGAGGACCCCGTCTCCCAGTGGGGCGCCTTTCACCCGGTCTATGATGAATCCCAACCTCTTCCCTGCATCATCATCATTCCTGGGGTCTCTCTGCTGGGGCTGCCCCCTGCGTTCCTGGGCCTCCGTCAACTTCCCGCCCCGAAGGGCTGCTCCACCATGCCTGGAAGGGTTCGGCCTGATTACTGATTGCTGCATGCTGGGCCCTGCAGCAGCCTCACGAGGGGAGGGTTGGCTCAGCAGCGGGACCCTCCAAGAGCCTGGAGGGCACAGATGGAGCAGAGGCCTAGTGGTGAAAGGCCCCAGCACCCTTCCCTGTCTCACTTCAGGGCTGGAGAGCTCAGTGGCCACCCTTATGCTCTGGGCCACCTCCCCTGACCCAAACGGGACTGGCACAGGCCAGTGCGAGACACGCCGGCCTCACGGCCTGCAGCTGCACGACCTGGGTCCTGCGAATGCCAAACCAGGGGAAAGGGTGGCCAGCAGCCAGCCTTCTCGTTATCCCCTCCAGGGATATATTTGGGGGGCACATGGTGTCACCTGTCGAACAACAGGGGAAGGGGGCAGGCTGTGCATGGGGCTCAGCTCTGAGCAGCAGCAGCCCCACAGACCGACCATGCTACAGTATGGCCCGCTACTGTCCCCAGCTCCACAGCTCCTGCTGCGACACCCACAGCCCGGAGAAAGACGGGCGGCCAACGGGAAGAACCAGACAATCCAACAGTCTTTACCTGCAAGAGCCTTGGAGTGGTCTGTGATCCCTGAGCTTCTGGGGTCCTGCCAGGACCCACAAGTGAGAGTGGGGGAGAGGGGGAGGAAAGGGGGATGGGAAGAAGGGAGCGGCCAAGCTGGCTGCAGTATAGTGTACAGGATAAGCGGGGCCCGCAGGGGTATGTGCTGGGGTCAGTGCACCTGGTGCTGTCCTGTGCTTCCCTCCCTGAGTCAGCAGCTTGTAGGTGATGGCGGGGACATGAAAGAGAAAGCCAGGGACGTGCTGCTGGCACGGCATGGCCCATCGGGACAGTACTGACCCCTTGGCCTGCTGAGGGCCAGCGCTATGGGGCAGACTTGGAACAAGGGATACGCAGGCTGCTCTGCAGAACGCGGGGCTCATTGAATTAGCACCGGCACGTTTCTGGCATCATCACGTGGTGGCTATTTATATAGCCCCTTCCATCCCAGGCAGGACAGAAGGGTAACCGGGAGGTTCCTTACGGAGCCAGGAAAGGGCTGCCCCCGCCAATGTAGGTGGGAAGGACAGGGCAGCTAATGAGACCCAGCCCACATGCGCTTGGAAGGACAGGGCACTAGCTGCTAAACTACAAAGAAGATCTGGGAGAAGGCACGCAGCAAAGGCGGGGATGCTTGCAGTATGGGGACACTGAGATCAGGGTCAGGGACAGGGTCACCCCGAGCAGAGAGCCCAGGGAGGAGAAATTAGCAGGTCAGCGTCAGACAGAAAGAGACCTCGGAGAATCAGAGACAGCTTTTGTTAAGCAGTGACAGCCCGGGCCAAAACCACCAAAGGTGAGAAAGAGGAGCTGGACTCTCCCCAGGCTGGGATCCCAAAAACCTGGGACACCTCATTACTGGTGTTATTCACACGCCCATCAGAACATGCCTCGAGGCCCACATGGAAAATCTACGCACACAGCCAACGGGTAGGGTCTATCTTAACCTAATGTCAAAGTGACCCCCAAAATACCAAGCCCCTACCTTCAGCTCCACTGTCCCCAGGAGAAAGCCTTGGGGACTTCACCATGTGCTGGGAAGGCCCATGAACCCGAGCACTGTCAGAGCAAGCAAGGGGAACATATTCCAAAGCGTGGGTGGGGAAAGGCTCTACCCCACCAAAGGAAAATGCACGGCTGCGCAGAGCCAGGAACTTACACAGATTGATCATTAACACCAGCTGAGGATCTTGCTGCTGCTGTTTACTGCTCAGAACAGAAAAGCAGCCTGAACTTGGGATAAAAAACAGTCTGCAGAATTTGCAAGCTGGTAATGAATCTACGGCTTCTTCTTTAAGCACAGCTTTAAGCACATACTAAGCACGGCTTAGTATGCACGGTCATAGAACCACAGAAATGCAGGGCTGGAAGGGCCCCTGAGAGGACATCTAGTCCAGCCCCCTGTGCTGAGACAGGACCAAATAAACCTAGACAGGTATTTGCAAATGCAAATTACAGAACCTACCCATCATGCCATGTGCTAATCCTGTCGGAGCACAGAATCTGGGCCTGACCCACAGTCTGTACTCAAGCAAAGTTGCCAGTCGTGGGTGTTTTGCCTGCAATTGTGAGTGCTGGGTTTTAGCTTCTATCATTTACACATGAAAATGGCTGAAAAATTGGGCACCTGGATTTAAAGGCCTTTAAAGAAAAAAAATTGGTCCTTTAAAAACAAAAACTCAGTGTGACCCCAAAAGGGACATATTCAAACCATTCACGGAACACACAGTCAAAGGCCCAGAACCTGCTGCCACTGCATTCAAAGGCAAAACTCTCATTGATGTCAATGGCAGCTGGATTGAGCAGGGAATCCTAAAAAATTACACTAATTACCCTGCAAATACAGACAGACTCGTGGTACAAAGATTCTCAATGTTACAGGCGGAAGGATATGAAAAGTCCTCCCTGAAATGCTGGCTGAAATGTTTCTAACATTCCTGCCCTTTCGCCCCCTTCACCTGCACTCTGCTCCCTCCCCAGCACTTCCGCTCACATTTACAAAACCAACCCACCAGAGAGGCGTTTCCTTCTCCTGCCTCAAATGTAGAAACACCTCTCTCCTTCCACCCAAAAATTCCCGCTGCCTGAGGCCCAGGCAGGGCAACATTTAGCTCCACCCCAGGGACACCTTCTGCAGACAAACAATGCCATGGCTTTAATGTCAGATATCTGGGGCCAGGCAGTCTGGAAATGGGGGCTTGCTTCTGCTGGGAAAGGCAAGTTTCCCCTCTGAGGGACCCAGCACTAGCTGCAAGCCCTGGAAGGGCCTGAGGTATCCTGCTTTAAACCCCTAGCTTTTATATCTAGGAGAACTGTTCTAGGGGTGTTTGAGATTTACTAACTTTCATTATTCGCTCCCATCGAGCCCTGCGCACAGAGAGCTGTGGTAAAGAAGGGCACGTCTACACAGCGAAGGCGCTCAGAGATCAGGTCAACTGACCCGAGCTCATGCCGCAGGGCTAAAAATAGCAGTGTAGACATTTGGGCTCAGACTGGACCCCAAGATCCTTCCTCCTACCTGGGTTTCAGAGCCCGGGCTCCAGCCCCAGCCCAAACATCTGCACTGCTATTTTTAGCCTCATAACGCAAGCCCAAGTCAGCTGACCTGGGCTCTTGCTACCAAGGGGTCTTTTTTGCTGGGTAGACGTATTCTCTGTGGTGCCTGACTTTTTAAGTAGAGGGGTACAAGAAGAAGTCCCATTACAATTCCTAAAACAGTTTTTCTGCAACATGTGAAGCATGCACAGAACACAGAGTAGCGTGACGTGGGCCAGTACCTCCTGCCCTTTGTCCGTCTGTCTATTTGGATTATAAGCTCTTTGGCCAGGGAACTCTCTTTGGATACATCTGTGCAGAACCTGGCACAACAGGGCTCCGATTGCCTGGGGCCTGTGGACCAGACCGTAATACAAATACTCATTTCTATTACTAGAACTTGTTTGGGTTGGTCCCATAACTCACAGATGAGCTTGTCACCTACGAGTAATGCAGCCACCCCAAAGGAGCGCTGATAAAACCCTTTCACCACCCCGTAGTGCCATGTATTAATTATACAAACCCACATATGCACATTTACACACACACACGACTCTTGGGCTGTGTTTATGCGTCTTTCCATCCCCTTTTAATACTATATTTTGATCATTTCCTGACTCAGGGTTAGGGGAAGGGAAATCCCATTCCTGGAGGGCCACTCCTGGAATGGGGGGCAGGGCTGGAATAGCCCCTTTCTCACCTTTGACTAGTTTTGTGCTGGACGGGCTGAGCCTGAATAGGAGGTGGGTCAACAAAGCCAGCGTAAGAAGGAGCAGAAAGGTACAGGCTGGTGGGGGCAGGGTGGAAAGGGCGTTGGGTTGGAAGGCTGCCTGCAGGGGCCGCTGTGCGACTGGACACCTGTAATCAAGAGAAGAAAGCACATTAATTACAGACAGCAGCCAGGATGGAGGGGCCACTCCTGCTGCAGAAATAACTGTCTATTGGCGATGCCACACGGACAGGACGGGACAAAGCTTCCTGGGGGACATGATGCTGTCAGAGGAGTCACTGGGCAGGCAGGGTTGAATCTCCGAGCCCTGGATCTGAAAGCAGGAGTGGAGCAGACAGACCCTGCAGGGAGACGGAGCACCTCGCTGTACCTCAAAATAGCAGGAGGCTTTGCATAGAATCTACCCTCCGACACCTGCCTGGGAGCGAGCCCCTGAGGCACCTGTACACAGGGTCGAGTCCGTGCTGCTAGCCGAGCGCCTCTCAGAAATGGGCAGCGCGTGGGCAGAGCTGGGGAATGAAATCCAGGAGGAAGATGTGCCATTGCAGGCCGGCAACAAACCCTGTGACCAGAGCACTTCTTACACTTCAAGGATCCCAGCCTGAGGAGACGAGCCCTCCTGGGTGTGTGTTAGCTTCCTGCTCTAGGCTAAGCAGGGTGCTGGCCAGGCCAGTGCTGGCATCAAACTCACGAGGGCTCCTGCTCACCGTGGGAGGGTACTGGTACATGGTGGCGTTGCCAGGGTCGATCTCAGCCATCGACTGCATGTCGGCGTCTCTCGCATTCACCACCCGAAGGTAAAGCTCTGCCTTGCCAGCCTGCGGGAGGAGCCAGAGGTCAGGTCTCTGGAGGGCGGGTCTGGGACTGGAGAGGTATCATCACGTGGCTTTGGACAATGCAAGGCCTGGAGTAGCCAGGTTGTTCTGCTGGCTCAGACCTCCACCATTTTTTGCTGTAGCCCAGTCTTAAAAACAGGGCTACTGCTTGTTTTTTCCACACTTGCCGAGCCCAGTAAGGGCTGCAGGGATTTTGCTGAAGCTTTAAGCGAACAACTAACTGACCTCAAAGGCAACAGCGTGAGAGCCTCGCCCCAGAATGAGGAGGGAACGACCAGAGAGGGGAAAGGGCAGGTGTCCTGGATCTCAGGAAGGCCCTACACACCTGAGGGGTCCCGTTCAGCTGTTCCGTTGTGAGGCCCAGCTGCACTGGAAGCAACCGGACTGGGATCTTCCATCGCCCGCTGATCAGCTGGTGGAGCTGGTCAAAAAGGTGGATTTTGGCCCATCCCCGGGAGGCCAGGCGCTGGATCTCCTGCCCGTAGGCGTCGAAGCCCCCAGAGGCCTGCAGCTCCATCACCAGAGCGATGGAGGTTGAGGGCCGGACTCTGGAAGGCAGGGATGAGGGAAGCCGTTATGGACAGAGGAGTCACAGAAGCAGGAAGATCTTCCCTCCTCATCGCAGCCGCTTCACAGCCTCCCATCCCTGAGCTGCGCTCTCTGCATTGCCTGGTTCAGAGCATAAGCTCTCCAGGGCAGGGACTGGGGCTGCTTATTAAAGCACCACACACATTTACCATGCAAGGGGAATGGTTTCTGGGTAACGGTAATCGATAGCCTCTCGCGTGTTCACAACATCCCAAACAGCACTAATCAGTTCACTTCACACCTGTCTGGGGCTCTCAAATAGGGACTGAAATCCACCCCCCACCCCACCCCTCAGGTCAGCAAAGGCATTCTAGCAGCTCTGCCTAGGAACGCTAACCTAGCCAACCATCAGTGGGACGAAGCTCGGGCACCCTTGCTGTAGCAACGCTGCACAAAAGAACATAGGATCTGTTGTTGCAGATCAAACCACGGCCCCACTCAGTCTGGGGTGCTTTTTCCAACAGTGACCAACACCGGATGCCTCAAGGGAAGGGAAAGCAGATGACACCCAGCTGATTTTGCAGTGCTGTCCATGGAGGGAAAGTGTTCCTTGGCCAACTGTTCCCAACCACCAGTTAAAGAGACACCCGGTGTAGCAGGGCAGGAAGAAGAGGGTTAATTCATTCCATACATTCAGGAAGAAGGTGGCAGGAGTTTGCCAATGCAGCTCACCTTGGGACTGGCTGTTTAGCTGAAAGGATTGCACTGTTGCCTCTCTTCCCATCTACTACATACGGTAGAGACTGGTCCATTTGGCAGTAAGTGACAGGGAGAGGGGTTGGCTTGCCCATCTCCTGCCCATTACGGTAAAGCCCAGCCACCAGGCAAACCTGGGAGAAGGTAGGGTCCAAGCCCAGCAGGAAATCATAGAATATCACAAAGCCGGCCCTGTGAGGGAGGGAGAGGAGGTAGAGAGACAGGTGAGGAGAACCCTCTGCACTGCACGAGCATCCCTGGATGGGGAAACTGAGGCACAGAGCGGAGCAGTGACTTGGTGATAAAACCAAGTAGTCCTGATACCCAGAGCTCTGCTCTAGCTACTAGGCCACATCCGGAAGGCAGATGTTAACTGCAGTGAAAAGCTCCTGGGTATCTGGGGGAAGCTCCCCCTGCTAGTGCTGGTCATTTGCCAGCAGCAGCCTTTGAAGAGAGAGTGTTGCAATGACCCTACTACACAGAGGAAGCATTTGATGCCTGGCTTCCTCCAGAGGTGGAGAGCAGCAGCTGAAGTTTTACAACAGGGATTGTTAACAGTTATTGCTGGAGAGACATGAACCAGCTCTCTCCTGCCCTGTTGCCTTTCTCCTGCTGAAGCAGGCTGGTCAACATTTTCTCAACCCGCCCGGGCAACTTATGATGGCCAGTTCCCGATGCCTCCTACAAAGCAGAGCGGGAATTGCAGCAAAGGATTATGGGATATAGGGCTGGCTGGCCAATGACAAGACACATACGCTGGGTCATACGGAGCAGGTCCCAGGGCGTCGGGAGGGTCCAGCAAATGTCTGCTCAGATGAGTCTGAGGTCCCATTCGGTCCTGCAACAGGCAGAAATAGCATGAAGAACTTCCAGACTGGCCCCCGTGCATCACAAACAGCAGCGCAGATCAGCCATTCAGCCAGACGCCGGGCCGTGACTGCTAGAACTCACCTGCTGCCCACAGAGCCCCAGCCCTGCCAGGGGGCAAATCGGGGTCAGAGAAGGAAAAGAATCTGATCTACTGGAATCGTTCCTTCTGGTGTTCTCGTACATTTTCCAGTTTAGTTTTTAAATGCCTCTACTCATCTGCTGAACATTAGGCCCATGATTAAGTGCTGACTTGAGGCCACCGTGACAAAAGTGACACGTGGAAGTGGTCAGGGATGCGCAGGGAGCAGGCACGGTGGATGGGACAATGACACCGTCACATTTCTGGCTATGCAGATGTTAACCTGCCATGTGGAGACCTGGAGACAAGTGGCATGCTGTGCACACGTGGGGTTCGGGTGTAGCTGTCAGTGTCAGGACAGACACACACCTGGGGATCTACAGCTAACCATCCACCAGGTGCTCTGAACCTGCAGTCACACCCAGCTTCCTGCATGGGGTTCTGGATGGTGCTGCCCAGGCAGTATTTCCTGTCGTGAGCAGGACTGTAATTACAGCTACCACTAGAGGACACTCAAAGCACCATGGGAACTATTAGCACATGCCGGGTCTGGGCACTTGGGAGCCATAGAAGACCCGGTACACCAGGATGTGGCTGGGGGGTTATGTTCTTCAGGAAGCCAGAGCAGAAAACAACCTGGGAGCTGGTCTGCACACGAGCTTTCCTTCAGTCACTAACTGGAACACCACGAGGGGCCAGATCCTGGATTGTTTCAGCCCCATAAATGGCTCCCGGAGACATTAAAAGTCAGCTACCAAGGCAATAGGGGACCTTGTGGGCCCCATCCCTGGGGAAAGGACTCACCATGAAGGGGAGTTCCCGCAGGCCTGGCAGAGGCAGGGGCGGGGGAGGTGGCAGGGGCGGGGCCACCGGCGGCGGGAGCATGGGTGGTGACCTCCTCCCAGCCCGTCGTGGCTGCATCCTCTCTGCCTCACGTCTCAGCATCCCGACCTCGGCATGCAGCTGAGCCATCTCCATCGCGTGCGCCCGCTGCTGCTCCGCCAGCTCTTTGTCCAGAGTGCCTGGGGGAAGGGAGCCAGAAAGGAGAGGGGAGGCGCACTGCCTGAACACAGGGTGCCATCATGGGTCCTGGGCCACCTGGGACATGGGGAGGGAGGGAGAGGAGCAGGCAGCCCAGATGCCCCGCTCCCTGTGCTGGCTCTCCATTAATCTTCACTGGGCTCATCTCTTGGCATCCACCTTTCCTTGACGGAGGAGGCAGCAACTCTCTGGCCAGCAAATCCTTTCGCCCCTTTGTTCTCTCCACCAAAGGGCAAGGCCATGTATGAAACTGAGCGGGAGGCGAGGGGGCGCAAGGAAAGAGATCTACGAGGATGTCACTGACCCTTCATGTCCTCGTGCCCGGTGAGCAGATGTCTCAGTGAGGGGGGCAGCAGGGATAGGGAAAGATAAACACTAACAGATGTGCAGGGACACCCACCCCAGCCAAGCACCTGCCCTACTGCAGATGCCTTGCGGCTTCCCTTCACTATTGCAGTCGTGAGCTGGTGCCCTGTCATGGCATCGGGGTGATGGGCAGGAGACAGGAGAGCACAGCACATACTGCAACCAGTATCAGCTCCCTCCCCTGGTGCTGGACAGGGCCATCGGGCCAGCAGCTCCCGCGACAGGACTGCTGTTAATTAACATAGCGCTTGGCCTCCCGCCAGCAGCTGTGTGCAATAATTAGCATGGCTTATTTAATACCCCCACACACACCATGGGTCATTGGCAAGGACTGACACTCCGACCTTCAGCCCCAAAGCACAGGCCTCCACCACTAGAGCTGAGGGAGTGACACCAATAACTGGCAGCAGTAGTAGGTTCTTTCCCTCTGTGTGGCGTCCACAGAGGACACCACATGCATCTCAGGATGCATTAACAACCCCCTCTCCCAGCACGCTGTGCTATCAAAGCATCAACACAGGCACCACACAAGGAACACACCAGCACTGACCAGAACACCCTCACTCAGCCGGGTGCTGAATCCTGGGGCTCTGGCAAGGGGTGGGTTGGTGTCATGTTCACAGTGATGGCTAGCGTATTTACACATTTACCCACAGCCAGCAAGGGAGGGGGACACAGACCACACCGGGCCAAGCTGCGGCAGGTGTCAGAATGGTGCAGAGGGATGGCTGACAGCCCAGGGGAAAGGGCAGCACATTTCCAGGGCAGGACACCCTGGGATTGGTACTGTCATGGAAATGGACCCAAACTAGAAGATCCCTCTAGCTGTGCAGCCTGCTGTGGCCTCCAGATGGAGGCTGAGATGCGGAGTCGGCTGGCAGCTCTTAGCCACAATATCACGGAGGCGACAAGTGCATTCTCCCAAAGGCACCCCACACTCCACTGCGCTGTAGCCGCTGTGATGCCACCAACAGCCAGCCCCATTCGGGCTCTCACAGGGATCCCTCTACGCCACCTGCTCCGTGCTGTGGAGAGAAGCTGGACATGCCCTGCCTACCGTCATCCGCCCTCCTCTTATCCCTCTGCATCTTCAGCTTAAAGAGCTCGTCCTCCAGCCGCTGATTCTCCAGCTCCACAGCCAGCAGCTCTGCGTCCAGGCCCCGGGGGCCAGCGCCGGCAGCCTGGTGTTCTGCAATCACAGCAAGAGGAGGCGCCCAGAGTGACACACGGGAAGAGCTGTGCTGGGGGTGGTGAGAGAGCACAAGGGACTTACACCTTCCACTGCAGGCACTGGCTGGGAGGATTCAAACTCAGACCCGAGTCCTTGGCTTCATGGGGCCTGTTGCATGCTGGATAGGAGTGCGGTGGCCTCTGGGGTTAGTGCTTTGCAGCTGTTCAGGTGCACAGCGACATTAATGCTGCACCTGAGTGCACTAATCCCAGGCTCCCAGACACCTGGAACAATGCCCCCCCAAGGGGCGGAAGGGACTTACTTTTCTTCCGCTCCTTGTGTTCCTGCCTCCCAGCCGCCCTCTCCAGCGCCATGGCCTCCACCTGCAGGTCGTACATCTGCGCCAGAACGGCAGGGTCGCTCCCTCCACCCTGCAGGTAGGCCAGGTGCAGGGCTCTGAGGGGAACCAGAACGGAGTCAGGCTCCTGGCAGCCTGCATCTAAGGGAGCCTCTCTCAGCCAGGGAGGACATGCTCTGACTAACTGAGAGCAGCCCCAGCCCGAGCCCCCGGCCCAGCCCCAGCCCCGCAGTGCAAAGCTGGCAGCGTTCAGACACAAAGTGAATCACCTCCCCACAGCCGGCAGGCAGGCAGACATACAGACAGGCAGCAACAGCAGTCACTAGACAACCACCCAGCAGTGGGCAGAGACACATCAGACAGACCCCCCCCCCCCGCCCAGCAGTTAGACAGACAGAGGGAGGTGGGGACAGACAGAGAGCAGAGACAGCGCACACAGGTACACAGAGACTTATTAACCCCTTCGCTGCTGGGTTCCAGTGCCTGTCCATGAGGCCCAGAGGTATTCAGGCAGCAAACGGCCCTTGATTTCAATGCTCTGAAGGCAGTTCCATGCAGCCGTGTGCGCGTGCTGAAGGGTGGCTGTCCCCCACCCATGGTGGGGACACTGAGGCACTGTTCAGGGCAGTTCACTGTTGCTTGTCCTCACTGCAGCATTGTGTGCATGGCCATAGGGGCCCCAGAGGTCCCTCCGTCTATGTCTCCCCCCTCACAGGCAGCCAAGCTGTGCCCCACGTTGTGCACCTCCACTGCAGACCCAACACAGTCCTAGTGGAGATCTGTTAAGCTGGAGGCTCTAAGGGCCAATCTGGCCTGGCCCCCAGATGCTGGGCTAGACGGGACCTCGAAGGCCATCTCCAGCTCTCCCTCCCGAGATCCACAGCAGGAGCAGCCCCATTAACTGCACCACGGACTCCCCAGTTACAGAAGGGCTGTGTCGGCCTGGGCCCCCACTGCTTTGGTGGTGACACTGGCAGCTGGGCTTGTGCACACCTGATTTCCGAGGAGAGGGGCCCGGCAGCCAGAGGGAATGGGATGAGACTGATGGAGACCTTCCCGCCCGCCTTCTCCGTGGCCCCGGCTGCGTTGCTACGGCTGTCTGGCTCCAATCTGCTTCTGAAAACGAAACCAAAGCAGGGCAGGGAGTGAGATCTACCTGGGTTGCTGCTTCCCACCGGCACTTCCCCTCTGGCCCCATCTCCTAAATCAAACCCAGGGTGGGAGCTGCCCTGAGATAGGAAACACCGAGGAACCCAAAGGTCCCTGGGATTCTCTCTGAGTCTTTGGCAAACAGGAGAGAGAAAACCAGCATGGCCTAGAGACACCTCCCTTCCCGTCTATATCATTAGCTTTGACCTCACTTCGCACTGGACTGGAGCCATCTCCTCCGCAGCTCCCACTGCCTGGGGCAGCCCCTGTGTGTCCCTCTCCATGTATTTTCAGATCCCAGCTGGAGGGTGAGGCCCGTCCCCCTCTGCATTCAGCCTTGTGCCTGAGAGCTCCCCTCATTCACCATGGAGAGCCTCTGACTCGAGCCGGGCTCAGATCGACACCTCACACAGCAATTCAGGAGCCTCAGGGCCCAGGGAGTGTCCAGGATCAGGGCACCCACCATCAGCACCCAAGTCTGGAGTCTGGGCCCATGAGGTCCACACGCCTGCTTCCTGGAACGGAGTTCTACTTGTGACCTTCCCTTCTCCAGTACGGCTTAACTCTATGGAGCATCCTGGGGCCCCGTCAGCTCCTAGGGGGTCTGTGTGCGAGACTGTGCTCTAGGGAATCACGATGTTGAAGGCTGACAGATCACAGCATCAGCCCCACTCCCCTCCCCTCCCCTCCCCTCTCCTCCCCTCCCCGTGGTAGCAACACAAGCTCTTCCTCCCACCTAGGAGTCAGAGACACTTCCTGCCAGGCCAGGGATCAAGAGACCAAAGAGCAGGGTATGGCGGGGGGCTCCCCCGTCTCCCCAGAAGAGCCCTACTGCCCCCACACTAGGCTGGGAGGTTGCTGGGTCCTCACCTCGTGTCTGCAGCCTGCATGAGCCCAATCTGGTCTCTCAGAGCATCTAGCGCCAGCTGGTTCTTTGCCTCCTGGGCCTTCAGCTCCAGCAGCAGCTGCTCGATGTGCGCCCTGGAAGAGTTGCTGGCTGCCAGCTCCGACAGGCGCCTGCGGATTTCTGCGGGACACACAGGAATAGCCTCACCGCACAAGACTCCAGTCAGTCCAGCAGGATCCCTGCCTCTCTGCCAGGCCACATCACAAACACAGTCTGGTCTTCCTGCCTCCCACCTGATTAGATCTGGATCTCGCTCCAGCACATCCCTGGATGCTGAAGAAGGCTCTGGTTGCTGGAGACCCAGCAGGGGTGTGTGACCCTACCCAGTGAGTGTGGGGTTCTCCCATCCATTTAGCGACATCTCCCTCTTCTCTAGGATGCCCAGGCCAATGGGAACCATGCGTCAGCCCACATACAGTGTCAAGGCTGCCTGTCTGCATTCGCCTGCTTCCTGAGATGCTCCAGGCTCGCTGCCCCACTGCTACATGGGAACAAGTATGAAGGGCAGAGAATTCAGCATAGGGGCAACGTGCATGCTCCCCTCCTCCTACCCTCTCCCTGCTGTTCCAGATGCTGGTTCCTGGCCTGGATATCAGCCATCTGGTGCTCGTGCGCCTTTGCTATCTCCTGCAGCCGCTCCCTGTACCCCTGCCGGTGGGAAATCCGACGGCTGGCATCCTCCTGGAGGACAAGCAAATCCCACAGGAGCAGAAGGCACAACACCACAAAAGCCAGTTCAAGTCAACCTCCATGCAAGAGTGGAGGAGCCCATGGGGTGCTGGAAATGACCCCATTCTGGACGAGCTCAGGCAGGGAGGGGCGACAGACATGCTGTCTGCCCAGTTCACATGCAGCACAGGGTTAGGGCCCTGATTTAAACAGGAGGAGGCTGGGAGCAAGGTGTGGGGGGGTATCCCCAGCTCTGGAACCTGCTCTCCACGCTGAGACAGTAGAATCAGGGTTCAGCGCGAGACTCATCACTTCAGCTAACAAGGCGGGATGGGACACACTGGGGCAGTTCTAGCTACCTGTGGGTCTCGTTAAGTTTGCAGAGTTGCCAACTCTCATGACCTGGGATTTTCTTAAAGCCGAAAGCCTTTCCCTGCCAATAACCTCCTCTCTCTCATACCCTGGAGTGGCTTCTGCATCATCCACTGAGAGAAGGCTGTTGGGTCCACAAACCCCGGGTCTATGCTACATGTTTGTGAGCCACATCTGCTGCCCCCTCAACTTTTAACGAGGTACATATGTAACCAGTTGCTCTAGTGACAGGAAGACTTCAGGCCTCTGCAGACCTGGGCAGGATCTGAACAGTGACCAAAAGCCTTCTCTCTGTATCCCAATGTCCGAGGCGTTCCACTCTCCTCTGCACGGGTTCTAATGGCCTCCCCTTCCCTGCATATTTTCCAAGTCACAGAGTTGCCGCTTGCTTGGGTTTACCTCTGGCTTCAAGGGCTGGAGAGTAGGGACAGTGTCCTCCAGAGACATCCTCAGTTTGTGGAACTGTTAAAAGAAACAGAAGTGATCATGTCCTGACAGACATTCCCTCCTTTTGTATCAGCACAATATAAAAGCTAGGATAGGGACCCAGAGGTAGCTAGAGGCTGCTGATGCATTAAACTCCTTCAAAGGTGCTGGTGAAAGAAATAATTCAGCTAACCCTGAAGACCCTTTAAAGGTACAAAACGAGTGACTGAATCTCGCACCATACACACACACCACTGTAATCTCATGTCCCTAGAAATGTCATGGGTCTTTTGCTAGCTTTTCAAATCACCCCATGATTTTCCCGGAGCTGCAAAATACACCAGCCAAGAACCCAGGGCCACACTTATGGACACAAAGTGCAGCAATCTGCATCGAACTCAGAGGGAGGAGCAAAGGTTACAGGAGGGAAGAGTTTGGAGAAAACACCAGGCCATTAGTCTGTGTGCACATGGCTGGAATACACTTTCTGCAGTAGCAGCACCTCTGTAAATAGTGCTCTTAATAAAGAGCTAATTTAGTTTTACATGCATGGAGTCCTTTCATGATATTACCCAGCACACAGTACATGAAACACAAAGGGTCACTGCCCCATCTACCCCGTGCTGTGGCGTGCAAAGCAGCACTGGTGACTCCTGGGTTCGTGCCAGGTGGCGTGAAACTCTCCCCTCAATGCCCTGCTTTTTAACAGCCCTTGAAGTCCACAGGACTCAGATTTGCATCCCAGGAGTGTGTGGAAAGGGGCAGCAGTCTCCCTCATCAATACAGGATGCTCAGTTGCCAGAAGCATCCATATCCCATGCCCTGATTCTGTCTATGGGCCCTTGGAATGGGGATCTATGGGATGCCTGGAGGAACCGTGGTTGGGAACAGTGGAGGGTGAGGACCCAATGTAGAGAAGCAGGGAGCTCCAAATTCCAGCCCAACCGTCACCAGTGCTTGCACTCAGTACCTCCTCAGTCAGCTTCCTCAAGGCCCGGCTGTCTGAGGGGCTCGCTTTACGCTCAGAGCCTCCAAGAAGATTCCTCTCGCGGTCGCTCAGGAAGTCCCGTGGCTGCTGTCCCAGATGGACTCTCCTCACCTGCGGGTCGCTCAGCTGCCACCGCTGGAGCAAAAAGCAAACGAGCACAGCACATGTGAGCGACAAACGCACGGGCCCATTAACGTGTGTGTGTGGGGGGGGGGGGGCGGGTGGCTACATTGCCTGGAGCAGCAGGTCTCAGACTGAGACCTGGGAAACCCTGCATTGGGTCTACCATGTCCAGGATTTGGATCTGGGCAGCTGTAATGGATTCTTACTGACACTGTACTTTAAACCAGGGCTTCTCACCCTTTTTCTTTCTAAAATGCTATAAAAATGCTATAAAATGCTCCAAATGCTATAAAAACTCCACAGTCTATCTGTGCCACAACAGTTTATCTGCATATGCAAGCCGGGGCTGGCGTTAGGGGGTACAAGCAGGGCATTTGCCCAGGGCCCCATGCCACAGGGGTCCCCACAAAGTTAAGTGCCTCAGGCTTCAGCTTCAGCCCCTGCTTAGTGGCCCCCCTGAAAGCTGCTCGCAGACACATAGGGGGCCCCATACTCCTGGTTGAGAACTGCTGCTTTAAACCATTCCTCACGTCACCTGGCTGCAGCCCCTATACCAGGGGTGAGGGCCTGGCCCCCTGCAGTCAACGAGGAGTTTTGCCACAGATGTCAATAGGGCCAGGATTTCAGGGAAGGGATACGGGCACCGCGGTCTGAGAACCACTGCCTTTGGAAATCTCTGGCTTCATATCCATGTGCTCAGCTGCATGTTAGGATGATCCCTGTTCTCACCTAAAGGGGCTGTTGCTTTAGCCCAGAGCTGGGGCAACATACTATCTTTGATTACCTGCCACACCCCTCAGCCAGGCCTCCTCCCAAAAATGCAACACACCAGGTGAATCTCCCTCTGAAATAGCTATATGCCCCCAGGAGACCCTTCAGGACTAGGGACGGGCTGAATCTCCAAGTGACAGCCACACGTCCTCCTGCGCTAGGATACACTGTTAGCCACGGGAAGTGGAAGCTGTATGGAGAAAGCCCTGGCAATGGGAGTTGGCGGCAGGGATGAGGTGCTGGGAAGCCTGTGAAATGGGTTCAGCTTCTCATAAGAGCAGCATAGAGCCCAGTATAGCATCTTCCACGCCCCCTTTGAACGTTCATCAATTCTCAATGCCCCACAGTGAGGTGGGCAACTACCATTATCTCTGCCTCACAAGTGGAGAAACTGAGGCATGGAGCGGGTAAGTGAGTCATCCAAGTCCACAGAGTCAGTCAGTGTCAGAGCCAGGATTAGAATTTAAGAAGCATCCAATTCCCGTAGAGATAGACACCAGTATAAAAACCAAGTGAGACAGACACATCTATAGGAGCTCACGGCTCCCAGGTCAACACTCAGACCACTAGACCCAGCTGCTTCTCTACCAGCACCTCTCAGCCTGTGGGGCTGTAACCAGCAATTATCTGGGGAATGGATGTGGTAATTCTACAGCTTAAGTTCTTTTATCGTGCCTACCCAGCAAGGTACCTGAACACCCATTTGTTTTAAGATCAGTGAGAAACATCTTTTGCAGACAATCTAAGAGCTGTGACGAGCTCTGAATCTTGGTGCTGTCTGCCCAGCATCAATGTTATAGAGCCCATGGGGTACCTGCTGCAGTGAGAACAGGGTCTGGAGAGGAGTGTTGAATTTTGGCAGCATGTACTATTTGGCCATCACTAGCCACTCCAGAGGTGGCTGCATTTTCCACAGAGCTATAGAGCACGTCAGGGTGGACAGCCCTGTAGAAATATAAGCTATGACAATGGAATCAGAAGGGGGATTTGAATCCGGATCCCTTCTGGAGTCTGTCCTGCTTATTTGCACTCCGCCCGCGGAATTCAAATGCAGGAGGCTTTGGGGCATGGACTGGGAGGGGGCAGGGCTGGCTTACCCACTTGTTTGCTTACATGCCACCATCTCCTAGCAACTCAGCAGACAAGCCTGGTGCAACAATAGGTTTCCTCTGGGGAGCGAACGGCTCTTTCCAAGGCTGGTTCGTGCCAGGGTTCACACCCACTGCCAAGTGCTGAGCTGAGGAGAGTGCGGGTCTAGCAGAGCAGCTTCTCTCTCTTCCCAATGGCTGAGTGCAACACAGGGTCTCTACGGGCTGCCTGCTGGTGAACGCACTGTCCCCTCAGCAGGGGAGGGAACACACATGGAGGGGATGGGAGGAAACCCTCTCCCAGAGGTCTCAAGCCCATTGTGCTAGGGGCTGTATATACACACAGTGAGGCAGGCCTTGATTACATTAAGAACATAAGAAAGGCCCTACTGGGTCAGACCAAAGGTCCATCTAGCCCAGTATCCTGTCTTGCAACAGTGGCCAGTGCCAGGTGCCCCAGAGGGAATGAACAGAACAGGGAATCACCAAGTGATCCATCCCCTGTCGCTCATTCCCAGCTTCTGGCAAACAGAGGTTAAGGACACCATCCCTGCCCATCCTGGCTAACAGCCATTGATGGACCTATCCTCCATGAACTTATCTAGTCCTGTTATAGTCTTGGCCTTCACAACATCCTCTGGCAAAGAGTTCCACAGGTTGACTGTGCACTGGATGAAGAAATACTTCCTTTTGTTTGTTTTAAACCTGCTGCCTATTAATTTCATTTGGTGACCCCCAGTTCTTGTGTTATGGGAAGGAGTAAATAACACTTCCTTATTTACTTTCTCTACACCAGTCATGATTTTATAGACCTCAATCATATCCCCCCTTAGTCATCTCTTTTCCAAGCTGAAAAGTCCCAGTCTTATTAATCTCTCCTCATATGGAAGCTACTCCATACTCCTAATCCTTTTTGTTGCCCTTTTATGAATCTTTTCCAATTCCAATAGATCTCTTTTGAGATGGTGCGACTAGATCTGCACACAGTATTCAAGGTGTGGGTGTACTCGGGATTCTGATAGAGGCAACATGATGTTTTCTGCCTTATCATCCCTTTCATAATGATTCCCAACAGTCCATTCGCTTTTTTGACTGCCGCTGCACATTGAGTGGAGGTTTTCAGAGAACTATCCACAATGACTCCAAGATCTCTTTCTTGAGTGGCAGCACCTAATTGAGACCCCATCATTTTGTAGATATAGTTGGGATTCTAAACAGATGAGAGAAACCAATGCTCCAGAACTGTTAGAACTAAATCAAGATGAAAAATTGTGCCCTTTTTTGGTTCATGATGATTTATTGCCGGGGTTTGTTCCCTAATGTATGAAGGTCCCACCCCCACCCAGAGGAGTGTGCTTTTTCCTGCTTGCTTTGTACAGTAGAATTTCAGGTCTCTTCTGCCCTGGAAAACTCTATGGCTGACTGGATAGCTACTGGGTTTATGACAGCACAAGTTCTGAGAAAGGAGAACCTGACAGAGGGCGAGTGGGTTTTAGCCAGATGGTTTCAAGTTCTTTGGTTTTGTTAACTCCTCTTGAACTCAAAAATCTAGGGGACAAAAGTCTCTTTGCTACGGATTCAGCACCTCCTGTCTTTCGGGTTAGGGCTGAGAGAGTTCCCAGTGCAGTAAGCGAAGTCTATGATGAAGAAGCCCAGCCCAGCTGGGTGCACCATGCTGAGACAGGAATTTGGGAAACTTCCCTCTTTTCATGCTTCGGGCCTGCTCCAAAGACGTTTCCCATGCTGCATGCTGGGAAGAAAACCTCCCTACGCTCCCTCTAAGGCACTTCTTTGCCATATTTCTGGGGTCTAGCTACCAGTGGGGAGGCAATGAGCAGCATTGCTGGCAGGACAATCCAGTGTTCCCACACCAGGCAGCATCCAGAGAGTCTGCCCTAGCAGTGGCTGCCTGGTTAGCTGCTCATCCCTGTAGACCAGCCCTTGATACAGGAAAGGGCTTTGATTACCGTGTGGTCTGGAGTCTCTGTGTTCCTGGGCATCTTCTTCCCCTGAAGGCCCTGCTGCTCCCGGTGTCTGTCATTGAGAGCAGAGGGGTCGCCTGCTGTCTGACGGCCAATGCAGAACTTCTCCACATGCTTGTCCAGCAGATGCTTGGAACGGAAGCCCATGTCGCAACTTGGGCAGCGGAAAATCCTCAGGGTCATCATGCTGTATGGGAACAGGGGCCCCAAAGTGCTGCTTCGAATACCTAACCCAGGAGCAGAGACTGATAAACAGATGATGAGCATTCAGGTGGCTGTTTCCATCCTCAAGGTAACTTGCTAACCCTCCCCAACATGAGGCAGCTCAGCATCATCATAATTTCCCAACCAGCTCTAATTATTATCCCCATTTTACTGATGGGGAAATAGAGGCACAGAGAAACCAAGGGACCACAACAGGAGTTGGTGTTAGCGCTGGGATTAGAGCTTGGCTCCTAGCCCCAAACTCAGTCCACTAGACCTCCCTGCCTGAGACAGGAGTGCACCAGGCTGGAAAGAGAGTCCCTAAGGAGACAGACACACACCAGGACAAAACAGAAATAACATTACTATGGACACTCCCTGCTTTGCGGGTCGCGGAGAGACCAAGCTTCCTTCTTCCCAGTTAGAGGCTGCAGCCATGTCCTTGCCCGGGATGCTCCAGCAACTGGACCAAATGAACTTTTGTAGGGCTTCAGGTTTCCTAGATGTCTAATGAACCTGCTCTCCTGCTGCCCCATTCCCTGAGGGTGGGGGAGGAATGGGATGACTACCCCCAACCCCTTATTTTTTGGTCCTGCCTGCATCAGGCTGGGAGTGAGGAGGCCAGCCCATTCTTGCCCTGGCATGGGGGCACAGCTGCCTGTCAATGCCATCTACCAAGCCTCCAAGTTATTCATAGAATATCAGGGCTGGAAGGGACCTCAGGAGGTATCTAGTCCAACCCCTTGCTCAAAGCAGGACCAATCCCCAAATCACCCCCTCAAGGACTGAACTCACAACTCTGCATTTAGCAGGCCAACGCTCAAACCCAAGTTCAGGGGCAGAGAATCATCGCGCCACATGGTTCCACTGCGATTGCGATTCAAGGACTGACCTGTTCTGCAGCCGAGTTGGTTTTAATGGTCCCATGTGGGAACTGCTGAGCTCTGGCTTCAGGGCTGAGAGCTGCAGTTGCTAGACTGGTAACCGAGGGTGGTGCCAGCCCAGGTGTGTGAAGGGGGAAGGGACAGGAGCTGAGAAGCCAGGTCTGTTAGCAACGGGAGGATTACCATGGCTGTGGCCTGTTTGTTTGGCCAGGCGGCCATTGGTAACAGGGTCACTGGCAGAGCAAGAGGTTCCTAGCACTGAAGGGAGATGAGCTGGTTCGACAGTCAGAGCAACACCGGAGAGAGGGATAGGAACACATGGAGCAACAAGCCCCACTAAAATATCTTTTAAGGACTCTTTATGGGGGAAATTGCCATCCAAGGGACTCTCCCTTAAAGAGCTGACAGCCTGGCACGAGCCGGGGTGCGAGGATGATGTCCACTGCTTTCCAGACACCCTGAAATGAGAAAAACGTCTCTGCTCATTGTGTAGAAGGGCTGCCCAGCCAGGTGCACAGACAGCGCAGCCTTTGGGGATCCCAAAACAAAAGTACAGAAGTTTAATAAAACCTTTGCTGAGCCTAAGGGGCCACCTTAGGAGGCACATGAGGACACAGTGCGGTTCCTCTGAATGCAAGCAGCTCACGAAGGTGAGTGATCCGGCCGTGCCATTTTCTGCCAAGGCCTGGATGTAACCGAACCAGATTCCCGAGAAGAGGACACCACACCCCCACTGAAACAAGCATCACAGGAATATTTTTGCAGAGCACCCATTGCTGGAACGGTTCCAAACAACACATTCTGTTACGCCCAGGCCACCTTGCTGCCTCCAGTGCAGTCCATATTGAATTTCCCATTACTTAGTGCAACTTTGCAAAAATGGTCATGAAAATTTACCAGCCCTCATGTTTTTAGTGATGAAAACTTTGTACTTACCCATCCACACAAATGACCTGCCCTTGCTCAGGAGGAGAACAACATTTTGTAAAGCTGGCGTAGTGCAAAAGATGCATCTGGAACAAAATCCCTCACTATCCATGTCTCATTTCTTCAGACCTCAGCTTCAAGTCCTGCATCACAAATGGCATTGGATGTGATTAGTATCTAGTGAGAAGTGCTGTTCTCCAGCAGTCAGACGTCTAGACTTTGTGTAAAGGAGAGGGAGTGCAGTAACCATCTCTGAACCATGGCACTTGCTGATATACCGAGTTAGTGGGGAGATGTGATGAGTGGGAGAGGATAGGCTTCCCTTCCTTGTTTTAATGGGTATAGACTCGATCATTAGACATTTATAAATGATGCAACCGAGACACCTCTTTATCCCATCAGGCCTTTAACCTCCGCTGTAGCCCTGAGGCTGTTGGTTCTGCGTACTTCATTAGGGGAACTAAGAAGCAATTTTTATTTAGAAGTTCCCAATGCCTTCATGTGGGTAGCTGCTGGCCCCTTGTTCTGCAGTTGCCTACAGCAATGCACAAACACACACTGAACTGGTTTTCAAAGCAAAGGAGGAAAAATAGGACGATTAACTCAGTTAAAGGGTCACTTCAGCAGTTGACCTCCAGGGAGATAGAAGTACAGTGAAGAACATACAGTAACAAAAAAATTATCTGCTGGCAATGAGAAATCACCAAGGTAAAACCTTCTTCATGTAGCTGACATGGCCTCAGATTCCTTTACATGTTGGTGAACGTATGAGAGTTCAACAGGAATCCAACCCTCCCTTTACAAATCCCCTCAATGTCTCTGGCAGGCTGAGCTCCCCTGTAGATGTCCAATGTCATTCTTCATTGCCCTCTGCTAGATTTAACAGCTCTTTGCAAAAGTTTGAGGGTCTGAAGATGACACTCTAAACACGGGAAAGCCTGCAAGAGCCTGGCCCTGCTGTCCCCCTTCTGTCCCCCTAGAAGTTAAAATTACAGCTATTCATAACAAAATCCAGTCACTGCCCTGCAATGCCTCAGCTACTCTTTAGCAGGCTACAGAAGTCTGTATAACTGAAATCAGTACCAAGAGCTCTACAGAACTGTGAGCCTTTGACTCAGCTAATCAGTAGAAGGGGGCTTGTTGAGCCTGACAAACTACCATTTAGGGTCAACTCACTCATCCCTCCGGAATGCTCAGTGCAACCCATCTTACTTACTTCAGACTAAGTTCTAAGGAGATACCATCTTTAGGTTTTGTGTATGGCACACAAACAGCCCAAATCTTTCCTTGGAACAACACAGTAATTCATCTAAGAAGCCAGTGCCACTGTTGAGAAACCCAACATCCTCTTCCAGTGGCTGGAATTCTTACTACACTGCTATCCTTGTACCCTGTTGTATTCTGTACCTATCTCTGGCTAATGGGTTCCTGATCAGCCTAGAGCAGGGGACAGTAACCTTTCAGAAGTGCTGTGCCAAGTCTTCATTTATTCATTTAAGGTTTCAAGTGCCACTAATACATATTAATGTTTTTAGAAGGTCTCTTTCTATAAGTCTATAATATATAACTAAACTATTGTTGTATGTAAAGTAAATAAGGTTTTAAAAATATTTAAGAAACTTCATTTAAAATTAAATTAAAATGCAGAACCCTCGGACCGGTGGCCAGGACCTGGGCAGTGTGAGTGCCACTAAAAATCAGCTCGTGGGCTGCCTTTGGCATAGTGGAAAGAGCTGTTTGCCATAGGTTGCCTACCTCTGGTCTAGAGTCTGCACTCTGGCTGCTGGGAATCATGGCAAAGCAGCTTTTCCCACTGAAGTCCCGCCCACCCTTCAAGAGCCTCATAGTTACTAGGGTTGGGATGTCTGTTACTCTACTTACCCAGCTATTTTCTGGGTTCACCTTGCCTCTGATCCTCTACAGCTGCTAGAGGCTCCCCCATAAGCAATTGCAATATTTTTCCTTAATGGCCCAGCAATAGTGGAAATTATTCTGGGTGTCAGAGGAACAGCTGTTGAGAGTAGGTGAAATTTAAGTCAGTAAAAACAGAAGGAAAGCTATTCCTTGCTGTACCTTCTTTCCCTTTCCTCAAAGCGTAGCTGCCTAAGGCCTTGTCTACATGCCGAAATTGCACCAGCTTAACTTAAATAAGATTTTAAACAGGTTTAGTTAAATCATAGAAAAGAGAAGGTTACTCACCTTGTGCAGAGATGGTTGTCCCTCTGGGTGCTCCACTTCAGGTGTCTTGGTGCCCTGCGCTTCTAGTCAGAGACTTGTGGTACCAATGCCCCGGTTGGCCTTGCACACGCAGCCAACCATTACCCAGTTCTTTCTCTACTCCAGAGGATTGAGCAGAAACTCCGAACTAGAGGGGAGGAGAGTGGGTAATGGAGCACCCACAGGGACATCCATCTCCAAGAACCTGTTATTGCACAAGGTGAATAACTTCTTCTTCAAGGAGTGTCCCTGTGGGTGCTCCACTTCAGGTGACTGAAGAGCAGTGCTCCTCGGTGGAAAGGAAGGGCTTCGGAGTTAATGTATGTATGGTGGAGAGCACCGATAGTCCAGAGTGAGCGTCTGCAGCTGACTGCTGCTCCAGGGCATAATGTTTGTTGAAAGTATGGGGCGATGCCCATGTAGTTTCTTTACAAATCTCATTGATGGGTACATGTTTGAGAAAGGCTATGGATGCGGACATAGCTCTAGTGGAGTGTGCGCAAATCCAGAAGGAGTTTGCAGATTGTAATTTTGGTAACGTAATAGGATACAATTAGATATCCATTTAGAAAGTCTCTGTTTGGAAATGGTTTGGCCTCTTGATCGTTCTGTTGTGAATACAAATAGCCTGGATGATTTTCTCAGCGTTTTTGTTCTCTCTATATAGAATGCTAGCGATCTATGTACATCTAGCATATGAAAGGACACCTTCCTGTTGTCGGCATGCGGCTTGGGAAAGATTACAGGTAAGTAAATGGGTTCGTTGAGATGGAAGAGGGAGGTGACCTTGGGTATGAATTTAGGGTGTGGGTGTAGGATGATTTTGTCCTTGAGGAATGTGGTATAAGGTGGGTGCGCCATTGGGGCATCCAACTCTCCCACCCTTCCTGCTGATATGATAGCTACTAGAAAGGCAACCTTCATGGACTAAGCAAATTGCTAGTGGTTCAAAGCATTAGAGCACGGAGAATGAGGTTGAGGTCCCACATAGGGGTCGGGTTCCTTAATGTGGGATAAGTGTTCTCTATACACTTGAGAAAGTGCTTAGTCAGTGGACAGGTGAAAACATTGAGTCTGTCCACCTTGTTGTGAAAGGTAGTGACGGCTGATAAGTGCACTCTGTGTGAGCTAGTCAAGAGGCCTGATTTTTTAGTGTCAATATGTAATCAAGGATAGTGGGTAATGGGGCCGATTGTGGAATGATCTGCTTGTCTCTGCACCAGACAAAGAATCTATTCCACTTGTGTGCATATGTTTTTAATGTGGAGAGATGTCGGCTGTTAAGTACAATGCCTTGGACCTCCTTGGAAAAGCATGTTTTGAGTTCTGTCATCCCTGGATTAGCCAGGCCTGGAGACCAAAGTGTTGGAATGTTGGGGTGACGGAGGAGACCTGTATCCTGGGTCAGTAGGTGAGGCAGGAGGGCAAGGGTTTGTGATCTGACACATGTAGGACACGACTCAATGGGGAGATCGGGGGGGGGGAAGGTGTACAGGAGCAGGGCCTCCCATTTGATGAGGAATGTGTCTCTGAGAGAGTTTTGTCCCAGTCCTGCTCAGGAGCAGTATTCTGGGCATTTGACATTGTGGGTAGTGGCAGAAAGGTCTATTGACGGGAATCCCCGTTGTTGGAATATAGTTGCAGAATTTGTGGGTTTAGTTCCCACTCGTACGTCTGTGAGAAGTTCCTGCTGTGGTTGTCTGCTGTGGCATTCTGGTTTCCAGGTAGGTAGGATGCCATGATGTGTATGTTGTTGGAGATGCACCACTGCAAAAGGTGAACTGCTTCTATCCAGAGCAGTTAAGATCATGCCCCTCCTTGGTGATTTAGATAGGGGTCGCCAAATTGTCCGTGACAATCTGGACAACGTTGTTGCAGATCAGGGGGAGAAAGTGATGGCAGGTGTTTTGAACTGCTCGGAGCTCCACTAGATTTATGCGGAGATTTGACTCCTCTAGGGACCATCAGCCCTGGTGTGTCCCCCCCATCCTACCAAAGAGGCGCCTGTGGTGATAGCGACTAATGGGGTTTCCTGTTGGAAGGGAACGCCTAAGCAGACATTTTTTTTGTCCACCATGTGAGCGAGTCTTTCACTCTGCTGGGCACTGTAAGCCATCTGTTGATCTAGTATCTGAGGAACGTATACAGTGCGTAGCCAGGTTTGTAGACATCTCATAAGCAGCCTGGCATGTTTCACAACAAATGTGTCTGAGAAATTGTAGGCATCTTCTGGCAGATGTTTGTGGGCTGTCTTACTCTTATTGTCTTACTTGTCAACTGTCTGAAAGGGGCCATCTTGATTATCACTACAGAAGTTTTTTTTCCTCCTGCTAATTGCTCATCTTAATTAATTAGCCTCTTCGAGTTGATATGGCTACCTCCACTTTTTCATGTTCTGTATGTGTATATATATCTCCTTACTCTATGTTCCATTCTATGCATCTGAAGCAGGCTGTAGCCCACAAAAGCTTATGCTCAAATAAATTTGTTAGTCTCTAAGGTGCCACAAGTACTCCTGTTCTTAATAAAAATAATATGGAGATATACCTATCTCATAGAACTGGAAGGGACCCTAAAAGGTCATTGAGTCCAGCCCCCTGCCTTCACTAGCAGGACCAAGTACTGATTTTGCCTCAGATCCCTAGGTCCCTTCAAGGATTGAACTCACAATCCTGGGTTTAGCAGGCCAATGCTCAAACCACTGAGCTATCCCTCCCCCAGGATTAGGTTTGTTAAGGCAAGAAACGGTCATTGGGGTAGCCTTGCTGATGCTGAGACACAGTCGAGGTGTGCCCTTATGAAGTCTAGTTGTGGGGTTTGGGTCAGGGTGGATCTCTGTAGGTTGGTTTGTAACCCTAGGTGTGTAAATAGGGTTAAGTGGTGTGAGGAGCGTGGACTGCCTTGTCTTATGTTGGTGCTTTTAGCAGGCAGTCGTCTGGATACGGGAATGTGGTCACACCCTACCTGTGAAGATGTGCTACTGTAACAGCCAGTACTTTGAAAAATACTTAGAGCCATGGCAAGGCTGAAGGGAAGTACCTTGTCTTGGTAGTGTAGGTTGCCCAGAGCGAATCGTAGGAATCTCCTGTGTGCGGGGTGGATAGTGACTTGAAAGTAAGTATCCTGCAGGTCAAAGGCCGGGAGCCAGTCTCCTTTCTCCAATGCCAAAATTATGGTTGCTAGGGTTACCATCTTGAAGCGCTGTGTTCTCACAAACTTGTTCAGTTTGCACAAGTCCAGAATGGGCCTCCATCCACCCCTTTTCTTCGGACTGAGGAAGTAATTTGAGTAAAACCCCCAACCCCTGTGCTGAACTGGTACTGGTTTCACAGCACCTAATTGCAGGAGATGGTGTATTTCCTGTTGTAACAGGTATTCGTGAGATGGGTCCCTGAAGTGGGATGGGGAAGGGGGCGGGGGGTACGTGGAATGGAAAGAAAGGGAATGGAACAGCCCTTCTGTATAATTTCCAGAACCCACTTGTCTGAGGTGATGGTTCTCCAGACTGGGTAAAAGAGTGTAAAGCAGGTCCCAAATGGGCTGGAAATGAGAGGTGACTGGAATTGGAGAATGTGGGGCTCTCGTGTCCTTGACCAACACTCAAAATGTTTGCCTAGAAATGGATGGCTCAGATGTAGACAACTGCTCCAGCGCCTGACGGCATCTCGTCTGGCGCTGCTTGCGGCATTGGTCATGTCGTTGAGGCTGGGTGTACGGGGGAGGGCAGAATCGTTTGTTGTAGAATCTGCCATTTCTTTTTGTTTGCAGGAATATAGATTCCAAGTGTCTTTAGTGTCACACAGGAGTCCTTCAGGGTGTGTAAGATGTCTGTGCTGCCTGCAAACGATTTTTGCCCCTCAAAACTTAAGTCCCTTACTGTCGCCTGAACAAAGTGGGAGGGGCGGAGAACAAAGTGTTTATTCCCTGGTGCTATTAAAACTCCATAGTTCCATATTAATTTGAGGAAAGATTTCCTTCCATAAGAAAGACAACTAGAATTGGCAAACTGATGCAAAATATTTATTCCAAGTTAGTTATTTTTTGATGCAGTAGTTTTTTTCCCCCCTCATACAGACTCAATGTGATAGTCACTTTTTTAAATCTGTAAATAATGTTATCAAAATAATCTTAATCTTTGAAATCTCACAAAAAATTTATATTTTACAATTCACCCTGAATATCAAGGCTGCAAGAAGAAGAACACAAACAATTCCTATGTCCAAATATTTTACAGCTGTACCCACAAAAGAAAACCACAAACGCCTGGTTAAGTGATGAAGCTCCCCGAGCCGCAAAAAAAAAATTAAAAAAAATTCATGTTATTAGCATTAATTTAACACAATTAGAACTTCAATAGCCATTTTGTCATTGACAATGATTGTTTTAGCACATTGTTACCGCGCAACATTATGTAATGCAGGCGGCATTATTACAAGCTTGTCGTTGCAAAGATCAGTCAGTCACCTGTATCCTGCTTACAAGACTGAACTTGTGCATTGCCTGATGAGGGATTCTCATCACAAATTTGCTAGCTGCACAAACTTCTATTAAGCAGAAGGGCAAAACCAAAAGAAAAAGCTAAACAAGCCAATTTCTCTCTTCTTTGGGATACAATTATTTCCCTTGTGCATGAAGTATTCAACAACAAAAGAAAAACTGAACAGACTGGAGACAGAATAAACTCTGTTTAGTTTATACAACCCCAAACATGTTGAACTATGAACTGAGTTTATTGGGTTGGTTTTATTTGTTTTAAATGTTTTGTGCCCACTTTCAGGCATCGTCATCTGACGTTTCGCTGCTACTAGTTTCTGTGTCTGAGTCCTCCAACTCTGTCTTAAAAGTGCTTCTCCAGTGGGAGAACAGGCTGGAGCTACGGCCCTGAAGATATCCATTCTTCCCAAATCCATTTCTTCTTAGCTACAAGAAAGAAACAAATAGATAAAAAATTGTGAAGAGTAAGGGTCAGTGACAATATACATGTTTGTCGGTATATATATTTTTCTAGTGGGGACAATATGTTTGTAAACTTTCCCCACTAGACAATCACTTTAAATCAGGACAATTTAGTTCTTTGTAATTCCGAATAACAGTCTAAGATGTGTGTGAAATAGGTGAGGAAGAACAACCATCATCATGGCAAGAGCTGTAATATACCTGCTCTGATTTAAGTTGGAACTCTTTGAGCTCATCCTCAGTGAGGGGAAGGTAGTTCTCATCGTTTTCAGGATACTCCTGCCATCCCATTGCTTTCAGTAACCTGATTCACGAGAAAAGGGGCGAGGGGTTAAAAAGAATCAAAAAGGCAAATGGAAAAGTCAAATTTAACCAGGTGCATGATAAAGTGGAAGATTTTCCTACTGAACTGCTACGATCCCTCCAGGAAGGGTTTTCTAGTTTTAGAAAAGACCATATCAATAATAATATAAGAATACTTTGCATTTAGATTGATAAGGAAGGTAAGAAAGAAGGCTAGTGATTAACCCAGGGGCACAGAGAAAGTATGCATGGCAGCTGAGAAAACACTAGAACTCAGGATTTCCTTATTCCTAGTGCCCTGATTAAACAGCTATATCACATGCCTCTTGCTCACACAACCAGAATGCATATTTATATATGCATGCAAGTATCTTCTTCCCACTTCTCATAGTTTTCTAGGATTTGGGGCAATTTCTTATCAAATTAGCATACTGACAAAGCACAGAAGCATTCCAAGAAGAGCTGGGAGGAGAGATGTGGTGATATGTCATCAACTCTGCACTCCCACACTTGGAAATCCCTTTTGCAGATCAAGCAGAACAGCACTTGAGATTCTGCCTAGCCACCTGCTGTGGGAAACAGCTAAGCCAGGCAGCACTAAATGACTTATGGATGCAAAGCTAGACGAGTGCTAGAAGGTTAATCACAGAACCTGTGTGACATCTTGGCCCCATTGAGTTCAACGAGGCCAGAATTTCACCCCAGTATTTTACTTTCTGCCAGCCCCAGTGCCGTAAGAAAGCCACACCCTGGAGCTCAGAATATGCAAGAGTATTGTTTTCTGGAGAAGAGAATCTTCTAAGCACCTGCCTTTTCCCCTCACAATGTGACAAAATGATTTGAGACACATCTTCAGCCCCTGTTCTGCTGTCGGCTCACCTGTGTTCTGCTTCCAGTGAATGAGACAGGTTCTCCCCCTCCTCCATCAAAGGGAGAGAAAGGCCATTCTGATGGCAATTCTCGTCCCAGTTTTCCTTTGGTTCTGGTGTGCTGCTGCCCTCCATCTAAACGAAAAAGGTAAGTCAAATCACACAATTGAGAGACTGATCCTTCATACATACAGCACAGTTCAAGTCTTGAAGCTAGCGTTCTTGAGTGGATGACTCCAGAGAGAATAAAACCCTTTGCCTTAAGTCAGTGCTTCAGAGCATGAGTTGGTAATAACAGAAAGCAGTTGCCATCAGACATTGGTGAAGTGAGAGGTGCAAAGTGAGTTTGGTGGGCTGCAGCTTAATTTTTAAGGGACAAACGTCCACACCACATTACCACCATTATGGATTCAGAGATGCCAAAGACTATATGAGCCATGGAGACTGCACTCTGACCTTTAGAGGTGTCCATCATTAGGACAAAAAGTGGTAGAGTGAGGCACCATCCTACGGGTTGTGCAGAGCGTGTTCAATTTGCCATGTCTGTCACACCTGCACTTTCACCAGGGCCAAATTCATTTACACTACTCTGGGTCCGGTGTAATTCTCTCAATGTACAGTTTGTTGAACAGAAAGTAAACGGAAGCTGCAGTCTTTAAGCTATGCTACCAGAACTAAGCTACACAAATGGAGATGTCAGTCCTGCAAGGATATTTAAAGAGTATCATTCCTTCCATTCTTGAGAAAGCCCTCTTAGAATCCTGCCAATTCTTACCAAACGTTGCCCTTTTCCCTTTGCCATATATTTTAATTTTCCTCCTGCGTTTCTTTAGGTCACTGTTCTTCATTGCAAGGCCCGCGAGCCAGTGGTGGCTCCCATCGACCTAAGTGGGGCTCCCTAAGTTCCCTCTAAGCTGTGTGGCCATGCAGCAGCCTATAAATAGCCAGGCAGCAGGGACCTGGAGAGGAGAGAGGTAGGGGGAGCAAGCTGGGGCTTGCAGGGCTGCCGTGGGCCTCTCCCCTTCCCCCAGAGCTCTGTGCTACCTGCCGGCAGAAGGGAAGAGAGGGTCCTCCTCCAGAGCACAACGCTGCCTGCAGGCAGGGGAGAAAGAGGGCCCATTTCCCCGAGCTGCCTGTCGGCGGGAGGGACAAAGGACCCTTTCCCCTAGAGCTCTGTGCTGCCTGCTGGCAGGGAGAGAGACTTCCACGGAGCTATCTGCTGCCAGTCCTCTGGCCCCAGCCCTGGGCAGCCTGCCTGCACCCCAAACTCCTCATCCCCAGCCCCACCCCAAAGCCTGCACCCCAACCCTCTGCCCCAGCCCTGAGCCCTCTCCCAAAACCCCAAACCCCTCATCCCCAGCTCCACCCTAGAGCCCTCACCCAAGCCAGAGGGATGAAAAGAAAACAAAGGAATAAACTGACCAACGAACATTTGGACTGCCTTATTAGGATTGCAATGACAGATTACAAGTACTGCATGAACAAAGTCAAGGAGGAACAGGCACACTTTCGCTCATCCAGTTTTTAAAATAAGTTTTGCATTATCCTGCTCTTTAAAAGTTTATTTACATATATGAAATTAAAAAGGCACCTATTTTCTTGGTTATTTTATAAAAGGAGTATTGTTTTATTGTACAAGTTGCCTTCGTTTTAGCTGCACGAGTGGCTCTGTAACACTACATCATTAAGAAGTAGTAAGCATTGTGTTAATTTAGTAGTCGATGTGGCTCTCACATTGAAATTTTTTTTTCAAAGTGGTCTCCACTTCAAAAATAGTGAAGAGCACTGCTTTAGGTTACGGCTTTTCTTTGTTTCCCATCCTGTATCGATATGGCAGCACAGATACGGGAACAAGTGCTCGTTAATTAACAGCTACAGATGATCTAGCAGAGGCAACATGAGAGTTGAGAATGTTTGTGTTTAGGATCTACAACAATAGTTATTTCTCTAACCCCGTTCTGGAGAGAAGTTTTCCTAGGGAAAAACGTCAAGACATTTTAAAACAGATAAAAAATAAGAGGGCATTTTAAAACAGATAGTTGGCAGGAATGTACTCTGGCACAAAACAGCAGCCTAGAATGGAAGCCATTTGCAATTCTCTCTCTCGTGGATACTGCTCAGGAAGCAGGATTTAAGCTACTACTGACAGTTAGGAATCTCTTTAGTTCCAGTACCAGAAGCCTACACTCCTCTATCCAGAGAAGGATAAGTTCTCCTCCCTATGTATGTGTCTAGTTGGCAGCCATGCTATCGCTGTGTAAATATGAAGCCACTATATATATATTTTTTCTCTCTCTCTCTCACACACACACACACACACACACACACACACACACACACACACAGAGTCTATTTGAAGTCCCTTAAAATACACAATTCCCAGGATCCCAGGAGAGAAAAGTGGGCAGTCCTCTTACATCCTCCAGCTTGTCACATTCTCTGTTCTCTGTGACCTCTCCATTCCTGTCATCTTTCAATGCCTTCAGGAATTCACTTTTCTTATCGGCGGTGCGACGCATCAGTTTGGTCAGACGTGAAGAACTGATCTCAATGGGAGGGGTGGTGCTGGAAGGACTCTGAAGAATTAAGGTGGAACACATTAGAGAACTTAAATACCAATTGAAGAAAAGCTGGGTCTTAGCCCTGATCAGGATTTGTGTCCAAATCTTTTAGCACTTATCTCCTGAGCTGACTGGCAATTTCCAGATTTCTCCCAAAGAACTTGGCTGCACTGTTCCAAATCCACTCCCTTCCTCCTCACCAACCTGGAACGAATGTCTCCAACCAAATCTTACTTTCTGCTGCTGCAACTGTTTCTTCATCTCTAATTCAGGCAGTCATGAATTTAACATGCTTGTTCTGCTCCTCACATAATATGCTTCCTCGTAACGTGAACTGCCTCACAGGCTCCCTGTCCAGTTAATTTCACCTCTGCGCTTGGAATGATCCAGGAATATACTGCTGATTCCTGCCTATTAGCAAAATCATTCCCTCAACTCCTGTTCTCCATACCAAATAAAAGGTCTATCCAATTAAATTAAACAAAACTGATCTTTTTTTACGGAGGTCTTCAGTAGTATTTATGATGTGGTGGTATCCAGTAATATGGCAGCTAGATTTCAATGTAGTTAACCTGTTTCATTTTTATAGATGGGATTTACAATAAAAATGAATTGGGATTCTAGCCTCCTGACTTCCCCTCTGCCCTGAAGATTTGTCTGTTGTATTCATGTCTGGTGGTCCATGCAGAAGACAGGAATCCTATTCTCATTAGTCTTGACTCTCCACTGAAAGGAGAGGTCACACACCACATCAGAATCTCATATACAAAACAATCCATTTCCTTCACATAAATTGTGAAAGGAGGGAAAGAGAAATCAAAGTGTGTAAGAGAACAGAACAGGTGCATATTTAAATAGTTCCTCATTGCAGGAGTTGGAAGAGCCTCGCAGCACCATTTTAGAGGTTTTTCTTGGAGCTGAAGTGTTGCCTACACACGCAATCCTTAGGACGCCAAAGAAAACTACTCTGCAAAATATGCTTATAGTACAGCATACAATCCCTCTGAGTAGAAAAAAGGCAAAGAAAAGGGATCTAAAATATTCAGCTGCTTGGATTCCTTATTCCTAAGTTACATGTAATGCTAAGATGAAATGAACTTCTCCTGCAGAAGTGTATACTATAAACACTGGCATCAGACGGTAACATTCGCCAGGCAGTTATTCCAGACATCGCCAAGTACAGCGCAGAGGAGCAGACAGTTGATTGTGAAACTTCCACATGCAATCTGAGTGACTGTCAGGATAAAATGAAACCCAGAGTAGTACTAAATTCTCAGTGTGGTCATTAGTTTGACTGTACAAGTAACAGACTTAAGTCTGACATTTCTAGTAGACTGGAATACCCATTTAACGTGACAGCCAATAGAACACTCAAGCGCCATGCCAGAACAGCCCTTTTCAAAGACACCTATACAGAAATGCCAACATACCAAGAGCTATTTTTACAAATTTTAAGGGATGAGAAAAGCAGCTATAACAAGTGATAAATATCTCAAATTCTCCACCTTAACTTTGACTACACAAAGCTTTCAACAGATTTACAATAAAAAACAAAATAAGGGCATATTGCTTATTGATTTATTTATTTCACAATCATCCTTCCCACAGTGCCTCATCTAAGTCAGAAAGGAAAGACAGGTGTTTGGGTCCCAGGACCTAATACCTGGAGGTATCTGAACCCAGAGATCTCATATGAGAGAGTTAGGCCTGATATGCTGAAGAAATGAGTTTTAACAATGACGACAAGTTCATTTTCAGTACCTTGCCTATAAGATTGTAGAATATTCTCTAGGGGAAAACAGTGGAAGAGCCATCCCTTAGGCTTTTAAAAGCAGACTGCACAAAGCACTAAAAGTGCACTTATAGAGCAGAATCTTACCCTAATCCTCAGGGAGATCTAGGAAGATTCTATGGTAATGTCAGTGTTGTACTTTTACAGAGCTTCTCATTTTCAGAACATTTCACAAATATTAACTGATCACTCTTCAACACCTCTGTAAGGTAGTTATTATTGCCACTATACAGACAGAGAAAGAGGCAGAGATTAAATTACTTTTCCCAGGTCAGTGGCAGAGGTGAGATTAAAATTCATGGGTCCCAGTCCTGTGTTTAGGCTAAGATTGTCAAACAATTTTTTAAAAATCATGTGAAATAAAAAAAGTCTAGGCATTACAGCTGCAAATGCTCAGTTGTAGCTTGGACAAACTTAAATCATTTCCAGTTTAACTGGATATAGCTACTGATGTTATGGGAACACAGGATGCAGTGACTTTCTATTAATATACTAACCACTCAGACAAGGCTGGTGGAAGTTCGACGAAGAGTTCAACTTTCATAGCTTCAGGTATTACTGGTCTCTGTAAAAAGACTGAATTACAGGATCTCTCTCCTGAGTGTCAGATTAATACCCTACAAACCTACATCCTTGCTGGCCAGAGACTGACAGCAAGAGCTACCTAGGACAACAAATTACAGAGGCTATATTCAGTACTTACTGTACTGGATAACAAGTGCATTTAACTTTGTTTTGGTATTACTTACCTGAAGGTGGAAGCTTATCTGAATTATGTATTTATGTTCCAGTAGTACCTAACGTGTGCTAGGTGTTGTACAGACATAAGGGAAAACAAAGTCCCTGCCCCCAATGGGCTTACAATCTAAAACAACAAAGGTAGGGTGAGGGGAAAAGAATACAATATAAAAGCAAAGTTGTCAAGGAGATGACTGGCAATTTTCTTATTTCCATGGAGCTTTTTTATTACATAAAAACCAGAACTACTCATCTATATACCCATTATTAGTGGGCTATTTCCTCATTTGGAAACCTCAGTTCTGTGTTTTGCACAGAACTGTCTCTCGTGATCAAAAGAATATCCCAGTATCTTACATTCAAAGTGTAGGGCATGGATAGTCGACAGGCAGACCACAGGTTAAATCTGGACCGCCAGATACTTTTGAACGTACTGCTAAATCTTTTTATTTACTTATTGTTATTGTGGTGTGAAAAATGTTTCTCTGAAGTTTGGACCTTGACCAAGATATTTGGACATTGACCAAGAAATAACTGACTACCCCGGTGTAGGGGTTCAAAAATAGTGAAAGTTCAGAATGAGTAAAAATCTACACAACTTTAAGATCCACAAAGATGACAAAACCTTCCCAGGAATACTTCTGATCTCAAAACAAAAAAAGGTTAAGAGAGAGCAGCCTCACACGAGAGAGAGATTCTCAGTTTTGTAATAGCAACATTTCTGCCGAATATGCAAGGGGGCATTCACCTCTAGCTGAGTAAATAGATCACCATTGTTTATTAAAATTAAAGAACAGTGTCAAGATACGACTTGTTTAACTTCTTCCACCATTCCAGATTATTTAAACTGAAAATTTAAAGATATAGAAAATTATGGCCAAGCAGTGACTAGAAATTATGGGTGTGTCAATTACTGGTACCCAATTGACTCCTTAAAGAGAGCAGATTTTCAGAGGATGGGAATGTGGTACTGTAAAGATCAGATTCCTTTCAGGTATCAAGCAGAGTACCCAAAAACGGAGGCACTCGATCACTGGTCATTTCTTAAAATCTTGTCTAACTTTTCCATGATTTATATTGTTTACCCTTTGGTACTTTACTTAGTTTGGATACAAACAGACCACTTTTAATTTTCTCGTTTTTATACACTAACACAGGGGTCGGCAAACTCTGGCACACGGCTTGCCAGGGCAAGCAGCCTGGTGAGCCAGGCCAGTTTGTTTACCTGCCGCGTCCACAGGTTTGGCCGATCGTGGCTTCCACCGGCCACAATTCGCCGCTCCAGGCCAAAGGGGGCCACGGAAAGGGCGGACAGCACATCCCTCGGCCCGTGCCACTTCCCGCAGAGGTTGCCGACCACTGCACTAACCACAAAGCCATAGTGTTTTTACTTCCCAACAGTGCAGGGGAAGTTTTAATGTAAAATTGTTTAAAATTCATGGAAATGCTTCACCATTAGGGTCTGTTCGCTATTGTTTGCCCAAACCCAGCACTTTGGATGTAAACTATTTGGAAAGCGAGACCCTTTTAGAGCCATATCACCTACACAAGTAAAGGGCAGAAGAGGCGACCATGAATAGACTGCTGAAATGCTAGTAAATTTTAAGTCCAAAGACTTTTCCAGACACTTAATTTATAAATTAAGACAACCTTGCAGATGAATACTGGAGTACATCCTCCACCATCAACACTGACAAACACCAATAGCTGAAGAGGAACAGTACACACATCTGTACATACCAAACCTTTTGAACTGTTCCCAAAGCTCACTACATGCATTGCTAGGAAAGAGCTGTGAGCTGGAAGAGCAAGAACACAAGACAACCTAGCACCCTATTTTAAAGAGTGGAATGGAATTCAGGTCTTGTATGGTGTAAATTCTGGTGCGCACTAGCATGCCATGCACTAACGGGCCTGTGTAGACCCTGCTAGCACTGAATCATAGAACTGGAAGGGACCTCAAGAGATCTTCTAGTCCAGTCCCCTGCACTCAAGGGAGGACTATGTATTATGTAGATTGTAGACCGTCCCTGTCAGGTGATTGTCTAACCTGTTCTTAAAAACCTTCAATGATATTGCTCTAAGAGTTCCCTAGTGTGTGTTAATACAGTCCCCCATTTTAAACTTTTGAAACATACTCATGTGGGGAATTTTTAGTGTGCACCAGCAGGGTCCACATGATTTAGTTAGTGTGTGACACTAACACACATTAGAATTTACACACACACACACACACCATGTGTACTAAGCGCGGCAGCGCTTTAACGTGGCTGTGTAGTTGTGGCACCAGCACTGTAAAACTCTCTTCCGCGCTGTAAAAACCCCACCTCCATGAGGGGAGTAGCACCAGCGCTGGGAGTGTGGCTCCCAGTACTGGTGCACTGTCTACACTGCCACTTGACTGCGCTGAAACTTGCAGCACTCAAGAGGATGTTTTTTTCACACGGCTGCGCAAGAAAGTTGCAGCGCTGTCAAGTGGCAGAGTAGACAAGGCCTGAGGTGTTGTGTAGAGAAGTCCTCAGCGTTAACTTTCAATTCATAGCTCTCACATAGCAGGGCTGGTGCCTGCACTCTGGTAATGCAGCTGATGGTTTGGACATTGTTCTGGGCATGTCCAGTTAGTTCCCATGGTGCTCTTAAAATGTCAAAGCAATCATACCTTGTATGAGGGTGATGAAATTACAGCAGACCTAGTCAAAAACTGCTGGCAGCACGCTTTACATCAAGACAGACAGACTTCCAAGAGCATTCCCATTAATGTACAAGGGAACTTAGCTCAACATGCAGAGACCATACAAGTGATTGAGTACTCTTCAAGTGTTCAGAGCTGTATCATACGAACAGAAGAGCTCTCATGGTACTTAATTATAGAAAGCAACATTAGTTGGAAAAGGTCCAAATTTTATCCCCAACCCAACCCCTTACCTCTTTGGGAGAGGTGAGAACTGAGCCACTCGCCAGTACCGCTGGTTTGGTTACAGACACCGGACTGGTAAAGGCAGAGTCACGGCTGGAGGAAAGCGAGCCTGGTTTATGTTCACTTCTGTTAGCTTTCCATGGACTTGGCTATATTGAAGAGAACACAATACACTAGACAGTAATGGTACGGCACAAGAATGGGTTGCTTGCAAGTGGTAAAAAAAATCAAAGCAACATCAAATTGACTTAATAAGGTGTCTGATTAATTGAATAAATTATCTTCTCCTGCTCCAAAAATGGTCTCAAATCCCCCTCTCATCTTAATCCTGAGAATCCCCCATTCCTGCCCTGCTTAATCACCCCACCCACATAAACACCCTCTAACTGCTTCACAGCTCGCTCTCTTCTAGTAAAGGATTGGTTGGGACTATTATGAACAATTAAATGCTCCATCACTAGATGGAGGAGTCACCATTGAGAGATCCAATGTATCACACAACTGCTTCCAGCACAGGGAGAGAGAGATCATAATAAAATGCAAATTTCTTACACATTGCTAAGTACCACCACCAAGTATCTTGCATCACTCAACAGGAGCTTCCTCTGGCCAAGGGAAGAAGCTTTAAGGCATGAATGCAAGACAGGAATTCCCCACGTTGCAAGGAAGATACTCCTAATCCCTATGGAAGGGTAAAGGAACAAAATTTGATTGTACCCTGTTGTTTAACACCACACAGACCTAAACGGATTTACTAAAAATCCAGACAAGAAGCCCCAAAACTTACTGAGTGAGAAGCCAGGTTACTGCAGTACAGAAGCACATAAACCAGCCCATTTTCCAAGGCAATCCACATGTAACTACTCAGAGTAGGGCAACTTCACCCAACTAGTATCCACTATCAGGATATATATGCATCTTATTTGGTGGCCAAGCAATAATTGCAGTTGCAGAAAGCTGTTTCATGATAAATGTCTTCTGCTTGGAAAAGTATTATCTTGGCCCTCTCAGCCACCAAGGACAAACTGTGCAACAACGATACCAAAATGAGAGATATGGCACGAAGCAGCACAGGAACAAGACACTGAGGAATATTTTAAGATTTACAGCTTCATTTAACTATTCTGAATTTCTGATATCAATGCTCATCCAAGATGTATCTGGGATTTAAGTTAAATGAGTCTAAAATGGATAATGTACTTTGCAGAAAAGGACAGCAGAGGCCACTGTTTCTCCATATTTCCTCATTTGTTTCCTTGGTGTATTTTTTTCCTCTCTTATATTTTGCTGACTCCACACCCTTGCTCCCCCCACTGGTAAAAACCGAATCCCTCTCCCCATTCCCTAATCAGAAGGGACACGATGCTGGAGGTGGACAACCATCCATTTGCCACTCAAAGCTGAGGAGAGAGAAGCCTGGGCTGGCACACTGATGCCCGCAGCCCTACTACACCTCTGACTTTTACAATGTCCAGCTAGGTTAGCAGCCACACAAAGAAGGGCAGGAAAGATTTTCAGGGAGCCACCAATAGCTTTATTTGCTATGCAGCAGTATGCTTGCAGTGAGTAAGGGGAAGTCGCATCAACCTGGGGTCCTGCACCTTCCCTCTCCCACATCGATCACATCCTTTGGCTTCGGCTCCCCCTCTCATTGACTAGTCTGATGCCTCTCCCACAGGTTAGAAAACTGATTTAGATTGTAAACTTCCTGGGGTAGAGCTTGTGCCTTCATTTCTGTCTAACTAGAGCATACTTCTTGCACTATCATATTTAATTTACAGTAATCTCTTAAATAGGAACCTCTGAAAATGGCAGTCACATCAAAATGTCAATTTTTGCTCAAGAACCTGAAGGCACAATTCTCCAGTTAGTATTGACTATGAGAAATTTCTGTATGGAAGACCATAAGCAGATTCAAAGTATATAGAACACTCATTCCCCACTTCAAAAAAACCCCAACACTGTGAAAAAGGTGGAAATCCATTTCAACAGCTTATATTTCAAATCAAGTTCTTCTCGAACTCCCAAAAGCCAAATGTAAATTGCCACAGGACCCCACTGGTGAGGCACAACACTAAACCTGGGGGGGTGGGTGTTAGATTGTCAGCTGCTGGGGACAGGGATCATACTTGTATTTTATGTTTGTACAGCACCTAGCACAGCGAAAAGAAATAGTCGTAGACCAAGACCCAGGCACTACAATAATACAAATACTTGGAATGCTCACAATGACACTGAAGCCCATTGGTACCAATAGGTTCATTGTTCTTTACAAGCAACTACTGTCAGACCTGAAACTCACCATATCTAATATACCACTTCCACAGTATTTATTAATGAACGGTAGCATGTGAGGTCTGTACTAAAAGCTCTTAATTTATCAATACTCACTGCAAGATGTGTACACAGTTAATATTTAAGGAGTAACCTAACTATATTGAAAACTATGCCTTATGGTCCCATAGTAAAAGTTTGTCACCAGGGAATCGTGTTTTGGTGATGGCCCATTCAAGCAGAAGTTGTCCTCACCCCTCCCTGGTCAGCTGGTGATGTAATGCAAGGTTCCATTGTCTATCTTTGTCCATCCCAGAACAGTTGGAAAACTATCAAAGCCAACTGCAAACAATCAAAACCACTTGGAGGTAAAAGAACAGAGAGACAGGGGATCACCGGACTGTGAATAAAGACAAAAGACAGATTCAGTATATCAAAGGGTGGAGAAAGACATACTGAATCCATTCACTGAGAAGACATCTTGTTGAGCCTGGGGGTGTTCAGGGAAAGGTTGGATTCTGGTTCCTGGGAAGCCAGTCAGCTCTGCAACAGACTGAATGATGTGGGGGAAACTGACTTTGTTAGCTAGGAAAGGTAACTATTAAGCGTAGGCCCTAGTTTGCATTTTATGATTTTGTTCTGTATTGTAACCATTTGTTTCCATTGCACACTTTTTTCTAGTGGAATTTATACGCTCTCATACTAAACCAAAAGAAGGTTTATGTAAGTGTTCAGTTCTGTGTGTTATACAGGAGCTGCGATTTAAGATAAAGCAGGTAAACTGGGCTACACTGTTCCTTTGGGAGCAGAGAATCCGGGATTTCCATGAGTAGCCAACGTCGGGGGCAGGATATCACAGAAGAACATTTCAAGGGGACTGGAGTTCACATTTTGTTAACCTGCAAGTCAAAGACGGAGCTACCCTACCTCAGAGAGTGCTTGAGTGGCTGACAGGCCAGCAGTGTTAGAGAACTGACACTCAGCTACCAGAGGCGAGACTCCCTCTCACTGGAGGCAGGAAGTAACAAGGTGACACTCAATCCTGGATACCCTGAACACTCATCTTTGCACCATTCTGCACAGACTATTATGGCTGTCCCCTGCTGAGACATGATGCTCAGAGGCTGCTTATGATTATTCATATGGCTTCCACCAAGAATAAACTCCTTTCAGTGCCGCTGAGGATGTTTTAAACATCAGTTAGCACTGCTATAGCATTTTTCATCCCGTTGTGCCAGTGGTAGCTTTTCTAGTCATACAGAGCCTTATGGATATAACCCATCCACCCACATTGCTGCACCTTTGAAAAAAGAGTTACTGAACAGGACAGTAACCATTGTTCCTTGAGATGTGTTGCACACGTTCACGCCATTCTTGGTGTCAGTGTGCCCTGCATACAGCCGTCAGAAACATTTCCCCTCAGCAGGACCCATGGGGTAGCTCAAGCTCCCATTGCTGCCCTGTACCACTGTGTGCAGGTATAAAGGGCAGAGCCATCCCCAGGGCCCCTCAGTTTCTTCTTGCAGGAACTCCAGTGCAGAGGGGCAGAAGAGGGTGGATTATGGAATGGACGTGTACAACAGGCTACTAACTGTTTTCTTCTTTGAGTGACTCAAGCCATAAGAACAGGAATTGGGATAGGAGTCTATTTCAACAAAGCCTGAAGAACAACTCGTCCAACTCTAGTATTGTCTCTGGAGTCTTAAGCCATAGCATAGCGGGAGGCAAACGTGTGGACAGAGGACCTGGCTGCCACTCTTCTAGTGTCTGCAATTGGAACTTGTGACAGAAAGGCTGCTGAGGCCAACTGCAACCGCCTTGAATGAGCTGAGACTCTGTCAAGTCATAACACATGCGTATACAGGATGCGACCCAGGAAGAAATTCTCTGGGTGGAGACTGAATGGCTTCTTACTCTGTCTGCCATTGCTACGAACAGACAGGAGGATTTACAGAAGAGCCTGGTTCTGTCTAGGTAAATTGCTAAGGCTCTCCTGAAGTCTAAGTATGTAGCTTTGGGTAAAATATGGTCAAATTGTCTGACTGATATGAAAGAAGAAACCACCTTTGAGACAAACTTTGGATGAGGATGCAGGTGAACTTTGTCCTTACAAAAGATCTTGTATGCATGTCCCAAAATTAATGCCTGTAGCTCCCCTACTGTTCTGGGAGAGGTAATGGTCACTAAAAATGACACCTTCATTGATAGATGCAGCAGAGAGGAGATAGCCAGTGGCTCAAATGGGGAACACATAAGTCTTTACAATACTAAGGCTTGGTCTACACTAGGGACCTAGATGCATTACCATCATAGAAAGAACAAATGATTTCTAAACTAGTTGACATGCATCTGAGGAAGTGGGTATTCACCCACAAAAGCTCATGCTCCAATATGTCTGTTAGTCTATAAGGTGCCACAGGATTCTTTACTGCTTTTACAGATCTAGACTAACACAGCTACCCCTCTGATACTAAACTGGTTAAGTAACTTTACAGATATGCTTCTGCTTCCTCTCACTACTACAGGAATAAGGCAAGGGGTACACTACTAGCCAATTAACCCATATCTTTGGCCACAGAAGTCAATTTAGGGCACAAAAATCACCCACATTGACATGCCTACTGCAATTTTAAGAAGATCTAGGATTCATCGAATGAAAACGAAAACTGGGATGTCAAAATCAGCATTTTGATAAGTAGGTTTAGTTGTTCAGTTTACGTAACAGAATCACACTGCTGCTTTACATCAGCCAAACCAATTGCTTAATTTCCCCAAGTGCTCTTCTAAAATTCCATCAATCAAGGGTATAATACAAACTAGTTTATGAACCTATTAGGCCATATCACATCCGCATTACAGCACTAACAAACCCCACAAAGGTTGGGATTTTCATGTGCCTAAGCTTCTCTAGGTATTCAAACCCACTGAAATTCCATGGGATTTGGACACATCACTCCATTAGGCCCCTTTGAAAATCTAAGCATAAAATACCATTTTCTAGGCACAATGAAAACAAGCTCAGCACCTGGATAAACATGCGGTCAGCAAACTTGATTAAACTACGCTATAGTCTCTCAGAGAAAGACCCATCACTTCGGACATTTAGAACTAGGCAAAACAAATGCACTGGTGACTATACTGTAGGGAACAACCACATTCTGGAAGGGGGAACTAGATAATCGATTAGCTTTTCATCTTCAATATTTATGATTCCATGCAATAATGCACTACTGCAGGATGCAGTCATAATATTTACATGCACTTAGTCAGTGTTTTCCATACCAGAATTCAATTTCATGATTTACAAATCTTAGGAGTAAATTTTTATAGCACCATGACTTGCAAACCCCACAATATATCGTTTGCATACAGTGCTAGCAGTTATACGTTTCTGCATTAAATAAACGATCACTGTGCAACAAACAAGTAGCAACACAATCAAGTTGTTACAAAGGCTCTGAAGTAGAAGGCTGAATAACTAAAAGCTGTTCAATACACCAAGTCATTCCTAGCTACAGGAAAGACACTTGACCATATCCCTAAGTCACTCAAGCTGTAAAACTGAAAAAGTAGCAACAGGAAGCTCTCTGGACACCAGAAACGTGTACCTTGTTTGAATTGTCATGGGTGGTTCCACATCTGGGCTGACTGCCTAATAATTTCTGATTTTACAGGTAAGGAATTCTTTACAAATGGAATTTTATAAATAGTTGCGATTCTTACAAAGCCCACCTGTCAGGCCAGCTCTGGGATGCTACCCCAAAACAAGCCATAAGACCAAAATTTTATTTAGAATTGAAAAGTGATAGTCATTCTAATCACGTAGGCTCTCTGCTGTCTGTGGGAGAGGAGGAACCAGCTGAATTTTAAAGAGGACCTAGAAAGGCAAGAGTTGTGTTTATGCCTTCTGCTCCTTTACAAATCTCTGAAAGGGGTTTTTAAGGAGAGTTTTCTTTTGATTATATTTTGTGAAGTTTAAAAAAAAAATCTGCTCTTCTCCTGTATCACCGGCAGTCTTCTTGGAAGATACACAGCTAGAGTGGAACTTCCCAAACAGGACCGATCATCTTTTAAAGATCTCTTCTTCAGAGTGTTTATCAAGCATTCTAATTAATGAGGCGTTACCAGCCCAAAAAATAAGCAAAACAAAACTAAGAATTATGAATAAAAATCATTTCCATGATTAGGTTTCACTTCTCTGATACTACTTGGAATGTCATAATCCTACAAGTTCCCCAAGTATCTTTTATACCAGGCTTCAGGAAAAACAGAGTTAGATAAGAGCTGAATCCAATATAAAAAAATCAAGTAGAAACTGAAAACTCGAATAACGCTTTAACCTTTTTGTATGTAACAAAGAAGCTAAAGTGCAAAACCCTATATTTCTTTTGTAGGTTACCTTTAAGGATCAACTACTATGCTGAAGGATCATGTTAAAACATGACCTAATCTGGTCTTTGAAGACTGGTCCAAACCGTATTTTAACCATGTTAATGAATCATATTACAACTTTGTACAGATTTACAACATTGTCATATGAACAACTCAATCACTCTACTCTGTTACTAGCACTTTTTCCTATATGAGGGAGAGAATGCCCCTTCAATACAGTTTAGTAACTCCACTGGAAGCCCTTGTACCTTAGCTGGAGGAGCTGCTGGTTTAGGAACCAGATTTTTGTAGACACTTGGGACAATTGTGGTGGTCTTGTTGCCGTTTGCAAGGTGAGGGACTGGTGATGTAAATGCAGCTGAGAAGGCGGCAGCAGGATCCTCTTTTGAAACCTTTTTGATGACCAGCATCTTGGTAGGTTGCTTGGCACTAGGGGGGTTTTCTACAAAAACAGAGGGGAACAAGGCTTCAAAAAATAATTAGAATCTCAGTAATTCCACAAAACTTGACTCTACCTCAGCTCCAATTCTACCTCTTAAGAGTCTAAGATGCTGAGAGAGTCTCATGCTGCTGCTAACAGCTTCTGAATTCAAGTGAAGAGGATATCAGACAAAGATGGTAAAGTCCAATATTTTGTAGGCTCCTCTTGATTTTGAAAAAAACTGCCTAGGACGACAGACATCAGCCTGAGATTTTAACAGCCTCTCAGACTTTGCTGAAAGAAGGAATCAGAATGGGTAAGCATATTTAAGTTCTGAATAACTACTGAGTAATTTTAGGTTAATTCACTAACAAAAATATTTAGTGAAACTCATGCTTTAAGTTTCAGTGTTTTGCAACCTGCAACCATTAACATCACATTCTGGTGGAGCAAACAGAAGCTCTCAGTACGCTTTCTTGAAAACTATAACGTAAACCACTAAGTGTTTAAACAGTATTTTACTGCTGCTAATCTTGTATTATGTTTGGGTGGACCAGTTAAGATCTGAACCAAATACTCAAGAGATTAAAATTAGATCTAGTACAACAGACAGGTGAATGTTTTTAGGATACAGCTAATAAATAACTGGTTTACGATTCTATCCTACCCCCAATTAAACTCTCTAGTTAGAGTTACGGGTTCCAACTAGTGATTAAAGAAACATTTTCAGGCACTGATAAGAGGCACTCCATTTGCATCAGCCTAGCTTTTTCAATGGAGAGAACAAAAATGTCATGTATAATATCCAGGAATTTAGAATTACTTTCTTTTTAATTAATTTGAAAAAAGAAACCAAACCACAAGAACACAGCCGTGTATATTAGTACAGTATTGCTGCATATCCACTACAAATATCACCTCTGTAACACTTATGATCACGGAGCTGTGCTCCCGTAGTCCTCTCAACCCTATTCTGCACTTCTGATTCTGCATTTAGCAATGCAGGGCCAAGTATTTTCATGATCATTTCATTCCAACACTCCACACCCACAAGTTTAGAGAAGCTGTGATCTTCCCATGGAATGAGCAATTATTATAGATGAGTGACATTCCTGTACTTAGTGTGTGCCATTAGCAGGAAATGGAAGAGAAGATTCTCATAAACAGCAGCAAGGGCAGCTCTAAGTATCAGAAAGCAGATTGAGGAGAGAGATAAACAAGAAAGGAACGAAGGGAGAGAAAGAAAGAAAGGTAGCTGCCTACTTCAGTTTAATCTTCCTTTAAGATCTTCCCCTATGTGAAAAACTAGGGTTTCAACATATTGTTCAATTCTTCTGCTTTACAAGTGGTCATCTGTTTTCTGTACAGTGATGTAAGCTTCTCTACGTACCCCACACTCCAGAAGGTGTCCCTAAAGGTTTGCTCTGGTTATTCTGTTTTCCAGCTTCTGGATTCAAAGATGGCTGTAAAAACATAATCCAGTTGGACACATTAGAAGATTGCACATACCATTATTTATCAGAAGTAGTATCACCATAGTACCTAGGAGCATAGTCATGGACCAGGACCCTTTTGTACGAAGAGCTGTGCAAACAGAACGAAAAGACAGTCCCTGGCCCAAAGAGCTTTACTTTCCTTCCCCTTCAGATTGTGTTGGGACTAGAGCAAGCAAAGACAGAACTCCTATTTAAAGAGTTTCTAATGTATAATTAAGAAAGTGAGAGGCTCTATAATTTGATATTAATCAGTAGCTCAAGGCACCATGTGATATCCAAGACCCAATTCCTCATAACTGTACTAACTTTCCTAGATTTTGTATTTGATAGTTAGGCATTAACAGTTTTACCAATATTATACGGACACCAGATGCAGATAATCTCTGTGATGAAGATGAATTTATATATTTACAGGCATAAAATCTAAAAGCTCAGCTTAATTTATATTAAAATAAATTCAAGGAGTAGAAATTTTAGGCTGTTATTTCATCTGAAAGATGCAGCCTTTGTAATTCTACCTTTGACTGACGGTCAAATCCTAAATATTACAATAGTTGAGAAATTGTGAGTTGGGGAGGAAAGGAGGTAAAAACCAGGTATGATGATGTCGATAAGACACCAATTGTCCATTCACCTATCCCTCCCTCCCTTCCCTTCTTTTCACAACTGGAAATTCAAAATCACATCACCTCCCCCGTCTTTTTGATAGTTTCTTTATGTGTTGGCTACTATGGCAACTACAGCACAATCCTCTAGTTGTGAACTTCTGGAAAAACAAGCAGTACAGGTTTAAAAGCCGGAAGAAATTACCATCCCATCTTAATATGAGTACTACCTCACACCCCAAATATTATCCAAATATTTTTCATCTCTTATCGATCAGTTTTAATGCTTCACTTTACCAGGTCTTGTCAGTTTAACAGTAGGAAGCTGTGAGAGGCTGGCTGCCAAGAAGGCTAACAGGATTTTGGGCTGTGTAAGTAGGGGTATTGCCAGCAGATCAAGGGACATGATCGTTCCCCTCCATTCAACATTGGTGAGGTCTCATCTGGAGTACTGTGTCCAGTTCTGGGCCCCACACTACGAGGAGGATGTGGAAAAATTGGAAAGAGGCCAGCAGAGGGAAACAAAAATAATTAGGGGGCTGGAACACATGACTTATGAAGAGAGGCTGAGGGAACTGGGATTGTTTAGTCTGCAGAAGAGAAGAATGAGGGGGGGATTTGATAGCTGCTTTCAACCACCTGAAAGAGGGTTCCAAAAAGGATGGATCTAGACTGTTCTCAGTGGTGGTAGATGACAGAACAGGGAGTAATGGTCTCAAGTTGCAGTGGGGGAGGTTTAGGTTGGATATTATGAAAAACTTTCACTAGGAGGGTGGTGTAGCACTGGAATGGATTACCTAGGGAGGTGTTGGAATCTCCTTCCTCAGAGGTTTTTAAGGTCAGGCTTGACAAAGCCCTGGCTGGGATGATTTAGTTGGGAATTGGTCCTGCTTTGAGCAGGTGGTTGGACTAGATGACCTCCTGAGGTCCCTTCCAACCCTGATAGTCTATGATATGCACAACGCACACAGGAGTGCCCCAAAATTGGTCTTTATGGTTCAAGTCTTTCAAAAGAAACCTTGCCCCTTTTGCCAAATACACATACTTACAAGTACTATATTCTCAGTCAAGATATGAACATACTTCTGTGTGATAAGTAGTTCAAATTGGTTTTTCCACTGTTCTTTTCAGAGAGAGTGTCACCAGCTGAATTGGGTTTGGCTGATTGAACAAACTTATGCCTCACAACACTGATATAGCAGATTTAAAATAACTGGGCAAAATGTAATGACATCTCCTCCAAAAAACAACTCAATATATATGAGGGCCTCAGGAATATGGGAAAAGTTGACATTCTACAAGCATCGCTTGCAGGACCATTCCATTAAAACTGGAGCAATCCCCGAAAGTATGGAGTAGAATGCAACTCTAGATCCTTTCCACCAACCAATGCTAATATAAAGAAACCTAGAAAGCCATTTCTCATAGCTGGCTCCAGCAGTGAGAAACCACACACTTACAAAGTCGTCTTCCTCAAACTGCAGCTTCTCTTTTTCTTCTCTCTTCTCTTCTCTGGCCTCAACAGGCAACTTTTCTTGAAAGGCAGAGTTCTTCCGAGAGTGAAAGTTGCCATTCCAGTGGCGATGGACTCCAGTTCCTCCACCGCTACGCTGGTTCATACCATCATGGCCCCTTGAGGGACCATGCCAGCCAGGCTGACTGCCAGAAAGCCCAACATGAGCTCCTTTAGAAACACCGGAATCTACAGAATCATGGCGGAGCAGGGAGGGCTGATGCCAGCAGTCTAAACAATAGGAGGTAAGTATGTAAATAAAATAAAAGTCAATACAGCAAGAACAAATCAGGAATGACTCGATATTTCTGGCGTGGGTCAATGCACTCTAACTATTAGGCTAACCTTGCCTTAGTTCATAGAGGTTGACATTTTTTACTCACGCAGGCAGACAAAATGCAGAAGAATTTGAAAGCCACGTATAACTTCCCCAGAAACCCTCAGGAACACGGAGAGATGGCACATCAGGGAGGAGTGTTAGGATAAGTGGCTTTGTGTGTTATAGGGAATGTGGTTTTGCAAAGTTACTTTATATTCTGCATAGATCTGCATTCAGTATTTGGATATAGAGGGAGTTCTCATCCTCTACTCACCTCCCGTAGTTCTGAGCGAGCCGTTATTGAAAAATCCATCAGAAGAGTTATGTCGCCTACGGCTCACACCAAAGCGGCCCTCACCCCGTGAAAGATGCTCTCCATGTTTCTCAAAGGTGGCTGCAGGGGACTACAGAAACAAATTAAGTGACTTAGGCCCCCAAAGGGCCTGCTTGACAAACAATGCTATTCTGATGGCTTGTATGAAAATAAAAAGACATTCTCTGCATTAGCTTTCAGTAACTACAGCAACAGGCTGGCTGTGTGTTGCTTAGCTGACAAATATGGAAATATTTAAGTGAACACAAAAACAGCACACGTGACTTCACGTATAACCCTACAAAGAATCAAAAGGATGCTTATACATCAGCTTTACTAGCAGAGCCTTTGAAGTCACACGCAACACCTTGAAGAGTTTAAGCAATCTTACCAATTATTTTACAGTTACCTTTCCTATTTGGAAAAGATTCTAGGGTGATATCAAGGTTTTGCACATTTCAAAATTATTTTTCGTCTCATCTGGTTTAATCATGAAGCTGAAAGCAGTTTCCTTACCAAACTGTTTTCCCTCCATTAATCTGATTTGCTATTACAAGGTGCTCTGGACTACCAGTGCCATGCATAAGCAACACAAGTGTCTGCCTGAGATCCCACATAGACTTTACCCCTTTGAGTCAGCCAGATCTACCCCTCAGATCCTGTTGTCAGAGGGTGAGAAATCACAACCCAATACCCCCAATTTGGGGATTTCATATACAAGCAACTCTAAATGGGAACTAGAAAATTCTGAGATGGGAACCAATGGCTTGTTATTGGTGCATTGCTCAGAAGTGTAACATTAGTTTGAAAAGAAAAAGAATTATGCTGAATTTGTACATAAATATGAAGAGGCAGGTAGGCCAATTTTCAGTGCTACCAACTTTGGTAGTATCTCTTCAAATAATGCCCCATTATGAGATCTCAATGCAGACTGAAGTTAACATGATTTATTTACTTCCATGTTTGTGCACACAAAGGAAAACAACCTGTCTCTCTGGAACAGCAGTGGTTAATTTGCAAAGAAAAAAAATCAGAGGAAGAGTTTTTGACCATCTTAAAAAGCTTCATACAAGTATTCAAGAACACAAACAACATTCCAAACCAGGCTGCAGGCATTCAAGTTGGACAAAATCCAGGGCCAAAACTTGCTTTAGCCATCAAAAGGCTTCTGGTTGGGTAATCTGAATGCAAGAGTTACCTTGGCTGACTGTGGCGTTGAGAAGCTAAGCCAGGCAGGAACAAAGTCATGCTGCGCCATTTAGGTCCAGTGTCTCCCTTCAATAAAGTGAGGCATCAAACCTCATGGCCAGGATCTACAAGTGGAAAAAAAGAACAACAACATCTCCAGTCTGTCAGCCCTTGCTGTGGAATAATTGCACTGTAACATTTAGACCTTCTCTAGTGAACAGGGGGAAAAAATTCACAATCTTTTGCTGGGCTTAAATACAATTCTTGCTAGAAAGCTGCCAACATGGTCTCCCTGGCCAGAATAGATAAGGCCTGTACAAGCCCCAAATACTTCCTGTTTACAACGTCAACTTTAGCAATATATCTATGAAATTCATGATGGGATTGGTCTGGGGGTAGAAAGAAGACAGAGCAAACATGCAGTGCATAAAGATATGTGAAACACTCAAATTTACAGGTTTCCTCTTGCAAACGCTCATTGCCTTGCCGTATGGTCCTGTGTGCACTGTATGTTTTTCTTCAGGAAGTGGGAGGGTAAATATTGTAAAGATGTAAAGTTGCTAACAAGGGCACCAACTGAGTGAGATAAGAGTTCAAATTAGTCTTGTAGGGTAAGTCTAATCTAACTACCCCTCAATCTTAAAACAGTCTTAAGGCCTCAAAATTCTATGCACAGTCCATAACTGTAGTAGCTGACGTGCTGAATTCCTGGCAGTGAATGGAAAGCGAGAGGGACAAAGGTAGGACACAAGTTGGTGAGAAGGGACACTGGAGTATCTGTAACTGCACTTTCATAAGCTTTATGACAGACACTAGTAGCAATATGAAGGTGAGGAATTCAAGTTTGTGAACCACGAAAGTTAACTTTCCAACAATGTGTGATATGACTCCCACCTTCAACTACCCTAGGAGTTATCATCCAACAGCTCATTCAGAATTAGTAGATTACATGGAGTATTGCATTTTGTGAGGAGTCCTTTTGGTTCCCTCCCTTTTCTCCTTATTTTCACCCTTTCATGGTGTTGTGCATAAGCCGAGATTTTGTATGCATATCTAGAAAAAAAGATATGTGATCAACTACCAGAGTTTGGCCTCTGCAGTTCAATTCTCTTCTTGACTTCTGTGCTGCACTCTGACCTTCAGGGTCCTTCCTTCTCCAGGATGCAGTTTTGTCAGGTTTGAGGCAACAGTGCCTCACAAAGCAGAGCACGAGAAGCTGCACTTCGTGCTGACTGCACCCTTCACCCCCTCAGCTGCTCATCTTAATTTCTCTCTGCACTCACACTACAAAAAAAAACCTAAAAAGGTAATTTACATTTAAAAAAGCTACAACCACGTTCACCTCATTAAATTTCCTCTTGCTGTGGTGCTATGGAACTCAGATTTTACATTACAAAAGTGATTGTTGGGTCTGCATGACAACATTCAGAGCAACACCATGGTTAACAATGAACAGATACACCCAAATCTGCAGGATTATTCATTGTCTGTAGCACATCAGTTTCAAAGCCCAGATGGAGGGGTGAGGGGCGGGTTAAATTATATAAAAATGCTTCTCCCAAAATCTGATATTAAATGAGAGACATCTGCCTAAGCATATGCTCTTAAAATATAAACTTCAGTTTCATCACATGTATAGTTGCTAAAAAATCCTCAATGCTAATGTTCTTAAAAACGAACGTCTTGATATACTTTTCACTTCATGTAACTTAAGTTCCCCTCCAAGAACTAAATGCTACTTGACGTGAAGCTGAATCGCAGCCACAACTGCTTCTGTGTCTTTGCTGGTCACCATTTATGTGCTGAACAAGTGAAACTGAAAAGAGCCAAGTCCAAAAATACTCTCTTCTCTTTAAACTTCTTCTAGACTGGGTGCTGCTTTTGAAAGGAGACAAATTATTCAACAAGGGTTTCTTGTTTTACTGAAGAGTTCACTTCTGAGTTACGGTCCTCCTCTTCCATCAAAAAATGGTGGAATACAGGAACTGTAATCACTACAAAGGAAAAATGAACATTCATCAGTAGAAGTAACAGAAATGTGCAATAACGTGTGTCCAAGCAGAACACCACAAGGCAGAAGTGCAGCAAATTGATTTATTGCAAGTGCTTACAAAAATAAAAAAAGTGGCCACCGGGTTTGCAATTTCTTGTCCAATTACAGAAAATCAGACATTTTTGCTATGTCTAAGATTTCCACCTAGTCACCCCATAACATTTATATGTAACAGAGTTCCTCAGCTCTAAGCTAGACATCTTCCTCACCCACCAGATCCCCAGCAACCAGCAGTACTGCCCAACTCTCTGAGCCATACTTGTGGCTATGAACGGGACACAACTACAGAGGCTGGGATCCCAAGTAACTGGTTCTAGAGCAGCATAAAACACAAAAATAATTCTTACGCTACACATTTGAGATACACTCAAATATTGACTCTCCCTCCATCTACCAATACTGTGGCAGGGGCAGAAAGGGTAATCACTCCACATGCCTCCTCCCCCTTGATGCCCTCAAGATACTTCTCAACTGGTCAGGTCCAGACAGAAGGGTTTTTGTTCCTCTTTGTTCCCTGGCAGCAGAGCCAGGCAGACAGGGAGAAATCCCTTAACAGAAGATGAGACCTATTAAACAAATAATCCCTTTTCATCATCAAGTTCAAGCTTTCTATCTGTGTACCTTAAACCCTTCCAACTCTGTCCCCTCCCTACTGACGCACCCATATCAAGCCATCCCTTCAGCAATTTTTAAGGTCAGGCTTGACAAAGCCCTGCCTGGGATGATTTAGTTGGGAATTGGTCCTGCTCTGAGCAGGGGGTTGGACTAGATGACCTCCTGAGGTCCCTTCCAACCTTGATATTTTATGATTCAATTCCAACCTTGAACATCTATTTGTCCATTTAGCCCACAAATACAGCCGTGCTTTCTTCCGTGCTGACCTTCATACACAGAATGCCCTTCCTAAATTATTCTGTAATACCACCACCTTCTCCCCTTCAAATCCCTCTTCAAGACTTGATAGTATATGAGACCTACAAGAAATCAGCCAACTGCTGACTAGGCTGCAGGACAGTTAAAGAGTTATAGGATATCATTTATTTAGAGACTGATCAAAACCAAGAATTCAGAACCACCTAGCAGTGTAACAATTAACTTATGTGACTACATGACCTCGCCATTACCCTGGTCTTTCCTTCTGCTTGCTTGTTTCAACCCATCTGGAAGCAAGCAAGTATAAGCTCTTTGTGGTAGGGACATGTCCTTCTATTTGTTTATATGGAACCTAGCACAAGAAGGCCCTGATCCTGACTAGAACCTTTGGGTTCCACAGCAATATACATAATATCCACCTCTCCTTGCTTGGGATTCCCAAGAGAATAAAAAGATGAGACAATAAAAGAAAATTTCAATCCACAAATTCAAAATAAGCCATACATATGATCAGTTAGACCAGGGGTTGGCAACCTTTCAAAAGTGGTGTGCCGAGTCTTCATTTATTCACTCTAATTTAAGGTTTTGTGTGCCAGTAATACATTTTAACGTTTATAGAAGGGCTCTTTCTATAAGTCTATAATATGTAACTAAACTATCGTTGTATGTAAAGTAAATAAGGTTTTTTAAATGTTTAAGAAGCTTCATTTAAAATTAAATTAAAATAAAGATCTCCCGGACCGGTGGCCAGGACCCGGACAGTGTGAGTGCCACTGAAAATCAGCTCGCGTACTGCCTTTGGCACATGTGCCATAGGTTACCTACCCCTGAGTTAGACTAACAGGCCAGCTGGCAGGATAACGGGGTAAAATCATCCCAAATGCTAAAAAGAACAGTAGCTATCTGTTACTAGGAACCCCAGGGTCATTAGGACAGTATCAGTTAGGGATTAATCTCATGCTCAAACCTCTGGAGCCATAGCAACAAAAAATAAAAATCTCACAGAAGCTCCTCAAGGCATCAATCTAGATGAAATCAGCAACAGGATGGATGCATTCATAAAACAGAAGCAGCAGTGATGATGACCTAATGGGAGCTTCCTAAACACCCTGCCTAGATGATAAACAGTAAAGTCACCCCAAAACAGAAACAAAAATATTGATGTACCAATAATTGTTGCTTATTATGAAGTGTAGCTTTACCAATCCTTCTGCCCATACACATACACAAAATGAAGGTAAAGTATCAACTGCTTCAGAAAGAACAATTTTTATCCCCACTCTTCTGCACTCAGCACTGGAACCAAGCTCACATAGCAGTGACCTGCTGAGACTGCTAAGTCTCTACCCACCTCCCTGAAGTAGTAATGTGAGGTAAATGGGAGGAAAAGTGACAGAAGTTCTATGAAACTCAGATGTGTTTCAACGCCATTCATTACTTTATTCTGAAAAGCAGAGTTATTACGAGGGTGAACTGTGTAGGAATCATTTCACCTATTGACTGAAACAAGTACACCTATACCCCGATATAACGCAACCCCATATAACACGAATTTGGATATAATACAATAAAGCAGGCTCTCGGGGGGCGGGGCTGCACACTCCAGCAGATCAAAGCAAGTTCGATATAACACGGTAAGATTTTTTGGCTCCCGAGGACAGCGTTTTATCGGGGTCGAGGGGTATTAATAGATAGGGTAACACTTTCTAATGAGCTTTGATAATAAAATCACCCTGAATTGGAAAGGAAGTGGGGGGAAAAAAAACATACAAACCCATCCTCTGTATCTCAGTAAATTTATGCTGTCCATTTATTTACAATGGGGAGCTCCGAGACAGGGATCTTGCCTGGCTATGTGCCTCAAAAGCCACCAAAGCATACTGGTTCATGTTTCACAATAAGGCTTTAAGTTCTTTTTCAGGAGAAAAGCAAGACAGAAGAAATTAAACAGGACCCTGCTGCTTCTGCCACTAATGCAAGTCACTGAGCCTTAAAAAAAAACAAACACATCCTAGACATGTTTAGCAAACAGAGGGGATGCTGCAGCTGCAAAGTTCCATATGTCCACTGTAGAAAAGTTCTTGTAGAAGTTTCACAACCTGCTGACTTGCCACCATCCAAGGCACCTATGATTAGGACAGTTGAGCATGCACTAAAGAACGAGCAATGGCTAACATGCATCTAGAGACAATACCATCTCTGAATTATCGCAGATTATAAAGCATACCACTCATTTTAGATGCACATCAAAGCCTTATAAATCTGGTTTTATTTCACATTTATTAGCTTAAATTATGGACTCTAGTAATACTGAATCAGAAAACTAAGGCTACAGAAAGCTTTACACGTATTAATGAAATGACCTTCACATCATGTCAATCATCCTGCACAGTATTTTGATGTTGCTGTATCCTCTATTTTGAATCTATGTCAGTTTTTAAAGGGCCCTGTCTCAAAATTGAAACTTGAGGGTTTAAGGACTATGCACAGGAGTTAAATCTCCCTCTGAAGTGTCTCATGGCTTAATTATGTGCTACAAAAGAAAAAGATGAGTGCCAAATTACATTTACCCACCTCATCAAGAAAATTAATACCAATAAAGTACAGGGAATCTCACTTTCTGAAAGGACAGAAAGACCAGATGAGGGAGCAGGAGTAATTTAAGGATTTATTTACATTACAAAGCCAAAGTCTTCATTTAATATCCAGAGTTAAGATTCCTAAATGGCAATGTACATACCCATCACATTTACAAAACCCAAGCAAATCAATAATTTGAGATATTAAATCTTGCCTTGTCTAGATAAAACACATTCTATCAACTCCAAATATAACTATTTACTAAAACAACCTATCTCTGAGCCAAAATAGCTATTCTTTCATCAGTAACCTCAAAATGCAAGTCCCTTTTGACAAATTATATAGGTTCATGACACATTCAGATGCACATTAACTGTCATTTATATGTTCACAAGTCAGTCAACATACATAATTTTACATTAACTAATCTCTTGTTGAGCTACATACACAACTAATCTCCACAAATTTTTTACACATATGGCCAAAAAAATATGTTAGCTGACATTTCCCCATCACACAAAAACTCATGTCAGATTTAAGGTTATGCTGAAATTACCTGTGCATTTCTTTATTCTTGAATAATATGCTTATTAAGTGAGCAGCTTTGGATATAGGATGTCCTTAACCATGGGAGAGGTATGTCACTTAATTTGACAAGCCAAATGAGGTTGGTGTGTGTGTGTGTTTGTTATAATTGCGCAGTTATTAATTTTTACAAATTTATTTTTTCTTGTGTGGGTAAATTTAAAATAGAAGCAACAAGTTACCAGGTTTTTTAATTAATAAGAGTGGTTACCAAGGTAAGGAAACATTCCTATTCCTAGTTAAGATACAAAGTGTGTCCCTCCAAATAAATTACATCTCCCATGAACACATTGTGCTTTCACAGTTCCCATATTTAGGGTCCTTACTGTACTAAGGTCAAATATAGCAACACTATTGTTTTACTCCTTTCAAAAATGGAGATGAATGGAAATGAAAACGATCAGTTTGCAATCATTTCTTCTCTCTCTGTTGGGATACATAATCACAGCCTAATATCTCTATACACAAACATTGAGTGGGACTAGACGAACTTCAGGATTACAAGCATTAAATTAAAATAAAAAGAATCCTTGATTTTTCTCAAGGAGACATGATAGGAAAAGCAAACATCCCTAACCAAGACCTAATCTTTCAAAGTTTCCTGACAGATAAGTTTGACAATGAACCAAAATTGAAACTGTTCAGTGACCTGTTTTCTCTCTGCTCTTGTCATTATCAAGTCTCTTTACAGTTGCTTTTTAGAAGTAGGCTCTGATTTTAAATCCCTGATCATATCTCATTTATTGAGGAAAACTGTTTACATTACCCAAAGCATAGTTAAATCAGAAGGCTCTGCCTCCCATTTGTCATTGAAGAAACACTTTAACTACATTTCAGGTCAAGCTGTAAATTTAAATTTTTCGAAGTCTGTGGTATGGTAACAGAATCAGATCTTTGAGGCAGAGACTATTTGTTATGCTAAGAGATACTGGAGACTGCATTGCGCACAAAGCTCAGACTGAATGAGAGTGCATTCTTCAATTAACGTATCAGTCAGGACAAGCCCCCTCACCAGAGACAAAAAGGGCTGCAAGCCTGCCCAGAGTGGGTGGAGTGGTTTTGCTGAGTAGTTTTTTGCAAGGGCAAATGTTAAGGAAGGCAGAACACAAGAATGAGAACCAAGCAGCAGTCTGTGAGCATAGCGTCTGACCACGTGGTGTTGACTAAAAGGCTTGGGGTTGTAAAATAAGACATTCTAATTTTTTGTTTCGTTTCCAAGACTGAATCAAAGGTACCAGATCCATCTTCAATTTCTCCTCCTAACTGCAACAAATTACAAGACCCAGAATTTTTGACTAGCGGCTTGGGTCAAAAAGGGCAACAATATCTTCATACGTATTTGCACAAAAAACGGGCCCCCAATTTAAGTATTACTGTAATATAAATATTGTTTCTTACCTTCCTTCATTTCATTTCTTGCTATTCCAATTAGCTCATAGTTCTGAGTAATTACCCACATATCCCTACAATTTCTGCTACTCCAATACTTTAATCTGTTTATTCAGAGCAGATATACCCTCCTTGCATAAGAGCCTAATCACCAAGGATCCTGGATTTTCACTGAGCAAAACTATATGCAGAAATAAAGGTGAGTTCCAAGAGGGAAAAATTCACCACACAGTTACAATTGTTAATTTAATAAAGTAGCAGGTTTGTAAAAACTATATTTGAGAAATATACCTAAGTCCAACAGTGTCGGATAGCTAGTCACTCATGCTACCTCAATATTGATGAGCCAAGGGAAACTGTTATAAATATGAGTGAACAGTGTAACACTATTGCAAAAAAAGTAAATATCATTCTGCAATGTATTAGTCAGAGCATTTAACCCTAGGGGAATTCTGCACCGTTGCGCATGTGCAGAATTAATGTCCTGTGCAGATTTCTTTGCCTCCCTGCAGAAAAGTGACTGACAGGAAAGAAAAGGGAAGCCGTAAAAGTGGTCATGCAACCCTGCCCAGCCATGTGGGTATGTCATTTCTGGTGCCCAGAGCAGCCAGCAGAGAGGTAAGTCACTGCATGGGGACGGGTGAGGTGAGGGAGAGTCAGTGCCGGGTCAGACCCCTCCCCACTGTTTGCCCAACATCAGTGCATCCAGACTTCCACATACCCAGCCCCCAGCCCCTGGGCTGGCAGTTGGGAGGAGTGTACTTCCCCTACCCAGAGCAGCTGGGCCAGGTCAGACCCAGCCCTAGAAACCTCCCTGAGCTCTGCACTCCCCTCCCTCGCCCCACTTCCTGCCCCAATCACTCCTCAGCCATGAGGGGGTGGGTCACTGTATTCCCTCATCTGCCCTCCCCATACCTAGACCCCTCCTGCCGAGTCCCACCTTCCCTGCATCCAAACCAGAACCCCATCCCCATGCATCCAGATCCACCCCGCTGAGCCATGCTCCCCTGCATCCAGACCACTCCCCACTGAGCCACCCACACTCGAATCCTCAACCTGACAAGTCCCACTTACTATGCCTCTGGACCACCCACTTTGCCCCACCCAGCTGCATCCAGACCCCCAGCAAACCCTATTCTGCCAGCATCTGAATCACATTCCCCTGCACGGAGACTGCTCCCCCCCATAGAGCCACAACCACCTTCACCTGGACCCCCCTGCAGAGTCCCATTTCCCCTGCACCTGTAACACCCCCACTGAGCCACCCATACCCAGACTGACCCACATAGAACCCCCCACACCTGGCTTCCCCCACACTAAGCCCCTCTACACTTGGATCCTGCTGGGCCTGCCTGACCACACCTGGGAGACCACCCTGCAGTCCCTCCGGACACAAACTTGGCAGTGAGGCTGCACCCAACCCTGACAGCACAAGGGCCGGGCCTGTCCCAGAGGTCAGTGTCCGGGAGTGGAGGACTGCAGGGTGATTTCTCATCTCTGTGCAACCAGTCACCTATGCTCCCCACTCCCATGCTAGAGCCTCCACATTTATTTAACGAAAAAAATTGCAGAATTTTAAAATATTGTGTGCAGAATATTTAAAATTTGGCACAGAATTCCCTCAGAAGTAAGTGTTGCAAACAAGACAAGAAGTAATTCTTCTACTTTACAGCACGCTGATTAGGCCTCAACTGGAGTATTGCATCCAGTTCCGCAAGCCAAATTTCAGGAAAGATGGGGACAAATAGGAGAAAGTTCAGAGAAGAGCAACAAAAGCGATTAAAGAGCTAGAAAATATGACCTATGAGAGAAGTCCGAAAAAACTAGAGTGCAGGGGGCTGGACTAGATCACCTCTCACAGTCCCTTCCAGTCCTATGAGTCTAACTTGAACTGGACAGACCAGATTTTTATTAGTAAATGTTGATTTCACCGAACATACAAGAGCCAACTAAAAGATTTCAATAATAACTGAAGTTTACAGATAGGCAAAGAAAGATGCTGCTTGAGAAATTTAAAGCAGGTGGGCTCACACTGGCACCGCCCCCTCGCTGTCAGTCAGGCCTGGGCTCACAGCTGGGGCCCCTGCTCTGACAGCCTGAGCTGTCAGCCAGGTGCTGTTGGAGAGGTTTTCTTCCCAACCAGAAGGACTAGAAACTTAACTTGTATTTTTAATGAAATCTTCAATTCTTCAGAAATTGATTAGGTCTTTAGAGAACTTACAGTTAGAGCCCCATGTTTTTTTGGGAATGCAAAACAAAGTACAAAAATTAAAATGAAATAAAATGAAAAAATCACCTTTCCTCCCCAGCAGTGGTTCTGGTTGCAGGCAGCTAGGCCAAATTTGAGAGAGAGGTCCTACAACCTGGCACACAGGGTTGCAGTGCTCCTCAGGTTTGGTCTGGCTGCCTTTCCATCATGATGAAAATGATGGAATTTATTGAAAAACTGACCCCTTCCTCTTGTCCCAGTTTCAGACAGCTTTATGCTCTCACCTGCACAGTCACTGAATAATAAGTACAACAGAAGGATGTATGTTTCATGAAGCACCCAAGCCTTTGTGTCATGAGAGAAGTATAACCTTGTACTTGTGATCTCCTCTAATGTAAATCATCCTCTGAGCACTGGGATCAATGTAACTAGGTTCTCCAAGCATAAATCATTTTGGTTTCAATTCAAACGTTCACTCTTCAATGTAGTTTGAAGCCTTCTGAATAAGTCTGCATAATACAGCATCATGGATAATACTGCTTACTTCATTACAAGCAGTAACTAAGTTTTAGCACTGATAAATCCACTCCCTGGGCAAGACTAATACTTTCTGGGGGCTAAGAAAGTTTAATTCTTCCTTCTGAAAGATGAACTGTCCCTGTTTTTAATCTGAAACATCTGTAAAGGCATCTGGGTTGGGTGGACAAAAGTCTTCTCTTCAAATCTTCAAGGTGTCTCATTGACATTTATCACCTTGTATGTTACTGTTGCTACTGGAACTAATTTCTTTATTAGTGAACTGATTGTAAATATTCCACATTAAAAATTCCTGGGAAACTGGATGCATACATTTTTCTTTAAAATTCATGTAGCTTTTTAAAGTCTTACCCTGTTGAAAAAAGTGCAGTAGAGAGGAAGGGAAAATTGATTACTACCTTCGCTTGGTTGAGACAGTTTTACTGGCTTACATTTTAAAGACTTTTTACAATCAAAGTGGTAATTAAAAAAGAGGCAGAATTTGTTAAGTGAAGCCAAACTACTTTGGAATCCGATTTTCTAAACAAACCTATGATTCGCTCTTGTTCTTACTATTAAAAGCACTCTCTTTTTGGGAAGCTTTAATTGTGTATTTCAATGATACAGTCTCCATCTTACAAACACACATCAGTTGCCAATGCAGTTATGCCACAAAAAGGGTGGCATTTCACTAGGTTCTAGTTCCACCAAGCATGTTCCAAAATTACTTTTCAACCCCTTAAACCTTTTCTATATTTTCCCAACCCCAAATCCTGCAGAGCACATGCCGCTTATTAACAGCCACGTCCAGGCAAATATCAGACTTCAGCCATTTTGGCAGCAAACAAACCCTTTTAGGCGTCAACTGAGTATAAATTGATGCAGTGTTGACTTTCTGAGTCCACTGACTGCCTGAATTATTAGATATGTGAAGCACGACCTTCTCCCATTCATCTTAGTGAAATATAAGCCACATCTACACTACAGACTTCTGCCAACATAGCTATGCTGGTCAGGGTTGTGAAATGGTACGATCCCTGACTGAAAAAGTGTGTCTGAAGATGTCTGTAGCATACAGGCTGTTATACCATCAAACCTGTACTTTTTCCTAGTATAGTTCATCTTGCTTGGGAGAGGTGGTGTGTGTGGAATACTTGACACCGGTTACAAGCACAGCTTTGTCAATATAAGCTGCATCCATACTGGTATTCAGATACTGGTAGAGTGCTTCTAGCATAGATATGACCCTAATAAAGGCAATTTAATTATCAACATTAAATATTTCACCACTGATTTTAACAGAAATATTCAGTATGTTTTTTCCACAATCTCAAAACTGTCTCCCATAGCCCCCCCAGGTCCCAAAGACCCAGATAACCTGTTAACATATTTGCCAAGATCTCCATCTTACCCACCCTTCCAACGCAACTACTTCTACCTCCAATATCTTGCACACGTGAACTGTAAAATTAATTTCAGAGTGGTAGCTGTGTTAGTCTGTAACAGCAAAAAGAACAGGAGTACTTGTGGCACCTGAGAGACTAACAAAGGTATTTGGGCATAAGCCTTCGTGGGCTAAAACCCACTTCAGGGGACTCGCTGCAGTACCTGTGTTAACAATACAAAGTGAGTTTTGATTCAAAGTGTGAAGGCTGAGGTTAAGGTCTTAATCATTACACAACCATTAATACCGCTAGTAACGTTTCTGTCTCCATATTAACCCAACCCTTTTAAGTTTACACATCCAGCTAATGTGTAATGCCCTAGTCTGGGTTGTAAACTGAAAGCCCAATAACAGAAAACCCAAACAGTTTGATTTATTTAAGTTACAAAACATTAGAAAATGATTGTGTCAATTTTTGTACTGAAAACACTTAACTCTAAAGACTTCAGACAATTTTATTTTATTTTTTTATTTTTTTGAGAATGTGGGTGGCTCACAAGACCAGTAATGAGGCAGGGACCTTTTCACATTTACTGTCACCAGTTCAAATCCAGCCCTAATGACCACATTTTTTTTGACGCTCTGTGAAACAAGTTGCCTTCTCAATCCAGCTTACAGTGGAAAGGTCATCACATCACAAGAGCGCCTTAACTAGTTCCACTTTTGGCAGTCGAAGAAAGATTAGAGTGCCTGGGCCACAGAATTCCCAGCTGAATTTCCCTCTTCCTTCAAAGATGGCCTCCACAGAACACTGTTAAGGCACACTGGTGGAGTACTACAGGAGAAATATGTACTGTTACTTCATATACACCATATCTGTTGTGTGGATAAAGGACTCTGATGTCATGAACAATGAATTCACTATAAAGAATTTAAGTAAAGATAATCTATAAAGTTACACAAACTGACAATGCGACTATCAAGTGTCTATTAACAGAATGGAATTTAGCCTATAGCGATGCTCTGCCATGGAGACTAAAGTCTTCTGGAAAAGAGGCAAGTTTAGTCTCCATGCTACACTCAAACCTTCACTTCTCTGCTAAGACTGCTAACAAGGAGGGTAATTAGTGCCAGTGATCATGGTGTTTGTGCAACATTAACAATTTTCCATAAAAAACTGGACTGAAATAAACAACACACAATCCACCAGACACTACACAGCCATCATCTCTTATAACATGGATTAAACTATTTTAAAAAAGCCTTAATACTTAAAAATATTCGAAGTGCCATTCTATTTTGAAGAGTGACTAAAAATAGCATTGCAGGGTTCCATGATGACCTCCATATGAAATGTACTTACTTCACAACAAGACATTTCCTTTTATGATTGCTATACTTGAAAGATTTCAATTTGAGTTCGCATTTTCATGCATCATCACAGTAATGTTTTGCCAGGACAAATGTTTTCAGCTGGGTTGCAAAAGTGTATACAGATTTCATAGAATCATAAAACCATAGGGAAAGAAGGGACCGCAAGGGTCATCTAATCTTACCCCTTTCCAAGGTGCAGGACCTGTTGAGTCTAAACCATCCAAGACAGATGGCTATCCAGCCTCCTTTTAAAAACCTTCAGTGAAGGCACTTCCACGACCTCTCTAGGCAGTCTGTTCTATTGTCCCACTGTTCTTACAGTTTGAAAGTTTTCTTCTTAGATTTAATTTAAATCCGTTATGCTGTAGTTTGAACCCACTGCCTCTTGTCCTGCCCTCTGTGGCAAGAGAACAATTTTTCTTCATATTTTATAGCAGCCTTCCAAGTATTTGAAGATCGCTATCATGCCCCCCTTTAATCTCTTTTCCAAACCTAATATACACAGTTTCTTCAGCCTTTGCTTATATGGCTTGCAATCCCATCCCTTTGACCATCTTTGTCATTCACCTCTGAATCCTTTCCAGTTTCTCTACTTCTCTTCTACACATTGGTGACCAAAATTGGACATAGTACTCCAGATAAGGCCTAACAAGCACTGAAGAGAGTGGTACTATTGCCCGTTGTCACTTGCAATTTTAGGTTGCATTAACAGAGGCATAGCATGCATTTGCTTTTTTTGCAGCACCATCACAGTTGACTTGTGCTGAGGTTGTGACCCACCACAACTTCCAGATCCTTCTCAGCAGTGCTGCTGCCAAGCCAGTTACCCCCGTTCTGTATTTACGCATTTGCTTTTTCTTCCCTAAGTGGAGTACCTTACATTTGTCTTTACTAAATTTTATTTTATCTATAGCCGAGTTCTCCAATTTATCGAGATCACTTTGAATTTTAGCTCTATTCTCCAAAGTATTTGCAACCCCCCAGCTTTGTCTCATCTGCAAATTTGACCAGTATGCTCTCTATTCCTACACCAAGGTCATTAAAAAAATATTGAGCACCAGCAGACTCAGAACATATCCCTGTGGAACCCCACTCAAAACCTTTTTCTAATCTTACATCATTCCAAATAATGGTTACTCATTATTTGCTGCTGTTTAACCAATTATGTATCCACTTAATGGCAGTTCCGCCAAACATGCATTTCTTCAGCTTACTTATGAGAATGTTATATGCGACTGTGTCAAAAGGACTGCTAAAGTCCAGGTATATTAGGTCCACTGCATTCCTCTTATCCACCAAGCCAGTTATCTTGTCAAAGGAGGACATCAAGCTGATTTGGCATAATTTGTTCTCAGTAAATCCATGTTGGCTGCTAGTGATTAAGCATTCATGCTCCAGGTATTCACAAATTGAATGTTTTATACACTGTTCTAGTACAGTGGTTCCCAAACTTTTTCCATCACTTGTGCAGGAAAAGCCCCGGCAGGCCAGGCCGGTCTGTTTACCTGCCGTGTCTGCAGGTTCGGTTGATTGCAGCTCCCGCTGGCAGCAGTTCGCTGCTCCAGGCCGATGGGAGCTGCTGGAAGCAGAGGCCAGTAAGTCCCTCAGCCCACGCCGCTTCAAGGAGCTCCCATTGGCATGGAGCAGCGAACCACAGTCAATGGAAGCCGCGATTGGCCAAACCTGCAGACACAGCAGGTAAACAAACCAGCCCAGCCCGCCAGGGGCTTTCCCTGCACAAGCCGCGGAACAAGTTTGGGAACCACTGTTCTAGTAGCTTCCCAGTATCAAGGTCAGGCTGACTGATATATAGTTCCCCAGCTTCTCCTTTTTAAAGATTGGTTCTACTTTCTGCAGTCTTCCAGGACCTGTCCTGTCATCCATGAGTCTGAAATCATCATCAGTGGCTCTGAGATTTCTTCAGCTAATTGCTTCAGCACCGTCACGTGAATATCATCAGGCCCCACTGACTTGAATTTATTCAAATAAGTCAGAAGATCTCTGATGTGTTCTTTATTAATCCTGATCTGCATCTCGTCCCCTTTATTGTCTGTGGTAACTTCACTCGTTGTCTGGTCACGTGTTATTTAACGTGAAAAGACTAAAGCAAAGTAAGCACTGGGCAGCTCTGCCTTCCTATAATTTTCCATTACCAGTTTACCTACTCCACTGATCAGCAGGCCTGTATCATCCCTGATTTTTCTTTTTTGTCAGAGATATTTGTAGAACCCCTTGTTGTCTCTAACATTTTTTGCCAGATGCAACTCATTCTTCACCTCAGCTTTCCTGATTTCATCCCTACATGTATGACACTATTCCCATGTATATTTCCTTGGTGACATGTCCCTCCTTCCATTTCCTGTAGGTATCCCTTTTGGCTTTTAGATAGATAAAAATCTCCTTGTGCAGGAACATGGGCCTCCTGTGGCTCTCATCTTTCCTTTCTTCTGCATAGGAATAGCTTGATGTTGAACATCTAATATATATCTTTTAGGAACTGCTAGCACCCTTTGATTCCTTTTTTTCCTAACTGGAGTTTCCATGGGACTTTGCCTACTATTTCTCTGAGTTGGTTTTAATCTGCCTTTCTAAAATCCAGTGTCCCTGTTTTGCTGTTCTTGTCTCCTCCTTTTCTTAGGATCTTGAATTCTATCAGATCATGATCACTTCCTCCTAAGTTCCTGACCATCTTCCTCATGTTCATATTTATCCCTGTTTGTCTATTTTGGATCTGGTGTTGACCATCTCCTTGTTATTTCCACAACTTTCTAAAACAAAAAGTTCTCTCTCTCTACACATGCTAGGAAAGTGCAGGACACATTATGTTTTGCTGTAACAGTCTTCCAAAAGATATCAGGGAAGTTAAAATCCCCTTATTAATAATAGCTCATGTTAGAGATTTAATTTATGAACAGCTTGGTTGATCACAAGGAGGAATAGACTCCAGCTCAACCTCTTATCTGTATTTTCTTTGCAGCCAACCTTTTTCAGTTATTGAATAAAGTCTATTCAGTAGGTTTTTTTTAAAAACACTTTTCAGACCAAAAAAAAAACCTCACACACATTTAATTCCTCCTCATCAAGAATGAATACCACATGTATTCATAAGAATGTTTCCCCTCCTCTATTAGGCACTGCTAAAGGACTTGAGATACATCCAGTGTATTTAGCAAAGTAATGGGTTCAACCTGGAATCCAATCTATCTTCAGGCAAAAAGTTTGCTACCAGTATTTTCCAGTCTCAACAAGAGAATAAGACTATGTAAGGTACTTACCTCCTTGCCATACCCACTCAAAAGTTTACCACCGAAACACACCTCTCCCTTTCATGCTGCTCTCTACCAATCAATCTTAGCCACATACAAGTTTGTAACCTGTGTTTTTATATAAAGTAATATAACCATAAACTTAACCCCAGTTTTGTATATATTACAGGCCTTACTATGAAAGACATGACTAGTACAACCAGTAGAGTAGCTATTGAGGCAACATGTAGGCATTTTGAGCGGAAACAAGCCAAAACTTATGAAACTTTAATTAGCTTGTTTGTAGTTGTCTGTATTTTAAACCACATGAAACACAGTCCAGGCCAAAACAATAACTTTTAGTTTCAGTTTAAATTAGCTCAATTGTCTAGCCACATCTTCAATCCACCTTCCCTGATGAGCTACTGCTGCCAGTATTGCTTCTGTATTTGCAAAAACAACCTTGTTTCCCAACGTTGAACTCTACCATAAACCTTTTCAGTAGATTCTGTTTCTTACAAGAGCACAGGACAGCGGATGCAGATGTCCTGGAAAGATCTGTACACTGGCACTGCTCACAAGGCCTGTGGTATTGTGCCACAAAGACCATAATGTAAAACTGCCAGTACTACTTGCCTTTTTTCCCCACAGCTTTACCATATGACTAGACCTCACAAACCAACTATCAGAATACCAGACACACGTCTATTAAATAAAGCAGTATGTCCAACAATTTAAAGGTGGTGACACCCAAGAGCCAGAAAATTCAATATGTTTAAGCTTTCGTCAATTTGAAGGGTTTTTTTTTCAAATTAACTATAGAAATAAATTTCTGTTGAAAAGCAGTAAACCAGCTATTTAAAAAAAGCATTAATCGTGTAACAAATACAACTAGTTGGGAAGCATTATTCACAGATATTAAAAAGCCCAATGAAAAAGTAGCTACCCACCTACTTGTTTTGGGGGTTTCACCCTCTAAAATACCTCAACACAATAAGTTTTGAAGCTGCTTGTGGAAAAACTCTTCCAACAATTCTAGTTTGCAAAGCCTCCAAAATAAATGCCTTGTACCGCCAAAAGTAATACTAAAAAGTTCTCTGTTCAGTCCCAGAGGAAGATGCATAAAGTTCCCTAAAGATCTAAAACAATTATTATTCCATGTTACTTAACAGTTTGATGGATTTTATGTTTTAAATTCAAGATACTTTTCAAAAACATGTAACCTTTATTTGTACTTGAAAGAGACAGAAAATGCAACATTTTAAAAACCACATATCTCCATAGTTTAACATGCAGCACCACAAAACTATGTTTGAGTTTAAATGCATTGTTTTAATAATCAGCCATCATTGATGTTCTTATATTTAAGTAGTATTGTGTCAGACAGACTACAAGATGCTCAACATAAAGACCAAGTTTTCTATTATATTCTCTAAAAAAATTAGTATTGTCAATCTTCAGTAAATAATAATTGTTTAAGAAATTAACTTACTTGGAAAAAATACCTACATCTCAACTGAACTATACAGCTCCAATAGCTCGAGTCACATACAATTCACTATAAAAAAGTGTGTCTGTGTGCACACACACAATTCTTGTCCAAGGTTTATTCCTTATAAGAAAGGAAAACCACTACTGTGATACCATTTGCAATTGTTATACCATCAAAAGATCCCAAAGAAGCCTGTGAGGAACAGTAGAGTTGACTGCATACCACAGTTGAAGAGGTTTGATGTGAAAGCTCTTTTAAAATAGGCCATTCTCAAGTAATTAAATTACTAACAGGAGTCACCAGATTTATTATTTTACCCACACACACAAAAATCACAAGACTTAAATTCTCCAAACTCCTTTATACTCTCACATTGGAATTATCTTGCCTTAAAAAAAACCTCAACTTTATACAAACACCTATAGCCCATTCATAACCTCTTGCATTCATTTTTCAGACAGCTCCATATTTACTCAAAAACATTATTTATAAAACACTTAATTTAAACCTCTTAGGCCTCATCTAAGATAGGTAACTGAACTGTTACTAAAAATGGCTTTCAGCATCAGTCTTCCTGAACCAGTATTAAACTGCTGAAGCGCTACCAGAGGTAGAACAAAATCATTTTGATACCATTTCAGGAAATAAGATTTATATTTGTCCAGAATGGTGTTTAAAATTTTTTAATACTGTTTTGGAACTTTTGCTAATGACTATTCTCTGCAATAGTTCCCTTTCCTAGCACTAACTGGAATTCTGAAGCACAAAAACATTTATATTTATAAAACAAAGTTGACCTTATACTGGAATTACCCTCTTAAATATAAGTCCTTTTCACAACTGGAACTGGGAAGATTGTTACTTTCATTTTGCTTCATTATAGGTCAGTTCCACTACATATCGCATTTGTATTGCTCCTTGTTTATCACTAAAGACATCTGTATGAAAGCATGATTTATTTTCTAAAATCCATTTGTTCCCATTATATATTTTGCATCTGAAGTCCTGACATAGCATAAATGGCATAACCATGGTGGAAACACTTATCAAACATGCTTAGGACTACAAAGCAGGGCAGACACTAAAAGGTTAGGTCCTGTTTTCCAACAAGTAACAGTAGTAATAAACCATTAACTGTTTCTTAGAAGATTTTTCAAAGCTCTCACTGCAGCACCAGCTACTGTTTTCACTACCGGCAATTTTGGGGGCAGGGAGAGGGAGAAGAGATGTTCCTCTGAAGCTAGGGCTGTTTCTTCATCTTACATTACTCTGGGTAGAATTACTGCACTATACCTGTTCCTCTTTTGGCTCAGGCCCTGGGATTTTGGAATACCAGGTCCCCTGGCCAGAGCAGTATAGAGAACTTTACTGGAATGCGAACCTTATTCACTCAAGAGATAACATTTTCTCTCTCTCTCAACACATGAACAACACACAATACCTATCTTCATAGTCAACTAGCATTTTTAGGAGCATGTGAAACTCTAACACAGCTCATCTCATCTCAAATATTTTTTGCATTGTTTCCCCACATCTTTTTGCTCTCACTCCCAACTTCACTAGTCTTTAGAACACAATGTTGCTGGCATAATTTTGTTAACGGCAACTTTACTGGGTAGAGGGACCTACACTGCCATGTTCATATGAAAAGGAGCTTGAAGAAATTGACAATTTATTTCAGACTATCAGTATTTGATAATTAGAACGTGCCTACACACAAACTTGCACTGAGGTGACTAATGGTCATTTAAAAACAGATCTAGACTGATGCAAGTGCTTGTATGGACAGTCTTCAACCAGTTTAAAAACTGCTTATATCAACTTAGTTTGAGTAATTTCCTTTCAGATTTAAGCTAAATATAAGCCATTTTTAAAACTGATTTAAGAACGTCCATTCAGAGGCTTGCCCAAATTTAAACTTGTTTAAAAAACTTTTAATTAAACTAATGCAAGGCTTTATGGTAACAACCTTTCAACACAAGGTATTTTTCAATCCCTGCTGTGAAAGGCATTAATAGTCTATTCTTCCTAGTGCCTTTATCCCACAAGAACACAGTCACCTAAAATTCATACTGAAAATTACACATTTTCTACAATATTTAGAAGAAAATGACTAACCAAAGGCAACTGAAGTTGCTATCTTGTAGATGCAGGAAAAACATTGATCTATTTTCAATCCATACACTGCTTTGCTTTAAATAAATAAATATAATTAAAAACACTATTATTAATTGCAATACAGATAGCTCAGTGGTTTGAGTATTAGCCTTCAAAACCCAGGGCTGTGAGTTCAATCCTTAAGGGGGCCATTTACAGATCTGGGGCAAAAATCTGTCTGGGGATTGGTCCTGCTTTGAGCAGGGCATTGGACTAGATCAGTGGAGCTCAAACTGTTTTATTTATTTTATTGGCAACCCCTTTCACATCACAAGCCTCTAAGTGCAACCCCCCCCTTATAAATTATAACACTTTAAAATATATTTAACACCATTATAAATGCTGGAGGCAAGGAGGGTTTGGGGTGGAGGTTGACAGCTTGCAACCCCACATGTAATGACCTCAAGACCCCCTGAGGGGTCTCGACCCCCTAGTTTGAGAACCCCTGGACTAGATGACCTCCTGAGGTCTCTTCCAACCCTGATATTCTATGAAAACCCCTGTAGTACCTTTAGGAATTGCTATGCAAACTAATTTCCTGTCAGTACAGTAGTTTGCAAAACAAAGCAAAGCATATGTAACATCAGTACTAGAATACTACTTTCCTTCTTCAAAAGCCACAGAAGCATGACAAAAAAAAATCCTAGAAAAACAGCAGAAACAACTGGAAAGCATCAAAAATTATAAATCAAAAATTCAGTTCACCTGGATTATTAGCAAACAAGTTTCATTTTTTAACCCAGAATTTTTTTAAAAAGTGACCTCTCTCCGCATCACTAATTTTAGAACCAGTTTTACTTCTAACCAGTTGAAACTTAGTATTCTCTAATGCAGAGCAACCAAAATGCTGCAACTTTGCTGATTATAAAGATAACTTTTACTGCAATTATATCTCATTTTGAGTCTGTCTCGCATCCGAGCCTCAGGTGTCTGAGCTCTGAGAACTGGGTATGTGCACCAATAATCAGTGTTTCTCACTGAAGTTGATTAATGTAATAAACATCAAAACACCACTTTTAAACTGGAAATTCTAATGGCAAAACGGTTTCACTGTTTTCATTAGCCTTGATACTTCCCTTCTAGACTTAAATTTTTATTCACATTGCAACCATCCACGGAATGTTCAAAAAGCCACTGGCCTATTCATGACAAGGATAATGTTTGAAACAATATTAATTTCAGCTGGCTTCAAATAGCACCAAGGGATCCCAGAGTACCTGATGGTGAGAGAAACAGGAAAAGCAAACTTTGCCTGCAGAATATAAACCATCAAGTCCAGGAGGCTGGAGGAAACTTTCAAGGTAAACAAAAACTTTGCTGGGAGTTACCGCATATCTGCTTTTATCAAACAAGGAGGCCCCTACAGATATTTTGCACTCCGGCAAGTGAGAGCAGCTTGTTACACTATGATTAGCCTTCCCCCTGCCTGATCAGTCATTTTTTCAAGAATCTATAAGACAGCCTGCTTGTCCCAGATCAGCCCCTCTGCAAACGCTCACACTTAAATGTTTTGGGATCAAATGAAAGAGAAAATAGCGTCAAACTACTCATTGTCCAGCACCCCTCCCCCACCCTCCTTTCCAGGGCATCCCCACAGCCCCCACAATTCCTACCTCCCCCAGGACAGAGACCCCATTCCTGCCCCTACCATCCCCCAGCCAAGAGCCTGCCCTGCAATACTGCCCCTCTCCCCCGAACCCCCACCTCCCTGGCTGCGCCTTCAGCCTTTCTAAAACCCAGGTCCCCCCCGTACAGCCCTCTGCCCCCCCCACTCTGAGCCCGAGCCCTGCCCCCCCGCCCCCCCGCCCTGCTCCCCCGAGCCCTGCCCCCCGCCCGGCCTGCTCCCCCGAGCCCTGCCCCCCGCCCGCCCTGCTCCCCCGAGCCCTGCCCCCCCCGGCCTGCTCCCCCGTACAGCCCTCTGCCCCCCCCCACTCTGAGCCCGAGCCCTGCCCCCCTCCCGGCCTGCTCCCCCGAGCCCTGCCCCCCCCCCGGCCTGCTCCCCCGAGTCCTGCCCCCCTCGCCTACTGCCCCGAGCCCTGCCCCCCCCCGGCCTGCTCCCCTGAGCCCTGCCCCCCCCGGCCTGCTCCCCCGTACGGCCCCGAGCCCCGCCCCCTCACACCGCGTCCCAGTACGACCCCCAGCCCTGCGCTCGCACCCCCCCGTGACCCCGAGCCCCGGCGCCCCACGGCGCTGAGGCAGCAAGGCCCCGAGCCCGCAGCACAGGCCGGGCTCGGTGGGAGCCTCCCGGGACCGGCCCAGCTCACAGGCCCGGCGGCTCCGGGTGCGGTGCCGGGGCTGGCTGCTCCCCGCAGCCCCGAGGGAGAGGCCCGTCCCCCGCGGGGCCCCGCACTCACCGGCCAGGCCCCCTCGCTGCCTCCCGCGGCCCCACAACCATAACAAAGCTCTGCCCAAAATGGCGGCCCGGCCGGGGGGCGGGGCGGGCGCGTGGGGACACACCCACCTGGCGCGCTCTGGCCGCGCGCCGCTCCCGGCCCGGCGCGGGGGCTCCCAGCGGGATGCTCCGTGGGCGCCACGGCGCGTGCTCGACGGACGGACGCGCGCGCTCGCTCGCGCGAATACGGCTCTCTCCAGTGTCTACCTCGGCCCCTCCGTGCGCGCGCCCGCCCGCGCTGCCTCGACACCTCCCCGCCCCCCCCCACCTTCTCCAGGCGGCGCGCGCTCCCGCTCCGTTTGTGTCTCTCATAGGGGGTGGTCGGATTGCTCCCCCCGCGAGACTCCAAGTTCCAGGATGCACTGCGCCACCTGCCTCACCCTTTGTGAGGGGGCCACCATCGTAGTGCATGCTGGGATTTGTAGTCCCTTCTCTGCTGCGGCCGCCTCCTTCCCTTTAAAGTGAAAGCCTCAACCTCTCTGGAAGGAAGCAAATACGGTAATCCTAGAAAGCAAGCATGTGCCCCTCCCCTCCGCCACAGCAGCGAGGACATTCAGACAGTGACAGAGCAGACAGGCAGGCGAAGGCTTTGTGTATAAATCAATCCTTCCTTCCTGTTCAACGGATATTTCCTCAATGAGCTAGGGAGTCAGCAGAACTATAACATGCAGCAGAAATAACTGGGGGAAGGCACAGCAATGGCTTTACATTCAGCAAGAGAAGCTTCACAGTCAACCCAGCAGCAGAGAAATTATGCCCCAGAGAGACTTCCAGTTGCAGGGCAAGAAGGAGGATTCCTCAGCTGCTGGAATAATGCTTAGTGCTATTTATGTCTAACATGTTCTGCAAACCTTAGCTAATCTTCACAGAAACCACTGGAAAGCGATCAGGCCCAGCAAGCAATAGACATTCAGCATAACTGTTGCAGAAAAAGATACAGAAAAGTGACCTCACAATTGGTGGTGGCTCCCACTGCCAGCCCTGAAGGAGGCATAAATACAAGACACACAAATACATTAACTTGAAGAAGAACTTGGCGTGGCTGGAAAGCTTGTCTCTCTCACCAACAGCAGTTGGTCCAATAAAAGATACCACCTCACCCACTTTATCTTTCAGATAAGTTAACTAGTTAGTTAATGTCTGGGTAGCACTTTGAACATGAAAAGCATGTGTGCTAATTGTTACTGTAGCTACACTGCAAAGCTGGTGCTTGAGAACTGTGCATTCTGATTACTCAGAACTGCTTGCAGTTTTAATTTAAATAAATGAGACTAGAGAACTTGGGTGTTAGCTTGGGCAGCACCCTCCAAGGGAATCCAGACTGATCTTGCACCCATGCAAGTGATTTATCCAGTCCCTTGATTATTATTGGGGGGGGGGGGGGGCTGATTCATGCTTTTTGACTGTACTGATGGCCTGCATGCACTCATATACTATCAGGGCTGGAAGGGAGCTCAGGAAGCCATTTAGTCCAACCCCCTACTCAAAGCTGGACCAAGCCCCAGATCCCTAAAGAGCCCCCTCAAGGATTGAGCTCACAAGCCTGGGTTTAGCAGGTCAATGGCCAAACCACTGACCTAACCCTCCTCATCAATAGAAATACTTACATTACCTAAGTAATGGCCAGCACAACCGTCAGGACTCGCCTTTTCCATCAGTGACATACACTGTTGTACTTTTTTTTAATGTAAATTCTCCTCCCTTTAGAATTGATGCCTTTTAACCCTGTCAGTCCCACCCTCATCACTGTTGACAGACTCGGGGCAAGGGGAGAGAACTAAAGAGACAAACCCTCCATGGGCAGCTGGTCTCGCTGTTCCGCAGCCAGAGCGGAACTAGAGCGGGTAGCGCATGTTCTGGGCCGGGGCTTTACAGCCGGCGCACAGCGGAAGCCCTACGCTTTCCGCCGGATGCTGCGTCCCTCCCCATCCGCTGCACGGGAAGGCGCCTCGTGCCCCCCTCGGGAGGTGAGTGGGCCCGGAGAGGGCCGCGGGCGGGGGTGCGCTGCTGCGGGGCTCCCCGAGGGGAAGGAGCCTCTGCAGCAGGGTTGATTTCCTGGAGCTCTCTGCGGGGGTGTTTGCACAGCGGCTGGGGCAAGGAAACTGATCCAGACCATCAGGATCTGTTATTGTTAATTACAATAGAGCAGGGGGCTCCCGGGGGTCAGTTCCCACCTCTGCCACAGGCTTTCTCTGGGCAAATGGCTTAGTCTCTTCCACAGTTCCGCATGATACTTACTCCCTGTGGCTGTGCTGGCTAGTTAGATTGTAAACCCTTCGTTTTACAACGCGGGCCCCTTGGTTGAGGCTTCTAGAGGCTTTTAATACAGTGGACCCACTTAAAATTATTTGTTATCACAGTAATCTTCTCTAGGTTCTTTTTTAAAAAAGGAACAGTGGTAATATTACCTAGAAACTGCCAACCTTTAGAGGAATTTTTTGGTAGGATTAGTGGTTTCAGTTTGGGGCTGGGAGACAGAATTCTATTCAAGCTCTATCATCAACCAGCTCAGTGATTTGAGAAACCATTTATACTTTGTCAGTTTCCCCATCTGTAAAATGGAGCTATTTACCTACTTCAGGGACACCTTGAGATATAATTAGGCCCTGATTTGGCACTAAAATGCATTACAAGTTAATGACTTCAGTTTGTAAAGTGACTTGAAAACAAAATGTCCTGTAAAAGTTCAATATAATTAATTGGCTATAGATATGTTATTAGCTGTACAGTGACAAAACCAAAGATGCATAGTCCTGATTTGCTTCTTCTTATAAAACAAAATGGTCAATAGGGAAAACAGATTGTAGTAACTTATACTGACACATGCTCTAAACTTGGATATTCTACCTAGTATAGACTGTCACTAAGTTGATTCTCCTAACGTTTTTTTCATCCTTTAGGGCCTTCTGCTAAGGCAAACATGTTTCACCTTGTACAGGGATGTTGTTCCCACATACCTTTAAAAGTAAGTTTCTAATGTGTTATCTAATTTATCCTGAAATAGCTTTCAAAACAAAACCAAACAGGAGGCAAAGCATCTTGGGTATAAAATGCAGTTGGCCCATAGTTTACAACAGACTGAGGTTTAATTTTATATTTATTCTTTTCCAAAGGAACTTTTCTAATGTTTAAAAAGTACAGAATTGTAAATCATTTTTTCCCTGATTCTTGCCGGTCATCGTTGAACGGCAGCTCAGCCACATGGCTTTATCACAGGCTTACTGATATATTTTGTCACTAGTATTTGATAACTGTTAAAATTAAAGAGCCAAGTCCTCCCTTCAGTTGTGTCTCTGTAACCATACTGAAATCAGTGGGGTTTAATGGGTGTGCCTATGGACAGAACTTAAGTGTACAGTCTGCATCATATATGCACCACAAAATTCCTCTTCACTGAAACAGTTATATCATGGTGATGATAGTCTCCACACTCTCAGGTCACAATCTGCAAAGTATTTTTTAGAAGGTGTGTAGCTGCTCCCTTTTGATTTGAATATAAAGAAGTCAGAAAGGCATTGTGCTTTTTCCTCAGCAACTTCAGGGAATGTCAATTTTTGCAAGAGGGCCTCAGGGCAATAACAGGGCTGTTTATTGTGAGCTCTAACACCTTAATTGTTAAGGTGAAGGTGCTTAATTCTTAACACAGACTTTCTTTATCCAAAATCTTAGTCAATTAAACTTAATCAGGTGTTTCAAAACAAGTTTTTAAAGTGATGACTAATCCTTTTCCCTTTCACTTACTCTCTTGTGTTGGCTCTAATGATATCATTGCACTAGTTCCCTACTCATCATAGAAACTTCTGCTCTAAGATGTGCTTTAATTTCTAGTGTGAAAACACAAGCAAGGAAGTAGCTGGAGGAAACCTTTCAGGTTGTCTTTATTCACCCTAAAGCAGCAAAAAGAACACAAGCACAGATAATCTCTTTACAGGTCATGACCATGTCAGACATGGGAGGAAGGCAGCTATTTCTGTAACCTCTGTGTAATGTTTGTTACTTTTTGTATTAGAAAGTAGTGAAAAAGCCAACTTCTCATAAAAGCAGCAGTGCCCTTTAAGTCAGGGGTTCCTCAAACTGGGAGTTGGGACCCCTCAGGGGGTCATGAGGTTATGTGGGGAGGGGGCTGTCATAAGCTGTCAGCTTCCATCCCGAACCCCACTTTGCCTCCAGCATTTATAATGGTGTTAAATATATAAAAAAGTGTGTTTAATTTATAAGGGGGGTCGCACTCAGAGGCTTGCTGTGTGAAAGGGGTCACCAGTACAAAAGTTGGAGAATCACTGCTTTAAGTGAAGGTGGGGGGGAAATCTTTATGAACCTATGAACATACTAGACAGTAGATTTCCACAGATGGGCTTAGTTTTATATAGGGTATAACTAATCATCTCTCCAGGCTAAGAAGAGCTTGTCAGATGCTCTTAATAGGTTTTGTAATTGCAGCTCCAGAAGTTGACCCTTCACAGACTACTACAGTATGGAAAGAATAAGACCACTTGTCCTTCTCCTCTCAGTCTCCCTCTGCAAAGAGTTCTTTCCCATCCGTCGAGACCTCAGCTCCTCAGCCAGGCCTCAGCCTGTGTAACTAAGGCCCAGGGATTCCATTGCTCCCTTCGCTGCTTGAAGAAAAAGAAACCAAAAGATCCTGAACCCCAACTGGGACTTCTGCGCCATGATATGAGGTCACTCAAGGACTCACCAAAGCCTGCCTTTTACCTGGGCCTTGCAGGGTTGATTCCATTTGTTTCAGTGCCACTGATTATGGCTGTCCAACAGACCTACTACCCCGAGTTGGCATTTGCTCAAATGACATATGGGGCGACTGTAGTCTCTTTTCTAGGAGGAGTCAGGTGGGGATTTGCTCTCCCAGAAAATAGCCCAGCCACTCCTGATTGGATTAACTTAGGGAACAGTATAGTTCTCCCTTTATTGGCCTGGTTTGCCATACTTTTTAAAGAGGACCTCACTCAAGCTGCAGTCATGGTGATAATTGGCTTCGGGGTAGCATTGCATTATGACCTTGCTCTTCTTCCTACTTATCCCAGCTGGTTTAAAGCCCTAAGGGTATTACTAACAGTGGTGGCAGTATTTTCATTGGTAGCCACCTTGGGACTTATGGATGTTTATCCAGAAAAGCAGCTAAGTAACAGTGCAAGTAAAAGTAAATGAAAGTGAAACATAAACCACCAACGATTTTTTTTTCCCTGTCAAACCACTGCAGAGTTTTGTATGAAGTTCTAATAGGAGTAGAATAAACTGCTTGGCTTCTCCATGCTTCCAGGACTACATCCATGAGTGGAATCAGAAAACAGCAGCTTGCAAGATGCTTACTGTGGGAGTAACCATTTTCCAAGCAAGTTAAGCAGAGAGGATTTATATATACACATTATTCACTCTCTCTAAATTGTTTTCAAGGCAGGTATGCATCTTCCCTTATTTGTACAGCAAGAGCTCAGTCCTAACTGAGATCTTTGGGTACTACTGTAATATACATTTAAATGTTTGGGGATAGATTGAACTCATGTATTATGAGGAATAATCATTAAAACAAGGATGGGTCAAGAGGCTTAATTATAAGGTGTGTCAAGTTCTGCAATGAAAGGAATAAAGTTGTAGTTTTTATAAACATTAGAAGCCTTTTGGTTGTAAACCATAGGATGAAAACACTTCCTGTTCCCACTGAAAATGGAACAATGCCTGCACTATACTTAAGTTTGTAGATAATTGGAAGATTCATGATGTGCGAGGTTGTTATATGTACAGCTGCTTTTTTTTGTTTGTAAATACTACACATACACCCCTAGGACAAGATTCTTCCTTGACCCAAATTCTAGTGACAAGAAAATATACACTAAACATGGTAAATGATTTAGGAGTTGGTCACCAAACACCACATATAGGTAAGTTTGGTTTGTCATGTCAAGCTTGAGATTAGTGTTTATCTAAAGAGTGTCTGAGATGCTAAGAGCACCCCAAGTCCAAATGGCACACTGTCATGATATTTATGCAAAAGATGGCATGTAATATCTTTGAAAAACTAATAACGCATTGATCATTAATATTTGTGCATGATATATGTATGGTCAACCCCCAGAGAACTTTACAGCTATTTCTAGAATGTCACTAAAATGTGTTTAAACGAGGCATGGCAGGGCAGCTGATAAACAAGTTTTCTCCAGCCAAAGGAAACAGGCCAATGCCTTAAACCAGTGCAGGAGTGGCCAACGTAAGTGAGCTATTCATTTGTACTGGAGGTTGCAGGAAGAGATCACTGGCATTATAAAAATCATCTGCAAGGGAGAAGACAGCATAGTGTCCACAGCCTGCAAGGAAAACTTTATAGGGGGAGGAGTTTCAGCAGAATATAGTTCAGAGGTTTACTGGACTATAAAGAGAGGGAGAGTGAACCCCTAAGTTATCCTTCACCCAAGGAAACAAAGGAACATGAGCATAACCATGAGTAAAAAATAAGGACTTCAGTTAGGATAAATCATGTCACTCTTCCATTAGCTGTAAGGGTGCAGCAGAACATCATGAACTACTACTAGCCACTGGCAATAGGTGTGATATTATGGGGGTTCACCCAGACCAGTAAGGGGTTCTGTCAGCCCCTTCCCTGTAACTCTGGGCTGTGCAGCTTTGGGTCAGAGGTGAACATCAACACAAAGCCCTCACCCTGCCCTAGAATATCAGGGGTGGAAGGGACCTCAGGTCGTCATCTAGTCCAACCCCCTGCTCAAAGCAGGACCAATCCCCAGACAGATTTTTGCCCCATATCCATAGGTAGCCCCCTCAAGGATTGAACTCACAACCTGGGTTTAGCAGGCCAATGCTCAAACCACTGAGCTCTCTCTCCCTCCTATCTTGCAGGGTAACACTAACAGCTCCTCCTGTTCTGAGTCTTCCCAGAAACGCCTCCCCTGCAGCAGCCAGTCCCGCTCACTTAACACGTTAAGTTCACTGCCTCCAAAGAGACAGAGCACACACAAGCCTGTTAGTTTTGCTGCAGACTTCAGTTCAATACACAGCACAGATGGTTTTTCAATAAAACAAAAGTTAATTAACAAAACACAGATTTAAGAAAGAATAGATGAGAGAGATGGTTACAAGTAAAAAACAACATTTTCAAGTGGCTGAAACTGAGTTTCAACAAGTTACGCTTTAAGATTTCTCACTTATAGTCAGTTCCAGCTACTCTGTTTTCAGGCCCAGAGGATCCCCTTTTCATGCACTCAAAAGAGCACAGCTCCCCCTCTGTGATGGATTCCAAAATGGCTTTCTGCTTTGGCTTATATTTCCCAAAATCTATTGTCTCTGTTTCAAGAGCCAAGAAGGCTTCCTGAGTGTGGTAGGCTCCATCCCTTCTTGTGATCATTAAGTGGTCTTCTCCCATGCTCATTTAGGTTGATGGCTTTGTTTACATAGATGCAGATGTACTTTTCTTTGTCCTTTCAGGTATTACCTGGCTTAATTTAATTGGAGACAGGAAAACAGGTGAAACAACATTCCTTTGTCTAGAATAGACTGGGCTTGTGCACTGCTTGCAAAACACTGTTTAAGAATATATTTCCAGCCCACATCTCTGATTCTTCAGACACCACCCCCACGTACATCACGCACTAGTATTAATGACTGGTGTGGTACTGGTTTACATATACCACCTTACATAACACCTTTTAGATACAGATGATGATGACAACAGTGTGTAGGGGCAATGTGTGTCATGCTTGATGTGAGTTAGGGAAGGGCGTGCCTTGTGCCAGCTGGCATTGCACCCTGGTTCACGGTAGGCAACCAAAGCAGTTTTTTTTGCACAGAAATCTAGTCGTAGTTCCCTAGTAGGGACTGAGCAACTACACACTGGATGGGTTAAGTCTGTTTTTTGTTGGCCACTCAGTACATTTGTAAACTGTAGACCCTTCACAAAGGGGCTGAGTATTATAGTGCAAGCTTCTCCACAGTAATCTTTTCATGCCCCTCCTTCCTGCTATAGCCAATGAAGGAGGAAAATTTTAAGTGTGTGATGGCTGTGTAATATAAACTTAATGGACTTTTGGTTGTGGCCTAAGTCAATGTTCCATCAGCAGAAATCCAACTAGCAGTAGGTATAAATGCTTGAAAGTGAAAAGTCTGCAGTAAATCGATATTTAAAAGTAAGCTGCAAAGGTTTTACCAACTCTTAGAGCCCAGTGAAGGGAGTTTAGGGATGATGTTCACATGTATAATGCAGTAGGATTGCATTTAAACAGAATTACCTCCCTACAACCTCCAACTGTAGCCACCAGTTTCCTTGTTCCTTCAGAAAAGGAATGAGCCGTATCTACTACAAAGATGAAAGAAAGAGAAAAGGATGGCTTCTCTTTCTATAAGATTTGTGAGCCATTTACACTACCAGAAAAATGACAACCTGCAAAGTCTGTATATCTTAAAGAATGCAGCCATCTCCCCGTATATAGCACTAATTAGTGTAACACTTGCTACATCCCTTAACGGCTAGGATTTTCAGAGGAGGTTTTGTTAAATGTTTGCACTGTTAACAGCAGACCCTGGAAATAGTGGTATGTTGTTTGGATGTAGAGGAATTAAAATTGAATTTTTAAAGAAAAGCGAAGTTCACTGTTTCACTCCCTCTTATTCAACATGGCTGTTTGATAAACAAGAGATCCATGGCAGCACACTCTGGTATGGGGCCAGTTGTAGAAGCCGTCCCACCTCTCCTGGGTAAGACTAGCTATGTAGTGGCAGCAGCAGACTGCAAACCCACAAGCATCAGCCAGCATATGAAAGTCACGAGCAGTGGTCAAAGGGACTAATCCATGGTACAACACAAATGCCTCCCTGACTCCAGAGTTAGGGAGATAAGGAGCTGGTGGAAGAGACCATAATAAAGTAAACCTGCGGGACCCAACTGAAATCTTATAGTATCCAAATGTAGGAAGCATGGGAATCTTCAGATGCTTGATTGTAAAACATCTCCCTCCTCAGCTCTTTTCAAGCAGGAGACAGCATGCAGGACAGGTTAGGGATCCAATTACCCCTCGTTTCCCAAAGATCCTTTAAATCAAAGGAGCTCACCAGTAGTAAGGAAATAATAAATATTTTATTTCAGAAGCACATTTCTTTGTAGCTTAAAAACAACCTGTCAGTGTTTACCTGGTTTAAAGCAGTTTTTCTCAATGTTTGTCAGAAGTTAAACACACAGTTTCAACAAGAAAATCAAACTCATTTTTGTTACAGTTAACAGCAATGCTACTCACCATCATTACTAAAAAAAGCACTCGGTGTAAAAACTACACAGTTCCATCATTACTTAGGTACACACTCATGACCTGAAGCTAGTCCTGAGAAGTATACAGCAATTTAAAAGCAAACTCACCTGGTTCAAACTAAAAGGTATGACAAATAGGGGCTAGCTTCACAACCATTAGAAGTCCTTCCTGAAGCAAAAGCATATAAGAGTTTAATTAAAGGATCAGAGAAGCCAGCACTCTCTTACATAGCAAATGTCAGTAGCTGCAGTTAACATTTGTCCTTGAATATGTAAATTATCAGTTTTCAGAGCAGCTACTACAAGAACTGGAAGCTTTCCCCCCAGACAACTTCATACTGGGCAGGTAACATCCTTGATCTGGAAAGCGGGTGCCCCTCTGTCTACACAATGAAGGCTTCCATTGCATTACACTTCCCATGCTGGTTTGAGTTCCAGAAGATGTCTGATTGTGCTGTGTTGGACAGCCTCATCTGTGCCTCGTATCTGAGTTCCAGGTGACATTCAATCCCAGCCAAGACTATGCAGTAATATGGTGCAAACAGAAGCTTCAAGTACCAGGTGTGTTTTTTGTTTAAAACAGAAATATTAAAAAAAATCTGGAAATGGTGTTACGATAGCTAAAAAAAAATAAATATTTTTCCCAATAAGCGCTCTCACGCTAAATATAGGACCTTTAAGACAATGGCAAAATGAATAAACAGTAGCATCACTTTGAAACAGAACACAGCCAATTTCTGTCTACTTCAACCTGGAAAAGGCAGGGTGCAAGCCAGAGGTGTCCTCTTTAGAAGTGGAAAAGAACAGCAGCATCTTGGAGAAGGGTGTTCTATCCCACTACCTGACAGCCCCCGTAGGTGTATACACGTGCACAGTGTAATCCCTTCCAGTGAAGGCAGAAGGAAGAGTGGACATTATAATGAGAGGTGATGACATTCCCAACTGAAAAGCTCAGTAAAGATCCTATGACCAGCACACAGGTCAACTATTTATGAGTCACTGGTGTCACTTCTTGGAAAAGTAGGGAAGGGAAAGTCCCCCCTTGGGTGGACAGGAGCACCTGCCACCCACAGGTAAACAGGATACCAGTATTATAATAGCATGAACCACAATTACGTTGAGCTTTACAGGAAGAGAAGCAGTGGATTAAGACTGTCAGCCACTTATCACCAAATCCTTTATCCAGAAAACCTACTGGGGGACAAAGGACAATTCACCTCCAGTTAATTTCTAGGGTGCTTATCCCGAAGCTAATGAAAACCTCAAGCGAGAGGAGGCTGCAGCTGGAACTATAGATCTTTTTTTAAACCAGCCTCACCTGGCACATTCTCTGCCAGCAAAAGACAACTCCTAATGCTAAGGAAACAGCCAAGCTGCTCTTTACTTCAGATAAACCCTAGCTTCGTAAAGGAATCACCTTCTAGGTTTTTAAGTCCAGCTAATGATACTAACTTTGTTCCATCATGGGAACAGAGAGGAGTTTCAAGTCATCCCAGCACACAGGAAGGTCATCTCTCAGATGAGGTCCAATTTTCCAAATAGTCTCCAGTTGTTTCACATTCAATTAATTTAATCTAGTCACGAAAAGCATTTCTGCTCTCAATAGATGGTATTTCATGAAACAGACTTTGGACTGGCCAGTTGTCATTTTAGGGGCAAATTAATTCCCTTTTGCTCAGAAAAAGCCCTACAAACCTACCTGAGATCTGCTCCTCTACCAACTCCACACAAAGCCACATAGTGGAAGAGGATCCTGGCCAAAGAAGCACGAAACCTCTTTGTCTGTAGAAAGCCAGACGCTCATCCTTCCCCCTGCTAGTCTTCCTCAAGTTCTTAGAAGATCTATTTCATAACACAGCCACACCTCCTTCACAGCGGCTGGTGATCATGTTTGCTATTTCAGTCCATGTGTCCAAATGAGGGTTATAAACTTCAACAGAGTCCGAGGTCACTGGGGCAGCGAAATCGTGACTAGAAGCTCGGCCTCCCGAGGCATAAAGAAGTCCGTTCACAGCCACAACACACACCCCAGCTCTGGGTACCTTCATCGGTGCAACCTCAACCCATTTCTCCTAATGAGGAGAGACATTTTTATTTATTTTTACAGAAATACATACACATTTTTTTTTAAACAATCATCAATAGCTTTGTTATAATTAAGTCCCTTAGGCATAAATACCCCTCCCCCACCACTTCCCAAAAGTATAACTAAGTTTACTGAAATTTCTAAAGTCCCCAAATGACCAGTTTAGTTACTTTAAGCGGATTCAAACATGCTAACAACATTACTGTACATGTATGTGGTACCTTCCACCCTGAAAGATCCCAACGCACTTTGCAAAGATGGGCTTGATCCTGCAAACCCTTATCTATTCTCATAAGCAATCCCATTGATGTAGGGTTTTGTGAGAACAGGCCATCTATGTACACCCCTGGGGTAGAGCACAGCAGCTGTTTAGCATTGCACAGGAACAGCACACAATAATTTGAAACAAGAAGTGAAGAAAACTACATCCCCATTGAAAATTAAAGGGACTGTAGAGGCAAAATGTAAAAACTACCAGGACTGTCAACACTACTCTTATGAAAAGTGCCACCGGAATCTACGGAACCACAGTAGCCAGAACTTAAGTCAGAACCTTCAGACAACACCGTGATTTCTAACACTATTTTGGGATACTTGTTTGGTATTGATTTGGAGGGAAAAGCAATAACAGCAGCACTTCAGAGCTGGTTTTATGGTAAATTCCATTGTATCTAATAAACCTGTCTAGTATCCAGAGTAATATATTGAATAACTTATAGCAGAACTACTCTCCCACATTCCCCAGGGTGTTTAGTAGCTACAATCCTTCTGTTTATTGTGTGTTGGTTAGCTTCCAATTACCCAGAAGAACACACACACGTTTTTCAATCACTACATGATTAAGATTAGATAGATAGATTTGAAAGATCAGCAAGTATACAGACACCACCTTGAAGGCCCCTGAAATGTAGTTTCCAGATTACTGACTGGGAACAAATAAAGATTTTAAAACAAGCTCCATTTCCTATCTCATCAACTCGAGTTATGTTCTCACCAGGTACATAATGGCCAAGGTAACAACACAATCTACCACTATGAAGAGTAAAACAATTATCGGGGAATAGGCAGCATATTAGCATCTTTATACATCCTAATAAATAAAGCTGTAGTCTGCAAGGTTCCCAGGCACTCTACTGACCTCTTCGAAGGAATATCTCTCTACAGTAGGAAGTGCATCTTGTGTCTCATTCCATCCTCCAACAGAATAGATGCAATCATTAAGGGCAGCTACGCCAAGGTATGCCCTTCGGGTGCCCATTGGAGGAAGCGTAGACCAGCGTTTGGATATTGGATCATAGACTTCAACAGAACGTAGCTCTATTCCTTCATTGCTGATGCCCCCGACAATGTAAATTAAACCTGGAGAGAGACAGGGCTTTTCCTATTAAATCTATGCTTAGGCAGAACAAGCATCGCAGAAAATAAGTTTAATTGTATATCACACAATACTAATTTGATCCTTTCATTAAAATAACTCAAGAATGGAAACCACCATTTTCTATTGGCCCAGAAACAACATATACAAACCACACAGGAGGTATGTTTACACTGCAACAAATAAAGACAAAACACCACGGCAGTGAGTCAGAGCCCAGATCAACTGCTACAGGGTTACAAATAGCAGTGTAGACATTTAGACTTGGGTTGGAGCCCAGGCTCCGAGACCCGCCTTCTTCTCCAGGTTTCAGAGCCCGGACTCCAGCCTGAGCCCAAACACTACACTGCTGTAAACCCCAAACTGCAAGCCTGAGGCAGTTAATCTAGGCTCTGAGACTCGCTGCAGTGGTTTGCTGGTTTTTTTTTTTTGCAGGGTAGATGAACATAGGTGGAGGTGGTGGGGGGAGGGAGCCAAGGCAGAGTGTTCCCCCCCCACAAACTGCAAGCTTCAGGGGCAGGCAGACTGAGGGTACGTCCACACTACAGCTTAAAATCGATATTAGTAAAATCGATTTTATAAAACAGGTTTTATAAAATCGATTTTACGCGTCCACACTAGGGCACATTACTTCGGTGGTGTGCGTCCATGGTCCCAGGGTACCATCGATTTCCGGAGCGGTGCACTCTGGGTAGCTCAGTAAAAGAATGGGACCAATAACTTCGATTTCCGTCCACACTAACCCTAAATCGATTTAGTAATATCGATTTTAGGGTTACTCCTTTCGTTTAGCTGGAGTACAGAAATCGATTTTAAGACCCCTTAAAATTGATTTTAAGTGCCTTGTAGTGTGGACGGTTACAGTGTTAAATCAATTTAACGCTGTTTAAATCGATTTAACGCTGTAGTGTGGACCTGTGGTGAGTGTGCAATGCAATGGAATTCTGCAGAGGAGACAGAAGAGTGCTGCTCCCAGTTTGCGCCCCTGAGGCAGGGAGTCAGAATTCTGTTCATAAAGAGTGATTAGCAGGTGATTAAGAAAGGGCTGTTAGAATGTTTCTTAAAGTTAAATGATCTGTTCCAAGCTTGGTGAACTACAAAAAGTAAGTAGCCTAAATGATAGAAAGTAATTGTTGATTTTTCTACAATTGTTTCAATTGTTGTATTCAAGAGGTAGTAACAAAGTTATTATCCTCCTTTGAGAAAATAGCTGATTTTTTAGAGGAAGGAAATGCAGCAGATCTAATCTACCGGGATGTCAATAAGGCATTTGATACAGCTCCACACAAGAAATTATTAATTAAATTGGAGAAGATGGGCATTAATATGAGAACTGAAAGGTGGATAATGAACTGGTTAGAGGGAAGACGACAGGTTGTACTGAAAGGTGAACTCTCAGGGTAGAGGGAGGTTACTAGTGGAATTCCTCAGGGATCAGTCTTGGGACCAACCTTATTTAAACATTTTTATTACTGACTGTAGCACAAGAAGTGGGAGTGTGCTAATAAAATCTGCAGATGACACAAAGTTGTGAGGTTTTGCCAATACCAAGGAGGACCGGAATACCATACAAGAAGATCTGGATAACCTTGTAAACTGGAATAACAGAAATGGGATGATATTTAATAGTGCAAGGTCATGCATTTAGGGATTAACAACAAGAATTTTTGCTATAAGCTGGGGACTTATCAACTGGAAGTGACAGTGGAGGAGAAAGAGCTGGTGGTATGGTTGATTACAGGGTGACTATGAGCCATCAATGTGATGTGGCTGTGAAAAGGCTAATGCGGTCCTGGGGTGCATCTGGCAAGGTATTTCCAGTAGAGACAAGGCTATGTTAGTACCATTATACAGGGCACTGGTGAGACCTCACCTGGAAAACTGTGTGCAATTCTGGTCTCTCATGTTTAAGAAAGATGATTTCAAACTGGAACAGGTGCAGAGAAGGGCTACTAGGATGATCCGAGGAAAGGAAAACCTATCTTATGAGAAGAGACTCAAAGAACGTGGCTTGTTCAGACTAACCAATAGAAGGCTGAGGGGAGATATGATTACTCTGTATTAATACATCAAAGGGATAAATACCAGAGAGGGAGAGGAGTTATTTAAGTTAAGCATCAATGTGGACCCCAGAACTAATACATAAAAACTGGCCGTCAATAAGTTTAGCCTTGAAATTAGACTAAGGTTTTCTAACCATCAGAGGAGTGAAGTTCTTGAGCAGCCTCCCCAGGGAACTAGTGGGGGAAAAAACCTAACTGGCTTCAAGACTGAGCTTGATAAGTGCATGGAGGAGACAGTATGACAATGGTGGTTGGCCCATTGGTGACTGCCTGTTGCTAAAATCCCCAATGGCTGGAGACGGGACACTAGATTGGGGGGCTCTGAGTTATAGTCCTTCAGCCTGAGTCAGCTGAGATGAGCCAGCCACATATGTTTTATTGCACTGTAGATACACCCTAAGTTAGCCAAAGAAGGGCAGGTGACCACCTGGGAGGCCTGAGTGCAAATATTTATTAAGAACATTCATACAAGATACATCTCTGGAGCTCTGTCTTTTGAGATGGTCAATACTGGCTGGACTTCATGTTCACAACCACAGGAAAACTATTTTCAAGGGTTAATTAATAGGACAGGGAAGAATTTTCTAAGCTGGTTTATTAAATCTTGGATTTATATTGTTGTTAGATGAGTGGAGACCTTTAGGTTCAAGTTCCACAGAAATAAAACCATGTATCAGAAAAGGGGGAAATGGCCGAAAGGCGGAGAACCACTGTTACACTCACAGAGCTGAAAGCAGGATAACTCAGTGGTTTGAGCATTGGCCTGCTAAACCGAGGGATGTGAGTTCAATCCTTGAGGGGGCCATTAAGGGATTTGGGGATTTGTCCTGCTTTGAGCAGGGGGTTGGACTAGATGATCTCCTGAGGTCCCTTCCAACCCTAAAAATCTATGATTCTAAGTTTTACCAAGTTGCAAGGCAGACACAGATAGGGATCCCTGATTGAAATATAAAGCTTCAAATTCCTTATATGATACAACTACTCTCTAAACTATTGGTTATTATTCATGTGGGAAAGCCATAACCAAAAACCACTCACCTTGCATTTCACAACACCCAAAATAGTAGCGGGGCACAACCATACTGCCCACTACCTCCCAGCTATTTAATTCAGGGTCAAATCTTTCAATTGTGTTGCCGATTTCTGCTCCAACCCAGCCTCCTGCAAAAAGGAAACATGCAGGTAAAGTTTGATGACACAGAACTACAGGTCTTTTCCAAAGATAATTATGGAAGGAAATACCTTAGTATGATTCAACAAAAGCACGTGTAGAATACAGAAAACAATTATAAGGCTAGCAAGTCTTATGTTTCAGGGCAGGAGATCATCACCTAGGGAAAACAATTTCCTCCATGTTATTAGTACTGGATAACTATGGGCACTATAGCATATATAAAACATCTGGAATTGGCTACTTTTGGAGACAGGATACTGGACTAGATAAGATATTTGGCTGTTTTGTTCCAGCAACTAAAATGTTCCCATAACTTTCACTCCAAATCTCTTACTCTCCCAGTGGTATACAGTACTAGCATATCAGATTTTTTTACACTTCAGCATTTGGTTTTAAAAAGCTTTCGAACACCTAATCTGTGAAGCAGTATTTAGAAGACAGTGATATTTGTTCGACAAGTCACTTAACCTCTCTTGGTTCTCCCATCCATCCATCACAGAGGGCTGTGAGGGTTAACGTCCGATAAAGTACAGATTCTCAGATAAAGGTACTACAGAAGTAGAAAGTCTGAGGGGGTGCTGTGAAATGCTTTTTTTTTTTTTTTTTTAAATAATCAGACTAACTTGCATACATAATACCCAGACCAAAATATGTTGAGTCATACTGAAAATACCCGTTATTCCATTGGTTGGCTAAGAGGCTTCACTTGGAAATGATGGTACCTCCCCTACGTGCACTCATAAAAACACCCATCAGCTGCAAGTGACAAGTAACTGCTTATTTTCAACTCTCAGTATTATAGGATTTTAATGTTAATATTTAAAACCCCAAACTGATCTGATCTAATGCTTTACCAAAAAGGAACTGTATAGTTACCCAAAGCATAGATAGCACCATAACATGCACACACTCCAAGTCCACACCGAGGATGGTTCATGGAGGCCACAGTTGTCCACTGCTTAATAATAGGATCGTAGCATTCAGTACAGTCAAAGATCATTGAATCCTTTTCTCCTTGGTACAAAAAAGGCAGAAACAAATAGATGAGTTAGGTTGAGAACTGCTCTTCCTTCTATTTACCACTGTGTGCTGCATATGCAGCTCTCTGTGTGTTATGTGGGCGGCATCCACACAATATCTGTGCTACCTATGCGGCCCTGAGGATGTCATATGGGCCACAGCTGTATGCTGATTGGACCACAAGCAGCTCGCAGGTTGAGAACTAGTGTGTTAGAATATTCTGCAATTCAGATATACAAGCACCGTCCAGCCTCTGCCACGGGATCAGCCCCTCGCTTCCAATATCTGAATTGAGGCCATTGCTCTCATATTGCCAAAGTGCAAAAGAAACAAAAGCCTCGTCTACACTAGAAAACTGAATTAGCGCTGAAAATGGTTTTCAGAAATTGTTCCCCAAAACAGTTGTGAGTCAAACACTGCAGCATTGTGCTTCTGCATGAAATATTTCACTTTACAGTGCTATTACTAACCTAGGTAGGAAAATACAGGGGTTTTTTAAGACTATAGCATTTAACCTTGTAGCAAAACGAAACAAAAGATATACTATATGTACACACTACTTTCATTTTAGACAGACGGAGCTAACCTTCCCATATCCTGGACACCATCAGTTGAGAAAAGGAAAGCTCTGTTAGTAAAGGAGTTTATACTATAACGAGGTGTAATTTAAGCTGACAATTTTACTAAATGTGCCACTTGGTCCCAAGGAAATCCACTAACTGGTTAAAACACAGGAAACAAATGGTAGGAATAAATGGTCGATTTTCCCACTGGAGAGAGGTAAATAGCAGGGTCCCCCAAGGATCACTGCTGGGATCAATGCTGTGCAACATATTCATAAATGATCTGGAAAAGGAGGTGAACAGTGAGGCAGCAAAATTTGCAAAATTACTGAAGATAGTGAAGTCCAAAACAAACCGCAAAGAGTTACAAAGGGATCTTGCTAAATTGGGTAACTGGGTAACAAAATGGCAGATGAAATTCAGTGTTGACCAATGCAAAGTAATGCACCTTGGAAAACATAATCCCAGCTGTACATGTAAAATGATGGAGTCTAAATTAGCTGTTACCACTCAAGAAAAAGATCTTGGAGAGTTCCCTGAAAAACATCTGCTCCATGTGAAGCAGTAGTCAAAAAAGTTGACTGAATGTCACGCCTATTAGGAAAGGGATAGATAATAAAGTAGAGAATATCATAAAGCCACTATGTAAATCCATGGTACACCTACTCCTTGAATATTGAAATTGGAAACGTACAGAGAAGGGGAACAAACACAATTAGGAGTATGGAAAATCTTCCACACGAGGAGAGATTAAGAAGACTGGGACTGTTCATCTTAGAAAAGAGACGACTAAGGGGGGATACGATTGAGGTCTATAAAATCATGACTGGTGTGGAGAATGTGAAGTGTTATTTACTCCTTCACATAACACAAGAACCAGGGGTCACCCAATGAAATTCATAGGCAGCAAGTTTAAAACAAACAAAGGAAATACTTCTTCACAAAACAAACAGTCAACCTGTGGATCTCATTGCCAGGGGATGTTGTGAAGGCCAAAAAGTATAACAGGGTTCAAAAAAGAATTGGATACGTTCAAGGAGGATAGATCCATCAGTAGTTATTAGCCAAGATGGTCAAGGACACAACCCCATCCTCTAGGTGTTCCTAAACCTCCAACTGCCAGAAGGTTGGAGTGGACAACAGGGGATGGATCACTTGAAATTGCCCTGCTCTGTTCATTCTCTCTGAGGCATCTGGCACTGGCCCCTATCAGAGACAGGATACTGGGCTAGCTGGACCATTGGTCTGACCCAGCAGTATGGCCATTTTTATGATCTAGTGCCACCTTTTGGAAGAATGGAAAATACATCAAAACTGCTAAGGACCCTCTTATACTATTAATTTGGAGCACCAACAATAACATCCATACACAGAATAGTAACTTAGTCCCAAAGAGCACAAATACACACTTAAAAGACAAAATCACTTCTGACCTTGGTCTGCAGGAGATATTTTTCCAGTTAGTACACAAGTTAATGCACATTTCACTCATGTATTCTTGACTATGCCACAGTTTAACCTATTTGTCAGAATATGAGACTTTTCCTATATCAGTGTTGCCTTAACACTGATAGTATGGTAACAACAAAAATCCTACACTTCCCCATTCAGAAGTAAAGTAAAGTAAAAATCTGACATATGTTTAAGGAAGTACCATCACAATGTACGATGCTCCTGAAACATATTCAACGCATTCAGCAAACAAGTCACAATAATAGAGGCCACTAACTCTAATGAAAGGCAAGCTTTCAGTACATTTCTACTTGTTCTTTTAAGAAAAAAAGAAAATGAGACCGATTAAAGTGTAGATCCATTATGTAATAGAGAAGGCGAGCTAATAATGGATGACATAAAGAAGGATGAAGTGTTTAATGCCTAGCGTGCTTCAGTCTTCACTGAAAAGCTTAATGATGACAAGATACTCAGCAGAATTAGCAATAATGGGGATAGAATGCAAGCCAAAGTAGGAAAAGACCAGGTTAAATAATATTTACCTAAGTTAGTTGTATTCAAGTTGACAGGGCCTGATGAAATTCATCCTAGGGTATTTAAGGAACTAGCTGAAGCAATCAAGGAACCATTAGCAATTATCTCTGAGAACTCATGGATGACGGGTGACAGGTGAGGCCTTAGAGGACAGGAGAAGGGGAAACAGGGCACCTCTCTTTAAAATGGGGAACAAAGAGGACCTGGGGAATTACAGACCAGGCAGCCTAACTTCAATACCTGGAAAAATACTGGAACAAATTATTAAACAATCAGTTTGTAAGCACGTGGGGGATAATAGGGTTATAAGTAGTAGCCAGCATGGATTTGCCAAGAACAAATTATGCCAAACAAATCGAATTTCCTTCTTTAACAGGTTTACTGGCCTGGTGGATAGAAGGGAAGCAGTAGACATGATATTTCTTGATTCAAGAAAGGCTTTTGACATAGCCTCCCATGACACTCTCATAAACAAACTAGGGAAATGAGGTTTAGATGAAAACTATTATAAGGTAGGTGCACAACTGGTTGAAAGACCGTACTCAAAGGGTAGTTATCAATAGTTCGCTGTCTAACTGGCAGGACGTATCTAGTGGGGTCCCATAGGGTCAGTACAGGGTCCAGCAATATTTTCATTAATGACATGGATAACGGAGTGGAAAGGACCCTTGCAAAATTCATGGATGACATCCAAGCTGGGAGAGGCTGCAAGCCCTAGGGAGTACAGGATTAGAATTCAAAACAGCTTTGACGTATTAGAGAATTGGTCTCAGTTTACAAGATGAAATTCAATAAAAACTAGGGCCAAGTACTACCCTTCAGAAAGGAAAAATCAAGTGCACAATTACAATATAGGGAACAAGTGGCTAGCTGGTAGTACTGCTGAAAAGCATCGGGGGCGGTGGGGGGGCTATACTGAACCACAACTTCAACATGAGTCAAGGTGGTGCAGATGCAAAAATGGCTAACATTATTCTGGGGTATTTTAGCAGCAATGTCACCTGTAAGAGAGAGAGGTAATTATCCCTCTCTACTCAGCACTAATAAGGCCTCAGCTGAAGTACTATGTCAAATTGTGGGTACCACACTTTAGGAAAGAAGTTGATAAAGTGGAGAGAGTCTACAGGAGAATGAAAAAAATAATAATAAAAGCTTTAGAAAACCCCAATCTATGAAGATTTAAAAAATGGGTATATTTGATCCTGAGAAAAGAAAACTGAGGGGTGACCTGTCAAATACGTTAAGGGCTCATATAAAGATAGGGATCAATTTTTCTCCATGTCCACGGAAGGTAGGACAAGAGGTAATGGGCTTAATCAGCAGCAAGAGAGATTTAGGTTAGCCATTAGGAAAAATTTTCAACTATACATTCTGGAACAGGCATCCCAGGAAGGTTGTGAATCCCTATCACTAGAGGTTTTTAAGAGCAGGTTGAATAAACATATCAGGAATTGTCTAGGTATACTAGGTTACCCAAAGTAACACATTCCTTTCATCCTTCACCTCCAATAGCATAAACCATTCCTCCCACCACTGCCACTCCCAGCCCGCTGCGAGCCTGGTGAAGTGAAGACACAGTGGTCCAGTAGTGACTGAAGGTGTCAAAACGCTCCACACAACTGAGGGCTCTGCTGTCACTCCAGCGTCCCCCCTGCAGTCGAGTATATCCTCCTAGGCAACAGATAGAAAGTACATGCGTAAGTTAGCAGCTCTCCCTCTTCAAGGTCTTAGCCAACTCTAACGCAGTGGTACAAGTGTTACAAAAAGCCAAAACAATAGCAAAAGATATTCGAAAGAGTGACTAACATCCTACTTCAGCGTAGTCATGCCTATGCTAATACTCATCAAATCAGACTGCTTCCTTCAGCAGGGAACTTCAGAAACTATTCCAGCAGAGAAATCAATATTGTTTTTAGTGTTTGAAAAATCACTGGGGGCACAGTGTGGTCTAGTGCAGAGAGCATTGGACTGGGACTCAGGAGACCTGGGATCTACTCTCAGCCTGCTGACGTGACCTTGGGCAAGTCACTTCCCCTCCCTGTGCCTCTGTTTCCCCATCTGTAAAACTGGAAGATGATGCTGACCTCCTCTGTAAAGCGCTTTGAGATCAATTGATAATCTTATCAATTTGGGGATTCTGAATGTTTGCTAGAACAGCTGGATACAAACACCTTCCAGGAGTATTAGATGCTGAAGCACCTTACTATGCATCAATGGAATTTTTCTCTTAGATTTACTAAGTATCTGATGAAGGAAGGAGGATGATTTTGTGGTTAAGGCATAATACTGGGATAGCACTCAGACTTAGGAGGAGATAAGGTTTTTATTCTAGGCTCTGCCACAGATTGTTTGCGACACCTTGGGCAATTCAATTAATCTCATAATCTCAGGATAAATTCTCATCCGAAAAATTAAGATGATAGTACCAACTTCAAAGGGCCACTGGGAAGCTTAATTCAATATATGTCTGCAATGCACTGTGAGATGCCTGAATGAAAGGTGCTAGAGAAGAGAAAAGTAATGTTATCTGACCTAAGACCTTAATCTCATGACAGTTTTGCAATTCTTAATACACCAACTCATGGAATGGTCACCTCCATTATTAGCAATAAGTGCTTCTGCACAAACTTCTTTTCAGAGGGTAAACATATCAAATGAACAGTGGAACTAAAAAATTTGAGTATAACCCCAAATGCAAGAGGTATGAGTATTCTTTGATTATACCCATCATTCATAAAAGACCCATAATTTACAAAGATCACCAAACTGGCACAAAAATGATTATAAAGGGAAAAAGGGGGAAGAAACATAACACCCTTAGAAGAATACAAACAGAGTGCATGTTTTGTACATATGTTCCATTTGTGAACAGTACACATAACAGGCTGCATTACTGCTCTGCACCTGAGGCAAGTGATTCCTGAAAGACTACTCCAGACTGTGATACTGCATTCAGGAAAGATGAAATATGAACGTATTTGTATTTTGTAATGCGCTCCAGTTATTTACGAATAAACACATTATTCACAATTGTAGTCCAGCAACAAAGTCACTGTATTAGATATACAGCACTATTTTGGCAGCTACCTTTTGACAAAGAATTTAAAAGGTTTTAATGTAATATGAAATATCAAGTCACTGTTTTTGAAAAAGGTTAAAGCAACCAGATTCTAACCTACTGCATAAAGATACTTCCTGGCTTTCCTCCTGGGACGAGCCTTAGATGTTTGCAGAAAATTGCTGACTTTGTTCTCTTTGGGAGATTTACAGATTTCACAATATTCTTTCAACAGGGTTTGCAGAGCCACCCGAAGGCTGAAATCTGAAACTCCTTGGAAAAGAAAAATTAGAGAGAGACATGAAAGAAAAAGTCACAATGACAACTATAAACATCAGTAATTGACCAACCCCAAGGAGAAAATATATAACTATCATCATCACCATCACCACCTCCTCCTCCTCTCTGCTTCTCATATGACAAACCAAGACAGATTTCGAAAATTCTGGTCCAAAAGTTTCACAAAGGCTTAGTTTTAAAATCAAAATGTGAGTATATATTAAATACTCCTGGGGGCATTTTGCACCAAAAAATTAAAAATCGTGTGCATGATTTTAAAATTCTGCACGTTATTTGTCAAAATAACACTACATAACCAAACCAGTTTCAATTATTTTGGTAATCTATTTCAAAATATTGTCAGCAAGTATATCTGCAACAATACAGACACACAAAATTTCCCCCAGGAGTAGATAGTTAAAGAAACACCTATGACAACGCAGTTCCTCTTTCTCCATCCCCTTTCCCCGCCCACCCAGAGCCCAGCTGTGGGCATGCCCCCAGACCAGATACCCACACCCCCTGCACATACACTCCAGAGCCCAGCCTTGTGGCCGCCCCCCCTTGCCCAAATACCCGACCCTTCCCCACCAGAGCCCAGGGACCCAGAGGAAGAAACAGCCTGAGACTCTTTTCCAGGATTACACAGTTTCCTGTGTGCTGCCCTCTCCTTCCTTCAGGGCATGCTGGGAACTGCAGCTGCCAGGAATCCTCTAGCTCAGTGGCTCCCAAACTGGGGTTTGCGGAAATATTACACAGCGGAGACCCCAGGCAGCACAGGGCCAGCAGCCCAGAGCCCCTGGACTTCCAAGAGCTAAGCAGATCAAAACAAGCATAACTATCACACTGAAGAGATTTAAACTTCAAGACTCCTTATAAGAAATGGAAAGGAAGATGGATTTTTTGCTGTTTTTATAATTAAATAGGCAGTTAGTATTGTTTTTTAAATTATTATGAAGAACAAGTTTAAGCTTTGTTGTAATGTGTGTTTGCCTGGACTGCTCAAGACCTGAATGCTTCTGTAAGAGGAACTCTTCGAGTTGGCTTCTTAAATACCTTCATGATGTTTCCCATTTGATACTCCTTGATGAAACATAGGAGCCTAGTCTTCTACCAGGCTTATTCAAAGTGATACAAGCTACGAAAGTGAGATCTTGGAAGAGCATTGCCATTTTCATAATATAATAAAAATACTGTAATGATAAATAATAAGTGTGTAATAAGCTTGTCATAAAAAAATTAAATTTCCAAGATCACAGCTTTTATAATTTATACTCAGGTAAAGGAGAAAATCCCTGGAAATAGTCATTTTTAGGAGAGGTTCACAAGAGTTGACATTTTAGTGAAAGGGGTTCACAGGCTGTTACAAAGTTTGGGAACCACTGCTCTAGCTCCCTCCCCCTCCCCCCAGCAGTGTTTTCTATGTACTAGCTGGGCTCTGCTGGGTCCAGTGGCCCCTAACTGTGGCTAGCAGCACAGCAGCCAATTTACATGGGGGAAAGGAAATTCTGCATGCACATTAATTTCTGCAAAATTCTGCATTGCACAGTGGCACAGAATTGCCCCAGGAATAATTTTTTAGTATAATAGTCAGTTGTTACATTTTTAAACTGGAAAAAATAAAACCCAGTGATCCTTTACGAAAGACAAATACTCCATCCAAACAAACATCTTCATTTCTCTTTCTCTCTGTTACCTTCTATGTATTTTAAGAGTCTCTGGGATGGTAACAGAGGGAATCGAACTGGATCCAGCACTTCCACCACATGTTTCTTTCTTTTTCCCAGATCCTTCAAAATCCACTGCATTGCAGCTGTGAAAACTTGGTACTCATCCTCTATAGTAAGCTCCTCACTTCGCAAGATCTTAATAAGCTGCTCCTTTGTTAGTGCCAGAAACTCCTCGCCACTCTGAACTTCCAGAAAGTGAGCATGGATGTAATTCTCTGTGAACTCCTGTAGGTCATGGCAGGCAATTTGCTCAGAGAACTGGAAGAGTCCAATGCAATTCAAGGGGTCGATCTGTCCCTTCAGAAATTCACAGCAAAGATCCACAACTTCAGTCAGCTGGAGCATGTCTGCTGCTACTATCAGCTCCTGAACATTACTCTCACCAACATTCACTACTCCTGTGTGCAGAGGACAACGTGACAAACAGGACACATTTCAGATGTTATAATAGCCTAAACAATGGTAAGCCTTAGTCTTTTCCATTTGAATTGGACATTTTGAACTAAACATTCATTTGCCTTGCAAAATTACTGTCAGCTCAGTAATGTAGTAAGATGTCTACAAGTATCTGAAAAGGAATTTATCTGGAAGTCGCATACTTACATTAAATTTGGTAAATACAAATATGCGGGATAACCCAGAATGCTTGTGAATCACAGACAGAGTCTTGTTGATTTTCTGCTGGATGGTTATTCCAGTGACTCATCAACTGAAGACCACAGCATAATTAAATACTATGACCTACTTATGCTATGTTTAGAGATGCATATAAAATTTCTTTATCAGCAAAACACACAAAATAGTCCCTTCTTGCCCCCTTTCTTTTAGGCCGGGATCCTACAAAGGCTCTGCTTTAACTAGATTTCAATAGGAAAATACATGTGCTTAAAGTTAAGAAATACTAGGAGGGAGGAAGGATTAGGAAAATTCTTACTTAGGTTATTGCTATGTAAAACTTGTCTACATGAGTGACTTGAGGATTCTAGATTTTTCTTTTTAAAGTTAGATAGGGAGAGAGAGATATTGCAGCTACCACTGAATGTCACTCAACCTAGCCCTCATGGTTATCCGATTATTTGAAGACATCAAAGCCAAGGCAGAAAAAGGATGGTGGCCTTACAGATCAGTTCAGGAAGGTGGTTCCAACTCTAAGGAGTCTTATGGAAGAAAAAGTGTAAAGTTGTGGGAGAAACAGCCAAACTGACAGTCAAGGCCAGCATCACTGGTGGAAAGGGCCAGCATGATAATGAATAGCAGTCAACTACATGCATAGTGATACATACCTGCACATGTATATAGTATGTGCATGTTTATATGTATTCAAACACTTAGAGACAACTCACTTTTGTAGTAAGTACAACACACAGTACTGAATTTCTCCTCACTGTACAGAAGAGCAGAATCTTAGAATGTAGAGATAGAGAAGACCTTTTAGATCCTCTAGTTCCTCTCCATGCCAGTACAGGACTGATTCCTATTGTACTTTTACAAATGTTTAGTCCAGCCTAGTTTTAAATGTGCTAAGGAATGGTACTTTCAACACTGTACTGTAAGCTGCACAGGTCAGCAGCCTCATTAAGGATCTGAGCCAGTCAATAATTGTCATAGTACAAGGTGATCTATAAAAAGTGAACATTCCACTTTTCATTCAGAATAGCAAACGTAAATATACCTGTGTAAATAAAATCCAGGAGCATCTGAAAGATGCCAGCCTCTACTCCTAGGATCCGTACTACATCCTTTGAAGATTCTTTCATCCCTCCCGTGAACAGAGCAGCAAAGTAAGGGCTGCTTGCAGCCAAGACCAGGCGATGGACCTTAAATCCTTCTTCACCAACCTGGAGCTGCACATCACAGAAATTATGTGCACCTCTCATTTTGTTCATCTGGGCAAGGATGAGATGAGCATGTTTGTCTGAGGAGAAAGGGCTGCTGCTGACCCTGGGACAAGCCGCACAAGCCATGATGATCAGAGAGAAGACCAAAGGCTGCTGTCCATTGTCAGTCTCCAAGGGCCTAGGAAAGAGAATTAATAACTTGGGCAGGTTCATCTAGTGGAATCAACACTCCCCATTGTTAGAGTAAGGGTTTTTTGATGAATTAAGGGAACTTGAAGAATGCAGCAGCCAGAAAGAACATGCTTAGCATGGAGCACACAAAACTTTGCCCAACAGAGGGTCACAGGGGCTGCAGGGCAGGGAGGCTGGGTGACGGGGAGCAGCGCAGGGACTGGGGTCTGGACGGGGGGGGGGCAGTGCAGAGGCGGGGAGTCTGGGGGCAGCAGCGCAGGGATTGGTCTGGGGGGGAAGCGTAAGGGTTGGGGGACCTGGGGGCGGCAGGGGTCAGGGCAAGGGATGGAGGCAGTGCAGGGGTGGGGGGCCTGGGGGCAGCAGCACAGGCGTTGGAGGTCTGGGGGGCACGGCTGGGGGCGGTTTGGTGGCACGGGGGGGCAGCGCAGCGGGAGGTTTGGTGGCACCAGGGGGGCGGTGCAGGGACTGGGGGCGGTTTGGTGGCACCGGGGGGGCAGGACAGGGGCTGGGGGCGGTTTAGTCGCACCGGGGGGGCAGCGCTGGGGCTGGGGGCGGTTTGGTGGCACCGGGGGGGGCAGCGCTGAGGTCCGGGGGGCGCTAGGCCGGGAGGAGCCGCCGATCCCCCCTCACCTTCCTCCCACTCAGCGGAGCCACAGGACGGCGCCTTCCGGCCTCCCAGCAGCCTCTGCGCGCCGCCCAGCGCGGGGCGGGAACCCCGGACGAGGCGCAATGATCACGTGAGCGGAGGAGGTGGCTCAGCCGCTTGGGTAGAAGCGCGCATGCGCAAACCTGCTGAGAGTTGGTGAGGCGCAGGCGCGCTTCTTGCCGTTAGCGGTGGGACGTTCTCCTCTGCCCAGCCGCGCCGTTCGCTGCTACTGAGCATGCTCAGTAACTCCCGCTGAAGCCGCTGCCCGCCCTTCGGGGTGCAATGGGCCCCTGAGGCGGGAGGGAGGGGCCGAGGGTAACCCGGGGACGGGGGGGTGAGTTAGAACCGGGTTGCAGCGCAGGGGGGACAGTTCCCCTTTGACCGCCCCCCCGCAGCACATCAACCCCCCTGCGCCCCGCCACTGCACGGTGTCCCCCTCTAACTCCCAGCCTGGCATCCCCCACGGAGCCCCTCCCCCCCGAGCCTCGCCCTGCAACATGGCTCCGCCCACTGAGCACCCACGCCACGCCCACAGCACAGGGCCCCCTGGCACTGTCGTGGGGCCAGCACTGACTAGGGCGGGAAGAGTGACCCCAATGAACCCTCTATCCTGCTGCCCGTAGTACAGCGCCCCCTGTGCTGCACTGGGGCCAGCGCTGCCTGCAAGGGGAGAGTGCCTCCCCTTCCCCATCAAGCTCTTACGTGCTGCTCCGTGCAGCCCAGCGCCCCTTGGTTCCATATTGGGGCCTGGAGGCCAGCACTGATTCCCAAGGGAAAGCATCCCCTGCTGACTCCCATGTACACCCAGAAGCTGCTCCCTGCAGAACAACACGCCCTAGCACCACCCTGGCTGCAAGTGCCCCTCTTGCGCTTTCCCCTTGACAGACACACAGTGCCCCCACACCCACACAATGCTGGAAGGAGATCTGGGTTCTGTCCTGATTCCCAGGGCAGGAGCGCCACTGATAGTAATCTCATCGGAGCAAGTATAAATCCGTGGGAAAAAAGAACATTCCCACCTCACTTTGTTTACTGTGAGACTTGCAAATAACAACCCACATACAGTAACAGCAAACATTTCCCCACACATGGTCATCGCAATGATTTTTTTAATTAAAATGTTGCCCCTTTAAAATTACCCTGAAAATTAATCTGAACCTCACATTGTGTATTATTTTTCCTCCTTTCCCTTTCATTTAATTCAGATTTCATTCCTGACAGGGCTCAAAATATTCTCAGATTTAGATTTGTGGATATATATCAAAAAAAAATCATTGGAAGGAAGTTAAGTCTGTTCAGATATCAATAGGAGAATATAGTTTCTGCTAGTAAATGCATGCGTATAAATGCATGTGCACACAGCTATAAATCAATATACATTTTAAGCTACGGTGATGATAATCCTTTGAGATTTATTAGCTCTGTCATAGTATAATTCCCAAATCTGGACCTTACCGTCCAAAATATGGGTACTAGCATGAATTCCCCTAAACTTAATTACCAGCTTAGATCTGATAGGCTGCCACCAATCAGGATTCTGAGTACCTGATAAACTCTGGTCCCCCCAAACCTTCCCTGGGGACCCCAAGAGAACCCAAATTCCTTGAGTCTCACAACCACGGGGAATGAACCATTTCCCTTCCCCCTCTTTACCTCCTCCCAGATCTTTCCCGCCCTGGGTACACTAGGAGATCACCCTGATTCAATTCCTTGAATCACCCCTTCCCCCTCCCTTCTTCCCCAGAGAGAGATGCAGAGATAAACGCAGAGAGCAGGTTTTTCTTCCCTCCTCCCTTTCCTTTCTCCCACCAATTCCCTGGTGAGGGCAGACTCCCTTCCCTGGAGTCTTACAAAAGATAACCAAAAAAAATCAATTAGATTCTAAAAAAAAAAAAAGAGGAAAACTTTAATAAAAGAAAAAAAACATAAAAATTGTCTCTGTAATCAAGATGGTAAATATACAGGGTTTTTATAGCTTATAGACAATAGAAAGAAGCTTTCTCCAGCAGAAACACAATTTAAGCTACTTCCAGCAAGTACACATCTGCAAATAAGAAAAACAAGTCAAAAGACTATAACCGCCTTTTTTACTTACTAACTATTCTGAATAGATAAGACTGTAGCAGGGAGATTGGCAGAAACCTGGTTGCACCTCTAGTCCTGTCCAGGACCCAGAGAGAACAACCCACAAACCCAAAACCCACAAACAAAGGCTTCCCTCCACCCAGATTTGAAAGTATCTTGTTTCCTGATTGGTCCTCTGGTCAGGTGTTTGTGTCCCTGTTTGTTAACCCTTTACAGGTAAAAGAGACATTAACTCTTAACTATCTGTTTATGACAAGCTCACTGATGCTTTGACATTTATTAATCAGAAGTAGGATGGATTAGTCAGTCTGATGTCAGCTATTAGATACTTGACCTGGGCTGGGGTTTTCACACCATAGCGCCAAATTTAAAGCTCCTGGATAGGGTTGCTGAGGCTACTGATTTTGCCACAAGAAGTTTGTCATCTTGGCAGTAACGTGACAGAACGCTTGTGCCTCCAGAGGAGGGCACTGCATCCACATGCTACATCTTTACAATGAGATGGAGAGCTCTACAACATGCAGCCCGTCATCTCAGATCTTCCTATGTGGCTTCTAAAACAAGCAGCACAATTACAAGAATGGGCCTGAAATCACATTTTGCTTGTTAACTATGAAATTTGATTTTGTTTGGAGGAGGAGGTCTTCCTGCCTTCTGATCAACCAAACACCAGGTGTTACAAGTTACAGCACTAAAGGAATAAAAAGCTGCCCATGTTTTATTTCCTTTAGTAAGTTTATAAAGTAACATTTCCCTGATTAACCAGCTGAGTGCTAATTAACATACAGGCGAGCAACATAAAAGGCACCTTGTGGTGCGGCACGGCTGCGGTTTGTTCCTCAGCGAGGTTGTGGGGTATCCCACCGCCTCGCTACCAATAGTCTCCTGCCCAGTCCTTAGCTGGGGCGGAACAACCGACGTTGAGTCCAAACACTCAGGCCCTCGGGCAAGGCCGAGCAGCAATAGTCGTACAGGGCAACAAACACTGAGTCTGTATGCTCAAGCCCTCAGGCAGGGCTAAGCAGCAATAGTAGGTTTGGGCCTCCTCAGGCCAGGGAAAAGGGGGAGTCTGCCACCCTCGGAAGGGTGGCAGGGGGGACACAGGCCCTCCCACTCCACTGCGTCCCAGCCCGGGGCCCTAGCAGCGTCAGACTCTCGCTGCTGTCAGTGGGGATCCTGGCCGCGTCAGTGGGGATCCTGGCCGCAACACACTGACATTGGTTCTGGCAGTGCTGCAGCCAGACTGGGGTCGGCTGCCCCCAGGCTATTTCCACACTCTCCCTCGTTGGGTACCTGAGTCGTCGTAGTGTCACCAGCGGTCTCAATCACCATCGGCTCCTCGGGGTAGCGGGCGAGCGGCAGGCTCGGCTCCTCGGGGTAGCGGGCGAGCGGCAGGCTCGGCTCCTCGGGGTAGCGGGCGAACGGCAGGCTCGGCTCCTCCTCGGGGTAGCGGGCGAGCGGCAGGCTCGGCTCCTCCTCGGGGTAGCGGGCGAGCGGCAGGCTCGGCTCCTCGGGGTAGCGGGCGAGCGGCAGGCTCAGCTCCTTGGGGTAGCGGGCGAGCGGCAGGCTCGGCTCCTCCTCGGGGTAGCGGGCGAGCGGCAGGCTCGGCTCCTCCTCGGGGTAGCGGGCGAGCGGCAGGCTCGGCTCCTCCTCGGGGTAGCGGGCGAGCGGCAGGCTCGGCTCCTCCTCGGGGTAGCGGGCGAGCGGCAGGCTCAGCTCCTCGGGGTAGCGGGCGAGCGGCAGGCTCGGCTCCTCCTCGGGGTAGCGGGCGAGCGGCAGGCTCGGCTCCTCCTCGGGGTAGCGGGCGAGCGGCAGGCTCGGCTCCTCCTCGGGGTAGCGGGCGAGTGGCAGGCTCGGCTCCTCGGGGTAGCGGGCGAGCGGCAGGCTCGGCTCCTCGGGGTAGCGGGCGAGCGGCAGGCTCGGCTCCTCGGGGTAGCGGGCGAGCGGCAGGCTCGGCTCCTCCTCGGGGTAGCGGGCGAGTGGCAGGCTCGGCTCCTCGGGGTAGCGGGCGAGTGGCAGGCTCGGCTCCTCGGGGTAGCGGGCGAGCGGCAGGCTCGGCTCCTCCTCGGGGTAGCAGGCGAGTGGCAGGCTCGGCTCCTCGGGGTAGCGGGCGAGCGGCAGGCTCGGCTCCTCCTCGGGGTAGCGGGCGAGCGGCAGGCTCGGCTCCTCCTCGGGGTAACGAGCTCGGGGTAGACTCGGCCAGGCCTCCCCGGGGTAGTGAGTGAGGGGCAGGCTTGGGTGGCCTGGTGCGACGTCAGGCCGACTGCGACCTTCTGCTGTCTCCCCAGCAGGAGCTCGGTCGCAGATGTCCAGCCTCTCTGGCGGCTGGGCCTCCACGGAGCTCCGCCGGTGAGCCTTTATACTTCCGGGTCTGCACCGTGAACTCTGAGGGGCGGGCGCAGGACCCAGTGGCTCCGCCCTCGCTGGTGCTAGGGGAGGTTTGTCCCTCAGCGAGGCTGTGGGGTATCCCACTGCCTCGCTACACACCTCCATTATTTATTATTATTATTATCATTAATAATAATAATTTGTATTATCATAGCACCCAGGAGCCCCAGTCATGTATCAAGACACTATTGTGCTAGGTGCTTTGCAAAAACAGAATTAGAAGATAGTCTCTGCCCCGAGATCTGACAATCCAGCGCTGCTCCATGTACCAGGCTGCCTATGCCCCCACTGAAGTGCTGCTCTCCTCCTGCCAGTAGCACTCCAATAATGGAGTAAAATTTGTCACACACGTTATATATTTTTCTCTCTCAATAGACTTGTACGTCAGTGTCAAAGCTGTAAGAAGCTTTCCATTTACCTTTCATTTACTCTAGTAGTAACCCATAAACTCCTATGTCTGGCCATACCTTCCTTCCTGCTTTAAGGCCTCCCTTCAGAGCCTTTTCAATTGCCTACTAAGTTTGCTACTGAAACACTCCTTTCCCCTGCCCTCAAACCCTGCAGGGAGTGATCTTGTGGCCTCCTCAGTATGATGTTTTTAAACAATGCAACAATTTTGAATAAATACTGCCCCTTTTTGTTTCAGTAATTGTATTTATCACATGTGACAGGAAATTCTTCAGCAAACTACAGTACATTAATTATAGTATATAAAGGTAGATATATTTTATAATCGTTAGAAGACAAATATTTACTTGGAAAAAACATCTTTGTTTGTGTACCCAGCATGCAGACTCCTTCAGTCAGCCACCGCAGTGCTACACCTGGTCGGGGGGGACAGCTTGCTGAAAAAAACGCTTCCATTGCTCTGCCTCAGTGGCACTTGTCATCCACTACATTTGCCTTCTGAGTCAACGCTGAACCAGCACCTCAGATGCTTAGGGGCAATGTGGTGCAGGAGGTGCAATCTTTCAGAAGAGACATACAGTAGAGGCCTTGACTATTTGTTGTTATTACAAATCACGTGGCCCTTTCTGTGAGAGGAGGCGCGTTCGTCATATGGCTAAATTCCAGTACAGGTGAGTACATTCTGCCAACCCAAGTTTCCCTTGCAGTTTCAAATTGATATGATACTCTTCACTTCCTGTGCTAAACTGTAGTGCAGGGTTGCACTTTCTTTCATATAGTCTTGCACTACTAAAACAGCTGTTACGTTCCACTCCAGAAGAGACTGCCTTTCAGTGATGCAGGAAGCGGTTCCTCTGCATCCCTACCTGAATAGGTGATAAATTAACAATTTAAAGCACTTGAGTCCTTCAGATGAAAGGTGCTAGAGAAGAACACAGGATTTTTATGACTAGAAATACCCTGTTGCTCTAGTGCACTGGTTCACTGCTCTTTTGCATCCATTTCCAAAATGCCGCCTTTCTGTTAAGGCTGTAAGGAAGTCTCTTCTCCTTATATATACCTCCATGTCCCATTCAAATCAGATGTTGTTACGTGTCCAGGGCTGTCATACAATTCAAACAGCTGGGCAGTCACATGCTTTGCATCATGGGAAAGTTGTGCCCATAATCAGGGCCGGCTCCAGACACCAGCATTCCAATCTGCAAGGGGCGGCAGTTCCTGTTGTTTTGCCCTCAAGCAGCACGCCGAATTTCTGCCGCGGGCGGCGGGGGCAGTCCGTGTGCCCTCAGGGCGGCAGGAGCGTTTATGCAGTGGCAGCAATTTGGTGGCAGCTTCTATTTTTAGCTGTCCGCGGCGGCTTCAGCTAAACATAGAAGCTGCCGCCGAATTGCCGCCACTGCAGAAACGCACCTGCCACCCTAAGGGCACACGGACTGCCCCCGCCGCCCATGGCGGCAATTCGGTGCACTGCTTGGAGCGGTGAAAACTGTAGAGCCGGCTCTGCCCATAATATTCTCTGTTTTGCTGTGAGGCTGCAGCTCCTCAAAAGGACAGGACAAAAGGGACAATAACTTCAGAAGAAGCAATAAATACACTGTGGTTCTGCACAGTACTCATGCTTATAGAGAGCAGAACAGATGCCTCAGTCATTGTGCATAGTACAAAGGTAACAGCTCTTGATTTCGGAAGCACTGAAGAATATTTCAGGACTGTGTGGGCTGGTCTACACTACGGGGGAAAATCGATCTTAGATACGCAACTTCAGCTACGTGAATAATGTAGCTGAAGTCGAAGTATCTAAAATCGAATTACTCACCATCCTCACTGTGCGGGATCGATGTCAGCAGCTCCCCCTGTCGATTCCGCAACTCCGTTCGGGTTGGTGGAGTTCTGGAATCGATATAAGCGCGTTCAGGGATCGATATATCACATCTAGATGAGACGCGATATATCGATCCCCGAGCAATTGATTGCTACCCGCCGATAAGACTGGTAGTGAAGATGTACCCTGTGTAGCAAAATTCATTCTAGTTCAGTGCTGAGACTCCCAGCCATACCAGAGCAAGACATGATTTTTGCAGGAGAGAAAATAACCAAAAAGTAAAAGCTCCTTCAGTCCAAAGTAGACACAAACATTTAAAAGGTTCTGTAGTTTGATCCATTCAATACAGGGTCAGATTCTGATCTCACTTGTACAAAGGGAAATCTGGTACACAGGTATAACTGAGGTCAGAATAAGGGCCAAAATGTTTGGCCACTGATACCCTTTGATTAGAAGATTCTTGTGTTTAAGCCATGGGCCTGGATTAAATCCAACCAGGCAACTTGTTTTAAAGTAAATACCCTGTATGCTGTTTGCTGGATACTAGCACAATATTGTTTTCATTTTTCTCATTTCTCCATTGGGAATAATCATCTTGTTGAGAACAGTGATCTAACGAGAGACTTAACTTGAGAGTCAGAACAATGAATTCATTGCAGCTGTGTGAGAGGCGTACCAAGACAGAATCCTCAGAGGGTTTAATGCATTTCAGAGTCAAAAGGCAGAAGGGGAGGTGATATTGGGACACAGTTAAGAGTCAGAGATTAACACAGACTGGAACAGGAAAGCGGAGCTCTTGCTCATGGCACTAGCCATAGAGAAAAGGGAGCACTGCTTAACTGAACTATGGGGCAGAGATAGAGATCCCATTGGCTGTTGACTGTGTTCTTCATTATTTTAACACCTGGTAGGCAGGGGCCTCATTTCAGAAGAATTCTCTGTGTGTGTGGCACAGAGTCCCCTGGACAAAGGGTTTCCCTGTTTACCAACAATTCTCAACTAAGACCTGACAAACTCACTACATCAAATACATTCATACAGGATAGTTATCCATAAAGAATAATATGAAAGGTATCTATAGAAAGCTCATAACTTGTCAAGACTTCTAATCATTGTGAGGTGTGTGAACGGATAATATTTAGGGAATAATGTATACTGAAAGTTTGCTGTATGGACTAGGAGTAGAAATTGGTCTCCAGGAGGTAATGTGTCTAGATGGTCACCCACTCAAGCCAGGAGCTGTCACCCCTCCCTAGTCTGCTGCAGAGGTAATGCAAAGCTCCATTGTCTACCCTTGCCCACAGTCAATGGAAAACTGTCCGAGACAATCAAAACCACTTGAAGGTAGAAAAGAAACTGCAACAAGGCAAGAGTTCACCCCTCTGCCCCTGAATAGAAACAAAGGGCTATTTTCAGTATAATAGAGCATAGAGCAAGGCAGTCTGGATCCATTCACTGAGGCAAACCCTGGCAGAGGCGGGTGCTTTCATGAATGCTTGGATCCTGATTATTGAGAAACCAGCCAGCTTTACAACAATTGTGGAAAAGTTTATTAGATTGGCAAGGTGACAACTGATAAATGTAGAGTCAGATTCACGTTTTATGATTTTGTTTTGTAGTGCAATCACTTGTTTTCACCACTCTTGCTTGATTCTGGTCAAACCTTTATTCTTTCTTAAATAAAAACTTCTTCTGTTTTGTTATAAGTGCTCAAAAGCTCTGGGTGATTTACAGGAGCAGTGGCTTAAGATAAAACTGGTAAACCGGGGTACAGTGCTCTGTTGGTGGCAGAGGATCTGGAATTCTTGTGAGCAGCCAGTGCAAGGGGTTAGATATCACTGGGGAACAATTCAAAAGGATTTGAGGATTGGGGTGCACCTACTGTTAACCTGCAAGGCAAAGGAAGGGCTAGCATAAGCCCAGAGGGCTTATGTAGGGTTGGCAGTATCAGGGAGCTGACACCCAATTACCACAGGAGAGACTCCCTCCCACTGGAGGCAGAGGCTAACAACATGACTCAACATCATGGGTATCCCAAGGGGGGCAAAGTTGTGTCAGTACATAGAATATTCCCTGTTCCAAACACCATCATGAATGGGAAGAATTAGGCAATTATTTCTAATGACTATGTCCAAAGTCTGGGGAGGCAAACTGAGATCGTGGGGAGCAACTGTTCCCCTTGACCAAAAACAAATGACACCTTGTCTGGTAGGAATGTATTTCTGCAACTTTTACCTGGAGATGGCAGAGGGACAATCTGGTGCCTGAGTTTATGGGTCTGCTTCTCACCCTCTGCCCATATTTATTTAACATAGATGATCGGTTTCATTCTGAAAACAGCATACACCATTTGCTTTGCTTATAAACTTTGAGATAGCAGCAAAGAGTCCTGTGGCACCTTATAGACTAACAGATGTATTGGAGCATGAGCTTTCCTGTGAATACCCACTTCGTCAGATGCATGAGATGAAACTTTGAGATGTCACACTAAATTAACTCTCTAATTAATGTGATATTATCTAAACTGAAAGTCTTCTTCTGCCAACAGGAAAATTACTTCTGCTAGAGGGCAGCCACCTGTGAATTTAAATCCTGGCTTGGTAGGGTTGGACTGGGCTTCAAAATACATTCCAAATCCTCATGCTTTTTGGACTCTTTATTTTAACCACATTTTCTAAAAATCACTGTTGTCCCTGACAAGGGAGTAGGGCAAAGATGCAACAGGCATCTGAACCATTTAGCTAAGGTGACAATTTTATTGTGGAATGCAAACACACATACACACACCCATTGTGCAAAGATTTTGTGTGTATATGTGGAGAGGAAACATGAATCATAGCTCAGCTGGGGGATGGAAGAAGTAGAAGAAGAGTCAAGGAGATCAAATCTTTCTATTTCATTTATTCCATAGTATTTAGTAGTATGCCATGGTTGTGCACCTTCAATGCACAGTTTGTACATTTGTTTCACTGAGGAGAGAATCAACAATAGGATTGTGTGCCACACATGATTAGATAGAGTGAAAACATGCCTGATATCCACTACATGCCAGAAGGCCACCTGTACAGAAACGTAATTTCCAAAAGTAGTGCCTTCAGCATGGGGTACCTGTGGAAATGGTATTGAAATACAGTGTGGGATATGTCATGACCTCCATGAGGAAGCAGTAGTACTACGTTTCCAGGATAGTGGGCAGACCTGGGAATATTTCCTGCAATAGCCAGGACATCTGGGGTTCTGCTTATATCGGCGCTTTTAAAGAGACAGCTTCATATTGACTGAAACTTGGAAAACATTAATTTTTCAGCTAAAAGGAATAGAGATGATTGATAATTTTTTCTGTTTCCTTATTAAGTTTGTAGAAGATCCGCTCCTTCATCACTAGTTTGCTTTGCTTCCTGCTAGCCACTGTCATATCATCACAAACCCATATATAAGACTTCACAGTCTGAGATATGATTGTGATGCAATAACATTTATATAGGAACTTTCATCCTAGGATCACAAAGCACCTTTCAAGCACTAGCTAATTCTCAGGTAGGAATGAGGGACCAGAATTGGTACTTTTGGGTTCTTGTCCTAGCGGTCTACTGTCTCTGTGTGACCTCAGGCAAGTCACTTAACCTCCGATTGCCTCAGGGCATTCTGAGAATTAATTAATGTTTGCAAAGTGCTATGAGCACCACAGATAAATAGTGCAAGAGAAGGTCAAATGACTATAATTATTAATCTCTATTAACATAATTATTAAAAAAGGGAAAGTAGATAGCAACCAATATGAATTAGAATTGATGAAGTGTAAAAAAAGACAAGGGAAGCTAAAGACAACAGGAAAGAATCCATGGCTGGCAAGGCTAAAGTTAATAAGAAGGAATTTCTTAAGTATATTGGGAACAAAAGAAATCCTAGCAATTGTATAGACTCATGGGTCCTGCACTCGCAGTATCCAAGCTCTAGGGATAAGTGCCGTGTCATTGAAAGGCCCCACGGAAGTAGTGTTTTAAGGAGGGATGTGAATGAAGGTGGCAGATGAGCATCTGCGAAGAGGAAGACTGTTCTGGGACTAAGGGACAAGGCAGGAGAAGGCATGAAGCTGAGGATGGCAGAAGGGTTTATTTGTAATGGTTGTGAGGGGGAACTTGCCTTTGCTCTGGCCATAGCAGTGGAGGGGAATGAAGAGAAAAGGAGAGCAGAGATGTAGTCCGGGGAGGAGTGCTGCTGAAGCTTGCATTTAATGCAGAAGGTGAAGGAAGCTAGTGGGGTGGGGGTGGAGATATAGATATGATTACAGCGATGGAGGAGAGAGAGGACATGTTTGCTGGGCATTTGGAACTGAGGCAAGATAAGCAGGGAGACCAGAGAGCCATGTTCGCTGGGGCTCAGGTGGATATGTTCAAGGCTTGGATAAGTGCTTCAGCAGTGGGGAAGAGCATGGGATGGCAGACTGTCGCAATCTCATGAAGGAATGTTTGGCAAGAGGTAGCTGCCGTCCAAATTCTTTCCCTCGCTACCGAAACAGATGCTGACAAGGTGATTTGGGCCAAAATGCAGACTTTGTAAAAATGGCTTCAAAATAATCTAATGCTGGTAGGAATGATTTCATCATTAAAGAAACAATCAAGGTGATAGGAAGCAGAAAGTGTCCCTGATCGGTCTAGCTGTGCGACACCCAGAAAGTAAACAAACAGCCGGAGGATAAGCATGTTGGATTTTAAAAATGCTTCATTTTATTGCTAATATGAGCCATGATATTTTAAAAGCTATGGCCTAGATCTTCACCTAGTGTAAATCAGCATACCTCTGATTTACACCAGCCAAGAATCTGGCCTGTTGAAACCAAATCCTTCTTTGAATTACACTGGTGACATCACTGTGATATAGGGTGACCAGATGTCCCAATTTTATAGGGACAGTCCTGATTTTTGGGTCTTTTTCTTATATAGGCTCCTATTGCCCCCCACCTCCATCCCGATTTTTCACACTTGCTGTCTGGTCACCGTACTGTGATAGGTGACTTAGAAAAACAGACAGATCCATGGCACTTTACGAGCATCAAAGAGATTGCACAACTGTAACCAAGGGCAGAATTTGATCCACTATTATCAGGATAACGTCCCCTTACAATTAGTACAGATTTTGGTTTAACTTTGGCAATAGTACTGGCGGTGGAGAATGGAAACAGAACATTCTCTGTGACATCCTGAGGCATCAGTCTGGGGATCTTCAGGGAGAATTAGAACCAGGTCCCTTCTGTCACAGAATTTCAAACACCCTGTGGGGATTAATAAAGCTCAAGTTCATACTTTACATTCACACTGCAGGATTCTTGTATAATGACATTGTTTAAAGTAAAAACTCACTAATATTGACCATGTTTTGTTACATGTAAAATCATCCCTATATTCAGTTTAGTACAGTATAGGTTAGTATCCCCTATGGACTAATGCGGATGTCTGTATATAGTAAGCTATCATTTTGCACCTACACCTTGATGAGGAATTACATTTTCATTTATCAGTAGCCAGCCCCCTTGGCCTCCCCGTGAATGTAATACTCCAGCTCAGTCCAGGCAATGTTCAGCATGAGTTTGTAATCTCAGAGCTGCATCTCCATATTAAAGATTTGAGTGGCTGCAATCATCTCCATTTATACATATTAAAAACATGATTTACCAGAGGTCCTGAGTCCTCACAACTCTATTGAAATCAATGGGAACTACAGGTGCTCAGCACCTCTGAAAAAAACATCAAGCCCTAAAAATAGTCATTAGGCTTTGGGCCATTTCATTTCAAGTTGCAAGTGTCGTCCTCAATTGGACATGTCAGTGCTAATCTGCCTAGCAGTTTTGTGATATAGAAAAATTAGATAAGGTATAACATGAGCAATTACCACTGATTTAATTTCTTGTGATGTAATCTTTGTGATCTCCCAAACTTAAACTGGTAGGGCAGCCTGACATTACCCCACTGATCCCCTTCTACTCCCCCAAGCCTTAGAACTACCCTCCAGCACTCACTCTATTTCCACCATTTCCTCTTCCGTTAGGAGCTCAGTCTTTCGCAGTTTACGTCTGCAGGCACGTTCCTCGCTGCTACTGATGCTGGAACTCTCCTCCGAGCTTTCAGAAGTTAAATACTTGATCGCCACTGCATCCTTCTCATTCATTTGCAAGCAGAGACAGGAGGATTCGCTCACCTTAAACGAGTTCCCCCACATGCTTTGGCACATGTCAGTCCCATTTGCATACACCTAGATGTCAAACAAAACAGATGAAATAAAAATAACCACCTCACTCATCAAAAACATTTGGACCTGATTTGCCTTTGCCCTTGGTCATTTCTACCAATGTAAAGAGGATCTAAAATATTGCCAAATCAGCCTGATAGTGTGTGAGAAGCACTTGGCATAGCTGCGAACCACTCTGCAAGGTGCAGGGCAAAGAAGAATATAGCTCCTTGTTTTCTAAGTTGTTTTCACATGCTGGGTGCCATAGATGAAAGCCAGTTTATGTAGGGGCGGGGGGGGGAGTAACATGCCAGGACATTCAGACATGTATTTGTTTTAGTGACCTTTGTATCAGACAGAGTTCTGGACGCTGAAATCATAGATTACTCCATGGAACGGTGCAGTCTAACAGATTCGTGGCTATCTAGAATTTCACTGCTGTCAGTATACGTACATCATGGCCATTCAGGACTTCACACAGAGAGAGTACAGGTGGAACTCAGAACAGCCACACCCTGCTTGTAGGGACCCCAAGGGAAGGCAGAAAGCCACAACATCACCTGCCCTCCCTCAAAGTGAGGTCCCCCCCCAGTGCAAGGGGACATGTCCAGCTCAGGGAAATTACAGGCCTCTGTACCAGTTTAAAATGAATCTGTCCTATATCTTGTTTTGTACCAAAATCTTTTCTGGAAGCACTACCTACAGTGACCTTCATGACCACACTGCAAATAAACCTCTTTGCTGTTTTGTTTATGTCACGGTAACCTGCTGCCCTCCTGGCCTGGACTCAAATAAACATTCATATCTTGTTGGCTGGAGAAGCTAAGAACAGGTAGCCTTTAGGTCAGCAGTGTTGGCAGGTCACATACTTCAGCAAAGCCATGAATAGGTCATTAATGTTATCTTTGTTTGCACTTTGTCCTCCCCATATTTGCTGCTGATTTGTAATATCTTCTGTTTAAATTATTGCAAAAGAGACTTAGATACCCTGCAAAATAAAGCTGATAAAGTACTTGGCATATGCGTGACGGCAAATGAAGCAAGCCTGGGAATGTAAAGCAGGAAGTATTGTTTAGTGATTGAAGGACTACTGAGGTCTATTTCTGACTTTGTCACTGGCTCACTCTGCAACCTTGGTCTAGTCACTTAACTTGTCTCTGCATTCCTTTGTTAGTGGGGAATGAGTACAATACGTACCCCAACAGGGGTATTGTCAGACTAACTCAGGCCTTGGCTACACTGCCGCTTTACAGCGCTGCAACTTTCTTGCTCAGGGGTGTGAAAAAAACACCCCCCTGAGCGCTGCAAGATACGGCGCTATAAAGCCTCAGTGTAAACAGTGCCCCAGCACTGGAAGCGCGGTTCCCAGTGCTGCAAGCTAATCCCCACGGGGAGGTGGAGTACGTGCAGCGCTGGGAGAGCTCTCTCCCAGCGCTGGCGCCACGACCACACTCGCACGTCAAAGCGCTCCCACGGCAGCGCTTTGAAGTTTGGAGTGCAGCCAAGCCCTCAGTGCTTGTAAAGCACTTTGAGATCCCTGCTGGACATTACTATAAATATTCAAAGTATTGTATGGTCTCTTGTTCTCATTGTTATGCAGACACCATCCCCTACATACTGTTATTGCTAATCGAAGTTAAAAGTGTGCAGTGAGGGTAGAAGAGCCCTTGGCCATAAGCATCAGTTCCTATAAATGTGCTGAGTTTCCAGTAGTGTTGCAAGTTCTGTCACCCATGTGTGTCCATATAATAAAGAGAGTCTCTTCCCAGATGATTCACTCTGTGCAAGTCACTCATTCCTCTGTGGCTCAGGGATCATTGGATGAAAGGTGCTATAACTGCAAAGTATTAATGATTGTTATTTTTAGGCTAGATCCTCAGGCCCAGTTCTGTGGGAACAGGCGTGGGGACATCATGTCTGTGAGTTCCACCCTCCCTCCATTTCCCAGAGTGGTCTCTTCTTTTCCTGAAGAAGCTGTCTCTTTCTTTGCTCGGGGGAGGAGGGAGATCTTGTGATATGCAGGAGGTCACACTAGATCAGTTCATAATGGCCTCTTTCGACCTTACAATTTATTATCTGTGAATAACATGGAGTTCATTCCAAATAGCCATCAAAATCTCTGTACTGTAACATAGCTTTTAAAGCTACAACTGAATGGCAGGGAGCTAGGGTGACCAGGACACTGGGGTAGAGGGGAGTGGAGTCCGCTGGCGGAACCAAAAAAAAAGAAAAAAAAAAGCCAAGTGCTGCCGGCGGAGCAAACACCTAAATATCAGAATGGTCTTGATTTTATCGGGACATCTGGTCACCCTACAGGGAGCTGGCTTCATCTAAGGGCTGGTCTACACTACGAGGGAAAATCGATCTCAGATACGCAACTTCAGCTACGTGAATAACGTAGCTGAAGTCGAAGTATCTAAGATCGAATTACTCACCGTCCTCACTGCGCGGGATTGATGTCTGCGGCTCCCCCTGTCTATTCCACAACTCTGTTCGGGCTGGTGGAGTTCCGGAATCGATATAAGCGCGTTCGGGGATCGATATATCGTGTCTAGATGAGATGCGATATATTGATCCCCGAGCAATTGATTGCTACCCGCCGGTACGGCGGGTAGTGAAGACATAGCCTAAGCTGCAATTGCTGGAGGTGCTATGCCTGTGGAGCACAAAGGCAGGCAGCATGCCACTAACTTTCACCTCTTTTTTGAACATGTGCTCTCTCTAGTGCAGGTCTGAGACTGCCAGTCTGTGGCCTAGATCCCTTATTGCTCTCTGTGCACTAAGTGGGCAAGGGGATCTGCATCCTTTTTTCCCCTGCACACTCAGAACAGGAAAAATCTAGCCCTCTGGCTGCACCTTCTCTATTTCTGTCCCTTTCACTGGCTTATGGCTTATTTCTTCAGGTCCTGGCTATTTCCTTGCATCCTGCTGGTCAATTCAGGAGCCAGTAAAATCTGTAAATATGCCTTCCTTATTCCCTGGTGTAAGGGACATTTCTAGATTGAGCCCTCCAAATCACTCACTCATACTTGCTAGATCAATCGTATGCAATTCACTTTATTCTGATCTTGCTGCTATGGCTACAGGGTAGTCAAAACACTGCAGTGCATAAGCACTGTCCAGAATCGACAAAGCATAGCAGCCCTCACACTGGTGCAGAGGCTTTTCATGTCTCCATGCCTCGGGCTATATTCTACCTGTGGGCTTTGCTCTAAGTTCTTTCTGGTGAGTGCTTTGCATGCAGAACAAAGATACAGTGTGGCTCATAAATTTTAAGATAGCATGTGTAAAACTGGCTAGGATCCATTGTACATTTTTGATATGCAGCATTAGTTCCAAATACTCCTTCCAGCCATTCACATGTCAAATGCATGGCTGTTGATTGCTTCACCATATGGGTTCAAGGCAGTTGAAGAAATAAAGCATCTGTCTGCAATGCACTGACATTCGAGAACTCTCTGTGCCTTTTGCATATCAGCAACTTCCCTTCCAGAAGCTCACTCCAAAGGCAAGCAAAGTCTGACTTTTTCAGCATTTCATTTTAACCCTGAAAGCATGTTTTTTTTTAATAGTTTGGACAGTGCTTTGAGGTGTTTTGGCTATTGCCATGTAAACAGGCAGAATACTATTAATTTGAATAACATACCGCAGGGGTTCTCAAACTTCATTGCATCACGACCCCCTTCTGACAACAAAAATTATTACAGGACCCCAGGAGGGGGGACCGAAGCCTGAGCCCGCCCAAGCCCCACCACCCTGGGGGAGGAGTGGGGGGAAAAGCCAAAGCCCCACTGCCCTAGCCCGAGTCATTGATACCTGTAAAAAACAGGAGTAAAACATAACGATCGTGATTGGGCAGCATTATACACCCCTTTTCTACAATTGTTGATGATCACAGAAAGTCAAGGCCATGAATAATCAGACCCATGTACTTTGGCGCTGAATGTATTTTTTATACGACGTACATTTCCTCTCATCAGCTCCTCTCACGTGTATATTGTTTGTACAACACAAATATCTAACTGAAAGATTTGAAGATACGATTTGTTTTGTTCTATAACCAAAAGCCTCTATATCCATTATCATACATGTTTCTTGCCATTTAACTAAAATTGCAATAAAGAACAATTGATCCTAAAAACCATTAACACACACAAGCTCTCTCACCAACAGAAGTTGGTCCAATAAAAGATATTACCTCACCCACCTTGTCTCAATAATATTTTTGTAGCTTTTAGTGTCAAATGAAATGATTATTGCCATGGAAATGAATGTGGAGTAGCAGAGAGCTTGCTTTGGAGAAACCTCTTCTATACTCCCTTTCTAATCATCATGAGCAGTATTTGGTGATAACTCTGGCCAGCAAGGGGCGTGGCTATGTTGGTGTCACTAAGCATAACCCTACGTAACTCAGGAGGGTGGAAGGCCACAAGAGTATGGAGCCTTCCTGGTTTTAGGCCTCAGCAGACAAGAGTCCCTCCATGTTTGAACTTTAATTGACCTAAAAGGCCAGGTGTAACAGCCGTTATCAGTTGCAACAGTTCTAACTGGTCTAAAGCAGAAATAATGAGGCCTGTGCACCTTTAGCAGAAGGACAAGATAACTTGCAGAAGGAAAACTTACTAACGAGCTGCCGCGGCCAAGATTACTTAATGCACCTGCGCTTACGTAATTGCTACAGGGGGAGGAAGGAGGAGGAGGGAGGGGAAACGGGGGATTGCTAGTCAGTGAGAAAAGTTCTCATGGATATAAAGGAACAGACTGCTTGTTTTAGGTGTGCTTGATCTGAGTCAATCTCCCTGCACCGCTTTGAGATCTCAAATAAACTTGGTTTGCTTCTCCACCCTGGTGTGTTTATTGGCGCGGCACACCAGGCGACGGACCCCCCCGCTGTTGCTTGGCCTCAGGCAGTTATCTGCCGGCAACAGTTCTTGGCGCCCAATGTGGGGCATTGAGGCTAAAATTAGCCTTGCCTGGATCCCTTCTGGTGGTCGACGGATTGCGGCGACGACCGACGCCCAGCGCGCACCGGTGACTTCACCGGGGGCCTCGGCGGAGACGCAGTTCGACTGACCCCAGAGGGCACAACGGTGCAACGCGCTCGAGTAGTGGAGAAGCAGTTGAGGGCGACGGTGAGGAACCGGTCCCTTGGATAAGGTAGGAACAGTCCAGTGGTCTGGATTTTTGCCTGTTATGACCTGGGGATGCCCAGTGTCACCCTAGGATATGGGGCAGGGACAGAGTACAGGCAGGGCACGGTGTACACCCTTAGAATGCATTCTAGCGAATTGGGAAGTGCTTGGATCAGATCCACTAACTAAAAGCAAACTAAAAAGTTCTGTATAGTAGACTGGCCTCAATATCAACTAGAGGACCAGAAAGGTGGCCACCGGAAGGATCACTTAATTATAACACGATCCTCCAATTACTCCTGTTTTGTCAGTAAATGGGTAGCTTCTGAAGCTGTTTGTATGGAGAGCTCTTGTAAAAATACCCCACTGTAGCTCCAGTTCTTCCCTCTGTCTGGCAGAGTGCAGGGATCCAAAAGCAGGTTAGGGATAGTGCAGGGAAAAAGGAGGGACCTGTTTAGAAAGGGGAGACCCCATGTCCTAGTGCACTCTCTCCCTGTTGTAGCTAAAAAGCAAGATCAAATGCAGAATGGTACTGGGGGCCAGTGTGAATGACTGTTACTGGAAGACGCCCAGAGTACCCTGTGAAGCAAAAGCTCGTGACCAGGACTACTCTAACGCAAGCCCGGTAACTAGTGGATCTTTAGGAGGTCCAACCCATGGTGGGCTGACTTGGCCTGGCATCGTCCGGTGAGGAAGCTGCCTGGGTCTAGGAGTGTGTGTACCCATCTTCCCTTCCCCTTTCCTTTCTGTGTGGGCTACTGACAGTCTGATCATCTCACTGGATGCAATCAGAGTAAGCGGCGCCGTCTCCCAGAGACTAGCCGACGCTCTTTGCTGAAGGGAGGTGTAGGAGGGTCGTGGCCATCCTCGTTAGCCTCTCCTGTGTGAGTACCCTGTAGGGAAAAATCCTTAGTTTATGAGCCGCTAGCGCGGACAGGGCACCCTCCGTGTGTGTGTAAGTGGAAAATGGGTGGGGGACAGTCTAAACATTCCATCTCACCCCCTAAGGGTACCCCAGCATATTACATGTACGTACATTATAGTTCAACAACCTGCAGGTATTTAGAGAATTGGAATATTTACACCGTGAAAATCCATCTAAATAATGCCCACTAGAAGGTACTTCAATCTAGATAAGATCATACATCTAAGAGGAGCGTTTAATCACCAAAAAGCCCTGACACAGGGTGAGCAAATTTGTCTATTGAGGAAAGGAACGGAAGGAACGGGTTAATTTAAAAATCATCTTGGCCCAGGGATGGAAGGGGGGGATTGCTCTGCGTTCAGGGTCAGGAATCGGCGCGGACTGTGCTTGGTGCAGGGAGGGGCTGCTTTCGGCCCCAGCTGGCTGTGAAGGAAAAAATATAGACAGAGGCGAAGCAAAGGAAATACAAGTTACAGAATTGAGAATACATTTGCAAAGCTTAACTGTCCAGTAAGATCCAACAGTGTGCCTTTGTGACCCCGGAGCCGGTGTGGCTTGGTGACACTGAAGAAGCCGCAGGCAGCTGACCTGGACTGGAATCTCTGAAAGAGATGCTGCAGAAGATTCCAGGGTGCAAGAGAACAGCCCTCCAAAGAGCAGAAGCATGTTAGAAATTCTGGACAAGCTGTATACAGGATAATCTCCAGTTCACCTCTCCCCCCTTCTCTGAACATTATACACAGAAGTGGCCAGTCTGGACGTACGTGTGTGGGTATGAAAGGGGCTTGGGGCATTAATGTTTTCCTGAGTGATGAGGGAGCGTTCCCAACACTCTCCGTTGTTGTTTTATTATTTTATTAATGGAGCTTTAAAATACAGTTATATGGTGTGTTTTCTTTATCTTCCCCCAACGATCCTGTAGTGTCAGCCTGATCACCTGACACGAGGGATAGATTGGTAACAGAAATTTGTCACAGTTTGGTGAGCAATTAAGAAGGGGGGAGCCCTGCAGAATTTACACCATCTATTTGTTTTACCCTTGTTATTTTGTGTTTGCTTTGCTTGGTACTGTTAGTGTTATATGTTGAGAACTGCATGAGTAAAAGTGAGTCCTAATAGGATAAGAAAACGCTATCTGGTTCTGGTTCTGTTCTGTTTAACCGGTTACTGTTGTTTTTCTGCTCTGTTCATTTGGGCGTTAGGAGTGTGGGCAGAACTGAACCTCTTGTTCGTAATTCCTCGGAGTGGAAGCCATGTGTGCAAGAAAGTTCTGAGGTTGAATTGAGATCCTTCTGTCCCGTCCCCTGTAGCGGTCAGTGTATAGAAGTGGGAAAGTCTGGCTTAGACTGTAATTCCCTCTGCTCTCTGTGTAATTCTCTTTTCTGTTTAAGTGTCAAACAGATGAATGAGTCTCTGGGTAAACCCTCTAAGAATAGTCCTTTAAATTATATGTTAAGTAAATGGCCTTTGCCCAATGGGCCATGTGTTTTTGTCCAGGTGGCAAGCCTCATGAAGGAGGACTCGGGTAGTCTTGTGAGTAAGAATGTTTAAGGGAAGAGACCAGGAGGGGTGAGGGCTAGATGAGAAGCCCACCCTCCTAGCTAAACTGGTAGTGGAACAAGTTGGTGCCCATGGAAGGGACGGTTCAGCAAGAAAAGCAGGATCGGGCCCAGGCGGGCAGGCAACAGACAGAGAGATTGGAAAACAGGTTGGAAAACTTTAAGGGTGTAGTGGAAGGAAGGAGTCAGTAAGTGTAAGCATGGAGATTTCAAATACCCAGGACTTACTTGGAATGGTGATTTAAGTTGATAAAAGTGGCTGTTGGGAGACAAGCAAGTGATTTAAGGGAGAGTGAGAAGTTAACTCTGTAGTTGCTGAACGAAACAGCAGTTGAACTTTGTAAAAATGCTAAAGAAAAAACAGTTTTTGGTGTCTGTGAAATGTTTGTAAATAAATTCAGGAAAAGAAGTTATTGGATTGCAATCATTTGGTTTGGCTATGAACAATTTAGTTGAATTAGCTGAAGAATGTATACAGTGTTATGTAATTGAAAACCTGGGCTGCCTATGAAACAAATACAAGAAACTATGGGGTAATTTCTCTGTTTTGCCTGAAGCCAACAAGAGTATTTGTATATTTCAAGCGATGATTGTCTGCCCAGAAGGGGTGGGTAGACCTCTCTTTTTTTGTCTTTCAGATAATCAGAGAAAACTGATGCCAGCTGAACAGCATTCAACGTACCATGCATTTACTGGCACAATAGGAATCATGTTTTGTGTTCTATGTTCTGTCCTGTGGTGTTTGTCTTGTGGCCGGAATTTTTGTGTTTAATATTTTTATAAAATAGTCTAGTTTAAAATCAAACAAAAAGATTAAATTAAAATGCAGATATTTGTTTTGTTCAACTTGGAATACAAAGTGTTTGGATAAATCAGGAGAATGTAATATACTAAAGTCTAATGCATTTCCTTAAGTAAAGAAAAGAAATTTCATTGGCCAAACTGTTAATTGCAAAAATTGTTGTTAAAATTTGCATACCAACAGTCTTTGAAAGCAAAGACATGAAAAGTTAACCCACTCCCCATATTGTACATGGGATCTTTTTGGCTACCTCAGATTTCTAGCCAGAGGGCTGGGGATGGTGAAAGGCTATTGGACTAGAGGTTGTATTGAGTGAACTCCTCAAAGTGGGTGTGCTTGTCCTGGCTTGTTGCTCCAAAGCTCTGTAATAAGGTTATTTTAGCAAAAGGGTGTGTGTGGCATATATTAAATAATAAGACTAATGTACTGTATAATGACAATGTTTATGTCTTCATTGTTGGGAAGAAGGTGTATAAGTAAAAAGTGGAAGTTTCCTTTGCAGGTTAAAAGAAGCCAAGAAGGGAAGAAGGACAAAGAACAGAATGAATTAACTGAAAAAAAATAAAATAAAATAGCAAGCTCAGGCTATAGATAAGATACTGACTCCATTCAAGAACACTGCTCACAGTTAAGACTTGGCTAACAACCAGGAAAAGGAGGGCTTGAATTTGCCCACGCAGCTATGAGATTTGCAAAACATTGCCAGGCACTAATGAAATGTGTTAAGTTTCTTTTCTCACAGGTAAAGAAGCGCTACCCAAAGACCCTAGCAGCCCTACCACTCTTTGGAACCAGGAGACGGGATTGATGTAAAGGTCCACCGACGAAAGTCTGCTCTGGCTCCACCCTGGAAAGGCCCTTAAGTCCCGGTGACTACCACCGTCGCTGTAAAATGTCAAAGACTGACTGCATGGACCCAAGATTCTCACTGCAAAAAGACCCCTCCACATCGGGAGAATTCTCCTACTGATGATTAGCCTATTTCACCTTCTAGCTCCACTGTGCCTTCTGGACAGTAGGGAAAAAGTACAAGGATGCTGCACCACGACTGTTTTGGGAAAGAAGAAGGAACACTCGCTCCACTGAAATTGCCAAAGTCCAGGAATTCCTGACTAGAAAGAACATTAAGAACTGACCCTGGTGAAGAAACAAAGAATTATACACTGGTGGGAGGACATTTGTGGGACCCATGTTTGGGAATGTGGTATTAATTGGATTTTGGGGTTTATTCTACAGGCTGCGCCCTGTGTCCTGGAGAGTGACTAATAATGTAACCCCCCTCCTATGCTATTAATGTCGATGCCTTTTGAAAGTACCTGAGAATAGTTAAATAACAGGTGTATTATAGTACTACACCAAGGAAAGATGGTATTGAATATCACTGAGGCTGGGAAGGCATTGCAGTGGGATCTAGTATGTTTAGGAATTCGGGATTTCCTGAATTACCAGATGATGGCCATTTGAAGTGATCTTGAGTACCAGACTTGGCCCACTGCCCTTACAGACGCATCAGAAATACCATCTGATCTGTGATCATGGAGACATACTTGGACACTTCCTGGGTGGAAGTGTGGCTTCCCAGGGCAGGATGTGCGCCCTTATAGGGGATGAATGCTGTACTTATGTCCCAGAAGACGCACAGGATATTAAAAAGTACATCCTGTCAGCCAAACAGGCTTTTAAACAGTGGAAGGCCCAGGAAAGGAAACCCACTATTTCTGATTCCCTCTGGGGCTGGTTACTTAACCTGGGAAAAATAGGGGAAGGCATTGTTCACCTCCTGCTCACTGGTGTGGTGTTGTGTATTGTTACTCTTCTCTTGCTTGCTTGCTGTAAAGCACTTCAGCTCCCTAGAGCTAAATCACATGTTATCCTTTAAATGTGAGAACACTCAGCCAAAAGTTTGTTGAGTATTCTCAAAGGAGGGAGTTGTTGGTGTCACTAAGCATAACCCTACGTAACTCAGGAGGGTGGAAGGCCACAAGAGTATGGAGCCTTCCTGGTTTTAGGCCTCAGCAGACAAGAGTCCCTCCATGTTTGAACTTTAATTGACCTAAAAGGCCAGGTGTAACAGCCGTTATCAGTTGCAACAGTTCTAACTGGTCTAAAGCAGAAATAATGAGGCCTGTGCACCTTTAGCAGAAGGACAAGATAACTTGCAGAAGGAAAACTTACTAACGAGCTGCCGCGGCCAAGATTACTTAATGCACCTGCGCTTACGTAATTGCTACAGGGGGAGGAAGGAGGAGGAGGGAGGGGAAACGGGGGATTGCTAGTCAGTGAGAAAAGTTCTCATGGATATAAAGGAACAGACTGCTTGTTTTAGGTGTGCTTGATCTGAGTCAATCTCCCTGCACCGCTTTGAGATCTCAAATAAACTTGGTTTGCTTCTCCACCCTGGTGTGTTTATTGGCGCGGCACACCAGGCGACGGACCCCCCCGCTGTTGCTTGGCCTCAGGCAGTTATCTGCCGGCAACAGCTATGTGTTTAGCTTAAGAACTGCAGTGTCTGGTTCCAATTGATAAGACTTCTGGATTTGCTGCCTGGTCTTTCCCGGCTGATGGATATATTTTCTTTAAAAATAACTACCAGTGAATTTAGGGATGGTGAAAGATGAGAGAAGGTTTCAGCCTATCTCTAGAACAGGCACAAAATGAGCAGAGACCAGCTTTAGCTATCGGAAGGATGCTCAGAGCCAATTTTCTGAGGTGCTATTTTCCGTCTTTGCTTCAAGCAGAGCTGTGTGGATCCTCAGCACTTCTGAAAGTCAAGGCCTTAGTCTCCACAGTCCATTCATTTACAGTCTTTTCTGCAGAGTCTGTCACTTGTGGTGGGTTTTGTAATGCAGACACCAATCCCACATCATCTCCTCTCACAGAGGCCATTACATGGCCTACAGGTGGCAACTGCAGTCATTCGCAACCATCCCGTTCCACCTTCAAGCTAGTGACTTGGAGGTGAACAGCTTTGCAAATGTAGTACTGGTCTTCACCAATGAATTTTCAACTCAGTCCCCATCCTTTGTCATGAGGGAACTGTGCTGTGTGAGCAATTCTCACAGGCTCATTTAAACTAAATCTTTATTAATATTCAAAACCCAGTTACTGTATTACAGTCCCACACTACACAATTTTCACCTGATCCACAGGCCACTGAAGTATGTGGAAAGACCCCCATTTACTTCAATTAACTTTGGATCAGGCCCCAGACAATTTTTTTCCCTAGGATTCCTCAGTGTCCTCATTTGAGCCTTCATTTTATACTCTTGCTCAGCAGCTCAGATTTTTATTAGAAGGACTGGGTGAGCTCTTATAAAGTCTGTCAGTGCTTATGTTTAACCAGCAGGGGTCTGAGGAGGATATAGGAAGAGTCTAAGGATTTCCACATCGATTTGGAGGACAAACTCTTAATAATATATGGAGATATACCTGTCTCATAGAGCTGGAAGGGATCTTGAAAGGTCATTGAGTCCAGCCCAGTCCCCTGCCTTCACCAGCAGGACCAAATACTGATTTTGCCCTAGATCCCTAAGTAGCCCACTCAAAGATTGAACTCCTAACCCTGGGTTTAGGAGGCTAATGCTCAAACCACTGAGCTATCCCTCCTCTAAGGGCAAAACAGGCATGAGTGCAAAAGTACAAACAGGATAAAGATGCATCAACTCTAAAGGGCAAATATTTAAAAAAATGTGATTTAAGAGCTTACATCTCATTTTCAAAAGAGACATAAGCACCTAGGAGCTCTCATGGAAAGTCCATAGGACGTAGGCTCTTAATTCACACAGACATTTCTAAAATTTTTATCCACCATCTCCTTTTGTTTTAGTCTCAATATTTCTCTACATTTCAGTATTTAGACCAGTGGTTCTCAGTTAGGGGTTCATGTATGCTCTACAGTGAAATATATGTACAATATTTATATTCCCATTGATTTCTTTTATAATTATATGGTAAAAATGAGAAAGCAAGCATAGCGTGCTAGAACACTTTTGTATTTTTTATGTCTGAGTTTGTAAGCAAGTAGTTTTTAGGAGAGGTGAAACTTGGGGCTACACAAGATAAATCAGACTCCTGAAAGGGGTACAGTAGTTTGGAAAGGTTGAGAGCCACTGATCTAGACAATACAATGGTTAAAATATCAGTGGCCCCTGAACCTTGTCTACTCCTTGCAATCCTGCTTCACCCAAGGTGAGAAATTAAATAAGAAAAAATCTGGTATAGACAAAACCTGGAATTGTAGAAGTCCAAAGAATTTACCTGTTGAATTTTTTTCCCCAAAGACTTTTTTGATGAGTTAACCCCTCAGGAAGTAGCACTCACTGTCTTTTAATTCTTTAGTCCTGTAATTGATCCGGTGTGCTTTCTTACCTTATCGTAGGGGATGCATTCATTTTGACAGTGGTTCTCTCCATTTTCATCCCACTCCCAATCTGTCATCCAGTTGCGGACGCAAGTGAAGTCATTTTTACATGCTTCATACCTGCATGGAGTTAGTGGGGAACAGAAAGTAAAATTATTTACTTCCTTGTTCTTCAGAGATGTCACTGGATTACACTGATGTCATACAAAGAAGGGTGCATGGGTTCTGCTAATACTCTGTGCTTACATAGCACTTTTCCTCCAGTGATCTCAAAAACATGAACATATTATCTCCTTTTTACTGTAGGGAAACTGAGGCAAACTCCATCAGTGATCCATGGGCTTTCTGCTCTCTTATACCCAGGATCTACAAGGAGCCAAAATTGGACAGTAGCAGCCATGTGGGGCAGGCACCTCAAGAACAGACCATCCTCAGAGAGAAGTGAGGAATTTTTATATTTACAAAAGGAAAGAAGCTAATGCCAGTTTGAAGGGTGCTGTAAACAGTCTGTAAAGCCTCTGAGTGCCAGCTGCTGGGACTGGACAACGGGGATGGATCACTCCATAACTGTTCTGTTCATTCCCTCTGAAACCTCTGGCACCGGCCACTGTCAGAAGACAGGATACTGGTGGACCACTGATCTGACCCAATGTGCCTGTTCTTATGTTCTAAAGAAAGGAGGAAAGCAATCAATTAACGAGAAATTAAATAAGATCATATAAAAATAGTCCAAGAGCCCAGGTTCACTATTTCTAGGGGTTGAAGCTAGGAGCAGAAGAGAGGAACGTTAAAGGAGCCCAGAGGACTATGGTTTGATAAGATCTGTTTTAAATGACAGTTAAATAAAAAAGCAAGTGAATTATTTGTAATCATCAAGTACTGTAAACTGTTAGCCTATATAAGGAAAAAGTAACTTATTACTGTTACCCTCATGCTTCCTCCCTCTCCTATTGTTTGTTATATTCACGTATTGGGCCTTATCTTCCCTAAAGCCCAGATTTTGGAAACACTTACACACCAGCATACCGCTGTGTGTCTGAGGCCTGGTCTATACTACAGAGTTATGTCGACGTAAGGCAGCTTATGTTGACGTAACTCTGTAAGTGTCTACACTAAAGTGTAGCTCCCACTGATGTAACTCCTCCACTATACAAACTTAATAACTCCACCTCTGCGAGCGGCATAGCACTTAGGTTGATGTAGTTAGGTCAATGCAGTGTCCGTGTAGATACTGTGTTGCTTACAGTGACTATTGCTGCCTTTCAGAAGCCATTCCACAATGACAGTTAAACCGGAGCAAGTGCTCCTGGTGAGGACACGCACCACCAACACAAGGAGCGTGGTGTGGACATGCAAAAGCGATTTACTTAGTGTGGTGGCTATACATTGTCGTAACTTAGATCAACTTAATTTGTAGTGTAGACTTGCCCTGAGTAGTTTCAAAGATTTCAGTGGAATTACTCATCTGAGTAACCCCAAGAGTTCCAAAATCATGAGCCAGGACCAGAAAAATCAAGATTGGCTTAAAATCATGCACATTTTTAAAAATAAGACATTTGGTGGGTGTTTTCAATTTGCTTTCTATTTTTGAATATTCAGGGGACACTCAGGTCCCTTTTTCAAGGTTTTCTCTGCAACCATGAAGGCTAGAAACTTTTAATTAAAGCTGAGAATCTCACATATTCACATGACTCCAGAAGCTGGGGCAGGACTCAAAATCAAATTGCAAAACTTGTCACTATTGTACACACAAAGTTAAGCCCTAGTTTGTAAGCTCTTTAGGGCAAGGACTATCGCTACTAATGGATTTGTACAGCACCTCACATAGGGTGACCAGATGTCCCAATAAAATCGGGACCGTCCCGATATTTAGGTGTATGTCCTGCATCCCAACCGATGCAATTTGTCCCAATAGTTCGCTCAGCCGGCAGCACTCGGCTTTTTTTTTTTTTCCCTCCGCCAGTGGACACCCTTCCCCCATGTGTCCCGATATTTTCTCCCTCCTATCTGATCACCTTAACCTCACACAATGGGGCCACAATCCTTACTAGGATTTTAGGTGCTGGTGTATTATAAATGATAAGAACAACAATGCATTCACATCCAAATTCAGCCCCTAGTCTTTGAAAACTTAGGAGTGAACAAAGCTATTTTAAACTTGTTTTCTATACAATGTGTGCAACAAGCTGAAAATACTTTTGTCTCACATTTTCACATTCAGTCAGTTTTCAACAGCCAAGCTTTACGATGCAGTAATCACTTGGTAGTGCTGGAGTGGACTTTTGATACCAGGAATGCAGCTCAGTAGTGATACAATGACACGTTAAATTTTAAATTGTACGAGTTCAACTTTTCAAGGATAGCCTTTGGCGAACTCTGAGCAGAACAATCTAGGAAGTGTGTTGTCCAAAGTCCTATGTTGCTTTGTTGATCACAAGTCTCTCTCCATTTCGAAACAGGACTCAAATCCGTTTCCATCACACACCCTTGTGGGGGTAACAGCAAGAACAGATGGAGAACAAACGAGATCTGAACTGAGCAACAACTGGGTGGGAGAATGGAATAGTCCCAAGCCTGCCCACATGTGAATCTGCTGTTGGACTATGGGGTTCTGTTGGCAGTGCAGGTCATAGACTGGCCAATTCTTATGATCCAGCCTTAATATGCCACTGACAGGCAGGCTTGGCCAGTACTAATGTGCTGCTGTGTCTGGTGCTGGTATAGCTCTCAACATCAGGGCTTCAGCAATTATGCTCCAATTTAGCACATGCTTAACTTTAAGCATGTGCTTAAATCCCTCCCTCTTCAGCAAAGCAGTTATAAACACGTGCTTAGGAGTATTGCTGAATAGGGGGCTTAATGCTGTCCCACGGGAACCTGAATTAATCACTATTTGTATTTATCATCTATATTAATAATGAGCAGAGTCCTCCGGTCAAGATCAGCGCCCCATTGTGCTGAGTGCAATACATACATATAAGAAGAGACAGTCCCTGTTTTTCATAGGCTTTTTTTTTTAAGTCTCAAAGGGGAGCCAATTATGGGGAGCAAAATTATGCAAGGTCCTGACATCTGAAGGGATTCATGCTGTCCAGAAACCCACGCATGGCTCCTTAAGGCATGAAAAAAGGCTTGTGAAAAGCACAAAGGCAAACTTGAAAGCCCCTCACACCAGCCAGCAGGCACCCTAAGGCTGTGGCTACACTGTAGCTTAAGTCGAGGTCAGTTATGTTGCTCACGGGTGTGAATTAGCCACTCCCCCTGAGCAACATAATTTGTGCTGACTTAAGCGTGGTGTGGGAGAGCTTCCCCTGCCGACAGAGTGACCGCCGCTCATGGGGGCTGGAGCAGTGAAGCCGATGGAAGAGCTCTCTCCCATCAGCTTAGAGCGACTACGTTAGAGAGCTTATGGCGGGACACTTGCACTGCTGTAAATTCTCTAATGTAGCCATAGCCTAAGACTGATCTGCTTTTCGCAGGGCACGTTACTTCACTGCTAGGTATTTTTATTTTGGAGCTAATTCTTATTTGAAAGTTCAAGATTTTTCAGAATTCATGCTTCCCCTTCTGACGGGCAGGGACCTGTTTGACAGATGGATCAGAAAGAAAGCTGCCCACAGGGCTCTGCACAGTTCATAGGGATTTTCAAAGAGAACAGTTTTAATGCTGATGAGAGCAGGAAATCCTAAAACAATAGGAAGAAAGGGGAAGGCCCCACGCTAGTCAGATGAATTTATTTTAAATGAAATCACGGCTCTTTCAGAATCTTGCGCACATTTCTGGCCACAAAGACTACAGTATGCAGCAGGCACATTCCCAGCCCATGGAGAAAGTAGGTCACTTCCCCAGGAGTGCTGCAGCATACTAAAAGGACTCCTACAAGTACAATGTGGAAAATCTTGGAAATGCTACTTTGGAATGTCAAGGGGAGCGGGAATTTTGTTCAAAATACCTTTTTAGTCTCTGGCCTTGGGTGGGACGAGAGAATGGGAATGACACTGAAAGATGTCAGACACACCCCCATGCATATAATATATTGGGTCATTTGTATATTTGTGTCCTATGCCAGGTGTATATGATACCAAGTGGAGTACCAGATGAGTGGGATGCATAAGAAATGGGATGGGAAGTAATACTGCAGATAGATAAGTACTTCTTATTTGTTTACAGCAGAACTCACTACCTTCTTGGTGCTTTTCAGACATTCAAGAAGGGACAGACCTTGTCCCAAGGAGCATAAACTCCCCAACCAAAATGGACTTTTCTTCAAGGTCACAAAACATGATTTACCAGCTGGTTCTCTTTATATTCAGCTAAACCACATGAGGAAAACTGGAGTGCTTTGTAACTACTAAGGCTGCTTTCCACCACCCTGGCAGTGGAAAAGGGCCCTTAAAATGGGCATAAATTACATGGGCTATGCGTATTTTCCTCCACCATTATGCTGTTCTTTAATTTTACATAACAGATATACAAAAAGTCATTATCTGATTGATGCGGATTGTACAAGGTTTATTCTAGCTTTCAGTGGCACCTCATAGTGCCTGTTGTGGGCCTGCTTCAAAGTCCACTGATATCCAACAGAAAGACTCCAAGACCATCAAGGGTATGGTGCCTAACTCCTATTGATTTTAAGGAAAGTTAGGTGCCTACATATCTTTGAGGAGGATTTCTCAAACAGGGAAAGCCTGTTCCCTACACAGGCATATGCAGGGACAGCCCCTGGCAGGCCAGGCTGGTGTTTACCTGTCCCGTCCTCAGGTCTGGCAGATCGCGGCTCCCACTGGCTGCGGATCGCTGCTCCGGGCCAATGGGAGCTGCTGGAAGCGGCACGGGCTGAGGAACTTACTGGCCAGTGGGAGCCACAATCGGCCAGACTTGCGGATGGGGAAGGTAAAGGCACCGGTCCGGCCCGCCAGGGGCTTTCCCTACACAAGCAGCGACCCCTGTTTGAGAAACCCTTTGAGAATCTGGGCCCAACTGACTACAATGAGCTTTGGATCAGGCCTTGAAACAACAGATGAGATTGCAGAACAGAGTGGAAGTCGTCTCCTCACTTATTGGTCTGATCACTTCCCTCTGAATTCTTTCCATAGTCCTCCCATCCATGACTGCATCAGATTTAAGTTTCTTGCCAGCACCTTCAAAATGCTATATAACTCTGCCCGTCCCTTCGACTGTCCATGTTTCATGTCACTCCCTTGCCCCCTTTGCTCCACCAACGATGCTGTCCTCAGTTGCTCATTTATCAGCTTTTCACATAACACCCCTCCTGGCCCTTGTCCATGCTGCTTCTTATGCATTTTGAAGTTGTCACCTTCCAGAGTTCATCCATGAGACCCTTATCTCTCCATATTTAAGTTCCTCTTGAAGCCCTACTTTTGCCATGCTGCCTATTGTGAATCATGGTGACATGTACATAGAGTAAAAATTAGAGAAGAAAGTGATATGTTGTTTCCCATTCCCCCAACCCCTGTCTATGTATCTGTCTGTTTATCCTTGGGGCAGGGATTGTTTTTTCTTATCTGTCTGGAAAGATCCAAGCATATACTAGCACCACCATAAATAAGAAGACAGCTATTCCTATACAAATACTGTATATAAGAGATGGGCCCAACCTGGAATCTATTATCCAAACACCTTCAAATTTCAGTGGTGGTGGTCTTGGATTTGAATCCACAGAGCTGAGCTTATCCAGTCAAGTTAAAGGTCTTGGTCTCTATCTCCCAGGCACTCAAAACTCTGGGCCCAGCATATCTAAAAGACCGCTGAAAGCTCCAGGATTAAAACCACGGTCAACGATTCTGCTCTTCCAGCAAAATGGAATTTTCTACAACAGGAGTGGAACACACGAGCTTTATCCTTCTTCGACCTGCCTTCTCTAGCTTTAACACAGAGCAGAGTGGACAGATTTAAAAAAAAAAAAACAACCCACCTCACCCAGTGCACTCAATGCCCCACTAACAACTACGTGGATGAAACAAAACAATCACTACGCTCTCAAAGGAACTCCCACAGAAAAACAATAAAAGACAAAAACACCCTGTCACCCACGGGTGAACAGGTTTCACAAAGTGATCACTCTGAACCTGACTTATCAGACCTCATCCTCAAAGGAAACCTGCACACACCATCAAAAGGTGAGCCTGGGAATTTAAGTTCTTAACTTTTCCAGATACTGAAAATCAGGGGTGGCCAATCTGGGGCTCCAGAACCACCTGCGGCTCTTCAGAAGTTAATATACGGTTCCTTGTACAGGCACCAACTCCAGGGCTGGAGCTACAGGCGCCAACTTTCCAATGTGCCAGGGGTGCTCACTGCTCAACAGCTCTGCCCCAGGTCCTGACCCCACTTCACCCCTTCCCCCAAGGCTCTTGCTCCTTCCCCCGACCGAGCCTGCCCTGCCCTCGCTCCTCCCCCTTCCCTCCCAGACACTCCTGCACACTGTGAAACAGCTGATTGTGGCAGGAGGCACGGGCAGGCACTGATCAGTGGGTGCCGGCGGGTAGGGGGCACTGAGGGCGGTAGGGGGGAGCTGCTGGGGGGCTGCTGACATATTACGGTGGCTCTTTGGCAATGTACATTGGTAAGTTTTGGCTCTCTCTCAGGCTCAGGTTGGCCACCCCTGCTATGAATCATGGACTGAATAGAGATCAGGGCGCTGGAACAGTTTTTACAGTGGGGGTGCTGACAGCCGTTGAACCAAGCTGTAAACCCTGCATATAAAGGAAACCACTTCAAGCCAGAGGGTGCGGCAGCCCATCATCACCTCTAGTTCCAGCACCTATGATAGAGATACTGGATTTATGGCTTATTACAACAATTGGTAACCTACTAAAACCCATCCCCAGCTTCCCCCCCCCTTTTCCCCTATGACTGGACACGTATTTAAGGGGCACTTCACCTTGAATGCTCTCTTGAAATGTATTAAGTACTTAGGCTAAATAATCTGTTCCATCTTGTATTTATCTGTGATACTCTGAGTACATTTCCCAGACTTGAGGGGCTCTGTGTAAGCTGGAAAGTTTGTCTCTTTCACGAACAAAAATTGGTCCAATAAAAGATTCTCTCATCAATTTGAATGGAAGACAGGTGTCTAAATCTTCTAGACTGCTCTGAACATCTCAACCATTATTTGTACTACAGTCACATCATTATCCCAGTAAAGCCAAAATTCTCTAGTTACCATGCACAAGCCTAAAAGTAATAGAGAAAATAGATCAAATGCATTTTTCCAGCTTCTATATGTGCTCTAACATAGCTTTGCTAAATACCAAGGTTTCATGATTTAAGATCTAAATTTTACATCTCTCTTTATACCTATACATAGATGCTGGGTCTGGATCACTGGAAAATCAGAATTCTCACTTCTCCAGTGGGATACAAGAAGTCTAGACCTGATGATTGCAAGATATTGGGCTGAAAACTATCCCACCACATGCCTTGCATCTCAAAAAGTAATTTTCACTGCCTGCTTTTATCTGAGTTGTATTTGGGGGAAGAAAAAATTAACTATTTTTGGGTTAGATCATTATCATTTTTATTAAATGATGGCTGTTTGAAAACTGCTCTGAAATATGGAGTATTAGATATAGTTTCAGCAGAGATGGATTAGTAGACAAAGCAGGTGAGAGGCAAAAGGTTAAAAATAAATTAAATGTATTACATAAATGAATGTATGTTAGTTTATCCCATGATTCCACAGCGTACTTAAGAGATACAGAAATAAAGGAATTGTATCTATATCATGGGCACATATTTAGATAATATATGTGATTATGCTGCTCACATAATTTGTATTTCCAAAACCATTATAAACCGTTATACAAACTAACTTTATACTAGACTTGGAGATGTCACTGAGTACTGCCCGTGCCAGCTATGTTATTATTTACAGAGTAATAAATTCAAAGGGGAAAAATTAGAGGTGTAGGAGAAAAAAAGAGAAGTTGAACAAAAGAAGGGAGATAAATGATGCAGAGTTCTATCAAATTTTGTTGCCACTTGTTTGGGAGGGTCATTACTTGCACATTTGTGGCTACCCCTTACACGAGTAATGCAGGTATCTCAAATACAACTAAAAATATGAGCAGTGTAAAGTGTTAAACCTACCAGTCATCACAGAAGTTTTGGCACAAAGGAACAAACTCAATACCAGCAGTGTAGTTGGGATTGATCCATTGAGCAGCATGCGGGGAACACTGGTAAAAGCATTCAATTTTCTTCATGTAATCCTCACAGCTACAGTGAGTGAGAAAAACAACAATTAAGTCTGCTTCTCAGCATCCAAGATTATAGTCCACACTTTCCAACAGGTTTCAACAGGACTCATCACTATAGATTAGATGGAGCAGTTTAAATCCAGCCTCTCGTTTGATTTGTATGTAGATTCTAAACTCGTTTCTTTGATGTTGGGTGCAGCTTCTGCCTGTGTAATTACTGGAACTGGACAAATCATGCAAAAAAGTTCATAACTATTCACTCATTTTTAAATGAATTCATTCATCATATTTGGGCTTCTTGTGTATTTGCTTTATATAAACATCTGAGCCACTGAGTTTTTGCGGGCACAAAATGGTCAATTTCAAGACAATAATAAAATGTAGCATCAAACCACAGCAGAAAGCTTTGTTTCTGTGTTATATTCTCATGATTTCACCAGTATTCAGATTTTCTCTAGTCCAGCTAAAGTTACTGAAAAACCACAGATTGTAGTTGTTCTCCTGGGAGTGGCAGGAGATAGCTATTACTTTTGCAAATATGTTTGTGCTTAATTGTTTTGCACTTTCATTCTTTTATTTGTGTAGCCTGACATATTTTATAACTCTAAAAATCAAGCAACGAACTATAAGACTCAGTTAGGAAAACATTTTGCATGGTTACAAGGCTCACGAGACTACAAATTTTTTTCTCATTATTTGCAAGTTTCCTTTCTGGCTTTCCTTTTACATTTTGTTTTTTAAGACAATCTAATTTATCTGTTTTTTTTAAACAAGGGACAAGGCCCTGTTGATACTGTACAAATCATGGGCTAGATTCAATGGCACGCTCCAGCTGCTTTGCACTGCTACAGCAGTACAAAGCAGGCATGATTGTAAATGTGGCTTAACCAGCCAGTTAAACCAGGTTTGTTACTGGTTTATATTGCCAGTGATTGCACACCAGAGAGAACATTTTTTAAAAGAGCAGGTCTTAAGAGCTGTCACTCCCCTTCATGAAATGGCAGAAGCCACTCTGCCTGAATAAAGTGTGAGTAAGACTCCATGGATTTTTGGGTGAGGAGAGAAGGAGCAAAGAGGAACTGGGCAGATGAGGGACCAAGATGGGGGCAGCCACTTTAGGAAACATCTCCAGAAAAACCTATTGAGTTTCCATCATAAATTCCAGGAGGAGTTAATGTTGGCAGTTTCAGCTATTGTGGAATAGTCCTATTCAACCAGGACATAGACAATATCAAAGATGACTTACGATTTACTGAGATTCCCACATCTGTTCCAGGAGCTGTTGCCTACTTGAATTACTGGTGAATGAGCCAACTGCTCTGTGAAGTTTGCATAGCAACAGGAAGCTGTTGGAAATAGAGACTACAGTGAGGGTTTACTTTAACACTCAAAATTTGGAAAACTCAAAATTTAGAATTAATTTTTTTGGCACATAATCCAAAATGGTAACAGCTGGGAGGGAAGCTTTACAAAAGGAAGACTTTCTATGATTTGTAAGTGAATGATCTTGGAAATGACAACGTGACCGCTGATTAAGTGGGACTGAACTGGCATCAATATTGTTTTGCAAGAATGTATTCAGTCAGTGCCAAGAAGCGAAGTGGTGTTTAACCAGCTGTCATATGCTGGAGGAGTGAAATTTCTGAACTCCAGCCTTTTAATACTGATGTTACCAAATAAAGAAGAAAAAAAGATGACATGCAGTGAATATTGGTTTTATTCTTATATTTATATCCAGTACAGCATGTTAATTTTCAGTGTTTTCATACTTTTTAATCAGGTCAGAAAGTTAATTAGGACAATAATTTGTGCACTGATACATCACAATCAAGACAATTATGCTGTATTTTAAATATTCTCATAATTAATCGTATCAGGCCCAAATTATCTCTAGTGTAAGCTTAAGTAAATAGAGTACAACAAGATGAAATCTGTGTCAGACATTTTTGAAGTTCAGTTACTGAAGCCAATAATTTTGAAACCGGTCTCAAGGAGAGCATTATCTAGCTCTGCATTCGGCACTGGATGTAGTAAGGAAAAAGCCAATAAAAGTTGCTTTTCAAACAAAACTCTTATTGTAAATATTGCACAGTCTTAAAGTAATTAAAAGTGTGGTAGGGACTGTTAGTCGATACAAAGGTCAACTTTTAAACTATTCTGAAAATTCTCTGTCAAAGGTTAAACAGCTCTTACATTCAGAGTACAGCGTGCATTCATGCATGTCAAGCTCAGGGCTTGGTCTATGTTTGTGAGTCCTCCCCTCCAGACATCTATCCCTTTTGCAGTTAGATGTTGCCAGGATAGCAAAAAATAGGACTACAGCAAACGTGAACATCTTCATTCTGCACTTGGCCTGTACGGAAAGAAGACATTTCAGCGAGGTCCTTTACCTCTGAGAAAAGTTTGGTATGAAATTTCAGCTCTATTATAAACACTAATAGGAAGACGTGTTTAGAAAAGGAGAAAAATTAAAGAAAGTGCTAAGCAGAGATGAACAGACAAGTATTTATACTTGTATTTGTCCCCTTTCTCTTTCACAATATCTTAATATTATTAACAGCCAAGATTTTTAAGCCAAGAGGGACAAATGACTGAGATCAAGAACCTCAGGCACTAAAACTTAACACAGCTTGAGATTCATGGGAACATACACATTGTCATATTATATCAGGCTAGAGGTCTATCTGGTCCAGTAGCCTGTTTGGGACAGTGGCTGGCACTAGCTGCTTCAGAGGACAGTGGAATAATAATAATACCTATTTCTTATACAGCACTTTTCATTGATAGATCTCAAAGTACTTTATCCTCACAGATAGAGAAGTGTTACTATCCCCGCTTTACAGATGGGGAACTGCGGCACAGAGGCAAAGTGACTTACCCAAGGTCTACCATCTCTATACAGTCATTATTTTGTATACCTCTATCTTGTCCCCACTCATTTATCTCCTCATAAATTAAATAGTCCTAATCTTTCCCATCTCTTTTCATATGGAAGTTTTTCCAGACCTCTCTAATCATTCTTGCTGCTTATTTCTAACCCCTTGATTTTTCTGCTACATCCTTTTTGAGATGCAGTGGCTATAACTGAAAGCCATATTTCAGGAAAGGTTAGACTATTGACTTATATAATGGAATTATAATATTTGCCATATTGTTTTCCATTCCTTATGCATCCTAACATTTTTGTTTGCTTTTCTAACCTCTGGTGCACATTAAACATCCTTGAGCTAGCCACAGTAATGACTGGGGATAACATTTTCAAAAGCACCTCAGTGACTGAGGACCCTCATTCCCTAAGTCATTTTTTAAAGTGGGACTTAGCTCCTAAGTCACTCTGGCTTTCTTAAAATTTTGCTCCAGGTCTTTTTTCCTGATTTTTTTTTCAGTTAATTTATAACTTTGTAAAGTGTACCAATTAGGCAAAAATATTATTGCGATAACTTAGATACAAGCAATAGGTTAAAAAATAAAAATAAATCATGGATAGCAAAGTTAGTTCTAAACAGTTAATTTAAAAAACACAATAAATGATTTCAGTTCTCCTATAAATACACTGGTGTAAATTTACCGTGGTGTAACTCCAGTGACCTCACTGGCTTTACAGCATGGATGAATTTGTTCCATAAGTCCCAGGTTTCTGCTGCATCCTGCAGAAAATTGTGCTTTACAAACAGTTACAGGTGAACTCATTCTAATGAATTTTAAGACAATGGGCCAGATCTTCAGCTGGTGTAAACTGATGTTGCCTTCTTGAATTCAGTGGGGCTCTGCTGATTTACAAAAGCTGAGGATCTTTCTGCATCTTCTACAGATGATGAATCCAAAAATAAAAGATAAAAATAACTCTGAGACCAACATTTCCCCAAAATACAGATTGCAAAAGTATGTTAGTGAACTATTTATGTAAATCTAAATCACATAAACCACATCATAATTATTTGTGCCTATTATGAAAAATAACCTGCAATCCTGAGGGAAAACTCCCCATGAACTTTATTGGAGAGTTTTGCCTGAGTAAGGACTGCTGGATCAGTCCCTATATTACCTTTCAGTATAAAGAAAACAAAATACTACAGGAAAAGAAAGCTGTCTCTGCAATTCGAGTGTTTTCTCACCTCCTCTGCTGTCACTCTGTTACCTCTTCCCCAAACTGGAAAACAGTAAGTAGTGTTGCACGCTCTCTTCTCTCTATATATCATCTAGTATCAGTGCCCTAGAGTTTGTTTGCCTCAGGAGAGTTCCTTGACTCTTTGGAAAGCTAACAGGTTTATCTCAGGAATACACACAATCAGTACACAAACTGACTGCACATAATGCTCATATATTGCTTGCAGGTCACTAATGGTGAACAAGAAAATAGACAAGGTTTTTAAAAAAGAAGCAAAAAAACCCCAAACAAAAAGCAACACTCCCTCCCACCAAAATTCACCAAGAGTTCTAGAAGGGGTAGAAACCTTTCCTGCCTGATCATATAAACCAATCTTTAACTAATGGGGGTTTGGAAGAAATATCCTCTTTGAGCAGGTTATTCCCTATCTACCTACCACAGGATTTCTTGCACCTTCCTTTGAAGCATCTGATACTAGCCATTGTTAGAGACAGGATAATGAGCTGCATGGATCACCGGTTTGATATAATATGGCAATTCCTATGTTTTTATTTATTAATTATTATGATTATCTGTATTGCAGTGGATCAGGACCCCACTGTATTATATCCATAAAACAACCACTGTCCTGCTTTTAATGAGCATTCTGCAGAAAGTAGTTATGATAAGCTTAACTTTAACTATGCATAGGAACATTTTCAAGCAGATGCTTAGTAGCATGCTAGAGTCCTGTATCACCATATGGGATGTCAAAGGAGACACACAAGGTATGTGTAGCTGCCCCATGTGTGTATTTTGGGTTGCAGATGTTGCAGCAGCAATCATCAGCACAGAAGGGGTTAGGAAACTTTCAGCTAAATTCAGACACTATGTAACAGGCTGGCTTTGGTAGTATTTTAAATCCACTTTGTACTCATTTTGCATGGATGTAAATGACTACACAAGGTGCAAGGCAGTTGAGAGTAGAGACTGATTTAATTTGTGGATTAATCAATTTCAAGGCAGAAGGGATCATTAGATCATCAAGCCTGATCTCATGTATAATACAGGGCTACAGGATTTCACCCAGTTACCTCTTAATTGAGCCCAATAATTTAGCTATGTCTACACTAGCACTTTTATCGGTAAAACTTTTGCCGGTCAGGAGTGTGAAAAAACCACCCCTCACCGACAAAAGTTTACTGACAAAAGGGCCGGTGTGGACAGTGCTATGTTGGCGGGAGATGCTCTCCTACCAACATAGCTACTGCTGCTCAGTGGGTGGTTTAATTTTGCTGATGGGAGAACACTCTCCTGTTGGCATACAGTGGCTACACAGGAAATCTTACACGGCGCAGCTGCAGTGGTACAGCAGTGCTGCTGTAAGCAGGGGGGGCTCCAGACACCAGCGCAGCAAGCACGTGCCCGAGGTGGCAAGCCACAGGGGGCGGCGTGCCAGTCACCACGAGGGCGGCAGTCAGGCAGACTTCTGTGGCATGCCTGCGGGAGGTCCGCTGGTCCCGCGACTTCAGCAGCAATTCGGCAGCGGGTACAAACGCCGGAGACGCGGGACCAGCAGATCACCCACAGAAACGCTGCCGAAACTGTGTGGGGCAGCAAAAAACATAAAGCCGCCCCTGGCTGAAAAGTGTGTAGTGTAGACGTAGCCTTCGGGTTTGGTTAAAGCAGATCTTCCAGAAAAACTTCTAATCTTTATCTGAAGACATCAAAAGATGAAGAATTACCACTTTCCTGGTAGTTTGTTCTAGGATGACCAGATGTCCTGATTTTATAGGGATAGTCCTGATATTTGGGGCTTTGTCTTCTATAGGCACCTATCGCCCCCCCACCCGCTGTCCTGATTTTTCAGACTTGCTGTCTGGTCACCCTAGTTTGTTCCAACTGTTAATTATTTTCACTGTTAAAATGTTGTGCCTTATTTTCAGTCTGAATTTGTCCGGCTTTAATTTCTGGCCGTAGTTTTTTGTGTATGCCTTTCTCTGCTAGACTGAAGACCTCTTTAGGACCTGATATTTTTCTCCCTGTAGATACTTATACACTGTATTCAAGTTATCTCAGTCTTCTTTTTGATAAACTAAATAGAGATTAGCTCTTTAAATTTCTCACTGTAAGGCATTTATTGCAGCCCTCAGATAACTTTTGTGGCTCTGTACGAAACGCTTTCCAATGTTTTCAACATCCTCTTTGAAATGTGGACAGCAGAACTGTACATTGTATTCCAGGATCACTCTCACTAATGCTGTGCACAGAGGTAAAGTCACTTCCCTACTTTGACTGTTTATATAAGGATTGTGTTAGCCCTTTTTGCCACAGTACCACAGAATCAAGGTCACTGCTTTCCAGGATACAATCCCCCATTCTGTTGGTGTGGCCTGGCCCATTTCATTTTATCCGCTTAGGTGCAACTAATTTCATTTTATCAACTTCATGCACTAATTTTTTTTAATAAATGAAAAAATAGTTACAGTTTATGAACAGTAGCTACTAGTTAGAACTATCACATTAAAAATAGAAAGTGATCAGTCTACATTATAAAACAACCACTTACACATTTTCACATAAAATAAATCCATTTTGGAGTTGCATTCAAAATAGCATTTAAGCATTTATTTACTCCTACGACATAAATTGGCAAACTGATATGAACTAAATAGAAAGAAAATAATTGTTGCTGGCTTGATACTTTATACTGTATATCAAGCTTCAGTGTATTGCAGTTTTTTTACAGCTGAGTTTAAAAGCTCTGAAAATAAAGGCTCTTAATGGAAATACTAATGGACTTTTATCTACAGCAGGCCTGCACAACATATGGCCCACGGGCCGCATGCCATCCGCGGAGCCTCACTGTGAGGCGGGCGGGAGGATTCTAAATCCCCCGCACACGGCGCTCTGCGGGCAGCCCAGAGCCCTTTGAATCCCGGCCACGGCAGGGAATCAAAGAGCTCTGGGCTGCCTGCAGCCGCGGGGAGCCCAGACCCCTTTAAATCCCAGCCGCGGCCGGGAGTCAGAGGGCTCTGCGCTGCCCGCAGTGGAGGGGAGCCCGGAGCCCTTTAAATCCCAGCCGCGGCCAGGAGTGAAAGGGCTCTGGGCTGCCCACAGAGATTCCCAGCCGCAGCTGGGATTTAAAGGGCTCAGGGCTCCCTGCGGCTGCGGGCAGCCCAAAGCTCTTTCAATCCCGGCCCGCAGCCGCTGAATGCCCCCTCCACGGACCCCTGCCCCAACTGCCCCCCAGGACTCCCACCCCCTATCTAAATGCCGCTGTTCCTTGTCCCCCGATTGCCCCCTCCTGAGACCCCTGCCCCTAACTGCCCCTTGGGACCCCACCCCCTACCTGTCCCCTGATAAACCCCTGGTACTTCCATGCCTATTCAACTGCTGCCTGTCCCCTGACTGCCCCCCTGAACTTCCGCCCCATCCAATGTCCCCTGCTCCATGTCCCTTGACTGCCCCCTGGAACTCCCTACCCCTTCTCCAACCCCCAGCCCCCTTACCGTGCCACTCAGACCAGTGTGTCTGACTCCATGCAACTCCAGACACGTTGCTGCCATGCTCCACCGCGGAGCCCACAGCCCCCACCCCAGCACCTGCCTTCCAGATTTGAACACCTCAAAATTCAGGAGTTCTCAAGCTCAGTTCGGGAAGCTGTTACTTTATGTCTCCCAAATCAAATATATTGATCCACTGTAACTTGCTGTAGAAAAAGTAGCATAAAATTGAGCAAGAAATGCTTATTAGGACTGGAATTGCTATTTTCAACAGCCATTGCCTTTTTGTTTGTTTAAAAGGAACACAATGATATTACATTGGCAAATTCCCATAGAAAGAAAGAGTGGAACAAAAGAATAATAAAGGCACCTCAACTTTTCCTCATTTATGGAGGACAGTCTTATAATATGCATCCAGATATCCTCCAATCACGCAAGCTGAAAATTATTCCACTTTACTGCAGCTCTGTAACCATATGGGAACCAATCTTGTCTGTGTTTTGTGCACATCCAAAATTCCTGCTGAATGACCCGCCCTGGGAGCGTTACCAGTGACCCAGGGCTGGGGCAGCAGGAGGTGTGGGGGGGCACTGGTGGGGGGGAGCCCAGGGCTGGGGCAGCTGCGGGGTGGAGGAGGGCACTGGTGGGGAGGAAAAAGGGAAGCCCAGCGCTGGGGTGGCAGGGGGTGTGGGTCGGCAGGGGGAGAGCCCAGGACTGGGGCAGCAGGAGGGTACAGGGGAGAGCCCAGGGCTGGGACGGGGGGCAGCCAAATTTTTTTTTGCTTGGGGCAGCAAAAAACCTAGAGCCAGCTCTGCTGGGTTCCTCCAGCCGCTGGAGCCCCTGGCCATTTAATTTGACCCTGAGGGCTCCCAGCCATCTCTTCAGCTCGGAGCCCCCGTTGATTTAAAATCAAGTATCACCTCCCCACCCCCAACCTTCCTTTTTGGCCCACAGCTGTTTTGGTGGGGCGGAGCTGGGGAAGGAGAGTTTGTTTTCGCAGGGCTGGGCGGCCCTGGGGCGGGGTGTTTCTGCAGGGCTGGGAGGATTGGGTCCTCAGCTGTTTTCTTTGGAGCAATGTGGCCCTCACCGCTTTACGAATTGTGCAGGCCTGATCTACAGCACCGTTGAGCATGCCAATCAGTAATATTGGTTGAAAATAAGAATACTTCACACTTCTCTAGCACCACCTATTTTAGGATCTCAAGGCACTTTACAAGATGTCATTAATTAAACCTAATAACACCTTTCTGAGGTGAGTAAGTACTATTATCAGCATTTTATACACAGGAAAACTGAGGCCCAGCCCAGAGGATTAAACTCAGCTCTTGTGTCAGTGGGCAAAATTCCACAGATGCATCTCCAATGCATTCAGTTTACTCCATGGCTGAAATTGCCCAAGAAAGAAAAATAGACTTGCCTAAAGATGCATATCAAGTCCAGGACAGTCACTGGAACAGAACCTCTGACCTGTAAACCACTGCTTTCAATTTGAGACAGCGGCTTTAAGCTGTTCTGCTGTTTGCTCTGGCCTCTACACCTGCCTAGTATATATATATGTATGAAATTCTGCACCTCGTGGGAACACCCTCCACCCCCATGTTCATCCTTATAATAATATATTATAAAGTTTGTCATGTTGGGTGTCTTTGGAAGACTCAGGATGCACTGAGCATTGTTGTCATAGTGATGTTATAGTAATGTTATAGGTTATAATTTCATGTATATAGTTATGAGACTGAAAATGTGTCCTCATGGCTTAAAACAAGCCCAGGCAAAAACTCCCCAAGAGCAGAGGGGCAGTTCACACCTCATCAGGGCATGTATGGGACAAACCCATCCCAGCCTCATAGGAACAAAGGACACTGGCTTAGGCAACAACAAAGGATCTGTTGGACTCTCAAGTGAGTCACCTCCTTTTGGTCAGTTTGGGACTGCAATGAGGTAATGCTCACCTGACTCTGAAGTGGGAGGGGGGCAAAGCCAAGAGGGAAGAAAGAACACGATAAAAGGGAGAGACGTTGCCATGGTCTTTCTCTCTCTTCCACCTCCATCTGCAGACACCACCACCAAGTGACTGAAGCGCTGATCAAAGGGGAGAACCTGGCTGAAAGGCAAACAGACAGCCTGTGGCGAGAAGCATCTAAGTTTGTAAAGGCACTGAAAGGGTTAAGATCAGCTTAGAATGCGTTTTGCTTTTATTTCATTTGACCAAATCAGACTTGTTATGCTTTGACTTATAGTCACTTAAAATCTATCTTTATAGTTAATAAATCCGTTTGTTTATTCTCCCTGAAGCAGTGCATTTGGTTTGAAGCACGTCAGAGACTCCCCTGGGGATAACAAGCCTGGTACATATCAATTTCTTTCTTAAATTGACAAACTCATATAAGCTTGCAAGTCCAGCGGGCATAACTGGACACTGCAAGACGGAGGTTCCTAGGGTTGTGTCTGGGACCGGAGATATTGGCTGGTGTCATGCACAATCCAAGCAGTTTACATGCCAGAGGCTGTGCGTGAACAGCCCAGGAGTGGGGGTTATCACAGCAGGGCAGGGAAACGCTGGCTCCCAGAGTCAAGGATTGGCGTGACCTAGCAGATCACCAGTACACATAACACCAGGGGAACATCTCACCTGCCAATGACCGGGGTCTGTCAGCATTACACACTAGTGTGTCATGCACTAACTGGCCTGTGTAGACCATGCTGGTGCACCCTAGAAATTTCTTAGTGTATGTTAATATAATCCCAGTTCAAACAATATGACATTAACACACACTAGAGAACTTTTAGTGCGTGCCAGCAGGGTCCACAGAGACCAACTGATGCATGCTATTGTGCAGTAAAAATTACTCCACTCTGGTGTGGTGTAGACAAGCCCTTTGAGGTATATGTACATCAAAAGGTTTCTTGAAACTTCTGTTACAGAATTGGCATGCAAACTATACTAATATATAGAAAACTGGGATATTTTTCAGACTTTGAAGGGGATCCAGAAGGGAGCTGTCACAGTTCCCGAGTTACTGGACCTCTGATCCCTCCTCTAGGGTATTCAAGTTAAGGCCCACCTTTCCCTGGGCCGGAAACCAGCTATTTGCTCCCTCCAGACTGGGAAGTTAAGCTGCAGACTCCACTAGATCACTTCAGCAAGTCTGACTTCACTTCAGCACCTGCAGTTCCGTTCTCTCAGATGCAATGAAAGTGTTATTCAGTGACCAACCTGCTGTCATAAAGCAACATACTATTTATTCAGAACACAATGTTCAGAGAAAACATATTCAAAATAATAAATAGTGTATATGTATGTTCACCCATCTTCCAAGTGGAGATCCTGGCAGATCTAAAGTACTTCAGGTGTTTTCACAGGGCCTGTCTCTGGCCACATTCTCATGCTTGTCCACTCTTGAACGGAGTGTGAATGACCCTCTCCTCAGGTCAGGGCTCACATTTTAAACAGTTTCAAGTCCTCTGTCTGCCCAACACCTTTGAACCAGGTCAAATCAGTCTGTCTGCTATTCCCTAGGGGTGAAAATATAAAGGACTTGTTACCTACATGGTTTCAGTATTGGGAATTTGCATTCATTACTCCCTACTGACTTTAGTTCCTGCAGAAAACATCCTTTATCTTATCAGTTCATCCAGGCATACAACTTCTGGCCAGCCCATAAAGATACATATAATGTTTATCAAGTTGATAAAATAGCCTTTGGATATTCTATGTTCCATAGTATCACTTCTATCACAGGAACGGTTGCCTGGGGATTTGGCAGGGTTTCCAGCAGCAAAGAGGAAGGACAGGGAAGTCTGTTTGACACCTCGCACACTTTACTGTGTTGATTGAGGTCGAGAATGGCATATAGAAGTTCACAAGAGGGACCAGGCTCAGGCCCTTTTGTGCCAGGCACCGTACGGCCAAGTCAGGTCTAACGGAGTCGAGAAACAAACCCTTTATATATATATATATATATATATATATATATATTAACTGCTCTCATTTTTCTCTTTTTGATACTCTGTAGCGTTCCATGAGCTGTTTGGTTGATAACAAGACTGTAAACCTATGTATTACACAAACTGTGCTCTCTCCCACTCACCCTTACTTTTAACCCGTTATATAATCACCCACTAATAACTAGTACTTTCCTATTAAGTATTTAAATGATATACACCAGTGCAAACCTTTTATGTTGATGAATTGCACCAGAGCCAAGTGAAGCATCTAACATCAGCACAAATTTCCTTAATACGTATACGGGGCCACAAAGCTAATAATGGAAATCTCCATCTTATGAGTGGACTTTATTTTACAGAAGAACATAGGAATTGCCAAACTGGATCAGGCTAGTGGTCCATCTAGATTACTATCTCGTCCCTGAGAGTGGTCGATATTAGTTGCTTCAGAGGAAGATATAGAACATTTTGTAAGGGACACTTATGGAATAATTTGTGGGCAGGAGAAATTTCTTCCTAATCCCCATCAGTTCATGACTAGTTTATGCCTTGAAACATGAAGACTTATATCCTTTCCTAAAACAAGCAACCCTCCCCCCGTTACTTAATGTAACTGTGAATGTTCTAATTTCCCATATGGATTTCAAACTCTTTAAAAAAAATTACTATTCTTCTTACAATGCATACACCATTTTCTAACCCGTTTAAAATAACAGACTCTATACCTTAGCCACTCATAACTGATACTGTTCAGATGCATCCTGGCATCCTTTGACTGAATCTTGAAGAGTACTGCCACAGAGGCCAGACTGCCTGGTTGGCCAAGACGCATTGTGGTAGCACAGGGTCTGTAGTTTCTTGTCCCCTTAGTGGGTCTTGTATATAGGACAATCTGCCCCAAAATAATTGCACCGTCTTCCATCAGAGATGATGGCATGATGCCAGCCATCAATGTTTAGTATTCCAATGTCAAGACCAAAACTTCTATGTGAATATTATTGGAACTGGGCCACTTATAGAAAGAACAAGATGGCTTAGCATACATAAAACTAGAGCCATTTCATCCAGCTCAAAGTAACAATCTTGAGAATGAAGATCATGTACATAGTATGAATAGAATGTTAAATGACAAGCCTCAGCAATATATTTGTTTGGTAACAGCAGCTTCTGCTCTGGAATCAGTGAGCCAACTGATCAGCTGGCTAATTTTTGTTTTAGTTATTGCTTTAAATCTGGTATTAATGGTAAAGTTAAAGGATCAGTGAAAATACTTGATTTTGTCCTCAGACTTTGCACAAGTTTAGCATCATTCTAGCATATACTATTTAGTTTTAATTATTCTTTTCTGTTTTAATAATGAGGTTTATGAATCTAATGGTTTCTCCATGCTGAATATTTCCATTCCAGATCCAGTCATTTGTACCATAGCAATGTCCAAGAGTCATAAAAATGCTCAGGATTGATGTGGGTCCTTTCCATGCCATCTGAGTCAGCTTGAATGGAGAAGAGAATATATATTTATTAATTCTTCCCTATTTTTTTTTGGTATTATGGAGTATACCAGGAGAAATTTGGTTAAGTACTGCAAACCTGGGTGTCACACAAACTGTGTATTTACCCACCCACACTTATTTTTAACCTGTTATACAACTGCCCACTTATAACCAGTACTCTCCTATTAGATATGTAAGACAATGTGACTCATTGTACAGTATTTGAAGACATAAAATACTTCTAAGCATTATTATTCATTATTATTCATAATTTGTATTATTTTATGTGAGCTAGGGGAATCAGATCTTAACAAATTGTTCATTACCTGGTCTTGAGTAAGTCGTCCCATCTTTCTTTATAGGTGGTAAATAAATTATAAAAGTCTTCCTAAGGACTGTTGTCAGTGTGTTTCCAAGGCAGACAGAAATATTCAACAGCCAGAAGCCTTCATAAACATTGTGTCTTCCTTTTCTCCTCCAGTCAAGTATTCTTTGTTGGCACATTAAAAGGACAGGTGTGATCAGGTATAAGGAATCACATTGAATCAAGAGGAGATTTTTTCAGAAGAGGTGGCAATTAAAAGTGTCCGACAGGCTGCTTTGTGTGACAAAGTTCCTCAGCTACTTTGGTGAGTCCTGCGCTTATTGGCAGATTTGCTCACCTCAGTGATCTTCCCCACAGTCTGGGTCAACTCCTCCTGTGTCTGATCAGGAGTTGGGAGGTGTCATAAACAGATAGTTAAGGGTTAATAGAACAGGAGTACTTTCAAATTCTGAGGGAGGGAAGTCTTTGTGTGTGCTGTTAGATTTTGGTTGTTGTTCTCTCTGGGTTGTGAGAGTGACCAGACGTGCAACCAGGTTTCTCTCCAATCTCTCTGATACAGGCTCTTATGTGCTCAGAATAGTGAGTACTAGGTAGAATAGGCGAGTTAGGCTTATGTTTGTTTTCTTTATTTGCAAATGTGTATTTGGCTGGAAGGAGTTCAAATTTGTATTTTGCTGAAAGGATTTTAATTTGTACTTGTATACTTAGGCTGGGAGCATATTCCCAGTGTCTATAGCTGAAAGATCCTGTAACATATTCCATCTTAAATTTACAAAGATAATTTTTACTGTTTTTTCTTTCTTTAATTAAAAGCTTTTCTTGTTTAAGAACCTGATTTTTTTTTTTATTCTGATGTGAGATCCCAGGGGACGGGGTCTGGATTCACCAGGGAACTGGTGGGGAGAAAGGAGGGAAGGGGGAGAGAAAGGTTAATTTTCTCTCTGTGTTAGGATTACTTTCTCTCTCAGGGTGAGTCTGGGAGGGGGAGAGAGAAGGAGGGGGGAAGGTGAATTTTCCTCTCTGTTTTTAGATTCAAGGAGTTTGAATCACAGTGATCTTCCAGGGTAACCCAGAGAGGGGAAGCCTGGGAGAGGCAACGGTGAAGAAAAGGGTTTACTTTCCTTGTGTTAAGATCCAGAGGGACTGGGCCTTGAGGGTCCCCAGGCAAGGTTTTGGGGGGACCAGAGTGTACCAGGCACTGGAATTCCTGGTTGGTGGCAGCGCTACAAGTACTAAGCTGGTAATTGAGCTTAGAGGAATTCATGCTGGTACCCCATCTTTTGGACACTCAGGTTCAGAGTGGGGAATTATACCATGACAGGAGGTTTGGGGGAACCTGGGCCCGCCCTCTACTCCAGGTTCTAGCCCAGGGCCCTGTGGATTGCAGCTGTCTATATTGCCTCCTGTAACAGCTGCAGGACAGCTACAACTCCCTGGGCTACTTCCCCATGGCCTCCTCCAACCACCTTCTTTATCCTCACCACAGGACCTTCCTTCTGGTGTCTGGTAACGCTTGTACTCCTTAGTCCTCCAGCAGCACAGCCTCTCACTCTCAGTTCCTTGTGCCTCTTGCTCCCAGCTCCTCTCACACACACTTCCTCTTCTCTGACTCCCCACCTGACTGGAGTGAGCTCCTTTTTAAACTCAGGTGCCCTGATTAGCCTGCCTTGATTGGTTGCAGGTGATCTAATCAGCCTGTCTGCCTTAATTGGTTCTAGCAGGTTCCTGATTACCCTAGTGCAGCCCCTGCTCTGGTCACTCAGGGAACAGAAACCTGCTTCTTCAGTGGCCAGTAGATCTCCCTTCTATTCCTCTGCCGTAGAGGGGAGAAGGGAGAGGGCTGCTGCTGCTGTTCCTGCTGAGCACTGGGCTCTCACTGCTGCTGCTCTTCCTGCTGCTCCCTTGGCTGGGCCAGACACCACCACTTCCATCCCCGCCTCCCCCCTTCTCTGCTACCCTCTAGTTGGCTGGCTGCTGATCCCCTCACCCCCGCCCCTCAATTGCTGCTGTTACTCCACCTGCAGCCCTGGGGGGGAGGAGAAGGCTGCTGAAGGGTTGTTTTCCAGAGAAGGAGGGGAGTGAGGGACCCCAGGTCTTGTTGCTGAGGACACCACCATCTGAGCGGGGTCCCTCCTGCCTGGACACCGGACCACCACCACCTGCAGCTGCTGGGACTACTGTGGATGTTGCTGGGGAGCTGTTGGAGCTCGGAGGAGAAGGAGGAGGAGAAGAGGACCACCCGCTGCTGGAAGACCACGTGAGGACCACTGTGGAGGGGGCTTTACTGGACTGTGCTCTTGTGGTGGGGGTTTGGACTGTGTCTGTTGGGACACCAGAGGTGTGGCGTGGAGCCTGCCCCCGGTCCATCCGTGTCCCCCTTCGCCCCCACCACCACTGTTGCCCCCTCCACCACCGCTGCTGGCTGCTTTCCTTCTACTTTGACCTCCTGCCTTTGGGACTGAGCTGCTCGCCTGGCTCACCACGGCCACTTCCACCATTTGAGCCTGCAGCAACAGCAGCCAAGCATTGACTTTTTTGCATAAGTGCCCGTGGGCGCACCCCCCTCTGCCCCCTGGGCTGACCCCCTTTCCTATGCCATATTTGTCTGCCCCACCTGTTTCCTTCTGCAGCCCTCATTGTCCTGCCCCAGCCCTGCAGCTAGCCCCGTGGTTCCTCCACCCTGTTCCCAGCTCGCCCTTTCCTGCCCCCCTGTGATCCCTCAGCCCTGATTGGTCCCTCCCCTCGTGCGCCCACATCCCCTCCCATGCGCTTGTGCCCTTCCCCCATTTGAGTTTGCCCTTGTTCACTGCAGCCCCTTATGCCGTTATCCCCCCGATCCCCTAGTGCAGCTAGAGGAGCCGGACTTCCCCTCTGAGTCGGTGACCTGACACCCTCCAGCCCCTAAGTCCTTAGTTGCTCCCCTCACCCCTTTAGCCTTCCCTTTCTGGCGCCCTCCTCCCCTGCCTGCAGCCTAGCGGGGAGGGGTGGTCACCTCCTCTCCTTCTCCTCCCCTGGCTGTTTGTCCCCCTCCCCACTCTCGTTATGGCGGGGGACGCGGTGAGGGAGACCCCTCGCGATGTTCCCACTGCCCCTCCTCCACCTGCCCCCGTGTCCATTTCCCAAGCCTCTACCTCGACCGCCACTGCCGATCCACCTACCACCGTTCCTGCTGGGGCACCGGCGGCGGCGAGTACTAGGGATACCTCTGCTGCTGCCACGTCTCTCGCCTCTTCTGATTCGGGGGGAGCCCCCCCAGCCGGTGGAAAGGTCGGAGTAGGAAGAAGGGTAAGGGCCCCGCTAAAAAGGCCAGGCCCTCCATGGCGGAGACTGCCCCCGCTGCCGCAGCCCCGCTACCAGCTGCGGCATCCCTCCCCGCTGCTCCCTCCACCAGCTCTGCAGATGTCCCTCCCCCGGCCCCTGAGGCGTACGCCCAGGTGTCGGCGGCCCCCCCGCCTGCTGCTGCTCCTCTGACCGCCGCTTCCGCTACCATCTACAGCGGCCGGGGCCCCTTTCCCACTTTGACCAGGAAGCATGGCATCCGTTGCCTCCTGGTGCCCGCCTCACCTCACATGGAGACCTATGTGCGGGTGTTGGCGAGGGTGGTGGGCCCACGGCCATCGTGGTGGCCTCCAAAATGTACGTGAGGTTAGTCTTCTTCCTGGCATCGGAGGCCGCCGCCCAGGAGGTGGTAGAGATGGGCCTGGCGGTGGGGGGCGTGTATGTCCCCCTGGAGCCGTTGGAAGACCTGGGGGTCCTCTGGATCCTGACCTCCGTCCCTCCCTTCCTGCTCAATGCTGCTCTGCTGCCCGCCCTTTCTGCCCTGGGACGCCCCATCTCCGTCATCAGCCCTCTCCCCTTGCGCTGCAAGGACCCCGCCCTCCGTCATGTTCTCCCATTCCGCCGGCAAGTGCAGCTTCAACTGCCACCGGCGGCGCGTGGCGGAGAGGCGCTCAAGGGGTCCTTTCTGGTCCTCTACCAGGGAGCCCACTAGCGGGTGCATTATTCGACAGGGAGGCCCAGTGCTACCTCTGCCGGACGATGGGACATGTCCGGAGGGACTGCCCCTTGGCCCGGCACGGAGAAGCGTCCGGGACCCCCGAGCCCTGGCAAGGCACCGGCCCTGTCACTGCCGATACCCCTGGCTGCCCGGCACCCGAAGCTGCCCCTCCTCCTTCTTGGTCCACCACTGAGGAGGAGGGTGCGGCGGAGATACCACCAGGCGTGAGAGAGGGCTCGCCCCAGGGGGAATCCTCCCTCATTCCTGCTACCGCACCGTTGCTTCCGAGTCCCTGAGCCATCGCCCTTGCCCCCCGACCCGACCCCTGTTAGCCAGCCCCCAGATGATGCCATGGAGGGCTGGTCCTTAGTGCAGGGGAAGCGGGGCAAGCGGAAGGCTAGGGCCCCATTACATCCTTTAGATTCGGAAGAGCAGGAAGGGGGGCACCGATGACGAGCTTTCTGCCTTGCCCCCTGATGACTCCCGTTCTGTGGTGCCGGCTGGGGACACCGTTGCAGCACCGGAAGGTGACACCGCCCCTCCTCCAGGGTCCCTTTCCGTGGAAGCCCCCAAGGGAGCCTCTCTCACCCCTTCCCATCCGAAGCCCCTGCGAGCACCGAGGTGGGCGTCTCCTCGGGTGCTGGCGGGGAGGGCCCTGGGGCGGTTGACGGTGGGTGATCTCCCTTCCATCTATGAGGAGATCGAGGCCCTGGTTCTGACCCCGGTCACGCAGGGGGAGGACGACCCTGGCAGGCCTCGATCTGGGCGACCTCACCCCGGTCCCTTTGTCCCCATGGTCCCTTCCCCTAACTGCTGCTTCTGCGCCCGCCTCTGAGGGTCCCCTGGAATCTTCCATCAGCCCGGCTGCAGGTGGCACCCTGCTGACAGCCGCTGAGCCCATTGAGGCGACGACCGGTGCCCTGCTGCCGGGATCTGGTTCCCAGGGTGTGTCCCTCTTGGGTTTGGAGCACCCAACCTCCTTCCCAGGCAGGGACCCCGTTGATGACCATCCATTTCCTGACGCCGAGGCTACCGCCCAAACCATAGTGGCTGAGCCCGGCATCATTGGGTGTCTCCTTCCCACTCCCCAGATCTCTGAGCCTAACCAGGAGGGGCCACCTTCCAGTGGCCCGACTATTGAGACTCAGGATCCTACTTCTGGCCCTCTCCCCGGTTCCCTTCCTGATCCCTGCCCTACTCCTGTCCCCTACCCTATTCCTCATGTCAGCCCTATCCTTGTCCCTTCCACCTCCCGTGTTGCCAGTGCCGCCCCTGGGGATACTCCCCAGGGAGCGGTTTTAGTTTTTCCCCGTCCCGACCCATTGGGGGCTGCTGTTTTCCTTACGCCGCCCCCTGCTGAACCGGGGAGTGGGGCAGGTTGCATGGCATCAGCCCATCGGACGCCACGTCGAGGGTCTGCTCCCTGCCTGCCCGCCTCGGTGGGCCACGGGGCTGTGACAGGGGCCTCACTGGGGGACAGTCATAGATCAGTGACCCCGCCTCCCCATGCGCTGAAGGAGGAGCTGCGGGAGTTCCTTGAGGACATCCGTGGCTCCCGTAACAAAGTCCAGCTTGCGCTCCGGCAGTGGGGGGATTTCCATCAGGTCCTCTGGGCCGCAAGGGCCCTCATGGGGGAGGGTAAGAGGAACGGGAAGCAGGCTGCCGCGGCCTACCAGTGGGTCCGCCTCTTCTGCGACTCTTTACTCATCTACGGTGTAGGTCACGGATTGCTGCGCGGCCTGATGGAGGCCGTGGGCGTGTCTGCCAGCGAGGATCCACCCCAGCCCTCCTCATGGCACCAATCATCTTTGCCACATTAAACACCCGGGGCTGTAGGATGGGTCTCCGCAGGAGCCAGGTGCTCTCCTTCCTTCGGGAGGGGGCGTACTCTGTGGTTTTCTTGCAGGAGACCCATACGGATCTGGCCGCTGAAGCTAGCTGGCGGCTGGAGTGGGGGGATGGGGTCTACTTTAGCCACCTCTCAGTCCACACGGCTGGAGTGGCAACCCTGTTCTCCCCCGACCTACGGCCCAAGGTGCTGGGGATCACTGAGGCTGTGCTGGGTCGCCTGCTGCACCTCCAGGTCCGTATGGAGGGGCTTGTGGTTAATCTTGTCAACGTTTACACCCCGACATTGGGCCTGGAAAGGCTGCGTTTTTATCAGCAGGCATCCATCTTCCTCGGCTCCCTGGATCCTCGTGAGTGCCTGGTCCTGGGTAGGGGCTTTAACACCACCCTTGAGGAACGAGACCACTCAGGGACCGAGCAGTGCCCAGCTGCCGTGGACGTCCTCCGGGAGATCATTGATTGCCACTCCCTGGTGGACGTCTGGCGCGACCACCACCCAGACGACGTCTCAACGTTCACCTTCGTCCGAATGGAGGCCCATCAGTCGCGCTACTCCCAGCAGGACCGCATTTACCTGTCGCGTTTCCACCTTTCATGGGCCCACTCCTCCAGCGCTCGGCCAGCCGCCTTTTCAGATCACCACCTTGCCACCGTGACGGCCTCTCTCTGTGAGGAGAGGCTGGGGCCGGCCTATTGGCACTTTAATAATAGTTTGCTGGAGGATGCGGGCTTCGTGGCGTCCTTCCGGGAGTTCTGGCTGGCCTGGCGAGGGCAGAGGCGTGCCTTTTCCTCGGCACGGCGGTGGTGGAATCTGGGGAAGGTGTGCGCCCGGCTCTTCTGCTGTGACTACACTCGGGGTGCCAGCCGACAGAGGGATGCGGCGATAGGGCAGTTGGAGCGGGAGGTCTTGGAGCTGGAGAGGCGTCTGGCCATCAACCCCGCGGATCCATCCCTCTGCGGAGCGTGCCGGGAGAAGCGGAAGGCGCTCCGGGCCCTCGAAGACCATCGGGCCCGGGGTGCTTTTGTTCGATCCCGCATCCACCTCCTTCGGGAGATGGATCGCGGCTCCCGCTTCTTCTACGCCCTAGAGAAAAGGAAGGGGGCCAAGAAGCACGTCACCTGCCTCCTGGCGGAGGACGGCACCCCCCTCACGGATCCGGCGGAGATGTGCCAGAGGGCCAGGGCCTTCTACGCCACTCTTTTCTCCCCGGATCCGACCGATCCTAACGCTTGCAGAGTGCTCTGGGACGGGCTCCCGACGGTCAGCACGGGCGACCGGGACCGGCTAGAGCTGCCTCTCACTCTGGCCGAGTTCTCGGAGGCCCTCTGTCACATGCCCACCAATAAATCTCCGGGCTTGGACGGGCTGACCGTGGAGTTCTACCACGTGTTCTGGGACGTCCTCGGCCCAGACCTGGTCACTGTCTGGGCTGAGGCTTTGCATAGCGGGGTCCTCCCTCTCTCGTGCAGGCGAGCCGTGCTGGCCTTATTGCCGAAGAGGGGGGACCTCCGCGACTTACGGAATTGGCGTCCCGTCTCGCTCCTCAGCACGGACTACAAAATTGTTGCGAAGGCCATCTCGATGCGGCTAGGGTCCGTGCTGGCGGACGTGGTCCATCCAGACCAGACCTACACCGTCCCAGGCCGCACCATCTTTGATAACTTGTATCTGGTCCGGGACCTTCTGGAATTGGGGTGTAGGGATGGTCTGTCGTTCGCCCTCCTGTCCCTGGATCAGGAGAAGGCGTTCGACCGGATGGATCACGGGTATCTCCTGGGCACTCTGCGAGTGTTCGGCTTCGGACCCCTGTTTGTGGGTTTTCTGCATGTGCTGTACGCTTCTGCGGAGTGTCTGGTCAGGCTCAACTGGACCCTGACTGAGCCGGTCAGCTTCGGGCGGGGAGTGCGGCAGGGGTGCCCCCTCTCGGGCCAGCTGTACGCTCTGGCGATCGAGCCCTTCCTCTGTCTCCTCCGCAAGAGGTTGACGGGGTTGGTGCTTCAGGAGCTGGGGCTGCGGCTGGTCCTGTCGGCATACGCTGACGATGTGCTCCTCGTGGTCCAGGACCCGGGCGACTTGGCGCGGGTGGAGGCTTGCCAGGCTGTGTACTCGGCGGCCTCCTCCGCCCGGGTCAACTGGGTCAAGAGCTCTGGCCTGGTGGTCGGGGACGGGTGGCAGGCGAGCTCCCTCCCACCTGCGCTTCAGGCCATCCGGTGGAGCGCGGGTCCGCTGCTCTATCTCGGCGTTTACCTTTCTGCAACACATCCATCTCCACCGGAGTACTGGCACGGTTTAGAGGACAGGGTGACGGAGCAGCTCTGGAAATGGATGAGACTACTCTGGTGCCTCTCCCTTTGAGGGAGGGCGCTGGTGCTCACTCAACTGGTCCTGTCCATGCTCTGGTACCGGCTCAACACCCTCGTCCCGGTCCTGGGTTTCCTGGCCAACTTCCGGACGACGATTCTGGAGTTCGTTTGGCCAGGGAGGCACTGGGTCTCTGCAGGGGTCCTCCAGCTGCCCCTGGAGGAGGGAGGACAGGGCCTGAAATGCCTACACACTCAGGTCCATGTCTTCCGCCTCCAGGCCCTGCAGAGACTCCTGTATGGTGCAGGTAGTCCGGTGTGGAGTGTATTGGCACATGCCTTCCTCCGCTGCTTCCGAGGGCTCCGATACGACCAGCAGCTCTTTTACCTCCATCTGAGAGGTCTTCTGCGAGACCTCTCCAAGCTGCTGATCTTCTACCAAGACCTCCTCCGGACCTGGAAGCTCTTTTCAACGATCAGGTCCATGGTGGCCACTGTGGGGGCCGATCTCCTCGCGGAGCCCCTGCTACACAATCCCTAGCTTCGTGTGCAGGTGGCAGAGTACCTTGCAGTGCACCAGAGGCTGGTCTTGGTGGGAGTCACCAGGGTCGGAGACCTCCTGGACTACGTACTGGGAGACTGGCTGGATCCCCTGACGCTCGCTCAGCGAATGGGGCTCTCCAGACCTCGTGCTCCCCCGTGCGTACTTCAGGAGGTGAGGGCTGCTTTACTGCCTGCTGCTTGAACTTACCTCGACCAGGTCCTGCGAGAGGGCACGCCCTGCCCACCCTCCACCCCAGGCCCCATGGACATTTTCATCAGGCCCCTGCCCCGTGGACCCAATTGGCACCCTCACTCTTTCACTTTGAGCCGGCTGCACGATCTGCAGCCAGTTCTGTTCCAGGCCGCACCAGAGAAAAACCTGTACACGCTCGTGCTCCACACTCTCCACTACCTCACCCTCGCATCCCGCCCTGATACCAAATGGTGGGACCTCCTGCCACCTCTCAAGGGTGAGAGGCCCCGGTGGGCCAGCTTCTACTTTGCCCTGGTCCCGAGGCCTGCCGGGGATGTCAGTTGGCGGCTCCTTCATGGGGCCATGAGCACGGGTGTGTACTTGGCACGGTTTACCCGTCCCCAACACCTGCCCTTTTTGTGGCATGAAAGAGACCCTGGCACACATTTATTTAGAGTGCGCCAGATTGCAGCACCTGTTCCCGCTCCTCTCGAACCTTTTATTGCATTTTTGGTTGCACTTTTCCCCTCACCTGTTTATCTACGCACTCCCCATCTGTGGGCCCACAAAGACACGGGATCTCCTTGTCGACCTCCTCTTGGCCCTGGCCAAACTAGCCATCTACAAAACCAGGGAGAGGAGGTTGGCTGACGGGATTTCCTGCAACTGTGGGGCCTATTTCTGCTCCTCCGTCCGTTCACGCATCCGGGCAGAGTTCCTCTGGGCGGCGTCCACTGGCTCCCTTGACGCTTTCGAGGAGCAGTGGGCGTTGTCTGGGGTTCTCTGCTCGGTGTCCCCATCAGATTCCCTTCGTTTAGCCCTATGACCTCACTCCCGATCCTGTTTTTTCATTAGTTCTCCCCCGTACTTATTTGGGGTCACGGACCTGTGGATTCTCCCTTTAGGCTGGGGGGAGGTTCTTTAGAAGTAGGCGGGCTTCGCCCACCCACCTCCTGGATACCAAGAGGACCAAACTCCTGTACCCCACTGGTTTGGGTCTGTCACATTCGCTAAACTCCTAACTGACTGGCACCTATGCTCTAGGGCAGGGGTGGCCAATCTGAGCCTGAGAAGAAGCCAGAATTTACCAATGTACATTGCCAAAGAGCCACACTAGTACATCAGCAGCCCCCCATCAGCTCCCTGCCCCCTGGTCCCAGTGCCTCCCACCCACCAGCAGCCCGGCCGATCAGCGTTTCCCTGCACCTCCCAATGAGCTGTTTTGTGGTGTGCAGGAGACTCTAGGGGAAAGGGGGAGGAGTGAGGGCACGGCAGGCTAAGAGGAGAGTACGGGAAGGGGTGGAGTAGGGGCCAGGCCTGTGGCAGAGCCAGGGATTGAGCAGTGAGCACCCCCTGCCACATTGGAAAGTTGGCACCTGTAGCTGCAGCCCTGGAGTCGGTGCCTATACAAGGAGCTGCATGTTAACTTCTGAAGAGCCGCAGGTGGCTCTGGAGCCATAGGTTAGCCACCCCTACTCTAGGGCAAGGATCCAACTGCTTTATGAACAGGCATCATGCCATCCTAATAGACTAATATTAACACAGGCAACCCAAGACTACAGGAATGTGCTTCATTTATGGTTGCTGAGGACAAGATTCCCAGATGGAAATTTCTAAAACGACTGTCTTATCTTAATCCTATACAATTATGATTAAAAGGGATTGCTGTCACTAATCCATCATTAAAATGGAATAACTTTCAACAAGAATTTAAACATTCTCAAGAATAATTTAAAAAAGCTCCCACTCATTTACATCAATAAATCATTACAACATTTATTCTGCTGCTGTTTCTATTAAAAAAAAAAAAGAGAATTTATAACATCTATGTCTCCAGGCCAAATACATACAAACATTTTCAGCAGGGCAAAGCGGAAGAAAGGACTATTTTTCACAGCAATGGAATGCATCCTGATTTGCCTGTGGCACTACAGAAAATAGACTGACTTTGAAGGCTGCTTTTTCTGCATATCACTCCAGAAACAGGCATATTATAGCCTCAAAATTCAGTTAATATTTAAAGGCAAAAGTGTTTACAAGCTTATATGGCTATGACTAGCTCCAATGAGACAGGAGATGAAGAGTTAAGGATATATGGTCTGGTTATGTCTTGAGAATGAATCAGTACAGTTCATTTTTTCCAGTAGAGAGATGGTGAACTCCATTTTCATTTGTTTCCTGTTCGTGTCTTTCTGTAAGGAAACACTGGGCCATAAAATGTGGTTGGACAACTGTTGCTTGTCTCTGTTTTTTTGAAAATTCCTGATCTGCATCCTCTTACAAAGTACGGTACTTGGAGTTGTCTACAGATGAATGGGATCCTAACATCTACCAATACATGTAATGGACTAGGTATAATAGAACAAAATTGCTCCTGTTGTTTTATTATTCTGTTATTGTTTGGCAGGGGTTAAAAAAAAGGTGCTACTTTTCCAAATTCCACCCACACAGTAAACTATGTCCATACAAATTACCAAAATAAGAGATTACTCATAGTAGATTGTATAGATGTTCAAAATATATGATTATGTGTCTGCTCCACTGGGCTCCTTGATCTTGGCTTCCCTTCAGTGGTATTTGAATATGCCCAGGGGCTATGCTGGACTCCTGGGGCTTGGTTTCCCCTCAGTCAGACTGCGTCCTATTAGGCTCCTTGAGTGTGGCTCCTTCTTGAGATTTTAAAAGGTGGTGATATCTCTAGGATGACCAGATGTCCTGATTTTATAGGGACAGTCTCAATTTTTGGGTCTTTTTCTTATACAGAAGCCTCTTACCCCCCACCCCCATCCCGATTTTTCACAGTTGCTGTCTGGTCACCCTAGGTATCTCCCAAATGCCCAGCTACTGATGGTGTTACAAGACTACACTCACAGTGGATGGTACAGCTCTTACGAGCTCCTCTTCTTTGTTATATCCTTTCCTGAGTAATGAAATAGCTAACAATATCGATACTTAAATTTATCATCACTGGGCACGTGAGTTAAGGTGAATGAGGCAGTTCAGATCTCTCAGACCCATTGTTCTAGACTCTGGAATATGCTGCTACTTTGGGTACACTTTATGCATGTTTCTGAAGTTTCCCTTGCTCTGACAACAGCTAGAGACCAACGCTTTTCTGTAAGGAAAGCTCAGATTCTGTTGTAGAAGACAGGTGCTTGGGAGAGTTGCCCATGTGCCTTGCTGTCGAATGCTGGTCCGACACTGGCCGTGCTGACTGGCATGGTACCCCCCCCCCATTCAGTTGTTCTTCCATGACCTGGGCAATTAGCCTTAGGCACACGGTAGCCAGCTGATGGCATGGCTGGGCTGGCTCCTGGCCCGGCTGCCCTTAGCCTATGCCCTGCCCTGCCAGGACTGGGGTCGGGGCTCGCGGGGGGTGCTGCTGGCGACACTGAGGGTGGAGGCTACTGCCCCCCTCCCTTCACTGTGCGCGGTCCCACCCTGGCTTGCGCCCCTCCCGGTCTGTCCCGCCCTCGCGCTGCGCCTCGCGGGCGGGGCTCCTCCCCCTCGCTTGTCGCCGTGTCGCGCGCCCTCGCCACCGCCCCCTTCTCGCCCGCCTCGCGCCCTGGCTCTCCCTCCCGCCGGGCGCTACCGGCCTCTCGCGAGAGCAGGGGGAGGGGGCGGTGCCGCTGCAGCAGCCGCTTGGCGCCGCGCTCGTTCGGCGCCGCGGCCGCCCTGACAGGAGGGAGAGGCAGCGGCCGGGCTGGTCCCTCCGCTCCCTGCCGACGCGGCGAGGCCGGCTCGGCTCGTCCCTCCGCGACTCACCCCGGCCATGGCCGGCCGCGCGCCGCGGGGGCCCCCGTTCCGCCGCCGCTGAGGAGCCGCCGCCATGAAGAAGGGCCGCTCCCGGGGGGAGAAAGCGGGGCCCCCGCCGCCCCCCAGGAGGGAGCCCGGCCGGGCGGCCGCCGCCGAGAGGAGAGCGGCCCCCGCGGGGGGCGGCGGGAGGGAGCCGCAGGGCGCCGGGGCCCCGGGCGCCGCCTGCAGGGAGGCGAAAGAGAAGGTAAAGGGGGCACCGCGCCGGATCCCCTGGGCGGGCGGGCGGGCGGGGGTCGCGTTGCGGGGCAGCGGGCAGGTGTGAGTGGGCCGCATCGTGTGTGCGGGGCGGGGGGCCCGTGGCAGAGGGAAGGGGCAGGTGAGGCGGGGGCTATGGGTCTGTCATGGGGTGAAGGGAGCAGGCGGCGTGGGGGCGCGCCCGGGGTGCTGCCTCGCGTGGCTGGCTGGGTGCATCGTGGGGCAGACGGGACAGGATGCCGAGGGAGGGGATTGCGGGTAGGTAGACGGTGTGAGGCAAGCGTCACAGCTGTGTGGCGGAGGCTCCTCGGGGAAGGGGCGTGATGTGGTGCCAGTCAGATATGGGGTGTGCATTTGGGTGAAGAGAGGGAAGCTGGAATGGGACCTTCTGGGATATAGAGTACATTGCAGGTGGCAACTGGGGCTGGCATGGCTCTGATGGAGTTTGGTGGATGAGTCTGGGAGGTGGAGGTGGGTGTCATGGTCACGGGCTAGAAGCTGGTTTTAGGGGGCACATGATGCAGTATTATGGGCATAGCAGCATTTGTTGAAAATGCACGCCTGTGTGCGTATTCACAGTAAATTCATTCTGACAGGAAGAATAGTTTAAGGAACAAGGGAAGATAGAAAATATATCAGATAAACTAGTGAATCAAAAATTGAGTCATGGTCTGCAGTGCTTTGAATGTGTAAAGTGCCAAGTAAATGCAGAGTATTATTATGGCTCTTTCACTCGAAGCCCACATTGTACACGGTATGGGTGAAGGAATAAAAAAAGCAGAATTATTATTATTTATTTTAATCTAGTTTTGTGTAACATGCTGACTACTAGTATTAATATAGTTATAAGCTCTCCTTATTGAAGGATCCTGCCCTAGATTAATATTAATTAAAGTGTCTATGGTATGTCTGTAGAACTGGTTTCCATTGTCTTGGTTCTTTGTAAAAGTGATTTCTATTGTGCCCAGAAAATTAACCCTCTGTATTATAGTTATCTAAAGTTTGTAAAATTGTTTAAAAATTTGAAAACTCAGGACATGTCAGCATTTCAGCTTTTCAAACCTAGCTTGTTTTTTTCTTCCCTTAAATGTAACTTTTTTTCTAATTAAAAATAAAATGACAAGTTAGACATTTTGAGACTGCTATAATTACAAGGGCAGGAAGACCATGAGGTCCTGAAAGCTTCAGTTTAGACATATCGTTAAACACCAATTTAACAAATAACTATTTATTTTGGTTTTCTCTCCCCATTTCTCCCAGAACATGGCAGATGAGATTTAGCATGTTGGAAAGACTGGTGAACCTTTCTAGTGATATTGATTTATTTGTAGAGTAGCAAAAGGTACAGTAAGTATGCAGAGTGCTGTGGTGCGGTAATGCATCATTTTGCTTGGCCATTTTGAGAGTCCATATTAAAAATAGATCTCTCTGGGTTCTGTTTTGTGTAAGCTAAGCAAATCCTATGTCTAGATTTTCTTTGGAGGTGACCTTGTTTCTTGTGAATAGATTGTAGGCATTCTAAATGATTAAATAACAACTGTGTCTGATGAGAGAAGACAAGTTAATGTCTATACAATACTTGGAACATGAGTACTAATATAGCATTAGGTATTGAGAATCATCTACTTGGTACTTTTTGCAGATATTTACTTTCTATATCTTTGCAACTAGTATTCAGAGTAATTTCACCAATATAGGTTGTAAAAATCTATCTGCTGTAGGCCTTTGACTTTACTTTTTGCATGTATCACTGCTTGTCATTTTAAGATTGTTTTGATGTGTTGAAACTGAGAAGAGGTTTTTTATTTTTGTGAAATGAGATATTGGAAATAACTTACTAATTTAATGTCTATCATTTTTGTTTTGAAATATAATGTGTGAAACTCTATTTAAGCTGCTTTATAGAACATAAGCTTAGTTAGTTGTTCAACTGTTATAGCAGGGGAGGGCAAACTATGGCCTGCGGGCTGGATCCGGCCCATCAGGTCTTTCAGTCCAGCCTGCAGGATTGTCAGCCCCGTGGTGCAGCAGGGCTTCCTGCCTACCCTGGCCCCATGCCGTTCCTGGAAGCGGCTAGGATCACGTCCCTGCAGCCCCTGGTGGAGGTAGGGGGGAAGAGGGCTCCGTGCGCTGCCCTTGCCTGCAGGCACTGTCCCACACATTGGCTAGGAATGGAGAACCGCAGCCAATGGGAATTCTGGGGCTGGTACCCACAGGTGAGGGCAGGGCGTGGAGGAGCCACCTTCCCCACCCTCAGGAGCCACTGCTGGACATGCTGGCCACTTCCAGGAGCGACGTGGGGCCAGGGCAGGCAGGGAGTCTGCCTCAGTCCCTTTGCATGCCGCTGCCACCCTGGAGCCACTTGAGGTAAGCTGTGCTGGGCCAGAGCCCACCCCCCAATCCCCTGCCTTTAGCCCCCTGCCGCACCCCTCCTGCACCTCAACCCCCTGTCCTGAACCCCCTCTTGCACTCTGCACCCCCTCTTGCACCCCAACCCCCTGTCCTGAGCCCCCTTCTGCACTCCCCACTCCCTCCCACAGTCCGCACTCCCTCGTGCAACTCCAACCCCCACCTCAGGCCTACATTGATGGCCCTGCATACAATTTCCCCAGCCAGATGTGGTCCTCAGGCCCAAAAGTTTGCCTACCCCAGTGTTAGTCTAATGGAGGACTTACATTTTGGTAGAGTGATATGAAACAAGAGTGGAGGACTAATCTGTAAGCTCCACGGGTATACGGATGAGAATCTCAGAGCCTATTGACCTGCTGGGAAGACGGAATTTTCTGGAATTCTTATTACTATGCTGCCCCTGAACTCTACTCGGGGGTGGGGGTGGGGGTATTTGTGTTGGCTTTTGGCCAGAGGATGCCTAATAAAATTTAAGTTTGCCTTTGCCTGCCCTTGCTGATGCTAATTGCTTTCCAAAGTAGTAAGAGTAACCTCCATACTTTAGTCAATTTCAGAGTTTGGCATATTACAGGAAAACTAACCAGATTCTTGTTAATTTTACTCTGCTGCTGCTTGGAAGAGTTAGCTCTAGTGTAGCTCCTATCTGTGAACTTAGAAAGATAGAACTGCATTGCTTTACATTTGGTTCTTTAGGTTATCTTTGCAATGATAACGAATGGAAACCTTTTAATTAAATGTTAAGTTCTTCATAAGATTGATGGTGCAGGTCTTATCACTCACTGTTAACAAGTAGGTGAATGGATTTTTTGAAGTCCATGTTAATGAATGGACATGGAATGGTGCTGAAAGGTCACTGTTAATGCCACCCTTGGTGGCTGGGCGCTATGTGTGGTTGCTAGTTTGAGTGTAGAAGAGTGGGAAGTTGTAATACTGGCAAGAACTGCCATGTATATTTGTTAAAATGATTTGGAATCAGTTGTGCACTAGCTAACCCATGTAACCCTGTGATCTTATTATTGTTACCCTTGTGCTTTCTTTTCTTCTATCTTATGTTATTTGTAATGTCTCGTCTTAAATTAGATTGTAATATGTTTAGGGCAAAGAATGTTGCTTTATGTATTTGTGGAGCATGTGGCACAGTGGAACCCCAATTCCGATTTTAGGCCTTGGGGCACTCCTGTAACAAGGATAATAGATAGACCTCTTTCATGAGCCTGTAGGATCTTACCTCTGGGGTGTGGGAAATGCACATGAACGTGCATGTCATTTTAAGCTTGCAGGGCTCAAACATGTGTTTCTAAGTAGAAAAAGGGTTATTTTGGTGAAACTTTTTAAGATAAATCAATTTTCTACTCTGTCTATGGCACACTGACAAAGCAGCATAAGGAAGATGTTTATGTACTTGATTACTTGTTTAAAAAAGAATCTTACATGTAGACCTTCTGACTTTGTAATTCTGAGTTTTTGAAGAATTAATATTCAAGTACAAATGTTTTTACAGCTGAAATTTTAAAACTACATTCTACAACGTAGTAGATGTTCTTTAAGGAAGGTCAAATTTTGGTTCCAATTTTCTTGAGATTTTGCCCTTAACAAACATATTTAATCATGTCAGACTGCTGTTTGGAAAAATTAGAATATATCAGAATGGAGTCAAGTCATTAGGGCCCCATCCTTGCAATCTAGTTCTTGTGGATGGACTTTTGCACCTTTTTGGAATGTCAGAGTTTAGTTGGACTGTGCAGGTGGCAAGTTCCATCCACTTGGATCTGATTGCAGACCAGGGCCTAGAAGCAAAATAGGGACCCTTTTAAAACCTGTCTTCTCAATTTCCCATTAAAATAGTGATGTGTAAAGCAGTATTTGCAATGGCAAGATGTTAATTATGTCTGTGTTCTTGATATTATGCAAAACAGGAAAATGTCCCTACCCCTTGAAGTTAGTCTGTTAGGGCTGGTCTACACTACGGGGGAAAAATCGATCTTAGATACGCAACGTCAACTACGTGAATAACGTAGCTGAAGTCGAAGCATCTAAGATCGAATTACTCACCGTCCTCACGGCGCGGGATTGATGTCCGTGGCTCCCACTATCGATTCCGCAACTCCGTTCAGGTTGGTGGAGTTACGGAATCGATATAAGCGCGTTTGGGGATCGATATATTGCGTCTAGATGAGACACAATATATCGATCCCCGAGCAATCCATTGCTACCCGCCGATATGGCGGGTAGCGAAGACGTACCCCTAGATACAAATAATGGATTTCAAATACAGTTAGGTATTAAATGCAAGAAAAGTGTGCTAAAAGAACATTAAGGTTACAAAGTCAAGCACACAAAAATTAGGGAATGCCAGAATTAAGGTTGCCTGTGCCTTCTTTACATAGGAGAGGCTCTCTCCCTACTGTCAGTTCAGGTTCCTGGACCAGGACTTGACAAAGCCTGCAGCAGCCCCGAACTGCTATTACAGGGAAAGTCCTAGAGCATGCTCAGTGTGGATGAAATCTGTGGGAAATGTAGCTACTAAGAAATTGCTAGTATGCAAAAAGCATGTGCAAACTGCAACTTTTAGAAGGTTTGTAATTTGGCCAAATTTTGGCAGTTTTTCATGGAGAAGATAAGACTCATCCCTGATGCAAAGGCCGTCTTCATGCCAAACTTTAAGTTCTTGCTGCTCCAAAGCATGTGGAAGTGAGCTGCTCAAAGAAAAGGTTGCCAGAATTTTTTATATTAAGCAGAATGATGTATTTATCCCTTGCCTCATTCTTGGAAACACCAAACTGTTTTGTCAGTTTAAGATTGACACCCAGCATGGAAAATTTCAACCCACATGGTTAAAGATTGGCAATGCATAAGACTGTGTTTTCAGTTGCTTATAAATAGGAAATGTCAGGCAATCATAATAGCCAGCACTAGCAGCCCCACCTATAATATGAATTCTGTCTTCCATCATGAGTTTTCAGCGTGTTTTACAGCAGTGCTTCTCAAACTATCTGATGTGGCGTACCGGCAATTTTTTCCCCCCAATGTGCCAGGGACCAGTACCATATTTGCCAAAGACCAGTACCATATTTGCCAGGGACTGGTATCATGTTTGTGCCATATTATTGTTTTCACATAGGCACGTAGCACATCAGACCAGAAAAACTAACATTCTTCACTGTATTAATTGGAATGGGAGTGTGGTGTACATGCGGAGATGTTCCCATTTAAATACATTGAAGACTGACTGAAAGGCTGTGCGTCTGTGTGGATAATATAAAATGACTATTATTCGTTTACGATCCAAGGAAATATTATTTGGACATTCGTAGTAGTAATGATTTATATCAGAAACAATATAATGAATAAAATAAAAGAAAAGTTGGCAGACATTTTTTATTTTGTTTATTTTGTAAACAAATACAATATTACAATACAAATAAAAAACGAAAAAATCAAACCAGCAGAGCCTCCTAACAAAGATATTATTAAAAAAATTAACACAATAAGAGATATGTTAAAACCTTAACCTTTACTGATGTGAAAGGTGAGCCTGCTTTTTCTTTGTCAGCTTATCTAGTTGTGGTTTGAGGACAGTGCCACACACAATGGAGAATGACTATCCATACTATTCCTATACTTTTGTCTTAATGACCCTCATGGTTGAGAAGCCAGTCTTGGAGGTATGTTGAAGGAAATGGGAGAAGAGTTTTCAGAGCATTTTCAGTAAGCTCAGGATATTCTGCTTTCACTTATATCCAAAAGAAGTTAAGTGATATTGTAGTTTTGAAACTCATCTTCAGTCTTCCGTCAGCGGGCAGCTCCAACAATTTATCCTCCATAGTGACAGTTAAGTCATCTTTCAGTGGACTAAACAGATTTCGGATCCATCCAGTCTCTTTTTGTGGATCTGCTTGTGCTGGAAAGTAAAACTCAAAACATTCTGCCACATTTGTCAAGTGTTCTGTGAAGATGTTTCGTAGAGATGTAACATCAAGGTCTTTGCCTGCATCGGCGATGATTGTCACTAAGTTGTGAAACATGTCATAACAATCTCTTGACACTCGATTCATCCATGTTTTTAGCTTTCGTTTCTGTCCGTTGATCTTGTCTGCAATTGTAAGACATGAAGCCATCCTTCCCTGCATGGAGGTGTTGAGATCGTTAAAGATGGCAAAGATATCTGTCATATAAGCCAGCTTGGCTATCCAATCCACATCTCGGAACAATTGTGACCAATTTTGGTTTTTGTCCTGAAGAAACTCGGCAAGCTCGTTTCGGACCTCGAATACTCCTGACAGGACTTTTCCCCTCGATAACCAACAACGTACATCGGCATGCAATAGGAGCTGTTTATGATCAGCTCCCATATCATCACATAATGCAGCGAATAGTCTCGAATTTAAAGCATTTGCCTTTATATGGTTCACAATTTTTACAACCTCGCTGAGCACACTGTTTAGTTCTGTTGACATTTTTTTTTGTTGCGTGACTTTCCCGGTGAAAGAAGCAGTGCATCGACTTGCATTTGGGTGAGAGCGCCTTAATCTGGGTAACCACTCCAGAATGCCATCCTGTCATTGCGGCGGCACCATCAGAACATACACCTACACGAAACTTGAAATCAAACCCACATGTGTTAATGATGTAGTTGCTTACAGTCTTGAACACTTCAGAACTAGTTGCTTTTGTTGGTAGTGAAGCAGAAAACAAAAACTCATCCTTCAAATCACCCTCATGTTCAAAGCACACATACACCATCAGTATTGCCATATTAGCAACGTCCGTACTTTCATCAAGCTGTGAAGAAAAGTACTTTGCCAATTTAATCTGTCCTATGAGCTGATCTTCCATATCGTGAGCCAGATTGTGAATTTGCCGAGCTATAGTGTCATTTGAAAGTTGCACCTGAGCCACTTTCTTTGCCGCCAGCTCGCCCAGCATTTCCATGCAGACGTCTTTAATACAGCCGATCACTAGTGTCTCACCGATTGTGTATGGCTTTTTAGCTTTAGCAATGCAAAGCGCTACTTTATAAGAAGCTTGCAAAGCAGAAGTATTTGTGTGACACTTCAAGATCTGTTTTTGACAGCCTTTTAAATCAACATGCTTTCTTTTGAAGAACTCTTTTGGCTTTGAACTGATTTCATTATGTTTTGTATTTAAATGCCTCTTACACTTTGACGGCTTCATTGCGTCATTAGCCAACACATCGCCACAAATAACACACTGCGGTTTTGGCACTCCACCATTATTCGTGGCTACACAATCGAACTGATTGTATGAGGAGTTATATTTCCGAGTAAAGCTAGTACGAATTCTTTTTGTTGATTCTGAATTCCTTGCATGTTCAGCAACCGGATGGCTCTGCTTGATAAATACGTTGATTAGGCCTTTCTTCGCCATCTGTAAATTAGGTATAAAAATAATTACTATAAATTCCTTTACCCTCGTATATACTTAATTTATGATATTAGGATAAAAGCCAAATAAATGCAGTGGGAATGCTTTTATTGAGAAATATGTGCGGGAGAACATTGATTAACAGGGTAAGTAATGTTAGGATAAGAAGATACTATAAATTTTAAAATTAAATTGCAAACAGGATAATAATTGGAAAGTTAAGATGGTTTGAACATATGGAAAGAATGAATAATGAACGTCAAAAATAAGATTTACCTGTCTGAAAGATATGAAGTGAGAAAGCGAGGAATTTCAAGAACTTCTTGGCAGAAACACATAGGCTTGATTCTAGAAGAGGGGAAGGCTATAAATAAGGACAATGAGAGCGTGTATGAAATGATACATGGATATGGAGGAAGCACATGGGATCTTTTCTGGGGGAACGAACACACACACGCTCTCTCTCTCTCTCCCTCTCTCCTGCCTCTGCCGGTTGATGTTTATAGTTACCAATCTGTTGTAGCTTGAGTCAATCTAATGCTCAGTTAGATGGAGCATGAGTGAGGAGCTGGGCTCTTGTTGGTCGCGATTTGATGCTCCGAGGCTTTGCAGAACAGAACCCAGAGTTCCATAGCAAAACACCCCAGCTTTATAGTTGTAAATTCCCATTTGAGTCCATGCATTTTGCAATGTCATCCTGTAATCATAAGTCCTTAAGTGGTGTTAATCTTGGGGTTTTCTGCTGTTATCGTTTGATGGTTATTGTTGGGCTTCCCATCGTTATCTCCTATTTGTTGTCTCGCGTTCGGGGGCGCCTGCCTGTCCTCTGAGGTCATCAATGCTGCTAACATGTTTATCATCTGATACAATGGATGTTTTCTTATTGTCTCCTGGTCTTTCCAAGTCTCTCACTTTTTCTTGACCATCTGGACGTTTGTGATGGCTTTCACACCTTATCTTTTCCTGATGCGTTCATTCCTCATTCACACAAACAGTCTCTCACAGAAACCTTCAAACATATACAGACAGCAGTATTTTATATTCAGCAGAATACATTATAAGATTTAAAAGCAGCAAAGAATCCTGTGGCACCTTATAGACTAACAGACGTTTTGGAGCATGAGCTTTCGTGGGTGAATACCCACTTCCTCAGATGCATCTGAGGAAGTGGATATTCACCCACGAAAGCTCATGCTCCAAAACGTCTGTTAGTCTATAAGGTGCCACAGGATTCTTTGCTGCTTTTACAGATCCAGACTAACACGGCTACCCTCTGATACTATTATAAGATTTAGCAAGGCTCGATTTACAACTAAAACAATTCACATTAGCTCTTCAGATCCTCAATATTTCTCTAATCTATTTATCATGGACACAATACAAAATTCTGTCTCTTACTAACTAAACTTTATAACAAGTCCTAATTGTAATGCATATTGGAAACAGAATCCCAGTCTCAGACGGTCATTCCTTTCTTTTATGTGGCTGGCAGAATGAAATCAAAGTTTATATCAATTCTTATAGTACAATTATAAAATCCTACTCCTACAAGGACTTTCTATTTGGGTATAGGTGTGTGGCGCTCAATTGTCTCTATCTACTTTGTAAGGGATATGGTGGGATCAGATAGAAACTAATTATTAAAATTTATATTATTATTAGTACTTACATTCTCAGATCAGTGGGTTCGGACAGTGTCTCAAATGACAAACGCACAGAGATCCGTATGAGGTTCTCTATTGAACTTCTCGATGGTAACTGCTGGTGGGGCGGGGTCTTTATATGCGAAGGAGTGGGGTAAGCGCTCACTCGCATGTCTCATGCAAACCATGCTGTAGCGCTATGGCATAATTATCAATATTATAATACGTGCTTCTGAAAACAGTATTATTTAATATTGTCAACTTTTATCGACTGATAATTATTCTTGGTGGAATTACAGTGTGATTTTAAAATTATACTATTTCTCTCTCTCTTTCCTGGAAACTCGTCGCGGACCAGCAGCCAATGGCTCGTGGACCGGCACCAGTCCATGGACCACCACTTTGAATAGCACTGTTTTACAGGATAAATGTCTAGAGGGAGCTCTCTGAAGACTCAGAGGGCAGTTTGGTGACCACCTCCTAAATCAATGGGAATTAAGTGCCAAACTGCCCTTTGTGCCTTTGAAAATCTCCCGCATAAACGTACTAAGTCTCTGAAAATCGCTATGATGTATTCTAAGTGCGGTAAATTTTATTTCTATTATATAGATAGAGAAGTTGACTTATGCCACGTCCACCCTGCAAACTTTGATTGATGCATGTTATGTCAGCATACACCCACTGATACTTGTATATTGCTTGGGTGCATGCGTTCTTTACTGATTACATTGGAGTTGCACGTACTCACTAGCAATGCTTGTGTTGATGCAAAGTGTTGTGGTGTCTCAGTGTGCCACACACCACCATCTGGTGCATTACCTTTTGGGGAATTTTCACAATGTGTTGTGGGGTAGAAAAGAATAGCACAGGGATCTCTGGAAGCATGCAACTTTCCCCATTCGATAATGCCATCCATATCCCATAATTTTCCTGCCTTTTTAAAAATTCCGCAAGCCCAAGTTGCACTTTTCAATGTCTGCCATTTCTGACAGATGTGTCAAGCCACAACTCAGTGCTGTTCTCACGGATGGAGCAAATACAGGACACATGATTCTCATGTATTTGCAGACCTGCAGGAAGTAGTGCAACAGTGGGGGACATGACTGTTTGTTTTTCAAGGACAGTTTGGTGAGGGAACAGTGAAAAATAATTCAAGGTTGTTGGTGGCTATCATGGAGCAGCTGAGGGTGGTAGGACTCAGGCCTGGTCTACTCTACGCATTTAAACTGATTTTTAGCAGCGTTAAATCGATTTAAAGCTGTACCCGTCCACACAACGAGGCCCTTTATATCGATATAAAGGGCTCTTTAAATCGGTTTCTGTACTCCTCCTCAACGAGAGGAGTAGCGCTAAAATCGGTATTACCATATCGGATTAGGGTTAGTGTGGCCGCAAATCGACAGTATTGGCCTCTGGGCGGTATCCCACAGTGCGCCACTGTGACCGCTCTGGACAGCAATCTGAACTCAAATGCAATGGCCAGGTAGACAGGAAAAGCCCTGTGAACTTTTGAATTTCATTTCCTGTTTGTCCAGCTTGGAGCTCTGATCAGCATGAGTGGTGATGCAGTCCCAAATCCAAAAAGAGCTCTAGCATGGACTGTATGGGAGATACTGGATCTGATCACTATATGGGGAGACAAATCTGTTCTATCAGAGCTCCGTTATAGAAGACGAAATGCCAAAGCATTTGAAAAAAATCTCCAGGCTATGATGCAGAGTCCACAGCACAGTGCTGCGTGACATGCATAACGGAAAGCCAAAGAATCAAATGGATGCTTGTGGAGGGAGGGAGGGGGTGCCGAGGAATCCAGCTATCCCAGAGTCCCTGCAGACTCCGAAAATCATTTGCATTCTTGGCTGAGCTCCCAATGCCTGTAGGGTAAAACACATTGTCCGGGGTGGTTCAGGGTCTGTCTCGTCAATTTACCACCCATCCCCCTCCGTGATAGAAAAGGGGGAAAAATCATTTCTTGACGGTTTTATATGCCACCCTATGTATACTGCATGCTGCTGGTAGACACGGTGCTGCAGCAGTAAACAGTAGCATCCTCTCTCCTCCCCTCCCTGGTGGCAGACGGTACAGTGCAGTAGGACTGATAGCCGTCCTGGTCATGAGCCCGTGAGTGCTCCTGGCTGCCCTCAGGTGAGGCCGGCCGGGGGCGCCTGGGTGAAAATAGGAATGATTCCCGGTCATTCCCAGTAGATGGTACAGAATGGCTGGTAACCGTCCTCATCATAGCAACTGGGGGCTGAGCTCCATCAGCCCCCTCCCTTTCATGTGTAAAGAAAAGATTCTGTACTGCCTGGACTATCATAGCAGCGGGATGCTTGGCTCCTCTCCCTCACACCATTTAATGTCCTGTCTGGACTATCATAGCAGCTGGAGGCTGCCTCCCCCCCATTTTATCTCAGTAACAAGTCAGTGTTTCTTATTCCTGCATTCTTTATTACTTCATCACACAAATGTGGGGGACACTGCCACGGTGGCCCAGGAAGGTTTGGGGAGGAGGGAAGCAATGGGTGGGGTTGTTGCAGGAACACCCCCTAGAATGGCATGCAGCTCATCATTTCTGCGGGATCTGACGCGGAGCGGCTGTGCTCTCTAGTTCTCTGATATACTGGTTCTCTAGTACACATGCCTCATATTCTAGGCAGGACTGACTCTATTTTTAGATACCATAAAGAAGGGATTGACTCGGGGAGTCATTCCCATTTTTGTCTTTGCGCCCCCGGCCGACTTCAGCCAGGGGCACCCATGACAGCAGCAGACGGTACAGAACGACAGATAATGGTCATCTCATTGCCAATTTACAGTGGCGCAGCAGATGGTACAGAACGACTGATAACCATCTCTGCTGTCATGCAAAGGCAAATGAATGCTATTGTGTAGCACTGCAGTACCGCCTCTGTCAGCGGCATCCAGTACACATACGATGACAGTAAAAAAAACCTGAACGGGCTCCATGGTTGCTGTGCTATGGCGTCTGCCAGGGCAATCCAGGGAAAAAGGGCACAAAATGATTGTCTGCCGTTGCTTTCCCGGAGGAAGGAATGACTGATGACACTTACCCAGAACCACCCGCGACAATGATTTTTGCCCTATCAGGCACTGAGATCTCAACCCAGAATTCCAAGGGGTGGGGGAGACTGCGGGAACTATGGGATAGCTACGGAATAGCTACCCACAGTGCAACGCTCCAGAAATCGACGCTAGCCTCGGACCATGGACGCACACCACTGAATTAATGTGCTTGGTGTGGCCGCGTGCACTCAACTTTATACAATCTGTTTTACAAAACCGGTTTATGTAAAATCGGAATAATCCCGTAGTGTAGACGTACCCTCAGTTTCTTGGCCAGAGAAATGAGCACGGATTGGTGCGATTGCGTCAAAATCAGGGTGGATTTGGTTTAAAACACTAGTCAGGAAGGCTCGATTTAATCATGGATTTCTACATAAAAGTGCTTTCTTGGTGGTGGTGGTTGTTCTTCACAACTCAGAGATAGATGTAGGTTTTGTTTTTGAAGGTACACACTATACATTTTTAAAGTGATTTTCTTTTGAAAACTTTTCAGATGAGTTTTACAGCTATATCAGAAAATGAATTGATGGATTGGTTATTTCATTTACCAAAGGTAATTGAAGCAGATATTTATGAAGTCATTGGGAGGTGAACTACCTCCAATTCAACAGGTCAGTCACTAAGGGTATGTCTAGGCTACCCACCGGATCGGTGGGTAGTGATTGCTCTATCGGGGATCGATGTATTGTGTCTTGTCTAGGACGAGGAGGGTTGGTTCATGTCTGCTGATTTTGAGCATCCAGATACCAGGGCTATAAGAAGAACTCAGCGGGAGCTATATGGCTACTGGAGGCTTTGAAAGATGATTTTAATAGTGAGCCACAGTAATATGTGTAGCTGTAGTGTGTGCTGCCTGGCATTGTGTATGTGGTTTTTTTCAATTTTGCATCCCGATATGAATCTTGTAACAAGTGCCGTATATGTAGTCATATAACATTGCAAATGCATCTATTGCTATTACATGTGAATGATGTCAGCCCCAGCCAGCAGATGTTGTGAACTAATAATATGACTTAAGTTTCCATAAATGGGCTTTTATTCCAAAACAATGCAAACAGACATATTTATAACTGAACGAAACCTTATAAATACAGGAAAAATAATCATAAACACACACTGACCTGTGAGAGACATGACTGGTGTATGTGCGGCTATGACTGCCTGTACTTTCCCATGGGGTAGAATGGTAGGGGAAGTGTAGCATCCTTGGACGCCATGTGTGTTCGTGTTCTAGAATGCAGTTCCTATGGGCTGTAGAGGGGGAGGCAAGCATGGGTCTGTTGAGTCTGAAGGTCAGCAAACGTCTCCAGCCTGTCTGTCTGCCTCTTGAGAAGTGCTAGCATCTTCTGCTGCCTGTCTCTCTCCTTTTGCTTTGCTTTGCTGCTCTCTGTTCATTCTGTCTGCCACAGTGATTCCCCAAGTCCTGTGCTTGATATCTGAAGCATCAGAGGCTTGCAGGATCTCTTGGAACATGTCATCCCAGGTCCTCTTCCTTCTCCTCCTTATCTGTCTGAACCTCTCGATTGGTGTGGATGGAGAGACCCTCAAGGCCACATTTCCAGCTACAAAAGATACAGTGCACAGAGGTACTATTGTGAGCGTATTCACAAGATAAATGGAAACTTGATATACTGAACTCACACCCCCTGATCCACACATGTTACAAACATTACATTCTCACTTCTTGGGATTCATCGAGCATGGCAGCAGTCCCAGCCATGGTGAATATCCCCCAGGGGACGGGGGTGAGTTGGGATAATAAGGGGGTAGCATATGTGGATAGGGCAATTGAACTGAATACTGGCATCGTTTTCCACAGGCGGTGGTGATTTTAGCTGATATCTCACTCTTGAGGGTAATGGAGGCTGAAAAGGAACAGCTCCTACACATGTCCAGCTGCAGGCTGAGTCCGCATGCTACTAGCCTGTGTGCTGCAATGGTGCTTGCTGAAGTAATTGCGGAATAGCATGTGAAGGTCTCTTACCACAGTGGAAGAAATAAGACAGCCCTCCTCAGAAACCTTCAGCAGAGGATTGCGGACTATCGCCAGGAAAGAGGAAGAGGAAAGTTTCCTCAAGATCGCTATGGAGGGTTCATGGGACATCTCTGTACACACAAACTGTTCCCCTAAGCCTAAGTGTACTAGGGACTGAGAAGCAGATAGCAACTCTACCTCTATTTGTTATTTCACTACTACTTCTCGCATCATTAAAAAAGTAAATGAACAGATTTGTCCCTGCAATATCAAAGCAAACTGCATACTTACTGGAGGTTCCTTCCCTGGCATCATGCTCTCCCGTGCTGGAATGTAGGGTCTGGCTCGACTGCTCTAGAGTAAGAATAACAATTCCTGGCTCATTGCACCGCTGGATCCCCTGGTCGCCTGTCCCCCATAGTTGTCATCCTCCTCTTTCTTATCCAATACCACCTCCTCACTGTTCACTCTGGGGGCCTGTGACTCTGAGTCCTCCAAAGTATCCATGGAGCTCTTGGGGGTAGTGGTGGGATCTCTGCCGAGGATGGCATGCAGTTCTTTGTAAAAGCGGCATGTCTGCGGCTCCGCACTAGAGCAACTTGTACACCTGCTGCTGCTCCTTGGCTTTCACGTGGCACTGTTGCGGGTCCCTCTTGTAGCCCTTCTCCCCCATGCTCCGAGCAATCTGCTCATAGATATTGATGTTTCTACAGTTGGATTGGCGCTGTGCCTGCACAACCTCTTCTCTCCATAGACCCAGGAGATCCATCACCTCCTGTGTAATCCAGGCAGAAGTGCATCTGCAGCCTGTAGTCAGCATGGTCATCTGGGCAGTTGCTAGGTGTGCTCTCCATGCCGAGCAAACAGGAAATGGAACTTCAAAAATTTGTGGGGATTTGCAGAGGGAGGCGTGTATACAACACTGTATCTGGCTGCCAGGCAGCAGAGTTCAAAATGGTGACCACCATGGTCAGATAGGGCATTGTGGGACACGACCTGGAGGCCATTAAAGTCGACATTAGTAACGCAATGTCTACACTGACGCTGCATTGACCTAAGTGCTATGCCTCTCACAGAGGTGGAGTTATGTTGGTGTAGTGGGCGATTTAAATCGGCGGGAGCAACATTTTAGTGTAGACACTTAGAGTTAGGTTGACATAAGTTGCCTTATGTTGACATAACTTTGTAGTGTAGACCAGGTGTCAGAGAATTCTCTAGTCTTTAATTAAACTCAGGAAGACTTCATAAGTGTGGTTTTAAAATTCTTGCCATGTATTGACAGTCTTGTCTGGCTTGGGAGGGAAGTGTGTGGTTTCCAGATGACTTAGTGTAGATAAAAACTTGCTGTCAAATAATTGGAATTCTGTGTTGGAAAGTGCATGCTCTTTTCCTGCTGAAAAAGAGGAATCTTCTTACTCACTTCCACCAAACCAGATAAAAGTGAATTCTGTTCTCTTTCCATCAGGTTGATAAACAAATCACAGTCTAGATCTTTTCAGGCCACCTTTTTCCTAAAAGTTTTCATCCTAACAATGTTCCCATGTTCTTCTCTGTCTATTTGATTGGTAAGAGCATATTTGAACTGTCCACTATTCCTTTTGTCCAATGCCTAGCACTATGGACCGAAAGACTACTGTGTATGCTCAACCTGTGGAGCTTTCTTTGGCTACTTTACTGTCAACCCTAACTGAGCTAAGATTAATTTAGCCACTGTTTCTAGTACCAATATGTGCTTGACTACAATTTAGTATTGTTAAATTGGATACACACAGTGTTATGATTTTACAGTCCATCCTGCACAGAGCAATCTTAGTTTATAAAATTAAATTGAATTTTATTTTATAAAATTAATTAGTATATATCCTAATGGTCTGCTGCCCGTGAATCAGTTATTGAAAGTCAAGATGAAAAACCTTACTAGCACATCTGCTTCCCTCACACCTAAATTTGGTTCATCAATCACCTTTTTCTTTTTTTGTAGGCAGCATCATTTGAGGCAAGCATTGGAACAGCAGCTGGGCATGGATTTCTCTCCTCTTGCCCCTTTAGTCTTGGACATATTTTTATGGACTAAATTCCAAAATGGACCAGCAGAAATTGTTTTGAGACAATACCACAATGCTCCAAACTTAACAATACTTAGGAAGTTTCTTTGAGAAACTCAGTTTTTAAAGAAGATTGAACTCTGCATCACTCCTAAGTTATTATTTTATTCAAACCAAATATAGCTACAAATTTCTATGCATTGTATTGTCCACCTGCCTCAGATCTATAACTCTCTAGGTTATTTTGGACTGAGATTTAAATCTCGGCTCAGTCAGGACATGGTGTTCCAACTTTCAGTTGTTGGAACATGACCCTGGGTTTGCTCTTTAGAATGTCTACTTGATGTATAATTAAATATGGAAACGCTTATAGCTCTTGTAGTTCGGTATGTAATTATTGTTTGCCTATGTAAATTGGATTACTTAAATTGTCATTGGTTGTTTTATACTTCAGTTAAGAGGAGTATGTAAGGACGTTTATATTATAAAAGAAATTGCATTACCCGTGATACTCTTACGTGGCTTGATTCGATTTAGGCATTAGAATTTATATTGGTGTAAATTAAGACTTGCATGTTACTCTGTCTTACTCATCCTTGTCGAATGTAATAGGGGAATTTACTGTTTGTAACTTGAACAAAAATACTTTACAAATTAAAAATACTGTTGCTATTTTAAATGTTTATCAACTCATTTTAAATACATAAAACATTTTAAAAAGCATTACATTTTAGTAAACCTACTATATAGAAGATACAATATTAATCTCTTCACTTCTCATATGAAATTATATAATTTCCTTTCACCTCTATGTAAACTATCAAGTTTTTTTTTAAAATAGCAGTGTTCTTTTATGATCTGTTTTCTGTGCTTGCCTAACCCGTTAGTGATGCCACATTCTTGTCTTTGTTATAGCATAACCGTCATGGAAGGTATTTTGATGTAATGAACATCTAAGTTATGGGCATCGCTGAATGAATCTGGCAAGATGAGAAGGCTGGTTTAAAAATAAATTTGTAAAAGGAAGTTTTAGCTTTTGCACATTGTCTTACTTGTTGCAGTGTATTTATACAAAAATGAATGTGCTTGGTGTTTTGGATGGTTGTGTTTTACTAAGTCTAAATACACAGATCTTGAAAATCTGCAGCAACTGGAGAGCAAGTATAAAAAGTATATGGCAGATAAATGCTGATTTGATAATATGTATGATCATAAATGTAACTGCTTACAACTTTGCCCAGCAAATGACATCAGGGTCCACCACATACATGGCACATCTGTGATGTGGTTTTTAGTGGACGTTCAAAGAAAATATTTTTGCAGAGGGCTTGCTTTGCAAGATTTATATAAATGGCTTCCAGTAAAGGGGTTTTGTATAATGTATCTTTTAAACTTTTCATATTTTTAGCAGACAGGGTAATATATAAAATGGAAGACTGCATAACTGCCGTTTGTATTTTTAACTGGTCAAGAATGAATGTTCCAGCCATCTCAAACCGGATTTAACACCTACTTAGAATATTAATGAAGTGAAGGAATGAGGGTTATAGGGTAGAAGCGGGGGAGGGGAAGAGTGTATGCAAAGAAAAAATTAATTACGTCAATGGTTTGGTGGTGTTGATTCAATCTAATTTCTTCTTATTGAGCCTTGTTTTTTCACACCATCAGTAAGCAGTTAATGGATTTTGAGTTTTAAAATATATAAAGGGTTTAATATAATAGCTATCTCCCACAGTTTTCGCTCAAAGTATGTATATGATTTTGGCTTGAGAAGAGGGTCTGTGATTGGAAGATTAAATTTGTACTTTTCATATATAAGATTCTTCTGCTCTTAGCTCTCTGGGATACTTTTCTCCTGGTTCCTAGCACTTAGACACAAGTAGTGTAGAAACATGTCTTTTCCCCCTTTGATTAAGAGATATTGGGACTGATAGTTAGCTGGTATAAATCTGCATGGCTCCATTGGATTTATCATGATTTATGGCAGCCGAGCTTCTGATCCATATATTTAAACATTTTTTTAAAAAGCTCATTTCCAGTTCTGTGGATGGTGGTCCCATTAGGGATGAAATCACTGTTTTGAGTTGTAATCTGTTTCTCTTCAACTTGATGCGCTTCTTAAAGAGCGTAGTAGTCTGTTGAACAGAAGAAGTTTGGATACTTTATGCATGTTTAGCAGACACTTCAGCATATTCCCATAATCCTACAGAACACCAGACTGTAAAAGAAGCAGAAGTTGATCCCTTGGATGTTCTTGACACCCATTTCCTCTGTTTCCCAATGTGTGCTCTGTACTGGACTGACTTCTCCAAAGTCTGTGGTTGGCTGATGGGATCTATTTAAAATGACTTGAGTATTTTTTGCTTCACTGCACAGAGGTATTTCCTCTGCCCCTCCCATTATTTTGAGAGACTATAGTAGATCTTTCCATCCTCTGTATATAGATAACACATCCCATCCCAATCTGGGGCAAATTAAGCTTTCTGGCTGTCTTGTATTTGATTCCTCTTATTACAGAATTCTAAATTAAAATTTTGCTATACCAGCTTTGATTAATTGAAGAACTTTAGATTCCTAATATCACTTTTGTGATTTTTTTGAATGACAGCTGAACAAAATTACTTAGTCTTCTGAAAGATTGTTCTATTGTTTACAGATCAACCCTGTCTCTCATAGGAGTTTGACTGACACAGTGTGTACATAGATCTCAGTGATATTTTAAATTGGGTAGAATGCAGGTTAGTATTGTAAAAGTTAATAGCACATTGTCCCTGAATGTTGCATTATGAGATTTTTATAATCATATACTCAAATTCTTGATTGAAATAAGCACAGAGAAATCTAGTTTTTTTTTAAAATGTCTGCAAATCTACCATGCATGAATAGGGGTCTTTTTCTATAAAATCTTTCAATAGCTGCATAATCTGTAGAGCAAGTTTCAGTGCTTATGCATTAATGAAAAGTACTCCTGAAAAATGTTCTGAACCTGTCTTGGTAAACCCATAATAGGGAACAATCTAGATTTCCGTGTTGGGATGGGAAACCCAATTTTCCAAACAGTGGGCTTATTATGCAAGATCTAAAAAGGCTAAATATGTAGTCACGAGGAGAATTTAAGTTATAAATGAATTAAGAACAAATTGTATACATATCACACACACCTATTTGGTAAAAATGTCTCTTAGACTCCCTATTGGTTATGGATGGCCCTTAGTTGGATTTTTTTTTATTTAAATGTTATCAGATGCAATATTTCTCCTTGCCAGAACACCTACAAGATCTCTATCAAGCATTCTTACAACTACAGTACCCACCTGCAGAAATGAAGAAACAGATTGACAGAGCCAGAAAAGTACCCAGAAGTCACGTACTACAGGACAGGCCCAACAAAGAAAGTAACAGAATGCCACTAGCCGTCACCTTCAGCCCCCAACTAAAACCTCTCCAGCGCATCATCAAGGATCTACAACCTATCCTGAAGGACGATCCGTCACTCTCACAGATCTTGGGAGACAGGCCAGTCCTTGCTTACAGACAGCCCCCCAGCCTGAAGCAAATGCTCACCAGCAGCCACACACCACACAACAAAAGCACTAACCCAGGAACCTGTCCTTGCAACAAAGCCCGTTGCCAACTCTGCCCACATATCTATTAAGGGGACACCATCATAGGACCTAATTACATCAGCCACACTATCAGAGACTCGTTCACCTGCACATCTACCAATGTGGTATATGCTATCATGTGCTAGCAATGCCCCTCTGCCATGTAATTGGCCAAACTGGACAGTCTCTATGTAAAAGAATAAATGGACACACATCAAATGTCAAGAATATAACATTCAAAAACCAGTTGGAGAACACTTCATTCTCCCTGGTCACTCAATTACAGACCTGAAAGTCGCAATATTACAACAAAAAAAACTTCAAAAACAGACTCCAACGAGCGACTGCTGAATTGGAATTAATTTGCAAACTGGACACCATTAAATTAGGCTTGAATAAAGACTGGGAGTGGATGGGTCATTACGCAAATGAAAACTCTTTCCCCATGTTTGTTTCCCCCCCCCCACGTTCCTTATACCACCTTGTCAATTGTTGGAAGTGGGTCATCTTGATTATCACTACAAAAGGTTTTTTTTCTCCTACTGATAATAGCTCACCTTAACTGATCACTCTAGTTATAGTGTGTATGGTAACACGCATTTTTCCATGTTCTCTGTGAATGTATATATATCTTCCTACTGTATTTTCCACTGCATGCATGCAGTGAAGTGGGTTTTAGCCCATGAAATCTTATGCTCAAATAAATTTGCTAGTCTCTAAGGTGCCACAAGTACTCCTTGTTCTTTTTGCTGATACAAATTAACACGGGCTACCACTCTGAAACCTATATATTTATAGTTCTCTTACTTAAGACAGTTCTCTTTTGCCTCATCTTTAATTTTTATCATTAATGCCTAATCATTAATTTTGCCTCATCTCTACAGTTTCCAGATATCTTCTTCGTTTTTCCACTCCATGTGGATGTATCCTTGTGTTTCTGCAGTTCTGGGGGAATATATGCAGGATGATAGGGTATATAATGTTACTGGAATTGTTTCTGGGTATTCACATCGGCAAAAAAAGTCCAAATCTATTAAAAAAAAATTATTCATGCTAGTCTTATTTAAAGAATTTCAAACTACTGGATTACTGACAACATTACTAAAATGCAACCCTGGCTTTATCTTATTACAGTGCCGCCTCCCCAAACCTCAAAAATCTGTGAAGCAGTTTACTTCAAGAGAAGATTACTTGACAAGAATTTATTTAAAGGCAAAATGATACCTATGTGGCCCTTTTTTGCAGAAAAATAGGCTATTTTCGCTTGTATGGTCTTCTATATACTTTCCTGATCCAGAATGAGAAATATAGTAAATGTATTTATTGTGCATTTGTCAGCGATGTAAATTAAATAACCAGATAACTCACTATTTAGGTCAGTGGTACTCAGATGACGAAGTGGGTGTTCACCCACGAAAGATTATGCTCCAATGCTTCTGTTAGTCTATAAGGTGCCACAGGACTCTTTATCGCTTTTTACAGATCCAGACTAACAGATCTCTGGTTCAGGAGCCAAATTAGCAATCAATATTACTCGAGCCACAATAGTGTGAATTCATTGTTTCATTTACTATAGTACTATATATTCATATTTAAATATGGGCAGGGCCGGCTCCAGCCATTTCACCACCCGAAGCACAGCGGCACGCTGCGGTGGGCACTCTGCCACTCGCCAGTCCCGCGGCTTCGGTGGACCTCCCGCAGGCATCCCTGCGGAGGGTCCGCTGGTCCCACAGCTCCGGTGGACAGGCTTGCCTGCGGGAGGTCCACTGGAGCCGGCCCTGAATATGGGAAAGTGTGTGTGTGTGTGTTTGTGTGTATATGTATGTACACGGTGTATATAATATATATACACACCGTAATTATTCTCATAGCAAAATGACTGAACAAGTATTATTATTTTATCAACTACAATTGGTTAATAACCTAATAAACACAGCCTGATTGGTTAATAACTTAAATTGGTTAATAATTAATCACAGTGTTTTTAATATCATGTGCTGCAAAGAGCCGCAGGAGACGCATTAAAAAGCCATTTGCGGCTCATGAGCCTCAGTCTGAGTATCACTGGTTCTAGATAAAGGGTAGGTATTTTGTGTGACTATATTAAGTAGAAGTTCATAGTGTGAAAATGTTGATATAGATAACTTTACAGCTCCCAAGTAGCAGGAAAATGACTGTGCGTATTTTAGGAAGTGAGTTCACAGTACTAGCAGAGGAAGTGGTGAGAGAGGGAGAAGAGGGTAAAGCGGATGTAAGTATGAAAACTTACTTTAAGAAAATTTTGAAGAATCTGGTTTCTGTAAATTCCATAGTCTTGCATCTGCTTAGACAAATTTGTAGGGTTTTACAGTAGACTTACTAAACTATACACCTCATGGACTCCTGCTACTTTTCATCGGTGATTTAATATCAAGGATTGCAGTGAAATTTCATGTGAATAAAACCTTATTACACCTCTACCTCGATATAACACAACCCGATATATAACACAAATTCGGATATAACGCGGTAAAGCAGTGCTCCGGGGGGATGGGGCTGTGCACTCCAGTCGATCAAAGCAAGTTTGATATAACACAGTTTCACCTATAATGCAGTAAGAATTTTTTGGCTCCTGAGGACAGCGTTATATCGAGGTAGAGGTGTGTTTTAAAAGTATACTTATAGTGTATGATGCAATATTAGCTTAAATAATAGAACTTCATTTCTTAAATGAACAAAACACATGTATGCAGTGGCGATGTAGCCGTGTTGGTCACAGGATATTAGAGACACAATGTGGGTGAGGTAATAACTTTCATTGGACCAACTTCTGTTGGTGAGAGACAAGCTTTCGAACTACAGAGCTCTTTTGGTCTGGGAAAGATACTGTCACTGTCACAGCTAAATACAAGATTGAACAGAAATTTTAGCATAAGTAGTCAGCACATACTCTAAGGAACCATTCAAGGTGAAGAGGCTCCTTAACACCCTTGTGGTCATAGGACAAAAGGGAGGTTAGTGGGTTACAGATTGTTGTAATGAGCCTTAAGTCCAGTGTCTTTATTTGACCATGATATTTAGTGTCTAGCAAAGTTATGAATTTAAGCTCCCAGGCTCATCTTCTGAAAGCGTTGTGCAGGTTTCCTTTGAGGATGAGGACTGATAGGTCAGATATAGAGTAATGGCTATGTGAAGTGTTCACCCACAGGTGATGTGGTTTTTGTATTTTGTCATTTTCCTGTGTGAATTAATTTGAGAGGATACTGATTGTTTGGCTTCACCCACATAGTTGTTGGGGCATGTAGTTCTCTAAAACATATATAATTTATTAACCTTGCTTTTTGGTGTTTTGCTCATTTGCTGATTTGAAAAATTTGGGTAACTCAGAATGGGTTTCCTACATGTAAATATTATCATGGTTCTAAGTTGCATTAGGGTCCAAGTCTGAAAGGTGGTGTGTGCTCTCTTGGAAGGACCTGGGTTCCTTAAACTCCTACTGGTTTTAATAGAAATTCAAGGAACCGAACCCCTCATAGAGAGCTGTCTCTGAAAGTAACTTTTCATAAAATCTATGCTCTGAAAGTAACTTTTAGATGACCATTGACTTTAACTTTTGCCTAAAACTTCCTGATTGGTTCAAAAACTTGTTTGATTTAGAGCCTAATGCTTTCTGATATTTTCTAAACCAAACTTGGTTTTTAATGTGTGGTATGTTTAGAAATATTTATTTAATTTACGTTCCTATTATGCTAGTAATTATCTAAACCATATATAAAAGGTGTACCAGAAATACTCTTTTCTCGCTGAGACTATACATTTACTCTACCTCACTAAGTAAAACCTTCATGATGTTTACCCACTTTTTTTTTATACAAAATATATATAGAAAACATTTTGATTACATAACTGTTGTGAGGACAGTAAGCATGCACTGAGTTTTATAAACGGATTCAGTCTATACTACAAGAATTTAAGAGATCCCATGAAATTTTTTATAAGAGCAGGTATCTGCACTGGCGGCCTTGGCCAAATTTCCCCCGTTCTACTATGGTGCAGTGTGTGCTGTACATACATTAGTTCGTTGCTCCACTACATATCGGAGGTGTCTGCATATTTGGTGATGTATGGTTATATAGTAGTTGTAAAAACACTTGGTGTTCTTTGGGTTGTAAGATGCTGAATAAAATGCAAACTCTGATTCTTTACAGATCTAAAGCAGTTTTATATGTAGTAGTGAATATATTGCAATTATATTAGCTGCTGTTTTGCTTCCGCCTGCCTCAAACCTGATTGAATGTTTGCTATATGCTGTGAAGTGCGCGCGCGCGTGTGTGTGTGAGAGAGATAAGTATACCTCTATTATTTGTTTGTATATGGTAATATCCAAGATATTCAAGAAGAGATGATCGCTGTACTGAGATGCTTACTGGGTAAGGATCTTGTTTTCCATGTGGAATTAGTATGGCAGTAACCTGTGAATAGTGTGTGAATAATTTTATTTCCCATAGGGTGTTTGTTGTAATATCTAGTTTAAATTATCTCTTGGCATGTTACCTCTAAACAGAATGGATGGAATAAATATTAACTTAGTTAGATAGAAGTAAGAAAAGTCTGAGATCCTGCACTTGAAGAAAATGGATTGCATGGAAATGTCCACTTGATCCTAAGTTTTATTAATTTTTTCTCTCCTCCCCATATAAGGAGAGTTCCAGAAGAAGATGAGAAACTTACTGAGAGTCCTTGCCCATAAGCTTTGGGAGATATTTTCTTTCAGACCTGGTATTATTTTTTGTGGGTTTATGGTAATATACAAGAACCTCTGACAGGACTGGGGTTTTATTGTGCTAGGCTCTGTACAAATGTGTACAATGCTGTGGATGTCTTGACAATTCAAGGCAATTTGGTCATAGTTGAAATAGCAAGAACAGGCAAGGCTAAGCCCCACTTGTGCTCTGTAATAGCCAATATGGATTTGTCAAGAACAGTTCATGCCAAACGAACCTAATTTCCTTTCTTTGACAGGGTTACTGATATAGTGGATGGGGGGAAGCAGTAGATGTGATCTCTTGAGAGTCCAGAGGGGAGGAGCAAAAATAGTAAAAGGTTTAGAAAACCTGACCTATGAGGAAAGGTTAAAAAAAGTGGGTATGTGTAGTCTTGAGAAGAAGCGAGGTTTGGAATAGGTGCATAGCCCAGCAAATGAAAATCTCCGTGGTCTATATGCCGGGATCACAAAACACAATTGCATATTTGATGAGCAGAATTTTCCATTAGACCATGAGTGAGAGCTGACCAGTATAGTTTTTTGAGAGATCTGCCTTATCTGGATCTTTCTCAGGTGCCACACCCACCAACTAATAATGCCTCTGTCTTCTCATGGAGTTGGAGGGAGGAACACTGTTGTGACTCCTTGGGAGATGCCCTTCTTGCCCTCTTGCCGTCAGGGTCTCTTTGTATGCCTTTCCTTCAAATCCACGGATCCGCAAAACCCTGCCAAAACTGAACCAAGAGAAAGCAGTGATAATGTTTCATAGTCCTGGCATGGTTGAGACAGATGTGGTCTAATGACTGACTTCTGCCCAAGGAGTCTGACTCTATAACCCATCCTAGTGTATCATCCTGGCACCTCAAGGCCTGACTCCTTGTTGAGTCTCGGACCTTGAGCAGGAATGTTCTCCTGAAGTCCAGTGGGTTCTGTGAAATAGCAGGAAACCTACTACATGAAGGACTTGCAAAAGTGCTATGCTTTCAGATCTGGCACACCTAGAGTGACCAGATAGCAAGGGTGAAAAATCGGGACGGGGTGGGGAGTAATAGGCACTTATATAAGACAAAGCCGCAAATATCGGGACTGTCCCTATAAAATCGGGTCATCTGGTCACCCTAGGTGCACCTAGTGCTCCATATTGACTACTGATTCTCCCCTGGTGTCTATCTTCAGTTACCTGCTAAACCTGAAATTGCTGGGACTGTCCCTGAGCTCTGTCATGGTTCACTTAGCTGCCATCACCCCATTCCATTTGCCAAGTGAAGGTTTCTTGGTCTTCATGTGTCCTATGACAGCAAGATTCCTTAAGGACCTCCACTGTGAGACCCTACCTTACCTGGGACCTCAATTTAGTGCTTAAGGCATAAAGAGGACCTCTCTTTGAGCCCATGGCACTACTCCATTTGTCCATCAAGACTTTATTCTTTGGCCAGAAGGGGAGGGGAACTAGAAGCCCTCATGGCTGATTGGCTGTGACATTACCCCGAGTACAGTTTGGACTGATGAACAGCTGTGTCCCCTTAATTCTCCAACCTGGGGTGCCTTTTACATTGCTTCATTTCCTCTCTCTCAGCCTCCAGCATGTAAGTTACTCCTATTTATATTGTATGAGTGCTATAGCCAGCTACCCTTGAATTACACTGCAGAGCAACACCAGGAAATGACAAGTCCCAGACTTTCCCCCAGAAATGTAAGTCTTGTACTGCCCGGCTCTCCCCTGGACAATACATGCTCAAATAAAGTCTGTCATTTTATTAGTAGAAAATATGCACAAATCCAAACACTTCAGGCCAAACGCACTGATTTAGATAATACAATAAAACAAGTTTATTAAGTACAAAAGAGATTTTAAGTGACTACAAGTAATGAGGCATAAAAGTAATAATTGGTTAAAAGAAAATAAAAGTAAAATACAACTAATGCCTAATTTAATAAGCTAAATGAATTCAAAGCAAATGTCTCTTTCATCGTGTTACAGCAATCTTATTGTCTGAATTCTTTTCAGTCAGGATCTCTTCCTCAGTCCAGAGCTGTTGTCTTTGTTCTTCAAGTGTTGTCAATGCCCTCAATAGAGAGAAAAGGAGCAATCATTTGGGGCATCTCCTTTCTCCTCTTATAGTTCTTCCTCTTCTTTGAGAATCATCTCCAGCTGAGGTTCAGAGACAGAGGGTCTGTGTGGATGGGAACCCCCAGCTGTTTTTGTCAAGACGTAGATTTTCACCCACATTCTCTTCTCTGCCAAAGAACGGCCGCTTAGCCAAGTGATGGTCTGTTTCAGTGTTCTTCGTTGCAAGGCTCGTGGGGCAGTGGTAGATCCCATCAATCCTAAGTGCAGCTTGCCAAGTTCCCTCTAAGCTCTTCCGTGCAGCAGGCTATAAATAGCCGCACAGCAGCTCTAAAGGGCCACGCAGCAGGGACTTGTAGAGGAGAGAGGTAGGGGGGTGGGTGGGAACTGGGGAGGGGAGCAAGTTGGGACTTGCAGGGCTGCTGTGGGCCTCTCTCCCAGCCCCGGAGCTCCTGTACCACCTGCCAGCAGGGAGGTGAGAGGGCCCCTTCTCCTGGAGCTCCCTTCTCCTGGCAGCGGGGAGAGAGTCCTCTTCCCCCCAGAGCTCCAGTGCCACCTGCTGTCATCCAGAGAGGAGACCAATCTCCATACAGTGTATGGTGAAGCCTGGCTTTTTATCTTCACCAAACTAAGCCCTTCAGGGTTTTCCCCAGTCTTTTTCTTTCCTGAGGGGGTCACTTAGTCTTCTCTCAGAGACTAAGTGGGTGTTGGGGGGCGCATTTTGTCGTGGAACAAGTCCTTTGGGCTGCACCTCCCTCCTAGAGTCATTGCTCACTCCACGAAGGCTCATTCTACTTCCAGTGCTCTCCCTAGGAAGGTACCCATCAAGGACATTTGCAGGCAGTCACCTGCTCCTTCATTCACATGTTTTCACAGCATTATGCCTTACTCCATTCCTCCAGGATGGATGCAGCCTTTAGTGAAGCTGTTCTTCACTTTGTACTGGGTACACCTCCTCAGCATCCTGCTCAACATTAAGGCACTACTTGGGAATCTCCTCATGTGGAGCACCCATGGGAACAATAACTCAGGGAAGGAGAGGTTACTTACTTTGTACAAACCGGAGTTCTTTAAGATGTTTTGTCCAGTGAGTGCTCCACTACCTGCCTTCCTTTCCCCTCTGCTTTGAAGTTTTTAACCAGAGTCGGTGGTGGTTAAGGAACTGGCGTGGCACAGGTCTGCTCCTCCCTGTATGCTCTTGTACCAGAGCACGAGGACATGTATGGTGCAGGCATGGAGCCGCAGGCACTACTAGCAGAAAAGTCTGTGATTGAGAGCGTGCAGGTATGTGCACATTCTCATGTGGAGCACCAATAAGGACAAAACATCTCAGAATTCCAGTTACTGTGTAAGGTAAGTAACCGCTCCTTCTCCTTCTCCATCTCCACTGACAAAATAAATCTGCTTAATTGGCAGCAAGGGAGATTTAAATTAGATATTAGGAAAAGCTTCCTAACTAAAAGAATAGATAAATATTGGAATAGGTTACTGAGAGAGATCGTGTAATCCCCATCATTGGAGGTTTTTCAGAACATCTTAGACAACACTTGTCAGGGGTGGTCCTAGGTATACTTGGTCTTGTCTCAGTTGTGGGGGATGGATAGACGATCACTTCCATCCCTAAATTTCTATGATTAGTTTCTAGGCAAATTATCTGTTTTCTGAAACCTGTTTAGTTGATTCTTACAGAGTTTTGTTTGTGGTGTTTTTTTTTTTCCCCTAAGGATGTGGTAACAGAATCCACTCCAGTACGGTGCAGAAAGCTCAGTAACCCTGATATCTTTTCATCTACTGGGAAAACTAAACTCCATCGTCAGCTAAGTCAAGATGACTGCAAACTGCGTAGAGGTAGCCTGGCCAGCTCTCTGTCAGGTAAGCTGCTTTAAACACTACTCCTCTGATGATTGATCAACTACCAAATGCACGGTATTTTGTAAGAGTACGAAAACTGTCATAGGGTTGTTCAACATATCCTTTCTTCCAATGAAATCAAGGAACCATTAAGTGTTGACATTCTGCTTGCTGCTGTGCAAAGCACAAATGAGGATACACTCCATGCTCAAAGAGTTAAAAAAAAAAAAAAAACTAAAACAAATAAAATGGTTCATTTTGTATCAGTGAGACACATGACTCTCTTAAAATGTAAAATTATGTTCTCTTGTTTCGAGAGGAAAATCATTTAATGCATAAGAATATGATCGTTCCAAATGCTAGGAATGACATGGAAGAAGATTCAGAGTGGAAGGAAGATATAAAAGGAACTATTAGGAGGGAGTCTAGGATGAAGTGAGGAGGAGGAAAAGAGCAGAGATATCATGAATGATAAGAACCCCTTACTAGATGCCCAAAAAGCTACATTCCCACAGTTGAGAAAGAAGGTTGTACTGGTTAAAAACCTGAGCTGGTTTAGAATGGAAGTGAAGGCAGCTATAAAAAAACTAAAAAAAAAAACCAAACAAAAAAAAAAAAGGAAGAATGATGAAGGTGATAGTCATGAATACAAATCAGAAGTTAGGAATTGTAGCAAATTGATAAGGGAAACCAAGGGGAACGCAGAGAAATCTGTAGCCTGCGAACATAAGGACAATAAGAAGGAGCTTTTAAAATATATTGGGAACAAAAGAATCCTGACAATGGTGTCGGTTTATTACAATATGACAATGGTAGTATTATCAATAATAATGCAGAAAAAGTAGAAGTATTCATTAAGGAAATCTGTGCTGTCTTTGGGGGAAAAAACAGATAATATAGTCTTATCCTGTGGTGATAACATTCCTTCGATTCCACTAGTTTCGCTGGAGGATATTAAAACAACAGTTAGACATTTTTAAATTAGCAAGTGCGGATAACTTATATCCAAGATTTGTAAAACAGCGTAGCTGAGATGATGACCACTGATTCTGATTTTTGAAACCTTTCAGTAATGATTTCTTACACATTTTCACAGCTATAAGTTTTCACTATTTTCTGGGTATTACAAGTTTGAACTGTCTTTTATATCTGAATTAAATTGTAAGATTTTCAAGGAAGATCTTATAAATATATGTATAGCTCTCAGCGTGTTTTCTGAGATCAGTAAGATGGATTTACAGAAAAAATTCATGTGAATGGTTTAACTGTAGTAAAAGAAGATGATTTTTGTATCAAATGTTTAGCTAATCCGGTTCTTTTTACTGGCAAGGTTTTTAGAGTATTTTTTACATCCTTACAGTTGTGTTCTTTGGTGTACTGTAGAAATTATTTCCTTAAAAAAACACTGTTACCACCTTCTTTAATAGTTTGTATGTATACATTTTGTATATATATTTTTTCCTTTTGGCAGAAGTTATTTTTCTTAAGAGCTGAAATTTTACTTTTCGCTTATTCCCTTTAATCTATCATCAGTTAATGTAGTTTACTTTCTGCTGTAGACAGAGAAGGCGGATGATCCAGTGACTGGAGTGGTAACTTGGAACTTGGGAGACCTGGATTCAATTCCCTGGTCTGCCACAGGGTGCCTGGGCAAATTACCTAGTCCTTATGTCTCTGTTTCCATGTGTAATATGGGGATAATTCTTTCTCCTCCTCCTCCTCACTGGGGAAAGATGAATACATTAAAGATTCTGAGATGTTTAGATACTATGGTTGTAGGGTCATAAGTGCCTAAGATGAACAGGATCACAAGAACACACTTTTGATTTGAGTTGGCTATACATAAGTCACTGTCAGGTGTTGACTGTTTTTTAATAATAGCAATAGCAAGGGAGTATGTATTTTGACCAAAAAAACCCACCCCAAAAACCAGCACCCCACCCCAACAGTGCCATAGCAAGAAATTTGGAGGCTACCCGCGAGAGAACCTAGTGGGGCCCCTTTCCATTAATAATATTCCATGACCAATTTAATCGAAGTATGCAAATAATGACATATAGAAATCCACAACTAGTAGTCGGCTGAGACTACCTTTGAAGCTAAACAAATAATAATAAAAAAAAAAGGCTGTTGCATTTTATTTTTGTCAATGGATAACTACAGAAAAAATGTGTGTGTTTTTCTTACCTTGTTTATGCTGAGTAATGGAGTGCTGTTTTGTTGAATTCTTCTGTTATGTGCTTGAAATCCAGTGTCTTGCAAATGTCACTTTGTATGGACAATGTAGTCAGCCCTACTAAACGTTCTTGAGATATGGTAGACTTCAAGTAAGTTTTTATTGACTTAAGTTTTAAGAAACGTCTTTCTGCCCGTGCCACAGAGATTGGAGCTGTGAGAAACACCTGCAGAGCAATACACATGTTTGGGTACAGTGTGGACAAACTGCTTCTGGAAATGAATTGAAGTGTGTCAAGTGCATCAGTAAAACACCAGAAAGACACTAGAGTTATGTACCAGCTCATACCTGTCTATATTCACAGTGCAGCCATCAGAACTTGTCAGAGTTGATTCCAAGTTACTGTGCAATTTTTCTAAGGTGCTTGATGGAAAAAATTTGGTATGTTTCTCATATTACACAGAAATCCATACACGTTCATGTGTTCTCACAAAAATTAAAAACGTCCCAGATTCGTGAGAGCAGCGCTTATAGCAATATTGAAGAAGTCAAATTTAAATCTCTCTTCTGCATTGCCAGTGACTTGCTCCTCTGCTTTGTAGCTTTGCAATTTATTACTGCGGACTCATGTTTCAGCTAGTTCTGCTGACATTGACATTTTTTCTGCTATCTGTTTAGCAATTAACACCTCTTCATGATAATTCTGTGTTGGTCTGAGTAACTTGAATTGATTTGCTGACTTCATCAAGACCAAGCATTGAGCTTTATTTTTGCAATTTTAATTTTAAGCAGTAAGCTTTTACAAGCCACAAGTGAGACTGAACAGAAATGAGGAGAGTTCATCTGCCAGTGATCTGACTTTTGCATATATAACCCTTTATCTTTAGACATTTCTTTCAAATTCAGTAGTATTGTTTGTGCACACTGTGTCTGAAACTGCAGAACTTTGATATTTCCATTTTTGCTCTCTGCCAGGAACAAAAAATGCCTTTTTGTTCTTTTGAATTAAATGAACTTGCACATCTTGATGCTGTCCGCTCATGTTAACTCAGTATCGTATCCCTGTCCCTTGCAGTTATCCAATGTCAGACCATGTCTGGATAACTCTTAAAGTATCTCATCTGATAGAGCCTTTTTGGTAGTTTCCTCTACATTCAGAAATAGGAATTGCTCTTCAATCTTGACTTCTGTCTCTTGGCCCACGTCCAGACTAACCCGCTGTATTGGCGGGTTAAAATCGATTGCTCGGGGATCGATATATCGCGTCTAGTCTGGACGCGATGTATCAATCCCCGAGCGCGCTTACATCGATTCTGGAACTCCATCAACCCGAACGGAGTTCCGGAATCGACACGGAGAGCCGCGGATATCGATCCCGCGCCGTCTGGACGGGTGAGTAACTCGATCTTAGAAATTCGACTTCAGCTACGTTATTCACGTAGCTAAAGTTGCGTATCTAAGATTGATTTTCCTCCCCTAGTCTGGACGTGGCCTATGATATTAACATACCTCAAAATGACAGACGTTTGTTCCTCGTGACTGATAGCAGATGTGCAATACAAAATAATGGAGTAAATCTTTATTTTGTTTTGTTGCTAATTGTACCTGTTACCTTTTTGTGATAACTTCAAAATGATACTTTGTATTTCAGAGCATATGTATTGGTGTCTTTCTTCTTTAGTAAAGAAACATCTTGTGTTCCTTAATCACAGGCTCAAATTTAGCCATTAATTGGATTTGGCCTAAAAAGTTTCTATTTCCACTCTCATCAAGTTTTTCCACGGATCCACAAAATGCTAGGTTCTGTTAAGTGAAGAACAATGGCCACAATTCTTTTAAATACACCTTGCAAGTATTGTCTCTTAGTTTTGAGCAATGATTCTGAAGTCTGGTCAATTGCAGATTCAATTTTCAGTCATGGTTCCAATTCTCTCCACTTAACTTTGTATCCGATTAAACATGATTTTTCTCATGAGTTTTGAGAGTTTTGTGGTTATGTTGCCATTCCTGAAAACCACCATCAATGAGAGACTATGCTGACCACCACCAAATAATTAGCAACAAAAACAGAACATTGCATCCTCTTTACTGGAAAATATGAGCCAGTGTCATTGTACATTTTTCAATTTTCTTACATAATTTTCTTCTGTAAACCTGCTTCCATTGTGACTTGGAAAACTTTTACCTTTAACTTGCAGCGGTCCATGTTTCAGTATGGTTATTCTTGTTTTGTCATGGATGAATTTGGGCCCAGTTGAAGGATCACTGACATTAACAGGAGATATTGAAATTAGTGGAATGTCTTCTGAATTGTAACTACTCTCTTCCACGTGTTGAGATATAGCAGATATGATCAGACAATGTTTCTTGCTGCTTATTATTGTCATGCCCCTCTGAGTCATTTCCCCCCACCCCGATTGGTTTCCTGGACCATTTCTACATTAGAAGAGGTGCTAGGAGTCAAAAACCTCTCAAGTGTACCATTGTCTCTTAATCTGATCCTGTTTCTCTTTTTTCCTTCCTTTTTTTTTCCCACAACTGATATAAAATTTTAAAAACCTTCTGGCATCTTATGGAACGGGACCTGGCTGTGCAAACGTTTAGACCTAGAGGACAAAAATGGGAATGAAGTGATGCATAGAGGGGCACATCCAGCCCTCTCATCTATCCCCCTCCTGGTCTCACACTCTCTTGTTTACTCTCTCATCATAAGACAGTAACAGGAGGACATTGAACTAAATTGAAAGGAAATACAGATATTGAGTTAAAAGGGAACTTTTTAGGCTCACCTCTGAGGCGAGGTCTGTGAGGCCCTCACCCTCTAAGAACATAACATAAGAAGATAAGAATGGCCGTACTGGGTCAGACCAAAGGTCCATCTAGACCAGTATCTGTCTACCGACAGTGGCCAATGCCAGGTGCCCCAGAGGGAGTGAAGCTAACAGGCAATGATCAAGTGATCTCTCTTCTGCCATCCATCTCCATCCTCTGATGAACATAGGCTAGGGACACCATTCTTTACCCTTCCTGGCTAATAGCCATTTATGGACTTAGCCACCATGAATTTATCCAGTTCCCTTTTAAACATTGTTATAGTCCCAGCCTTCACAACCTCCTCAGGTAAGGAGTTCCACAAGTTGACTGTGCGCTGTGTGAAGAAGAACTTCCTTTTATTTGTTTTAAACCTGCTACCTATTAATTTCATTTGGTGACCCCTAGTTCTTGTATAATGGGAATAAGTAAATAACTTTTCCTTATCCACTTTCTCCACATCACTCATGATTTTATATACCTCTATCATATCCCCCCTTAGTCTCCTCTTTTCCAAGCTGAAGAGTCCTAGCCTCTTTAATCTTTCCTCATATGGGACCCTCTCCAAACCCCTATTCATTTTAGTTGCCCTTTTCTGAACCTTTTCTAGTGCTCGAATATCTTTTCTGAGGTGAGGAGACCACATCTGTACACAGTATTTGAGATGTGGGCGTACTATGGATTTATATAAGGGCAATAATATATTCTCAGTCTTATTCTCTATCCCCTTTTTAATGATTCCTTACATCTCGTTTGCTTTTTTGACCGCCCTCTGCGCACTGCGTGGACATCTTCAGAGAACTATCCACGATGACGCCAAGATCTTTTTCCTGACTCGTTGTAGCTAAATTAGACCCCATCATATTGTATGTATAGTTGGGGTTATTTTTTCCAATGTGCATTACTTTACATTTATCCACGTTAAATTTAATTTGCCATTTTGTTGCCCAGTCACTTAGTTTTGTGAGATCTTTTTGAAGTTCTTCACAGTCTGCTTTGGTCTTAACTATCTTGAGTAGTTTTAGTATCATCTGCAAACTTTGCCACCTCACTGTTTACCCCTTTCTCCAGATCATTTATGAATAAATTGAATAGAATTGGTCCTAGGACTGACCCTTGGGGAACACCACTAGTTACCCCTCTCCATTCTGAGAATTTACCATTAATTCCTACCCTATGTTCCCTGTCTTTTAACCAGTTCTCAATCCATGAAAGGACCTTCCCTTTTATCCCATGACAGCTTAATTTACGTAAGAGCCTTTGGTGAGGGACCTTGTCAAAGGCTTTCTGGAAATCTAAGTACACTATGTCCACTGGATCCCCCTTGTCCACATGTTTGTTGACCCCTTCAAAGAACTCTAATAGATTAGTAAGACATGATTTCCCTTTACAGAAACCATGTTGACTATTGCTCAACAGTTTGTTTTTCTATGTGTCTGACAATTTTATTCTTAACTATTGTTTCGACTAATTTGCCCGGTACCAATGTTAGACTTACCGGTCTGTAATTGCTGGGGTCACCTCTAGAGCCCTTTTTAAATATTGACGTTACATTAGCTAACTTCCAGTCATTGGGTACTGAAGCCGATTTAAAGGACAAGTTACAAGCCTTAGTTAATAGTTCCGCAACTTCACATTTGAGTTCTTTCAGAACTCTTGGGTGAATGCCATCTGGTCCTGGTGACTTGTTAATGTTGAGTTTATCAATTAATTCCAAAACCTCCTCTAGTGGCACTTCAATCTGTGACAATTCCTCAAATTTGTCAGTTACAAAAGCTGGCTCAGGTTTGGCAATCTCCCTAACATCCTCAGCCGTGAAGACTGAAGCAAAGAATCCATTTAGTTTCTCCGCAATGACTTTATCCTCTTTAAGCGCTCCTTTTGTATCTCGATCGTCAAGGGGCCCCACTGGTTCTTTAGCAGGCTTCCTGCTTCTGATGTACTTAAAAAACATTTTGTTATTACCTTTGGAGTTTTTGGCTAGCCGTTCTTCAAACTCCTCTTGGCTTTTCTTATTACACTCTTGCACTTAAGCTGGCAGTGTGTGTGCTCCTTTCTATTTGCCTCACTAGGATTTGACTTCCACTTTTTAAAGGAAGTCTTTTTCTCTCTCACTGCTTCTTTTACATGGTTGTTAAGCCACGGTGGCTCTTTTTCAGTTCTTTTACTATGTTTCTTAATTTGGGGTATACATTGAAGTTGAGCCTCTATTATGGTGTCTTTAAAAAGGGCCCATGCAACTTGCAGGGATTTCACTTTAGTCACTGTACCTTTTAACTTTTGTTTAACTAACCTCCTCATTTTTGTATAGTTCCCTCTTTTGAAATTAAATGCCACAGTGTTGGGCTGTTGAGGTATTCTTTCCCCCACAGGGATGTTGAATGCTATTGTATTATGGTCACTATTTCCAAGGGGTCCTGCTATAGTTACCTCTTGGACCAGCTCCTGCGCTCCACTCAGGATTAAATCTAGAGTTGCCTCTCCCCTTGTGGGTTCCCGTACCAGCTGCTCCATGAAGCAGTCATTTAAAGTATCGAGAAATTTTATCTCTGCATTTCGTCCTGAAGTGAAATGTTCCCAGTCAATATGGGGATAATTGAAATCCCCCACTATTATTGGGTTCTTAATTTTGATAGTGTCTCTAATTTCCCTGAGCATTTCATCATCACTATTACTGTCCTGGTCAGGTGGTCGATAATAGATCCCTAATGTTATATTTTTATTAGAGCATGAAATTTCTATCCATAGCGATTCTATGGAACATGTGGATTTGCTTAAGACTTTTACTTCATTTGAATCTACATTGTCTTTCACATATAGTGCACTCCTCCCCCTGCACGACCTGTTCTATCCTTCTGATATATTTTGTACCCCGGAATGATTGTGTCCCATTGATTGCTCTCAGTCCACCAGGTTTCTGTGATGCCTATTATATCAATATTCTCCTTTATCACAAGGCACTTTAGTTCACCCATCTTATTATTTAGACTTCTAGCATTTGTGTACAAGCACTTTAAAAACTTGTTCCTGTTTATTTGTCTGCCCTTTTCTGATGTGCCAGATTCTTTATGTGACTGTTTATCATCTGATCTGGCCCTTACAGTATCCCCTTCCATCCTCTGTTCCTGACTATAACCTGGAGATTCCCTATCATCAGATTCTCCCCTAAGAGAAGTCTGTGTCCGATACACATGCTCCTCTGCAGCAGTCGGCTTTCCCCCATCTCCTAGTTTAAAAACTGCTCTACAACCTTTTTAATGTTTAGTGCCAGCAGTCTGGTTCCGCTTTGGTTTAGGTGGAGCCCATCTCTCCTGTATAGGCTCCCCCCATCCCAAAAGTTTCCCCAGTTCCTAATGAACGTAAACCCCTGCTCTCTACACCATCGTCTCATCTATGCATTGAGACTCTGAAGCTCTCTGATCTAGTGATCTGGACTGGGGTTCAGAGTACTGCAATCCATCCCATAAATAAAAATCCTTACTGAGTTTCAGTCTTTGTAATCACAGAGCATTCTTGTGCACTGCGCACTTAATGTTAAACAGCAGCACAACATGTAACAAGTATCTGCAATTGTAAAACAGAAATGCAAAAGTTCACCTCAAGCAGGGAAAATAGTATCTCCTAAGAAACAGAGTTAGGGGGCTTTGGGTTTTCCCAACCAATCATGGCTAGGGAATGTACTGTGTCTGTAGGAACTGTGCGTGTCTAAGGAGTTCAACCATGCTGTATCCTCCTACTCTGTTTACTTTGCATCTGCAGTAGCACTGTGATTATGGAAAGGGACATATAAATGCCAAGTATTCCATAATTGCACTACATTTAGTCTGCCCTGCATCAACTGAAATAGCCTAGAAGCTACAGACTGGCTCTTAGGCCCCCTTTGGATCTGAGGCCATCTGCTGCCACAGGTTTCATAGGTTTCAGAGTGGTAGCCGTGTTAGTTTGTATCAGCAAAAAGAACGAGGAGTCCTTGTGGCACCTTAGAGACTAACAAATTTGTTTGGGCATAAGCTTTCGTGGGCTAAAACTGCTCTACAACCTTCATCGGATGCATGCAGTGGAAAATACAGTAGGAAGATATATATACACAGAGAATATGAAAAAATGGGTGTTGCCATACCAACTCTAATGAGACTAATCAGTAAAGGTGACAAAACCCCAAACTCCAAATCTGTATTCAAGAACAGATGTCCTGAAGCCTCTAATCAATTGATGGAAGTAGAAAATTCGAGTCTAAACTGTAAGAGGTGGTGCTGGTGACTTAGTCTCTTCCCTTTGAGTTGGTACTGAAACCATGTTCAAACCTAGTATTTGAGGGGCACTGAGCTGCTAGAGGTGCAGCCTTATGTGGACATTCAGAGCCTAGGTACTGACCAGGTGTTGATGTGAAAGTAGAGTTGTTAGTTTGTCCTGTCCAAATTCCAGCTTGGGTAATTACATTCTGCTTAACAAAATTCCTGCTTGGAGCTGGGTGAAAAATTTTCATCGGAATGATTTTCTGATAAAACATGTCCTTTTCGTAAAATGGGAATTTTCCATGGTGAAAATTTAGTTTTGCACAAAAAGTTTGTTTTTCCATTGTGAAAATTGAAATGACAGCTGCCCTCCAGGAAGGCTTTGTCAGCTGCACCTTTTACCAGTAAAATTGACAAAAGTTTTCGTGGAGAGCTGTGTCTGCATTGCAGTGTAAGCCCAGGGTCAGATTCAGGCTTGAGCCCAAATTGCCCTTCCGTCTACACACAAATATTTTGGTTTCAGGCTTGGACCTAGAGTCCTAGGGTACATCTACACTACCCGCCGGATTGGCAGGTAGCATTTGATCTATCGGGGATCGATTTATCCTGTGTAGATGTGATAAATCGATCCCTCATTGCTCTGCTGTCGACTGCTGAACTCCCGCTCGGTGAGAGGTGGAAGCAAAGTCGATGGGGGAGTGGCGGCCGTCAATCCCGTGCTGTGAGGACGCAAAGTAAGTGATTCTAAGTTGATCTAAGATACATCGACTTCAGCTACACTATTCTCGTAGCTGAAGTTGCGTACCTTAGATTGATTCCCCCCCCCAGTGTAGACGAGGCCCTAGGATCCTGTGGGGGTGGAGAGTTCAAGCCTGAGCCAAGCTGGGACTCAGGGTTCAGTCCCTATTGCTTTTCAATGTAGCTGCAGTTCCACTTGACCTGGGTCCTGGAAGTTCACCAAAGGTATCCCACAATCCCATGGGCCAACTTCCTTTGTCCTCTTTATCCCAAGAATATCCAAATGACTCAAGTGGAAATGAAAGCCACTCCCCTTGGTCATACAGCAGCCGCTCAGTGAGTCACTGTTAACTCTTCTTTTGTCTTCTGACCACTGAGCTGCAAACACATCATCAGAGAGCCATCTGTGTTGCAGTACTGACCAGCCAGAAAAAGCTTTTTGCAAAGTGTGCTGCATCATGGTCATGGGAGCACAGCCAGATTTTGGTGAGTCTCTGGTGTGAGGTCAGCAAAACTGTGGACTTCAGTAGGATTACCAGAAATACAATGCATATCAGCAAACAGTGAAGAAGCTGGAAGCTTTGCAAATTTATTGCACTGGTGACCTGTCCAGGGAGCGAATTAAGCTACTCCAGTAAGTACCAAAGGACCAAGGACCAGAACTGCACCTTGTGCAACTCACCAACACCATGCCTGTTTTATGAGGAGTTTGGCCAGTTGCTGAGCACTGCACCCAGGATCAAACCACCTGTGGAGCGTGATGACCTGTTCAGTCAGGGTGGTGCCCTGAGGAATCCAGCATGCGGACTTATGGAAGCCTGCAGCAGGTGCCAAGTGAGTACCGTGAAGTCACTCTTGCTGAAACCAGCCCCACAGCAGGCTTTGGAATAGAATCAGCAGCAAATTCTGTTGGATGCACCCGAGGAACATCCTGCTCCTGAGTCTACAGCAGACATCGAGGGGCTGGAAGCTGCCTCTGAGCCCAGTAAGTGTCTAGCTTCATGTTAATGGAATAATGGGAGGAATTTCCATTCTATGAACAAATGCAAAATTTATGAGAGCCCCTGCCCAACAGCATGTATCCGCTATTGCCAGATTGTATCCCCGTGACGTGGTGTCCATCCTCCCCTTCCTCCCCACCACATGGAGTTGAAAATGGTGACTGGGAAATGCCAACAGTGAAGTACACCTTTAAAGAGTATTTTTACTGGAAAGAGTATTTTTGTGTTTTTGCTAGATTAATTCCTGTTTCTTAAAGATACAGCAATGTAGTATTTTTAAGTTGGCTGCTCTGTAATTCCCATTTCCAAATCTAGTCCATTTCAGTTAGCGGCAGGCCATGCAGCCTGTAAGATAGGGCATAAAATAATTTGTCCCAAGTACGAGTGGGATTCGAATTTTTGTCCAGAAATGTGCTAGGGGGCCGGGAGGAGGAAGGCTGTGGAGTTTGGTGTATTTGCATGCAACCGTAACAGGATAAGCCATGTGGAAGTTAACACAGCAATCCTGTTGATTCCCTTATAAATTCTGATCCAATCCTGCGTGCTGATAGCTGCAGACTTTTCCTGGAGCAAGACCTGCAGATGGGTGGTCATGTTGCGAGGCAGGGCATATTTTTCAGGGCCACCTCAGTAGCGGACCAGCCCCTCCACTCATATAGATATGCTGTTTAGTCACTGTACGTTTGAATACTTGGGCTGCATGCACTGCAGGTTTTCCACCAGTAGCTTGGGATAACATCTCCCTTAGCTAATAACACCACAAGAACAGTTATGTCCTCCGAAATGATAAAGAACTGAAATAATAGAGAGAGCTTCTGTAGCAAGGTCCTCTCTGACTGCCTCCTCCCCAGCCCAAATAGTTGTTCAATTTTTGTAAAATAAAAATAGCTTACAATTTTTAACTTGCCATTGTTTTTGCACTACTTTAACTGCGATTAACCAGGCTTTGTCCAGGGAGCTTTCATTGACTGAAGCATCTCTTTGACAATATATTAAAGTTCATTTGTGAAATGTAACACTTTAGGTCCTTGAAATTCCACAAGAAATAATTTTGTGCTCCTGCACAGAACTGTGAGAGACAGTAGCACTTTGTGTCTTGTCCTGTTGTAGGTTCTTCGACCTCTACTGGCTGTTGTATCTCCACAGCTCTACTTTAGTGCAGTATGAGGCTGACCCAGCATACCTTCATGGACTGTTCCAATAAAAAGTATTTCTATGATGAACTTACGGTTGAAGTTCTGGAGAGGGCAAACAAGGAGGTCTAGTACCAGAAACAAAGGGATTTAGGACTAGAGAAAAGTCATGCGAGAGGCAGGAGGAAGGGCTGAGGCTCACCTTACAGCTTGAGAACAGGTTTTCAGTGTGAGAGCAGGCGCTTGCTGTACAGTTCCTGGAACAGGAATAGTAGCTAAGGGAAAAGGATAAAACTCAGAAGAGAGAACTGTTTGTGCAGCTCATCTCCATCATAGCTGCAAGGGTATGGCTCCTGCTGCCTCTCCCCTACCACAGGCTTATTCCCCTGAGATGTACTCTCAGGCAAGAAACAGCTTGGAAGACTTCATGACTGGGTGGTCCATGGAATTGGGCCCCCTGAGCAGCTGGGCATGGCAGTTAAACCTTATGTAGCCCTCTGTCTTGATACCCTCTCTTCTGGATACCTCTGACTCCCTCCCCGAGCGCCAAGTGTGTGGAATGTGGGGAAAGAGGGGAAAGGAAAACAGGGGACCTGGGGACTTGCAGCAGTAGGGGGTTTCTGTCATGTTTGCACTTTTTTTTGCACTTTTTGTTTGTTTTTGGAAATGTTCTTTTCTAACTGGTGTTGGGCTGTGGTAGTGGCAGATGGCCGGCTTGGCAATAGGTGACTGTTGTGTTGATTTAACACATTTACAGATAAAGCTTTTTATGTTATCAAGAAAGTTTTTATTGCTATCATTGCAAATCTCATCATACAATCAGTATTTGAAATAGTAAAGCTAAACCCATGATCAGGAACAATTAGGAAGCAAACACTATTCTTCTATACAGTTAGGCCTGGTCTACACTTGTCTGTTATTTCGGAATTGGAAAAAAAAAAGAAAAAGATTCTGTCCACACAACCAAATTGGTTTTTGATTTAAAGGGCTCTTTAATTAAATTTCTGTACTCCGCCTCAGCAAGTGGAGTAGCGCTTAAATCGAGATCGCAGTACCGGGTTAAAGGTACTGTCTACGCAATTTGACGTTATTGGCCTCCAGGAGCTATCCCAGAATTCTCTCTTGTGACCACTCTGGACAACACTGTCAACTCCGATGCACTAGCCAGTTGGGCAGGAAAAGCCCCGGGAACCTTTGAATTTCATTTCCTGTTTGGTCACCGTCAGCACAGTCCACTATCAGAGGCGACCATGCAAAGCCCACCATCATAGGAGATCACGCAGTCCCGGATTTGCAGACGAGCTCCAGCATGGTCCGAATGGGACGTACTGGATCTGATCGCATGCTGGGGAGACGAGTCTGTTATGGCAGAACTATGTTCCAGTAAAAGGAATGCAAATATGTATGCTAAAGGCTCCAGGACCATGACAGAAAGAGTCTACTCCAGGGACACAGAGCAGTGTCGTACAAAAATCAATTTGCTCAGGCAAGCATACCAAAAAGCCAGGGAGGCGAATGGGCGCTCTGGGTCACAACCCCATACATTCCGCTTTTACCGTGAGCTGCATGCAGTTATGGGGGGTGACACTACCACTACTCCACCACTGTCTGTGGATACCTGCAAGGGGAGAGTTGCATGGAGCGAGGAGGAAGAGTCATTGGAGGACGAGGAGGAGGACAGTGCAGAGGTGGCAAGTGGGGAAAACTGTTTTTCCCCAAGCCAGGAACTATTCTTAACGCTGGAGCCAATAGCCTCCCCTCATTCCCAATGCGGGCTCCCGGACCATGACCCTGGAGAGGCTACTTCTGGTGAGTGAGAGCCTGATCAGAGCACGCGGTGCGGGGGGAACCCAGCTGTGCTGGGCTGTTTGCGTTTAGTTTAAAGGGCTCATCTCTGCTCAAACCTCATCAGTGCCACGCAGTCGGTGCCGGGGTGTGGGTGTTGTGTGAAGCGATCATCCCATAGAGCCCGCAGACCCTCCTTTTATATGGCAAACTCACCAGGCATTGCTTGCTGTGGGAAAGGGAGCCCAGCAGTTTGAAAGCATTGAAATGAATGTAGAAGAAGCAGAATCTGGCGTGCCCCTAGGCTGCCTGCAAGCTGAATTCTGTTGCCCGGCTGTGTGTGATGGCTTACTCACACCAAAGTGTCCCCTTTGTTCTCTGAAATGTATCTTTTAAAATACCGACCTCCCTTTTTCTCCTCTTGCAGGTGCAACTGTTAAAACGTGGCCCTTATCTACTCCGTCCCAGAGGCTGGTCCAGATTAGAAGGCAAAAAAACGAACTCCGGATGACATGTTTGCCGAGCTCATGCAGTCCTCCCACACTGATAGGGCCCAGCTGAATGCGTGGAGGCAAACAACTGCGGAGTCCCATAAAGCATTACAGAAGCATGAAGAGAGGAGGGATGCACATGATGAGAGCAGGCAGAACACTATGGTCAAGCTCATGGGGGAGCAAACTGACCGGCTCTGCTGTATGGTGGATCTAATGCGGGAAAGGCAGCAAGACCACAGACTGCCTCTGAAGCCCCTGTATAATAGCCCTTCTTCCTCCCCAAGTTCCATAGCTTTCTCACCCAGATGCCTAAGAACATGAGGGGGGAGGCTACGGGGACCCACACACTCAACCCCCGAGGATCGCCCAAGCAGCAGAAAGCTGGCATATGCAAACTTTTGATTTGGTTTCTGGCCTTGTCCTTCCCTTCTCCTCCACCCCCCTAACCCAATAACCTCCCCTCCCCGGGTCTATCTTCTGATTTCTCTCAATGTGTTGTGAAACAAATAATAAAGAACAGTTTTTAAACAATTTTGACTTTTATTTCTTTTCATGTATCTAGGAGGCGGGTAACTCTAAGAGAAACAAACACAACTGTCACACCATACCCTGGCCAGTCATGAAACTGGCTTTCAAAGCCTTCTCTGATGTGCAGTGTGCCCTGCTGAGCTCTTCTAATTGCCCTGTTGTCTGGCTGTGTGAAACTGGCTGCCAGGCGAGTTGCCTCAACCTCCCACCCTGCCATAAACCTCTCCCCCTTACTCACAGATATTGTGGAGCACACAACAAGCAGCAATTACAATTGGAATATTGGTTGTGCTGAGATCTAACAGAGTCAGTAAACTTTCAAACGTCCAAAAGCACATTTTACCACCATTCTGCACTTGCTCAGCCTATAGTTAAACTGCTCCTTACTACTGTCCAGGGTGCCTGTGTACAGCTTCATGAGCTATGGCATTAAGGGGTAGGCTGGGTCCCCGAGGATAACTATAGGCATTTCAACATCCCCAACAGTAATTTTCTAGTCTGGGAAGTAAGTCGCTTCCTGCAGGTATTCAAACAGACCAAAGTTCCTGAAGATGCGAGCGTCATGCACCTTTCCTGGCCATTCCACGTTGATGTCGGTGAAACTTAGCTTGTGATCCACCAGTGCTTGCAGCACCATGGAAAAGTACCTCTTGCGAGTATGCACTGGCTGCCCCGGTATGCTGGGGCGAAGATAGGGATATGCGTTCCGTCTGTCACCCCACTGCAGCTAGGGAACCGTAGCGCATTAAAGGCATTCACAGTGGTCTGCACATTTCCCAAAGTCACTACCTTTGATAGCAGCTGGTCAATGATTGCATTGGCTACTTGCAGCACAGCAGCCCCAACATAGATTTGCCCACTCCAAACTGATTCCTGACTGACCGGTAGCTGTCAGGCGTTGCAGACTTCCACAGTGCTATGGCCACTTGCTTCTCTACGGTGAGGGCTGCTCTCATGTTGGTGTCTTTGCGCTTCAGGGCAGGGGATAGCAAGTCACAGAGTTCCATGAAAGTGGCCCTACACATACAAAAGTTTCACAGCCACTGGGAATCATCCCAGACCTGCAACACTATTCGGTCTTACCAGTCTGTGCTTGTTTCCCGGGCCCAGAATCGGCGTTTCATGGCATGAACCTGGCCCAACACCACCATGATCTCCCAATCGCCCCATGCCGTGCTTCTAGGAACCGTCTGTGTCCATGTCCTCATCAATATAGTAATTGCACTGTCGTTGCTTCCTCGCCCGGTTTTGCAGGTACTGGCCATACTGCTGGATAATTTGCGAGGTATTTACAATGGTCAAAATGGCAGCGGAGATCTGAGCGGGCTCCAGGACTGCCGCACTATGGCGCCTACATGGGTAATCCTAGAAAAAGGGCGCGAAATGTGGGAGGCCTGTTTGGTTGAAGATGGCTGATAAAAGGTGGTAAATGGTTGTCTTCTGTAGCTTTCACTGAGTCGAGAAGCTCGCTAGAACTGCAAGAGCAGGAGAGCAGAGTTTGTGGTGGAAGCTGTGCTACTTGGTTCACGATAGCTGAAAAAAGTCGGGAAATGGTTAGACAAAAGAGTAGATAGAAAGATCAGAGGACGTGTGAGGTGGATTCATAGTACCAGGAGACAAACGGTGCACCGTCTGCTGGCAGTATGGTGTCTGCCGTAGCTTTCACAGAGGTGTGGGATAGCTTCCCACAGTGCTTCTCTCTGACATTTGATGCCAGTCTTGGTACTGTGGACGCACTCTGCCAAATTCATGTGCTTTAGTGGGGGGACACAACACCGAATGTATAAAATCACTTCCGAAAATTCAAGTAGAATAAGTTCAAATTAATTTTGTACTGTAGACGTACCCTTAGGTACAGCAATCCACACTTTAATCACTTTCTTATATGGATCCATACTGTAAATCACCCTTGCCCTCCCATTTCATAGGGTGTTATGTTATTCCTAACTACGTTGCATGACAGTTGAGCCCCCACCTCTTCCCCAGCACCCTTCCCAAATTAATTAGTGCATCTCCCCACTCCACGCCAAGCACATTGATAGAAGTACTATTTTCTCTCTTCCACTGGGCCATACAGGTCTATAATATGAGAACACAAAGCTCCTGACTTCTGTTGCCCAGCTGCAGCCGGCTCCAGCTGTGGTCGTTAGACTCAGTCAGGAAGTGCATTGATTCAGTGCCCTCTCACTGTCATAGGCCCATTCAGAGGGAAATGGCTCACCTCTGGCTTCACAAGGATTGTGAAGAGCACAGCAAGCCACAGTAATGCAGACAGCGTTGATGACATTGGCATTCAAACGTTGTCTGTAGCCATAGCCTGTGGGATATCAATCTGCCCAAAGCACATTCAACAACCATTCTACACCTGCTCAGTGTAATTAAACCATCTTTTGCCAGGGCCTCTAAAATCAGGGTATGGTTTCATAAGCCAAGGTGAAAGGGATATGCAGGGTTCCCCAGAATAATGGTGGGGACTGTCATTTGGTGGGAATAGTGTCCCAGCCTGCCCATGAATGTAGATTCCTGATAGGCGAAAAGCCCTGTCATCATGAACTTTCCCAATGCAGCCCATGTTGACCTTAATAAATTGGCCTCTACTCCAGGAGGGCCTGCATAATTATGGAGTAGTACCCTTTGCAGTTTATGTACTTGTGCTCCTTGAGGAGGGAAACAATGGGCATGTGACAATGATCAATGGCCCCAGCGCAGTTTGGAAACCCTCTTGTCTCAAAGCCAGCAGTTACCTCTGGAATATCTTTTATACCTGCCACCTTGGGGTAAACAAAATGTCTGATTGCCTCAGAAACCTCTGCCACTGCTTTACTTGCAGTCAACTTTTCAGCACCAAACTGGCAACAGACCTGTAGCAGTCTGGGGTAGTGGCTTCCAGATGGCTATAATAACCTGCGTCTGGACCAGCAAGGGTACCCTCATGCGTGTCTTTATGCTGCAGGGTTGGGGCAAGGTGCTCACAAAGTTCCAAAACTGTAACTTTCTTCATGTGAAAGTTTTGGACCCTTGCTGGCCATCCTAGGTCTGCAAGATGATGTGATCCACCACTCTGTGCTTGTGGCCCTGCTCTAGAAGTGCTGGCCTACATACAGGGGCATCAGCAGCTATTCCAAGTGTAATGAACAACATCAGCCAGCGTGAGCCTGGTATGCTAGGATACTCTTTCTCCTCTGCCAGCTCCTGCTCCATCTGAAGCTCTGTCAGGACCCTTTGGTGTCTCAGAAAATGCCATCAAAATGTCTGCCAGCATCTTACAGAGGGTCTGCCTGTCTCCTGACATGGGTGAAAGCGCGTATGAGAACTTTTGAAGAGGGATCTCCTGCATGTTGCTTGGCAGGCTGTTCAGACTTCCTATAATGTACAGGGTGGGTAGTACAGTACCAAAGTCAGAGGGCTAGAGCCAAGATTTTTTTCAGGGGGGCACTAGAGAGATTGGGATATGGTTGGTTTTGTCAGGTTTGCTTGCTGCAGGGTGGATGCCAGAGCCCCAGGTTCGAGCCTGGGTTAGAAAATTCTTCACATAGGGTTAAGAATCTGTGAGGACCCTCAAACCTTGGGTTCTCCAACATGGGTCAGCTGACTTGAGTTCTCCTAACCTTAGGCTTACATTGCAGTGTAAACACAGTCAACTTCCACCACAGCTCTGGGAGGCAGAGAGCTCAGGTGCACAGCTTCCCTTCCTCTGGATTAGTTATGGGAGAGAGGCATAGAGGTGGGAAGATGAGCACCCAGACTCTCTGACTCCCAAGGCTTTTGGGGTGAAGCAGAGGTGGAGTACCCTAGATTTGTGCCTCTCCAACAGAGGGTATGGAAGGCTCTTGCCAATGTCACTTTGTCCCTGCAGATTGATAAAAGCTTTCTAGAAGGGCTGACAAGACTGACTCCTTGGTTCCCAGTCTCCCCTCTCCCCAAGCTCTGGGAGCCACAGAGGCAGAGACCCCGTGTGTTCAGCCTTCTAGCCTCTCCCCCAGTTTTGGGGTGGAGAGGCTGAGTCCTCCATCCTTCTGCCTCTCTGGCTTCCAGAGCTTGGGAAGAAGTGAAGATGCTAAGAGCCCAGGCTCTGTGTCCTCCTTAGCTGGACTGAAAGGTTCTTGTCAATTTCAGTTGTGAAACTGATGAGCTTTCCAGTAGTGCAGCTGAGAAGCAGAAAAATTGGTTTTGGTTCTCCTGAAGTGGAATTTTTCTTGAAATCCCTTGTTTCTGAAAATTTTTTTGCATTTTTGTCCTGGTTTTGGTCAAAGATTTTTTCAAAAAGTTGAATTTTTTTTGAAGAAAGGGGTTTTCATTTTTTGGCTAACTCTATTCTCTTTGCAATTCTATTTGGATACAGTACAGTAACTCCTCACTTAGTCATCTCGGTTAACGTTGTTTCGTTGTTACTTTGCTGATCGATTAGGGAACACACTCGTTTAAAGTTGTGCAATGCTCCCTTCTGTCGTTTGGCAGCTGCCTGCTTTGTCCACAGCTTGCAGGAACAGCATCCCGTTGCAGCTAGCTGGTGGGGGCTTGTAACCAGGATGGATCGGCAGCCCCCCCATCAGCTCCCCGCTCCCCTATGTTCCCTGTGCTGCAGCAGCCCAGAATTCTATCAACTGCCCGCAGTTCAGTTGTCCCTCTCCCCACTGCCATGTGCTGCTCCTGCCCTCTGCCTTGGAGCTGCTCCCAGAGACTCTTGCTTGCTGTGCGGGGGGGTGGGGGTGGGAGGGGAGCTAATGTCAGGGTGCCCCCTCCCCCTGCTCCTGCACCCCGCTTACCCCTTCTCCATATAGAGCAGGGAGGAGACACGGATGGAGAGAGACAGAGAGAGGTTGGGGCAGCAGCTGCTGTCTCAACGTCCTGATCCACTTAAAAGACAATGCACTTAAGGGTGGGTCAGCTTACTTAAAGGGGCAGTGTGCATCTCTCTCTCTCTCTCCCCCCCCCACAGTGTATGTCTGTCTGTCTGTCTGCTATGCCTCTTCCCTCTCTCATGTTCATGCTGCCTTGTGTGAGATGCTACATTAACAACAATGTGTTAACCCTTCAGGGCTCAGCTGAGTTCTAGCTCATCATTTAGCAGCAAGGCATTCCTGGGAAATATCCCTCCCTCTTCCACCCTCTAACTTCACCACCTCAACCAAGCTTCACAATCATCATTGCTGTATACAGTATTAAATTGTTTGTTTAAAACATACACTGTGTGTATATCTATGTAATATATAGTTTTTTGTCTGGTGAAAAAAAATTTCTCTGGAACCTAACCTCCACATTTACATTAATTCTTATGAGGAAATTGGATTTGCTTAACATCGTTTTTCTTAAAGTCACATTTTTCAGGAACATAATGACAACGTTAAGCAAGGAGTTACTGTATTCATATATTTCCGATCCTAAATTGATTAGTGTACTCTTCAATCTGCTGTTGCATTTCAGTTATTTTTGGTGTCTGTTGTAATTTGCATCATCAACAGAAAGTATATAGCTACTTTAGGACTTATTTGCTATTTAAATGGAAGACATGATGATCACTTGGAGAGGTTGAGTTGGGGGGAAAAAAGATGCCTGTAGGACTTATCCAAGCTCCATCCACAAAATAGCTCTGCCCATCTGAGTTTCCAAAATGAGATGCTGCTCATGGTCCATGGAATAGATGTTCAAAATATGATTAGGCATGCTCATTAGGCTCCTTCAGCTCGGTTTCCCCATTGGACTGTTTGGGATTGGCTCCCCTTTGGTAGGGCACTGTTGCCCTGCTTGGGCTCTCGTAGGCTCTTTGGACTTGGCTCCTTTGTTATTGGGGGCGGGGTGGGGAATTGGTGGCACCTCTCAGATATGCCCAAATAAATCTGTTAGTCTTTAAGGTGCCACCATACTCCTTGTTGTTTTTGTGGATACAGACTAACACGGCTACCCGTTTGATACTTGACACATTACTGCAGTATCTGTGCACCTCTAATCCTTTTAATTTAGCTATCTCACAACACCCCTGAGAGATGGGGAAGAACCGTTGCCCCCATTTTACAGATGGGGAACTGAGGCACAGAGAGGCTAGGTGACTTATCTAAACAGTGTGCACTGATTTAAATCAGCAATTTTAATCATGAGTTAAATCAGCAAGCAGGAAATCTTGATTTTTGCCTTTGAACTTTTCCGTTATATTCCTAAAGAAAGATTCATTCTTATTGGTTGGTAACCATTTAAAGTATATTGACTTGCAACTAAATATTAGCGTTTACATTAAATTTATTGCCTCTTTTTGCTAACCAGAAGCATACACTCTATTTATACACATTTATTAAATCAGTTATGTAGTTTAATTTACATTTATTCAGCTTCTTAATTTTTACATTTTTATCGTGCTAGAAAATGGTTAATGATGGATTTTTTTATTTAATAGATTTATTTTTAACTTGATTTGTGCCAAGCTCTATTTGGATGGAAATTTAAATTCAATTAAAAATGCACACAAACCTTTTTATTTTTTTACTAAATAAAACTACCTTAAATGCGCTGGAAACAAGAAAAAACATTTACCAAAAATATTTTGCATTGAAAACTAACTGATTTGTTAAACTAAGTATTATCTGTAATTAGTGGATTGAACTGATTGTTTCTGGTTGCCATATCCTTCTAGAGTTTAGAACTAATATATCTCATCCTCTCCTGTCTTGTTTTCTTCTTCCAATCTATAAACAAACACTAGTTTTCCTGCTTTTTCAGTTCCCAATTTGTTTCTTAACTTTGAATTAATTAGTTGAAGAAAATATTCTCTGCATCTGCAGAAGAGGCTACTGCTATCAAAAGCTGGTTTAGCACTTCAGCAAACTTTGGTTCCTGATGATTAGCCCAATGATTTCTACCACTTGAACAGTTTGATATTTTTTAAAATTTGGCAGTAAACTTGCACTGCTTGAATATTATTTTTATATTTATTTTTCAATGATTGTAAAGTTTGTGTCTTATAGATTGTCAACTTTAAAACCATTTAATTTGAAATTTTTTTTAAAATAATAGATCTATCCTGTGCCCAAGGTCACACAAGAAATCTGTGGCAAAATGGGGATTTGAACGTAGGTCTCCAAATCTTTGCTTTTGTTGTCCGCTATTTATGTAATGTAGTAAAACTACAGGCTCTTCCTCATTTTTAACTGTAAATAAGAGTATGGTAGATGTTTGAGAATTTGCTCATTGCAGTTTTGGGATTCTTGGAATATGACTAACAGGGACATTGCACTCCAACTGTCTAAGCCAAAAAAGGGAAAGCAATCAAATATGGATGGAACAAAGTTCTGAAAGATAAATTCTGCCTAAGTGGGTATTAACCCACAAAAGCTCATGCTCCACTACGTCTGTTAGTCTACAAGGTGCCACAGGACTCTTACTTTTTATAGCTTAATTAATTAATGCTATTCCATATATCAGAAATATGACTGGTTTAAAGGCAAGACTTATGTATCATTGTTACTTAATTTCTAAGGAATGTAGTCTTAGATAACGTACATATCTTTTTGTAAATGTATGTATCAGACAGTAGTAGCAGAACGTAAGTAGAAATTTTGGGGATATAATTCAGTCTTCTGAACAATAGTGTGACTAATTAGATATAAATAGTAAACTTGACTCAAGAATGTATCTGTCTTGAGGTGTCTACTGTACAGGATTTAAATTTATCCAACACCCACTAGGTCAAAGACTAAGCCATTTAGACTAAGTGAAAGAGAACTGAACTTATGATGCGTTCAAAGACCCACCCTTTGCAATACAAAGGAGTAAAGAAGTTGCGTTGTCTGTTGTGTATTGTATTTAATTGTAGTATTATCAATCATTTTCCTGTTAAATAAACTTAAACTTCAGACACCTCTTTTGCTTTTGTTACACTACTTTTCCTTAGTGGGTGGGTGGGTGGGGAATCTATCCTGACCTAAAACTCCATCTGTGAGATTTCATACAGATCATCTGCAGTTTGGCTACGTAGTGTGGGAAAGTCAAAATCAAATGCATATAGTCAAGCTTATAAAAGGTTTTTCTCAGTCTCAGTTATAGAATAGACTGGTGTGTTCTCATAACGATTAATCAAATACAGAGTTGTGAAAGCTAGAGTGTACTTTAGTCTCGATAGTGTAGAATTTGGGTGGCTGAGAGTTTCCCTGTTGAGGACCTAGTATGGAATGTAGTGAAACTATGGAAGATACCTCTCAAGATCCAGCAGGTACAAAGGAATGGGGGAGAGGTACAGGATTTGTGGATGGCCGCTTGGCCCAACCTGTAAGAAAATCAAACTTGCCAACGAAGAGTTCTCTAGCCATCCAAGGAAAACACATGATCCTTGTTGGGGATTCAGTGCTCAGAAAAATCGAAAAAATATTCTGCAGGGGACAAGTGGGCAACAGGACAGTATAGTGCCTTCCTGGAGCCAAGACACAAGACTCTAAGATTGGATAGGCTTAGGAAACCTGCAGGCAAGGATCCCCATTGGTGATGGTTCATATTAGCACTAATGAGATATACGTCACAAGATATCTTGCAGATAGCAGATGATTTCAGGGAACTTTGACATTCTTCTTTAGCACTCTTCTCTGAGGTGCTTTCTGTCACAAAGGAAGACAGAAGGCAGAAAATTCTGAAAGTGAATTACTGGCTAGGTGAGTGGTGCAGGGTGGAGGATTTTGGTTTTGTGGAACATTAGTCCACCTTCTCTGGGGGAGTTTGAATGGCCTCTGCCTCGGCAGAAGAGGGACCAATCTCCTCAGAGACAGGCTGGCTTAGCGTAGTCAGGAGGGGTTAAACTACTAGCAAAAGGGAAGGTAAAAAGAGGGAAGATATGAGCACTCAGCACAAAACTGAGAGGCTGAGAACAAAATTAATCAAGGAACCAAAGGATGTGAAGAGAAGCAATTTTTAAATTGCCTATACAGCAGTGCTAGGAGCATGGGTAACAAACAAGAGAAATTGGAATTGCTCCTTTATGAGCATATATTTTATCTAGTTAGTATTACAGAAACATGGAGGGATGATTCACATGACTGGAATGTTAAAACTAATGCTTATAACCTATTTTGGAAGAATTGAGTGGGCAAAAGGGGAGGGCATGTGGTGTTTCTGAGTCACTGGTAACTTGGAAGAAAATGATCTTGAATGCTTATGAATCAGTGTTCTATCCGATAAAGGACAAGATAGAGTACCAGCTGGTGTCTGCTATAGACCACCAAATCACACTAGGGAACAGGATTACTGCCTCCTTACTCACCTATTTAATGTGTAGTGTGACAAAGTTCCTCCTTTACCTTGGTGGTTCCTGTGCTTACTGACGGATTTGCTCACCTCAATGATCTTCCCCTCTGGTGGAACGCACGGTCTGGGTCAACTCCTCCTGTGTTTGATCAGGAGTTGCAAGGTTTGGGGGGAACCCGGGCCCACCCTCTACTCCGGATTCCATTCCAGGGCCCTGTGGATTGCAGCTGTCTGTATTGCCTCCTGTAACAGCTGCATGACAGCTACAACTCCCTGGGCTACTTCCCCATGGCCTCCTCCAAACACCTTTATCCTCACCACAGGACCTTCCTCCTGGTGTCTGATAATGCTTGATTGTCTGATAATTCCTCAGTTCTCCAGTAGCACACCCTCTGATCTTAGCTCCTTGCGCCTCTTGCTCCCAGCTCCTCACACGCACTTCCTCTCCTCTGGCTCCTCCCCGCCTGACTGGAGTGAGCTCCTTTTTAAACCCAAGTGCCCTGATTAGCCTGCCTTGATTAGCTGCAGGTGTTCTAATCAATGTAGCTGTTTCCACTGCCTTCTAGAAAAATCTTAATTGGCCCCAGGTGCCTTGATTAACCTGGAGCAATTGCCATTTGGTTACCATGGTACTAGGGATTTGTTTAGCCTGGGGTTAACATACCTGTTCCTCAGTACTTTACTGTAGCCATCTGGCCTTGCCCCATCACAGTAGGGAAAAAAAAATCCTGTGTGATCATGGGGGATTTCAGTTTGAGTGACCTGCTGGAGGTCTCATGTTGCAGAATTTCTAAACATCATAGATGACCTCAAAAAGTGCTGCAGCCAACAGAATGTAATTCTATATTAGAAGTTGTTCTAACACATAAAGAGGAACTGATCACAGAATTAAAAAATGGTAGCCTGGGTAGAGGTGATCATGACCAGTCACATCTATAATATGCAAATAGTATAAAGTCCAGACCATTACCATATTCACTTGGTACTTTAAGGCCAAATTCAGGAAGTTGAAAACAATTATGAGCCAAATCATCTGAGAGGAAGAATTTAATCAGAAAAATGTGCATGATAATTGGGAATCATTTAAGACCACCTTCCTAGATGCCCAAAAAGCCACAAGCCAACAATCAAGGAAGGAGGCTGTACTAGTTAAAAAACCAGCCAAGTTTGGAAGAGAAGGGAAGGCTGCTGTGAAAATAGACATTTATATATAACAAATGGAAGAAAGGGGTACTTGATATTAATGAATATAAATCAGAAGTTAGGAATTATAGAAAATTGATAAAGGAAGCCAAGGGACACAAGGAGAAACTTATGACCAGAAAAGTTTAGAACAATAAGGAATTTAAATATATTAGGAACAAAAAGTTCTTCTTTGAGGAGTGCTTCACTTTAGGTGTCTTGGCACCCTGCGCTTCTGGTCAGAAACTTGTGGTAGCAATGCCCTGGTTAGCCGTGCACACATGGCAGCTGTCTCACGCTGCTTCGAGCAGTTACCTCATGTGTGCAGCCAACTGTAGCAATTTCCTACTATACTGCCTCTGGTTTCAGTCAGAATGAGAGCAGTGCCCTTCACAGCTCTTGTATTCCTCTAATCTGTGCCCCTTTCTCAGTTATTTCCCTCGTTGTTGATTTCTCCTTTCATTTTTGTTCTGTTTACGATTAAAAAAATTTTTTTCCCTCCCTGCCTCAGGTGGGTAGTCACGGAAGAGGCATTAGACCGGGACTATTCCCATTCTTTATTCAGCTTAGCCTCTCAAATATGCCTGGTTCTCCAAGTTTCAAGTGCTGTCTAACGTGCAGACTTTCAGTACCGGTGACAGATGGCCACCACGCAGTGTGTCCTGTCCATTGCCTGGGGGAGACACATTACCCAAAAGTGTCCCCACTGTAAGAAACTCACAGGGAGGACAAGGAAGGCTAAGGCCCTCCAACTAAAACTTTTAATGATGGAGAGACCCCTCTGATCCTGAGTCTGACACCTCCTTGCCAGTCCTCACCTGCAGCTGCCTCAGATATGGGGTCCTCGTCAAACATGGCTGCTAAGAACCCTGGTCCTAAAAAAGACCCCAAAAAGCGGTCTGAGTCTTCGCCACACTGTGATTCGCTTCCTAAAAAGCAACCTCTGACCATAAAAACTGCCCTGGTACTGGCGGCACCAAGAGCGCTAGACCGCAAGGCACCAGTACCGTCCAGTACCAGGACGTCCGAAGACGTGAAAGACCTGGTGTGGTCTCACTCTCATAGCAGCAAAACTAAGCCTCCTAGCTTGGCACTGAGGGAACCTAAGAAACCTCAGGCACAGAGCAGCGCTATGGTGCCACCTGCTGCACCAATACAATATGGCAAGTCTGCGGCACCGACTGTGCTCCTTCTGGTTACAGCCTGAGCTTGCCTGTGCTGCTGGTACCGCAACAATTTTTCAGCCAGGTGGACCTCCTCATTACTTCCACCCTGGGAACTCCACTTTTTGGCACCGACAGTACCCAAGCCAAGTCAGGGCCAAGCTTTATCACGATACCCACTGGCTTGGCCCCTCCTCTTTCCAGTGATGAAGAGGAGGAAGTGGAGACAGGGATGGGCACTCCTCACCACTCCTCTCCCCAGCCTGGACCCTCACAGCCACAGGGCGCAGTTTGGTAACCCCCACAATGGGTGCCCTCTTCCATGGCCCTCCCACTGTGGTGTGCATACTGGGACCCCTGGGCATTATAAAGAGCCCAGAACGTCCAGTCCTCCAATCCACCCAGGTCCAGGGCACAGCGATTGTCTCCGCTATCTGCTCCAGCTTCCTCAGAACTGTTGGAGAAGGAAGCAGAAGAATCTGTGGAGAGACCAGAGCGTGACACCCTCCCACCTACCTACATCTTGCTTTCGCCTCCGGACGAAATAATAATGCCGCTTCCCACACAGAGGGAGTTGATTTCAAATCTTTCCAGGATTTATTTAAAAGAGTAGCTGATTCATTAGACATCTCAGGCTATGCTACAAGAGACTCAACATAAGCTGACAGATATATTGCAAGCTTCTCCATCAGCCAAGATAGCAATACCCATTAATGCTGCCACCTTCTTGTAAGAGATCTGACGAGGTACTATGTGCTGGCTAAAGGAGCCGAGTTTTTATTTACCCCTCCTACCCCAAACTCATTGGTGGTAGAGGCAGTTAATCAAAGGGGGAAAGCAACATCAGACCAAAACCACCCTCTATGATAAAGGCTGGAAAAGCCTAGACCTCTTCGGCAGAAAAGCCTATTCATTGGTGACCCTTCAGTTTCGCATAGCAAACTATTCTATGTTACTGGCCAAGTACACACACGCTTTTTTTCTCAGATGTCCTCTTTTATTGAGCACATCCCAGCTGACAAAAAAGAACACTATAAGGCTGATAGCTGAAGGTTTCCTCATCGCCAGAATGGCCCTGCAGGCTTATCTGGATTCTGCTGACACAGAGGCCCACTCCATCGCCCTGTCCATTATCATGCAAGGGCTTCATGGCTCCATCTCTCCGGCTTCCCCAGGGAAGTTCAGGCAACTGTAGCGGACTTACCTTTTGAGGGGCAAAAATTGTTTGCAGAGAGCACAGACATCTCCTTACACACCCTGAAGGACTCCTGTGTGACACTAAAGACACTTGAAATCTATATTCCTGTGAACAAAAAGAAACGGCAGTTTCTGTAACCAACGATTCCACTGTGCCCCATACACCCAGCCTCAACGACATTATGACCAACGCAGGAACAGTCATCTGTGTCTCAGCCACCCACTTCTAGGCAAATGTTTTGAAGTGTTGATAGAGGACACAAGAACCCCACATTCTCCAATTCTGGAATCACCTCTAATTTCCAGCCCATTTGGGGCCCGCCTTACACCCTTTTACCAAGTATGGAGAACCATCACTTCAGACAAGTGGGTTCTGGAAATTATACAACATACACATCATGGCATCCTACCTACCTGGAAGCCAGAATGCCACAGCAGATGACCACAGCAGGAACTTCTCACGGATACATGAGTGGGAACTGGACCAAGGAATTCTGCAAACTATATTCCAACAATGGTGATTCCCCTCAATAGACCTTGTAGCCATGACCCACAATGCCAAACGCCTTCAAAGTTGCTTCTGAGCAGGACTGGGACACAACTCTCTGGGAGAGGCCTTCCTTATGAAATGAGAGGCCATGCTCCTGTACGCCTTCCTTCCAATCCCCCTGTTGAGCCGTGTCCTATACAAGATCAGACAAGACGATGACTCTGGGATTTTTGATTGCACCAGCATGGCCCAGACAGACATGGTTCCCAAAACTGGACCAGATGGCTATCAGATCACCACGAACCCAGGATGCCTCCTTAACCCCAACATTTCAACTCTTCGTCTCAAGGCCTGTTTAATCTATGGCTGGCAGAACTCAAAACATGCTGTTCTAAGGAAGTTCAAGACATTCTACTAAACAGTGGATGTCTGTCCACACACAAAACATATGCACACAAACATAAAAGATTCTTTATCTGCTGCCGAGACAAGCAGATCATTCCACAATCGGCCCTGTTACCTACTATCCTTGATTACATATTGACGCTAAAAAAAATCTGGCTTCTCGACTAGATCACTGAGTGCATTTATCAGACATCACCACTTTTCACAACAAGATGGACGGACTCATTGTTTTCATCCATCCACTGACTAAACGCTTTCTGAAGGGTATAGAGAACACTTATCCAGCATTAAGGGACCTGACCCCTATGTGGGACCTCAACCTTGTTGTCTGTGCCCTAATGGGCAAACCCTTTGAATCGCTAGCAACCTACTTGTTCCTACACTTATCCAAGAAGGTCATCTTTTTAGTAGCTATCATATCATCGCACGGGGTGGGAGAGTTGGGTTCCCCAATGGCACACCCACCTTATACCACATTTCTCAAGGACGAAGTCATCCTATGCCCATACCCTAAATTCATATCCAAGGTCGCCGCCTCCTTCCATCTCAACGAACCCATTTACTTACCTGTATTCTTTCCCAAGCCGCCCGCCAATAACAGAGAGGTGTCCCTTCATATGCTATATGTCCACAGAGCACTGGCATTCTATACAGAGAGAACAAAAATGTTCAGAAAACTGTCTAGGCTATTCGTAACCACAACAGAGGTCAAACCATTTCCAAACAGAGATTTTCTAAATGAATCTCTAATTGTATCCTATTACGTTACCAAAATTACAGTCTGCAAGCTCCTTCTGGACTTTGCACACACTCCACTAGAGCTATGTCCGCATCCATAGCCTTTCTCAAACATGTATCCATCAATGAGATTTGTAAAGCAACTACATGGGCATCGCCCCATACTTTCACCAAACATTATGCCCTGGAACAGCAGTCAGCTGCAGATGCTCACTCTGGACTATCGGTGCTCTCCACCATACATACATTAACTCCGAAGCCCTTCCTTTCCACCGAGGAGCACTGCTCTTCAGTCACCTGAAGTGGAGCACCCACAGGGACACTCCTTGAAGAAAAGAAGAAAAGGTTACTCACCTTCTGCAGTAACTGAGGTTCTTGGACATGGATGTCCCTGTGGGTGCACCATTACCCACCCTCCTCCCCTCTACTTTGGAGTTTCAGCTCGATCCTCTGGGGAAAAACGGAACTGGGTAATGGTTGGCTGCACGCGCGAGGTAACTGCTTGGAGTGGCGCAGGATTGCTGCTGCGCGTGTGCAGCCAACTGGGGCACTGCTATCATAAGTCTCCAACTAGAAGTGCAGGGTGTGAATACCCTAAAGTGGAGCACTCACAAGGACAACCATCTTGAAGAACCTCAGTTACTGCACAAGGTGAGTAACCATCTGAATTTTGACAATAGTATTGGTTCATTACTGGATGGAAATGGTAGAATTAAAATAAATAATGCACAAAAGTCACAAGTGTTCAATAAAGATTTCTGCTGTCTTTGTGGGAAAAAGCAGATGATGCAGTCTCATCATATGGTGGTAAGAACATATTTCCATTCCACTAGTATCTCTCAAATGTGTTAAACAGGAACTATTAAAGTTAGACATTTGAAAATCAGCAAATCCAGATAACTTGCATTCAGGAGTGTTAAAAGAGTTGACTGAGACACTTGCTGGATCACTAATGTTGATTTTCAGTATGTCTTGGAACACGGGGGAAGTTCCAGAAGACAGGACGAAAGCTAACGCTGTGCCAGCTTTTGAAAAGGGTGAACAGGATGACCTGAGTAGTTATAGGTCTTGTCAGCCTGACATTGATCCTGGCAAGATAATGGAGTACCTGAATTGGGACTAAATTAATAAAAATTTAAAGGAGGGTGATTAAGGAAAATCAACACATGCTTATGGGAAATAGATCCTGTCAAGCTAACTTGATATATTTTTTGATGAGGTTACAAGTTTGGTTGATATAAGTAATAGTATTGAAGTAATATACTTAGAGTTCTGTAAGGCATTTGACTTGGTTCCTCATGACATTTTGATTAAAAAAGTAGAACAATATAAAATTAACATGGCACACATTAAATGCATTAAAAATTGGCTAACCAATAGGTCTCAAAATGTAACTCTAAACGCAAAATCATCACTGAGCGGGTGTTACTGGTGGGATCCCAGAAGGATTCTTTCTTGGCTCTGTGCTATTTAACATTTTTATCAATGACCTGGAAGAAAACATAAAATCATCACTAATAAATTTGCAGATGACACAGCAATTGGGAGAATAGTAAATAGTGAAGAAGACCGGTCATTGATTCAGAGCAATCTGGATCACTTGGTAAAGTAGGCACAGGTAAACAATGTGTGTTTTAATATGGCCTAATATAAATGGGTACATCTAGGAATGAAAGATGTAGGCAATAGTCATGGAATGGAGGAGACTGACTCTGAAAAAGATGTTGGGGTTGTGGTGGCTAATCAGCTGAATATAAGCTCTGTGTGATGCTGTGACCAAAAAAACTGATCTGATCCTGGGATTCACAAGCAAGGGAATCTTGAATAGGAATATAGATGCTTTTACCTTTGTTTTTGGCATTGGTGGAACGCTGCTGGAATACTGTAGCCAGATCTGATGTCGATAATTCAAGAAGAAAGTTGATAAATTGGAGAGGGTTCATAGGAGAGCCACGGGAATGATTATGGATTAGAAAACCATTGCCTATACCCTGCATTTGATTAAGCATTGTATTATGTAACCTATAATTCTTTAAAGTGGTAAAAAGTTAAGATCATATTTTGTTTTTAAAGGAAAGCAACTGCTTCCCTTATCCAGCAGTGTGCACAGTGGAGTGGGACCATCAGCATGGCAGCCAGCTGGAGAAACCTCAAACCTGGTCCGCATGAGAAACCAGTCCCTGGGACAGTCTGCTCCTTCTCTTACTGCTGGTTTGGTGAGTCTAATAATATTTTCTGTTTTCTGTTTTCCAAATAAAACTACCTAGTGAAAAGTTATTTGATCCTTTTCTTCAATAACTTTTCTATTAGGCTAACTCAACCATTTGTCATGAGTAGAGCTGCCTGGAAAATGCAATTTTTCTTTGGAAAATGGAATTTTTAGCTTGCCTTGGGCAGCTGTCTCCTGGGAATGCCCTGTTTCCCAGACAGCCAGCTCCCTAGGGGATTGGGCAGCATGGGGTGACAGCTGCTCAGGGATCTGAGGCAGCCTGGGCTGGCAGGAAACCATGTAAGCAGGCTGGCTAGGCATCTTTCCTGGCTGCTTGCCTTGTTTCCATCAAAAATTTCAACAGAATTGACGTGTTCCCATGGAATGTTTCGATTCCATTGAATCTACATTTTCCTGCTGAAAAGTCTATCAGAAATTTTTTGACCAGCTCTAGTCATGATTGCTTTTGATACAACTCTTTCTGAAATGGAGACCTTTAGCTCTTGATGTTCCTTCCTTCTTAAGTACTGTAATTGACAAAGCACCTGGAAAAAAGTCCAAAGCACAAGACTGGGGAAGAGAAGATGGAAATCTAAGGATTATTTTCATTTAGTGATACATATTAAATAGCTATCCTGTACTTTGGAACACACAGATTGGTAGGCTTTATTCCCATTTCTGGAGAGTGTTTACATGGATAATGTGTGTTTATTTAGGTCATACAAGATACATTTTGGTGTCACAATCTCTTTGTTTTTACAGGTTGTTATATAACTTGGTGTAATACGTATATTGGGATTGGTTTAATAAAAAGACATTAAAAAGGGTAAAATGATGTATCCTTTGTATAATTTAGATTGCAGGTCCTCTGGGATAGTGGCTATGGATTCACATAATGCAGCACCTAGCACACCATAGCTGCTGAGTGATCTGTGACAGCCTGACAATATCCTGTAATACCCTCAATAAACCTTATGGGATTCAGATAAAATGTACTGAGTTAGTTAAACCTTATTGAAATAAGTTTAACACCTTTGGCGTACATTATATTAAAAACGCAGTTGTGTGTGCGTTTGTGTTTATTGTGGATTTTTATGTGCCTTCTCTAATTGGGGGAGGGGGATGGGCGATGCTAATAAGCTTCCTTCATTATCAGCTTTTGAAGCCACTCCCCTGGGGAGCTATGTATATACTAGTTCACACTAGATTCTCCAGAGACTAACAGACAAACTTTTGGATGGAAAGCCTGAGTTTAAGCTGGCTCAGTGTCTGCTCTTCTTCCTGATCTAGACAACAGGCAGGATTCCTGATTCACAGAGGGCCTCAGTCCTTAGGACAGTGTTGGAAGGACTGAGCCTGCCAGAATATATTCTAGGGTGATGTCTGATAAGCTTGTTAGCATGCGTGTAGGTTCCATTTATTGTTTTTAATTTTTTTTCTCTGTAATGAGTTTTACATTAAGAATAAAATAGACTTGCATAGGAAGTGCTGCATGGTAACCATTGACAATCACTCTGTCGTCAGTCTCTGAAGAGAAGCGAGCAAGTCAGTTTAGGCAGACTGTGTTTGCTGGAAAATACAAATGAAGAAAGGGAACTGTACAGCCTGGGAATACCCGGGTCAACATGAGGAGAGATGCGGGTCTCCACCCAGAAAGGCAGTGGCTGGGGAGCTGGAAGCCAAGAGTAGGTGGGTGCCCTTGCTGATCCACTGAGGAGAAATGCAGGTGTGGTTGCCTTGAATTGTCACAAAAGCCAAATCTTAAATTGAGTTAAAGGATTCAGCATGAATGTATAACTTGTCAGCTCTGGCAATGGTCAAGTTTTGGAAATTCGGACATAAGTTAGTATCTTATAATTTTGTTTTGGAAATAACAGATGTCTGGCATCAAATGGACCGTTCAAAATGAAATTTAAATCTTTAAAGAACAAAAATCTATACATTTGCGTTATTGGCAATTTTGGTTTTAAAATGAAGTGTTTGCACATCATACACAGTTTTAATCTGTCGATGTACATTAGTCATGTCAATGGACTGACTTTTTTTGTGATTTGGCTTAATTGTACTGTGTCTTTGTTTGGTGGCTGTCTGCAGGCCTGGTTCTACCTGTTTTCGTTAGGTACGTAATCTTTTCAGGGGTTTGTAACTTGACTGTAACAAAACAAAGACAAAATGTTCTGACTTGTATCTTGGCACCCAATTGCTTATTTCAGGAGGATTTAAAAAGTATATTAAATATTTTAAAATAAAGGTTGACCTTTCTCTAGAACAAGACAAATATGTTTCAGATTAGTGTTATATCATGCGCTAATGAAATTGGCCAATTTTATAAATAAATAAAATACCGTGAGGTACTTAGTTTGGACTGCTGCGTTGTTAGTGTTTTAATGATAAACTGTTGAGTTAGTGGATGTAACTTTTATATAATTTGATTGATTCCAGACATGCTAACTCATAACCTCTTCCTACTACACAGTGACATGATAAATTTGTACTTTTTGGCTTTATTGGTGCTTTCTGTAGTACTTATTGAAAGATTAAAAAAGCAGATTGGTTACCAAGGGCTCTTCTAAACGTGTGGCTCACAAAAATTTTAGTGCTGCGGGCCCTTTAGAGAGATTTTAAAACTCGTTGGCTTATCACAACCAAATACCATTTTTTTGGCACACTGAGGACTCTAAATTCAGGAGTTCAGGATGCTAGCTTCAAGAGGGACACTAGAGTTTGGATGGTTATGTGACTTTATTCAACTGCATACGGTTTGTTTAACTGTGTAAACAGATCATCCAGATTTTTAGAACTATAATCTTAAAAAAGGGATTTTTTTGGTGTTTGGACATAGCTAAGATTTTAGTGGGAGGAATAGTCCTGTTTCGAACTGCATTGTTGCACAATGTTTTGTTGAGACTCTGACAATGCCAGACATAGGGGCATTTTCCAAGTTGAAACCATTTCCGTGTTTAGTTTTCACAGAATTTATTGTTGAAAACCCAGACTCAGAGAGATAATGAAGTGAATGGAAGCAACACTTTCACAGCTTCATCACCTGAATTCTTCGTTGTCTCCTTTAAGAGAAATCCAGAATTCCTGGTTTGTTAAATTTGAGAACTTTGGGCTTTGTTTTGTGATCACTAAACAGTTCTAAGAGATGTTCTTGAGGTGAGATAGATGAGGCTGGAATGGAGTCAGCTGTTACTGAGAATGGCTTTTGAAACCAGTCAGTATCTGGAGATTTGTATTGAACTTCAGAAAAATAATAATGAAATGGGGAGTACAATCCAGACAAATGAGTTAATATTTGGTCTTTAACTTGTTTTATCAACTGGTCCTGGACATTTTCTTCAAGATTATCAGTGCCTTGGCAGATGATATTTGATATAGGACTGGTTTTCAGTGCCATGGCTGCTTATTCCCCATCATAATTCTACCCGTCTATTGCTGGTGGAAGTAGAAGGATTTCACCAGTGTAGTGCACTTGTTTACATTTTGCAATTCACATGGCCAGAACATAACATGCTTCTAAAGCTTTTTGAGGAACAGTTGCTTCTTTAGACATAACTTTTGTTTGGCTGCTTCAGTTCTTGTTTCTGGGCTCTGATCTACGAATTCTAGGTGTTTGGTTTCTAAAGGTAGTAGTTTCCCTGGCCTGATACTTTAATTTACTAACATTTGAAAACAAATGACACATTGTGGCTATGGACTTTGTACAGTAATATCAAGACCTGAAAAATCCAAACATTAGCTGGTGGTGTCATATTGTCAACTTTTCTGTTTAACATTATTAAAATCCTTTTTGTCTTCAGCTGAGGTTAGATACATATAAGTTTAGCAGTTGGAAAAAATTGTTCCATTATAAACAAGATGCACACCTCTCTCCCTCAGCACCCTTCCCCTGTCTTCTGCTGTTTGTGCTGCTGCTTCTAGTGCTAGAAGCCTCTTTGCTCTCTGCTCCAGCAGAGGATTTTAGCTGAGAGACTTTCTGCTGAAGGCTACCCGCATAAGATGCAGACCCGTAGATAAGATGCATTTTATTTTTAAAGTCTACTTTAATAGTCTTTTAATTAGGAAACTCCCCTGCCCCTTCCTCCCTTCCCCCCCAAACAATTGTTATTGTTAAAGGCATGTTTTGTTAAAGGCATGTGGATTAATTTTTTTCTGAAAAGTTTGTGGCTCCCCTATGAACCCTTTGTGATTCCCCAAGGAAGCCGTGGTTCACAGTTTGGGAAGCACTGTTCTACAGTAAACTTTTTGACTTAAAAGAATGGAGTTCAGCTGTAACGCTGAAATTTTAATACTTGCCTCAATGTGTGCTGTAGTGCTCAGGCACATATACATATGATCACACTCTATTTTCATTGCTCTATAATAACTTACATTGGGGTTAATTAAGAATAGAGATTCAAATGTAAAGCCATGACTCTGAATTTCGTTGCTTTTGTTGGTTTAAATCAGAACTTTTAAAACTATTTTAACAGTTGTTAGTATTCAATTTTATACTGAGTTGGGTTCCAAAACAATGACTAATAGCTTATGGCAAGATGAACTCCTAATTAAAAATAATGAATTCTGGGACTTTGGAACTACTTAGATGTTTGGAGCTGTTTTAGTATGCTTGTGGTATTGGAAGATGTTTTACAAATTACAACAGGAAAAGGCTCCTTGCCAGGAGCATTAATCACTTTGGAAAAATTGCTCTGAAAAGAGAGAGAGATATTAATATTGACATTATACTACTCTATTTATCTGTTGATTCTCAGAGTCTGAACTTTTGTAGTGGTATGTGTGCCATTTCAGAATGTTCATTATATGTTTCCATAAAATAGATGGAACAGGAAGAGAAAATGGCAATCTAGTGCCAAAAAGGTGGAATATTGAAAACAGTCATCTTTACTGGATGCACTTGAGTGGCTTGTTTCTGCTCCCACTCATTTGACAATCTGGACTTGGTTTTCCTCTGGTGTTTGAATTTGCTAGGTGGAATGGCCTGTCATGAGCCTCCAAAAGTGTTTTTAATTTTATTTCCCCCCCTCCCTTTCTAGCTGCACTACTTCTACAGGCTGGCTCTTGTGCTTCAGTTGCTATCTCTTAGATTTTGAACACATTCATGAAGTAAGTTGATAAAGTAACAATAACAAACCTGCAGAGACTGGAGTGCAGGTTTTTAAACAAATAAGACTGACAACTAAAGTTACTTATGAATATTAGCTCATAAACATCTAAGAGTGTTCTAGATTGTCAGAAACCCAATTTACAGATGGTGAAAATGTTTCTGCATTTACATATGTGGCAATCTGGATCCATGGGCTTCAAGTAGTAGAGCACATTGGATCCTTGACTCTGGGAGGAATAAGTCTTCTGTGCATCTGAAGAAGTGGGCTGTAGCTCACGAAAGCTCATGCAGTCTCTAAGGTGCCACAAGTACTCCTGTTCTTTCTGTACAGACTGACAGTGCTCAGTACTCTCCTCTAGAGGGAGACCAGCATCGGCAGATGCCAATCAAGCCTATTGGGCGTTTTAAATGTATGTAAAGACTTTCAGGTGGTGACCTCACTCCATTCTTCTGCTGAATCCCTTTAACTCTTCTAGTCATAAAGCAGTTATGGCTCTACTAGAGTGACCATGAGTCCTGCAGGTGGGGAACACCCGGAAGCTTTTTACAGTATTTGCAGACATTAGAGGACTTTACCACCTAGCTGTTATAGTTATGGAAAACTTGACCTTTTTGACATGGTTTCTGATCATAAGTCTGAGGGAGTCTGGGTGAGTTTTATGTACAACTTGCAGGTTCTAAGTTAGCAGTATGAGTTCAGGTAAAGGACTTGGGCATTATTGTGGACAACTCAGTGGAGACCTGTGTTCAATATGCTGTCAAAACAAGCAAACAATAAGTAAGTATGTTTAAGGAATGGGTTGGAGAATAATACATAAAATATTATAATGTTATTATGTAAATCAGTGGTTTGTTTTCAAATGATATTGCAGAATTAATCTGGATTGGCTAGTGTGGATGTTAGGGGATGGAAAAATTCTCATTGAGAGTGTGAAAAAATTGAAATGGTTTACTTTATGAAAGAGTCCAGTAGAGGGGACATGATCACAATATACGAAATGAATGGTCTAGAGAAGATAGATCATGAGCTTGTCTTCTGGCTCGAAACACAAGAACCAAGGGAAAATTCTTTCAAACAATGGGTTATCAGACAGTGGAATTCATTAACACAGGATGTTGGTTAGACTATAAACTTGACAAAATTCATGGATGTTAAAGTAAATAACAAGACTATTCAGAATCATAGCTTATTATTAAAAAAAAAAAGGGCTTTGAACTAATTTTTAAACTGTTAGAGCAGGGGTGGCCAACCTGAGCCTGAGAAGGAGCCAGAATTTACCAGTGTACATTGCCAAAGAGCCACAGTAATACGTCAGGAGCCCCCCTTCAGCTCCCCCACGCCGCTCCCTGTGCCTCTCACCCACCAGTAGTTGTGCCGATCAGCCCTCCCCCTTCCTCCCTGCACCTCCCAATCAGCTATTTTGTGGCATGGAGGAGTCTCTGGGAAGGAGAGGAGAGGAGCAAGAGCATGGGAGGCCCAGGAAGGGAAGGGAGTGGAGTGGGGGCAGGGCCTGTGACAGAGGCAGGGGTTGAGCAATGAGCACCCCCTGGCACATTGGAAAGTTGGCATCTGTATCTCCAGCCCTGGAGTTGGTGCCTGTACAAGGAGCCGCATATTAACTTCTGAAGAGCCGCAGGTGGCTCCGGAGCCACAGGTTGACCACCCCTGTGTTAGAGGTTAGAATGCGATCTTCATGGGGCAGATGACCCTATTTCAGGGTTTTTTCCATGTTCTTTTGAAGTATTTGGCCACTGTCAGAGACAAAGTTCTGCAATACCTGGACTACCATTATAGTGCCAAATGTGAGAAGAACAGATGTTTTAGGATTCATATAGAACCCCTCAAGCACTGTTTGCCCCTCCTCATGGAAAAGAAATATCTGACAGTAAATGTTGCATCTTGGGTAAAATGCAGTTTCCCGGAAGGACTGAGAGTACTTTCTACCCTCTCAGGGTATCAGATACTAAGATGGTCCCAGAATAAAAGCAATAGATGATCCCATCTTCTGGGTCAGCAAAAGGACAATGATCTGAGGAGGAGAAATTACTTTGAAGGGGCCTGTCAGTAGAAAGATAGTGGCTTCTGTGAAGAAACTTTGAATCCTTGGTTTTTTTCCTACTCTGCCTGCCTGATATAAAACGTATACAGCAGACTGAAAGTTGTAGATGACTGCAAAACTTTAGCAGATCCATGGAGGCCAATGATCATAGAATCATAGGACTGGAAGGGACCTCCAGAGGTCATCTAGTCCAGTCCCCTGGACTCATGGCAGGACTAAGTATTATCGACCCTGACAGGTGTTTGTCTTACCTGATCTTAAAAATCCTCAATGATGGAGATTCCACAACCTCCCTAGGCAAATTATTCCAGTGCTTAACCACCCTGACAGTTAGGCAGTTTTTCTTAATGTCCAAACTTAAACCTCTCTTGCTGCAATTTAGCTCATTGCTTCTTGTCCTGTCCTCAGAGGTTAAGAACAATTTTTCCTCCCTCCTCCTTGTAACAACTTTTTATGTACTTGCAAACTGTTATGTCCCATCTCAGTCTTCTCTTTTCCAGACTAACAAAACCAATTTTTTTCAATCTTCCCTCATACTTACCTTTAATCATTTTTGTTGCTCTTCTCTGGCATTTCTCCAGTTTGTCCACATCTTTCCTAAAATGTGGCCCCCAGAACTGAACACAATACTCCAGTTGAGGCCTAATCAGCGCAGAGTAGAGCGGAAGAATTACTTCTCATGTCTTGCTTACAACACTCCTGCTAATACACCCCAGAATGATGTTTGCTTTTTTTGCAACAGTGTTATCTCATATTTAGCTTGTGGTCCACTATGAGTCTCGGATCCTTTTCTGCAGTACTCCTTCCAACCAAGCTGTGCTTCCAACCAAGCTTCCTTTTCTGGGCTAAGCACTTTTGTTCGTATGCAGTGCCACATACCACATTATTTGGATAATATCCAGAGTCATGGTCTTGACTGCAATAGCTAAAAGATCTTTGTGACTGAAACAATATACTGTACGTTGGATTAATTCTCCAAGGCCAGAGTAAAAACTCTTCCTTTTAGAAGCAGTCTGCTCTTTGGAGAAGTTAGAAATGATCCAGTAATCTGTATCCACTTCTTAGAACTATGGTCTACCCTATGATAGGCCTATGAGTTGGAGCTCTAGTTTGTATTTTAAAAGGAACAACATATTCAGTATCTTGAGTTTATTTGCCTTGGAAAAAGTGTGAGGCAGTTCACTTTCATTCCCAAAGACCTGACTTCAAGCTCCTTTCAAGTTTTGAGCAGTCAGCTAGAAAGTGCAAGGGCCCAGATGCAAAGCCCCCACAGCAGGGGAAACTGAGAGACTCCTTACATGCTTGACTCCAGACAATATTGGACCAATGGGTCCAAGACACAAATGTATCCCAATAAAATTCCCCAATCATGAATATGTATAGTTGCCCAAAGCTCTGCGGATGGGATAGTGGGGGGATGGTTGGAGTGGTGGGCTCAGTGGAATTTGAGGTTGGGGCTGCTGGAAGTCTGACGACATCCGTAGTGAGGCAGAATTACGGTTGTAGTTTATTCGCTCTGATGTACAGTCATGTGATGTGCATTTTTGGTGGAGAAGAGGGTATGTATGATTGGTTTTCTTAAGTTTCCATTTTGTTGCTTTTTAGGTTTTGTTTTATGTATGTCATGTATAGCCCAACCTTAACTTATGGGGGCGGGATAGCTCAGTGGTTTGAGCATTGGCCTGCTAAACCCAGGGTTTTGAGTTCAGTCCTTGAGGGGGCCATTTAGGGATGTGGGGCACACACAAAAAAACCCAACTTGGTCCTGCTAGTGAAGGCAGGGGACTGGACTTGATGACCTTTCAAGGTCCCTTCCAGTTCTATGAGATAGGTATATCTCCATATATTATTTTTTTTAACTGACACACAACACTTTTTTTTTGTGTATTAATATTGATAAGTACTCAAAATCATATACAAAAATGGTGTTTGAGAGTATTATTAGCTCTGCTCTCTGACAGCAGGAGCAGAACTCTTATTTATTACAGAATGGTCTATTTCAGAATTATATTAATTCCTTGCTACTGAATAAATATGTGTGGTATATGTCTGTGAAAACCTCAGTAATTCAGGGTTGCTTTCAATGTTTCCTCTAATTTTTTCCATCCATGTGCGGAATGAATTTTGTTACATGCAGCACCAATATTGAGGTAATATGCAGATATGCGTCATCACTTCTGTACTTTTACAGCAGCCCTTATTCCACCAAGAGCACACAGCATCTTACTGCTAGTAGCTAGCTGAGTCTTTAGGAAAGGTCTGTCTTAAGGTGACGTCTGCAGTACCTATCAGTACATGCTTCGCAAACTATACATTTAAATGCACCACTGAAATGCAGCCACCTCTGGGGAGGAAAGTCAGCAGCCAGCTAGGCCAACACCACAGATAGCACCGTGCAGCAGTTTGAAAAGAGAAGAGGAATTTTGGACAGGAAGAATCTTTTTCTCTTACGCAAAATGCTGGAGATATTTAATGTTCAGACAGGGCTTCATCTGTAAAGGTCTTATCTGAATGTAAAATATAATACCGCAATATTAGAAATCAAAATGAATGTTTCTTTTTAAATTAGGACAGTAAGGCTCAAAATAATAATAATAAAAAAAACAAAACCAAAATTCCCCTTACTACCATCCTCTTGTATTAACAATACAAAGCACTTTAAAAGTCCTATAGACTATTCAACCTTCATGTTTATATTTTTACACTGTATCAGCTTGGACAATTAAAGTAGCACAGTAAAGTTCACCTTCAGATTCTCATGCACAGATAAAATATTCCAGTTTCTTAGTTATTACAGTGAAACACACATAGCTCTGTAAATTTACACGACACTTTACAAACACATGGGCTGAGGCAAACTTTCACTTCACATGAAGTTCTCCCACTTCTTTCCTTGAGGCCACTCATATGAGTAACAGCTAAGGGAGTAATATTTTGTAGGATCAGGCCCCTAGATAAACCATGTGGTCCTCCCGCCACAGAAAACTTTGCAAACATTGCTAGGGGTGGTTTAAATCCACAACAGGGAATTGTTGTAATTGAAAATCAGACAAAAACAGTCACAAAAACATTTCCACTAGTCCTAGTTTTGGTAATTTCCTTTTAAAACACAAATCTAAAAGCCAACAATATTTAGTGCTTTTCCTTTGTAATTCTTAGTGTTTTACAGGGGAAGGTCAATATCATTATTCCCATCTCAAAAATGGGGAAACTGAGGCACCGTGTGGGGTGAGGGACTTTCCAAGGCTATGCAGAAACTCAATGGCAGAGCTGGGGAAAGACCCGAAGTCTCTTGGGGAGAGGCGTCTTTCCTGTCTCCTCCACAGCCCTGCAGGCCCCAAGCTCCTCCAAACCCCCATCACTGCCCCTCACCTTGCCCCACTGCCCCCCCACACAGTACACATTCTCCATGCTCACCTGTGTGTGGACATGTGCGGCTGGTGCACAGCTCTTGATGACTTCCTGTGCAGCCCGCAAGCACACACCTGAGAGGGAACGAACACAGGTTGCTTTTACGTTAAATCCAGGGTGACCAGATGTCCTGATTTTATATCGACAGTCCCAATTTTTGGGGCCTTTGTATTATATAGGTGCCTATTACCCCCCAACCCCTGTCCCAATTTTTCACACTTGCTGTCTGGTCACCCTAGTGAAATCTAAACCAGCAGTTTCATAGCTTATCCATATTTCTCTGCAACTACTTGAGTCTTTGCAGTAATGCCATCTGCTGGTGGAGACTTGTCAATTTAAAAAACCCTCAAGTCTCTAATTTCAAGTTATGGCAAATTTTGCTGCAAACAGTGTTCAAAGTCCCTGGAGAAAGTTAATATGAGATTGTATAGCACATGAGTGTTTTAGTGTTAAGATCATACCATACTGGAGCCATTTAGTGGTGACCTAGCTTTGCTTTGGAAGCCATTGTGCGGAGGAACTAATTTTTTTAAAATTGCATTATAGCTTGCAATATTTTACTGTCTCTTGCTGTTCTTGTCTTAAACTCAGCAATTAGGATGGTAGAAAACATTTATGAAAACAATTTTTTTCTGTTTGATCGCTTTTCTCTTAACATGAGAAAAAGGATATGGTGCCATCTAGTGTTTTTATGGAAGTAGAACAGTCTTTAGTATTTTGCGTAAATCCTAGGAGACCTTAAGACCTATTGTTGCTGATATACTAGGTATTTTTTACTACAGAAGGAGGAATTTGTATTTGGTGAGTGTACGCTTCATTTGCATTCATAAGTGGGGCATACAGCCGTTCAATAGAAATTTGCTTAGCTATGATAAATAGGTAACCTTATTTTAAACTTGTTCATATTTGAGATGGTAAGACACTGGTTATCAGAATGTTATGGAAGACATCAACTAAGTTAGTTTAATGAAGGACATTTTCAATGTAATCGATATCTGAAGTCGATCGTTATCATCCTTTAGGTAACAGAGTTTCGAATCGCTGAGACTGATTGTAGAGGTTGAACTAGGTAGTTTTATATAGTGTTAGGAAGCAATATGATAGCACAACAGTTAGGCTTGTATGAATGAATATGAATTATTTTTGTGTAAAGTTATGGAAGTTGCACCCTGAAATAATCAGATGAGAAAAAGATGGAGGTATTTGAGAAGGGAATTGGGTGGATTTGGATAGGGTTACATAAATAACAGTCTCAGTTCTCAAATGCAGCCTCAGTTCATACACACTTATGATTAGTTTTAATAGAAGTGTTAATTCATTTCTTGTAAGCTTCACAGCAGGAGTAAATGTCTGAGAGATTTGGATGAAGTATTGGCAAATGAATTTTGGGAAAGCATTCTAAGCATAAGAGATGGACGGCGTGGAAGAAGGCACAGAGTTGTTCGTCTGAGGAGGGGAAGAAGGAGCCCCTTAGCAGAGGATGTGGGGAGAACAGGTCAAACATGCAGATGGGATTGAGTGATAGAAGGCATTGAAATCAGGGACAGAAGTTTGAATTTAATATGCAAACCATGGAGAATCAGGGAAGGGCTTCAAGCATGGGGTGGATTATGCTATCATAAGATATTGCAGATAACTTCAAATTAATATATTAAAGTATCTTAAGCAGAACATAGGGCTATATTTTAACACCTGCAGAGATTTACCTTATGCTGCCAAGGCCCTAATACATCTCTGGAAGAAGTTTTGCTATATATCAAGAACAATCCTATTATTATACAGAGTAGTATCTGTGGAAAACTGGTTATCTTAATTTTTTTTTTTAAGTTAAGGATTGCTCTGTAGACCTTTTTCTTTTTTTTTGGTAGGAATGCATTTAAATTAACATGTTTAAAAGGATAATTCTGTACATAGCTATTTGTGTGATGATAATTGCAAGGAACATAAATATGGACCATGGCAGAGTATATCCAGTGTGTGGCAGTAGTGGATAGATTATTTTTCGGTTTTAACTAGCAAATGGCATTGAAAATAAATTACTTACATTTATCTATATCTATCTGTCTATAAAAAGTAATTATGTGGTAGTTATTTAACATTCAGATCTGGTACAAAATTATATTCTGTTTTGATACATGTAATTTGAACAGAGCTCTTACCAGCATCTTGCCTTGCTCTGGAAATGCTAAAATCTTTTTAAAGTTAATTCCCATTTCTTAGTATTGATCTCTTAGCCAAAAGAAAACTCAAGTACTCTTCTATGCATCCCAAAGATTGCCATCTTAGGTTTAGGAGGGAAAATGTAAATTATTGGAACTTGCCTAGACTGTCAGTTTGAATGATTGCAGCTCTTGTTATCCTCAGAAGCTCTGTTGTTTTGTGTCTAAAAGCTTGTTGAATCGATTTTGGCACACAGGCTCTGTTATCTTTCTGACAGTAGCACTATTATAGCTGTAGAGAGAGAAACTGCTGTAGTGTGTATGGCAAATTAGCTTTTTAAAGGTTTTTTTCCTTTTAGCTTAAAGTAGTGTATGAGTAATTATTCAGACTTTGTGGAGAATGTGACATCACTGGAGCAGTTGCTGTGTTCTTACAGTGAAGTTGCAACAGGGGTTCTATGGGCTTCCTTGATCCTATTGTGTTTTTTAATACCTTACTTATCTTGGTGCTCTTTCACTCATTCTTCTGTACAAGGTTGACAAGTATTGTCAAAACCTGGCATTCTTGTTGTGGTCATCAGATAATTCATAAATATTTAGGTAGAGAGGGAGGCTATATAATGTTAGGTTCACCTCTTCTCACTCTTTTACTTTTTGGCATGGCAGTCTCTGTTTCTGGTATTTACTATTACTCTTTCTGAGGAGATGTCACCAGGGCCTGATGAAATGCATCCTAGGCCTGGTCTACACTGGGGGGGAATCGATCTAAGTTACGCAACTTGAAGTCGACTTACTTAAATTGACTTACTGTGGTGTCTTCACTGGGGTGAGTTGACTGCTGTCGCTCTCCCGTTGTCTCTACCAGTGCCTCTTGCGGCAGTGGAGTACAGGAGTCAATGGGAGAGTGCTCGGGGATCGATTGATCACGTCTAGACTAGATGCAATAAATCGATCAGACTTCTGACAGCTTTGGATTGTTGTTTGAAGCTATTAAAGCTGAGAGTTCTGTGCTGCTCCTCCTCCTAAAAGCACAACACAGATCCTCACCCCTAGTGTTCTGCTCTAATTCTAATTGCCATGAAATTGGTGACAGGAAAAAAATAGTTTAAAGATTAAAAGAACCCCAAAACCTATTTTCTAAAGTCTTGTGGAAGGAATAAGCATAGTCTCGTAATTAAATCATTGCAACAATTAGCTTGAGTGAGTACCCGAGTTACAGCACTCAGCTAACCTAGCTTTACTGAAAGGAACCACACTTCCAAGCAACACTAGAGTTAATGATTTGTTTAGTAGCACAGAGTGGTTGGATGAGCTGCTGATAAATTGTTGTGAAGCTGTTGTGTCCCTGCTGCATCATTGGCTTGAGCCTCGGTAACACTCAAGCTTCATACCCTTCATGTGCGTGCAGCCTCCCTCCCCCACCAGCTAACTAGTTTGAGTTTAAAGAACCACTTAACTTCAACTAGAGATTTTTGTGTGTGGGTAGGAGTTGTTATAACTACATTGGTCTTCACTGTAGAGGATGTGAGAGAGATCCCCATACCCGAGCCATTCTTTTTAGGTGACAAATCTGAGGAACTGTCCCAGATTGAGGTGTTAGTGGAGGTGGTTTTAGAACAAATTAATAATTTAAACAGTAATAAGTCACCAGGACCAGATAGTGTTCACCCAGGAGTTCTGAAGGAACTGAAATATGAAATTGCAGAACTACTAACTGTGATATGTACCCTGTTGCTTAAATCAGCCTCCATACCAGATGACTGGAGGATAGCTAATGTAACATCAATTTTAAAAAAAGGCTCCAGAGGCGATCCTGGCAATTACAGGCCAGTAAGCCTAACTTAAACCAGTTTGCCTGGTATTGAACTGTAGTAAAGAATCAGAGGGGTTGCCGTGTTAGTCTGGATCTGTAAAAGCAGCAAAGAATCCTGTGGCACCTTATAGACTAACAGACGTTTTGGAGCATGAGCTTTCGTGGGTGAATACCCACTTCTTCAGATGCATGTCATGACATGCATCTGAAGAAGTGGGTATTCACCCACGAAAGCTCATGCTCCAAAACGTCTGTTAGTCTATAAGGTGCCACAGGATTCTTTGCTGCTTTTGTAGTAAAGAAGAGAATTATCAGACACATAGGTGAACATGATGTGATGAGGAAGAGTCAACATGACTTTGAGGCATGATTTCCCTTTATAAATCTACTAGAATTCTTTGAGGGTGTTGTTAAACATGTGGACAAGGTTGATCCATTGGAAATAGTGTACGTGGACTTTCAGAAAGCCTGTGACAAGGTCTCTCACTAAAGGCTCTTAGGGAAACTAAGCTGTCATGGGGTATGAGGGAAAGTCCTCTTATAGATCAGTAACTGGTTAAAAGAAGGGGAACAACGGGGATGTCCAGACTACCCGCCGGATCGGTGGGTAGCGATCGATCTATCAGGGATCAATATATTGCATCTCGTCTAGACGCAATATATCGATACCCGAATGCGCTCCCATCGACTCCGGAACTCCACCAAGGCGAGCGGCGGTAGTGGAGTCAATGAGGGAGCTGTGGCTGTTGATCCCGCGCCGTGAGGATGGGAGGTAAGTTGAAATAAGATATGTCGACTTCAGCTACGCTATTCCCGTAGCTGAAGTTGCGTATCTTACATCACACCCCCCCCCTCCCCATCCCCTCCCGTGTAGACCAGGCCAAAGAGTAGTAATAAATGGTCAGTTTTCACAACGGAGAGAGGTAAATAGCAGGGTCCCTCAAGGATCTGTACTGGGACTTGTGCTGTTCAACATAATCCCCCCCCTTTTCCAGATAATTTATGAACAGTGAGGTGGCAACGTTTGCAGATGATACAAAATTACTCAAGATAATTAAATCTGAAACTGATGGCAGAGAATTACAAAGGTATCTCACTAAATAATCCAAACTATACATACTGTATATACCTTTCCATTCCTGAGTGTCCCCAAATCTGTGTACACCGAATTTCTACCTACCAGACGCTCAAACCTTTCTGTTCTTGTTTGTCACCCCTGAAGGCATTGAAACCAACCTTTCAGACACCACGTGGCTTTTGCTTGTCCACTCCACACGATTTGCAGCCTAGACAGCTGGTTGGTGTAAAAATAAATAAAGTTTATTTACTAGGAAAACCACAGATTCAAAGACAAAATAGTAACGGGAAGCAAACACAGACAGGTTACACAGAAAATAAACATAAAGATGTAACCTCGGGCTTTACACTTTCAAATTTGATAAAAATCCCTTTTCTGTTACAAGTTACCTATTGCCTTTTAACTGTTTTCCAGTGTACCCCCTAACTAAAGAGGGGATCCAACCTTTCACAGACAGTTTCCCACCTAAGTGCTGTCCTTCAGTTGCTGGATGCTCTTCAATTCAAACCCTTTCCATTTTTAAGGGTTTGCAGTTCTTTTTTACCAGTCACTAGATATTCAAAGTGGGGAAAACTCTCTCCTTTGGGTTTTCTTTGCAGTTTAAAGTTTTCAGTTTTTCACCATTAACTTCTATAGCCCCTCATTTGTCTTTTCCTGGGTGATAGAATGCTAAGTGCTTGGAGCTAGTCTTCTCTGGTTGGGAAGGCAGCTCTGCCCCACTTTGAGGTGGAGCTGAATGTTGGAGCACAGTTTGTTCTATACATATGGGCTGTTAAGCAATTAAAAAATTAATCGAGATTAATTGTGTGAATAAAAAAATTAATCGTGCATTTAACTGTGCTGTTAAACAATAATAGAACACCATTTATAAATATTTTTGAATGTTTTCCAAATTTTCAAATATATTGATTTGTATTACAACACAGAATACAAAGTGTACAGTCTCACTTTATAATTTTTATTATAAATATTTGCACATAAAATATTATTTTCAGTTCACTTAATACAAGTACTGTAGTGCAATCTCTGTATCATGAAAGCTGAACTTATAAATATGGAGTTATGTACAAAAAAAACTGCATTCAAAAATGAAACAATGTAAAACTGTAGCGCATACAAGTCCACTCAGTCCTTCTTCTTGCTCAGCCAATCTCTCAGACAAACAAATTTGGTTACATTTGCAGGAGATAATGCTGCCCGCTTCTTGTTCACAATGTCACCTGAAAGTGAGAACAGATGTTCGCATGGCACTGTTGTAGCCAGTCTTGCAAGATATTTATGTGCCAGATGCGCTGAAGATTCATATGTCTATTCATGCTTCAACTACCATTCCAGAGGACATGCATCCATGCTGATGATGGGTTCTGCTTGATAATAATTCAAAGCAGTGCAGACCAATGCACGTTCACTTTCATCATCTGAGTCATATGCCACCAGCAGAAGGTCGATTTTCTGTTTTGGTGGTTTGGGTTCTGTAGTTTCCACATCGTAGTGTTGCTCTTTTCAGATTTCTGAAAGCATGCTCCACACCTCGTTCCTCAGATTTTGGAAGACACTTCAGATTCTTAAATCTTGGGTCGAGTGCTGTAGCTATCTTTAGAAGTGTCACATTAATACCTTCTTTGCATTTTGTCAAAACTGTAGTGAAAGTTTTCTTAAAACTAACATGCTTGCTCATCATCTGAGACTGCTATAACATGAAATATATGGCAGAATGTGGGTAAAACACACGGTGGAAAACATACAGTTCTCCCCCTAAGGAGTTCAGTCACAAATTTAATTAACACATTTTTTTTAATGAGTGTCATCAGCATGGAAGCATGTCTTCTGAAATATTGGCCAAAGCATGAAGCAGCATATGAATGTTTAGCATATCTGGCATGAAAATACCTTGCAGTGCTGGCTACAAAAGTGCCATGCAAATGTCTGTTCTCATTTTCAGATGACCTTGTAAATAAGAAGTGGGCAGCATTATGTCCTGTAAACGTAAACAAACTTATTTCTCTTCGTGATTGGCTGCACAAGGAGGAGGACTGAGTGGACTTACAGGCTCTGAAGATTTGCATTGTTTTTGTTTGAGTGCAGTTATGTAACAAAAACAAATCTACATTTGTAAGATGCGCTTTCACAATAAAGAGATTGCACTGCGGGTACTTGTATGAGGTTGTCACGGGGTGACTCGCTACACTGGTGCCTCTTGCTGAGTGTTTTGGGAAGTAGCTCAGCCCCAGTGGGTGTGTGCTTGGGTGGTGGTGGCTCTCTCGTGCTTGCCTCCACCTGCAGACTCGTTACAGCTCCTTCCTGTCGGCGTCTGCTTTGTGGCATAGCCTTCCAGCTGTGTCACCATCCAGTTTCTCCCCCTTCAGGGGGGTCTCCTCAAACAATAATCTGTCACTCCTTGCAGCGCCTTGGCAGTCCACAGCAGGGCTGCTCCTTCAGTAGCTAGTGGGATGGGAGGGAGCGGGTGGAAGTCTTCCTACTACTCTGGGCCCCGGCCCAGGGACCCTGCAAACAGCAGCTTCCTGCTGCTGCTCACTGTCTCTATTCCCTGGACCACTTCCCCGCAGCCTCAGTTCTTTCTGCTCCTGCCTCTGGCTCCAGCTTCTTTGTCCCTTTGAGCCTGTAAGTCCTGGCAGCCTGCCAGGATCCCTCCAGGCAGGGCCGGCTCTGCCTTTTTTGCCGCCCCAAGCGAAAAAACAAGCAAACTTGTGAGGCGGCTGGAGCGGTGAAGCAAAAAAAACAAAACAAAACAATAAACCTGCGGGGTGGCTGGAGCCAGGGTGCAAACTTTCGGCTAGCGGGACTCCCTGTGCTGCAGACGTGCCTCAGGCAGTGGAGTACATGTCTCCCTAGGCTGTTTTTAACCCTCTCAGGGCCAATTTGAAAATGTAGAAAAATATCCAAAATATTTAATACATTTCAATTGGTATTGTATTGTTTAACAATGCGATTAAAACTGTGATTGATCACAATTTTTTAGAATTAATTGCGAGTTAACTGCGATTAATTGACAGCCTAATACACACACACGCACATTAATAACCAGTCTGTATTCATATCTCATGGTGATCTTCAATTTCAAAACATCATTACAAGCTTGCATAAAAGATCTTACTTGACATATTTTTATGATAACATTGTATACTATCAGTTGATTCAACTGCTTGTGCTGTGAGGTTCAACCACCCCGTTCTCCTCCTGGGATATTTGGACTCTGGTTGTCACAGTTGATAATCCATCTCTCTCAGAGGTAATCGCTAGGTTAATGGGAGAATTTTTAGTCTTAAGAGTAAATGGTTAAATATTTTTATTAAAAAAAAAACAAAAACTCCCTAAGAATCTTTCTGTCACTCTAGTGCCTACTGTAGGGGATAGGTCCACTTAACTATGTCACACAGGCATTACATTTTTTACAGCCCTGTGCAATGTAGCAAGGTTGATCTAATTTTTAGGTGTAGTCCAGGCCTTAATTTCAGCACCTGCAGTTTTGCCCTTTGGGAGCTGTTACCTCTGGTGTACACAGAGTGACTATACAACCTTTTAAAAAACATGGTTTTTTTTTAATTGATAACAGTAGGAAAACCTCATAGTGTCAGAGAACAAGGGTTTACAAACAATAAAAATATGTACATACAGGCCTATCTACTTAAAGCTTACCTTCCCCATGACATTAGCCAGGTATGCCCAATTTCTGCACAACCTGTCTACGTAGTGGCCTATGCTCCATGAACAGCTACAGACAACGGACTCCTGTGTCTATATATGAGTGATTTTTTTTAAACTATTCAGTGTCTCTTTGATCTTAAGCTCCTAGGCCTGGCAAAATAAATATTCTAAACTTTACTGGAACCAAAACAGTGAGGCTCTCTCCAATTAATATTCTTTTAATGCTCCTGAAGTGCTTTATTCAGAGGTGTCTCTCAGTGTTTTGTTTTCTGCTTGTTTTTCCTAACAGTTCCTTTTGGCTCAACTCCATATAGTTCGACAGAAAACATCTCTTACAATAATTGGACTTATATATATATCGTACACAGCATTCATTAATTAATTCAGAGCAGCCCTGTATCTTCACAGCTAGATTCCAATGTTGCCCATGCAGCCTTAATTCTGCCCCCTAGTGCATTCATCCTATGCACTGAATGAAGCAGAGATCCTGTGGAGAAAACTAGTATGTGATCTTATAATTAATAACTGTATTATCATGGATATGTCCAATGCGGCAGAATTAAGTCTGTATTGGCAAGTGTAAATCTGATATTGCTGTTTGCAGCCAAAATAATTTTATTTTTATATAGCATTATACACATTTCCTAACTTTTTTTTTTAAAGAGAAAAGTAAGAACAAAATTCTATTATGTGAAACTGTAACACCCAGGCTTGCATTACCTTTAGCACTGCAGGACAGACTTCTATAATTTGAGCTACAGGATGAATTACATTATCTGGCAGCAGGAGCAGGGTGTTATTCCAGATGGGGAGGATGGGCAGCCATTGGTGCCATGTGCTGGGTGTGGGGAGGTTTCGAGGAGTTCAGCCTGGCTTTTTCTTCTCCTTTTCTCTGGGAGTTGAGCGGCTCCCACTATGTGAGATGGGCTATTGGAGTCATGTGCTGGTTCTGGCTGAGCTGTCTTCCCTTTTCCCCTCACTGCTACAACAACTCTGGCAGCTCCTTGGTGTTCCCAGTTCAGCTTCTGTTGCTGCTGTTCAGCAGCATGGGCCTTGTTCTTTGTAGGGTTCGTGTTAAGTTGTTGTTTTGGCATACTGCTACAATTTTTCTGAGGAATGCTAGCAGTGGAAGGAAAAAGGTGATTTTATAACTTGGTCAAACCTGAATGGAATTTTATGGGACAAGCCTGTGATGTGTGTCTAGCCGCAGAGCTTTGTTATGCTGAATTTCAATTGGCTGCTGAAACAGTGGAGATGTTAGAACTTCTCAAAAGAGGTCTCAAGAATAGTTTAGAATGGAAAATGCTAGGCAACCTAAAAATAGGTATTGCTCTTCAAGTAGTACTGGAGTCTTAAGAGTAAGTGTTGAAAAATTTATATTCAACAACAACAAAGAACTAAAAGCCCAAGACTTTACTTGGAGAATTTAGTATTAATGCGACCTATGAGTTTTCATCAGCTTCACTTTAAAAAATACTGTGTATCCAAAAACTTCTCGCAGAATCATTAAAAATAAATTGGAAAACATTTCACAGGAATTTTTTGAGGAAAAAAAAGTCACTGGCTTTGTCCAGTGCTACTCATTGACAAAGAATCACTTTATGTGGGTAATAAGGCATCTGAAAGAGACCAGTTTGCAACTTGTATTGCTTAGGATTTTTGGAAGCAATTTTGTGAAAGTGAAGCATTCATTACATAATTAAACAGCCCTAGATATTTTTCCTCTTTTGAAATTGTGACCATGCCTTGTGTGGGTCAAAGCTGAGTGCGCCCAATTCAGGACATACTGATGATAAAAACAGGACAAACACACCCCAAACTGATGGTTATTCTAACATTGGAGTTCAACAAGCCAGTAACAAAAGTGAATTGTATGATCACGCTGGTTAACAAGAAGCTAAAACACAGTCCCTTTAGGTATGCCAACCCCATCACCACCCAGACATCTGGTCTTTACGATAAGAGGTTACTGAAAACCAGAGTAATCATACATAAGGTTCTTCTAATTCCAAATCCACTCCCCAAGTCAATATATATACTTTAGATCTTACCAAATACCATACTTGTAGTCAATCTTTTAGTAACTAAACACTAAAGATTTATTAATAAAAAGAAAAGAGTTGTTAAATGGTTAAAGGAATCATATACTTTACAATTTATTTCAGAGTCTATAGATGAGGTTCACGGTGATAGTAAGGGTATGGCTACATTTGCAGCCGTACAGCGCTGCCGTGGGAGTGCTCCCGCGGCAGCGCTTTGAAGTGTGAGTGTCGTCGCGGCGCCAGCGCTGGGAGAGAGCTCTCCCAGCACTGCAGGTACTCCACCTCCCTGTGGAGATTAACTTACAGCGCTGGAAGCCGGGCTCCCAGCGCTGGGGCAGTGTTTACACTGGCACTTTACAGCGCTGTAACTTACTGCGCTCAGGGGGGTGTTTTTTCACACCCCTGAGCAAGAAAGTTGCAGCGCCGTAAAGTACCAGTGTAGCCAAGGCCTAAATCTGATAGTTTGTAGTAAGTCTCTTTGGTTCACCCATTAGATTAGAGGTCATCAGTCCTTTGTTCAAAGCTCTCCCTTGTTAGAAATCATATCCAGAGATATGGAGCAGGAATGAAAATAAAGTGATGTCAATCTTCTTGTATACTTTCAACCCAAGTGCATGGAAAGTTACTGGCAAAAGATGGAGCCTTAGATCACATGTCCTTACATGCCTTGCTGAATCATGGAGCAGCCGTTGCTTCAGTGCTCTCTGACACAACACCAGGAGCGGCTCACTGGGTGAGCTGATTGTCCTTAATGTGTCATCAAGCAGGCTGGCTAGTCTTGCTGCAAATCTGTCTTGGGGTGTGTAACTAGTTATCTTCATTTTTGTACAGCGTCACAGGAATTATTATTTTAACTTATTTTTCTGCTTTGCTGTTTACCTTTGAGGGGATATTGTTAAAATTGGTTGGCATAGCAATTGACCTAGCTTGATATTATCCCATTTTAAAGTTTTCACCTGGAGGGACTTCATTATTATTTATTTATTATTTATTTGTTTAAAAATGAGCAGTTCTTGGAGCAGTGCTATTGGGGGAGAAGTCTTGTCTAGCCTTTTTGGAGGGTTTGAGTCTGTTGAGTGTGAACTACTTTATACAAGTTAATTAAAAGTTAAAATGAGGGCTGTTGATTAATTGTAGTTAACTCACGTGATTAACTCAAAATTAATTGTGATTAAAAAAATTAATTAGGATTAATTGTAGTTTTAATTGCACCGTTAAACAGAATACCGTTGAAATTTATGAAATATTTTGGATGTTTTTCTACATTTTCATATGTATTCTATTCTGTGTTATAACTGAAATCAGTGTGTATTATTTTTATTACAAATATTTGGACTGTAAAAATGATAAAGAAAATAAATAGTATTTTTCAATTCACCTAATAGAAGTACTATAGTACAATCGCTTTGTGAAAGTGCAACTTACAAATGTAGAATTTTTTTTTTTGTTGCACTCAGAAACAAAACAGTGTAAAACTTTAGAGCTTACAAGTCCACTCAGTCCTACTTCTTAGCAACTGGCTGAACAAGACAAACAGGTTTGTTTACATTTGCAGGAGATAATGCTGCCCTCTTCTTATTTACACTGTCACCAGAAAGTGAGAACAGGTATTTGCATGGCACTTTTATAGCCGACATTGCAAAGTATTTATGTGCCAGATATGCTAAACGTTCGTAAGTCCCTTCCATGCTTCAGCTAACATTCCAGAGGACATGCTTCCATCTGATGATGCTTGTTAAAAAAAATAATGCGTTAAATTAAATTTGTAACTGAACTCTTGGGATGAGACTTGTATGTCTTCTGTTCTGTTTTACCCGCATTCTGTCATATATTTCATGTTATACTAGTCACGGATGAGGAGCACATGTTGTTCATTTTAAGAACACTTTCACAGCAGATTTGACAAAATGCAAAGAAGGCACTAACGTGAGATTTCTAAAGATAGCTACAGCACTTAACCCAGTGTTTAAGAATGTGAAGTGCCTTCCAAAATCTGAGAGGAATGAGGTGTGGAACGTGCTTTCAGAATCTCAGAAGATTAGGGTTGGAAGAGACCTCAGGAGATAATCTAGTCCAACCCCCTGCTCAAAGCAGGACCAACCCCAACTAAATCATCCCAGCCAGGACTTTGTCCAGCCGAGCCTTAAAAACCTCTAAGGATGGCTATTCCACCACCTCCCTAGGTAACCCATTCCAGTGCTTCACCACTCCCCTAGTGAGATACTTTTTCCTAATATCCAACCTAGACCTCCGCTACTGCAACTTAAGACCACTGCTTCTTGTTCTATCATCTGCCACCACTGACAACAGCTGAGCTCCATCCTCTTTGGAACCCCCCTTCAGGTAGCTAAAGGCTGCTATCAAATCCCCCCTCACTCTTTTCTCTTTTGTAGACTAAATAATAGAATAATAGAATCACAGAATATCAGGAGGTCATCTAATCCAACCCCCTGCTCAAAGCAGGACTAGTCCCCAACTAACTCATCCCAGTCAGGGCTTTGTCAAGCCTGACCTTAATAAGCCCAGTTCCCTCAGCCTCTCCTCATAAGTCATGTGCCGCAGTCCCCTAATAATTTTTGTTGCCCTCAGCTGGACTATCTCCAGTTTGTCCACATCCTTTCTGTAGTGTGGAGCCCAAAACTGGATGCAGTACTCCAGATAGAGCCTCACTAGTGCTGAATAGAGGGGAATAATCACTTTCCTCAGTCTGCTGGAAATGCTCCTACTAATGCAGCACAATATGCTATTAGCCTTCTTGGTAAAAAGGGCACACTGTTGACTCATATCCAGCTTCTCGTCCACTGTAATCCCCAGGTCCTTTTCTGCATAACTGTTGCTTGGTCAGCCTGTAGCAGTGCAAAAGAGCAATGCTGTGATGCAGAAACTACAGAACCCAAACCACCAAAACAGAAAATCAACCCTCTGCTGGTGGCATCTGACTCAGATAATGAAAATGAATATGCATCAGTCATTATTACTTCGGATTGTTATGGAGCAGAACCTTCATCAGCATGGACGCATGTCTCCTGGTATTGGGGTGAAGCATGAAGGGACATATGAATCTTTAACGCATCTGGCACGTAAATATCTTGCAACACTGGCTACAACGGTGCCAGAAGAACTTTCAGGTGACATTGTGAACAAGAAGTTGACAGTATTATCTCCTGGAAATGTAACCAAACTTGTTTGTCTGAGCGATTGGCTGAACAACAAGTGAGACTGAATCGACTTGTAGACGCTAACATTTTAAATTTTTTATTTTTTAATGCAGGTTTTTTTTGTACATAATTCTGCATTTGTAAGTTCAACTTTCATGATAGAGATTGCACTACAGTACTTGTATTAGGTGAATTGAAAAATACTGTTTCTATTGTGTTTTTTTTTACAGTGCAAATACTTGTAATCAAAAATAAAGTGAGCACTGTATGCTTTGTATTCTGTGTTGAAAGTGAAATCAATATATTTGAAAACATAGAAAACATCCAAAAGCATTTAAATAAATGGTATTCTATTATTGTTTAACAGTGCGATTAATCACGATGAATTTTTTTAATTGCTTGACAGCCCTAATTCATATATGATCTGGAAAAAGGGGTAAATAGTGGGGTGGCAAAGTTTGCAGATGCAAAATTACTCAACATAGTTAAGTACAAAGAAGACTTCTAAGAGTTAAAAAGAGATTTCACAAAAGGGTGTGACTGATTAACAAAATGGCAGATGAAATTCAGTGCTGATAAATGCAAAGTACTGTTATACACATTGGGAAAACGTAATCCGAACTGCATACAAAGTGATGGGGTCTAAATTAGCTGTTACCACTTAGGAGAGAGATCTTGGAGTCACTATCGATAGTTCTCTGAAAATATCCGCTCAATGTACAGTGGCAGTCAAAAAACTAACAGAATGTTAGGAACTGTTAGGAAAAGGATAGATAAGACAGAAAATAACATAATGCTGCTGTTACCAATCCATGGTACATCCACACATTGAATCCTGCATGCAGTTCTGGTCACTCCATCTCAAAAAAAGATATATTAGAATTGGAAAAGGTGCAGAGAAGGGCAACAAAATGATTAAGGGTATGGAACAGTTTCCATATGAGGAAAGGCTTAAAAGATGGGAACTTTTAAGCTTGCAAAAGAGATGATTAAGAGGGGGGTATGATAAAGGTCTATAAAATCATGGATGGTGTGGAAAAAGTTACACCTTCACATGACACAGGAACTAGAGTTCACCCAATTAAATTACTAGGCAGCAGGTTTAAAACAAACTAAAGACAGTACTTCTTCACACAATACACAGTCAATCTGTGGAACTTGTTGCCAGGGGATGTTGTGAAGGTCAAACGTCTAATTGGGTTCAAAAAAAGAATTAGATTAAGTTCCTGGAGGATAGGCCCATCAGTGTCTACTAGCCAGTATGGTCAGGGATGCAACCCCATGTTCTGGGTGTCCTTAGCCCTGACTGCCAGAAACTCGGAGTGGATGAGTGGAGATGAATCACTCAATAAATGCCTTGTTCTGTTAATTCCTTCTGAAGTAGCTGCCCTTGGTCACTGTCAGAAGACAGGACACTGGGTTAGATAGATCATCGGTCTGACCCAGTATAGCCGTTCTTATGTTCTTGGTATATTGACAGTATACACATGTATCAATGGGATTTTTAGGTTATTGACAAAGGACAAACATTTATGAACATAATATAGGATTTGATTTCTCTCAGAAGTTGTCAGATCCGTTATAAGGGATAGTAAAATGTAATTAACCTTCTGAAGTAAGCTTTAAAATATTATTGAGGCTGATAAATTAAATGAGCTGTTGAGAACTTAATGAGAGGTTTTAATTTTATACCTTAAATGACACCCTATTAAAACCCTCTGCATTTTGTATTGTGATGGGATCCACTGAGATTTAGTCTTTCAAAATGACCTCATGATTCGGGAATGTCCTTAATATATTTGGTGTATATGAAGGTGTGGTCTAGGTTAATGGCAGCCTTTGTTTTTCAAAGTGCTTGAAGCAACAAAGGTTTAATTGAAGATATAATATTGAGGCCTCATTATTTTAACATGATCACATGATTTAGTGAATGTTGTGTTACTTTCCATGATAAACTCCAGTTTCACAGCTTATAATGTAGTCATAAAACAAGCTTTTGGGTGAAACTTGGAATTTAAACACTCTGCCTGGGAGTAACTTAGTTTAAATCAGTTTAGGACATTTTTTGCATGGTTTTCAGTGCCCTAAAGCTAGCAAAAATTATGACCAAATGAGTTTGCCATTACATGGCTTTGTTGCCTCTGGTCATTTCTGCACAACAGAATAAAATACCAAAGATTTTTTTTTTAAATAGTGACTGCACATGTATAAAATTTGCTATAACCAAGCATTCTATTTCCTCAATTCCTCCCCCAGTTTTTAATTTGAAGTTGAATATAACCTCACTGATTCTCACAACTTAAATTTCTTACCAATGTAAGTCTCTTCCCTTCTCGGTAAATATTTCAAAGTAGGGTGTTGTATGAGGTCTCCTGTTGGTAAGACTCTGTTTTTATACACAGTTTGTGTCATAGTATATTGTGAAGTACTATGAATTAAGTGCGTTTTGTGATGCAGTAGCCTTATTTTGTTTGCTGTCTAGCTTGATAATTTGCAACAGGCCTCAGTGGTTACTGTGAATTAATATAATTTAAAAATAATCAAAATTTCCCCCTGCTTTTGGTGTAAGCCAGGAAACCAGCTTTGTTGCTTTGTACCTCCTTGAAATCTTGAGAGAAACCCTTTCCTCTGCAGCCCAAAGGGAAAAAACCCATCATTTTTGGGAGTAGTTTGCATAAAAGTAGCACAGTGTTTCCATCTTTTAGGATAAACCTTCACAACAGAGCTGTTTTGGGTGGAATTCCATAGTAGCTGAGAAATGTATATTTTTAAAAAAATGGAATCCCTTCAAGATGGGATTTATATTGGAAATAGACTAGTAGTAATGCTGCCAAACAATATGCTGTTTTGTAAAGCTTGCAGGGTTGAAAAGTACAAGCAGCAAAATATTATCCAATCATCTTACAGGGACAACATCAAAATGTAGGTAATTAATATATGATGGTGGATATTAAATTAAAGATGCATCTAAAATGTGTGAAATTGTGAACTCATTTTTCAAAAGTAGTTTTTAGCAGACACAAAGTAGCAGGCAGTCTCTGTCCTGAAGAGTTTATAACCTCAAAAGACTAGACAGACACAGAATAATGTGATGGTGGCAAATGTCATGTTAGTTCCAAAACTGTGGGTTTCTTTTTGGATGAGTTTAATTAGGAGGGGACAAGCTAAATGGAATGAAAAGGGAAGGGAGAGGAGATGGAAGGGAAGTGAGGGGGACAGGGCAAAGCCAAAGAGAATGAGAGGGACAGATTGGAAGTGATGTTGAGGTGAAGAGTCTGTGAGGGAAGGAGAGGATTGGAACAAACAATCAATGAGCACAGGCCAGAGAAAGTCCAGTTACAACTGAAGAAAGTTCTGAGTCGCCAAAGGTCCCTGATTTGGTTGCTTTTACAGCTGCTCCGACTGGTTGGCGTCTCAGGCTGGTTCTTCTCTGTGGTTTTTCCACAAGGCTGCAGGCCGTGGATGGATGGAGGTAAAGCACCACCTGAGCCCGGTGCCTCCACCCTGTGCGTGAAGTTTCCTCTGTGCTGTTTTAGCCCTCCAGAGGGAGTTGCTGGGGGAAGAGGGGTGGCTGTAGCTGAGTGCTATTTTTCCACCCCACCCTCCTCAGTGCAGCAGTCCCTGCATTGGCTGCTTCACAGCTGTCCCTCGGGCTGGAGTCTCTGGCTCCTTCTTCCATGCAGTTTTCCCCCAAGCCACGTGGAGAGGGAGGGGAGGTACCATCTGAGTCCCAGTGCTTCCACAGTTGGGGTGGGGAAGGTCTCCCCTGCTCACTTTTGGGTCTGGGGAGGCTGCTGGGAAAAGGGACGGTCTTGGCTGGATCCTATTTTACCTTCACCCCTCCCACACTGGGAGCCTTTTGTAAAGGAATGGAACAAATATTAGAAGAAAATGACTAAACAGTGAGAGGAAAACAGAAATATGAACAATAGAGTTACATGGGTTTATAAAGAACAAATTTTGCCAGGCAGATTTGATAGCTTTTTTTTGATTGAATGTCAAAGTGTGTGTATGAAGAAAATACATTCTATGCAGTGTGTCTGAATTTTAGTAAACAGCTTGAGAATATCCCAGAAAATCTTACACTCCTAAGATATAAACACTGCTGGGGACTGAAGCTTGTTTGATGTGCCTCAGCTCCTCAATACATTTGGAGGAGAGAGGATGCTCGTGATTTTAAGTCTAGTACTGGAGAATTTTTCAAACTAAATAATAGCTGGTTTGGAATTCTTAGAGTAGAATCCACCATTTAGTTACTAAGATACGTTAATTTTATGAATTAACCACCATGTCAGTGTCCCTTTAGCTAAAGCAATTTGTTTGCCATGATTAGAACATGTGGAATTTGAAATTGCAGCTGGCTGAAGTTACTATACAAATATTAAGCTATTAATTATTCCGTAACTTTTTTCTGTAACATTTTTTGTCTAAGCAAAAGTAGTGCTATACATATGTTCTTGATCCTACAAATCCTTGAAACCAGTGGGATTACTCAAATCAGGGTTGCAGGATTGAGTTAAGATTCCTGGGTTACGTTCCTGAGTCTGCTGCTAGTTTGCTGTATGGTTGGGGAAATCATTTAGAGTCCCTTTGCTCTAGTTCACTCATCAGTTTATAAAAAAGAAAATAAATATTTTTTTTTATTGCAGAGGCGTGTTGTGGGGCATAAATCAGATCTAAAAAATGCCATGCTATCTAAGTGGTTCATTACTAGTGTTAAATTAATATTATGTCTCAAAGAAATGTTTTATCAGAGAATAATGGGCTGCAAAATATCAGAGAAATTTTGGCAAAAGAATAAATTAAATTGGCCAGCTATCATAATATAAATAAATAAAAGAGAGAGAGCATTTATGGTGTGTCAAATCCTTGCAGATAGGAGTTTATTTCTATAACCAAATTAAGTGCAAAAGCACAATATGGAAATAATTTAAATAAAGATTGCCAAACTAGCAAATACAGAAACAAAAGCATAACAAATATCTATTTAAAAGACATTAATATTTCTAAACAAAAAAACTGACCAGTATCCGCTGTGATCCTGTCTAGAAAATCTGACTTTTGTGAATGAATGAATGTATTTGATAGCTGGTTCATTCTCCACTCAAAATAAAAAAGAAAAACATAAAAAGACTTTCTGTCCAACTAACAGATTCATTTGAAACATAGCAAGAAAATGAATGTTACTGGTTGAAAAATAATTTCATAAAACTAGATAAAGTAGTAGAAAGAAACTAAGAGCTTTCTTATGGCTGGTATTAATCCCTGTAAATTTCAGGTAATCTCTGGAAGCAGCAGAACTGATGGAGCTGCTTTGACTTCACTCCAAGAAAGCACTCTAATAAATTGAGTTTACTATTGCCTTCTTATTTTTGAATCCTAAAAATTATTAGGAAAATAGTTATATTAAATGAGATTTGAAAAATTAACAAAATTTCATTTAAATGAAAGATATTGAAAGCCCATGAGGCTACACTCATCAAGGTTATTGTCAGACAAAGTGGTGGCATCACCGTTCCCTGGTGATAGTTGAGCATAGATTTAAAATCCACGAACAAGGAAGGTGTATGGACAATAAACCAGTTCGGCAATGATGTAATGGGATGGGCTAGATCAGTGATATGCAACCTTTTTGGGCTCAGGACCCATTTGTAAACCTTGATAAGCTGTCATGACCCAGGCACCCCCTGAAATGTCCCCAGAACCAACCCCACTCCCGAAGGCTCTATCCAGGTAGTTAAGTGGCTTGGAACTAAGATTCCAGAAAGGGGGTGGGGGTCTGGAGGTGAAGTGGGGAGATCAGAGGACCTGGGCATATAGTGACAATGGATTTAGGAATTGTGGGGAAGGAATTGGGCTGTCAGAGATGTGTCAGGGTTTATAATGATCCTCTGATTTCACAAGAGACCATGGCACTATACGTTTTTGTTATTGGCTGTGTCTTAATCTCAAACTGATATTTAAAAAAAAAAAAGTTACAGTGGTAAGGAATAATTTTTTCTCATTAAGTATAATACAGCAGGCCATTAAACCAACTAGCGGTTTGATTTCCTTCCCATTGTTAATAAAGTTACCATCAAGCTTTGCTTACATCATTGCATGTTTCAGTTATTCTCAGAGTAGTTATTAGAGACTGTTCTTCAGTCACTAAATAATAGTTTACCTCCAGTCTTGCTTCTACTTGTGAAATCTGTCAGTGCTCTTGTGTTAGAAATTGCCATCAGTCTGTTGTAGTGGAGACAAATATAACAGCACCCTCAAGGCATAAGTATATAAATAATTTTTATTTTATAATTTCTACTGTATGGTTTGTCAACACATCAGTTATTTTACATGTTCAAAATCAGATGCAGTCAAAGAGGTAATTGAATGGCTGACTGATTTATATGTATTCTTTGCAAATTTATAATTCTTGTGATCAGATTTCATTGAATCAACAAAGAGGATTTTGCTGCCATAGTGATATGTGTAACTGATGTGTTAATTAAAAATAAAAGTTATTAAAAAAATCTTTATTAGATTAACATTTTGATCATTTTTAGTAGGTTGCATTTGCTGTTGACTTCAGGTCAAGGTGCAAAATAAACATATTTTTCTGTAGTATGATTGATTTGAGTGAGTCATTAATCGCTTTGCTTAATCCATTTTCTGCTGCATAATAATTGTCCTGGCCTTTTGTTACAAGTCCAGTAAAATGAGATTCTTTTATTTTGGTTGGAAAATTTGAATAGGTTCTGGTATCAACAAAATTGCATTAGGTGAAGTGAATATCACACTCGTTAACAACACGTGGGTTTTGCAGCACTTCTGCTCTAACCGTCAGAAATATTTGGTAATAAATAATGTGATGATAAAACAATTTTTTTTCCTGTTCTTGTTGGGAGAGGAAGTCTCTGCCCCCAAAATTGACCAAACTACAATCTCTTCATTCTGATTTGCTATTTCCTTGACCCTCCATTTTTTTCCTCTGCTTTCATAACTAAAAAAACTTAACTTTAAAGATTATTTTTAATTATAATATACCTTCTTCTGTATATTGCTGGCAATATTGTAATTTATCAAATAGTATTCCCAGTTCAGTATATATGACTGTTCTTTACACGATACTATATAATTTGCTTCACAACACCTGAGTGTGTGTGTGTACGTGTATATATTTTTTACTTCCAAATCATTTTTAAAATTTGGCAATATTTCACGAGTAAAAATTCTAGTTAATTATAATATTTTAAAGCAATGTTATATAATATATTAAATTTGAATATATAGATATTTTTTGTGGATGGTGGTGCCCCTTTTCGTTCAGCCTGGTGCTTCCCTATCATTGTGGTCCTCCATGCTGTTTAGCATCTTAGGCCATGTCTACATCTAAAATTTTGCAGCGCTGGTTGTTACAGCTGTATTAGTACAGCTGTATAGGGCCAGCGCTGCAGAGTGGCCACACTTACAGCAACCAGCGCTGCAAGTGGTGTTAGATGTGGCCACACTGCAGCGCTGTTGGGCGGCTTCAAGGGGTTTTGGGGAAGGCGAGAGCAAACCGGGGAAGGAGACCAGCTTCGCCGCGGTTTGCTCTCGCGTTCCGCGAACCACCCTGCAAACCGCAGGGAAGGAGACCTGCTTGCTCGGGGGTTCGGCGAACGCGAGAGCAAACCGGGGAAGGAGACCAGCTTCGCCGCGGTTTGCTCTCGCGTTCCCCGAACAAGCAGGTCTCCTTCCCTGCGGTTTGCAGGGTGGTTCGCGGAACGCGAGAGCAAACCGCGGCGAAGCTGGTCTCCTTTCCCGGTTTGCTCTCGCCTTCCCGGAACCACCCAGCAAACCTCAGGGAGGGAGACCTGCTTGCTCGGGGTTCGCGGAACGCGAGAGCAAACCGCGGCGAAGCTGGTCTCTTTCCCCGGTTTGCTCTCGCCTTCCCGGAACCACCCAGCAAACCTCAGGGAAGGAGACCTGCTTGCTCGGGGTTCGGGGAACGCGAGAGCAAGCCGGGGAAGGAGACCAGCTTGATTACCAGAGGCTTCCTCAGGTATGCTGGGATACCTGCTTATTCCACGGAGGTCAAGAAAAGCGCTGGTAAGTGACTATACTTGATTACCAGCGCTGGATCACCAGCGCTGGATCCTCTACACCCGAGACAAAACGGGAGTACGGCCAGCGCTGCAAACACGGAGTTGCAGCGCTGGTGGTGCCCTGCAGATGTGTACACCTCCTAAGTTGCAGCGCTGTAACTCCCTCACCAGCGCTGCAACTTTCTGATGTAGACAAGCCCTTATAGGGTGAAATAAGTGCCTGAAAGGCATTGTTTACTGATTGCAACCAATGTATCAGTAGCTTCCCAGAATCTCCTCGTCAGTGGCAGATACTAGTGTTTTTTATTCTGGATGGGCCCAGGTCATATTATCAGCTATGTGGGTCCTCAGTATTGTTGGTGGAGAATCAGTATTTGGAAAAATAGTGGAATGTTTACAGTATATTGCTGACTTGTACAGTACTAAGCTTCTGTATTGAATTCACCAGTGGATCTATAATTAACTCTGTTACTTAAGAGATTGTGCCAAAAAGTTGTAACACACATCAGCAAAAAGCTAGATATGGTACAGGTCTCTCTCATCTTACGCGGGGGTTCCATTCTGCGGTTAGCGCTTAAAGCGAAAACCGTGTATAGTCAAAATTACATTGAGTTCAATGGCGGTTGGAATCGCCCACACTACAGGTACAGTATTAAAATTGTTGTTTTTCTCTTTTTTTGTTTTTGCCGACCGCGTAAAGCTGAAATCGGGTGTTAAATGCACGTAAGATGCAACAGACCTGTATATAAAAGCCACCGTTCATTGTTTTATATTTAAATGTACCAGTGAATATTTGTTGAAGAATGAAGAGCCAGCAGTTTTTAATGAGCATTTTTTCCCAGGCTAAATACCAGTTATATATAATTACAGTTTGAATCAAGACAAGATGAATGGTAAAACACCTAGTTATAGAAGATGCTCTGATGATATGGCAATAGGTATGGTATAAGAATGTAGGTGGACAAGATATAATATAATAAGTATTCATAACAGCTTCAATATAATTTTTTTTTTGCCCAGTTCTTCTACCAAGTGGACTCATGTTTGAAACATTTCATGGTAGACTTTATTTTAATGGACATTCTTCTTAAAAGGTTTACTTATGTGATTAAATAAAATTCTACAAAATTAGTTACCATGGAGTGTATATGACATTAAATCATAGTCAGAGGTGCATAGCAGAATGATTAATTTTTATTTCTTAAGAGGGTGACAAGAAAAGTATGTCTTGTCATCTATCACTGCATCAACTGGATCATTATACGTAGAACTGTCAAACTGGGTTAGATTTAATGCTGCTTATCATAAAATCATAGGATTAGAAGGAACCACAAGGGTCATCTTGTCTAACCCCCTGCCAGTATGCAGGATTTTTTGCTTTGTTTAAATTAGACCTGTTTATTATCAAATATAAGGAAAATGTTCCTGATAGAGCAAGAAAAATCTTGGAAAAGTGAACTGTTACGAAGTCTTTAACTTAGAATAACAAAAAACAAATTTTTTTTTAAACTACCTTGTATTATACATTAAGTAATAACCTAATTCTAGACTGCTCTATCTCTACCTAATATTTAGGTAACAGATGAAACTACTCTTGATGTAATAATGCGTTACTTATATGAAATTATATTGAATAAGGAGATGTTAACCAAAGTAACTGAAATAATGACTAGATTGACCAGCTGTTTCAAAGTGAGTTTTTTACATCCTCATTTTAAAAGGCCCAGTTCTGCAAATTGCAGTGCATCCTAAATAGGGAAGTTCTTGTTATAGTGTCTTTTAGATCATAGCTCATCTCAACTGATTGGCCTCTTAAGGTTGGTATGGCTACTTCCACCTTTTCATGTTCTCTGTATGTATAAATATCTTTTTGCTGTATGTTCCAGTCTATGCATCCGATGAAGTGGGCTGTAGCCTACGAAAGTTTATGCTCAAATAAATGTTAGTCTCTAAGGTGCCACAAGTACTCCTGTGTTTTTTTTTGTCTTTTAGCAGTAGACTTTGGACTTTCCCTAGGCACGCTTAATCTCAGTCAAGGCTATCCTTCTAGTCTCAAAATATTAGGTCTGTTGACTATATCTTGGTAATCCCGACACAGCCTTTTAAACCACCTAAATCTTGCAGTAAGTGCTAAATTCTCTGTCCCAGCAGCTGTATTTATAACCATACTCATGAGGAGGGGGAGACCTGAACGCTATCTCTCCTATTATAAAACACATCTCTGAACCAGCTACTTGTTTGTCAGCAAAATGGAACTCTACAGCAGTGCAATCTGCATTCACTCTCCTGAAGACAGAAAACTACATTTCAGCAAGTTTCCTGGCATAAAGCACTCAAGATGATCAGTATTCGTGGGCTCACTTGCGTTGATTTTGCCATGGATTGTATAGACTGAAAAGAAAAATGTTACTGCTAGCAATCAGTTTACTCTGTTTTACACTACAGCCTTTAAAAGGTAAAAAAGGAAACTTGTGAAAGTCAGAAAATAATGAAGACAAGTATTTGAAATGAGAGAACAGGGTGTATCCATTGGGGGAACAAAGAAGTAAGAGTTGCATGCTTGGATCAGATAGAAATTATGGGAAAATAAGAAGTCAAACAAGATCTTTAAGGGATATACATTTCTGAAGGAACATCTCCCTCTTTGCATGTGAAAGAAGTTTTGTAGTCAGTTTTCTTTTGTTATTGACTTGTTCCCTAAATATATATATTTTAACCATCCAGAAAAGTAAATAATTGGTAATATAATTGCAAAATGATGTAAAATTGAAGCAATCAAGGCATCAGAAATTATACAGGTAAAGAAAGATCAAGATGTCTTAATCCTGATCAGACTAGGCAGACCTCTGTGCCATGTGCTCTGGAGAACTTGATTGAGTTCAGTGGGGTTCCGTATAGCAGCAGGGAGCTGCCCACGCAGACCTGATTGCATGATTGGGGCCTAATAATTTAACAACTTAAAATTCTTCTTGAATGAAAGGCTATATGAATTATTTTAAAATTAGCAATTAAAACTATTTTTCTTCACAGAGCATGTACTCTAACACTTCCCTCAATCAACTGATTGTGGTTGTGAGCATTAATATGTTTGCTCAGAAATGACTCTTCATACGTACTGTTAAGTTAAAAGTTGAAATTAGGCTTCTGTAATGGGGGGTAGTAGTGTGTGACTGGTAAAAGTTGTTCGTTGTGCTAATAAATTCATAATTTGTGTTAATAACTCAGGGATATTAAGACTGGAACTAAAATATAATTTTTAAGATGTTAAAGATTTTTATATTGTAAATTTTTGTCACTTTGGTTTTTATCAGAAGTCTGCAATGTTTTGAATATTTTGGCATACATTGTTTGATTAGACAGAGTGTATTAAATGGACCTGATCCTAAGAAGTTGCAGATCTTTCTTGACACTAATACCTTTTTCAGTGGAATAAAATCATAGATTCATACAGAAGGGACCAGGAGATCATCTACTCTGACCTCTTGTATATCACAGAATATGAAATTTCACATAGTTACTCCAGCATTGAGCCAAGTGACTTGTGTATTGATAAATCATTGCTTCCAGAAATTCATCCAGTCTTGATTTGAGGACCTGGAGAGATGGAGATTCTACCACTTCCCATTGGGAGCTTGTTTCAGTTGTTAAGTCCCTAACTGTTAGAAATTAGGCACATAATGTTAATATGAATTTGTCTGGTTTCAGCTTCTAGTCACTGGTTCTTGTTCTGCCTTTCTCAGCTGGATTAAAGAGCCCTTTAGTACCTGGTATTTTCTCCTTGTGAGGGGTCTTGCACACTATAATCAAGTTAGGTATGTCAGTAATGTGTAAAAACAGTAACAGTGTAACCAGTTAAAATTCATCAGTTACACAGTTAAACGTTTACCCCAGGAACCAAGGGTACAGGGGCTGCTGCAGCACCCCCACATTTTAGGTGGGGCTTTGGTGCCACCACTATGCCTGGGCATCCCCACTGCTGCGGTAGTATGAGAATGTGCACTTGGGGCTTTGCTGCTGCCCGGCATCCCGGGTGTGGGGCTGGCTTCCCGGAGGGATCCCAGGTGTGAGGCCAGCAGCCGGGACAGACTCTGGTGCGCCAGGATGGTGGGCGGCAGCAGAGGCACGGCATGGGGCGGCAGCAGAGCTCCAGTCACGACAGCAGGAGAGCCCTAAACGCAGTGCTGGCAGCCTGGAGGGACCCTGGGCAAGTGGGACATCAGCTGAGACCCTGGGTGCAGGACGGCAGCCGGGACTCTGGGTGGAGTTTAACTGTTAACATAAACCGATAAGCATCAAGCTTATCGGTTAACCGGTTAAACTCTTATGTCAGTGGTGAAGAGAGGATAGGAAAACAGAGGGAGTTTGCCGGGGGGTTCGCTTGGGAGGATTTTTTGTGTGTGCCTTTCAGGCTTCTGTGAGCAGTAAATAGAACATCTTTAGAGGCTCTTAGAAGGAAGACATGGATAGTGAGAGATCAGCTGTTGTGACCTGCACAGGATGTGCAATGTTTGTCTTTCTCCCAGAGGATAGAAGCGACTTCGTCTGTACGAAGTTCAAGCTGGTCTCCATATTGGAAGAAAAGGTTAAAGGATTAGAGACCCAAGTATCAACTCTGTGTTGCATCAGAGAAAATGAAGACTTTCTGGATAGAAGTCAGCATTTGGTACTGCAGGCACAGCATGCAGAAGAATCCGAGAGGGCAGTGCAGAACGGGGAAGAAAATTGACAGCATGTGACCTCTAGAAGAAGAAAGAGGAGAACCCATGTATCCCCAATGCAGATGGAGGTAAGAAACCATTTTCAGGCTCTCTGCACAGGTACTAAGGTGGAGAATGGTTTTAAAGAGTCATCTGAGGGAAGGGATCAGAAGGAGACCCCATCAACTGGAAGGCATGGAATACATTGCCCTAGGGGTGGGGGTTCCGCGACCACCACTCCCAAGAGGAGGAAACAGGTGGTGGTGGTCGGGGACTCCCTCCTAAGGGGGACAGAGCCATCCATCAGTCATCCAGACCGGGAAACTCAATAATTGTGCTGCATGCCTGGAGCTAGAGTTCAGGATGTGAATGAATGTCTGCTGAGACTGGTGAAGCCCTCAGACCGCTACCCCTTCCTACCATACCATGTGGGCACCAATGATACTGCCAAAAATAACCTTGAGTGGGTCACTGCAGACTATGTGGATCTGGGAAGAACAGTTTTGTCTCTATCTGGTAAAGGGCCTACATAATTGCTGAAATTTCTTAGTTCTGGGCTTAAATCTTTGTATGCTGAAATCACTATTTTTTCATTCAGTGACATTTTGGTGAGTATATATTTTGTTTGTGATCACTGTTATTTTATAGGTACTGAAAATGTCTGAAACCCTTCGCTTTTGCCTCTTTTAAAAAATGTAGAACAGGGGTAGGCAACCTATGGCATGCGTGCCGATTTTCAGTGGCACTCACACTGCCTGGGTCCTGGCCACGGGTCCGAGGGGCTCTGCATTTTAATTTAATTTTAAATGAAGCTTCTTAAACATTTTAAAAACCTTATTTACTTTACCTACAACAGTAGTTTAGGTATATATTATAGACTTATAGAAAGAGACCTTCTAAAAACGTTAATATGTATTGCTGGCACACGAAACCTTAAGAATAAATGAAGACTCGGCACACCACTTCTGAAAGATTGCCGACCCCTGATGTAGAAACTAGTGACCTAATTTTGGAAAGAAGAATAAAACTAACTTTCTGGAATGTTTACCATAACACTACCATTGTGTCAGTTCTCATTGCTTAGCGTTTAGTGAAGATGGAATATTCCTGCTACAGCAAACTGAAGTTCTATCCTCTGCATGTGGATAAGCAATGGAGTTAGCCTTCCTATTTCCGTCTAGCTAAACTTCTGAAGTTGCTTGATTTCTGTTTTGCAATATACTGTGACTGTGCCAAACTTGAGGGTAACTGCTGAGTAGAACATTGAGATTACATCCACACACTGGCACTTCGGGGGTGATTTTAAAAGTACTGTACTGTAATTGGAATTTAATTACTATAAATTGGAAACTTTAGAAAGACAAAATGTTTAAAAAGTACCCCGAACCCCAAGCATTTCACTTCACTTTTCTCTGGAATATTTTGGATGTGCATATTAAGGCAGAGGCAACCTGTACTTGTAGTATCATCTGCAGTTTTTTGCTTTGCTTTTCAGTGAAAAAGACATTAAAAAAATTAGTATTCTGCAAACTGAAAAAGAGACTATTATCTAATTGGCTTTTGGTTAGGAGGATCCTGATTTCTAGGTCAATGTAAAACAAATGAGCATTTAAATTGAAGAGGAGCAGCTGTTCCACAACCCCCTTTCACAGTGCCTGGTTTTGTTAAGGATAATTATATCTAATTTAAAATTATGATAGCTTTGAGTATTGAGCTTTGCCTTGTTACATTCACCAGCTTGCTCTCCTTCATCAAGAAGACAGAACAGTCTTGTCATGGTGGCAGAAATATCCATCTAGACTTTTGGTTTGATTTTTTCCAGACCTTTTGAATCCTAAAAATAAATTTAGTTTTAGAAAAGACACTTTCAATGCAGACCTTTTTTATTTACTTGTGACCGTCTTTCTACTTGGTCTTAATTTTCCAAATCCCAAAACACACCCAGTTTACTAGGCTGAAGAACTACTAGAAGTAGATATGTTAAAAAATATTATGAGAGCAGCATTTTTGTTGATATTTTTAGTTTGAAAATAGAAACCTCAGCACTTAACAGTGGAAAATTCAAGAAACTCCTTATCAGCCCCATGGAAAGAAACATATGCTAAAGATGTCCTGTGAATTGCACATTGTTTGTTTCAATTAACACATTGATATTCTCTGCCAGTTTTTGAGACAAAAGCCCAGGTGACAGTTCAGATGATGCCTGAAAATTATATTTTAATTTGGCTTTTAAAATAGGCTTACATTTTTTATAAAATTTTAAAAAGGATTTGGGTCTGCAGAAACTCAGTGTTAGATTAGTAATTCACACCAGTGCCTGAACATTTAAACAGAATTTATATTTTATTTACATTTTGCTGACAGGAAACATACCTCTCATACCTTTTATAAAACTTTGATTGCCAGAGATATTAAAATTGTGGTGTTTTTGCATAAGACTATATACATCAAGTAGTAATAGTTTTTATAACCTGTTAGTAGCAGAAAGATGCTGTAGGAACAAATCCATAAGCATGGTTAAGAATAGAATAAATACAGCCTTCAGTGAAATAATGTAAAATACAATTATATAAATATTTGAATAGCATGTTTACATGTGAAATTCAATGCCTATGTGTGTTTTTTGGCTGCTGCTATGCCATGATATCTGTGGATGTCCCTTTTAAAAAGATGAATGTTTCATCTGATTTTTTTTTCTTGAGGTGTTCTTTACTTTGAGAGCTAAATTCAAATTCCATCTTTGTTTTTTCAGACAAATGTTGTTTGCTTTTTGAAAAAAGTTTTTCTTTTACATTTCTATTTATTTCACAGTTTATGCAATGTTTTTAATGTTGCTGACTTTTGAATGTATCAATGCAATGTAAGAGAGCCTAAAACTTTTGTTGACTCCACTGCAAGGTGGTTTCAGTGCTTGTAGAAGAGGAATTCTAGTATTAGTTAAGTTAAGGCAAAATTCTGACCTTATGAGTGTCGTATACACTCTGGGAGAATGGAACATCGGCAGCTGAGTTGGAGATCAGACAGGGTAGATGGGGTCACAGTGTTGCTGTCCCAAAAAGGAACAGTGTTTGCTCCCCTATTAGCATCTGTTGCCTTAATCCCCTTATGACATGGAAAGTATGTAAACATAGGGTCAGAATATAAAGATAGTCATATCTACAATGAGTGAGTCAATAGTAGTCATATCTATATCATTTGTATATAACAATAATGTAACAGAACCATCAAGAAAGTATGTCTTGACTGAGTCAAGTGATGCTATGGATGTATCAACTCTTGTCCTTCTATGTCCTGTCATCTTTTTACTGTTTGTCATATCTTAAAGTGTAGATTGTAAATTTGAGTTAGGGACTGTCTTGCTAAATCTTTTTTGTGAAGCACCTAGCACATTTATGGTACTATAAAACCATACAAAATGATATATGCTAAATTATTTCCTGACAGGATATTCTAAAACTGCTACAAGGAATATAGCAAGTTTTTGAATGAGTATTTTTGAGAAGAAAGGTTAACAGAAACGTCTGCAAAATGAGGGAGCTTAATACAGATCATATGGGCAGGGACACTGAAAACATGAACCTAGGATCTGTAAATAGTATGTCTACCTAAAAAATATTTTCTGGTCCTGGATAGTTTTTAAATTGCAGACTTACAACAAAATATTTAATAGCTGAATATTGCTATCAGTGCACTATAAAGCCCTGAAATATATTAACTTATTCCTGCCTTTGTAAAGTAAAAAGGCAAATCAATCTGGTGTAATGCAGAACCATTAAGAATAAACATTTCTATTTAAAAGTGACACCTGTTAGCAAACAAGTCCAACTTATTTTTGAGAGAACCAAATAGCTAGGAGAACTGAATATAAAAAATGTGTTCTGAAATCAGCTGCTGCCTCTTTCGTATGGTGAGAGAGGTGACTAGCAATGTTCAAATAATCAAGTTCAATTAGTGAGCCAGTGGGTAGCTTCAAGAGTGTCTTGATGTAAGTCTGATATGCCACCAGCAAATGATTGAAGCGGACACTGTTTTACAGTAAGAACATAACATAAGAACATAAAAATGGCTGTACTGGGTCAGACCAAAGGTCCATCTAGCCCAATATCTTGTCTTATCGACTGTGGCCAATGCCAGGTGCCCCAGAGGGAGTGAACCTAACAGGTAATGATCATGTGATTTCTCTCCTGCCATCCATCTCCACCTTCTGACAAACAATGGCTAGGGACACCATTCCTTACCCATCCTGGCTAATAGCCATTAACAGGCTTAACCTCCATGAATTTATCCAGTTCTCTTTTAAACGCTGTTATAGTCCTAGCCTTCACAACCTCCTCAGGCAAGGAGTTCCACAAGTTGACCATGCACTGTGTGAAGAAGAACTTACTTTTATTTGTTTTTAACCTGCTGCCCATTAATTTCATTTGGTGGCCCCTAGTTCTTGTATTCTTGGAACAAGTAAATAACTTTTCCTTATTTACTTTCTCCACATCACTCATGATTTTATATATCTCTATCATATCCCCCCTTAGTCTCCTCCTCTTTTCCGAGCTGAAAAGTCCTAGCCTCTTTAATCTCTCCTCACATGGGACCCGTTCCAATCTCCTAATCATTTTAGCTGCCCTTCTCTGAACCTTTTGTAATGCCAGTACACCTGTACCCCGATATAACGCTGTCCTCGGGAGCCAAAAAATCTTACCGCACTATAGGTGAAACCACATTCTATAGAACTTGCTTTGATCCGCTGGAGCGTGCAGCCCCGCCCCCCTGGAGCTCTGCTTTACTGCATTATATCTGAATTCGTGTTCTATCGGATCATGTTATATCGGTGTAGAGGTCTATCTTTTTTGAGATGGGGGTTCCTGGCCAATGGGACCTGCAGGGGCCACACTTTGAACGGGGGCAGAGTGCGGAGCCCCCTGGCTGCCCCTATGCATAGGAGCTGGAGGCGGGACATGCCGCTGCTTCCAGGAGCCCTGCAGAGTGGGGCAAATGCCCGACCCTGCTCCCTGGCTGGAGCTCGAGGGCCGGATGCAGCCCTTGGGCCGTAGTTTGCCCACCCCTGAACTAATCCTATGATTATTCAGTACTCTTCCAGACAAGGGAGTTTAGACAAGTTACATGTTGCTAATAGTACCTGGAGTTTGACAAATTGATGTTCGGTAGCCTTCTGATGACATTCTTTGTGTTGGTCAATAATACATAACAGAAGCATCCAGTGAAAGTTGCTGTCTTCTTCCCTTGAAACCATCGAAATACACAGGATGGAAAGAATAGAATTCTCTTCCAGAACCAGTGTAGAAACTGCCTCCTAAGGAACTTTCCCAAATGTCACTGAGTATTCTTGTGTAAGGACAACAGAGAAGGAAATTGAGAGTGGTGTGTGTGTGTGATTTCTGTATAAAGATTTCTGCATAAATCAGTGAGAAGAGTATACAGTGCACAGCAGAGTGACATGGAATGTGAGGCCCTGCTGTTTTCAGGAACTTTTCAAAAGTCGTGTCTGTTTTTGTTGGATGGGTGTTAGAAAGATTGGACAGGAAGAGGCTGCAGTAATCAGAATGGGAGAGGAGGACCTGCATCAGAGTTTGGTTGTCTGGGCAGGAAGGAAAGGAGTGATTTTAGAAGTATTCAGAGGTGGGAAGATTTGGACACTACCTGGGTGTGCTGGGCAAGGGGGAAAAAGAGGAGTCAAAGATTACCTCTGGTATGCAGGTCTAAGTGATGGGGAGGATGTGGTAGCGGTATCAACTGTGACAGTGAATGGGATAGTGGGTGAGGGTTTGGGGAATTCATTTATGGCTATGTTAAACTTAAGTGGACTTCATGGCACCCAGGAGGATGTGTCGGAGAGAGGCTGAGATGCAGGATTGGATGGAGGGAGGCGGATTGGTGGATCTGAAAGTCATTGGTGTAAAGATGATGGTTAAAGTCAAGTGAGGTAAGTGAATACACAGACTGTAACGGGAGAAGAGAAGTGGGCCATCAACAGAACTATGAGATCCCCCGTGGGAGAGCAGAGAGAGAACCACTCAAAGACACCTGGAAAGAGCCGTTAGAGAGAGGAGAGGACGAGGCTTGAAAGGCAAGGGAGGACAGGCTTTCAAGAAGTGCACGATCAAATGCCAAAAGCAGTAAAGAGGTAAAGGAGTCTGAGGCTGGGTTTCAAGCAGGAGAGTGTGCTTAGTCACAGACAGCAAGAGTGGCTTTTTGAAGATGGAGATCAGGGCATGCTTTTATTTTGAGGGGACCTGGTTAGAAGAAAATGAAAGGTTCAGGTGCAGGTATGAGAGTGGGGTCAGAGGGGTCAGTGTTTGAGATTAGGTTGAAGGTGTAAGTAAAAGGGTCAGTGGTGGAGAGAAGATGAAAGAATTATTGGTGTTGGAAGGGGAGGAGGATGTAAGAGTGGAGTGCGTTTCTAAGATCTTATTGATCTTACTGATTCCCTCCCCGCCCACCGGTCTTAGAAATAGGAAGGGGGAGGATTTTAGGAAAGGGGGGGAAAAGATAGCAAATATAAGCATCTTGGATTGAGAATGTTTGGAGTGAATGAGGCAGGAGGAATACTGCTGTCTAGCAAGGAATATGGCAGAACTGAAAAAGGAGAGAACAAAATTATAGTGAAGGAAGCTGATGTGATCACAACTTTATTCAGAGGCATTCAGTGGCACTGGAGCAGGAATGGAAGAATTACAGGTTTGGGATGGGTTGGAGAGGGATGAATTTACATAGAGAGGGGCTAGGTCAGAAGCTTATTTTCTGTTCTGCATACGCAGTTTCTTTGCTCGCCTGTACAGTTTGACATACAAGTTCCATCTATATTTTGTGGTTTTTGTGGAACTAGGTGCAGTGGCCAATCTAAATAGCTTCCTGGACTATTCAGATGTATTCACAATGTCCTTGTTGTGGAATTCCTAAAACTAAAGGCTTTGCTTTGTGTTTACCGTATACTATAGAGAGTGAAGCCCTTTCACTAGGGAAACAATAAACAGATTGATATTTGGATCTTAAATTTTGTTTGTGTTGCTGTTCTGTTTATATAACTTCACAACTGAGGTTTAAATGCCTCTGAAACATGATGGCTATAGTCTAATTAGAAGAACAGAATTCTAATTTTAGGGATACCATCTGAACATTTACCGGGTGGGAAATGTTTTTCACAATGTTAAATTTGAAACATATGGGGAAATAATTTGTTAAAATTGTCATCTTTGAGCTGATTAGAGGATTTTTATTTGAAAAGTGAGCTGGTATTTGGAAGACAGCATCAGAGATGAAACTAGTTTCTATTCTGTTTTAATGCTGGTTTAACATCAGAAGAGGAATGTTTACATAGTGAAGTTCAACATCTTATGTAAATATTAAACTTTAATTGAAGATTCTTTTCTGAAGATGTTCGCTTTCTTCAGGGCTTTGAGCCATGGAACTTGTTTCTGACTGGAAGTTTGTCTCTTTTGACTATATCTTGTATGGTGCAGCAATACAAAAACGGTTGGTCTTTAAATGAATGAACTCTTCTCTCTGCCCCCTTCCCCAACCCCCAATTTACATTTCTATGGAAGATTAGTGTGTGTATCTGCTTTGAAAGTGGATTGGGGGTGAGAAACTTGCTCAGAACTAACAAGTAACAGAAAATTAATTGTGAAAGCTTGGTTATTGTAGGTTGGCTTTGAAGATTTTTTTTTTAACAAATGTTTTCTTTGGGTCACAGGAAAATAATGCAATCTCTGAAGTTTGATTTTATGGTCTGGAGTGCCGTTGCTACCATGGTTCATTGTTAATGTACTGCTGCACCCTGGGATCTGGTTTCTCAGGCTGAAGCTCTGTAAATAGGGGAGGCAGGAAATCCAGAAGAGATTCAGACAGGCTGTCAGGCAAGTTTCCATAGGTTTACTGCCAAGCTCTTTTTTTTTTTTTTTTTTTTTTTTTTTTTTTAAGCAAAGCAAGTTATTTCACCCCCCTTGTTTTGATGTCCTGTCAGATGTACAAATTTACTTCAGAAGGGCACAGGTTTCAATTTCCAGCAAAGTATACACTAATAAAGTAAAATAAAAAACAATAAAAAAGTGTAGCTGGAAAGTGAAAGTGAAATGAACAAAGTTTTAAGCTCCCGTTGTTCTTACATAACCACCATCGAAGATTTAGTGACAAGGTGCTTCTGAAAATAAGATCAGTGGTAATCATGTCACCTGGATTGTTAGCTGCTAGGCTCTCTGAAAAGGAAATGTTTGCTAACAGCTGTAACATTTAAATAAAAGTTGATATACAATATATTTTAGGATTATGACACCCTAACATGTTATACTCCTTTCAGTTTTAAGTTATTAAAAGAAAATACTATTTGAAGACCTTGCAAATTATAATTTTGAATTGCAGAACACAACATTATTTAAGTTAGGAAACAGTTGTTTTCTAAGTTCTTTGCTAATATTGGCATACAGTAGAAAGCCCTTCATGGCTATGTGAAATGAGTTGGTGGTCTTAGCTTAATGGACAGGTGTTCACGTAATAAAAAACACCACAATGAACACGACTACAACTACATAAAACCTTTTTTAAATCTAGTTCTGCAGCTGAGCCAAAACTTGTATAGGCTCTGGATATTAAATGAGCATGTGGACCCCAGAGACACATCCCACTATAACAAATTGAGGCTGTTGTATTTGTGCAGTTCCTACTACAATGGGGTCCCAATCCTGCTAAGGGACTTTTGATGCTACCAGAATATAAAATACTAAATGATGATGATGATTGGTGTGAAGTGGCCCAAGATTGCTTCTACCCAAGCTTAAATAGTGAACTTAAGTCTACGGAGCTGTGAATTTAACAGTGTAGACAACCACTAAATTAACTTTAAAAAGGCTGTATAGAATGAGCAGATCTATGAGCTGTGAGATAATATCAAATGCTGTATTAGGCTGTAAAGTTCTTACTTTTATGCAGTGTATTTGGCTTTGTTCTAGAAGGCGGTAATACAGATCACATTGTATGGAGGGGTCCTGTGACAGACTCAGGGGTTCCTATTAAATAACTAGATTCATTTGTTCTTCTTTTTCATAAACATTTTAGTTCTTAACTAAACAGCGAAATGAAAAATTAAACTTTTCCTGTAATGTTAGGAGCTTGATTTCTGAAATATATACACAGGTCTGGTACAATTTCAAGGATCTTCATTGTGTCAGCACACTGTGTAGCATATAGGAGGTAAGTTCATCTAAAAAATTTGAGTCTTGGGCCCTCCTATCAATATCTTTCAATTCTGTGTATATTTTCTAACAAAATCATGTCACTTCCTCTCAATCAGTGAATAGGATGTTTTCTCTGGTGAATGTGGGGTCCTAAGGCATCAGTTTCTGCAGGAATATTTTTTGTTGAAAAATCTGTTTGCCAGGATTGCATAGCCTGCAAAGATATGTTCCAAATGTGAAGACTCTAGACAGACTACTCTAGTGCCTCTTCCTGTGCTCATGGCTTTCCCAAGAGTGAAATTGGCAAGGCTGGTTTCACTTGCTGCTCTTCAGAACCCTACAGCCAGCAGAGTAACTGTAAGATATGTATTACTCTACTACTGTTTTTTTGGAGAATACTACAAGCAGCAGCAACAGCAGTAGAGGCAGGCATCAAATCTATTCACTGGGGAGGAGGAATTAAAAATAGAGGCTGGCAGGGGAGTTAGAATAGTGGACAGAGTTTGGCAGCAGGTTGTGGGGGCAGGGACAGTAGCTGGGACTATACCCTTGGCAGAAGGTCCTATTGCGAGAGTCAGGGATCTGGTTTGGGTAAAGAGAAAATTCCTCTGTGTCAACAGGCAGAGGATAGAGTGGAGATTCAGATGTATTAGTCAATAGCTGATCTGAAAGAGAGAGGCCCTGAGCAGGAACTTGAGGCAACATCACACTTCCTCTTCTAAACGTGCTGGCATAGAGTGATCTGGGTAATATGTTGTGCTCCCTTGGCTTCACTGATTGATTGGAGTTCCACCTTTTATTTGTCACATTGACCTCTGGCTAGCAGGGTTAGTCCTGCTGGCAAGCGAGTGTTTGGTAAAATTCAAAGTTAAATTGCTTTGTTGCAATTTAATTATGGATTTCAGGTTTCTGTTAATTTAAAAAAATCTAGTGTATCTGTGCCTGTGTTGCTTCTTTTACTCTTCTTCCCTCCTTTTTCTTGTTACATTCCACTTTTTTAGTTCTGTTTTTACAATGTATCTCTTCCTCCATTTTTACATTGTGCCCTCTTCCTTCTTTCATTCATTCTCTCCTTCCTTCTTTCATGCCTCAGCAATTTTTCTCCTGTCTTTTCCTTCCCCAATCTCATTCCTCTCCTTACTCTCCAAATCCATTCTCCTTTCTGATAATTCAGATTATGCTCCTCATACAGTCTTAGGCAACAGTGACATGACCTTTGGTTCTCTATATTGTGTAAGGAATAGGTGAACCCAGCATGTCATTCTGATTAAAAAAATAGCACTATACAATACCAGTAAAGAACATGCTAAATCAGGGGTCCCCAACGTGGTGCCCGCGGGCGCATCTTAATGCGCCCGCGTCCTGGCTCCGGGAGAGCACCCGCCGAAATGCTGCTGCGGCATTTTGGCGGGGACGCCTCTCGATGACGACGCTTGTCGCCGACAAGTGATGGCATCGAGAGGCATCGCTCCCGAATTTTGGCAGCAACGCTTCTTGATGATGCTGCTTGCCGTTGACAAGCAACGTCATCGAGAGGCGTCGCTCCCGAATTTTGGCGGGGATGCCTCTCGATGACGTCGCTTGTCGATGGCAAGTGATGTTATCGAGAGGTGTCGCCGCTGAAATTTGGCGGCATTTCGGCGGGTGTTCCACCGCCGCAGTGGTCCTTCGGCTGGCGCCTGCCAGCCAAGAGGGTTGGGGACTACTGTTCTAAATAGTATAAGAATTGGCTAACTGACACATCTTAAAAAGTAGTTGTCAATGGGGAATCACCCAAATGTGAGTGATTCTAGTTGGGGTTCTGTAGGAATCAGTAGTAGGTCTGACATTATTCAACATTTTTGTCAGTGATCTGGAAGTAAATATGAAATCACTGCTGATAAAATTTCTGTATGACACACAGATTGGGTGAGGAAGACGGTAATCCTACAGAGCAATTTGGATTGCTTGGTAAGCTGGGCTAGCTGAACAAAATACTGTACATTTTAATAGAGTTAAATGCAAGGTTGTTTATCTAGGAACAAGGAATGCAGGCAATACCTACAGAATGAGGGGGACTGTATTCTGGAAAGCAATGATTGTAAAGGATTTTGGTATCATAGTGGACGAGCAACTCCGTGTGAGCTCTCAGTGTGGTGCTGAGGCAAAAAGAGCTTATGCAACCCTTGGATCTACAAATAGGGGAGTAGTGATTAGGAGAGACAAGGTGACTTTACCTCTGCATGTATCCAGCATTGATGAGAGTGATACTAGAATGGTGCATATAGCTCTAGTGTCCATGGTTTAAAATGCATGTTGAAAAATTGAACATGGTGCAGAAAAGACCCAAAAAAATGATTCAAGAACTGGAGAAAATAACTTACAATGAGAGGTTTAAGGAGCTCAGTCTGTTTTGTTTGTCAAAAAGATCAGAGGTAACTTGATTAGTGTATAAGTATCTTCATGGTAAAACATACTGGGTACTAAAGGGCTCTCTATTTGAGGAAACCATATGACTGGAAACTGAAGCCGGATACATTCAATTAAGAATTATGCACAATTTTTTAAATAGTGGGGTGTGGTGAATGTGGGAGACATCTACATTATTTTTGGTGAATATTATGTGTGCCTGTCTGACTACAGCCAGTTCCATTAGAAGAGGCTATTAAGAAGAGCAAGTAAGAAATGAAACAATGGCCTGAGATAAGACACCTCTGGGTAAATAACTTCAAGAGATTTAAGAGAACAGTTTCTGGGACATTACTTGGGAAAAGGTGTCTTCCAGGTTCAGCACAAGTTATGTAGTTGGTATGGCAAGCCTGAGGGCCAGAGATCAAAAGGAGACTTAACTGTTAAACTCTCCCTCTCTCTACTGCGGGATGATGGTTCAGTCTGTCAGAAGGCAGATGGACAGATACAGACCCTGCATGTTGGCTTTGGGGCAGCTACACTTGCCCAAGCTTTGAGGCAATGATGAGCTTTAGGTCAGTCCTAGGCATGGTGGCCTCTTGTTGTTTTAATTGTTTTTTCTGATTGCTATGTACCTTTGGATGAAGAAACATTTCATTTGTTTGAAAGAAGCTCTTTTGAGTCATTGCAATCAGCCACTAGTCAGGCTCCCAGAGGGGAGTTTTTTGGAGTTGCCAAGTACAATTGGCCCTGTTGGGTTAACACTGTTGCAAGATGGGGACTGTAACCCAGGGATCCAGTCTGAGTTTGGTGGTGTTCCACTCTTAAAAGGAATGAGCGAAGTGATGCCAGTTGCCTGAACGGTGCTCTCAAGAGGGACTGCAAAAGTGTCTAAGGTGCATTTTGTCTTGTAATCGTACCCAATGGTGATTAACTGTTGGAACAAATTACTAAGCAAAGTGGGTGTATTCTCTGTTTCTGGATGTCTTCATATCAAGGCTGGTTATCTTTCTGGAAGATTTGCTTTAGCCAAATACTAGTTACTGGGCTCAATACAGAAGTCAGTGGGTGAAATTTAAGGGATTGTGATGTACAAAAAGTCAGACTAGACGATTTAATGGTCTCTTCTGGTCTTAAGATCTACTAACATATAAACTTTACCGGCAATTTTTTTTTCTTTCAAATAATTGAAAAAGATACAGAAGAGTGTTGGGCCTTGACACTATCTCTGCCTTTTCCCTTCTAAAGAGGCACACAAAGTAGATGCAGTTGTGGGGGCCTATTTCACATGGAGTGTCTCATGCTTGGAGTGTAAGCTCTTCTGACCAGGAACCATCTTTATGTTATGTGTTAGTACACCACCTAACAGAATAGGATTTTGTTCCTTGACTGTGACCCCAAGGTACTACTATGATACCAATAATCATAGAAAGCCAGTGGTTACATTTATTGACTTCCTAGTCATACTGAGCTCCAGCTGTGCAGGGGTGAGCCTTAAGCACCCCAGTCCGAGAACCCCTTCAGTAAGTGAATGAATTGGCTGTGCAAATGCATTTCTGTTGTAATTCATTTCAGTTGAGGTTTTTAAGGTGATCACTTCAATTGAAATTGGTTATGCTGACAAGACACCCAGAGTTGAAAATACTAGCTTATTAAACTTACTAACTCCCTTCTCCTCACTCGTAGGTGTTTTCTGTTTCCCTATAAGAGCGCCATTGATCGTACTAAGCTAGACACTAATACTTAAAATAGCAAAAACAGCAATAGAAATCCCACGCTATGAACTTGCTTTGTACATTTAATGTTCTATATCTTTTGCATAAGGCGTGAATCCTTTGTCCCTCTAGGATCCCACCCCCCACTTCTCAATGGAAAGACACCAGGTTAAGGATGGATTCCAGTTCAGGTGACATGATCATGTCAGTGTAAGACTTCGGCCTTGTCTACACTACAAAGTTGCAGCGCTGGTGAGGGGGTTACAGCGCTGCAACTTAGGATGTGTACACACCTGCAGGGCATTACCAGCACTGCAACTCCCTGTTTGCAGCGCTGGCCGTACACCCGGTCGTGCCTCGGGTGTAGAGGATCCAGCGCTGGATCACCAGCGCTGGTCATCAGGTGTAGACACTCACCAGCGTTTTTGTTGACCTCCGTGGAATAAGCAGGTATCCCAGCATACCTGAGGAAGCCTCTCTGGTAATCAAGCAAACTCCACTGCCCTCCAAGCAGGTCTCCTTCCCCGCGGTGTGCTCTGGCGTTCCCCGACCCCCCTTCCAAGCAGGTATCCTTCCCCGCGGTGTGCTCTGGCGTTCCCCGACCCCCCCTCCAAGCAGGTATCCAGCCCCGCGGTGTGCTCTGGCGTTCCCCGACCCCCCCTCCGAGCAGGTCTCCTTCCCCGCGGTGTGCTCTGGCGTTCCCTGACCCCCGCTCCAATCAGGTCTCCTTCCCCGCGGTGTGCTCTGGCGTTCCCCGACCCCCCCTCCAAGCAGGTATCCAGCCCCGCGGTGTGCAACAGCGCTGCAGCGTGGCCACATCTAACATCACTTGCAGCGCTGATTGCTGTAAGTGTGGCCACTCTGCAGCGCTGGCCCTATACAGCTGTACTAATACAGCTGTAACAACCAGCGCTGCAAAATTGTAGATGTAGACATACCCTTCATTACCCACTTGCCAGCGCACAAGTATACAGGAAGACTTACAAGTAAAACAGAACCATCTACAGTCAATTGTCCTGGTTAATGGGAGCCATTAAGATTCCAAACCACCATTAATGGCCCACGCTTTGCATAATTACAGTAGACCCTCAGAGTTATATTTCATATTTCTAATTTCTGATACGAGAGTGATACATTTATACAGATAGGATGATCACACTCAGTAGAGTATAAGCTTTGTAATGATACCTTACAAAAGACCTTTTGCATGAAGCATAGTTTAGTTACATTATGTTCACACTCATCAGCATGCTTTCATAAAATCGTATAAAGTGCAACGTCACACCCTTAGAATTAGAAAGTTTTCCTAATATCTAACCTATATCTCCCTTGCTGCTATTTAAGCCCATTACTACTTGTCCTGTGCTCAGTGGATAAGGAGGAAAGTTTGTCACTTGCCTTTTTGTAACAGCCTTTCACATACTTGAAGATTGTTATCGTGTCTTCAGTCTTCTCTTTTCCAGACTAAACAAACCCAATCTTTCTTCGTAGGTCACGTGTTCTAGACCATTGTTAATTTTTATTGCTGCCTTCTGGACTTTCTCTAATTTGTCCACAGCTTTCCTGAAGTGCGTTGCCCAAATGAGGCTGCTTTAGTGCTGAGTAAAGTGGAAGAATTACTTCTCATATTTCACTGACAACACTCCAGCTAATGAAGATGGGGACTGCAGGTAGACCGAGCTATTAGTGAAGGCTAAGAGGAGGGAACAGCATTTTATTCCAGGCTTGGGGAGACCTGGTCTGCATTGAAAAATAAGACTGACCTAGGCCAGCTATATTGCTCAGGGCTGTGGACAAAAATTTCATGTGCTGAGCATTATAGTTAGGTCAAACTAACTCCTGGTGTAGATAAAGCTAGATCGATGGAAGAATTCTTCCATCGATCTAGCTATTGCTTGTCCCAGAGGTGGGTTAATTACATTAACAGAAAGGGAGTGTTGCAGCATTGTAGTTGTGCAGCTGTAGAGTAGATATAGCCTAAGGCAGAGGTTCTCACACTGTGGTCAGTGGACCAGCAGTGGTCTGCGAGCTTCATTCAGTGGTCTGCACATAGTTTCCTCTAAGGTGTCTGACTGGGCGGTCGCACACAAGAGAATGAAGGGCCACCCACGTAATTAGTGGAGCCGCACAGGCGTGGCTTCACTAATTAGGTGACTGGCCCTTGAGAAACCGCACTTGTAAAGTGAGATGGTGGCCCTGGGGGGAATAGGAGGTAGGGGGATGGGATAGGGAAGTGAGAAGAGGGAGTGAGGGGAATTTGGACATGCAGGGCTGCGACAACCGGAGTAAGAGGCAACTTTCCCCAGCTCCAGGGCTGTGGCTGCTGGGGAGAGACACTCCCTCACTTCTTCTCAGCCATAGCTTGGGGACTGCCGTGGCACAGGAGAGAGGGAGAGAACCTCCTCCTTCCCAGCCTTAGCTTGTCGGGGGAGAGAGGGCACATCCATTGCATTAGAAAGGTAAGAACTGATAGTAAATATGAGTTGTGTTCTTTTATTTGTAGAACAAAAAAAGTGAATTGTCTTTTTAATATAGCGTTTTTATCCAAAGCACTTTACAGTAGTTAGCTAATGGTACAAACAACATTTGGAAAGATCATTAAGTGGTCCACCGAGACCACCAGCAATTTTCAAGTGGTCTGCGGGAAAAAAAAAGTTTGAGAACCACTGGTCTAAGGTAATAAATTAGAAGAATTAAAAACCTTAATTTTAAGTTATGAATGTAAGTAATTCAGGAAAAAACTTCATAGAATCAATGGCCAATTTTCAACATAGCAAAAGGTCAGCAGTGAAGTGTCCCCAAGATTCTTTGCTAGGACAGGTCATGTTTCAGTGTTATAGGCATGTTTGGTGGTATCACCTTTTATTAAAGTTGCCCAACACATCCTATAATAAGACCCTGTTTTCAGTTGCTTATAACTTTGTCAAACTTTAACCATTTGGGATATTTCCATACCAGATGTCTGTCACAGTCTGAATAATTTTGCAAAATTTCAACCAACTCGGTCAGCCATTTCTGAGAATGAGGTTAGTGAGTAATATGTTAATTTACCCATGTGGTGGTCTTTATTTTTTTTTTTTTAAATCTGCCAGTCTTTTCTTTGAGACACTTTAGCATGCACTTACTTTGGAGCAGGGAGTTGCTTCTTGGCATGCAAAAGAACTCTGTGTCAGGGATGTGCCTTTTGCCATTCCAGTGAAAATCTGCTTAAATTTGGTCAAGACTTTGAAAAATCGCAGTTTGTACATGCTCAGTGGAGACTTGTTCTGGAGCTTTGTAACTAAATTCCCTGACATTTCTATCCATACAGGGCATTTTCCAACCCAGGACTGAGCTGGGTTTTCCATGCAATTGCAGTTTTGTGCTGCTGCAGGTGCAGCTGGGGCTGTTCTCTCTAAACATACTCTCCTCCAGAACCTAGAATGGCACCTGTGATTCCTGACTCATAGCACTTCTTTGTTGTCAGCAAATATTTGTCAAACCCACTGGCAAAGTGTGTGTGTCATTCCTATCTAGTGCTGGCCAACATAGAGGATGACAACCTGTTTCTGCTATCAGAAACTCTGTTAGTTTAAGTGGCTATGGCTATAGCTTAAGTGGATCTGTTGTAGATCTAACTATTCCAATCCTACTGTTTAACCAGGTTGGCATCAATATCATAGAATCGTAGTACTGGAAGGGATCTCGAGAGGTCATCTAGTTCAGTCTCCTGCACTCAAGGCAGGACTAAGTATTATCTAGACCATCCCTGACAGGTGTTTGTCCAACGTGCTCTTAAAAATCACCAATGATGGAGATTCCACAATCTCCCTGGGCAATTTATTCCAGTGCTTAACCATCCTGACAGTTAGGAAGTTTTTCCTAATGTTCAACCTTAACCACCCTTTCTACAATTTAAGCCCATTGCTTCTTGTCCTATCCTCAGAGGTTAATGAGAACAATTTTTCTAGCTCCTCCTTGTAACATCCTTTTATATACTTGAAACTGTTATCACGTCCTCTCTGTCTTCTATTCTCCAGACTAAACAAAGCCAGTTTTTTCTATCTTCCTTCAGAGGTCATGTTTTCTAGACTTTCAGTCATTTTTGTCACTCTTCTTTGGACTTTTCCCAGTTTGTCCACATCTGTCCTAAAATGTGGCACCCAGAACTGGACACAATACTCTAGCTAAGCCCTTATCAGTGCAGAGTAGAGTGGAAAAATTACCTCTTATGTCTTGCTTACAACACTCCTGAATTGATATTTGCTTTTTTTTTTATTTTTATTTTTTTGTGCAAGTGTGTTACATGGTTGATTCATAGTACTCTTTCCTGGGCAGTCATTTCCCATTTAGTAGGTGTGCAACTGATTGCTCCTTCCTGAGTGGAGTACTTTGCATTTGCTCATGTTGAATTTCATCCTATTTACTTCAGACCATTTCTCCGGGAAGGGTTTTCCAACCAGTTATGCACCCACCTTATAGTAGCTCCATCTAGGTTGTATTTTCCTAGTTTGTTTATGAGAAGGTCATGCGAGAGAGTATCAAAAGCCTTACTAAAATCAAGATGTACCACATATACCGCTTCCCCCCCATCCACAAGGGTTGTTATCCTGTCAAAGAAAGTCATTAGTTTGGTTTGACATGGTTTGTTCTTGAGAGATCCATGCTGACTGCTACTTGTCACTTTATTATTTTCTGGGTATTTGCAAACTGATGGCTTAATTATTTTCTCGGTTATCTTTCTGGGTACTGAAGTTAAGCTGACTCATCTGTAATTCCCTGGGTTGTCCTTATTTCCCTTTTTATAGATTGACACTATATTTGTGCTTTTCCAGTCCTCTGGAATCTCTCCTGTCTTCCATGACTCTTCAAAGATAATTACTAATGACTCAGATATCTCTTTGGTCAGCTCCTTGAGTATTCTAGGATGTATTTAATCAGACCCTGATGACTTGAAGACATCTAACTTGTACAAGAAATTTTTAAGTTCTTTCCGTGTTTTAGCCTCTGATCCTACCTGATTTTCACTGGCATTTCGTGTATTAGACATCCAATCGCTACTAACCTTTGTGGGGAAAACTGAAACCAAAAAGTCATTTAGCACTTCTACCATTTCCACATTTTCTGTTATTGTTTTTCCCCTGCTCATTGAATAATGGGTCTAACCTGTCCTAGGTATTCCTCTTGCTTCTAATGTATTTGTAGAATGTTTTCTTGTTACCTTTTATGTGTCTAGCTATTTAATGCTGTTTTGTGACTTGGCCTTTCTAATTGTCCCCCTACATATTTGTGTTATTTGTTTATATTCATCCGTTGTAATTTGACTCCTATTTCCATCTCTACCTCTGTCCAGATATATACATTTTTAATATAGAAGGCAACACCTCCTGCCTTTTCCCCCTGCCTGTCCATCCTGAGCAAGCTGTACCCTTCTATACCAATATTCCAGTTATGTGTATTATCCCACCAGGTCTCTGTGATGCCAACTATGTCATAGATGTGTTTATTTACTAGCATTTTGAGTTCTTCCTGCTTTTTCTCCATACTACTTGCATTAGTATACAGACTTCTAAGATTCTGAACATAAGAACATTACATAAGAACAGACATACAGGGTCAGACCAAAGGTCCATCTAACCGAGTATCCTGTCTTCTGACACTGGCCCAATGCCAGGTGCTTCAGGGGGAATGGACAGAACAGATAATCTTTTTCCTTGAGTGGTAACAGCTAATTTAGACCCCACTATTTTATATTTATAGTTGGGATTATGTTTTCCAATGTGCATTACTTTGCATTTATCAACATTAAATTTCATCTGCCATTTTGTTGCCCAGTCACCCAGTTTGTGAGATCCCTTGTAATTCTTCACAGTCAGCTTGAGACCTAACTACCTTGAGTAGTTCAGTATCATCTGCAAATTTTGCCACCTCACTGTTTACCCCTTTTTCCAGGTAATTATAAATATGTTGAATAGTACTTGTCCCAGGGCAGACCCCTCGGGGACACCACTGTTTACCTCTCTCCATTCTGAAAACTGACCATTTATTCCTACCTTTTGTTTCCTATCTTTTAAGCAGTTACTGGTCCATGAGAGGACCTTCCCTCTTATTCCGTTGCTGCTTACTTTAGAGTTCTTTGAAGGGGTGAACAAACATGTGGACAAAGGGGATCCAGTGGACATAGTGTACTTAGATTTCCAGAAAGTCTTTGTCAAGGTCCCACATCAAAGGGTCTTACGTAAATTAAGTTGTCATTGGATAATAGGGAAGGACCTTTGATGGATTGAGAACTGATTAAAAGACAGGGAACAAAGGGTAGGAATAAATGGTAAATTCTCAGAATGGAGAGGGGTAATAAGTGATGTCCCCCAAGGGTCAGTCCTAGGACCAGTCCTATTCAACTTATTCATAAGTCATCTGGAGAAAGGGGTAAAAAGTGAGGTGGCAAAGTTTGCAGATGATACTAAACTACTCAAGATAGCTAAGACCAAAGCAGACTGTGAAGAACTTCAAAAAGATCTCATAAAACTAAGTGATTGGGCAACAAAATGGCAAATTAAATTTAATGTGAATAAAAGTAAAGTACTGCACATTGGAAAAAATAACCTCAACTATACATACAATATGATGAGGGCTAATTTAGCTACAGCGAATCAGGAAAAAGATCTTGGAATCATCATGGATAGTTCTCTGAAGACAATCACGCAGTGTGCAGTGGCTGTCAAAAAAGCAAACAGGATGTTAGGAATCATTAAAAAGGGGATAGAAAATAAGATAGAGAGTATCTTATTGCCCTTGTATAAATCCATGGTATGCCCACATCTTGAATACTGCATACAGATGTGGTCTCCTCATCTCAAAAAAGATATACTGGCATTAAAAAAAAGTTCAGAGAAGAGCAACTAAAATGATTAGAGGTTTGGAGAGGATCCCATATGAGGAGAGATTATAGAGGCTAGGACTTTTCAGTTTGGAAAAGAGGAGATTAAGGGGGGATATGATAGAGGTATATAAAATCATGAGTGATGTAGAGAAAGTAAATAAGGAAAAGTTATTTACTTGTTCCAAGAATACAAGAACTAGGGGCCACCAAATGAAATTAACGGGCAGCAGGTTTAAAACAAATAAAAGGAAGTTATTCTTTACACAGCGGACAGTCAACTTGTGGAACTCCTTGCCTGTGAAGGCTAGGACTATAACAGCGTTTAAAAGAGAACTGGATAAATTCATGGAGGTTAAGTCTGTTAATGGCTATTAGCCAGGATGGGTAAGGAATGGTGTCCCTAGCCATTGTTTGTCAGAAGGTGGAGATGTATGGCAGGAGAGAGATCACTTGACCATTGCCTGTTAGGTTCACTCCCTCTGGGACACTTGGCACTGGCCACTGTCGGTAGACAGGATATTGGGCTAGATGGATCTTTGGTCTGACCCAGTACGGACATTCTTATGTTCTTCTTGTGTACTTTGCTTAAGAGCCTTTTGTGAAGGACCTTGTCAAAGACTTTCTGAAAATCTAAGTACACTATATCCACTGGATCCTCCTTGTCTACATGCTTGTTGATCCCCTCAAAGAATTCTAGTAGATTAGTGAGACATGATTTCCTTTTACAGAAAAGATGTTGGTTCTCCCCCAACAAATCATGTTCTTCTGTGTGTCTGATAATTCTGTTCTTTACTATAGTTTCAATTAGTTTGTTCGGTACTGAAGTCAGACTTACTGGCCTGTAATTGCAGGATCACCCCTGGAACCCTTCTAAGAAATTGATATCACATTAGTTATCCTCCAGTCATCTAGTACAGAAACTGATTTAAATGATAGGTTGCATACCACAGTTTGTAGTTCTGCAGTTTCACATTTGAGTTCCTTCAGAACTCTTGGGTAAATACTATTTGGTCCTGGTGACTTATTACTGTTTAGTTTATCAGTTTGTTCCAAATCCTCCTCAAGTGACACCTCATCTGCGACAGTTCCTCAGATTTTTCACCTAGAAAGAATGGCTTAATTTTGGGAATCTCCTTCACATCCTCAGCCATGAAGAACAATGCAAAGAATTAATTTAGGTTCTCTGCAATGGCCTTCTCGTTCTTGAGTGCTCCTTTAGTATCTCGATCATCCAGTGTCCCGAGTGGTTGTTTAGCAGGCTTCCTGCTTCTGTTGTACTTTAATAGAAAAAAAACCAGTAAAATAAAAAAATTTCATCTTTGACTAGCTGTTCTTCAGATTCTTTTTTTGGCCTTCTGAATTATATTTTTATACTTCATTTGCCAGAATTTATGCTCCTTTCTATTTTCCTCACTAGGATTTAATTTCCACTTTTTAAAGGATACCATTTTGCCTCTCAGTGCTTCTTTTACTTTGTTGTTTAGCCAAAGTGGCACATTTTTGGTTCTCATGTTTTTTAATTTGGAGTATACTTTTAAGTTGAGTCTTTATTATGGTGTCTTTAAAAAGTTTCCATGCAGCTTGCACTAATTTCAGTTTTGGCACTGTAACCAGAGGTGAAAGTAAGCCAGTCTGGTCTGGTGTACCGGCAAGAGCCGGTATGCTGTGCTGGACCGGACCGGCTTCTCTGGTGGTGATTTAAAGGGCCCAGAGCTCCCCGCAGTGGCAGGAGCACCAGCCCCTTTAATTCACCTCCGGAACCCTGGTGTTGCTATCCCAGCCCTAGTCTGAGCTCTGCTGCCCTGGGATAGCGGCAGCAGGGCTCCCACAGTGATTTAAAGGGCCCGGAGCTCCATGGCGGCCAGAGCCCCTGGCCCTTTAATTCACCGCTGAGCCCTGGGGCTCCCAGCTGCAGAGGCTCTGCAGCGGGGAGCTCTGGGTTGATTTAAAGGTCCCGGGGCTCCCAGCCACAGCTGGAGCCCCAGGGCCTTTAAATCTTGAAAGGCTCTGCCTCTTACTTTTGAGGCCAAGCCTCTTCTGGTTGAGGCCCCGCCCTACTCAGGGCTCCGGTGTACCGGTAAGTCCTTTAAGTTACTTTCACCTCTGACTGTACCTTTTAATTTCTGTTTAACTAACTTTCCTTATTTTTGTGTAGGTTCCCTTCTGAAATTAAATGCTACCGTGGTGGGCTGCTGTAGTGTTTTCCCCACCATAGGGATGTTAAATTTAATTATATTATGGTCACTATTACCAAATGGTTCAGCTATATTCACCTCTGGGACCAAATCCTGTGCTCCACTGAGGATTAAATAAAGAATTGCGTCTCCTCTTGTGGGTTCCAGGCCTAGCTGCTCCAAGAAGCCATCATGTGAGATGTCAAGAAACTTTATCTCTGCATCGTGTCCTGAGGTGCAGGACCGGTGCTAGTGTTTTTAGCACCCTAGGCGCACGGCCATTTCGCTGCCCCACGCGCTGGTCCCGCGGTTCCAGTGGACCTGCCTCAGGCATTCCTGCGGAGGGTCCGCTGGTCCGCGGCTCCGGTGGAGCTGCTGCAGGTATGCCTGCGGGAGGTCCACCGGAGCCGTGGGAACAGTGGACCGTCTGCAGGAATGCCTGCGGGAGGTCCACCGGAGCCGTGGGAACAGTGGACCGTCTGCAGGAATGCCTGCGGGAGGTCCACCGGAGCCGTGGGAACAGTGGACCGTCTGCAGGAATGCCTGCAGCAGGTCCACTGGAGCCGTGGGACCAGGGGACCCTCTGCAGGCACGCCTGCGGCAGGTCCACCGGAGCTGCTTGCTTTCCCCCCCCCTGGCAAAATGCCGCCCCCCAGTAATCCTGGCACCCTAGGCGATTGCCTAGGCCGCCTAAACGGAAGCGCCGGCTCTGCTGAGGTGCCATGTACCTAGTCAATATGGGGATAGTTGAAATCTCCCCCCAAGTTTCTGTGACGCCTATTATCAATATCCTCATTTAATACAAAGCACTCTAATTCACCCATCTTATTATTTAAACTTCTAGTATTTTGATATAAGCACTTAAAAACATTGTCACGTTTTAGTTGTCTGCCATTATGTGATGTAGTTGAATGGGATTCTTTTTCATTTGACTTTTTCTCATCAGATCCTACCTGTATTTTATCTTTCATGCTTTTCCTCCTCTCCTTACAAGTACATATACAGAATCTCCATTAATAGATGATTCCCTAAGGCAAGTCTCTAATCGAACTATGTGCTCCTCCGCACCTGTAGGCTTTCCCACCGCCCCTGCTTTAAAAACTACTCTGTGACCTTTTTAATTTAAAGTGCCAGCAATCTGGTTCCATTCTGACTTTGGTGGAGCTCATCCTTCCTGTATAGGCTCCCCCTTTCCCAAAAGGTTCCCCAGTCCCTAATAAATCTAAACCCCTCCTCCCTACACTATCGTCTCATCTACGCATTGTGACCCTTCAGTTCTGCCTAAATGGCCGTGCTCATAGAACTAGAAGCACTTCAGAGAATTCTACCACAGATTTCATTTCCTCCCTAAGTTCTCCCTTGTGTCTCACTTATCCCTGCTATAACTGTGTGACGGTGCACTCTATATGATTTTATGAAAATATGCTAATATAACTGGAATGTGCTTCATGCAAAATGTCTTTTGTAAGGTATCATTAGAAAGCTTGTACTCTACTGACTGTGATCTTCCTATTTGTATAAATGTATCACTCTTGTATCTGAAACTAGAAATATGAAATATAACTCTGAGGGCCTATTGTAATTATGCTAAGTGTGGGCCATTAATGGTGGTTTGGAATCTTGATGACTCCCATTAACCAGGACAATCGACTGCAAATGACTTTGTTTACCTGTAAGTCTTCCTGTATAGGTGTATGCTGGCAAGTAGGTAATGAGGTCTTACAGTGACATGTGATCACGTCACCTGAACTGGAATCCATCTTTAACCTGTTGCTTTTCCATTGAGAAGTGGAGGGTGGAAACCAGAGGGACAAAGGATTCCCGCCTTATGCAAAAGATCTGTAACTGTCTGGAACAGAGAAAAGGGAGGGCCATCATGAGAAATCCCCTAGCTACCTCCTGAGCTGGAACATGGGCTGTACCAGAAAAAAAGGATTGTGCCCAGACTAGAAAGGCATCCAGTCTGTGGAAAAAAAACTTATTAAAACATTTTTCAGGGTGAAATTTTATCTGTACTCAATTGTATTACTGTTACACTTAAATTTGTGTGTTATTTTATTTTGCTTGGTAATTCACTTTGTTCTGTCTGTTACTACTTGAAACCACTTAAATCCTAGTTTCTGTATTTAATAAAATCAGTTTTTACTGTATGTATTAATACTTGGGGCCGGGGGGGAACAGCTGTGCATATCTCTCTATCAGTGTTTTAGAGGGCAAACAATTTGAGTTTACCTTGTATAAGCTTTATACAAGGTAAAATGAATTTATTTGGGTTTTAGACTCCATTGGGAGTTGGGCATCTGAGTGTTAAAGACAAAAACACTCCTGTAAGCTGCTTTCAGTTAAAACTGCAGCTGTGGGGCAAGTAATTCAGACCCTGGGTCTGTGTTGGAATAGTCGGTCGTGTCTGGCTCAGCAAGACAGGGTGCTGGGGTCCCGAGCTGGCAGGGAAAGCAGGGGCAGAAGTAGTCTTGGCACATCACTTGGCAGTTCCCAAGGGAGTTTTTGTGATCTAACCCGTCACAAACGGCTCATGCTTGCCCCAGATTCCAACCTTTCTCCCAGGTCTCCATGTTTTTGACTTACCTTTGGGCTTTTATCACCTGCCCCGTCGAACCGAGTTTAAAGCCCTCTTCGCTAGGTTAGCCAATCTGTATCCAAATACGCTCTTCCCTTTCTTCGATCAGTGGACCCTATCTGTGCTTTGAATCCTTCTTCCTGGAACAACATTCTATGGTCAAGAAAGCCGAAGCACTCCTGGCGACGACATTCTCACAGCCAGGCATCTCCAGGATGCATCTGTCTCTGCCTGGGTCCCTTCCCTTGACCGGAAAGATTGAAGAACGCCATCTGCACCCCCAACTCCTTCACCCTTACTCCCAGGGCCCTGGAGTCACTTCTCATCTGCTCAGGGTCTCATCTGGCCCTCTGACTACTACCCATACTAATCACCCACGTGGGCACTAATGATACTACAAGTTATGACCCTGAGCAGATCAGAAGTGCCCACATGGATGAGTAGTATGGGGTAGTAGTCAGGGGACCGGATGATCGTCTCCCTCCGTAATGTCTTGGATACGGGCCCCTGGCAGGCAGCATACCTCCTGGGATGCCATGTCAGGCCAACAGATGGGTACTTCCATTCCCCTCAGAAGAGAGTCACCAACCATTACTATCTGACGTTTCCGGGATACAGGTTGTCATAAACAGATAGCTAAGGGTTAATGTCTCTTTCACCTATAAAGGGTTAACAAACAGTGACCTGCAAACACCTGACCAGAGGACCAATCAGGAGACAAGATACTTTCAAATCTCGTGGAGGGAAGCCTTTGTTTGTGGGTTTTGGGTTTGGCTTTGTTCTCTCTGGGTCCTGGATGGGGCTAGAGGTGCAACCAGGTTTCTGCCAATCTCCCTGCTACAGTCTCTTATCTATTCAGAATTGTAAGAAAGAAAAGGCGGTCATAGTCTTTTAATTTGTTTTTTTTTTTCATTTGCATAGGTGTACTTGCTGGAAGTAGCTTAAATTGTGTTTCTGCTGGAGAAAGTTTCTTCTATTGTTTATAAGTTGAAAGACCCTGTAACTGTTTACCATCTAAAGTGCAGAGATAAACCTTTTACTTTTTTTTTCTTTCTTTTTTTATTAAAAGTTTTGCTTTTAAGACCTGTCTGATTTTTTTCTCCTAGTTAAGGCTCGAAGGACTTGAGTCTGTGTACTCACCAGGGAATTGGTGGGAGAAAGGAAAGGGAGGAGGGAAGAAAAGCCTGGTCTCGGCTTTTATCTGTGTATCTCTCTCCGGGGAAGAAGGGAGCGGGGAGTGGTGATTCAAGGATTTGAATTACGGTGATCTCCTAGGGTACCCAGGGCGGGAAAAATCTGGGAGGAGGTAAAGAGGGGGAAGGGAATGGTTTATTTCCCTTTGTTGTGAGACTCAAGGAATCTAGGTCTTGGAGGTCCCCAGGGAAGGGTTTGGGAACACCAGAGTCTATCAGGCTCTCTACCTAAGTCCTGATTGGTGGCAGCCTATCAGATCTAAGCTGGTAATTAAGCTTAGGGAAATTCATGCTAGTACCCATATTTTGGACGCTAAGGTCCAGATTTGGGAATTATACTAGGACACAGGTGCAGGTGGAGGAGACAGGAGCTATGTTGGCACTGGTGATTCAGCCTTTTGTAACCATAGTGATTATATTACAACTGCCTCTTACAAACTCTCCTTCAAACACCCCTATTTGTGGTCCTCTTGGTCGCTTAGCATGTAGTTTTTAAGGCCTTCTCTGCTAAGTAAGCTCTACCCTCTGGTTAATCACACAGGGAGAGGATGATCACAAGGCTGGCTGAGGCTGATCAAAGGTGATCAAGGATGATCCAGGAAACAAAGTCTCAAAACAGTCCCCAAACGCACAATCCCAACTACCCTGTAACTTTAAATAACCAGAAAGAGAGAGAAAAACACAAACAGCCTCACTCACGCCAAGATTAGTACTCGCACCGTGTTCATTTAGCGGGGGTGCTCCATCTCCCCCTCTCAAACTCTCCATGATGTGACTTGATGGAGTTTGTAGATTTTTTTAGTTTGCTTTTTTAAAAACCTAGGAAATTTCTCTCCCCTTTGTCTCCCTCAATAAAAAGAACATTATTAAAGTTGCAGAGTCAAACACTTAAGTTAGGAAGGCAGTTGAAAGATACCTTGGAGATTTGGATTCAATCTCTGCCTCTGCCATAACATGTTTATATGATGCTAGGGAAATCACAGGTAACTTTAATGCTGGCATTTAACAACTTTTGAGTGCTTGACTTTGCAGCCTTAATAAAGTTATTTTAACACATTTTTTGTATGTAATATTAATGATTTGGAAATTTTGAAGATGGCTTACTTAGTTTAGTCAAGAAGAGATAAGTCTGAGGAACTGCAGGAGAGACCGAACAAATCTAGGTGAATGGGCAGCACAGTGGCAGCCAAAGTTCACCATTGACAAGTGTTATGCAGTGCCTATTAGAAGAAATAATTTGAAGTAAGGCTATGTCTACACTATGAGCTAGGGGTGTGATTCCCTTACTAGTGTGTACATACTTGTGGTAGCTCAATAAGAGCTAGTGCAAGTATAAATAGTAGTATAGCTATGCTGATGCAGCACGGCTGAGTTGTGCCAAGTACGTACCCAGTGTTTTCAGGCAGGTTTGTACTTGGCATGGCTCAGCTGTACCTCTGCTTCTGCTACTTGTGCTGCTGTGGTGACACTGCTATTTATATTCTTTCCAGCTCAAAGAGAGCTTAGCGCAAGTATGTGTACATGAACAGGGTGTCATACCCGACCTCGCATTGTAGACATAGCCTAATACATGTTGCAGAGTTCTCAATTAACTGTCTAGTCTTGATAAAGTTCTGGGTATTAGTGTGCATAGCTCAGTGAAAACCTCTGTTAAGTGTTTGGTGAAAGTCAACAACATATATTAGGATGAATAAAGAATGATACAAAGTGATGTTGCAAGAATTAGAATGCTACTACACAAATCAGTGGTCTGATCTTATCCAGAATACTGTGTTCAATTTTGGCCACCCAGTCTCATTAAAGTTGCATCAGAAAGATCATGTCTGGACATGATCAGTGAAACCTATTAGAGGCAGGGAAATTCTTCAATATGAAGATAGATTGAAAATATTGGACCTGTTTAAGTTTTTGAGAGGAGGCAAATAAATGGAGTCATGATATAGAAGTATGCAAACATGAACAAGATGAAGGAGGTAAATCAGACACTCCTATTTACCTTTGTCATAATGCAAGAACCAGGGGACAGTTAATGAAATTGAAAATGAACACATGCAAAACTGATTACTTTTTTTTCACAACACATAATTGAGTCGTAGAACTTGTTGCTACAGAACATCACTGAGGTCGAAATGGTACTAGCGTTCAAAAAGGATTAGATGTTTATATAGTTCATGAGAACATCCATAGTTAGATTAGGTACTATCCAAATAAAAACAAAATGCAGTTGTAAACTGTTGTGCTCAGAGGCATAAATTAACCACCAACTGACTAGATTAGAAAGAAACTTCTCATACAGACAATATATTGCATAACTGTCCATATGAGGTTTCTTGTTCCTTTCCACAAAGTATTGGTTGTTATCAGACAGGATAGTGGACTAGCTTGACCCACTGGTCTGATCTAGTGTGTCTGTTCCTGACATTTGGAATAAACTATAGATAGATAATTTTAAAGTTCTCAGGAAATATTACAATATTTTAAGATAATGAGATTCTGTTTTTCAGTAGAAATTGAATTTGCTTGACACTAATTTTTTAATAGGTGAGGCCACAAAGGTTTTGAAATATTTTCCAATAAACTTTTGTCTGTTGAGGAACGCAGCAAGTGCATTTTGTCGTATCTGAAATCCATCATAAATAAGTGTTATCACATGTAGAATTTAGGATGAAACATATAACTTTTATTTTAACTCTAGGGCTCTATCTGTGTTTGTATTTAACTGTTACTTCTAGTGTCTACTCAATTTAAAATTGAGAAATCTCCCTATCCTTTTCTGTACTTCAACATTATTCATGTATATTTGAAGAATAGGATACTGTTCCTTTAAAATCAGATAGCCGAGTTGTTTTTACTAGTGCACTGCTTTTACATTGTACAGTATACTCTATGCAAATAAGCTGCCTGCTCAGCCTGTGTGTGGTTCGTTGCCCTGTCGGGTAGCTCACAAAGACTCTGCAGACCTAATTCAAAATTCAGTTGTTTAAAACGGCAGATGGAAGGAGATGTTGGCGAGTTGAGGGTTTATTAGCTCCTCACAATAAAAGACTACACTGTCTGCAAAGGATCAGAAGAACCCTGGTGAATGAAACTGAGTTGTATCTGCTCTCAGTTCACTTTCCAATTATGTGGTTGGCCCATGCAGCTCAGTCACTTAGCATGAAGATTGGCTAACGATTTCCATGTAAATATCCATTCTTTTAAGCACCATCAACCTGGGTGCTTTTATTGAGACCTTTTGGGGTTGCAGCTGTCATAACTGTGGGAACAGGAGCTTTTCATCTAGCTGTGAGAGGCAGTTTACAGTCACTATTGCTGCACTTGCACACTTTAGGAGGTGTAGCAATGTGATTAAAAGCTGAACACACACACAGCTTTTTATGAAATCTGAAATTTTCTTTTAAATAACTAGTGGAATCCTTCAGAGGGTGAAGTTGCTGGTTTTTGTTTGCAATATTTATATTAGAAAGTTATAACTAGGTTCTTCACTGTGCTTTGATCAGGATGCAGAATCTATTGTCTTCATCCCCTGCTGAAAATTCATGGGCTGTTTTTAATTGCTTCTATCTAATATTTTCTATCTATTTAGTTAGTTAATTTTTTTTAAAGGCAAACATATAGGACAAGGGTTCTTTAAGAGGTTAATTAATTTTGATATATTCAACCCAGTATCTTTTAGATTTTGCCTTTTTATTGAAGTGGTGTTTACAGTAAGCAAGCTTATTTTCACTGTTTATTCTTGAATACACTCTAAACGCCTTTAAAAATGTGATTTTAATATTGCACATGGAAGGATGGAAGCATTTTTGGTTTTGCTGATTGTATATTCTTGTAAGTGACTGTTTGTGGAAAAAAGAAAGTACAAAACAGGCTGAAAAAGCCTCAGTTGAACTGTGCCTTCTTTCTAACCTGCCACTTATAATGGATGACGAAAAGGGAGGGGCTTCTTATGACAGCTCTGTCAATGATGAATAGATGAATGAATGAATTTTTACATATTCAGAACTCACAACACGTGTTCCAGACCCTTCAGTGCATAAAAGAGTAGTGAGATCTCAGCACTGAACTAAGACACTAAAGAAAGAAAGCATCGTGCCTGCCGCATTTGAGAAGAGACCAGCATACTTCATAGATAGCAGAAACAAAAGAATGTACTACAGTGTCTGAAGAATCTGACATTTGCTTTGTCTGTCCAATAGAATAAAGGAATTTTGCGTGTTTGGCAAAATAAATTCCCTAGTCTTTATTGTCAATTTGTGAAGAATAGTGAATTTTAGTGAAGTAGGGCAGTGTGTTTTTGAAAAGGAAATGTGACCTGGATTTTGTGAGCTTATTATAAACGCTAAACGAAGTCAAGCTGTTGTAGTTTACTGAGCCTTTTTAACAGATCAAGTAAATTGAAGTTGAGCCAAGACCTGGGGGGAAAAATCTGAATTAATTTATTTTTGGGCATTTTTTTAGGACGTGGGTTATTACTTATTTTTACCTGTACACAAATGTGTGTGGCAAAAACACATTCAAACTTGAAACGGATTGTTCTAATCTTTGCAGCTTTTTAAATGTGATTTGACAGTGCCAGAAAGGAGGCAGACAAGTATGAACAACTGATCAGAGACACTGGCTACATTTCTTCATGACAGAGGCAAATTAAAGACCATGACTTATTTTTAGAGATTGGGAGAAAAATATTGAAAATAATGAGCTTCTTTGCCAGTTTGTGACAGAGTATCACTAGCCAGAAGCAAGTGAGAGTCAGAAGTAATTTGTAGCTCTGGAAATTGCTGAGTTCAAAATATGGATGATTCAAGTATTCTGCGAAGGAGGGGGTTACAGGTAAGTAACATAAATCTCATTAATTTTCTCTTGCTGTGGGGAGCAGTTCTCTATGAAAATGACAACAATTGAGTGAAACAGTTCCATCTCTTTGAGTGGAAATATAAAATTGAAGCTAGAATTACAACAGTTTTCATCAGTTGAGTACACTGATTACAAATGGGACTTGGTGATAGCATAGGATTTCTAGTTTATATTAATGATAGTATTTAAATAAAAGCAATTAGTTTTATTAATACCTTTGATTGAAATTTGTTTTGCATGGAACAAAAGCCAGTGTCTCAATTATTTATTTTGAAATGTACACTGGCAGATATTAGTAAATATTTGTAAAAGCTGTAATATGACTTTTCTTGGCTTGCTTTAAATCAGTCATTTCAGTTTTCTCTTAGAGATTAAAATTAGAATTTTAATGTGATTTTTTAAAAAAGGTGTGCTTATTTATTACTTTAAATGTTGAATAATCTACTTGCAGAGAACAAATCTACAGTGTAAATTTGTGTTTTGGGGGAAAGATTAGAGTAGTGATGGCTGTGATACTTTCAATCACTGCCATTTGCACATTATCAGAGGGGTAGCCGTGTTAGTCTGGATCTGTAAAAGCAGCAAAGAATCCTGTGGCACCTTATAGACTAACAGACGTTTTGGAGCATGAGCTTTCCTGGGTGAATACCCACTTCATCAGATGGATCTGCACATTAGTGAGTGATCCTGTTTTTTCTACCTAACATTGTTAAATATGTAAGTGCAACATATTTCATAGCCTGATCAAGTATAATTTAGAGAAACTTCTACAGCATTACAGCAGACACTATAATGTAGTTTAGTACATTTGTCCATGTTAATAAAGGATGGAGGCAGAACTCGTTCTCACAAACTAAACTAATTGGAAATCACTGAGCCCCAGGCATGTTGTGTAATGTGGATGTAAAAGGGCTTCTTTTCTGCCTGTATGTTATCCTCCTTTTTTTTTTGTATTGCAATTCTTAGAAATGTTACACTGTGATACACCTTTTGAGTTAGGAACAAATATTTATTTAGGGAAGCTATTGTTGGTGACTGTTGTTAAACAAAATAGAGGGCAAATAGTGGGTGTAACTTTTTAGCTGTATAGTAAATTATTTTAAATAACAAAGTTTACATATATAGATGTCTAGCTATCTCAGTGACTTTGTTTTAAATAAATCAATGTATTTTTATTACATTAGTCATCTCTCACTGCGTGTTGTCTTTTTAGTAAATGTATGTTTTATTTTCTTTGTTTGCCAACATGTTCCAAGATTTCTAAAATTCTTGGCTGGTTTGAGATGAAGTATTCTAGTTCTAATATGGGGGATTATTTGAAATTACTGTATTGGTTTGTATATGCCTCCTCCAAATGATGATGTATTTCATTTATGGCAAACCATAGTTTAACAAAATATAACCCTAAGATTAAGAGAGCTTGGTTTATAATACATTTGTAACTCATTTTCATTAACTTAAAATCAGTTGAAACCTGGTAGTCAACAAGAATGCATGTGAACTTGCAGTTGCAAACCTGTTCCTGACAGCAAATTCATCAACAATATGTGATTCTTGTATTCTGATTTAGAGCTTTCTCAAACCAGTTATTTTCTGTTACATTCTAGTGACTTGGCCTATGTCTGTTGAGTTTCTTTTAAAAGGCTGCTCAGAATAACAGATCATGTTTTTTTTTCCTTTAGTTGGTATTGTACTATTATTTTAACATATCTGAGAATACTATATCAGTAAATATCTTTTACACACAAAGTATTGAGGAATAGAAACACTTTTCTCTTTGCTTTTGTAAAATTATTATTTTATTCTTAAATATTCTGTATTCTGTGTTGTCCTATAAATTCAACAGAAATAACTCTTACATCATGAAAATATTTGTCCAAACTCAAATGAGTCGGCTAATTATAATAAGGAGAACTATTAAATTGGTAAGGGTTTGACTCAGAAACATCAATTTTAGAGCTGGTCTGCAATGGAAATATGAAAATTGAGCTGAGGAAAAAGATATCTGCTAAATACTTCGACTAACCAGGTTAAGAGACGTTCAGCAAATTAATACATAGGTCTATGGTAACTTTAAAAAATTCTTTATAGATCCTGGCAAGTTTGTTAGCAGGATTTGTGTTCAGTATCAATGCCTCAGAATTCATCAGACAGTGTTTAGCGTATCGTGTGACTTCACTTTCCATTTATAAATTAAATTTTTTATTTTCCATTTGTAATTTTTAAAATTTACTACATCAAATAATAAAGATACTTTAGAAAATGGTATCCTATTTTACAGGTTCTCTCATCCCTATCTTATAAGATCAGATCCCTTATGGATCAACTCAGAATGCCTGTGGAATTATTCAGTATCTGTAGACTGTCCCTGAATGATGCACTTTGGGATGTCAGCAATGAACCTGGAATTGACCTGTAGACCTTACACGACCTGTAAAGAATTTACATACATGCACACACAGAGTCTGTGTTAAATATCAACCACAGCCTGTGTTTTCTAGCCACTCAGTATGTAATTCTGGGCTTGGTTCTGTTCTTTGATTTCTTTTGCAGGTCTCCATTAAGGCTCACATTTCATTGTTAGCTTACCCTATTCTGTCTACTATTGGTATATTGCAGCATGTATGATATTTACCATTGTCCATGAAAAGTCCTGTAATACTTAGGAGCAGTATGGTTAGTATTTTTTGGTTTTGTTCCAGGAGGTGATACATTCAAGTTGTAGAGAAGGAATTAGGCTGTATACCAACTTTTGGCACTGCAATATAATATTAGAGGACTATTTTTTGTTTAATGGTAACATACTTTGGATGAAACATTAAATCAAGATCACACCCTAATAATGAGTTACCTAGGAAGCTTGTGGAATCTGTGTCAGTAGACATTTTAAAGAACAGGTTAGACAAACATCTGTCAGGGGTGGTCTAGGTTTACTTAATCATGCCTCTGTATATGTGTGTGTCAGGGGCATGGGACTAGAAGAACTCTTGGCCTTATGCTAACTAGAACTCTTGGCCAAAACTCTTCTTTTTGGCCCTATGTCTGTATGAGAATCTAACATGTATTGAAAGAGGCAAGAAGCTGACATCCTCTTGGAGTCACTGAAACTTCTGGAGTTAGCAATGTTTCAAAAGATGTTTTTCTTTTTTCTGGTTGCCTATGTTTGAAATGTAAGAGTGAGTTTAGTGTCTCCTCAAAGTCGAGGGAGATGAGCAATGTTACAGATGTCTAATAGAAATGTGTTTAAACTAAATAAGTTAGTGTGCACTGAAACTGTACCAGTAACTATGAAGATGGGACAAAATATCCTCTTAGTAATAGAGAGAATCATATCAGTAAGTGATTTAATTTTTTATTCTTAGCGCTGATTAAGACAAAAACAGCAAACCAACAGCTTGCAACTATAGTAGCTTCACAAAGAGGCTTCTCAACAAACAATGAGTACTAATTCAAAGATCTCATAAGAGGTGGCTAAAAAATACACTTCCCAGTTAATGCAAATTAACTCCCCTCTTCCCCCCACCATAACCTAATTCTTTTAAAGTTATTTTAGAGGACTTCAATGAGGCAAAGTGTCCTCAGCTTCAAACAAGATTGACCTGTGAAGAGGAAAGAAAAAAAAAAAACAAAAAAGGGAAAGAAGTATCATCTTTTAAAAACAAAGAGCAAAAGACTGCAGCTGGGCAGTTTAAGAGAGGATATTCTTTTTCACTGGGAGCCCCATGGTGCCACAGTTGTGTACCAAAGCTGGGCTAGGGGTAATGGAGAGACCCCGGAGTCTGACTGGAGGGAAGCTATGAGTGAGTATTGTTTCCCTGGTATCACTTATAATATGGGGGCATTTTTGCAATTTTATCAAATATGTACTTTTTCAGGCGTGTGCCTGGGATTTACCATATACATATGTGGGTCTTGTATTTACATGTTCGTATTTGTGGTATTTAAAAATATTTTAAATGGATTATTGCCTCAAGAAACTAAAGCAGATATATATTCAGAAGCAATTTAATGTAGCATCTTTTCCCCACGTTGGAGTGTGTTGTTTTATTATAGAGAGAAATATATTTAAAAACATGTAAAAAGTGACTATTTTGATTATAATTTCTGTTTTGACAATTCTCAGCAAAAAATAAAATGCTGCTGCCTGGTGATAGAACTGCTGAGCTCACAAATTTAAATCAGTAACCTCAAATTTACTCATAACAGTAATAAGTTGATAATGTTAGATTAGTCTTGATGAAAGCAAATTTCTTTACTAATTCAGACTTGATCTGTGTGGTTTTATGAAAATATCTGTAATATAAAAAAACACTATCAGATTGTATAATAGAAGGTGGAAGGACAAATAGGTGAAGGTCTTGTCATAAACAGATAGCTAAGGGTTAATGTTCTTTTACCTGTAAAGGGGTAACAACAGTAACCTGAAACACCTGACCAGAGGACCAATCAGGAAACAAGACTTTTTCAAATCTGGGTGGACGGAAGTTTTGGGTGTGAGTTCTTTGTCTTGGGTCTGACCCTCTCGGCTCTGAGAGTGATTTTTCTATCTCCTGGCTTTCTAATCTTCTGTTTCCAAGTTGTAAGTACAAGGATAGTAAGACAATAGGTTTATCTTGTTTTCTTTTGTATTTACATGTGTGTAGTTGCTGGAATGTTTTAAATTGTATTCTTTTTGGATAAGGCTGTTTATTCATTTTTCTTTTAAGCAATTGACCCTGTATATTGTCAACTTGATACAGAGCCTATTTTTAATGCCTTTCTTTCTTTCTTTTTATATAAAGCTTTCTTTTTAAGACCTGTTGGAGTTTTTCTTTAGTGGGGACTCCAGGGAATTGAGTCTGCAGCTCACCAGGGAATTGGTGGGAGGAAGAAGTCAAGGGGAAAATCTCTTTGTGTTAGATTTACTAAGCCTGACTTTGCATACTCTCTGGGTGAGGGGGAGAGATTAGATCTCTCGGTACTTGTGTTTCCAGGACTGGAAGCAGGGAAACTCCTAGGGTCGTCCAGGGAGGGGAGCCTGGGAGGAAGTAACAAGGAAACAAGGGGAGAGGGTTATTTCCCTTTGTTGTAAGACTCAAGGCATCTGAGTCTTTGGGTCCCCCAGGGAAGGTTTTGGGGAGACCACAGTGAGCTAAGCACTGTATAATTCCTAGCTGGTGGCAGCCGTACCAGGTCCAAGCTGGTAACTAAGCTTGGAGGTTTTCATGCTAACCCCCATATTTTGGACGCTAAGGTCCAGATCTGGGAAGAAATGTTATGACAGGTCTGTCTTGTGAACTTCAATCATTTATGCTTCTTGCCATACTGATGTATGTGCTGATTAGTTTTCAGGCTGAGATTATTGGCTCATAAGAATATTATTTGAACAGTGGTCACAAGCTTTAACATTTGGCTTATTCATTTTTATCTTGCTCCACTAACCTATTCAGCTCACAGTAGGCACACCTGGTCTTTTGTCTCGATGGCATTTTGTGGTGTTTAACTATACACTTGACTTCCACCACCCAGTTGATTTTTAAATTCCAGTACAGTTTCTCTGCCCTGTCTACTGCAGTGAAAGTGCTCTTACCCAAGTTTCTGAATTTTTCCCAGCTACCCCACCCTCATGTTTTTTAATTTCTTGGCTACTTTTGACATTTTGATCATAATCTCCTTCTAGAAATCTTGTCCTAACTTGATTTTCATGAGACTTGGCTTCTAGTTATTCATACCTCTCCGGTTGATTGATCATTCATGCATCTTGTTCAGTGGATTGTTCTTCTTTCTTCTGTTTTTGGTGGAGTTCCCACAGAGCTTAGTCCTTGACTGGCTCCTCTTGTCTGTCTACAATCTATCTCTAGATTATCTGCTCCATTCACGATAGCTTTTGACATCTTGCTGATGACTCAGAAATTTACCCCTCTCCTTCTGTATCTCATTCTCTTTGGCATCTCCTCTAGCCACAGAGTTGAACTTAACATGGGGCAAATTGAATTCTTTGTTTTCCCTCCCTCTCCCTCCCTTCTGTCACCATCGACAGCACTATCCTCAAGCCTGTAACCTGCATTGGCCCGCTTCTTAGTCTCATATCCAAATCTTGCAGTTTTTTCCTCCGTATCATATTGCTCCCACCTTCTTCATTCTGTTAACTGTGCCAGGCTCCACCACCAGTTTGTCCAGATCCCTGAGTATCTTCACACTTTCTTCCATGCTGCTTCCTATGCATAGAACCTTGAAATAGTTCTTGAATCCACTACCTTGTCCTTCTCCTCAAGACACACTTCTGCTCTGCTGTGATGTCTAAAGTAAATTGCCAGTGATAGTGGCAGGGCGGGTGGCCTGTAGGAATTGATATTTATTTACAATAAAATGTGTTTTAATGCAAAACCTGTTAATTTTGCACATGGCTGGTCCCTGTAAGAAGATGTTCCTGTTTTAACCTTCATATTGTTGCCTTCTGCTATTCCATCTATTTATTTGTTGCATCCACTTGATGTATCTTGTGTTACATAGTAAACTGTTAAGGGCAGAGACAGACTTTTACAATGTGTTTGTATAGTACTGTTAACAACAAGGCCCCAATCCTGAGTGGGGCCTCTAGATTGTACTATAATTCAAATAAATAATTATAGAAGAGTAGGGGTAGGCAACCTATGGCACATGTGCCGAAGGCGGCACGCAAGCTCATTTTCAGTGGCACTCACACTGCCCGGAGCCTGGCCACCGGTCTGGGGAACTCTGCATTTTAATTTAATTTTAAAGGAAGCTTCTTAAACATTTTAAAAACCTTATTTACTTTACATACAACAATAATTTAGTTATATATTATAGACTTACAGAAAGAGACCTTCTAAAAATGTTAAAATGTATTACTGGCACGCAAAACCTTAAATTAGAGTGAATAAATGAAGACTCGGCACACCACTTCTGAAAGGTTGCCTACCCCTGTAGTAGATAATTTTAAAAATATTGGCATATATACACATAAACTGTCTGAAGTTGCGGTGTAATTAAGTTAGCAAGAGACTAAGACGATGCTGAAAAGGAATGATCAAATGCAGAAGGAAAGTCACACAGTATGCCCAACCTCAGAAAATCAGGTCTAATCAGTCAGGGAGTATCAAGCGAAGTTCCCCAGGGGTCAGTCCTGGGGCCGGTTTCATTAATGATCTGGATGATGGGATGGATTTCACCCTCAGCAAGTTCGCGGATGACACTAAACTGACAGGAGAGGTAGATACGCTGGAGGGTAGGGACAGGGTCCAGAGTGACCTACCATTTACAGTTATTTAACAGGAGGAATTTCACATTACAACAGACTTAGAAAAAATATATATTTAAAAAAGAAATTTGTCTGGCCAGTACTGTTATGTTTTATTTTTTTATTATTTAAGACATTTGTTTTAACAAGCCTTACTTATTTAATATCACCCTCAAGAGTACCAGGAGCTAAACAGAAACCACAAGACCAGTTCCCTGCTGAAACAACACTATTCTTACTGATATAGAGATGTATTGAGAACATAACATGGTAGAAGGTGACACTGCTGGTGTGGAAGGACGATAGTGCTGTTATTTCATTAGGCATACATATGGTTTTTGTTCAGATACTGGTACACTTATGGGTGATGTAAATAAGTTTTGTTAAAACACAAATATCTTGTCTGATTATTTGCTACAGGTGTGCTTAAACCAGTGACTTCAATTTTCCAACAAAAACCTTGTGCCGAGCCAGATATTTGACCTAAATGCTTTTCAACACCTGTGTGAAGAGATAAAATGCAAGTGACCAATTCTGTTACTTGGGGAAGAAATTTTATCATATTAGCAACTCTACATTAAATAGTAGAGGTTATTTTAAATATGTGCATCTTTATGTAAAAAAGTAGAAGCTGGTAAAAGGGGTATTTTTTGATAAATATAGTGTTTTCTGTCTTTTCTCCTACATCTGAGTAGTTAGTGTCTGCCAGCATGATTGGCTTATTTGTTGCCAGAAGGACATAATTAACAGTCTTAGATGCGCTCAGCAATCTCTTGGATTGCTATGTAGGCAGAATGCCTTTCATTCTCCCTCTTAGCCATACAGGATGCATCACTTCTATTCATGTCACCTCAGATCTACTTGCTCAGTTCCAAAAATCCCAAGTCTACAACAGAAGCCATTTCTCACACCTAACAACATAATGTGCTGCCACCATGCTGCAAGGATAGTTTTTTAATTTGCTTACCTTTAATGGTGTTCACTACATAAGCAATCCCACTTGCCACTTTAATGAGAGAAAAATGTCCTGCAGTGAGGTGCATATATTTTACTTAGTAAAACTGATGCCTAGAGGTTGAAATTGGTTAATAATCTTCAGTTCTCTTATGTCTGCTGATTATACTAGAGGTACTGAAGAGACAACCATATTAAAAGATAGCTGAAAGGTAGTGTTTGTTTTAGTAGGTAATTAATTAAAACATGACAAGTGAAAAATTACCAGTATTGACCTGAAGCAGATATTGGCCACGCATTTTATGCTTTAGATGATACTTAAGCTGCAGAGATGCATATATTTATCTTAAACTCTGACTGCTATCCAGTTAAATAGCAAAAAATATAATGCAAGTCACAGTATTTTTTGTATCATGATATATAAAGGAACCTTTTAAATGTCAGAAGTAAATTGGTATGTCAATTTGTAAACATGCAAAAGTATTTTCTTCCCATTTTTGATTCATTTTTAATTACTTTAAGAAGAGATGATTTTATACAAAAGATAAATACTGTTGAGGCTTTTGGAAGTTGGTGAGGTTTTGGAATTACAGAAATGAAACAAGTTTGTTAGATTTTTTTTAAGGTTGATAGTTCTAGAATTTTTAGGAGATTATGACTTTATAGTATGTATTATTATGGAAGCTGGCATGTGTCTGAAAAATCAGAGGACAGCTACGTAGAAGTTTGAAATGGTGTATTGCTCTGTACTTGTCCGAAGTTTATCATGCTGGAACAACTCGTCTTGCTTCGTCGAGGCATTTTTCAGGTTAGTTTATTAGTTTTAGTTTTAGTAGTAGTGTAAATAGTATTAGTGTAGATAGTTAGACTCCCTCGTTTAGCATAGAGGGACTCCCTTCGCCCCTTGGGCTGGTTGTGTCCTGGGCTTCAAACCCTGTGCCTCCTGCAGGAAGCCCGTGCAGGTGAGCTACCCACACTCCAGTTGTCTGATATGTCTGGGAGAGGCTTATGTATGAGAGCATTGTTAAATCGGAGCCAAGCAAGTTGGATTCAGCACTGAGCACCTCAGCACTGATGCAAAGCGCCCCTCCGTTGTCATGTGTTTCTTGGCACAGTTCTCAGTCTCTGGTGCTGAGAAAGAAACATAAGAAGGAATGGTCCGAGAGGGGACATTCCCCAGTACTGAGAAAGGACACATAAAGGGAGTACAGCGGCATGCAACCTGCATCGGGTCACTCCTCCACCTCTGGTACCTTAGTGGTACCGTCACTTCTGCCTGCTCACATGTGCCATTGAGACTGGTGTGAGACCACCCGCCAACGCCAGGGAGTCATCATGGCACCGGCAGGATCATGGTGCCTTCCACCTCGAGGCCTTTGCAGCAGTTAGGAACCTACTGTCACTTCCAGTACTGCCAGCCCTGATGGGACAACCTTTGTCTCCAATGAGTGTGATGAGCTGAAGGAAGCATGGGGCTCTGAGCTCTTATCCAGCACCAGGGACCTTGGTACCAACCAGAGGCAAACCACCCCTCCTATCATCAGCGAGGTCTTCCCCAATCAGCACTGTTCCCTGGACCCTTGACATTGACTGGCCAAAGCAGTACTGCTCCCCCATAGTCACCTCAGGAGGACTCTTTTTTAGAGTTGGAGGTCAAGCCCTGAGCCCAGCCAAAGAGCCACTGCTGCTACCCATCCTACATCGCACCAGATTCCAGTGTGAGTCCACTCACTGACACCTAGCCTGGAGGACAGTGGCTTATGCAGGTCTCAGTGGCTGTTCCAGAATCCATGGGGCTTTCCCTGGTACTGGGACCACGATCCAATTGTTTCTGCTTGCTGGTGTCCAAGAGGAGGGCACTTCCACCACACCATTTGGCACCCAAACTGGACTCTGGCACCAAGCATGGTAGCGACACGCAAGATTTGAGGCCTGGGGGACATAATCGAGGCTGAATAAGTGGAGGAAGCCCCCCAACCAGTTCTGGTCTCTTCATCCTCCTCCCCGGATGAGTGACTCGGTGCCACAAGCTGACTTTAGAGCCCATAAATAGCTTCTAAAAATGGTGGCTGCTAACCTGGGGCTGGAGGTGGAAGTACTCAAGGAGTCAGCTAATAGCCTCATTGACATTTTGGCCACATCAACCCCATTCAAGATTGCCCTATCTTTTAAGAAGGCTGTTATGGGGCCGGTCAGGTCCCTATGGTAGTCTCCATTTTTTCTCCCTCCCACTTCAAAGAGAGCAGAGAAGAAATACTAAGTGCCAGCCAAGGGGTAGAAATACTTGTATTCTCGCCCTTCTCCCAGGTCCCTTTAGTCACAGCAGCCAATAAGAGGGACAGGCAAGGTCAAGCAGGCACTACCCCAAGCAGAAGGACTTAAAGAAGCTAGATCTGTGTGGCAGAAAAATGTATTCACTGTATGGGTTACAGTTTCATATTTCCAACCAACAAGCCCTGCTTGGGTGGTCTGAGTACAATATGTGGGACTCTGTGGGCAAGCTGAAGGACTTACTGCCTCAGGACTCCAGACAAGAGTTTTCCGCCCTGTTAGAGGAGGGGAACACTATAGCCAGAGCCTCACTCCAAGTGGCCCTGGATGTAGCCAGTGCAGCAACCAGAACGATGGATTCCACAGTGGTCATGAGGCAATCCTTGGGACTATCACCGGAGGTCCAACAGTCGATCCAGCACCTTCCATCTGAAGGTAGCTCCCTTTTCTCAGAGCAAACGGACACAAAGCTCCATGATCTGAAGGACTCCAGGGCCACCCTCAGATCCCTGGGGCATCTACTGCCCGGCTCCTCTCAGGAAACATATTTCAGGCCCCAGCAACCAGCCTGTTTCTCGGCTCCTGTTCAAGAAAAGGAGCAGGGGTTACAAGCATAGGCAACTTCCCCCATCCACCTCAACCTCACTGCCAGGGTCACACAGATACTCAGGAGGCCTGAAACAGAACTTCTGAAGGTGTTCTTGAACATGCTATATCAGTTCCTGCATGGGATCCTGCCCCCCCTTTTGTTTTTGGACTGAGGCCATGGCTACACTTACAGTTCTGCAGCGCTGGGTGTTCCAGCTGTGTTCGTACAGCTGTGTAGGGCCAGCGCTGCAGTGTGGCCACCCTGACAGCTACCAGCGCTGCAGTGTGGCCACATTTGTAGCACTTGCAGCGTTGTTGGGAGTGGTGCATTGTGGGCAGCTATCCCACAGAGCACCTCGTCCCATTTTGGCACTGTGGCTTGTGGGAAGGGGAAGGAAGTGTGCGGGTCTTTCCGCTTCCTGTTCCAACGCCCCGTGGTGCTTTGCTACACATTCCGAGCAGTTTGGCTGCATTGTGAGTCTGCAGCGCGATTTCTGAGATTTCTGTTACAAATGGAGCCTGAGCTGCTGAGGACCTTGCTGATGAATGTTGCCAGCACATCACGCATGGCAGTGGAGCTATTCCTTCAGCTGCAAAGTGACAGTGAGGAGTCAGACGATGATACTGAAACTCCTGATGCTCAAGACACTCAATTGCTTGTGGCAGTAACAGATGTGCTCAGCACCGTGGAACGGCGCCTTTGGGCTCGGGAAACCAGCACTCAGTGGTGGGATCACATCGTCCTGCAATCCTGGGATGACGAGCAGTGGCTGCAGAACTTTCGGATGAGAAAAGCCACTTTCATGGGACTGTGTGCTGAGCTCGCCCCTACCCTGCGGTGCAGGGACACGAGATTGAGAGCTGCCCTGCCAGAGGAGAAGTGGGTGGCTATTGCAATCTGAAGCTGGCAACTCCAGACAGCTACCGATCGGACGCGAACCAGTTTGGAGTGGGAAAGTCTACCGTTGGAATGGTGCTGATGCAAGTTTGCACAGCCATTAATCGCACCCTGCTAAGAAGAACTGTGACTCTGGGGAACGTGCAGGACATTGTGGATGGCTTTGCACAAATGGGGTTCCCTAACTGTGGAGGGGCAATAGATGGGACGCATATTCCTATTCTGTCACCACCCCACCTGGCATCAGAGTACGTTAATCGCAAGGGGTATTTCTCCGTGGTTCTGCAAGCGCTTGTGGATCACCGTGGGCGTTTCACTGACATTTACTCAGGATGGCCTGGAAAGGTGCACGATGCACACATCTTTTGGAACAGTGCCCTGTTCAGGAGGCTGAGGGCTGGAACTTTTTTCCCAGACCGCAAGGTCACAGTAGGGGACGTCGAAATGCCCACTGTGATCCTTGGAGACCCCGCTTACCCCTTAATGCCATGGCTCATGAAACCGTATACAGGGAAGCTTGACAGGAGCAAGGACTGGTTCAACTACAGGCTGAGCCGGTGCAGAATGACTGTGGAGTGTGCTTTTGGCCGTTTGAAAGCCCGCTGGAGGTATCTTTATGGGAAGCTAGATTTGGGGGAAAGCAGCATCTCCGCTGTTATATCCACGTGCTGTACCCTCCATAATATTTGTGAAGGGAAGGGTGAAAGATTCAGTGAGGAATGGACCTCCAAGGTTCGACGCCTAGAGGCTGAATTTGCACAGCCAGAGAGCAGGGCTGCTAGAGAGGCCCAGGAAAGGGCTTCAAGGATTAGGGATGCCTTAAGGGAGCAATTTGATGCTGAGAGCCAACAGTAATGTTTGGTGCCTTTGCTGTGCTTTGTTCTATCTTGGGGTACAATATTTACCACTTTCTGCAATAATAAAAAGTATTATAAAAGCCATAAAATCCTTTATTCAAAGTACAATACATAAAAGGCCAGGGGGGTTAGGGTGGTGGACTGTACATTCAGAGGTTTGAATATGTCCTGTTTGGATTGCTGTTCAATGCCTGCTGCACTTCAGGATTACTATGCTGCAGAGTAATGGGGGTGGAGTGCACAGGGTAAGGATTGTAGTTATCAGGGCTGGTAGGTGATCGTACAGGTGTTGGGGGCAGCTGGAGGTAATAAGAAACTGGCTGCTGGAGAAAGGTGTTTTGTGCAAATACTGGGGAACAAGAAAGAGAGCTTTGGGAGGGCTGTGGGTTACCACGGTACAGATCTGCCTGCATGGCTACGAGAGACTTGAAAGAGTCAGTTTGGTGAGCCAGGAGGCTTATCATGTGCTTTGAGGTTTTTTTGGTAGCCAATTCCTTTCTCCTGCTTTGTGTTTGCCTCCACTCATACATTTTCTCTCTCCATTCCTGCGTCTTCCTACTTTCTCTGTTGTAGTGATTCATAACTGCTTTGATCAATTCTTCTTTTGATTTTCGCGGATTTTTTCTCAAGTTCTGCAACCGACGTGAGGCCGGTGATCCGGCTGCATTAGTCAAGGTCACTAAAAAATACATAGATAGAAACATGTAATACACAGAGGCTACATTGTTTATTATCACACAGTGAAGGAGTTTGTAGACTTTTTGTAGCATCATTCCCACATACCTAACATAACACAGAGAGGCCAGGGAAGCGAAGGCATGGCGAGCAATGGGGTGAGTGTTTCTGCCCTGACTTCACCTGGGAGGGGGAACTGACTGATGGCTCACTGGGGTTTATCTGCACTGGGTAGAGGAGGTAGCTGGTGGCCTGCACAGGGAACAGTAGGGAACATGAAGCTGGCGAGTTGCTGGCGGGGGGGGGGGGGGGAGGGGCGGTCTGCGGAACTGCCGGGCTGCTGGGGGGCGGGGGGGCGGGGCGAAACGCACAGCGGTGCTGGCGACCTGCTGGAAGGGAGGTGGGGAGACTGGAATGCACCGCGGTACTGGCGACCTGCTGGAAGGGGGATGGGGGGACCGCGAACCTGGCGCCCTGCACTGAAGTATCCCTAAATTCTCAACAGGGTTTCCTACTGTCAGATATATCACTGCTGCGTGTTACCTGGGAAGAGAGGGAGGGTCTTCTGCAGCAATGTGGATTCCGCCCTGGCCCCTATGCAGCTTGCCTGTGTGCAGCCATGGTCCCCCCACCCCTCGCTGCACAGTGGATCGGACAAGTTAGCCTGACCGGGACAAGGACCATGGTGGCTCTCCCTATAAACTTGCGAAAGCACATTGCCCACGCTCTGGCTGCAACTTTTCAAGAGATTACTGAGGCCGATTACAGAGACGTGATAGAGCAAATCAATGGGCTATTCCATGTTTAGGCATGCATGCAGGCAGCCATAACCCCAACCCTCCTCTCTCAAAACATAAAATCTGCTTACCCCGAGCATGCTCCTCTGCTTCTTCTTCACCAGCAACTTCCCGCTGCTGCGACTGGCTAGCCTCCTCCTGGCTTGAGAAGAACTCCTGGCTGCATGCCTCCTGGGACTCTGGGGTGTTTCCCTCCACCCCAGTAGCCTGACTCTCGGCTTCCTCTACACCCTCCCCCACTTCTCCCTGCTCTGAACTCTCCATCGTGCTCCTAGGATTGGCAGTGGGGTCACACCCAAGTATGGCATCCAGCTCCTTGTAAAAACGGCAGGTTGTGGGGGCAGCTCCTAAGCGGCGATTTCCCTCACGGGCTTTGCAGTAAGCACTGCGCAGCTCCTTAATTTTTACCCTGCACTGCAACGCGTCCCGTTCATGGCCCCTTATCAGCAAGGACTGTGATATCTGCCCATAGGTATCATAATTTCTCCGGCTGGAGCGCAGCTGTGCTTGCACAGCTTCCTCACCTCAAACACTGATGAGGTCCTGCAGCTCGGAACTGTTCCATGCTGGGGCTCGTCTGGGGCGTGGAGGCATGGTCGCTGATTGATTGATTGATTGCACTCCACACCTGGCTGAGCAAACAGGAAGGGGATTTTTAAAATTCCCGGGGCATTTAAAGGTGGGGTCAGCTGAGCCCGGGGCAGTGGAGTGTGCAGGATTACCAGAGAGGCTTAAAAGGTATGCTAGGATACCTCCTTATACCCCGGAGGTCAATAAAAGCGCTGGTGGGGTCCACACTTGCTGACCAGCGCTGGAATCGCTACACCCGAGGCTCGACCGGGTGTACAGCCAGCACTGCAACCAGGGAGTTGCAGCACTGGCCGTGCTTTGCAAGTGTGGCCACATCCTAAGTTGCAGCGTTGTAACCCCCTCACCAGCGCTGCAACTCTCTAGTGTAGCCATGGCCTGACTCTCCTGCTTCAGCCCGGCGTGGCCCCATATCACCTCAGACTGCTGGGTGCTGTGGATGGTGGCAGAAGGTTACACCCTTACATTTTCTTCCAACTCTCCCTTCCGCCTCCCATTCCTGTCCCTCTTCAGGGACCCTTCCCACAAGCAACTTCTAGCTCAAGAGGTACAAGCCCTCCTGCAGGAGGGGCTATGAAGGAGGTGCCTCAGAACTTAGGAGGGAAGGGGTTTTACTCCTGATATTTCCTAATCCCGAAGGCCAAAGGAGGTCTTTGACCCATCCTGGACCTGCGTCATCTCAACAGTTATCTCAAGAAACCGAGGTTCAGTATGGTGTCCTGGGCCTCCATCATTCCCTCTCTGGATCCAAGGAACTGGTTCACTGCCCTCAACTTGAAAGATGCATATTTCCATCTTCCAAAGCCACAGAAGGTTCCTCAGGTTAATCATAAACCAGACATAAGAACGTAAGAATGGCCATATTGGGTCAGACCAATGGTCCATCTAGTCCACTGTCCTGTCTTAAGACAGTGGCCAATGCCAGGTGCTTCAGAGGGAATGAACAGAACAGGTAACCATCAAGTGATCCATCGCCTATTCCCAGCTTCTGGCAAACAGAGTCTAGGGACACTTCGGAGCATGGTTTTGCATCCCTGCCCATCCTGGCTAATAGACGTTGATGGACCTATCCTCCATGAACTTATCGGGTTCTTCTTTTAATTCTGTTATAGTCTTGGCCTTTATAATATCCTCTGGCAAATAGGTTTTTTTTACAGTGCAAATACTTGTAATAAAAAAAATATAAAGTGAACACTGTACACTTTGTATTCTGTGTTGTAATTGAAATCAATATATGTGAAAATGTGTAAAGCATCCAAAATATTTAAATAAATAGTATTCTATTGTTGAATAGTGTGATTAATCATGTGATTAATTGTGATTTTTTTAAAATTGCTTGATAGCCCTAATTTTAACCTCATATAACTGAGATTAGAAAGAGGGAAAAACTTCTTGTTTTTAAATTGCCATTTCTCACCTGTATAGACTAATGAATGAATCCTCCCTAACTGTGGACAGAAAATTAAATGATCTTCAGTTGACATTGCATGTGTGGATGGCTGTTCAGTCCGTGAATGATAGCCTATCTGCTTTAATTGTCTCATAAAGGGGAAATAGCAGTCTGCAGGCTCTGATGTGGCCATACCTGTAATTACTGTAAACTTTTAAAAATTAAAGTAGGACAAGTGAAACTCAAACCCGTGATCCATTCCTAGCCTGTAGCTGTGTACAACCAGCTGTGTGCCCCCCGCCCCACAATGTTTCTAGCATTCCATGTTCCATCTATGTGCTTTTGCCACAGTGGCTTGCTTTAAGTGTGGTGGACTCTGTACCTGATAGAATATTCTGATTAGAACACTGCTTTCTTTTCCTAATTTCAGTAAGTACTGATCATGGGAACACTTCTTGGTCAACTGGAGAAATGTGTGCTGAGCAGAAGAGACATGAGGATGTGGGAGCTGCTTGGATACCTGTTGGGAGGGGAGAGAATCCTCTGAGAATTTTCCTTCCACAAGAGTGGATACTTCCTCCTTTCACCCAAGAGGTGTTGAGGGTAATTGTTGCTAGATTAAAAATCCAATTACTACTCTAAATGGGAAGAAAACACTGCCAAAATACACACATGCATCCGACGAAGTGGGTATTCACCCACGAAAGCTCATGCTTCAATACGTCTGTTAGTCTATAAGGTGCCACAGGACTCTTGGCTGCTTTTACAAATCCAGACTAACACGGCTACTTCTCTGATATTTTTATCCTTCTTGTGGCTTCCCAGAAAATTAGAGGCCAAAAGCAAAGGGATGAATGGAAGAGAAAAGAAAGGAACTGGCAAAGCTAGAGAGAGAAACATTTTACAATAAACAAATTAAAAAAAATTCTAGAACGAGGGTAGGCGGGTGGTTTAAATTAAGCAGAGATTGATGTGTAAAATGCAGATGTTCTGTACAATCGTTGCCAGTGATTTTTTCCTCTTCTGCCTCTATTCTCTGCTTTTCAGTTTGATTCCTGTTTCCACTTCCCTTTCTTTTTCCCCAGTGGTGAATGAGATTAAGCGCCACATTCTGTGCCTGTCACACATTTTGGCAAGGTTTGCTTTAAAACCTAGTGGACCAAATTCATCACTGGTGTAGTTCCACTGAACTCTGGTGTTTATCAGAACATATTTATTTATAAAGAATAGTCCCTAAATCTTGGCAGATTGAGATGGGTAAATATTAAAGGAACACTTAATTTCTTTTGCCAGCAGTGTGATACCACTTCACTTTGTGCTGGTAACTATCCAGTTGTAAATTTTAATAAATTGACAATGCTTAGCTGCTATTTTTCTTCCAAAGTGGCTAACATTAAAGCTTGTCCCTTGGGGATATTAGAATAGTGTATAGTTTCAGAAAGCAATGTTGTGCTTGATTAAGTTTAGACAGATGACGGAGTGATGTAATAAAATCACTTTTGTTAAGGTGTGATATAACATGGAATGTAACATAGTACTGGTGGAACTGATAAAAATGAAATGTTAAAGGAAAACCATGCCTTACATATAGCTTTCAGAAGCAGATACAATAGGTGTAAATTAGTTGTATAGTGCTGAAACCAAATATTGATTTATCATGAATCTTGAGAAATATGTCTTGCATCTTTTAACTTGAACACTGCAGTTGTATTGTTTGCCTGTATTTCAAGAATTGCAGCAGCCTTGATTAAACAAGTTAGATAAAAATGATCCTGTAAGAGAATTGTTTCCTCCTGAAAGAGGTGTTGGGGGTAATTGTTGCCAGATTAAAAATCCAATTACTACTCTAAATGGGAAGGAAACACTGCCAAAATACAATTCTTGGGCCATTTTTGGGAACCATCTGTGGTCAGACAGAACTAGTAGCTTTATGGCAATTGACACATCATGCAAATGAAACTTGATTGAGATGAGACTACCTTTGTTATTAGTCTTTAATTTTTTAATCTATTTAACTCAAATACTTAGTGGGAAGCTTTTTGTTGAAGAATTAGTGCTACCAGTTCCTAAATTAAGTCCTCAAGAAAGTGTCTAGTTCTTATCTTTGAGTCTTCCAAGAAAGTCTCTCAATCTCTACAAAAAACGATAGAGGAAGCAAGCTGCCCCCTGCTGTTTAAAAAACAAAAGTAAGTTTCATGCCACTTTATACAGCATAAACACGAAAAAGGATGCAAACTAACTTTTTCCCTTGCTGGTCATTAGAGGCAAAAAAAGCAGTTAGGTCCCACCTAACTCTATGTGAAAGCTACAAAGAGAATAAACAATTTTAGCAACACCGACAGTTTGCCTCTTTGTTAGAATGTTGTCCAGTGGAATATTTTCAAGAGTGTTATTTATGTTGTGATAGTATCCAGAGGCCCGATCAGGTGCAAGGCCATGTTATACTAGGTGCTGTCTAAAGTATCTCCGCAACTCCTTCATTGGATAGGAACCCTTCTTCTTGGTGCTTACTCTTTGCAGAGCTGGGAGGCTCTCTGTGTCCCTCAATCTCTCTGCTGCTTTTGATTCTTAGGATAAAGTTCAGCCTTTAAAAGAGGAAAGAACAGTACAATTCTCTCACTCTCTATCAAATACTGACTGAGAGTTAATTATTTTTAAACAGTATCAAAGGGGTAGCCATGTTAGTCTGGATCTGTAAAAGCAGCAAGGAGTCCTGTGGCACCTTATAGAGTAACAGACGTTTTGAAGCATGAGCTTTCGTGGGTGAATACCCACTTCGTCGAATGCATGTAATGGAAATTTCCAGGGGCAGGTATATATATGCAAGCAAGAAGCAGGCTAGAGATAACGAGGTTAGTTTAATCAGGGAGGATGAGGCCCTCTTCTGGCAGCTGAGGTGTGAAAACCAAGGGAGGAGAAACTGGTTTTGTAATTGGCAAGCCATTCACTGTCTTTGTTTAATCCTGAGCTGATGGTGTCAAATTTGCAGATGAACTGAAGCTCAGCAGTTTCTCTTTGAAGTCTGGTCCTGAAGTTTTTTTGCTGCAGGATGGCCACCTTAAGGTCTGCTATAATGTGGCCAGGGAGGTTGAAGTGTTCTCCTACAGGTTTTTGTGTATTTCCATTCCTAATATCTGATTTGTGTCCATTTATCCTTTTCCGTAGAGACTGTCCAGTTTGGCCAATGTACATAGCAGAGGGGCATTGCTGGCATATGATGGCGTATATTACATTGGTGGACTTGCAGGTGAATGAACCGGTGATGGTGTGGCTGTTCTGGTTAGGTCCTGTGATGGTGTCGTTGGTGTAGATGTGTGGGCAGAATTGGCATCGAGGTTTGTTGCATGGATTGGTTCCTGAGTTAGAGTTGCTATGGTGCAGTGTGCAATTACTGGTGGGAATATGCTTCAGGTTGGCAGGTTGCCTGTGGGAGAGGACTGGCCTGCCACCCAAGGCCTGTGAAGGTGTGGGATCATTGTCCAGGATGGGTTGTAGATCCCTGATGATGCGTTGGAGAGGATTTAGCTGGGGACTATATGTGATGGCCAGTGGAGTCCTGTTGGTTTCTTTCTTGGGTTTGTCTTGCAGTAGGAGGCTTCTGGGTACGCGTCTGGCTCTGTTGATCTGTTTCCTTATTTCCTCTTGCGGGTATTGTAGTTTTGAGAATGCTTGGTGGAGATTTTGTAGGTTTGGACCAGACTTCAAAGAGAAACTGCTCAGCTTCAGTTCATCTGCAAATTTGACACCATCAGCTCAGGATTAAACAAAGACTGTGAATGGCTTGCCAACTACAAAACCAGTTTCTCTTCCCTTGGTTTTCACACCTCAGCTGCTAGAAGAGGGCCTCATCCTCTCTGACTGAACTAACCTCATTATCTCTATCCTGCTTCTTGCTTGCATATGTACACCTGCCCCTGGAAATTTCCACTACATGCATCCGATGAAGTGGGTATTCACCCACGAAAGCTCATGTTCCAAAACGTCTGTTACTCTATAAGGTGCCACAGGACTCTTTTTGCTACTTTTAAACAAAATACTTTGGAAGAGGTGAATAAGACTCATCCTACTCCTAGCTACAGTTCTTGTTGTCTCTGTTCACTCTCTCTGTCTTTTAACTTTTCAGCCAGGCATAACTGGATTTTATTTGGACAAGACATCCATTCTATTGGCCAATCTGGATTAAAAATGTACCAGCAAAATGCATGTTGTCTCCTTCTGATGTTGTATTTTTCCTTCTCTTCATCTTTTGTTCAGTATCGTATATTAATATACATTTGCATAGTACTAAACACACTTCATGCTGCACAGCCGCCCGTTAAGCATAAAGTAAAATGATAAAAATAAATTATAAAAATAAGCATAATAATAAAAGCTTAACTGTATTTTAAAACTACTCAAAGAGTGTGCTGTCTACTGTGTCTGGGGTAAAGTGTTCCAGCCAGGAAGAAAACACGCAAAGGCTTGTTCTTGGAAAATGCAAACAAAAAGGACAAAGGAAGTTTAAAGAATGTAAAGTACGGCTGAGTGTATAAGCTGGAGCTTAACATACAGATAATTCTAAGAGGATATTGTTTTTTAAAGTTTAAGATTTAAAATCAGATTCTCAACTTCAGAGGAAACCTAATTAATTGCTAAGTAGTGAAGTAACGTGAAACTAGCATGAATGCTAAAAGCTCAAACAAGCAGAGTAGTTAAACATAATCTCTACATTTAGTAAAGAACCAGAAGACTAATCTGAAAAACATTATTACATTACACTGAAAGATGTAGAAAGGCATTTTAGCTCTAGTAGCAGAAACAGTTTTAATGTATTTTAAATAAATAAATAAAAGCAGCCTGATTTCATATGATTTATAAAGAGTGGAGTATAAACCAAACTAGAATAAGACTCCGAGTTTGCCTGTGACAGCCATTGGCTTAATGCAGGAAGTGTTTATTTCAAGAGAACAAAATATTGGCTCAAGTGTCTTTACATAGGAACCTAGTGAATGAGGCTTCAGCATTGTAACCTATGTATCATAGCGCCCGCCCCACAAGCATCTAATTCTCAGCATTAGCCAGATGACATGAGAGATTTTCTCAGAATGACTGAAAAATGATTGAAGATCCGTAAAAATTGATCCTGAAATCCATTTGCCTTTATGTAGATACAAGAAAAACCTTCAAGATTCAAGAATTTGTCAAACATTAAAGGACTTGCTTTAGAAATGTGCTCATTAGTACTTTCTAATTGTCATAAAACAGAGGATAATCTTTTTAAGATGTGGTGGGATTTTATTTCCCATATCAAAATCCATTCTATTTATATTGATTACAATAAAGCAGCCTTTTGTGCTGTCTTATTTAACTAGACATTTTCAAATCTTATAAATCACCTATTGGAAGTGCTGGATTCAAATGTGTATTGAGAGAAGAAGGCTTATAATAAAGCTGGTTGCTTTAATCACATGGAGATATTTGTCTGTTAAGTGTTTTTGGAGACAAATCTCATTTTACTGCTCTAATATGTTTGAAGCACAAATTAATCTTACAGTTAGATTAGCATTACTGGGATGTGATAATGGATTCAGTACAGATCCTTTTTGCTCCTCTCTTTCATCCATATTTTTTTCTGCTAGAGTGGTAATTGCTTTGGAATGGAAGTCTTCAAACAATATTTCAGTCAATAAATGGTTTGTCAGCTCCTGGGATATGTTATCTATGTAGAAACTCTCCAACATTAAAAAGTATCCTTGTGCTGTTTATATTGAGATGTAACAACTCTTTTTTTAATGGTTTAAATGATATTAGAGTCCAGTTTATCATTTGTAACTGAATTAATAGCTACATGAGTAATAACATGAAGTTCAGTCCATCAAAGTTTTAAATAAAAATTAGTTATCAAGCAAACAAGAGCAGTTAAAATAATTAATAGCCATAATATTGCAGCAATTGACTGTAAATTGAGAAGATAGAATACAGTTAAAGAGTTAATAAATTATATCAAAGAATTTGAGAATGAAGGTCTGGCATTTTAGATCCAGGCAAGGGCCAATTATATGCCTAACCCTCAAAACCACTGCTAGATAGCACATCTGGCCAAAATAGAATGATCGCAGGCACATGGGACAACCAAATAGATAACTTTTAATAATCCTTAAAATGCATACTAGGAAACCAAAACAAAACCAGAAGCCATCTTTCAAAGTCAGACAAATTCACCAGAGGACTCTGCTGATAGCTCATCAACTTCAGAAACAAGGAGAAAATGCAGGAAAATTAGCTAAATAGTAAGACACTTTAAGGTGGGCCATATATTAGATAAAACGTATCTAAAAACGTAACAAATAGGCTAAAACCTCCAACCCAAAACATGATTTCAGAGAACAAGAAAAAGAATAACCACAATTTGTTAGGGCAACACTTGTAGCATAGTCCTCATGAAACAACCAAGTCATGGTCAAAGGAAAGAAATCAAAGGCTATATAGACAACAAGTTAATGAATAAACAAAAATGTGAAAAGATAGATTTAAGTGTGACAAAGAGAAAGGTGTAGCACTAGTTTCATTGGTGGGGAAAACTGACAACCAGTTCTTTCTAATTGTACAGGTGATTGATTTCATTTGTGTGGGGTTACACGTTGACACACAAGAAGTAATAGCAAGAATCAAGAAACTAATACCAAAAGAATGGCCAAATATCTGTTGTTTTGTAGAATTTAAACTTTTCATCTCTCATACTTTCCTGAATTCAACAGACTCTTAAATGAGAAAATGGGCTTTTGATCCAGACAGCAAAATAAAGGAGATAGATGCAATAGTGACCACGAGAACAAACTAATAATATTAATGGACTATCTGAACACAATGCCACCTCAGAATGAAAAGCTGCATACTCAGTTAGGAAGGCAGTTCAGGGAAGATCTAATGGCGATCTGCCACTCCATTAAAAAATTGAAGGAGAAAAGCTCTCACTTTCCCTTTCATAACAATAATATCAACAAATGTAATGTTTCCAGAGTCCAGATCCAAATACTTGTAATGTCAAGATCAATAACCAAGTCTAAATTAAACTAAAATATTTCATTGATTAACTCAAGCTTGCCAGTTTCTTTAATGATAAAAGTTCGTTGCTTGTAGATCCAGAGTCTTGAAATAATCACTGTTGAATGCCTTAATGGTTCCTGAGGCAAGTGACCCAGGAACGATCCCGCACATTCTGTCCCAGGTTAAGAGCCTTTGGATTCTTAGCAGGTATGTCTCTCATACTGGTAAACCTCCAAATCTATAATATTAATTTTAGCAATGCAACTTTACAACTTCAGGTACGGCCTTCTTGTATCAGTAAATAAGGCAGCATTGATGATTCAGTTCCCTGCATTCTGACCAATGCTTTTATGGTTTAGCAATATCCTGTACTGGTGCAGCAGCCTCTGGCTTTTACATGCTGAAAACTGTGGGCTCACAATCCCAGGCCTCCACAAGCTAAAACTGTACCACAGCCAGTATGTTAATGAGATGCTCAACAAAAGAGGACTGATTGAAAGGCTGAAAATGTTACTTGAGACTGAAGAGGGCTCACTGAAGATGAACCACAGAACAATGCCCCTAAAAACCAGGGCAATGGTGACCGCAGAACCTGATACATGAGTAAGTCAAAGATGACAGAAGAAAAGAATCTCTCCTCCCCAGAGAACCAAACTAAACATGAAACAAAACGCAAAGAGGTAAATACAGAGAAACACACACACATAGCAGTAGCCATCTTGCCACTATGAAATTCTCATCATTGAGCTGATTAGGAGGATTCTTTTCAATCCAAGCTCTCACAGCCTGCCTGCTATTTATACTGTGTGTTATCTTTGAGTGCTTCTATAAATTGTCTATCCAGAAAAACGTACAGTGGAAACCTGTTATCTTGAAGTTCCTTTTTTCAGAGAATAACTTCTAAGGGGAGAGTCACTGCAGCTAATATTGCAATATGGGTTGTGCAATGCATTGAAACAATTCAGAGCTTTTCATTATGCTTTATTATGAAGTTTCCTTAGGTCCAAATTCAATAGTATAATTCAGTTCCATTATATATATTTACCCATATATGCATATATCTACAACACACACTGTGTATATTATCTAAAGTGCTGTTGGCCATTGGGAAGCACTTTTTCTAGTTCAGTCTATTATTACCTGTAACATTATATAGAATTTTAATAACATAACTTTAAAATAGTTTTGTCAAATTATATTTAAGCATATTTACTCTAATTGCTGATTTTTTTTGAAGAATTGCTCTTAACTATGCATATTATTGCTTACATGTGATTGTCTTTGTTAGGTAAAGGCATTTGAGAGGTGAAGAGAAGGAGGGGAATATAGACTATAATGCACATTAGACCTGATTTCAAGCCAGTTGAAGTTAGTAAACAGGCTCATTGACTGGGGTGGACTTTGGATCATACCTGTTATGTTTTACACCGGTGGTCTTCAACTGGTGACCTTCAATGCTCCAGATTGTGGACACTGGGGGTGCATGTTAAAAAATTAATGTGCATTTCATCAAAACTGAAAATATGTTCCCCAAGCTGTACTGAGCGGCTCTTAAGCAGAGGGGTTTGCATCAGCCTAGGAGAAGCTCTGATGTTTTCTGGGAACTCTCTGAGCAACTGCTGTCCCTTCCTTAATGTGGCCACTAAACATGTCCTCCACTGCCTGCTTATTACATCAGATGAAGGAGAAGAGTTCTGGCTGCTCCATTGCCTGTTATACCTGTCTTACCATGAGAGTCCCAAAGACAGCAGAAAAGCATCTCAGTTGACTGTGGGTATGGCTACACTTGCAGCTGTACAGCGCTAGGAGTTAGAGCTATCTTCGTACAGCTGTGTAGGGAAAGCGCTGCAGTGTGGCCACACTGACAGCTACCAGCGCTGCAGTGTGGCCACATTTGCAGCATTTGCAGCCCTGTTGGGAGTGGTGCATTATGGGCAGCTATCCCACAGAGCACCTTGTCCCATTTTGGCGCCGTGGGTTGTGGGAAGGGGACGGAAGGGTGCAGGTCATTCCGCTTCCTGTCGCAATGCCCTGTGGTGCATCGCTTCACATCCCAGCAGTCAGTGTTTTTCCGTCCACGTTTGGCGCTGTTGTGACTCTCCCAACGGTTCCTGCGCAGTGTGATTTCTGTGGGAAATAGAGCCCGAGCTGCTGAGAACTTTGCTGATGAGTCTCACCAGCACATCACGTTTGGCAGTTGAGCTATTCCTTCAGCTGCAAAGTGTCAGTGAGGAGTCCGACGATGATATCGAGTCGCCTGATGCGTATTATGCTAAATTGCTTGTGGCATTCATGGAAATGCTCAGCACCGTGGAACGCCGCTTTTGGGCTCGGGAAACAAGCACTGAGTGGTGGGATCACATCGTCATGGAAGTCTGGGATGACAAGCAGTGGCTGCAGAACTTTCGGATGAGAAAAGCCACTTTCATGGGACTGTGTGCTGAGCTTGCCCCCACCCTGCTGTGCAAGGACATGAGATTGAGAGCTGCCCTGCCAGTGGAGAAGTGGGTGGCTATTGCAATCTGGAAGCTGGCAACTCCAGACAGCTACCAATCGGATGCGAACCAGTTTGGAGTGGGAAGGTCGACCGTTGGAATCGTGTTGATGCAAGTTTTCAGGGCCATTAATCACATCCTGCTAAGAAGAACCATGACTCTGGGGAACGTGCAGGACATTGTGGATGGCTTTGCACAAATGGGTTTCCCTCACTGTGAAGGGGCGATAGATGGGACACATATTCCTATTCTGGCACCACCCCACCTATCATCCAAGTACATTAATCGGAAGGGGTATTTCTCTATGGTTCTCCAGGCGCTTGTGGATCACCGTGGGGGTTACATTGACATTAACACAGGCTGGCCTGGAAAGGTGCATGATGAACGCATCTTTCGGAACAGTGGCCTGTTCACGAAGATGCAGGCCGGGACTTTTTTCCCAGACTGGAAGATCACAGTAGGGGACGTCGAAATGCCCATTGTGATCCTTGGAGACCCTGCTTACCCGTTAATGGCTTGGCTCATGAAACCGTATACAGGGAAGCTTGACAGGAGCAAGGACCGGTTCAACTACAGGCTGAGCCGGTGCCGAATGACTGTGGAGTGTGATTTTGGCCGTTTAAAAGGTCAGTGGTGATCTCTGTATGGGAAGCTAGACTTGGGGGAAAGCAGCATCCCTGCGGTTGTATCCGCGTGCTGTACCCTCCATAATATTTGTGAAGGGAAGGGTGAAACGTTCAGTCAGGAATGGACCTCTGAGGTTCAACGCCTGGAGGCTGAATTTGCACAGCCAGAGAGCAGGGCTACTAGAGAGGCCCAGCACAGGGCTACAAGGATTAGGGATGCCTTGATGGAGGAATTTGAGGCTGAAAACCAACAGTAATGTTTGGTGCCTTGCATGGGAGTGAAGTGCAGTGGTTACAATGTTAGTAGGAATCTGTTTTTCCTAAAATGATTTGCAGTGCCTGTTTCTTTCCTGGGCTACTATATCTTTCACTTTCTGCAATAATAAAGACTGTTTTCAAAGCCAAGAATTCATTTATTGAAAAGAAAATAACTTTCTTGACAGACACAACATTTTGGGAACCTAAAAGGGCAGGGGGGTGGGGTGGTGAACTGTAGAGTCACAGGTTTGAATATGTCCTGTGTGGAGTGCTGTGCAATGACTGCTGCACTTCAGGATGAAAATACTGCATGGTGATGGGGGTTGAGTGCAGAGGGTAAGGGTTGTAGTTCTCAGGGCTGGTGGGTGAACATACAGGTGTTGGGGACAGCTGGTGGTGGTCAGAACCTGGATGCTGGGGAAGGGGGTTTGGAGCTGACATTGGGGCACAAGGGAAAGAGCTTTGGGATGGGTGGGGGCCGGCACGGTAGTGCTCTGCCTGCATGGCTACGAGTGACTGGATAGAGTCTGCTTGGCGCACCAGGATGCTTATCAGCTGCTTTGTGCTTTTCTTCTTAGCCTCTGCATTTTTCTGGCGGATCCTGCTTTCCCTTTCCCTCCAGTCCTGCAGTTTTTTCCTCCAGTCCTGCAGTTTTTTCCTCTCTCTGGCAGAGTGATCCATTACTGCTTTCAGCATGTCTTCTTTGCTTTCTTGCGGCTTCTTCCTGAGGTTTTGTAGCCTCTGAGCAGTCGATGATACAGGCAGTCGAGTAGTCAAGGACACTTCAAAAGGCAAAAATGGCAACAGTTAACAGAGGCAGCATTGTTTATAATCTCACCCAGACAGTTATTCCCACACAGTGAAGGAGTTTACAGTCTTCACTTTAGCATACTTTTCCCATACCAAAGAGAGAGTGCACATAACCCACAGGAGCCACGAAATGGTGAGTAAGGGGGACTGATTGCTTCAGGGATGTGCAGGGGTTTCTGGGCATTGGGGAAAGCAAACTGCTGCAGGGCGCATCTACACTGAACAGTCTCCCAACATTTTCCACAGGAGTTATCCTGGAAGATATCTTGCTGCTGCCGGTCACCTGGGAAGAGCGGGAGGGTCTTCTACAGCAATGCGGATTCCGCCCTGGCCCCTTTGCAGCTTGCCTGTGTGCAGCCATGGTCCCCCCACCCCTCACGGCACAGTGGTGCGGACGTGTTAGCCTGACTGGGACAAGGACCACAGTGGCTCTCCCTATAAACTTGCACAAGCGCATTGCCCACGCTCTGGCTGAAACTTTTGAAGAGATTACCGAGGCTGATTACCGCGACGTGATAGACCACATCAATGGGCTATTCCATATCTAGGCATGCATGCATGCAGCCCTAACCCCCCTCCTCTCCCGAAACATTTCCATCCTGAAAATAAAAGCTGCTTACCGGTAATCCGCTCCTCTGCTTGTCCTTCACCAAGTACCGGCTGCTGCGACTGGCTACCTTCCTCCTGGCTTGAGAAGAGCTCCTGGCTTCATGCCTCCTGGGACTCCGGGGTATCTCCCGCCCCATACCCTCAGTCTCGGTTTCCTCCTCCCACTTCCCTTCCTCCTCCTCCTCCTCCTCTCCCTCCCCCCCCCGCTCTGAAGTGTCCATCGTGGTCTTTGGATTGGCAGTGAGGTCACCCCCAGTATTGCGTCCAGCTCCTTGTAAAAACGGCAGGTCGTGGGGGCAGCGCCGGAGCGGCGGTTTCCCTCGCGGGCTTTACAATGGGCACTCCACAGCTCCTTCACTTTAACCCTGCATTGCACTGCGTCCCGGTCATGGCCCCTTTCCAGCATGGCCCTTGATATCTGCCCATAGATATCGTAATTCCTACGGCTGGAGCGCAGCTGGGTCTGCACAGCTTCCTCTCCCCAAACACTGATGAGGTCCAGCAACTCGCCATTGCTCCATGCTGGGGCTTGTTTGGCGCGTGGAGGCATGATCACCTGGAAAGATTCACTGATTGCACTCCACACCTGGCTGAACAAACAGGAAGGGGATTTTTAAAATTCTCGGGTCATGTAAAGGGCGGGTCACCTGAGGCCAGGGCAGTAGAGTGCGAACTGATTAGCAGAGTGGCTGAACAGGCATTCTGGGATACCTCCGAATACCTCTGGAGGCCAATTACAGCGCTTTTGGTGGCCACGCTGATGGAGCAGCGCTGCATCACCAGCGCTGCAATCGTTATACCCCAGGCAGAGCAGGAGTACAGCCAGCGCTGCAGCCAGGGAGATGCAGTGCTGTATGTGCCTTGCAAGTGTGGACGGTGAGTAAGTTGCAGCGCTGTAAACCCACCACCAGCGCTGCAACTCTCCAGTGTAGCCAAGCCCTGTGCTTAGGCCTTATCCTAGCATGGTTCCCATCTTTTGCACAGCCACCAGACCGTTTGAAGAAGAAAAGAAGTAGGGAGGAGTTGAGAACTCACAACCAGGTAGTGATCACTGAGTCATTTCATCCTAGCTTGACCTTAAGCCAAAGGGTATGGCTACACTTACAGTTGTACAGCGCTGGGAGTTACAGCTGTCTTCGTACAGCTGTGTAGGGAAAGCGCTGCAGTGTGGCCACACTGACAGCTACCAGCGCTGCAGTGCGGCCACATTTGCAGCATTTGCAGCTCTGTTGGGAGTGGTGCATTGTGGGCAGCTATCCCAGCATTCAAGTGGCTGCAATGTGCTTTTCAAAACAGGGGGGTGGGGTGGAGTGTGACAGGGAGCGTGGGGGAGACAGAGAGAGTGGATTTTTGGAGCTGACACTGTTCTCAGCTCCCTGCCCTGCAAGTTCTAAGGACTGGAAGATACACAGCACCTACCTTCAATCATTTTAAAAGTTTTGACCCCCTTCCCCCACCCCTCTCTTATTCACTAAATGCAAATTATGCACTCCTAAATAGCCTTCAGACCACATAAGCAGCTGCTCAACACGGACTTCCCTCTCTCCTCAAGCAAACAGCTGTGAACATTCCAAAGCAATTCCCCTGCCGCCGCTCGTCGCTCGCTGGAGCAAAGAGCAGCTGTGTTTGTTTTTTAGATAAGTAGCTCCGAGGAGCTCGGGAGCTCGGAGTTCAGCCATTCTTCTGGTTTGTTGTGGACAGGAATTCTGGGATACCTCCTAATACCCTGGAGGCCAATAACAGCGCTTTTGGTGGCCACACTTGACGCGCAGCGCTGCATCACCAGCGCTGCAATCGTTACGCCCCAAGCAGACCAGGTGTACAGCCAGCGCTGCAGCCAGGGAGTTGCAGCGCTGGATGTGCCTTGCAGGTGTGGACAGTTACTAAGTTGCAGCGTTGTAAACCCACCACCAGCGCTGCAACTCTCCAGTGTAGCCAAGCCCAAAGTCTTCATTGAGCTGTTCACAATGTTGCCCAGGTCTCTTTCCCGATTTGATAGTTTAGACCCCTGTAAGGCATATGCCTAGTTTTATTTTTTCCCTCCAGTGTGCATTACTTTGCATTTATCAACAGTGAGCTTTGCCATCATGTTGTCCATTCACTTTGCTGATTAGGTCCCTCACATTCTTTTCTGACCTTTACTAACCTAAATAACTTTGTCAAATTTTGTTACCTTACTCTTAATCTCCATTTCCAAAAAAATAATAAACATATTAAATAACATGGGATGTATGGAACCTTGGAGCCTCTCCCCCAGGTAACCTTTTGCCATGATGAAAATTGGCCATTTATTCCTACTCTTACATGTTTAGTCTTTTAACCCTTATTTTTTTGTTCTGAGCATATTGTGTCTCACACCTAATGCAATTTTCTCTACAAATGTATGGAAAAGAGATATTAATGGATAATATTTTAGCTTTTTTAAACAGTCATTTTCAAAGAAATAATGGTAAGTTTTTCAATCCATCTTCATTGGTGTGGATCATCTCTCCAATCCTGCACAACTGCTGCTATTCTCTAGTTGCCCAAAGATAATAAGGTTGGATCTGTTATGGCAGTGCCTATGTCCAACACTTCATGCAGACTTGAAACCCTGTGAGAAGTTTAGAAGATGAAATCCAAGGCCCAGCTGGAAGGATGGAGGGCTGAACAGTCAATTCTTCTTTATTGAACAATAAAACCAAAAAATATTCCTCTTCTGAAAATAATTATTTTTGTTTAATCTTGTTTTTATTGTTGTTGCATGCTGAGGCAAAGCTGCAGGGGCCATTATTCTTTGACCCATTTACTATATTAGTTACAGCTTTTAATTAGTAAATAGATTTTGTAATCCTGTTCCTCAGTATTTTTGTCTTTCTGTTGTAATATAATATTTTGCCTTTCTGTGGTGCAAAATTAGAAATCTCAGAGCCCTTGACAGTATGAAGATAAGTAACCCCCCCCACTGCTGCAAAGTATATAAAATGATCATCCACTACTAAAATGTAACAACAACTGGGATGAAATGCAGTAGCTAGGATGGAAAGTGAAGAATACCAAATGCTATTTTAACTTTTAACTTTTTAGAGATGCGGGATGTAATTTCCCAGATTGGAATTTGGCCAAGACATCAGTATGAACACCCTGACTTATTATACGAACTTTAGTGACCACAAGTCTTCAGAACTGTGGCATGGTTTCTTTTCTGAAAGACAGAAATTCCAGCAGCTTGGTTACTAGCTAACACCATGGCAAGGCACTGACTCATCTATGCCACTGTAGCGCTGTAGTGTAGATGCTTTCTACAGCAACAAAAGAGGTTTTCCATCACTGCAGGAACTCTGCCTCCCTGAGCAATGGTTGGTAGGGCGACGGAAGCATTCTTTCATCGATCTAGCTGTCTACACTGGGGTTAAGTCAGCCTAGCTACAGTGCTAAGTGCCCCGAGTGCGCTGTAGCTATGTCAACCTTACTTTTTAAGTGTAGATGAAGCCTCAGTAATGAGGAAGGAGGGCTGTTTATTGAACAACCACCATCTCGTCCTGCACACCTAGGTGTTCCTTAGAGATTGCCCAATCATGAACAAACTCAGTTCACACTTTGTTTACCTCAAAAGTTCTCGTTAGAATGCAAGTCTGTTAGCTGTGTGTAGGACTATAGGTTGAGATTTTCAAATCAACACAAGGGAATTTAAGCAGACATCTTCCATTGAAATGTATCAAAACGATGTGGCTAAGTCCCCTGCATTGTTTTGAAAATCTTGGCTTCAGTGTTTGATGAAACAACTTATTCACAGTGCTGTAACATATTTGCGGTCTTTCACAATTTGAACAGCCATTGGAATACAATTTAAATATACTAAAATTCAGATACCGTATCTGTTCTATTATTATTGCTGAAAATAGGATTTGATCTCTTTTAATAGTTGTGTTATTAGTAATTCTCTTTTTTTAAGTAAAGTTCTGCATTCCATTCTGTCTTCTAGAACAATCACATTTAATTCCTTGTGCAGCAAATACAGCTGTGTTTATTACTCACTGAGGTGAAATGACATTTGCTTTTGTGTTTAATTGTAATTTATTGGGAGAAATTAATCTGAAGAGATCATTTATTATTCACCTACTTGGAAATAAGATCAGTAATGTGTTTTTTTTCTTATTTTATTTTCTGTAGCGAAAGCATTGTAGGTTAGCCTTTCTTTGTACATAAAGCATATTCCCTTCTTCTGAAGTTGTGTGAACACATTTCAGCTGGAGCTAGAACTTCTTGCCCTGTGAAGAGATGATACATTTTCAGTTGTGTACAGAGTTTTAACTAAATATCTCCTATAAGCCAATGGATGTCATGAGACTAAAAACCTGCTCTCTTCTTTGAAACTATATTTTTCTCTTATTTTCTCATGAAATCTTTGATAATAGCTCTGTGTCACGGGAATCCTGTTTTTATTTTTTAATGTCAGCATGAAATTTAACAAAAAGATGAGTAAATGCTTCTTTAGAAAGAATATTTGATAGATTGGAGACAATTTTATAGTTTAATTCATTAGGAGGAGCTGCAACTTCTTACTGTTTAGAAGATAATGCTTAGAGAATCAGTAATAGGGAAAAACTCGACCGGTATAAATGAGTTTTGTTTGTATCTTCAGTTTCTTCTAATATTTAATATTTAAGTAATCTTTGCTTATTAAGGTCTAAAATGTCATCTACCGGGTATAAATCTGGAATAACCCTACAGACCTCAGTAGAATTAGTCTGGATTTGCATCTTTGTTATTGAGATCAGAATATGGCTTATTGCGTATAATTTCTGTGTTGGCCACTGCAAAATATTAACCAGCGTTCCATTTCAGGATAATTATTTGGCAGTAGAAGGTTTGTGGAAGATTTAAAAAACCAAACACTTCTAAATCTGTTGGGTGACAAAAACAGATTACATCTCTTTTTTGCACTTTCCTTTTATGCAAATCAAAGCTAATACAAATGTTTGTTATAACTAAGATTGTAATTATTTGTATGGGTGTAGGAGAATTAAAGAACTACAAATCAAAACCTTTTTTCCACAAGGAATGAAAGATTTTATCCTGGGTCATTTGAGTCTAATAATTCTCTTCTTACTGGTTCAGACTGGTAAAACAGACCTGCTCTTATGAGAGATCTGAGAGTAGTGCAGCTGACAGCTGCATCTTGTGGTAGCTCTGCTTGGATAAAAACAGAAGGATCTAAATATGGATTAAGGATTTAACAATGTGTGTGAAGTGCTTATACACAGTAACATAAGAGGTGTGGTTGATGGCGAAGACAGCACACACATTTTAGTTTGTGCAAGATAGTGTATACTCTGATAAAAGAACCGAGTGCGATAATAAAGGTAATGCTTGGATGATCTCTGCAGGTTATTTAGGAAAATGTGTTTGATTTCCATCATGAGCTGTGTATTGAACTTGTTGCTTTTTAAATATTTTGTATAATTATGATTAGGCCAAATGAAAACATCAATACATAACATTGGGGGGATATTTCTTATTTTATTTTATTTTTTTTTAAAGAATATCGTTGGTAGGACTTGTGGAAGTGAGTGGTTCTAACACCTATGATACATGTGCTACTGTTACAAAATAGGCCACCGTAAGCCCCAGTGGTAATATTCCCAATTTAATGTGTAAAAAAATATATTTCAAGATTGTAACTGCCAATCTTAGATATAACACCACAAGAGATAGAAAGTGTATTGGTGAGGTAGGGGAATGAAGCGGGTTACAACAATAACAAACCTATTGTACATACACGTTTTATTTCCTTTCTTTCCTTCGAGTTGTGCCTCTAGCTTTTAGATATTGTTGTGTTTTTAATAAATTTTTTAAATGTAACATATTAACTCTGAGGAATAATTGTCCTGAACTTGCACTGAAATGTTGCTGCTAATCTGGTTTATAGTAGGCATTGTTTTCTGTCAGTAAATGTAACTTTTTATAGGGTATGTGTGGAAGATGCAAAGGAGCTTTGTAGGCTAAGATTATGGTGTTTGTGTTACTTCTACAGTGTATGAAAGACACTGTACAAATGAAAGGCCTAATTCTGTGAGGTGCTGGCTGCCCTTAACTCCCATTGATGTCAGGAGCTCAGTGCCTTAACATTTGGGCCTTAACCTTGTATTACAATGAAGAATAAGTGTGAGCAATGAAATGTCTTACATTAATTACTGATGTGATAGATTAACTTCAGCAAGAGGCTCTCCTCAATTCCCTTCAGGAATAAGAGACTGCTCCATGTGGTCTCTGACCCACGTAACATATCCAGTCAGTATTTCAGTGGAGCCCATATTTACCTCCTGAACTGAGTTCTTCCTGTCAGGCTCAGCTCTTAGCTTCAAAATAGCATCTTTTCCTAAACCTAGAGGATGAGGGGGAAAGTGACCTGTTTGTGGAGGAAAGACAGTGGAATTTGACTCCGCCTTTAGAATGGACATAGGTCTGGTTTCTCTGGAAAGATTCTATGGCTGATGAAGTCAATGGTTGCCCTTTTGCTGAAATGAAGTACTGTAAGGGAAAGAAGACTGAAGATTTGAGAATTTTCTTTAATTTTGTGTTTAAAATGTTTTCAAGATAGTCAGTCTCTCTCTCTCTCTCTCTTTCTCTAGTGTAATTAAGCACAACAGATACAGGTCCTAGACAGAGCACAGCCCTGTAATAGAATCAGCTGATTAGATCAGTTCACTGTAAAACATACTAATCACTCCTAGCTGAAAGTCATTAACTGCAGCCTGCAGTTTCTCAGATCTGTGTATTTTGGAAATATCTGTACTCCACCAGAATTTGATTGGGGAATGATTTTATAGAACTCTGAAACAGATTTCTTGGCATCAAATATGTAAGTCTGAAATAGCCAACAGTATTAAATAGGATTGTTCAGAATCTGCAATTCCCTCCCAGAACAAATCTATAAAAATATTGAGGTACGTGACATTCTTTTTTAATTTGAGAAACCGTAGAGGTCCAAAAACCTAAATTCAGTGTACATCCCAAAAGACACAACCTGTAGATCCAAGTGTGCCTTTCAGCTGCATGTTTAAAAACCTGACAGGGTTCAAGGTCAATCAATGGCTATCATCCTCAGCTTAGTCGGCTTTTATTTTGAATGAATACTAAAGCAATAAGTGCTGCTTTCCCAGGATAAATTCTGCCTCTTATAAGCCTGAAGATTTTGCTACACACACCAATGTAAACCTTTCACCACACTCAGTTTGATCTGTAAATTAATCCTACAAGTTTGACCTAGCACATCTATGCAGTTTGACATTTTGTATTTCACCTTCAGAGTCTAGTCCATGTGTGAAAATGACAAGGTGTTTTATTCCCTTAAGATTAAACTCATCCAAGCCTTTTCATTTTAACACCAGGATATGGTTCATGGGCTATGATCATTTTCCAGCCTCAGCAACATTTCGATAATTATGGAGAACTTTTAAGTATCTAAATTGCCAAAGAAGATTTTTTTTAGTTCAGTAAAAAACCATTCAGTGGATGAGTTTGTATGTTTGTGCTGGTCATGGGAGAGTATGTCACAATCCAATGTAATATTTTTGTTAGTTTAAGAGCATTTAGTGTTTTGCAAAACTAACTAAATGAGAATTTCATTGCACTGCAAATAAACTTCTGACATCTAATAGTTTAAATGCTTTTGGAACTATCTTAATTCTTAAGTGTATGATACGTGTGCAGTTAAAAATTGTAACTTATAGGAAGTGTTTAATTTTTCCAAATACGGGTATTTTTCTCTTGCGATATACACAATCCAAAAATGTAAAATGTTTGTAGATCTTCTCTTTTGCTGGTAATATTGAATAAGGATGAAGCAGTTGGGATTTTTCTCTCAATTTTGATATTCCTGAGAAGCATTCATAATTTAGTTTGACTACAGTTTGGACTTTTATAAGCACACAGAATAGTGACGCTTCTATTTTAACACAGACAATAGGAAGAAGGAGGAAACATACCAGTGGCTGTCTGCAAATATAGGTACAAGTAAAGATACAAATAATATTTCTCCTTTCGTCTGTTTTAAGTTTCTGTGTGGTGCCCATTTCTCAAAATTATAGTGAACACTGTTCCCCTTCCTGAAGCAGAGGCCAGGCTTTGTTTATTTTACTTTCTTTTCTTGGTTTAGCAAAGTAGGAAGAGTAGGCTGGAGTAGCTTTAAGATAGCCCGTATACTGAGTGAATGAACAAAGAATACATTTACTGTCCTGTAAATTATGTCCATACAGAAGAGATGTAATTAACCATTGAGCTTAATGGATGCCTTGTGAGGTTACAGAAGCTATTATTCATAAACTAGATGAAGACAAGGGAGCTTTATATGGTTAGAAAGCCTTTTAGGACCAATTACTAGATATCATTTAGAATTGATTACTTATGTTTTCAATTTCTGAAAGTATTTTCTCCATGATCCATGGGGAATGGATTTACTGCTGCTGTCATGGAGGAGGAAGACTGTCTCCCTAGCTGAAGGTTTTGGAGGGTCTTTAGAATTTTCCTTCTCTTGGATCCTCTCCCATAAGTTTTACCATTAGGCAGTATGATCTGACCCATGGAAAATGAGGTAGTAAAGTTGCCATTGTTCTATTACTAATGCTATTCAGCCTACAATGAAGATTGCAGGAGTTTGAGTGATCTTAGATTATGAATGATTCTTTGTCTTTGGCTGTTTAAAATAGTATAGGAATGTACATTTTTTGAAAATGAAGTTCTATTGCTGCTATAAGAGCACTTACCTTTACATTGTCAATGCAAGAGTTGTATGCAGTATGCATATGGTACTTTACAAGAAAAAAATGAATTTAGTTACTTTGCTCTCCTACCTCTTCTCAAGCTCCTTTCATTGACACTGGTCCTGGTCCAAGTGACAAATGAATCTGATAAGATAAATAGAATCATTTTGACTGCTAATGATATCTGATCATTCCATTCTCTCTGTACAGACGTTGCCGATTCTTTGGCTCCGGTACAATGCTAGAGGTGCTATTACAGCTCACATGTTTCAGCACGATGTTCCTTTGTAATCAGAGATTTTGTATATTTTATGTATAGTAACGCACAGAATGAAAATGAACTCCTGAGTAGATCTATCATCTATTTTTCACCCATAAAGTACCTGTGGTTTTTAAAAATTTTTTGTTTAGAGTAACTCTAAAAGGCACCCAAACTCACAAAAAAAAATGTTTGGGGTCACTGTTTAGCCTAATATAAGGGTTCAAATGTGGTAAACATTTTTAGTCTTGTAGCCTATAGTTTGGGTGTCAACTCTTTGTTGTTATGGCATTAGAAGCAAGGAAATTACTAACTGTTTAGGGAGTGGGGGTGAGAAGTTGTATGTTTAATATGAAAGGCAAATGGTTTAATAACAGATTAATGTTACTACCAGTATTTGCTTATTTGTAATGGTCTTGGCATTTTTAGGGGCTGTCACAATTTCCTTTTTTTGCATGCCCAGTCTTGAAGGAAAGAACTTTCTGTGCAAGTTAAGGCAGAGAATAATTTCAGAAACAGTTTTTAACTATGGCATTACAGCAGCACTGCACTAACGTCTGTGGAGACACTTTCCTTCTGTATCCCTTGTTCGGTACTTATAACTTTCCTGATATTTCCTTTTGGCCAGAATCTTTCTCAAGCTGGTAAAATCTGCTAAACTGGTGAAAGAAACTTCTTAATTTGCTCACTGTCATTTTTTTTTGAGTTGGCCAGAACTGAACACGTTATTCAAAGTACGGAAGTATCAACAATGTGTATAATGTCAATGTATAACCAGTGTTAACTAGCAACCATGAAATAATACATAAGACCTAATGCTGCATACTTTACTCCTGTGAGTACTCTCCTTTATTTCCGAGGACTAATTGTATGAGGACAGCGAGCAAGGTTTGGTACACATTAATGCACACTCAACAAATACTCAGATTTGAATGTTTCTGATATCTGACTGTGACCCTGACTTTATATGCAGAGTTATTCTGTATCCCATTTTTTACACTGTCTGTCTGTCTCTAGCATACGGTAGCAGCTTTATTTCAGCAGACAGAATCTGATATGATTCCTTTAAGTCATTGTTATTGGATCTTTGTGGATTGACTGACATATATCTGGACTTTAGTAAGGCCTTTGACACAGTCCCATATGACATTCTCATATGCAAATTAAGGAAATATGGTCTAGATGAAATTACTATCAGGTGGGTGCATAACTAGATGAAAATCTACTCTCAAAGAGTAGTTATCAATATTTCGCTGTCAGACTGGACGAACATACCAAGTGGGGTCCCGCAGGAGTCTGTCCTGGGTCCAGTAGTCTTCAGTATTTTCATTAATGAATTGGATGATTGAGTGAAGTATGTGATTATGAAATCTGCAGATGGCACCATCCTGGGAGGGGCTGCAAACACTATGGCAGACAGGATTAGAATGATTTTGATAAATTGGAGAATCGCTCTAAAATCAATAAGATGACATTCAATAAAGACAAGTGCAAAGTACTATACTTAAGTAGAAAAAATAAAATGCAAAACACAAATGGTGGAATAACTGGTAAGTAGCAGTACTGCAGATAATGATCTAGGGGGTTATGGTGCATCATACATTGAATATGATGCAACAGTGTAATGCCATTGTGGAAAAGCCTGATGTCATTGTGGGGTGTATTAGCAAGAATGTCATAAGTTAGACGCAGGCGACCAGTTTTGGGCATCATGCTGTAAGGAAGTTGTGGACAAATTGAAGAGAATCCAGAGGAGAGCGAAAAGGGTGGTGGAGGGAAGGGGAAGAAAGAAAAGAAAAAAGAGATTCAGAAAACCTAACCTATTAGTAGGACCCTACCAAATTCACTGTCCATTTTGATCAATTTCACGGCCATAGGATTTTAAATTCATAAATTTCATTATTTCAGCTCTCTAAATCTGAAAAGTCACGGTGTTGTAATTGTAGGGGTCCTGACCCAAAAAGGAGTTGCGGGGGGGGGGAGCAGTCACAAGGTTATTGTGTGTGTGTTGGGGGATTGCGGTACTGCTACCCTTACTTCTGCACTGCTGCTGGCTGGCGGCAGCACTGCCATCAGAGCTTGGCTGCTGGCCAGGAGCCCAACTCTGAAGGCAGAGCCACTGCCAGCACCGGCGCAGAAGGGAAGGATGGCATGGTATGGTATTACTACCCTTACTTCTGCGCTGCTGCTGGTGGGGCGCTACCTTCAGAGCTGGGCGCCAGCCAACAGCTGCCGCTCTCCAGCCACCCAGTTCTGAAGGCATGGCAGAAGTAAGGTGGCAATACTGTAACTCCCTTAAAATAACCTTGTGACCCCCCTGCAACTGCCTTTTGGGTCAGGACCCCCAATTTGAGAAATACTGGGCTCACCAATGAAATCTGTATAATATAGGGTAAAAGCACACAAAAGACCAAATTTCACAGGGCAATACTAGATTTCACAATCCATGATGCGTTTTTCATGACCCTGAATTTGATAGGTCCCCACCGATGAGGAAAAGTTGAAAGAATGGGCATGTTTAATTTAGAGAACAGATGGCTGAGGGAGTACATGATGATAGTCTTCAAATATATAAAAGGTTGTTACAAGAAGGACTGTGATCAATTGTTCTTCTTGGCCATCAGTGGTAGGACAAGTTGTAATTAGCTGAGTTTGACGCAAAGGAGATTTATATTGGATATTGGGAAAAACTTTTTAACTATAAGGGTAATTAAGCAATGGAACGGGTTATCTAGGGCGCTGTGAAATCCTCATTGTTGGGTGTTTTTAAGAACCGGTTAGACAAACATCTGACCCCAGATGTTTTGCTATACTTATTCCTATGAGGTCCCTTCCAGTCCTACATTTCTATGATTCTATAAAGTGTGTCTAGAGCCAATCCTACATCACTTTTTTCTGTTCTTTTGCCTCTGCCCAATGTTACTCCTAAACATGTGTGTTCCATTACATACACTGATTTCTTGAGAGAGTTTCTCTCTTCAAATAAAATCTGTTGCATAAAGAAGCTTGGCAGGCATGGCGTATGTGTGTCAGACGTGGCAGTGCTAGTACTCAACGTATAGGTCTAAATTTTGTTCGGCAGTCTTCCTAATCAAATCTGCCTGTTTTTCTGACATGCCATCGTCATATTGTGTGGGTAGATGTAGGGCATTACTGAAATGCATTGCAGCAAAATTTCCTTAGCCTTTCATTCAGCATGCCACTCAAGTTGATGCCATTTCTCTTTAATATCACCCTGCTGAATCTTTAAAGACCTCAGTAAACTAATTTACTAAAGAGAAATGGCACAGTCAAGTTACTGTACCTGCGATTTTTAACTTTGGCAGGGAGTCCAGAGAGGAGGTTAATTCATTTTGAAAAGCCAACCATTGTGTAATATTATCAGCTAAAAGGTTTTTGAGATCAACTATTTAACTACTGCTTTTATTATGAAAAGAAGTAACCTGCTTCTTTACTGGTAATGTAGGACTATACTGAGTCTTTGCTCTTAATCCCAAGAGGAAGAGCCCTGAGAAGAAATTGTGACTCTGAGAATCTCAGTTCCTTCCCTGTCCCTTCCTTGCCCCAATGAGGAAGTAATCTGTTCTGATAAAGGTGAGGGGGGTGAGAAAAGATCAACTTTGTTGGCTGACTCAGTGAAGGAGTGAGGCAAGGCTCTTCCCGCTTGCTTGGGAATTTGCAGAGCATGCTGCCCTTGCTCTCATTCCCGCATCCAAGCCATGATGTGGGGAGGTTTGACAGGAAATTCCTTTATACATTCTGAGATGTACTCTTGAACCATTGGCAGTTAGGTAACTAGGAAGACTAGGTGTCCGGTTTTCGACCCGACCACCCAGTTGAAAAGGGACCCCATCGGCTCCGGTCAGCACTACTCTGCCCCCCGGAAGTGGCCAGCAGATCTGTCTCGTAGGTGGGGAGGGGGGCCACTGGGCTAACTCCTCAGACAGAGACCAACACCTACAAAATCTCCACCAAGCATTCTCAAAACTACAATACCCGCACGAGGAAATAAGGAAACGATCAACAGAGCCAGACGTGTACCCAGAAGCCTCCTACTGCAAGACAAACCCAAGAAAGAAACCAACAGGACTCCACTGGCCATCACATACAGTCCCCAGCTAAAACCTCTCCAACGCATCATCAGGGATCTACAACCCATCCTGGACAATGATCCCACAGCTTCACAGGCCTTGGGTGGCAGGCCAGTCCTCGCCCACAGGCAACCTGCCAACCTGAAACATATTCTCACCAGTAACTGCACACCGCACCATAGGAACTCTAGCTCAGGAACCAATCCATGCAGCAAACCTTGATGCCAGCTCTGCCCACATATCTACACCAGTGACACCATCACAGGACCTAACCAGAACAGCCACACCATCACCGGTTCATTCACCTGCACGTCCACCAATGTAATATACGCCATCATATGCCAGCAATGCCCCTCTGCTATGTACATCGGCCAAACTGGACAGTCGCTACGGAAAAGGATAAACGGACACAAATCAGATATTAGGAATGGCAATATACAAAAACCTGTAGGAGAACACTTCAGCCTCCCTGGCCACACTATAGCAGACCTTAAGGTGGCCATCCTGCAGCAAAAAAACCTCAGGACCAGACTTCAAAGAGAAACTGCTGAGCTTCAGTTCATCTGCAAATTTGACACCATCAGCTCAGGATTAAACAAAGACTGTGAATGGCTTGCCAATTACAAAACCAGTTTCTCCTCCCTTGGTTTTCACACCTCAACTGCTAGAACAGGGCCTCATCCTCCCTGATTGAACTACCTCATTATCTCTAGCTTGCCTGCATATATGTACCTACCCCTGGAAATTTCCACTACATGCATCTGACGAAGTGGGTATTCACCCGCGAAAGCTCATGCTCCAAAACGTCTGTTAGTCTATAAGGTGCCACAGGATTCTTTGCGGTAATTCAACATGTGGCTAACAACAGAAGTGTGAGAGAGAACACACTGCCAGGTCTGAGATCCCCATGATAATTTTAATTATATGTTAACGTTATTGCAGGCAAAACACCTCTGAAGTGTGTGGATTAAGGGTATTCTCAATATTGCTGATTTTAGGTATTGGAAAGTGTTAAGGTAGCAATTTTCTTTAAAGCATTTTTATATTTAATCAGGTGATATAACAATATAATCCTTAATTATTTAGTTTTATAATAAAATAGTTATTTATGGAAATTAACATCTACAGTGTATACCACAAATTAAGCCAGCGTTTCATTTTATAGATATGTTGTTGTCAAAATGGTCACATTGTTAATATTGATGTTTAATCTCTCTGCAGTGCAGTTTGGCAACCAAATTCAAATATTTTATATTTTGGAGAGAAGGAAATTGAAAGATACTGTTTTTAATATCCATTTATATACATTCCTGTAGTAAATAATAGATTTTCTTGACAGATACTTGTAGGGAAAGAAAAACTTAGTTTTTTTAAAACCATGAAAAATTCCTTCCTTTTTCAGTCTGATGGATGGATTATAGTTGATGTCCTTGCATGGGCAGGTTATATTTTCCATCAGAACTGGAAATTCTAATCCTCATTATCATTTCTATAATGCAAGTGGTTTATGTGTAAAAACAGATTTAATTAATCCCCTGCTGGTTGATAGTGCACCCTAACACAAATATTTACAGTCAGCAGAGGACAATTTTAAAATATGAGTGCATGGTGTCAGGTCAGTGAGTGTCAGTTGATCTTACAACATATCTGAAATATTATTCTTAATTTACTAAGCAAAATGTGTGTTCCCTTCTAGCTATGGAAATACTTTGATATCATCTTGTTTAGTGGCTCAGCTGGGATGGTGATAAGCTTACCAAGTAAGAGTTCCAAGGTCAAAGGCAATCTCAGGCCATAACTACACTTACTGGTGATTGACAGCAGCGGTCAGTTTAGCAGGTCCAGTGAAGACCCCCTAAATTGACCAAGAGTGCTCTCCGGTCGACTCCGGTACTCCACTGGTATGAGAGGAGTAAGGTAAGTCAACTGGAGAGCATCTCCCGTCGATGCAGCGCAGAGTAGACACTGCAGTAAGTCGACCTAAGCTGTGTTGACACCAACTATGTTGTTCACGTAGCTGGAGTAGCGTAACTTAGGTCGACTTACCCCGGTAGTGTAGAAAAGGCCTCAGGAACCCTGGTGCCTGTGCTGGCAGAAACTGGGAACATCCAGGTGGTGGTGATTTTCAGTTAATTTGAAAGGGCCAAAGTATGGTGCATTCAGAGCACATTTTAGCATCCTGCTTTGCCTGTGGGTATATGCCATATGTGCAGCTACACATTCAAGGACGAACTGCAATATTGAGAGAAAGCGGTGATGAAATATCTCTCCATGGTGCTTTTATCAAGAGTGATTAAAGGAAGACAGTGTCACGTATCACCTACTCCTAACATGACTAAAACGCTGCAGTCGTCTTCTGTGATTATGAAGTTAAAAAATTAGTATTGCTAAACAGTCCCTAAGTTAATTTTATTACTTTTCAGTAAAACAGATAATTAATTTAATGGCCTTTTCCTCTGTATGTAAAGATACAGCCTGTGAATCACATTTTTGAGAACATAAGTTAATTGAAAGGGATGATTCCAGCATGGTTCTGTTCTCAGTAATTCAATTTTCCGAGGCAACATGTTGAATAAAAGCTCGGTTGTCAGTCATGTTATTCGACTTCATCAGGACTTGACTTTATCCTTTATGCTATTTGTTGATGGGTTTCATCTGTGGAAAAAAGTTTGAGAACTAAAACTAGACAATTGACAGTCTTTCATTTTTGTAAGAGGATACTGAAAATAAACATGCATTTAGAGGATTATGTTACCGACACTGAGAGCAGGTGGCACAGAGCTGGTCTGAGGTAATCAGGATAATATATCTATGTATTGACAGTTAAAGTGCTCAAAGAGACAGATACTTCAGATTGTGCATGGAATCTGCTATTCTTTGATATTTCATTTGAAATTGGGGTTAGGTCTTATATGGAAGAAACCATTTTACATAATTAGCACAGTTACTCAGAGGATTTATTGAGTTGTGGAACAATGAAAGAATTACTAAAGTGAAAGCTAAATACCAGGTCAGATTTGGTGGTCATAGCATGACAGCGTTATATTAATCATCTTGCCATTTGCAATATGAACTCTGTTTCAAGAATGCATAAATATGTATTGCCAAGTTCTCTCTGTGTGATGTTTGGCAGGATTAGCATGGTAAAGTAATTCTAGTCACCAACACTTCCTTCATAATTAACAGACTGAAACTTGCTTCCCTTAGCTGGGCTACAAAAACTGATATCCAAGCTCTGAGCCCAATTTATGGGAAATAAGTAACTACAGATCTCCATGAAGTATTGTCAGGTTCTACTGTTTTGTCTGTACTTGAAATGTCAGTTGAATGCCATGTGCTTTAACTGATTGATTGAAATGCACCTTAAGTCCACATATAAGTACTTTGTGTGATTGAAGTTACCCTGATAACTTGTAGGTGTAAAGATGCAATCAGCTGAGTGCCAGTATGGACGTTCCAGTTTCCTCAACCAATGAAAGCTCCTTGGTTCACCAACTACTACCTCACTCCTTTTGCACCTTCTTATTCCCTGCTCTGCCCCTTTGTGCAGTGCCCCCACGATGCCCCCCTGAAATGTCTGCACTTCTGCTCCTGAAATGCAAGTCTCAGATGGCTGTCCTGCTGTGGATCAGCAGCTGAGACTTGAGTTTCTGCCCCCCACACTATTCCCCTCTGCACCACCTATGTTCCCCACATATGCTGTTCTCTTCTCCAGTAATCCTTCCTCCCTATGTCCCTGGTTCTGGCTTTATAATTCTGCAGACAGTGGATTGCTGTTGGTGCACTGGTTGAAGCTGCAGCAGGAAGAGCAGAGCTGGCGGTGCTGCTGCTCACAGTTGTTGAGCTTTCAGCTCCACTCCCCTTGCTTTGGCCCTTCCGTGCCATTAGCCCCTTTAAAACCTGTTGGGGAGTGGGAAGTGGCAAGGCTGCACAGCTACCAGGTCTGCTGTTCCTGATTCAGTCAGTTAAGTGGGGGAGCAATGGTTGGGGGGTCAGGGGACATGGCTGGGGAAGGAGAATACTATTGAGTGGGTACAAAAGATTGTAGTTTCAGGTGGATTGCAGTCTGAGGGTCTGCAAAGTAGGAATGAAGGGACATTTCAGGAGGGTAATATGAGATGGGACATAGTGGAACAATGGATATAAAAACTGATTGCTGTACCAGTGATTACTCGCCCTATTGTAGTCAAGGCCTTAGAGGTGCTGAATTTCAAAAACTGTATTGTATTTTGATGCTATAATTGCAGTATATTCATTTAGGTGCAATCACAGAATGAATGTGAATACTATAGGGATAGGCTGTAAGTCAGTCCTGGCATATTTAATTGAGTTCCATTGAGAGATCATATGTTTTTCTAAAATAAAATGTGTTAATTTCAAAATTCAGACAGTGGATTATGTATTAAGAAAAATGTTTTCATGGATAATGAAAAGTTAACTCTCATAGGTACAAATGAGAATACAAACAAACGTAACCCTTTAAACACAGGTGTCAACTTCCTCAGTTTTCAGGGGATGCACGACCCCTGCTCTGCCCCAGGCTCCACCCCCACTCCATCCCTTCCTCAACCCCCACACCCTGCTCTGTGCATGGCCCTGCCCCCACTCCACCCCTCCCATAAGCCTCCACACCTGCCCCGACTCCACCCCTCACCCACCTCTTCTTGCGTTCGGTCCTCTCTCTCCCCCCAGCCCCTCCTGCCCACTGCCGAACAGCTGGTCAGCAGTGGGCAGGAGGCTCTGGGAGAGAGGGGGATGAGCTGATCAGTGGGGCTGCTGGTGGGCAGGAGGCACTGTGGGGGCGAAGGGGGAGGCACACCCACAATTTTTTTTGGAGCACCCACAGAGTTGGCCTATGCCTTTAAACATAAATGACTTTGAGGCGCCTTGCCCCTTAGAGCTAATATTACAAACGTAAGACTGTGTGCCGTACAGGACAGGAGGCAGTGTTGTCAGCTCTCATTCTTGTGCCGTGAGTCTCATATTTCAGGTTTTTCTTAAAGCCCCAGCTTCTTGTGTCATACTAGAGTACAGACATCTGTTTTATTTACACCCCCCCCCCCACAACATATCTCAAGTCTTTATGGTTATATAGAAAAAACCTTGCAGACCCTAAAGGCACAAAACCAAGAAGGCAAATAGGACCCAAATTTTGTTTTAAAAAAAAAAATCTCATTTTAAGTGAATGTCATGAATTTTTGGGTCTGATTCATGATTTATGAATGCTTAAGATCGGCAGTATTGGGAAGTGAACTTGTGTGCAAATAGAACAAGTTACTGCATCCTTACAGTGTGCAGTTCCACTGGATGAAAACTCTTTTAAAATAAAATGTACCATATGTGTTTCACTTAGATATTGCAATTAAAGTTGAAATCCATTTTCATAAAGACCCCCTTTATTCCATTATTTACATGGTGCATATGCTTATAAAGTATTAAAAGACAATGGCCAAAAAGCTTTGTGTCATATGTAAAACTCTCAGGTCAAGGTTCTTCTCTTTTAAAAGAGTAAGAAAGAAGGAAATCCCTTTAGAATGCAATATATTTGATCAGTTAGGTGGTAGTGATTGATTGCTTTATATACTTAAAATGTTTTGATTAGCTTTTGACAGTTTGTATGGTGACAGGTATGTATTTCACGATGCAATAAAGTTCTCAGGCTTGTGATGATTGGTACCTGATTACTCAGTACAATTAGAGCTGTGGAACTGTGCAAGTGGCCGTGAAATTCCAAGGTGTAGAGTCAGTGGGAAATCATGCTTGATTTATTTTGATTAAATGATTAGAGTCAAACTACTAGCTAGAAACTTCTCAGTGACCTCAAAAATGTTGACTAATATGCAATTTATTATTTTTAAAAATGCAACTATATGTAATATAAAGTAGCATTTCAATCATTTAAACCCAAAATTTAGCCCTTAACTAAAAAAAATCTTGTGAATGTGTTTTCATAGGTTTTTAAAAAATTTTTTTATATAAACCTTCCCCATAATGAGGAAACAAAGCACAACTGTTTGCTAGTATATGAAAATCAGAAAATAAAACTGACCATTCTAATTAAACTGTCCATACTGAGTGCAAAACAGATTAAGTAGCTGAGAAACAAAATAAGCAGATGGGAGGAGTGACAGCTAACATTTGAGCACAAATCTAAGATTCTAAATCCCATTTACCTGCATTGCTACTTCTGGGCCTCAGTAGCATTGCAAAGAGACAATATGCTGGCTCTAGCTGTAATAATTATAAATGGTAAAAAGTAAATTAAAGGTTTATGTTCAGGTCAGTTTGAATAAAGTACATTTGATCTTATTAATAACACCATTAAATTTTAATTTTTAAAAATGTGATATTTATCTTCACATTGTCCTACTAAAAACGCAGAGTAGTAGAACTATTAAAAAAATAAAAACTTCCCTATAAATACACATGTGGCTGTTTAACTTTTACTGTTTGACTTGTTTCTTCTGTTCTTGTGTGCCTTGTTGAAGATGGACTCTGAGTAGGGTGATGATACCATCTAGCGGTGACATAGTAAAAATGCAGCAGTGTAAAATGTTTTCAAAAAGAGAGAGAAATGTGCTTACCTGAGATGGAAGTTCAAAAAATATTTCTCTATTTCAATGTCTTTTAATCTTTGCAGTTAATAGTGAAATGTGCTGATTCTAAGTGCAAGGTGCATTTCCTTGACTTTCTCTTCTGAAACATATAGCAGTATGTGTATATTAAAAAAAAAAATCCAAGAGAAAACACTCCACTGCACACACTTAGCCCCTCGGGAGACGTTAACATCTGTCATGTGTTTGTTCTCTTATCATGTTACATGATGCACTATGGGAAGGCACTCAGATATTAGAGTGATGAACTGTGTAGGACAGAATAGAATTTATTGCAAAGATGGTTAGTACGTTTATATACAATTGTACGCTTCTAATTTGGGACTATAAATACCATAATTGTGCAGACAAAGCAAGTACTTGTGTGCGTACCTGGCCAGTTGAATGCTCAGTTGACTATAAACAGGTGCAAATACCATATTATGCATACAATGATAATATATGTGGTAACAAATTAGGAGTGCTGGCATCTTTTGAACATATCTTTGAAAATCTGTCCCTTAATATTTTATTTGTAAAGTAATATTACTAGATTAGATAAACAGGAAGTTAATTTAAGATCTTTCTTTATTAATTTTCTAATTTTTTTGTTTGTATTTTTTCCAGAAGGAACTCAGTCTCCCTAGAAGAGGAAGCTTGTAAGTATAATTACTTTTCATCCATTGCTGCCATAAGTACTCCTGGGAGCATTCTGTGGAAAAAAATTTAAAATTCTATGCAAAAAAAAAATTCTGCACACAATATTTTAAAATTCTGCAAATTTTATTTGTCAAATAAATGTGGAGGCTCCAGCATGGCATTGGGGGGCACAGAGGTGGGATATCACTGTGCAGCTTTCCCTTCCTTCCCCTCCCCGACACAGACTCCGAGATGAGGCTGCACTCAACCCTGACAGAGTGCAAGGATGGGGCTTGCCCCAGAAACAGCCCAGGGCCCTGCCCCTCTGTGCTAGGTGCACCAGGTAGGCTCAGCAACACAAGATCCAAGTGTGAAGGGGCTTAGTGTTAGGGGATCCATGTGTGATTTGAGAGGGTTCTGTGTGGGGCAATCTGGGTGTCGGCTGCTCAGTGGGGGATCTGGATGCTGAGGGGATCTGGGTGTACAGGGGCTTGTTTGGGGGTTCTGGGTGCACTGGTAATGGGACTCTGCAGGGGGGTCCAGGTAAAGGTGGTTGGGGCTCAGCGGGGTGTGTGTCTGGGTGTGGCGGGGAATAGAGCTCAGCAGGGGGGTCTGGGTGTGGGAGTTTGGTGGAGGGGCCCAGATGCCAGTGGAGTGCAGCTCAGTGGCATGGGGATCCAGGTGCAACTGGTTGGGGCTTGGTGGGCTGGGGATCTGAGTGCCAGAGGCTCATCGGGGTGGTCCAGGTGCAGGGGGCGTGGAGCATATTGGGAGGCTCTGAGTGCGGAGGGGGTGAGTATGAGGTTGTCTGGATGCACGGGGTTTGGGTGGATGGGGGAACAGCTTCCTGTACATGGATCCTTACCCCCTCAGCTGAGGTGTGATGGGTGCAGGAAGAAGGAGGTGAGAGAGTTTGCAGAGCTTCCTGCAGCCGGGAGAGAAATCTGTGTGTGGGTCTGACCCTGCCCCGGACGCTGTGCAGTGGAAGAAGTAGTCCTGTCCTCTGCAGCCCAGCCTGGACTAGCAGCTGAGCCCAGCAGAGGGTAGGAGCCATCACCCTGGTCTTCCTCAGTTCTGCCTGCTGCCTCACAGTGATTACCTCTCTCCCGGCTGCCCTGGGCACCTGAAACATGCTGCTGGGGAGGGTCACATGACCACAATTGTGGCTTCCGTTTGCTTCCACATCAGAAAGTCATTTTTCTGCGAGGAAGCAAAGAAATCTGTGGGGGACATAAATTCTGCACATGTGCAGTGGCACAGAATTCCCCTAGGAGTACATAAGGCTTATTCAACAAAAATACGTGCATATTCTCACCTATTGAATCCACGCAGAGCTATCAGAGACAGATTTTCTTTTTTCATTAACATTTTTCATGTGCTTTTAAAGTGTTTTTGAAAGGTGCCATGTTGGCCACGTTGGAGTCTGTTCATCTCTTTAAGAGGTGGAGGACAGCCAGTGGTAGTCCAAGCCCACTCAATTGCTTAGTCAGTATGGCTCAACCCTGACGTGAAGGAAATTTGCAGGAGTGAGCGGGGAGTTCAGCATTCATGGGGCAGACAGTGCTTGCCTTTCTTGTTGAGACTGCCAACAGTGGTCCCCGTTGCTTTCAATCCCAACCTTTGTACTCTGGATAAAGTGTCCAGCGGGGCTTGTACTGAGATTTAATAAACTAATTCCACACAAGTCACTGATGGGAGCAACATTTGGTCACTGCTGTGTGTACAATGTAGATGTGAAAAATCTAGCTTCTCATTACCAATCCCTGCAGGTTTTTGTTGTTGTGAAATCAAGACTATAGAAGTATTGTCACAAAACATAAAATAGCAAACTGGAAAAAGCAGCTTTCTTAAAACAAGCCAGTTATTCATTTTAACATCTCTTGTTAGGTTTGCAGAGTTTTAGGAGACTGTGTTTTAGTGATAATCTCTGAGAGAATTTAACTTTTGCTAGGCTTAGTTTTCTGTGGTCTGGTATGTGGTAGAATAAAACTGCATAGTGGCTGGATTATATAAAGAACAAGCGAGCTTGCCAGTTAAACCTACAATAAGCTTAAAGTCGTAGCCTTCTAACTAATAACCATGCCCTAAAGTTTGCGTATCACAGAAGCAAAGTCAATTCCTTAGGTTACCTTTTATAAGCTGTCTTAGATTTCAGGTTTTGGTAATGAATGAGTTTTAATTTTTATTCTTTAAAATCTCTCCTTTGTATAAGGAGCAATGTTTGAAAAGTGCTGTGTGGTGCCCATGATTCACCGCTGAACAATATGACTGGGTCAAAAGGCTTTTTTTTTTTAATGACGCGTGAATGAACCTTTTCGTTGAAGTCATATGATGGTGTTAAACTCAGTTATTTATAACAAAACAGAACACAGAAATCATACATTAATTATCTGTCAGTATACATTTTAGGCCAGCTTAGCTAGATTTGTATTAGGTTTTAGGAACACCGTTGTTTATATGATTTGGGAACAATCAAGACAGTGATCGAATAAGAGCACTTGGACAAGTATTTGGAGACAATCGAGTTAAACCTTTACCTTAAGGTAACAATTGATCTGGAGTTGAGGATGCCAAAGTTTTTCCTGTTTCTTGGTCAAGTATGGAGATGGGTACAATATAAAACTATTATAAGTATTAACAGGAGAAACATATGGTACTGTGGTCAGGTCTTTAGGCACTGACAGTTTATGATAGTTTATTTAGTAACTATGGATATTGCTGAATTGTCTGTAAAGTATTTTGCTCCAGTTACTTCAAACCTTTCTTTTTGATTACCTCTGTGAAGAGAACTTCAGTAGCCTCTGTCTCTAGAAGGCAAAACTATAAACTGCAAAGGACGAGAATAACAGCTACTGATGTGATTTCAATATTTAGCGGAACAGAGATTTTGAAAGTGTTCAATATGCTTTAAAGATGCTCTGACTAAATTATTACTGTGTTTCCTGGAACTATAGGAAGTGCAGTCAGTCAGACCTAGTTGTTTTGAGTTGGTTTACGTTTGTTTAATTTAATAAGTTAGTACTATGATGTGATTTTCATTTATTTCTGATTGATACCCAAATGCCCTTATCAAGAAATTAGAATTGTATGGCTCAATGGAAAGAGCCTTGTGGATCTGTAGATCTCAGAAAACTATTTCTGTTTATCTCAGAGTTGTTGATACCATAGTATCAGAGTGCTCCCCATATAAATAAAATCTGCATAGCAAGATCTATGGAGTCTACTGTTTGTTCTCCCATCCCTGATTTAAAGAGTCTCTGCTCAGAAAATCATTTTTAAAAAAAAATTATGATTCCTGTAATGGTGAAAATGGTATGTCAAAGAAGAAAGTCTTGGGCAAAGTGTTGTTGAATATAAAATCGTTATGCGTAAGAATGAAATGGATGAATTTGGTGATGTATTTGGGATGCATATCTGAGGGTTGTCCATTGTCTTGTAAATATTTGAGGCAAGTAGCTGTGCCATCATTGTGAGGGATGTTGGTGTATCAGGAAGTGACGTCCATGGCAGCAAAGATGATATTCTGAGGGAAGTTGTTAATGTTGCAGAGTTTATGGAAGAAGTTGGTTGTGTCGTGGAGGAAGCTGGCCCTTTGTATGTTGAGTGGTTTAAGGATGGGTTCTGAGTCCTGATATTTCTTCAGAATGAGTGCCATAACCAGAAGTGATGGGTCTCCCTCGGTTCCCTTGTTTGTGTATTTGGGAAGCACGTAGAAGGTGGGTTCATGGGGGATGAGTTAACAGAGTTTCTCTTGGAGTTTTTTTGAGAAGCATTTGATGATATCCTTAAATTGCTAGGTAAACTGTGGTGAATTGGAGGATTAGAAGGAAGTGCAAGGGTCATCTAGTTTAACCTCCTGCCAAGGTGCAGGATTTTTTGTGTGTAACCCTTCCAAGGCAGATGGCTATCAAGTCTCATTTTGAAACCTCCAGTGAAGGAGTTTTCCTGACTTTCCAAGCAAGTTTGTTCCATTTTCCTACTGTTCTTACAGTTAAGAAGTTTTCCCTGACATTTATTGTACCCATTGCCTTTTGTCCTGCTCTCTGTGGCAAGACAAAACAGTTTTTCCTCATCTTTTTAATGGAAGTCTTAGAAGTATTTGAAGACCACCATCATGTTCTCTGCCCTCCCACGCTCCCGCAATCTCCCTCTTTTCCAAAGTAAAGATACTCAGTTCCTTCAGCCTTTGCGCCTCTGGCTTACATTCCATCTCTTTGATCATCTTTGTCACTCACTCTGAATCCTTTCCAGTTTCTCTACATCCTGTCTGTATAGTTAGAGCCCTAATAAATGTATGACCATGAAAAACGCGTCACGGACTGTGAAATCTGGTCTCCCACTGTGAAATCTGATCTTTCGCGTGCTTTTACCCTAGACTATTCAGATTTCAAGGGGGAGATCAGTGTTTCTCAAATTAGGGGTCCTGACCCAAAAGGGAGTTGCGGGGGTGTGTGTGTCACAAGTCTATTTTAGAGGGGTCACAGTATTGACACCCTTACTTCTGCACTGATTTCAGAGCTGGGCTGCCAGAGAGTGGCGGCTGTTGGCCAGGTGCCCAGCTCTTCAGGCAGTGCCCCGCCAGCAGCAGCACAGAAGTAAGAGTGGCGATACCATCCCTTGCCACCCTTACTTCTGCACTGCTGCTGCGCTGCTGCTGATGGCGGCTCTGCCTTTAGAGCTGGGCTCCCAGCCAGCAGCCACCACTCTTTAGCTGCCCAGCTCTGAAGGCAGCGCTGCTGGCAGCAGCAGCAGCACAGAAGTAAGAACTGTAACCCCCCCCCACATAACCTTGCGACCCCACCCAAACTCCTTTTTGGATCAGGACCCCTACAATTACAGCACCATGACATTTTGGATTTAAATAGCTAAAATCATGAAATTTATGATTTTTAAAATCTTATGAATACGAAATTGACCAAAATGGACTGTGAATTTGGTAGGGCCCTATATATAGCAATGACCAAAATTGGACACAGTACTCCAGTTCAGGCCTAACCAGCACTAAGCAGAGTGGTACTATCACCTCCCATAACTTGCATGCTATGCCTCTGTTAATGCAACCCAAAACTGCTTCTTTAAAATTGCATGTTTTCAAATCCCTCCCCAAACAACTCCAAGAGAAATTCTACAAACTCATCTCAAACTTGAAGAAGAGCTCTGCATAAGCTTGAAAGCTTGTCTCTCTCATCAGAAAGCGGTTCAATAAAAGATACTACCTCACCCATCTTGTCTCAGAAAAATGATAAAAGACAAAAACACCATATCATCAGTAGGTGAACACTTTTCACAAAGCAGTTACTCCATATATGATCTCTGTCTTCATCTTCAAAGGAAACTCACACAATATCTTCAAAAGACAAGCTTGGAGCTTAAATTTGTAGCTTTGTTAGACATTGTTAAATCCTCAATTTTTAAAGTCACTGGATTTATGGCTTATTACAACAATCAGTAATTCACTAACTTCCCTTTTTTGTCTTAAGACTGCAGACATGTTAACTGGCTACTTCATCTTGAATCGTCTCTTACAATATGGGTTAACAAGTTATGCTAAACCATCTGTTCCACTTCGTATTTGGTTGTGTGACACTCAGCGGGCATGTCTATGCGTCCAGCACTGCAGCAATGCGATGCAGCTGCAGCATGCAGTGCACCACTGCAGCATGTCTGGTGAAGATGCTCTCTGCTGACAGGAGAGAGCTCTCCCATTGGCATAATAAAACCACCCTTGTAAGCGGCAGAAGCTACGTCGATGGGAGAAGTTCACCCACTGACATAGTGCTGTCCACACCAGTGCTTGTGTCTGTGTAACTTATGTCGGTTGGAAGGGTGGTGGGGTTATTCAACCCCCTGAGCAACATAAGTTCTGCAACATAAACTGTAGTTTTGACATAGGCCGAGTACCTTTTCCAGATCTGGAGAGGAGCTCTGGGTAAACTCGAAAGCATATCTTCTTCCCAATAAAAGACATTATTTCACCCATCTTGTCTGTCTTAGGTGGTGCACATCAGTTACAGAAGTTGCCATCCTTTCTCTTGAAAGAGGATTAACTTTTATTTATGATACATTTATGTATGTACTGTAGATAAATTAGAAAGATTCTTAGCTGTTTTAGTGGTCAAAGACACCTTTTTTTATGTAGTTATTTTTGCCTTACCCAAACTTTTATTTGAGTTTTTAATAAATGCATTGTGCAGCATGATGTTATTTGACAAAAGCAAATGTGTAACCCACATACACACAGTGTGGTTGGTTCTCTGTCCCCCTCTAATGGGTAGTCACTGTATGGACATGTATGAAGCTGCTAAATTCTTTGCGATAACGAACCTTGGTGGTGGTTCTATCTCTGTTGCCACTGACGCGTCCAGGGGTGTTGAATTAAATAAGTGATAGTAATTGTTAGTAAATTTGCTCCCAAATCTCCTCTCAATGGAATTACGCAGAAATAAATTGCTTCCAGAGAATGTGCTAAACCCAAGCTTAAAATTGTACCTGTTTCTGCTGCTAACTTTTCTAAATCATCATGCTTAATACTGAGGACACAAAAGTTATAGATGGAGAAAACAAGGAAAATATTTTGACTTGCTGGACTGAAGAGAATGAAAGCAAGCATGGGAAGAGTATTTGCACATTTATGCAAGTCTTTGTACAAAGATCTTAATTTCTGTACTAATAATTTGGATATCATATGGGTGGGAAAACAAAATCTCTTGGTCAATATATTAGGTGAAGATTAAACCTAACACGGTTGTGGTTATAAGCAATTATGGGGAGCCTTGCTAATGTTATCACTCTTATTAATTTTGTACAAATATAGTGCCAAAGCTGAGTGGGGGCAAATATTCCCTAATATTGCAAATATCCAAAGTGCAAATAGATAAGGTAAGACATCACGATTGCTCAAAATAGAAGAGTCTTGTATCTTAGTGGGCAGGCTGTGCACTGCTGTACAGAAGTCCTTGGTTTGAATTCTGGTCTGTCTCTTTCCCTTTTCATGCTCAGAGGGCACAGAAGTTATGGAGACAGTACAGTTATCCCTGGAAAAAAAATGCATTATATCACTCAGCTTCAGTGTGTCTTGGCAGCAAGGCAGTTCTATGGTGAGTCGTGCAGTTTTCCCTGACTCAGGAGAAAGGCAGCCATGACAGTACAATGCTGCAAGTGTGGGGAATGTAAAATGAAGAAAATGGGTAAAAAACGTCCCATGGTGCTCTGAGAAGGAAGGGGGGAGTGGCATTCTATTCCCATCCTGTACTATTTTGTATCTGGAAATAAAGAATAATAATGCCTTTTCAGTTTGTGGTATTTTTTTTAATAAATGGGTGAGAGAGACTTTACATTTTAACTATACTCCTCCCTTCAACTCAGAAGAGAAACACTCAGGAGCAGTAGATTAAAAATAACCTAGTGCTCTTAAATTGATATGAGGTGCTGAGTCAGGAGCTGGAATGTGTGGCGTTGCGCCTACTGAGGCTCCATAGCAACATTGCCAGTAGTATGTGGGGCTTGCTGAAATTATTTGAAGTACAGTTTGTAAAGGGGAAATTGGTGCATGGGAAGGATTTTAGGATTGATCTGTGTGTTTGAGGAGGTTCTTAGCAATATTTTAAAAATGGGGAAAATGTTGTATCCATTTTTTTAATTAAAATTTGCCACTATTTAATCTACCTAATTTTCATACTAGGACCATCGTAAAATTATTATTATATAGTATACATGTAAAGATCTCTCCTTCACTCTCCACCAGAGAACTGGGATTCTGGTTTGTTTGGGGTTTTTTGTTTGTTTGTTTGTCTTTTTTTTGCTATTGGTGGTGCTAATTATGTGAAAGTGGCTGGGTTTTTCATTTTGCTCTGATGGTGCTGAGGTTTGTGATAGTCCTGACATCTTCCAGATTTGAGGACCAGTAGTCAAGAATACGCCATCTCCTGGGTGTATAGGTCTAATGTTTTAGGTTGACAGTTGCATTATTCCTGTGGAACAAAGCTGTCAGCGGAGGTCGTGGTCCTCTAGCGAGAGGCATTTGTCTGGTAACTTGGATCGCTTCTGCGGAAGGCTTTAAAGATGAAGATCATAACCTTGAATTTGACCTGCTATCCAATGAAGAACCATAAATGGTGGGTTTTATAAATATTTGAAAATATTAAATACTTCTTTAAAAAATAGACCACAATCTCTTAGACACAGTGTTTTAATTAAAATCTGGACAAGATGTTCATGTGGAGTGTTAGTTTGGAAAGCTCACTTTCTGCAGATAATGGATTTCAGGAAAGAGGGACAGTAGTTTGTGACAGCCATGCAAACAGCATGAGTTTGATTTGAGCTAATGATAGACATTACCGTTCGAAAACTAAAATGCAAGACTCAGAGATTTAAGGGGTGCAAGGGAACCTCTTGAGTCCTACAAAAGATTATTATAGTGTAGCCTTCTGTTTTTCTAGTGTCCTCAATATCCTTTGACAGTTTGTTCTATTGCCAATTTGTCTTTGTAGTTTTGAAGTTCATAAAGAAGGAAAGAAGAAATAGCTAAGCTAGAACATAACCTCATTATGTATTTGTTCCTGATAACTTGTGCGGTAAAATTCATAGTTTAACAAATTAATACATTATGAATGTTTTAAGATGGAAGTTCTGTAGATTCTTACACGGTTTGATTTCCAAAATTGGGATAGTTAGCATGTTTCCTCCCCGGTAAAGAACAGCTGTTCTTTGCACTGCTCATGACTTTCCTAGGGGCTCTGGGTGGGAGCAATGACTGTATTCCTATCACAGGATGAATTTTCAAGCTGGTATGTGAGATTTCTGCCAGAGTTTTTTCTTGTATGCCATCTCTCTCTCTAGTTCTGCATTTTCCTTGTGATTCACTAAGAGTGAACGTGTCACTGCTGTCTGAAGCCTAGAAAAAGTTTGCCACTGATTTGCTGTGCTCTAAGTGTGAGTGATGTCAGTAGTACATTGCTGTCTGTATGACAGATCAGATTGTTTAGTTTGTATCTTTGGCTTCTCAGTACTATTGCTGCATACTGTTGGTCTTCATTTCCTGTTTATGGATGCTAGAAATAGACTTGTGGAAGACTTCTTCAAAAATAATTAGATTTTGACACGAGCTGGCTGATTAATCTGGACTGTTACTGAATTCATAAAGTCTGTGGTGACACTGGGGATATTTGAAGAGCTCTGTATTACATTGATTGTTCTGTACTCTGCACTGGAGTGATAACAGCGGGTTCTCCTTTCTGGCTTTAAACCGCTTATTCTGAGAAGAGACAGTGTATCAGAAAGTACAATGATGAAACGGAGGCAACAGAGACTTGGAGCCCCATCTCTGCGGATCCAGTAAGGACTGTTGTGGAAAAAAAAATGACAATTTAACAGTGCATATGAAAACTATCAGGAAAAATACCCAGAATTTTTCATGGCCAACAAATGTCATCTTAATTTAACTTAGAAGAAGATTAATTATTGAAGGAGCATTTTAGCAGTGTCAAACTTTTCGTTAGGCTGTACATAGGAAATATTATTTTCCAAAACTCTGCAGTGAATGCTGTATTAGAAGGAAAAGTGTTGCCAGATAAATGCAAGCTTTTATAGTTTTAAAAATAATTGTTTAAATGGGCACCTAATATATGTTTAGTATTGTACATGGCATTAACTGCTATGGTAAAACTGAACACTCTTCATACTCTGTGCTTTTTTGCATTTTTTTTAAACGGTTATTTAAACAGATTAAAAGGGAAATAAACTTTAATCTATCAGAATAAGAGCAGTGAGAAAGCTCAAAGCAGCTGAAGCCCTCTTTCCTTTTAAAATAATACATTCCAAATATTTAGGTGAGATGAGAATGTTTTTGCTGCATTACCTGAAATTTTCATCTTAATATACAACTCTAGGCATTTTAAGTATACCAATTTATGGAACATATTTTATTTTGATACTTACCTCCTTTGTAAAGCACTTTGAAATCTTCTGATGAGAAGCACAATGTAAGAGCAAGTCATTATTAGTGATATTTTGATCTTAAAAATGAAAGAAATTGTATATAAAGAGTATGGATATAAGCATGGAGGCTAAGTGAAACTGTGTTATGTAGTCCATGATGAAGGAAGAGGAGAAGAAGAGGAAGGCTTAACCTTTCTGTCAGTAGATTGTAAGCCCCATCAGTTGTTTTAAGTACAGATTGCTAGTGGGGATTTCCAGAAACTAAGGGTTGCTTACTGATCAGATGCATTTGGTTTCATTAGGTAATTTTAAAGCAGGGAACATTAGCAGCTCTGGATAATTTCAGTACTTTCACATGCAGCATTTGGGCCCAAAACAACAGTTACCAAAGTCCATCCCAAATTTTCATACTACTGTATTTATTAATGTTTTGAACAGGACAGATGGAGCTCTTTTTATTATTTATTTATTTATTTTTACCAAAAGCAAAGTAGGTGAATATCTATGCCCAGTTAATACAACATATGTTATTTATTATTTGTATAATAATACCACCTAGAAGTCCTAGCCAGGACCCCATTGTTCAAGGCTCTGTACAAACAGAACAAAGACACAGTCCCTGCCCCAAAGAATTTACAATCTTGTACAGTCTTACCATCTGGTATAGTACATATCACTCCTGTCTACAGCACAATTCTTCTTGTGTGTCCCAAACAAAAATCATTATTAATTGAGCCTTCATTGTACATGAAAGGATTAAATTTTGGGGATTGGGTACAAAATTTTTAATTTTGTGATATGTAAAGTCTTGATTGAGGATCATAGTTTTAATATAAGGGTGGCTTTTATGGTTTATATTTAATGATTTAAAATTTGTCTTTTAATGCTGGTATAACAGCCCATCATCTTTGGGTTGGTGGGAAAAAATATTATACTACCTAACTTGTAACTTCAAACAAAGTTGATTTATTTGTTGGTCATGATAAAAATCCTATCCAAATTAGTTTTCAAGAAACTTAAGTGGTCAAAACAACAGTTCTGGGTAGTAATGTGTAGCTGCTAAGGTAAATTGGATACTGAGTTATGTAAACAGGCCTAGCAGACCTGTGGTGTTGGTAGCAAATGCAATATCTTTCTTCAAAGAATATTTTTTTGGAATACTTTGTGAAGGGTCCCGCCAGGCAGCCAGCATTTGGACTAGACTTTGGTTAGTTTTGTCACACTAAGGAGTGCAGCATTGGACCTTAAAATATGTTCAGCTGTTTGGAGTGTAGTAACTCATGTTGCTGTAATTATGATACTCACTTATGTAAATATACACAGATTATTTTCCTCCAGCATGCTTAAAATCTGGGGTAAAAAAGACCTTCATATCATATTAGAAATTAATACATTTACATTATTTTAATAGCCCAGGCATTTTTTTCTTTATCATAGAATCATAGATTAGGGTTGGAAGGGACCTCAGGAGGTCATCTAGTCCAACCCACTGCTCAAAGCAGGACCAATCCCCAACTAAATCATTCCAGCCAGGGCTTTGTCAAGGCTGGCTGTAAAAACCTCTAAGGATGGAGGTTCCACCACCTCCCTAGATAAAAACAATGAGGAGTCTGGTGGCACCTTAAAGACTAACAGATTTATTTCGGCTTAAGCTTTCGTGGGTTAAAAAGCCATGTGGCGTCTCCCCAAATAAATCCGTTAGTCTTTAAGGTGCCACTGGACTCCTCGTTGTTTTTGTGGATACAGACTAACACGGCTACCCCTCTGATACTTGGCTCCCTAGGTAACCAATTCCAGTGCTTCACCACCCACCTAGTGAAATAGTTTTTCCTAATATCCAACCTAGACCTTCCCCACTGCAACTTGAGACCGTTACTCCTTGTTCTGTCATCTGCCACCACTGAGAGCAGCCTAGTTCCATCCTCTTTGGAACTCCCGTTCTGGTAGAATCATAGATTAGGATTGGAAGGGACCTCAGAAGGGTCATCTAGTCCAACCCCCTGCTCAAAGCAGGACCAATCTCCAGACAGATTTTTACCCCAGTTCCCTAAATGGATTGAACTCATAACCCTGGGTTTAGCAGGCCAATGCTCAAACTACTGAGCTATCCCTCCCCCCTGCTATCAAATTGGCCCCTCACTCTTTTCTTCTACAGACTAAATAAGCCCAGTTCCCTAAGTCTCTCCTTGTAAGTCATATGTAGTAGCCCCCTAATAATTTTTGTTACCCTCCGTTGCACTCTCTCCAGTTTGTTCACATCCTTTCTGTAGTGGGGGGCCGTTGATCACTACCTGTTGAGCCCGATGATCTAGCCAGCATTCTATCCACGTTATAGTCCATTCATCTAACCCATACTTTAGCAAAATGAGCACACAGTTGGGGGTCTTCTCAATTCTAATCCTGGTTCTGCAGTTGATCTGCTGTGATTGGTCACATAACTTCTCTGTGCCTCAATTTTCCCAAACAAGCAATTTAATACTATACTCAGCAATGATATTTGTGAACCTCTTCCCTTCTCCCCTCCAGCCCCCTGAATGATGGCAGAGTTCAGTACCGGCTGACAGTGAAAAATTAACATGTGCTCTGCATCCACCGGCAGTGAAGCTCCCCCCGCCTCGTCACCTCTCTTCCAGAAAGTCTTAAGTGGTGGGGGAAGCTCTGGAAGGAAGGGGAAGGAGTCGGAGAAAAGGAAGTTTTGCAATGCTCCCTTGTAAAGTTGCTGCTCTTCCAGAGAATCCTACAAGCAGTGGACAGAGCAGGCAGCCAAACGATGTTATAAGGGAGCATTGCATAACTTTAAACGAGCCTGTTCCTTAATGGAGCAGGGACATAACATCGAAATGTTAAGTGGGAGGATGTTAAGTGAGGTGTTACCGTATTTCTTACACACCTATGTATGAGAAACAAGGTAGATGAGGTAATATCTTTTACTGGACCAACTTCTGTTGGTGAGAGATACAAACTTTTGAGACACACAGAACTCTTCTTCAGGTCTGGGAAAGGTACTTCCAGTGTAACAGCAAAATGCAAGGTGGAAAAGGTTGTTTAGCATGAGTTGGTCCAATAAAAGATAATACCTCCCACACCGTGTCTCTCTAATATCAAGGGACTGACACAGCTACAACTATTCTGCATATAATCTTAGGTTTGGCATGGAAGATTTGCTCAGTTCAGGATCAAATAACTCCACAGTGGAAAAATTCCGTTGAGTTAGGGTTGCACTGGCTACAGTAACATTTTGGTTATTTCATCATAACAATTGAACAAGTTCAGGTGTTGATTAAAAGGTTGACTTTTGACCACTTAGTTTATTAAATGACTTTAATAGAAAAACTTTTAAATATTTTTTATTGTTTTAAAAATAAAAGCAATAACATATGACATTGACACTGATTGTTTCTACTGTGGTACCTTGTCAGAATCTCCTCTCCTTTGTACTCCCACTGCCGAGGAAGTGATGTTCATCAGCACATGTTCTCCCCTACATCTGCTCCAGGTCTACAACACCTTAAAATCCCATTAAGTGCGGATTGTGCTCTCGCTACTTCTCCTTTAGTCTTTTACCTGAACCCACAACCCCAGAGCAACCCTGCTAGTCCCTGCTACAGCAATCCGCTACAATGGAGGTAAGGAAAAATACAAAGTAGGAACAGTTAACAATTTGATTTCAGTGTAACAACTTATAAACATCTTATTAGTTAATAATTCAAGAGAATATCATCGAAAAAAGATAAACAGACTTTGTGTTTATATTTAATTGTATGGTGTTGAGGTCTGTTTTGCATGTTTGTCCAAACTGTTAGTTCACCTACAGCTAAAGGTCTAGAATAAGGAAAAAAGCAATATACATACATACATTGGCGTACATGCATACATATTAACTAGCATACTACATGAGTTTAGAAATTAACTCTTCATTGTTATTGCCGATAATGTTTTTCAGTTCCTTAAACCTTGTTGTGCTATTGCAGAACAAATGGTGCATACGAATTCTCTTAGTAGTTCTTTGAGTTATCATCCCATGTGTGTTCCACTCGAGATGTGCATGTGCTCCATGCTCCTGAGACGGGAAGATTTTTGCTAGCAGTGTCTGTGGTTCATACTTCTGCCCTTCTCCTCGTGCTTCAAACCTATAAGTGGCAGCATGGGCTGACTGCCTCTCTAGTTTCTTTCTACTGCCCATGGTCTGAGAGAGATGCTCTTCAGTGTCTGCAGTGTTAGCTAGCATTCTTCTTCAAAACTTTGTCGTTAGTTTTAAATAATTTAAAAAACCTGTTTGTAGATAGTTTAGTAGTCCTGAGGACCTGGGTGTCCCGTCCTCTCCTCTGCCCCCATATCCCTGTGAGGTGCCTAATATGCCCAGGATCCTGAGATTCAAAGACTGTGTGGCCTGCCCCTGGGCTTTTCCAGTCAGGGATGACCACGACACATGCCTCCATTGCCTTGCGGATGCTCATATCCCTTCTAAATGAAGCATCAAGCCCATGAGCACAGGCTTAAAAGATTCCTGATGGACTGTGCTTTAAGGCCCCAGTTCAGTCCCAGCCGATCAGACCTCCTGTACATCAGACAGAGGCAATGTGAAGCACCCATCCAAGGACAGTGATCTCCAGCTTTGGGGGGAATCGCAGGAAGCAAGATGGTTCTTCCAAACAAAGGCATGAGGAGGGTAAGAGCAATCATTCTCACAAGAAACATGAGATATCTCCCTCCAAGTCATCACGCAAAAAGAGGACCTGCTCTGTGATGCTGTCTAAGTCCAGTAAAACTTTGCACCCTACCACCGGAGTGTCAGGAGCTCACAAGGAGTACAGTTCTGGTTTCTTGACACTCAAAGGCAAGAATGCCCTGAAACCAGCCCTACCTGAAGGAGTAGACCGAAGATTGGCACCAGTGAGAAAAGAAGGCAGCGTATGCCTCCTACATCATCAGTACCATGAAATAAGAAAGGATTGTTGATACTTAAGACTAGGGCAAAACCACTGGTGCCAATAAGGGAATGAAGCCTGGTCTGCTGTCTTGTTTCGAGGGCTAGATACACTGCCCCAGAGGACACTGCTATCTACATGGATCCAGAGTTGCCAATACTGTTGGACCAGGTACTAGCCAGTGATGTCCTCACACCATCAGTTCATCACTCTCCAGTACCATTGACCAGCTGAGGCATAATAAGATCTCCAGTACCAACAGCACTATGCATCAGCAGAGAAGGCTTCTTCTCCAGTGTCAGTCGAAGAGCTTTACCATACCATCAAGATGAGTTCAGCCCTGACAGAGGGTCCAAGATTTCATGAACACCTTTGCTCTGGCACAGGAGGGACTGTACACAGCTTGGGACCAATGGTACCCCCTTCCATGGGGTCTGCCCCATTTCTCCTATGATTCCTCACATTGGCCTTACTGGGAGGTTCCTGGGATACATATATGTGACATCCTGAATCTGTAAGGTCATACCGGGAGTCAAGACAAGCTTCCCCACACAGGGAAGAACATCAAACCCTCAGGAATTATCTGAGGAAGACGAGCAACCTGACAGACTAGGCAGGACTATTCACCTGGGCAAGGTTATTATTATCGCTCACAAATGGGATGGTTGCACCGGCTTCACTGTCACCACCCAACAACTACAGGCAGTGCCAGCACTTCCAGAGGAGGATTGCAGACATTCTCCAAATTCCCCTGGAGAAAGTACAGGACACCCCTTATAAACTACTAGACATTCTCCAGATTGCTGATTCCAGTAAGATGGCACTGCCCCTTCATGAGGCTATCTTAGAACTGGCCAAGATGGGCTGACAAACTCCAGCCACTTGTTCTCCCACTCCAAAGAGAACATAGAGGGAAAGCTTTGTGCCATCTAGGAAAGCAGAATACTTATTTTCATACCCTGATTTGAATTCTCAAGTGATGCAAATTGCCACCCAAAAGAGCAAGCAAAACTACTTCAGATTTACATCCTCTGATGAGGTCAAATGTTTAAGCCTCTTCAGAAGAAAGAACTTCACTTTGATGAGCTAAGAGTTCCACATAGCAAACTGCCAAGCTTTACTGTCAAAGTATGATTTTTATTAATTATTATAAGTTCTCGGAATTCACCAACAAACTCCATGAAGAAGATAGACTTTAATTCCAAGCAGTTATCAATGAAGGCAAATTGCTGGCTAGATTGGCCATCCAGGCCTCAATGGATGCAGCAGATACAGCCTCCTGCTTGATTGAAATGTCCATAGTAAAAGACAGGTTTCGTGCCTCCAATACTCCAGATTTCCCAGAAAAGACCAACTCACTGTGGAGGATCTGCCTTTTGAGGGAAATAACACATATTCAATGAGGACAAAAATCAGTCATTACAGTCCCTCAAATACTCAAGAGCATCCCTTCACTTGCTGAGTGGCTATACCCCAGCACCATGGAAGAAATATCCCAAGACTCAGCCCTACATACAACAACCAGAGCTTTAACCATTCTACCATCAGAGTGCTTATGAACCACCTCTGAAATGCCAGAGAATGCAGCATAGTAAGCATAATGTCGTGCCTTCATTCTGCTTCCAGTCCTAGCTACCCACCAAAAAATCCTTTTGACAGGACTTTTGAGAGCTGCAAAGCAATCCCCCTTCTACATTTATCTTGTCCAGACTCCTGCACCCCATTTGGTGGCCACTTGTTCCATGCTTGGCACCTCAAAACATCAGATAGATGGGTTCTGGAAATTATCATCACTGGTTATACCCTTTCCCATCTGTCTTCAAGAATGCTTCTCATGAGAGGTTCTTCAGTCAAGAAGTAGACTACCTACTCCATCTGGGAGCCATAGAACTGGTACTAGCTCAGCATGGGGAAAAAATATTGTATTCAGAATATTTCCTCATTTCCCAAGAAGAAAGGCAGCTGGAAGCCCGCGCTAGATCTCAGATGGCTGAATGCTTTTATTTGCTGCCTGAGATTCAGAATGATCACCCTGGCGCCTCTAATCCTCTCACAGAACAAGGGCGACTGGTTCACAGTTCTTGATTTAAAGGATGCTTATTTTCCCATAGGTATCCGCCCTGCACACAGAAGATTCTTGCGATTCATTCACCATGGGCCTAGAACATTAACAGTACAGAGTGCTCCCCCTTTTCCTTTCAGCAGCACCAACGGTATTCACCAAGGTGCTATCAACAGTGGCAGTCCACTGCTGTTCTCAGGGCTTGTCAGCGTTCTGCTGCCTCTACAGCTGTTTGCTCCCGGGGAAGTCATATCAAGAGGCTTGAGTGACAACCTTGCTCTCTGTCCTGCAGTGTTTAGGGCTCCAAGTAAACTTTAAAAAGTCCATTTTAGTTCTCACAGTTGGCCTACTGTGTTGGCCTCACAGTGGGCCTACTGTGCATAAGGATGGAGACATTGGCACAACCCAGTTGTTGGTCAGCTTCTAGTTTCTGGGGAAGTTAGTCATTGGAGAGAATGATACATGGCATTCATTTTGGTAATACACAGAATATAATGAAAGGCATGTTTGAAGGCAACCAATGAAATGGTGATAAAGCTTAAATGTTGTTTTTCATCGTGTTTCAGTTTTAAAAAAATATACAGTACTACAGGGCAAATACTGGGTAACATTCAAATATAATAAGTGTAGTTTCATGCTGTTAAACACCAGAGATAGACTGGTAGACTACATTAGAATAGTGTTAAATTTAATTGAAAAATTTTTTTTGGCATGGGGGCTAATGGTATTTAAAAACAAATCCAATCATAAGACATTTTTGCAAGATACAGTGCTTTTTCCTGTCAGTCAAAAATATTCAAGGGTCTCCGCCATTAGACATAAATGGGTCAGTGAATAATTTTCACGATAGTAATAGTCCCTGTAAATGTCTGTGTTGAGTTCTATTTCAGCTTTACCCGGGGCTATTCATGACTATAATACTGTTCACATATGCAGACCTTCTGGCCATCTGCTCCCTGGATACCAAACAGATGATGATTCAGGGATGTGTGGTTGCATTATAAAAGCTCAGCTCTATAATAACTTTTTATTTGTTGTTCTTTGTAAGTTTTTGCTTTCACCTGTGCAGCTCTTGATCCTGTTTTAGCCTGTCCTCCTTTGTTGTAGTTTTGTTTACTTGGTTACCATGCTGGCTATGGGTATTCTCACTGCTGAGTTAGAGCAAAGGTTCATTCTGTAAGCTATTTACTGTCACTGATCTAGTCAGTTTAAAGCACACAGGTCGGTCAGATTGCAGTGAGTTCCCCTAGCTGTGTAGGTGGGATTAGGACTTACATTTTCCTGTAACTAAAACAGTGTACATTTTAATGTTAGAAGTTTATCACATTTGACCATCGGTAATTCATTTTCCCCTTTTTCTTTCAACTGTTTCATGATGCTTTTAGTCTTTCTGCTTGAACAGATGAGCGGCTATTGTACAGCTGATGTCAGTGCTAGGGATGGAGGCTGTTGGCTTCAGAGAGAGGAAATCTAATTAGGAATAGAAATATTGTATACCTCAGGTTTAACAGAAAATAAAGGTGAGCTTCTTTATGATCACTAAAAGGGGCTCTGAGGTGGCACACTGAGAGACACTGACAATAGATAAATTAGGTAAGTATTATAGATGTTCTGTATGTGATTTGGGACCATTTTTAGATGCAAGATTATCAACAGGAAGAGATAAAATGGTCTCAAAAACACTACATGGACATGTTGAGTATATTTTTGTTGTTTGGGTTTGGCAAATGCTTCTCTAGATGTGAGGCAACTCAGATTACCAGATGCCACTTGGCCATATTTCACAAGTGTACCTTAGCATGAGTTGGCCACTCATTATAAAGCCAAATTTATCCTTCTGCCCGAGAACCTGGTTTTATTGCACTACTTGACATTAAATTGTTTTAAAGATGTTATGCGTTAAATTGTCATCAGATGAGATGAATCTTGAGATTATAAAAAAATCATAAAAAAACCAACCCTCATGTTATTTGTAATTATTCTTGCAGCAGGACACATTTGGGCTTAGCCAGTTTTACATAGGTATTCCTGTGATAAAAGCAGATAGGAGAGTTAGGTTTTTCAGTTTAGGCCTCGCTCAGTGTGGGGCTATAGTTCCAAAAGTGGGTAAGATTAGATGTTAGTGGGCATGAGATAGGCTTTAATTAATCCTTCCTTGCAAGTTGAAGGGGAGGAGTGAATGAGTGGCAGCAATATCAGACAGAATGTCGCAATGGGTGTTTTTCCCACCCTGCTATCTATGATTTTACGAAATAGTATGCGCTTATAATTCTGTCTTCTACAATTTGTTGTTGTAAGAATGTGTCTCTCCCTCTTCTCCCCTCTCCACCCCAGTATTCTAGCTTTTAAAAATATTTAGGGATAATATCTTTATTAATGTTATGTAGTTTTGCAAAATAGCCACGGACATTTATTAGTGTAGGCATAAAATCTACTCATCAACCTTAATATGATGATGATCAAATACTTTTACTTTCTTATTTAAATAAAACAATATGAAAGCGACTTCAAATTCAAATTTGCCTCAGGTGGCCAGAAACTATGTGTCAAAACCTGAACAAAATAAAACTGAAACTTTACAAGGCTGGTCTTGCTTTTAAAGGTTGTTATATATAGTGTAGGTAATAGATTTTATTTTAACATATTTATATGGATACAGACTTTCTGAAAAAGCATGCATTTAATCACAATAAAAGGGTAGAAAGTGGGAGTGTGTGTTTTCTAAAATCTTTATTGAACTGTGGATAGGTTACTTTAAAAAAATCCAACCTTTCATATAAATGGATGCTATCAGAGCTGAGAGACCTAAATTTAGACCTGTCACCTCTGTGTGTGTGTGTGTGTGTGTGTGTGTGTGTGTAAGTGCACATTGAGCTATCCCCTCCTCTCAGCAGGTCTATTCTGTTCCTGTGAGCAAGGGTATTGAAAAGAACAAATATCCTGCTCTGCAAACAGTACAGGCTGAAATTCACTTCATCCTCATGAAGCTTGACAAATTGGGCATTCTGAAAGGTGGGAAATTGGGGAAGGATAAATCTTACTCCATTCTGGGGCCATGGTGCGAGTCTGCAGCTTCTCCATGTCACTTGTACAGTGTGTTGGGGCTCCTGGTTCTGGTGGCTCCAGCACATGCCCAGTACAAAAGCCTCTTTCATCACATGCTGGATGTGTGGAAGAGCCCCCATTCACCCCAAATTCAGCTCTGCTGCCTATGGTCCCCTGTGTGGTCTTAGAGGTATTCAGGGCTTTGTATTGGGTGCCTGAACCAGAGCAAATTTCATGCTACAGTGAATAGGATTCAAAACTTAGTTTATAAAGGCCATGTCTAGTCTAGGAAAATGAGTAGTATTTATAAAAGCATTAGCAAACACATTTTAATTAACACAACTTTAATTAGCCCTAGTGGGTACCCTGGGGTTGACCACAAACAGTTAACATATTTTAAAACATGACTTGCCGTGTCTACACTGGATGCAAAATCTTGTTTACAATCATGTTAGTTAAAACCTGTTAATTAGTATGCTCACAAAAACTACTATTTTGCAAGGCTAGATATGGGCTTGAAACGGAATGGAGGGGGTTTTGCGGAGATATGCACATGTACAATCCCAAAGAACCTCGGCTCCCTGCTCGGGATGAAGTCCTAGGTTTGGGGAATAAATTGACTTCACAAGATCACAGCAGCGCTTGAATATGGGGGAATTAGATATTTTATATTTATTTTAAATGTTGGGTTTGTTAACCTTGAGGGAATGTCCTTTAAGATTTACTTTTAAATATTTCAAGGTATATTAAGAAACAGAAATAGTATAATAATTTTAACAGTATGTTATCTCTCACTGCTTAAATTCCCTCTGAGTGTAAAGTTACTTGAGATAGCATTTGAGAGTTTATTTTAGTTACTATTTCCTATTTGACAGCTGTCAGGGGATTAATGAATAGCTCTATAACATTTGGAAATTGTTTTGTCTGTCGCAGCAGATGGTACCTTCCAGTTTGAGTTCTTGCTGCACGTCAGATTGTTTCCTTAAAATGTGCTGAATAATTGTTTTGTTTTCACAGGTGTCTTAATGGTATTTTCACAAATATAGATTGACCAATCCAGGCATACTGTGTCATAGGGCAGCTGTAGTCTCTGAATGTACTACATGAGTACTATGAAACTTTTGGATTTTGAGTAGATATTATTTTGGTGATTTTTATTTTAATATGAACATTTGCTTTACATTATAAATTCTTACATAAATTTCACTTTGGAGAATTAGAGTTCCTATTTTGTTAATTTTTTTCTTTAGACTGATATTCTTGAGATTTTTCTTTGTTCTTTTACTGTTACCAGTTGCCATAGTTGAGAATAGTTCCTCCCTGCCAGCCAATGAATGGCACAATGAAACTTTTAGTTAATGTTCCCTGTACATGAGAAGTTTGTTGGCTCAAAAATCTTCTACTGTGTCTGGCTCCAGCTGATGGAAGATGACCAGTTCCTTTGCAAGTTGGTAGGGATAGAAGAACCTGCAGTCTTGGAATCTTTGGAGCACTCTCCTCTGAGCAGCTTTGGACAAGTTCACTTATAGTACAGGCAGCCCCAGTGCCCCACTCCCAGATAAAACATGCTGCAAAGGACTCTACCAGATGGCTAAGAAACCTGAGGTATTTTCCAATGGCATGAGATGTCTAAAGTGCAGGGACCTGCATAGCCCAATATACCAGGATATTTCTTCCTAAACTGAATAGAGGATTTTTGTGTAGAAGTAGTGTTCTGTGCTGGGGAATGCTGAATTGTGGCCTTCCCCACACCAAGAAAGACATCACTCTTCCTTACTGTTTGACAGCAGATGTTTCTGTTATACCCAGGCTCTCTAAGACAACCAGACAGCACAGAGGACTGCTTGGGGCGTTCTGGTATAGTAGTGATACAGGCACAACTTCTCCAACTCTCCTCTTGCAGCAGGCCCCATGACGCAGCATGTGGCCACTCCAAAGAAATATGACCACACCACCCTTTCCCTCTTTCTTTCCATTCCTTTTTTTCATGCCACCTCTTTTCCCTCCCCAGGAGGTGGGAGGCCCTGGGTGGGATGTCAGGTCCTGCCCTGGGACATGGGAGGCCAAGGAGGATGGGGTTGCAGAGCAAGTGGTCTGCACTCACCATGCAGTGGTGGCTCTTGTCCCACAGTACTGGCCTGGTTCCCTACTCCAGCCTGTTGGGTCTCGATTCAGTGTGCAGATGGGCCACTCCCCTGCAATACCCTGCACTCTTCCTGGCCCCGGCGCCACCAGATTGCCTGCCTTGAGCTAGGCTCGATACAGAAGTAATGGATAAACTGAAAAATCACAGTGTCTATGACATTTTTACTACTGTGACAAACCTATAGCCTACTTATAGTCCTCTTACCTAGTTTACACTACACAGTAAATACAAATTATTATTATAAGTCTAGAAAATATTTGGAACCATCATGATCTCTGCCATTTTTAAACAGCTTGCTTCACTTTCATGTTCCTTCCTTTCCTCCTACCTCTTGCCTAATTTTAGGTAAAGTCTTTAGGGCAGGGACTTGTTGATTTAGATGTCTGAAAAGGACCTAGCACACATTGATTCTATAACAATAATGTGGGGTTCCCGCTTCTAATTTCTCGTGCCCCATGTCTTCTAAATATAGATGTTTATTTGCTTAAATACCCTACTCTAAAGATATACCTACCTAAATAACAGATTTGTGCCTTGTAAAGAATCTGCTGCAAATGCAAAAGTGCCACCACATATTTCACGATCATTTGTTCCTGTGTGTGGTTTGTTGTTTCCTACTGCAATGCAGGGGCATCCTTAGTTCATTTCCTGTGTGGGAGCTTTTTTGATTTGGCTCCCATTCATATATTATTGTAACTTATTTCACTAATGTGATGTGATTTTTTTAAAAAATATGGTAAATATAAATTAATAAAGAATAAGTAAGGAAGCCAAAGTGTAACTGCAAGGGAGTGTTTAAAAAAAGAAGAGGAGGGAGACATTAAATCAGTTTTTCTTTCTTACTGCAGCTTATGTATCTACTAGTCCACTCCACTTCTTTTTAAAAGTGAGAAGATTTCAAGGCTATTAAACACCCAATTTTCACACTGACTCGACAAAAATATTTAGCACAGGTGTTTCTGTAAGTCCTGGATATCCAAACTTTGCTCCGCTGAGGGCTTCCTTGCAACTTAACAAAAGTGTAACAGATACAACTAATTTACGTAAAATGGAGCTGATTATAGCTTCCCACCTCTTTGATACAAAGGTGCAGCCCATGGAGACACGTCCCAGCATGCAATACTGCTGCTTGATCTGAGGAGCCACAGCTAAGATCAAGATAGAGCATGACGCTGGATCCTGTCATCTCTGCAAGCTGCGTCTCTGTATTAAAAATGAGGACAGCTACAGATTGCGTTATAGAAGTCCACAGTCCACTTTTTGCCATTGTCAGTGCTGATCTACATTTTGAAAAGTAACAGGATTTAATGAGCTTCAAATTCACATTTCCAATAAATTAAAAAAAAATATCTTGGGGATGCCGTGTGGCCCAGGAGCTCCAGCTAAAGATTTGTGCTGTCTGTGTTTGTCTTTGTGTGTTAGAATCATAGACTATCAGGGTTGGAAGGGACCTAAGGAGGTCATCTAGTCCAACCCCCTGCTCAAAGCAGGACCAACACCAACTAAATCATCCCAGCCAGGGCTTTGTCAAGCCAAGGCCTTAAAAACCTCTAAGGATGGAGATTACACCACCTCCCTAGGTAACCATTCCAGTGCTTAACCACCCTCCTAGTGAAATAGTGTTTCCTAATATCCAACCTAAATCTCCCGCACTGCAATTTGAGACCATTGCTCCTTGTTCTGTCATCTGCCACCACTGAGAACAGCCGAGCTCCATCCTCTTTGGAACCCCCTTTCAGGTAGTTGAAAGCAGCTATCAAATCCCCCATCACTCTTCTCTTCTGCAGACTAAACAAGCCCAGTTCCCTCAGCTTCTCCTTGTAAGTCATGTGCCCCAGCCCCCTAATCATTTTCGTTGCCCTCCGCTGGACTGTCTCCAATTTGTCCACATCCTTTCTTTAGGAGGGGGCCCAAAACTGGACGCAGTACTCCAGATGTGGCCTCACCAGTGCCGAATAGAGGGAAATAATCACTTTCCTCAATCTGCTGGTGTCAAGGTTCCTCCCCCACTCTGAACTTTAGGGTACAGATGTGGGGACCTGCACGGACACTTGTAAGCTTAATTACTAGCTTAGATCTGGTAACACTGCCACCATCCAGAAATTTCAGTGTCTGGAACACTTCCTGTCCCCCCAAAACCTTCCCCTCCCTGGGCAGCCTTGAGAGGCTTTTTCACCAAGTTCCTGGTGAACACCGATCCAACCCCTTGGATCTTAACACAAGGAGAATTTAACCATCCCCCCTCCTTTCCCTCACCAATTCCTGGTGAGTCCAGATCCAGTCCCCTTGGATCTTAAGGAAAAATCAATCAGGTTCTTAAAAAGAGAGCTTTTAATTAAAGAAAGAAAGATAAAATCATCTCTGTAAAATTAGGATAGAAAATACTTTACAGGGTAATCAGATTCATATAGCCCAGAGGAACCCCCTCTAGCCTTAGGTTCAAAGTTACAGCAAACAGAGGTAAAATCCTCTCAGCAAAAAGGAACATTTACAAGTTGAGAAAACAAAAATAAGACTAACACGCCTTGCCTGGCTGTTACTTACAAGTTTGAAACATGAGAGACTGATTCAGAAAGATTTGGAGAGCCTGGATTGACGTCTGGTCCCTCTTAGTCCCAAGAGCGAACAACAACCAAAAACAAAGAGCACAAACAAAAGACTTCCCTCCACCAAGATTTGAAAGTATCTTGTCCACCCATTGGTCCTCTGGGCAGGTGTTAGCTAGGTTTACTGAGCTGGTAAAAGAGATGTTAACTCTTTACAGGTAAAAGAGATGTTAACCCTTAACTATCTGTTTATGACAGCTAGCAATGCTCCTATTAATGCAATGTTCTTAGCTTCTGTATTATATACATTCAAAAAGTATATGTAAAAAAGTAACTAATGCTTTATCAACTGCCCACAGGTATACACAGGATGATCAGCTGAAAATGTTGTTGATTAATCTATGTAAAGCTTGAATTTTGCCAGGTAAAGGCAGAAGCTGAAGTTATTTGTTCAAGAAAAATAGACAAGACTAAACTTTCAGATTTTGATAAGCAAAATAACTGTAATATGTTAAATCTACCAGTTTTGATTTGGAAAAATTATAGGATTTAGGGGATGAGCATTCATGTCAGTGAGTGTAAATTTTCTCTCTTTTTTTAATATATAATACCTGAGATCCTTTGGAACTCTTTGGTCAGTTAGTTTATAGATTAGCTGTAATGAGATGATAGTAATACTATGTAGTTAATAATATTATCTGATGAAGTGGGCTATAGCCCACGAAAGCTTTTGCTCAAATAAATTTGTTAGTCACTAAGGTGCCAATAGTACTCCTGTTCTGTTTTTGGATACAGACTGACACGGCTGCTACTCTGAAAACTATGTAGTATGAGACTCACTTGGCAATCCTTGGATGAAAGGTAGTATGTAAGTGAGAAGTATTATTTAATTATTTTATATTAGGTGATCTGTTGCCACTTGTACATTTTCTCTTCTTCTAGCCACAGTTCCATCTATATAGGGTGGCTCTTTGACTTATTCTTCTCCATTCTAGTCTGTCTTGAAGCAGTTCTGTGAAAACTTCACAGCTAATCAAATCCATTTGTATGACACCCATGTATGTAATTTTTGGGTTTTCCGTCCTTTCTCTCGCCTTTCACTTCTAAGTTTAACACCCTGTTTCCTATTTATTCTTCCCATCTTCTTTTCAGATGCCCAGACCATCTAAGCCTGGCTTCCCTCAGGATATCTGTAATCGGTACCACCTTCACGCTTCCGCTAATTTGTTTGTTCTGAACATGGTCCATTCTTGTGACTCCAAGCATCCATCCTAATGTTTTTATTTCCACTGTGTACAAGATATACTCCTGTCTCTTCCTTGGTGCCCAGTATCCAGTATCATACAAAAGTGTAGGCCCAATTACTGTCTTGTAAATCTTGCATTTCAATTTGATAGGCATTCTCCTATCACAGATCTCTTCACTCACTCCTCTCCATTTAATCCATGCCTTTCCTGTTCTGCTTATAAATTCACAATTGTTCTGTGCTACAGAACCTAGGTACTTGAACTTCTGTACCTTTTGGTCATGGCTGACTTTGCAGACTTAGTCTCATTGTCTTCCTGCAAGGTATCATTGAATCTATAGGCCATTTATACTGTTTTATTTCTGGTAATTTTCATACAATTTTTTTCAAATATGCACCGCCATCGCTAAATCTTCTTCCACTTCCTCTTTGCTTTCTCCCACGAGCACTACATCATCCTCAAATTACATGCACTGGAGTGCCAGTCTTCGGATGTTTTTTGTAAGTACATGGAGTGCCAACCTGAACAAAAAGGGGCTAAGTGCCAAGCCTTGAAGTAATGCAGTTCTTACTAGAAACTGTTCAGTTTCTCCACATGGCCATCTAACTGTGGTAACTTTTGTGGTACCACTTGTACATTCTATATTACTGCTGATACTACTTAGTTCAGACTTTGTCACCTTCTAATTGCATTAAGGGACATTATGATGAGATTTATTTTGTAGTTGATGATTATTTTTAGAGTGTTCCTTGATTTATTTTCAGAAACTGACACATCAAAAGTGTGGTAAACTTTATAATGCAACAATAATTTTGTATCCACATCTGTTATTTTTGCCACTTTCTGTCTCATGAAAGCTACCCCTAATTTCAAGAAGTGGTGGTCGTGTTCATGGGTGATGGGTTGTTGTTTTTTTTTTGTATTTTTTATGTGTGTCAGTCATGATTTTGGTTCTACTATTACAAACCAAGCCAATTATTTTTGTGTTCTGGTTAGGTTAGTTATTTACTCCACAAATATTTTGAGTTGTGTCCACTGACTGCTGGATGGGATTTAGTTTTCCAGGCCCATTCTATATTTTAAATAAACTGTTTTTTAAATGAGAGGATTCAGGATGATTTCTTTGCGAGAATTTATCTTAAAATATGAAGGTTGTTGGTATATTCTGGACTTCTAGGAAATATATCCACGTGTATTGTGGGTGTTTGTGTATGCATGTGTGCACACGTGTGTATTGCGATTGCATCTACATAGATGGTCAAGTCAAGCATGTTAATCTAAAAGAGTGTATTAACCATGCAATAGCAGAGGGAACCAGGCAGCCCTTGCCGATGGATGCAACCTACAAGTATGGGCCTACATCTTCTAACTAGGTCACAGTGGTAGAGTGGGGAGTCTCGAAGACCCCACTGTTAGTCATTAGCAGCACATCTGATCACTCCGCATCTGAAATGATTGGGCTTTAGCCAAATCTGACATGGAAGATTCAAACCAGGGTGCTAGACTGATGGATCTGTCAGGAGATGGGCACCGGCTACGCATGAAGCTTGTTCTTGGTACCTAGTATGCCACTTGCAGGGGATTGTCCAGATGGGGCTTCTTGCTGTGAGACCGTGGATCAGTGGATTAAACACATCTTTAAACAGGGTAGATATGGCATGCCTTGCACCAAGGAGCAGATTCTGTATATGAACTTGTAACCCTATGTCAGGAAGAAAGATATTGGACAGGACCAGAACCCAGGCCCAGCTGCTTGATCTCATTAGTACCTGTTGTTATGTGCACGGTTTCATTCAGTTGAGTATCTACTATCCTTCATGTTGAGAACTGTGAATCAGAAATAGGGACCACACATCTCAAAGAACTCCAGTTATGGAAGGTAGGTAACCTTTCTTTTCTTAGTGTCTGCGCATTAGCGCCTTAGGTAGCACCAGCTGGTTTGCTGATCTCAGGTTGTTTCTTGTCTTTATTTTCAGTGAGGTCTTGGTAAGATGTTCTTGAAAATCAAGCTAGTGTCCAGTGTAACACCCAGATACACAGGATATGGGCTGTGATGAAGCCTGTGTTCATTCAGGAAGATGTTGATCTGTTTGTTGGCCTTAGTATTGTACAGATGGGTGCAGCTGGAAATTGTCTTTTTGGTACTAGGTTTAAGTTTCCATCTTTTGCAATAGTGGACCATCTCTTTCATATCAGCATTCAGGACTACTTGAGATGACTGAAATCCTTGTCCTGTAGTGCCAGACTGATGATGTCTGCATAGATAAAATGTCTGGCAGTGGTGCTGGGAAGGTCATATGTAAAGAGGTTGAAGAATATCTGTGCTAGAACTGAGCCCTGAGGTGCAGGACATATTTTTTGGACCTTCGGTGCTTTCCCAGACATTAAGATCCAGTGCTAAGTTATTGTTTTTCGCTATGAAGATCCATACTCGTTCCGAGAGGGAAAGTGTAAACAATGACTTTGTATTTTCTAGCAGAAAGGGGTCAAATGAGGACGTAAATTTATCTTTAAAAGGGATTTAATCCATTGTGCTATATTATACCAGAACTAGGATACACTCTCACAATGTGTCTTTGATTGCCTCTGATTTCTCACATTTGTTTGTGATCATGAGTTTTATATTGTAAAGCCTTTGGGGAAATAATTATGCCTATCTACTTTTCCAGATGTGCTAAGAATTTATACTTGGACACGTGCAATAAATCTAGTTGGTCTGTTGACTGTACTAACTCTGTCTTTGTTCCAAAAATAGTCCTCCCCATTTGGCCAGTGTCCTCTCACTCAGCCTTTTGTATCAGAAGAGTCTGGTAAACACACACTCTTCAGTATACGTGGCAAGTCAGATGACTTTGGTTATGTTTGTACAAGATGCAGGGTGGATTGATTTAAATCAAAGTAATTTAAATCACCAATTTTAATCGTGTTTTGCATTTGTACTTTTTAATTATTTTCTTAAAGAAATGTTGATTTTCATTGGTTTGTAACCATTATAACATGTTGATTTGAAACCAAGTTTTGCCTTTTTGCTAACCAGGAGGCTATACTGTGTATATACACTTTTATTTAAGCAATTGTATAGCTTAACATACATTTATTCCGATTCTTAATGTTTGTTTTTTTAAGATAGAATGGTGAATGATGCATTTCTTATTCACTAGATGATTAATTTTGCACTAGTGATTTGTGTCGAGCTGTGTTTAGATGGAAGCTGGAATTCAATTAAAAAAACACCCTTATTTATTCAACAAAGGGAGATTGGTAGTAGTTAGTGGATTGAATTGATTGTTTCTGGTTACCATATCCTTCAAGATTTTAGAACTAGTAAATCTCATCCTCTCTCACTTTGCTTTTATTCAGAAAGTGGATCAGGAAAACGAGCTTTTCCTGCTTTTTCAACTCCCAATAAGTTTCTTAACTTTGAAAAAAACTAGTAATTGAACTCAACTAGCTGAATAAACTGAAATGCAGAAAATATTCTGTCGCACTTGCAGAAGAGGCTGTTGCTGTCAACAGCTGGCTTAGCAGTGCAACAAATTCTGGTTCTAGGTCCTAGCCAGTGACTTCCTCTAGTTCAGTGATGTCCATGCAGTGTGCAGAGGCAGTCAAAAAAGCAAACAGGATGTTAGGAATCATTAAAAAGGGGATAGAGAATAAGACAGAGAATGTATTATTGCCCTTATATAAATCGATGGTATGCCCACATCTCGAATACTTCATACAGATGTGGCCACCTCATCTCAAAAAAGATATACTGGCACTGGAAAAGAACATAAGAAGATAAGAACGGCCTTACTGGGTCAGACCAAAGGTCCATCTAGCCCAGTATCTGTCTACCGACAGTGGCCAGTGCCAGGTGCCCCAGAGGGAGGGAACCTAACAGGCAATGATCAAGTGATCTCTCTCCTGCCATCCATCTCCGTCCTCTGACAAATAGAGTCTAGGGACACCATTCCTCACCCATCCTGGCTAATAGCCATTTATGGACTTAACCCACCATGAATTTATCCAGTTCTCTTTTAAACACTGTTATAGTCCTAGCCTTCACAACCTCCTCAGGTAAGAAGTTCCACAAGTTGACCGTACGCTGTGTGAAAAAGAACTTCCTTTTATTTGTTTTAAACCTGCTGCCTATTAATTTCATTTGATGACCCCTAGTTCTTGTATTATGGGAATAAGTAAATAACTTTTCCTTATCCACTTTCTCCACATCACTCATGATTTTATAGACCTCTATCATATCCCCCCTTAGTCTCCCCTTTTCCAAGCTGAAGAGGCCTAGCCTCTTTAATCTTTCCTCGTATGGGACCTCCTCCAAACCCCTAATCATTTTAGTTGCCCTTTTCTGAACCTTTTCTAGTGCCAGTATATCTTTTTTGAAGTGAGGAGACCACATCTGTACACAGTATTCGAGATGTGAGCGTACCATGGATTTATATAAGGGCAATAATATATTCTCAGTCTTATTCTCTATCCCCTTTTTAATGATTCCTAACATCCCGTTTGCTTTTTTGACCACCTCTGCATGCCTTCTGTGAGCCCTGGTCAGATTAATAGTCCAACGCTTTAGCTGGTCCCTATTTACTTACTCTCTCAGGACCTCGTTGTTCAGGCTGGTTAGCCTACACTGGCCGTTCGGGATTGTTGTGGGTGACCACAGTGTGGGGATTTGGCTTCCATTTGTCCTGTATTTTATTACATCTCTGGTGTCTGCCGCTGCGAGCTGGTACACAGTCACCAGATCGGATCAGAGCCCCACTGGACTTGTGATCGTAAGTCCTTTTCCTACTTTGGGTGGTGTTTTTAGTTGTACTGAGAGCAACTTTCCGGCTATCTTCAGCCTGTCATGGTGACCTTTGACCTAGTCATCATAATTGGTCACCTCATCCTTAGAAAACACTTCTTGATGCTTCTCTGGCAATGCCCTTATGTTAGCCACGTATGCAGGAATCAGCCCTTGGCGTGCTGCTTGAACTGGAATTGGCAGTCTCCCGTCACATCTTTCCTGAAGAAAGGTAACTTGTCCTCCCTTCTCTCTCGTCACCTGCAGTTCATTTTCTGGTACACAGCGGTGTTTGTCAAGGATCTTCCCTTTCCAAGGAGGAATAATGGTCTTCCATTTTCTGCCCACTTTAACATTTCCAATATCCCTTGTGGGGCCCAGGGAATGACTGCCTCTCCGCTCGAGCCAGTACTCTACTCAGCACAGCATTCTTCGTAGAGTGCTTGTGACAGTTCACCCTCCTGGTTCCTTCTCTTGGTAAGAGAAGCTATCCACAATGACTCCAAGATCTTTTTCCTGACTTCTTGTAGCTAAATTAGCCCCCATCATGTTGTATGTATAGTTGGGGTTATTTTGTCCAATGTGCATTACTTTACATTTATCCACATTAAATTTAATTTGCCATTTTGTTGCCCTATCACTTAGTTTTGTGAGATCTTTTTGAAGTTCTTCACAGTCTGCTTTGGTCTTAACTATCTTGAGCAGTTTAGTATCATCAGCAAACTTTGCCACCTCACTGTTTACCCCTTTCTCCAGATCATTTATGAATACATTGAATAGGACTGGTCTAAGGACTGACCATTGGGGAGCACTCTAGTTACCCCTTTCCATTCTGAGAATTTACCATTAATTCCTACCCTTTGTTCTCTGTCTTTTAACCAGTTCTCAGTCCATGAAAGGACCTTCCCTTTTATCCCATGACAGCTTAATTTACGTAAGAGCCTTTGATGAGGGACCTTGTCAAAGGCTTTCTGGAAATCTAAGTACACTATGTCCACTGGATCGCCCTTGTCCACATGTTTGTTGACCCGTTCAAAGAACTCTAATAGATTAGTAAGACATGATTTCCCTTTACAGAAACCATGTTGACTATTGCTCAACAGTTTGTTTTTCTATGTGTCTGACAATTTTATTCTTAACTATTGTTTCAAACTAAAGGTTTAGAGAAAGGCAACTAAAATGATTAGGGATTTGGAGAGGGTCCCATATGAGGAAAGATTAAAGAGGCTAGGACTTTTCAGCTTGGAAAAGAGGAGACTAAGGGGGGATATGATAGAGGTCTATAAAATCATGAGTGATGTGGAGAAAGTGGATAAGGAAAAGTTATTTACTTATTCCCATAATACAAGAACTAGGGGTCACCAAATGAAATTAATAGGCAGCAGGTTTAAAACAAATAAAAGGAAGTTCTTCACACAGCGCACAGTTAACTTGTGGAACTCCTTACCTGAGGAGGTTGTGAAGGCTGGGACTATAACAGCATTTGAAAGAGAACTGGATAAATTCGTGGAGGTTAAGTCCATAAATGGCTATTAGCCAGGATGGGTGAGGAATGGTGTCCCTAGACTCTATTTGTCAGAGGACGGAGATGGATGGCAGGAGAGAGATCACTTGATCATTGCCTGTTAGGTTCCCTCCCTCTGGGGCACCTGGCACTGGCCACTGTCGGTAGACAGATACTGGGCTAGATGGACCTTTGGTCTAACCCAGTACGGCCATTCTTGTGTTCTTATGTTGTTTGACTTTCTTTGGCAGCAAACGTGTACTACTTGAATATTTTTTTATTTAATTTAATTTTTTTTTAATTAGGGCTGTCAATTAATCACAGTTAACTCATATGACTAACTCAAAAATTAATCACACTTAAAAAAAAATTGATCACAGTTTTAATTGCATTGTTAAACAATAGAATACCTATTGAAATTTGTTAATTTTTTGATGTTTTTCTACATTTTCAAATATATTGGTTTCAATTATAACATAGAATACAAAGTGTTTAGTGCTCACTTGATTTTTTTATTACAAATATTCTCACTGTAAAAATGACAAAAAAAAAGAAATAGTATTTTTCAATTCACCTCATACATGTATTGTAGTGCAATTTCTTTATCATGAAAGTGCAACTTACAAATGTAGGTTTTTTTGTTACATAACTGCACTCCATAGCAAAACAATGTAAAACTTTAGAGCCTACAAGTTCACTCAATCCTATCCTAAGAGAAACATGTTTGTTTACATTTGCAAGAGGTAATGCTGCCGACTTCTTATTTACAATGTCAGCTGAAAGTAAGGACTTTCAGTGTGACAGATATGCTAAATATTCATATGCCTCTTCATGCTTTGACTACCATTCCAGAGGACATGCTTCCATCCTGATGATGCTTATTCAAAAAAAAAAAAAGTGTTAATTAAATTTGTGACTGAATTACTTGGGGGAGAATTGTATGTCTCCTGCTCCATAGTTTTACCTGCCTTTTGCCATATTTTTTGTGTTATGGTAGTCTCGGATATCGACTCAGCATATTGTTGTTTATTTTAAGAACACTTTCACTGCAGATTTGACAAAACACAAAGAAGATACCAATGTGAGATTTCTAAAGATAGCTACGGCACTCAACCCAAGGTTTAAGAATCTGAAGTGCCTTCCAAAATCTGAGAGGGACGAGGTGTGAGGTATGCTTTCAGAAATCTTAAAAGAGCAACACTCTGATGCAGAATCTACAGAACCTAAACCACCAAAAAAGAAAATAAACCTTCTGCTGGTGGCATCTAGCTCAGATGATGAAAATGTACATGCGTTGCTCTGCCCTGCTTTGGATCGTTATCAAGCAGACTCCGTCATCAGCATGGATGCATGTCCTCTGGAATGGTGGTTGAAGCATGAAGGGACATATGAATCTTTAGTGCAGGGGTGGCCAGCCTGGAGCCCCATGTGGTTCTTCAGAAGTTAATATGCAGCTCCTTGTATAGGCACCGACTCCAGGGCTTGAGCTACAGGCACCAACTTTCCAATGTGCCGGGGGTGCTCACTGCTCAACCCCTGGCTCTGCCGCAGGCCCTGCCCCGACTCCACCCCTTCCTTCCCCCTCCCCTGAGCTTGACGTGCCCGCCCTCCTCCCCCCTAGAGCCTCCTATATGCCTTGAAACAGCAGATCAGGAGGGAGGGGAAGGTGCTGATCATTGGGTCTGCTGGTGGATGGGAGGCACTGGGGGCTGGAACGGGGGAGCTGTTGGGGTGCTGCTGATGTGTTACTGTGGCACTTGGAAAATGTACATTGGTAAATTCTGGCTCCTTCTCAGACTCAGGTTGACCACCCCTGCTTTAGTACATTTGACACACAAATATTTTACAATGCTGACTACAACAATGCCTGTGTTTACTTTCAGGTGACATTGTGAACAAGAAGCGGGCAGCATTATTTCCTGCAAATGTAAAAAAAAAACACAACTTGTTTGAGCAATTGGCTGACCAAGAAGTAGGACTAAGTGGACTTGTAGGCCTTAAAGTTTTACATTGTTTTTTTTGTACATAATTCTACATTTGTAAATTACACCACAGTATTTGTATTAGGTGAATTGAAAAGTACTATTTCTTTTGGTGTTTTTTACAGTGCAAATACTTGTAATCAAAATAAAGTGAGCACTGTACACTTTGTATTCTGTGCTGTAGTTGAAATCAATATATTTGAAAATGTAGAAAACATCCAAAACATTTAAATAAATGGTATTCTGTTATTGTTTTAATAGCATGATTAATTGTGATTAATTTTTTTAATTGCACGATTAATCGCGATAGATTTTTTTAATTGCTTGAGAGCCCTAATTTTAATAGATTTATACTAAATTTAGGCTTTAGTATAGGTGGTTATAATTTCAAATTTAATTTTAAATAGGTTTATATTTAAAAAGAAAAATGTATTTAATGTAAATTTTAAAATCTGTTCTTTTTAACAAGTATTGTTTTTTTTCCCACCTTGGCTAGAGGTGAGGGAGTAATTTCCGGAGTTGAAGGGCCTTGACTGAGAATTCTCAGCCCCTGACCTTCAGAAAAACATAGCTAATGGCTGTGAGCTTGAGCATTCCTTAACCTGCTGTTAAGAAACAGAAAGAAGTGGCATCGAAGATATGTTGGATCCAAACCACAGAGGATTTAATAGATTAAAAACAAGAACTTGGGTTATACCTAGAAACAAATGGGAAGCTTTCAGAGTAGCAGCCGTGTTAGTCTGTATCCGCAAAAAGAAGAGGAGAACTTGTGGCACCTTAGAGAATATCCAATTTATTTGAGCATAAGCTTTCATGGGCTATAGTCCACTTCATTGGATGCATAGACTGGAACATACAGCAAGAAGATATTTATACATGCAGAGAACATGAAAAGGTGGAAGTAACCATACCAACAGTAAGAGGCCAATCAATTGAGATGAGCTATCATCATCAGGAGGAAAAAAAAAACCTTTGAAGTGATAATCGAGATGACCCATAGAAGGTGTGAGGATACTTAACATGGGGAAAATAGATTCAATTAGTGTAATGGCCCAACCATTCCCAGTCTCTGTTCAAACCTAAGTTAATTGTATCTAATTTGCATATTAATTTGAGATAAGCAGTCTCTCTTTGGAGTCTGTTTTTGAAGGGTTTTTGTTGTAAAATTGCCACCTTCAAGTCTGTCACTGAGTGGTTAGAGAGGTTGAAGTGTTCTCCCACTGGTTTTTGAATGTTACGGAACCTGGTGCTGATTTTCAAGTCAGGGCTGATATATTTTCTGTGAAATATGTCACTAAGCAAATGGGGAGCCCCATTCTGCACTTAATGATTTCCAAGATTTTCAGGCATTTCCTCAAGTATAGAATCTGTTGTTATAATCCCATCTTGACATGACACATATAGATAACTATTGCGATGTCTACATCAGAATAAAAATGGGTGCAACGTCCATTGTGAAGTGTAGAAGAAAAGAAAGCACTCTTGGTACCTGCGGCTCTCGTCGCTGGCCAGCTGCAGGGTCCTCCGGCCGCCCGCCAGGGCTGGGCAGCTGCCGGGTCTCCCGGCCGTCCACTGGGGCTGGGCAGCTGCAGGGTCTCTATCATAACCTAGTCCCAGATTTGGACCTTAGCGTCCAAAATATGGGGGTTAGCATGAAAACCTCGAAGGTTAGTTACCAGCTTGGACCTGGTAAAGCTGCCACCACCCAAAAAAATTAGAGTGTTTTGGGGCACTCTGGTCCCCCCACCTTCCCTGGGGACCCCAAGACCCAAATCCCTTGAGTCTCACAACAAAGGGAAATAAACCTTTTCCCTTCCCCCCTCCAGGTGTTCCTGGAGAGATGCACAGAAGCAAGCTTCGTGAATCTAAACAGAGGGATTCCACCCTCCCCGTTTCCAGCCTTGGAAAACAAAAGTACCAAGAGCTAATCTCTCTTCCCCCCTCACCCAGAGGGAATGCAAAGTCAGGCTAGTAAATCTAACACACACAGATTTCCCCCTGACTTCTTCCTCCCACCAATTCCCTGATGAGCACAGACTCAATTCCCTGGAGTTCCCCACTAAAGAAAAACTCCAACAGGTCTTAAAAATCTAGCTATAGTCACATATGGCTATTATGTACAAAGAAAGAAAAATACATAAAAATGGTCTCTCTGTATTAAGGTGACAAATACAGGGTCAATTGCTTAAAAGAAATATGAATAAACAGCCTTATTCAAAAGAATACAATTCAAAACACTCCAGCAACTATATCCATGTAAATACAAAAGAAAACAATAGAAACCTTACTGCCTTGCTATATTTGTACTTACAACTTGGAAATAGAAGATTAGAAAGCAGGAAACAGAAATCCTCTCATAGCCGAGAGAGAGTGAGACAGAAGACCAAGAACAAAGGACTCAGACACAAACTTCCCTCCACCCAGATTTGAAAAAGTCCTGTTTCCTGATTGGTCCTCTGGTCAGGTGTTTCAGATTACTTCTTTCCAGGTGAAAGAGACGTTAACCCTTAGCTATCTGTTTATGACAGTCTCCCAGCTGTAGCTGCAGGGAGTCCCTGCTGCCTGCCAGACCAGCTGGTGGGCAGCAGATACTGCAGCTGCTCAGCTGTGGTGGGTGTCAGGGACTCCTTGCAGTTGCTCAGCAGCAGCAGCTGGGAAACTGCAGCATCCGCCAGCCCCCTGCAGCAGGTGGTCAGCAGCAGGGCCTGCATGCTGTGCCTTAGCAGCCGTGGGGTCCCCCCAACAACGTGGGGGCGGAGAGCTGTGGGGGCAGGGCTGGCTTGGAGCTCCAGAGAAGAAAATATTATAGAGGTCTATGGAAGTCATGGATTCCGTGACCTCTGTGACATAATTGTAGCCTTAATAATATTTGCTTTGCCAAACCTGCTTCACAATGTTGTTGTGAGAATTAATTAGGTAATGTTTGCCAAGTGCTATATAAGTGTTAAATTTCATCTGAACAAACAAACAAACACCAAAGGCTGAGGATTTACCAGTCCTTTGGCCTGGTCCTCAGCTTAGTTCTATAGTAATTCCTTGTACAAGCAGCTGGGGCCCCTCTTCTGGACTAGTAGGTTGGGCTGGTGAGAAGGATCCTGAAGGTTCCCTTCTGTGTTTTTTTCCAAGTGAATTTGTTAAACATTCCCTCTCAAGTTGTTAAAACAGTGTGAAGTATAATAATAAATAACAAGAAGGGATCATAGTGATGCCAGGTGATTCTCTGGGCCCAGTTCATGTTTACTTTTCTCTAAATCATGATGATTGTAAACTGAGAGGAGATTGCATAAGAGGGGTAGCCGTGTTAGTCTGGATATGTAAAAAGCAACGGTGTGTCCTTTGGCTCCTTACAGACTAACAAATGTATTGGAGCATATGCTTTCGTGAGGAGATTGATGTTCTGGAGAACAGTATGTAAATCTAGCTATAGCCACATATGGCTTATATTTTCTAAAAGGGTATTCAGTGGCATCAAGAAAAACGTTTGAGTCTGGTATTTGAAGATTTTGGATAGGAATGAAATAATAGTAGGCATTCTGAGTTGACATGCAGTAGTCTATTTTTTAAGATATTTTACATTTGACACTTGTTGCATCATATATTTAGGTCAAGTTTGATTAAAAATGATAATTGGCATTTGAGTCACACTTACTTGAAAAGAACAGAGCTGGGAGAGGGTGCCACTTCAATTAAATCTTCCAAAGAGGAAAGCAGGACCTTTTTTTGGCACTGATTTTCAATCAGCAGTTTTGAGAATTTGAAATCATGGTAGACTTACACTATATTAAAGCTGTCAGATAATTTACCAGTATTCCTTGTGAAGAAGAGCATTCTGTCTTCTAGAATTTTAGTATACTAATAGAAAGATAACACCTTTGCAAGCAGAAATGCGATGCAGCAGTGTTTCCCACTATAGATTAAAAAATATTTGTAGAACTTTGGACACTTCTCTCTATTTTTTGGCAGTCACTTTGTGTTAGTACAGACTTTTGGTTCTCAGTGGTATTATAATATGTAAAATGTTAATCATAGTAACTATATGGTGGAGTTTCAGTTAATGGCTTTCACATCAGAGGGACAATATAAGATATCCACATGTGAAAACAGCTGGTGGTCTTGATACAGACACGTGGGGGAAGTTTATAGTGTCCCACTACACTATGCTCATTGTAGCCAATGCTGTCATTTCCTCTTTTTCATTGTCCTCTAAACTAATTCAGTTAAAAAGATGTTAGTTACACACATTAGAAGTGCATAGCTGGAATCTCATGATCGGAATTTCAGAAGTTCTGAGCACCTGCAGTTTTTGATTGATATTAGTGGGAATTGTGTCTTTGTCACTTCTGAGAAACAGGCCATCAATTTTTAGCTTAATATCAAACACCTGTAAATCTGATATGCCTTTGATAGCTTGCAGGAAATGAAATTTTGGTAAAAATTTGTGCTGTGTCTTAGTACTGGCCTGATTGGAGATGTGAAGAGTTGGAGTGAGCTCCACCAAAATGTGAAAAAAGAATGTGATAGTAAAATCCAGAGAAAATGAGCCTGACAGATTTATTAATTTCCAGGTTTTGTTTCAGTCTTTGTTTTGTCAGTATGCCTGTAGAGAAGGGATTGGCTGTTCTTGAATATGTGGAATGTGCTTAGCTTATTGTCAGATAATGCCTCACCTTGCCCAAAAACAAATCTTTTTTAAATTCCTCAATTTGTTTTTTTTACAGGCTCCACTTTTTGGGGGAGTAGGAGAAGATCTGATTCTTCCTCAATATTGAAAAACTAAATTAAATCCCTCTCATATTAATACTGTAATCTCACCCAGTTCATCTTGGTAATAAAAGACTTCGAGATGTTCATTTTCATAACATCATAAGAATAAGCTTTGTCAGCTTGTACAGAATGTTCTGAAAATGCATCAAAAAGATATTTATTACTATTACTCTGCTAGTGATATACAGTTGAGGTCTCTTGACATCGTTAGGCTAGATCTTAAAAATTCCAGTATAAATTATACATGTGTTCTTTTATTAAATGATATCTGCTGACAAATTATATTTGTGGAGCCATTTTCTTTGCTCAGCCACTATGGCATTTCTGTTTGGTCTTTATGATTCTCTTACTGCACTGTATAAATCAACAAGAAAAGGGTCTTTTTCTCTTAAGAATAAACTTTTTTTGAGATTCTTGTTAACATAGCCCTAAAACAGATTACTTTGATGGCTTCTGTAATCCTGCAGCTAATTTTATTTGCGTATAGAGAGAAAGCAAGTGGCTGAGTGTAGAAGGCTTTTCCATTTCATGATACTTGTGCAACAGCATCAAGGGAACTGTATTTTTAACTAGGAGCTTGTAAGGAATGGGCTTGAACTTGGTTTAATAGTTTGTAAAAATGAAACTAATTAACAAATGAGAAGATATACAATGCAATAACTGGATAAGGCTCTTAGGTTATTTTTCTATGGAAATGCATTTATATAGGAAATATAATGGATGATAATATGGTGGGTGGCTCAGTAGAAACAGCAGCTTTGCGAATCATAATTACATTACCTTTAATGTGCTGCATCCACGTAGAGAAAAATATTCTTTTGTGGGAAGAAGGGGAATGAACCTCTTGAAACTTCATGTAAACAGAGCACCATTTTGGTAATTCTAGTACAGTTCTTTGAAAGCCAAATAAATCATGAAGCCAATATCCATTTTCACTGACAAAGTCTGTAGACATGTTATGGCGCGGAGTCATAAAAGCTTTAATTATTAAACAAAAGTAACCTGCTTACTGGTTTCATATTGCTGGAGCAAAGTGGTCACAAATAATGGTCAGATTTTGCGTACACACACAGCACCTCCCTTCCCTCACTAAATACAATTGCCAGAGTAGTTTCCTTTCATTTCATCTGTTCATTTTTATTTTAACAAAACACGATGATAAAGTTGACCTGGCTGCCTTTTTCTAAATGTTCTGTGTCATGACCAAACCTTCTTTGCAGTGGTGCACAAGTTCCCAAGATGTGGATAGTAACTCTGTGGTAATATGTATCTTGTGAAATCACAGCAGTCATGGTAATTTAATTTTATGAATTGCAAAATAAAACTTCAATAATTTGTTACTGTGTAATTTAATGTGTGCCTCAGGCAATCTGAGTGTTCACACTATCCTTATCTTTTAAATGTCACGATGAAGTGACAGAACAATATATATACGTAGCAGGACGTAACTCCCAGAATATAATGATCTGAGATTTAGTTTTGAATGTCTAATGGTTATTGTTAAATGCAAGGCATGGTTTTGAAGTAAAATTGAGGTTCCATGTGTACACAATAGAAAATATTTTTTTCTGGTGGGCTCCTTCAAACAGTTTTGGTCTATTGTCGTAGTTAATGTAAATAATCAGACTCTCCAGGGGCTGTACTTCTCTTGTTCCCCGTTATAGTCCATTGGGTGGTATTATTAGACATGAAGACCAAAACCAAAGGATTTTAACCATTTAAGAAATACACAGTCTCCAAGAAATTCATTGCCTGGAGTGTTATTCATATGGGGAAATTAAGTCAGTTTTCAGTAGAAATAAAAATAAGAAACAGTTCCAAACATTTTTGTGCGTTATTGGTATGGATACATGACATAATCAAAAAATCTCCTTTTTTTCTTGTAACCTTTAATGCAGCATTGTTACCATGATGCTTAAATCATTAGGAAAGGATGGGTTCTTTATTACTAAGGTTGCAACTAGCTTCCTTTATAAAGCCATTCTTTATCACCTTAGACTTTGTAATATTATTTTGGTTTGAAAACTGCCGTACGTACTTTCTTATTCAGAACAAGAATGTTTCTGTAAAGTTTGAGGGAAATTGTTAAAATTATTTTTGAAATACAGTTCATTAAAATAATTACCCTCATGTGAAATTTTGACTTTTGGTTAATCTTTATATTCCTCTGGATCAAAGATGGATTGTTGCTACCACTTCAAGCTTTCCAAGGAGTTAAATCTCCTTTAAAGCTCAAGTTCTGTCTTTATTTGAAGAAAATAGTTTTAACCTAAGCAGAGTGACTGATGAGTTTTGTTATGACCAATTTGGGGCTCAGTCCTGGTCCCATGGGGAATACTAGAGGTGGTCGTTATAGAAAATCAGAGAGATTGATTTCAGTATGGGTTATTGACCCAATCATATTTTTATTGATTGTCAAAGAGAGTTTTTTGCCATTCACTTTGGCGTGATTAAGATCAGGCCCCGAATGTGAAATTCCCATCCAGATTCTGGTCCTTTGGTGCCCAGTAAAAGGTTTGCAACAGTACTGCGCGGCCTTAAAAGTGCCAGATCTGTCCAGGGAAGAATTCCCCCAGTGCAGGAACTAGGATTCCCTCACAAGCCCTAGCATTGTTTGCTTGGGAGTGGTGGGAGTAGGGGTGGAGCTACAGCATGCAGTGATTCAGAACAGACTAGAAAGATTGCTGTAATGGTGGTCCAAGTTAGACTGGGGCAGCTGCAGCTGCTGGAGCAATGCAGAGCAACTCAGGAATGCCCAAAGTGTAACTCTCTAGCTCTGCAAACTTTGTACTATTCCTCTTAGACCTTGTCTTTACTGCAGTAGCTTGAGTTTAGTATACTGTAGTTACCCCACTGACAGCAGTGAAATGAGTTGTACAGAGTGAGTGGGTTAGCAGCTGATGATTTGTGACGAGCTGCTGCAGCCCTATTGCATTATTAGTTTGAGCATCAGCAGCACTGGCTAAGCTGTATCATAAAACAACACTTAACTTGAGCTAGAGGCTTGTGTGTGGATGTTAACTGGAGCTAACAACGCAGTGAAGCCCACACATAATCTAACCCTTTATAATTTTATGAGCCTGCTGTCCTGTATTGTCTGGTTCTGTAGCTGACAAGTAGAGGGCTGTGGTGTTAGAGCTGTGGGATAAAGTTCTTAGTCCCAACTTTGCAGATATTTTCAGTTTCTGATGAAGACAGTAGCTGTTCCATAATTAAAATGATTTTAATCTCCATTTGTAATGCAGAAAAAAATTAAGGTTAAATGTGAGTTACAACTAAAGCATATTCTTAAACATTTGAATAATATATAGTTTACTTTAAAAAGATTTTTAAAAGTCACCATTTTACAAATTTAACAAGTGCCTAAGATTTCTTTGTGTTCCCTCCATCATCTCAATAAAAAAAATTGCATCACAATATTCAAACCGTAAGCAGATTTTATAGGCTACCCCAAGACAGGCTTACAATTTCTTTTATTCTGTTTAGTGCTCATGTACAGTATCATAATGGTATGTGTTTAAGAAAAGCTGATACCGTAGATTAGATTTTGATATTGACATGTGCAGCAGGAACTTTTCAAATGCAGTAATAGTAAATTGTTTAAGAGGTTCTGTTGTTGGACAAGTATACAATATTCACAACTGTTGAAGCTAATGTATTCTACAATGACCCCTCTTGTTGACACATAGTTTCAACAGAGAACGCAGATACTTTAGGGTTAGGTATTGCTGATATATATCTTCACTGATGGATTCTTCCGACAACACTCTGAAAGCTATTCAGTGAATAAGAATGGCCATACTGGGTCAGACCAATGGTCCACCTAGCTCAGTATCCTGTCTTCCAACAGTGTACGGCGCCAGATGTTTGAGGGAATGAACTGAACAGGACAATCGTCTAGTGATCCATCCCCTGTTGTTCAGTCCCAGCATCTGGCAGTTGGAGGCTTACAGAAACTCAGAATATGAGGTTGCGTTCCTGACGATCTTGGCTAATAGTCATTGATGGACCCATTCTCCATGAAATTATCTAATGCTTTTTTGAACTCACTTATAATTCTGGTCTTCACAACATCCCCTGACAATGAATTCCACAGGTTGCATGTACGTTATGTGAAGAAGTACTTCCTTATGTTTGTTTTAAATCTGTTCCTGTTGCTTGTGTTACGTGAAGGGGTAATTAACACTTCCTTATTCACTTTCTCCACACCATTTTATTAACCTCTATCCTATTCCCCCTTAACTGTCTCTTTTCCAAGTTGAACAGTCCCTGTCTTTTAAATCTCTCCACATACTGAAGCTGTTCCATACCCCTAATAATTTTTGTTGCCATTCTCTGTACCTTTTAAAATTCTAATATATCTTTTCTGATATGGGGTGACCAGAATTCCATGGAGTATTCCAGGTGTGGGCTCACTGTCGATTTATATGGTGTCATTATGAAATTTTCTGTCTTGCTTATCCCTTTCCTAATGGTTCCTGACTTTCTGTTAGCTATGGATATTAGTTTTACACCTTTGGTAGCTTAGCTTGCTAGCTATGGACACTCAAGGCATTGTTTTTGTTGTAGTGTATCAATACTGTTACCTTAAAAGAAAATAGATAATTATTGAGGTTATTGTTCATTGAGAAATATCAGTTAGTGTGCTAATCAGTTGACAGTAAACAAAAGATTTACATTTGCTCTTCCTTGAGAACAATGCTGTTAGTGTAAATTAATAGAAAAGGTATATAACATTATCAATTTTTGTAAAACTATTTATATACATGGACTGGTATTTGAAGTTGACAGGTATAACTCAATAACGTGATGCAGCTGTGCAAAAAGACTAATATGATTATGGGGTGTATTTACAGAAGTGTTGTATATAAGACATGGGAGGTAATTGTCCCAGTCTGCTTGGCACTGGTGAGCCCCTAGCTGGAATACTGTGCCCAGTTCTGGATGCCATACTTTAGGAGGGATGTAGACAAATTGGAGAGAGTCCAGAGGAGATAAATAAAAATGATCAAAGGGTTAGAAAATCTGACATGTGAGGAAAATTTAAAAAACTGACCATGTTTAGTCTTGAGAAAAGGTTAAAAGGGGACCTGATAAGTCTTTAGATATGTTAAGGGCTGTTAGAAAAAGGACTATAATCAGTTGTTCTCCATGCCACTGAAGTAGGACAAGAAGTCATCAAGGCTTAATCTGCAACAAGGGAGATTTAGAATAGATAGTAGGAAAAACTTTTTAAATATAAGGATAGTTAAGCTCTGGAGCAGGCTTCCACAAAAGGTTGTGAAAGCCCCATAATTGAAAGTTTTTAAAAACAGGTGGTACAAACACTCATCAGAGATGGTCTAGATTTATGTGGTCCTGCTGCAGTGTAGTGGGCTGGACTTGATGCCTTCTTAAGGTCCTTTGCATCTCTACATTTCTATGATTCTGAGATTTAGGCATGTGGATGATATTTGAAGTTGGTCAGTTTATGTTCTTAACAAGAATACTAGAATTAGAGTGTTCAAGAACACATATTCATACATGCATTGAGTAACATTTAGGTTATGTTCTAAATTCCCTTTGTGATAGCAAACTCAAGAGTTCTTTGAAGCTTATTTTGGTGATACAAAAGTGTAAAAGCCCTAAATTTGACTGCTGCAGCATGCAGAAATCCTAGAGTCCTTTTTGGAGCATTGGAGTCTGGATGTATATTGTATTTCTACTTAATCAGGCCGAATCATCACTGAATCATTTCTACTTTACAGGGATGGTGTCCCTAGCCTCTGTTTGCTAGAAGCTGAGAATGAGCAACAGGGGATGGATCACTTAATGATTACCTGTTCTGTTCATTCCCTCCGGGGCACCTGGCATTGGCCACTGTTAGAAGACAGGATACTGGGCTGGATGGACCTTTGGTCTGACCCAGGATGGTAGTTCTTATGTTCTTAAGATACTTGGCAAATATATACATTTTTAAAAAAATTAATGTTATTTTATGGAAAATATTGATAATGCAATTTTTCTGTATAATTGCATGCAAAGCAAAAGAGGGGTATATTGTTATGTTCTGGGATTTCCCCCCCCCCCCAGATACTTAAGTACCCTTCTTAAAGCATGTGGGGTGGATTAAAAGAATGGGAAATGCCAGCTGTTGTCATTTTTTTAATGAATGTGAAGTCAGTCAGAAATACCTGGAGTATATGAGACATCATTAGCTTCAAGATGTGATGACAAATATACAACAGAAACTCCTGAAATGAATACAAATCACATAGCAGAATTTACAGAAAATTACAGTATCAGGGTTTTTAACCCCTGGAAAATACAAAAACAAAATAAGAAGCTTATAGTGGTGTTTTGGGAGAAAATGAACTGGTGGCTGATTTGACAGAGTGGGCTAAGAAACCACTGAAGTGCTGTACACATGATTCATTGGCTAAATTTTGACTGTACAAAATTGTTAATCAAGCAATGTTAGGCACAAGGCAATATGATCCAGGAATTTTTATTTATTAATGACTTACTGGTATCATCAAAGAAAAAAATAAACATTTCTGCATAAAAACAAGAAATGAAATTAAACTACACGTTCTATTGCAACCAAATAAAAATTATGAACTGTGCTTTTTAAATTTGAACTTGATACGTTTATATTTTGCTGGTGCTTAAATCCACTTTTAATCTTCAAATTAAAGAAGGAAATATGTGATTTTTAAAAAAACAACCACCACCCTGTGCCTCATTTATGACTTTGAGATCAAAAACAGGTTAGGCAAGAAACTGCACTCTGTGCATAGACAGCTTAAACACACTTTATCTTGTTATTCAAGAACAAGAATACAGCCCCAATTATGGTTTTGCTTGCATTTCTTTGACTGTAATTGGATGAATATGAGGATCTCTGGGTACAAAGAATTGTTTTATGTATAAAGCAGACTCCAGATTTAAAGTGGTGTTTTATTAGGAAGGGAATAAACATCTCATTTTTTTACTGCCACCTTCAGTAAAGAGAGAGGCAGGCATGGATGGAATCAATAGAAAACAGAGTCACTGAAAGCAGCAGCAATACGCCTGCCTGCCTGTCTGTCTCACATTAATGGAACAGCTTGCAAGGTCTACAGGGAATTTGCATTGGCTCTGTCACTGGTATTTATTTGGTTTCTTATTTATTGCTAGTGGCTTGATAGTGCTGTATTTTCCCAGCAATGAAAGCTTTTAAAGATCATGTCTGACTCCTTCTGGACAGTGCTGTCCAATTTCTCTCTGCCTGCCACCAGCATGCTGAGACGATCCAAAAGGTAATTTGAGGATTTTGCAAGTAAACCTTACAATATTTTTCTGAGCTGTTTGATTAATATTGTTTTGGTTTTTTTAAGGATCACAGCTGATGTACCGGAAATATGTTTTGGTATGTAGGTTTTGTTAATGGGGTTTTGTAACAGCACACCCTGCAATGATGATTATATTGTATAGACCTACTGTTAATTATTTTATTGTGGAATGTTTTATTACAGATTTATTATTCCTTACTTTCTAATTAGATAGTGCATGACTGGGATGTGTACCTACAGAATATTGGGTTACTAGATGTAAGTATATAAATATAAGCTTCATCAGTATTCAGCTATTAGTACAATGTGGCAGTAATAGAAGCAGAGAAAGCCAGTGTTACAAATTATTTTGACTTTTAGTGCTTAGTTAACTTAAAGAGAAAAGTATAGGGGGAAGGATAGCTCAGTGGTTTGAGCATTGGCCTGCTAAAGCCAGGGTTGTAAGTTCAATCCTTGAAGGGGCCATTTAGGGATCTGGGGCAAAAATCAGTACTTGGTCCTGCTAGTGAAGGCAGGGGGCTGGACTCAATAACCTTTCAAAGTCTCTTCCAGTTCTATGAGATAGGTATATCTCCATATATATATTTTTAACCATGAACTTCAAGCTTCTATTAAAACCTGCAGTAGCATTTGTCATAGGAGAGACTTAAATTTGTTAGTTAGTAGACTCAATGTTTAACTCACATTTTTCTTTGGATTTGAAGTTAAGCCCATCTATGTGTGAGAACTGGTAGGGGGTGGCAGCCCTAATGCTAAACAGACAAACTGCAGAGCTTGTCTCAGTATTGGGAAGTAATATTTTTCTTATCAAAATGGTATTGCTTGTAACCTGTTCCACAGAGTAGAAACATAAATAGCTTCAAAAATTGTGTGGGAGAAAAGCAAGACTGAGTTCCAGTAGTAATTTCTCATGTTTTTATATATGTAATATATATATACACACATGCACTCTCACACACCGCTTCTTGGTATATTGCTAACCCTGACTGAACCAATATGTTAGGGTCTGAGTAGACCTTCCACAGTAGGTGTTGCATAGTTTTAACAGTGGATATGTCAGCAAAGTGCTTTGCCAAAGAAGTTCAAAACCTATGTAAAGAGCTCATTTATAAGCTTTGTCTTTGTTCTAAAGTGCGTTTCATGCAGAGAAGGACAAAGTACTAATACCACTTATTTTTGTATTGCTAAAAGTCAACTCTGTAAAGGCCTTCATCAGTTTGTGGCTGAAGAAGTGTCGTTTCTCATCCTAAACACATCTTTCTCTCTGTCTGATTGCCTCTCAGATGTAGAGCAGATCTATTGCCTGGAACAACATTTCATAGATACCTGTTGTCTTTTGTAGTTTAAATTTCAGCAAAATTATCTTACATGTTGACTTAATTATTAGAAATTTTGCCTCTGGCAAAACCAGATTCTTTATAGAAAATTTAATTCTGATATAATTTTTACAGATTAATATCACAAATGGATAAAAGTTGGAAACAATATTATTGTTTAAATTGTTTACTTACCTGCACTGTTTTCTGAACTTCTGTATTCTGAAGCTTGCTCAGTGTTTTAGAGAATCTCTCTCACACTTACTAGGATGTTACTGTTGTTTCTTTCCATTAGTGTTCAGTAAAAGCTCAAAATATATATGATTTACATTCAGAGAAATCATTTGCAATATATTTGCATGGAAAATATAAAGGGTAGTATTTGTTTTTTTCCCTGCGTTTAGTGTTTGTGACTGGGATCTCAGGGGAGCCATGCTGAGGTTAGTCAGTTAGGGCAAACTCCAAAGAATGGTGCAGATAATCCCCAAAGCTGGTGGATATTCTAATACTTAGATTTACTAAGCCAGTACAAAATAGCTTCTACAATACCTTCTTGGTTGCACAGATGCCAAAACACAGTTCCCTTATAGCAACCCAGCCTTGAGCTTCTACCTAGGCACCCATGTCAAATATGATGATTACTGAAAATCTTATTAATCATATAAGAGAGTTCTACCAATCCCAAAGAATTGGACACATTGCCTCCTAAGTTAATTAATATCTCAGATCTTACCCAAATACACACCTACAGCCAAATGTTATTAACTAGACTAAAATTTATTTAAAAAGAAAAGAGAGTGAGTATTGGTTAAAAGATCAGTATACATATAAACATGACTACAGTTCTGAGATCAGTTTCATAGTGTAGATGGTAAGCTTTGGAGTTGCAAAGAGTTCTTACAATTAATCCATAGATTAAATCCAGTGTTCATATCCAGGGTGATCCAGGTGAGACTGGAGATCTGAGTCTTATGACGTAAGTTTCCCCTGCATAAAGCATCAAGCAGATCTAAGATAAAAAGGGTCAGGACCCAAGGGTTTTTTACAGTTCCAGGCCTTCTCATGATGGTCTAGATAATACTTAGTCCTGCCCTGAGTGCAGGAGACTGGACTACAAGATGACCTCTCGAGGTCCCTTCCAATTCTATGATAGCTCAGAGTCCTTAGGAGAGCAATAGGCAATCTTCGAGACTTTGAAGCAGACCCATTTCCTAAGCATCACCAGTAATTAGCTACATGGATTAACATAAGGCAATTGCCTGTTTTCCATCATTCGCAAATGATTTGATATGCATTTCAAAGAGAGATCAGTATAGTGGTATCACTATATTTACAGTTTATTTAAATATTAAAATCTTCTTTTGATCTCTGAATTAATGGACTATAGCATGGAGAGAAACAATTTGATATTTTTAACCTCTAACAATATATTTGTGTAAAGACAAAAACATGAACTTTGTCCACCAGTATGTCCCTAAAGGTTGAATTTGGGTCATTTATCCTGCAGGATGTTTAACCTTTTCTGGCCATGCATCAGTGTTTCAAATTTTAAATTTAGTCTTAAAATCTGAAACAGTTTGATAGTTACTAATAAGTTTTCAAATGCAATATTTTCTCAGAAAATTTCAGTTCAAACAAAAATTTGTGATAGCAGATATTTATTAATATTTAAGTCCAAAAAGAGATTTATAGTGTATAAATGGATCTCTGTATCTATGGCACATATCTATGGAGACAGAGATGACTTTTTTAATTTAACTACATAATATTAATATTAGATTTTCCAAAATGAGCAACTGGCTGCTTCAGGCTTCATAGCATAGAGACAAGCTGCATCAAATCATGACTGTCTCCAGTCATCATTTAGTATCAAGTACTTCAGCAGGTGAGACAGATTTTGCTTGGAACATCACCTTTTGCCTTTCTGTTGGCATCTTGCCCAACTTTTAGAGTAATTTTTTATGGGAGGAGAAAGGGAAGTTTGAATTTGTGTTGTGTGGATTATAATACATCGGCTATTTCAAGTGATATAATTTTTGTATTGTGATTCTCACTAAGGCCTTGATCCTAAAAACACATAGATAATTTTACTCAGGTGAATATCCCCCAGTGGCTTCCATATATACATTTCATGTATAATTCATAGGGCTGCAGCTTTGTCACGATGTGGAAAAATTCATGGATACCATGTTTTGTCTGTTTGTCCGTGACTTCCTGCAGGAAGGTTCTAGGTAGGTCGTTGGCCTGAGATGGAGGGAGGCGGGTGCTGGAGATCAAGCCTGCCCCACGTTCACCCTGATGTAGGTCACTGAAATTTGGCCCAGCTGTCCTGTTCTCTCTCTCTCATGATGGAGGGGCAGCAGGGCCAAATATCAGCAGCGCTGCGACTCCATGTGCCAGATCCCAATGCCCAGAGTAGGCAACCAGGCCCTGCCCTGCAGGACACAGTAGCCAATGTTGCTTGTGATGACGATGAGTGCAGATGGGCTCACTCTTAACCCCTAGGCCTTACCCTGGTGGTACAGGTGTCCTACCTGTGCCCAGGATTATGTGGAGTGGGTTAGCTCTCAGTCCTCAGGCCCAAGCCCAGCCTTGTGGCACAGAAGCTGCACAGGACCAGGGTGAGTGCGAGATGAGCTTGGTCTCCAGCCAGCCCTCTCCTTCTGTGGCCCAGATTAGAGAAGGGATGCCAGGTTGGAGGATGCAGCTGCGAGTGGTTGGTGTCCCCTCATTTGTCAGAGATTTTTCATCAAAAATCGCAGAGTAGTCACTAAACTTGTGATTTTTACTAAATTTACCCAGACTGCTTTGTGCTTTTTTGATTAAACAGTGCCGTGATAAATCTGCAGGCCTAATGATACGTAAACACACAAACACAAAGACTTCAGTGGGATCTATTGTCATAATTAGGCCTGCCAATTTACTCTGATTGTGAGCTCAACTGTAAAACCTGTGAGGAGGTTTATTAAGTGTTACAGGAGCTTATAACAATAAATGTTGATGGGAAGAGGTGCCAAAGGGCAACAGAGACTGAATTAGTCCAAACAAAAATGCTTTCTGATATGATTCAAGGATTGTGTTAGGTCCATGCCTGGTAATTTGAAGAAGTATGGGAGTGGAAATTAATGTACCAAAATCGGTGTGTTGGAAATTAGAACTAAGTGATGAACCAAATAATGAGGGGATGGGGACATTTGAGGGGAAATGTGGATAGATGGAAGTGAGTGCAGCAGTTGCTGACAGAAAGGGGAAGGAGCTTCACTATCATGGCTGCCACCGCACCATCTCCTGGGATTCAGTGTGATGTCATTGTGCCTTGTTTGTCCTAACCCTCAGAGGTGTCCAGCAGTGAGGTTACAAGTCAGAGTCAACATCAGAGACAGAAGCTGCATTTTCTCCCTTTGCTGTTATTTACTCTCTCTTCTTGTGAGTGTCTTGTTTGGTCTTCTAGGAAATGAGGTCAGACTTTAACAACAACAGTAATAACAGGTCAGCTAACATTGTGCTTTTTCACCCAAAGGACAGTTATTACCATGTTTAATACCATCTAACAGACTGTTAGGGATTTTTTTCTTTCTAAAGACACTCTATAGCCAAGGGAAAAGGAACAAGAGATGTTGTTAAAATGAAAGTCTTACTTAATACTTTAAATTTCAAGTGCTTTTACTGTTTTTCATTCTTTTCTGTATCTTTAATAAAAGGCTACAAGGATTTTAATAGTGTGTTTGTCGTGGTACTAAGCAGACGGAAGTCTCTGTATACCAAACCCCAACTTTGTTTAAAGCTGTTTAATATTGGACAGTGACAGAATCGACTCTTTGGCCCATATAGTCCATCAAAATTAATGCAACAGGTTACTCCCATGAGTAAAGTTAAATGCCTACCTAAGGGTTTGCTAGATCAAGGCTTCAGTATTTAGCAGTTACTTGTGTGTGAGTGTTCTCAGAATCATGGCCTTTGTATCCTTTGAGAACACAGCTGCAGTTTTATTCTTTTAAAAAAATATAAAACTAACTTTGTTCCCCTTCCTAATGTCACATTTAGCACATTTTCTTCAAGAAAGTTGTTTCTTTTTCATTTCTAATAGCATTTCTGTATCATGAAGGAAGACCATATCAAAGGTCTGTCATATCAAACGTAGGCAAACATTAATAGAAGCTTGTCAGAAGTTTCTTCTAATTTTTCAGTGAATAAAAGAACACACTATAACATGCTGTGCAATTCTTTTAAGCTTACAACACCTTGTATGTTTTTAACTCTGTGCTTTTCCATCCTATAGTTCCCCTTGGTTTTCTGCCAAGCCTGACTTACTGTTGGTAATTAAGCTATCATCATATTGCAGACTCTTTTACTGTCATGTCTTCTGATATGTACCCAAAATGTTATTGAGGGCTTCCTTCCCATTCAGGCTTTCCTACCTTAGGAGGCAAATGCTCTGAAGAGCTACTCCCTTTCCTTGTCACATTATGTTTAGATGAACTCTCTTGTCCTGCTGGTACAATTCCTAGTACAGCTAATGATACCTTAAAAGCAAACCATCTGTTCGTTCAGTCATAGTAGCTGAATATTTTTTTCTTGAGCATATTCCCAAAGAGGTAGGGAATGTGAAGAACAAACTGTAAATGTATATATACTTGTCCCTTTGGAAAAGAAAATGATAAACATAAATCAGTTTCACCTGCGAAAGGCAGTATTATATAAGAGAGAATGTATATGTTTATACATGTAAATATGATTGAAAAGATTAAACATGAAATTATCAGAATTTCTTGGTTAAAAGGAAATTTGGGTCCTTATTCGGTAATCAATTGTACTGATAAATTACCCATTTAAAAATATTATGGGGAAGGTAAAGCAAATCACTTCTGACATATTTGAGTTTCATTACATTATAAAAGTTCTTTGATATCCAGGAGCATCTGGTTTGATTTATCCTTAATTCAGACTCAAAATTTGCTACATGTTTAATTTAAAATGTTTTTTTTTTAAATCAGTGCAAAAGGCTATGTAAACACATGTATTTTTATTTTTGAGTGATGTGTTTCAGGTTAGCTTAAGCCTGAATCTAATTGCATTTGAGCTTGTCTACACAAAAAAGTTGCACTGCTTTAATCTATGGTGTGAATTTAATCTGATTTAATTGAACTGATGCAAACCCTTCTGTGGACACTCGTAAAATAAAATAGCTGTGTTTTATTGACTTAAGGCTTGTCTACATTTGAGGCTACAGCTACTCTAGAAACTTCAAAGTGCTGCCTCGGCAGCGCTTTGAAGTGTGAGAGTGGTCACGCACGAGCGCTGGGAGAGAGCTCTAATACAACCCCCTAAATTGCTGCAGCACTTCAATGAAAGTACTCCATATATCAGTGGGAGGGATTCTCCTATTAGCATAGGTACGCCACGTCCCCAAGAGGTGGTAGCGCTGTCTGTGCTGGGGTTAGCATAGTTTAACTGCGTTGCTCAGAGGGTATGAATTTTTCACACCCCTGAGCAGCATAGTTATACCACCCTAATTTCCTACTGTAGACCAGGCCTTAGGCCTTGGCTTCACTGACGCTTTACAGCGCTGCAACTTTCTCGCTCAGGAGTGTGAAAAAAACACACCCCTGAGCGCAGCAAGTTACAGCGCTGTAAAGCACCAGTGTAAACAGTGCCCCAGCCCTGGAAGCCCGGCTCCCAGCACTGCAAGCTAATCCCCACGGGGAGGTGGAGTACCTGCAGTGCTGGGAGAGCTCTCTCCCAGCGCTGGCGCTGCGACCACACTCACAATTCAAAGCGCTGCCACGGGAGCGCTTTGAAATTTTGAGTGTAGCCAAGCCCTTAGAGAGAGAGTGGGTGAGGTACTATCTTTTATTGGACCAACTTCAGCTGGTGAGAGAGACAAGCATTCAATCTTATATAGAGTTCTTCAGGTCTGGGAAATGTACTCAGTGTCACAGCTAAACAATATGTAGTTAACACATCTCAAGGGACCATTCAAGGTGAAGTGGGCAGTTAACACCTCTCCAGTCATAGGGGAAAAGGAGGGAAGGGGCACAGCTTTGTGAGGTGTTAGGGTTATAGATTGGATTTATGGATTACTACAGCTATGTGTCTATTCAATTTGTGCTTTTTAGTGTCTAGCAAAATTATGAATTGATGCTCCCAGGCTCATCTTTTGAAGGTGTTTTGCAGGTTTCCTTTGAGGAGAACTGAGAGGTCAGATATGGATTGATTACTTTGTGAAGTGTGTTCTGTGCAAGTTCATTAACAGCGTCGTGATTGTCTCATTTTCACCCATATAATTGTTGGAGCAGTTAGTTCATTTGATGAGATATGCCACATGTTGTGATAGGCATGTGTAGGACCCATGGATCTTGAAAGGTGTGTTGTGGGGGGTGTTGATCCTCATAGCAGTGGAGATATATCTACAGATTTTGCATCTCTTGTTCTGGCAGGGTCTGGTGCTCCTTTGAGTTGGTGTGTCCTGGTCTGTGGGGAGCTTGCTTCTGATGATGAGCTTGAAGAGGTTGGAGGCTTGTTTGAGGGCCAGAAGGGGACATTCAGGAAAGATTTCTTCTATTGACTTAGTGTATGTTGATTGGGAACAGGTGTGTATGGAATGAAGAAAAACAGTTGTATGATACTAGGAGAGAACATGTGCTTTTGCTATTGCTTAAAAATGTGAGATTTAGAGCATGTACTTATGTTTTCATTATTATTTATTAAAGTCATAGCTGTGGTTGGTTTACAACACACATTTCCTTGTCCGAATGAGTAAAATATTGTACATCAATGTCTCCTCTGTGATGGAAAGGATAAAGAAGATCTCAAAGTGTGAAGTTTTTGGTAATATTCAGGTCTGTTCTTTAAGCCTATATAAAGTCTAATTTAGCACAGTGTTAAATGGCCTCAGTTTGGCACTTCTAAAGGGAGTGGGAATACAAGAATCAAATCTCAGTTTGACTTAGTTTGGGCAGTATTTCAGTTTTGCATCAGGACAAAAACACAAATAAGCGTTTGGGAGAAAAGTAAAATTCTGTCCGATCTACTAGAAGAGTCTTTGATTTGAAAATAAAAATTTGTTTTGTACTGTATGAAAAAGTATAACAGGCATTTCACTCACAACTGTTAGCAAATCTGTTCTTTTATGCAATTAAGAATGAGGTGAAAGGGATAATGGATGAGTTCCAGTGAGGCTTCAGTAGAATAATGCAAAAATTCAGTGAAAGAAATCAGGATGTTATGAATAAATGAAAGATTGTGGTAATCGGGACACACTTATCCAAGTTCTGCTGTAGTTTATCTCTGTGAATCCCCTCCTATGCTCCCGCCCCCCAAAGATGTGATAAGCAGTAGGCTAGGAAGAAGGTTTGTTCTCCTCTCATGCATTTGTGATTCTCATTTTTAATGGCAGCTGAGCACTTGCATTGACAAGTGACTGTACATTTTAGGGCAAAATGTGCTATATAAGGCATAGATTATTTAAGGAATTGGGAGAGACCACACATAATATGACTTCTTACATCATATATTATATATCTGTAGGTAGAGACATTTTTAATTTTCTGTTGTTAGTCAGTTACTGAACCTTTATGAGCACAACCGTTGCTTCAGGGAAGCAATACCTAACCTTTATAAGCAGTAAAAGAAAATTTTTCTGGTATTTTGGATTTACATGTACAGTGATTAGTTTTCAAAATATGTTCTTCCATTTCATAATCTACACTTATTACTTGTGCTGTTATTTGGAGCACTACATTCTATAAAGCAATAGCTATAGTTTCTTTAAACTAGATTCCCAGTTATGATGATAAATACTTCAGTAGTGAAAAGTCATATTGTTTTATATGGTTGTTCCAAACCTTCCCTTAATTTTCCTTTAAATTATTAAATCTTCAGAATTCAATAGCTTCATCCAGAGATGTAGAAACATGTTGTTCCTGTATTGGAATTTGCAATGTGTCTAATGGTATTCAAACCACACGTCTGATCCTCCCAACTGACTGCTAAAATGTGGGACACAGTAGGGAACTGTGTGTTTCACCTATTTTGCCCCGACAGTTTCCCCCACTGCCATTCTCACTGAATTCCTCTAGGTGCCTATATAGTTGTACCAACAACTAATTGCCCATTCTGTTTATTAAAAAAAAAAAAAAAAGTTGTGCCTTATTTCAAGTGTAAATTTGTCTAGCTTTAGATTCCAAACATTGCATCTAGTTATACGTCATTCTGCCAGATTAAAGAGCCATATAGTATGAGAAATCTCCTCCCTGTGTAGGTAGTCACAAACTGACCTCTTAAGCTTCTGTTGGATAAACTGAGAAGATAGAGGTTCTTAAATTTTACAGTAAGGCATTTTTCCACACCTCAAATCATTCTTTTCTGAATGCTTTCCAGTTTTTCAGCATACTTTTTGGAAAAGGACACCGAATTTCAGTCGTAGTCTCACTAATGCTGTATGAAGAGGTAGGTCTACCTCGCTACTGTTATGTGATATTCCTCAGTTTATGCATCCAAGGATTGTGTTCACCCTCTTGTTTACAGCATTGTAATGGGAGCTCATGTTCAGCTGATTATCTACTATTACCCCCAAGTTTTTTCCAGTATCACTAAATTTCAGGATACTCTCTCCTATTTTGTAAATATGGCCTACGTTCTTTGTAGTGATGTGATGGTTTTATATTTTCTTCCTGATTACTTAAAAAAAAATTGTATAGCATTGGGCCTGTGACACTCAAGTAGAAACAACCTATTCCTCATTTACAATTGATTTTTGAGATGTATCAGTTAACTAGTTTTTAATCCATTTAATATGGACTACACTGATTTTATATAGCACTAATTTTGTTATCAGAATTTCGTATGGGATTAAGTTGAATGCCATATAGAAATAGACATATCGTTATGGTGATCATACCTCCCGTTTTGGCTGGAACAGTCCCTTTTTTAAGCCCATCCTGGCTGTCCTGACTTTTTTGCAAAAGTGAGCATTTGTCCCATTTGCTGTTGCCAACTGATCAATTTGGCAAGAGCAAATGGGACAAATGCCAACTTGTATCAAAAAAGTGGGGTGTGGAGGACCACGTGGGGAGGAGGGGAGGACTGGCAATGCCAGCCCTGTGGGAGATGGGGGTGAGGCAGGGCTCAATCGAGCAGCAATGGGGAGTGCAGGGCTTGGATGAGCAGCTCGGGGTGTGTGTGGGGGGAGGGGGAGCTCCATGGGGTGGGGGTGGGGAAATGCACTCTGGCCAGCCCTGCGCAGTGTCCCATTTTCCCTTTGGGAAATATGGTCACCCTACATATCTTATATAAACACAATTGCCTTTAGCAACCAAATTTCTTATCTCATCAGAAAAATATATCAGATTTGTTTGACAAGACCTATTTTCCATAAAACAGGGTTGATTGGCATTAATTATGGCACCATTTTAAAATCTTTACTGATCACATTTCATATCAATCTTTCCATGATTTTGCCCAGGACCAATGTCAAGCTAACTGGCCTATAGTTATTTACACTTTTTAAATACTGACACAACATTTGCCTTTTTCTTGTACTGTCTTTGTACTGATTTTATACCTGCATCACTGCTGCTCTGAGAGCTTTCTGTGTAACAGTTACGCTGTTGTGTGTCAGCATTTGTGACTTTTCGAGCCATCTCCTATCTCATCATATTCATTTTCAGTCTGTTGTTCAACTAGTATTGATTTGGAAGTATCTTTAGTAGTCTTTCTGTTGCAGAGATATTGAGAAGGCCCCGAACAAATGTTGGACAATATGTACCCTCTCAGTCTCGGTTTTGGATTAAAATAGCACGCATGTCTCACCTTTGTCTTGATTTGGCAACAGGCAGTACTATTTCGCACATGGTAAATGGAGATAGGCAATGCTTGGACCACAGCCTGTTCTGAATCTAAAACAACTTATTCTTGAAATGAAGGTGGAAATGTTTACATTCTACTCACTGAGCCTCCCAGTTTCGCTGGGCTCAGTTATTTTCCTAGTGTGTCCATTAGAGAATTCTCCAACCCTGCTGCAGCATCCTTAAACATTACTTATATTTTGTATTGTAATCTAAGTAGTTTACTTTCATTTGCATATGTAGAATGTAATTAACACTGAATTATTTGCAATACTTTTGTGTGAACATTACAAAAATATCTCTTGTAATATTTGTATGACTGTAAAATGTCTTACTGTTTTCTTATGAGACCTTTCTCAGTGATGCTGTCTTTGGAAGCAAAATGTGCAGGTAAAGTGTTCATAGAATATCAGGATTGCAGGGGACCTCAGGAGGTCATCTAGTCCAACCCCCCTGCTCAAAGCAGGGCCAATTCCCAAATAAATCATCACAGCCAGGGCTTTGTCAAGCCTGACCTTAAAAACCTCTAAGGAAGGAGATTCCATCACCTCCCTAGGTAACCCATTCCAGTGCTTCACCACCCTCCTAGTGAAATAGTTTTTCCTAATATCCAACCTAAACCTCCCCCACTGCAACTTGAGACCATTACTCCTTGTTCGGTCATCTGCTACCACTGAGAACAGTCTAGATCCATCCTCTTTGGAACCTCCTTTCAGGTAGTTGAAAGCAGCTATCAAATCCCCCCTCACTCTTCTCTTCTGTAGACTAAACAATCCCAGTTCCCTCAGCCTCTCCTCATAAGTCATGTGCTCCAGCCCCCTAATCATTTTTGTTGCCCTCTGCTGGATTCTTTCCAATTTTCCACCTCCTTCTTGTAGTATGGGGCCCAAAACTGGGCACAGTACTCCAGATGAGGCCTCACCAATGTCGAATAGAGGAGAATGATCATCTCTTTTGATCTGCTGGCAACGCCCCTACTTATACAGCCCAAAATGCCGTTAGCCTTCTTGACCACAAGGGCCCACGGTCGACTCATATCCAGCTTCTCATCCACTGTAACTCCTAGGTCCTTTTCTGCAGAACTGCTATCTAGCCACTCGGTCCGTAGTCTGTAGCAGTGCATGGGATTCTTCCTTCCTAAGTGCAGGACTCTGTGTTCCTATGATAGTAATTATACTGAGGTTATACTGGTAACTAGAAGTCAGCAAATGGTAGCTATTTATAAAAATGAGAGCCATGTAGGATCAGAATACCATGTGCAATCTTACCTAACAGATTTTAAGTAAAAAAGTAAAATAAAATACCATTATAAATGTAAGTAAACTAAAAGGCTATGGTGCTGTCATTTCCAGGAACTGCTAAAATGTCTGTTATATATTGCTTAGAATTTGTGACTTGGTCAACTTCAATAAATCATTTGTGTTGAAGATGTACAAAATTAAAATGGGAGAAGTTGGAACCAGCTCAGGCTGCCTTTCTAAAAATTTAGGTCAGTTCAGTACTAGGCTGGAGGGGAAATGGGGAAGAGCAGAAGATTTAAAAAAAAAAAAAAGAAACAAGGGAATAAATGAGCTGCATATCTAGAAAGAGGAGAAATAAAGTATACTGACTGAAAGTAAGGCGTGATAACATATGGGAAAACTTGGAGGGAGGGAGAGTTGAGGAAAATAAAGCACAAAAGAGGATCATAGTACTACATGGGGAAAAGAATAAAAAAATTCACTTTAAGGGCAGGAGTACGTTGGGCAAAAATTGCTGGAGACAGTAAATACACCAACTGGTGCAGAGATGGGGGACGGGGAAGGAGAGACTATGCAATGGTGCCCCGGTTTGGGGTTTTGAGAATACGTTCAACTGTATCTTTGTATTTAGCTTCACTCTGAAATAAGCCCACAATGTCTGGGAGGCGCTTAACATGAAGAGTAGTGTGGAATGTTGACAGTAACAAAGGGAGTTTGGGTGGTGAAGTGGGCTGGATGTTGTGGGGATTAGTTGATTGTGACAGCACCATTGCTCCGGAAGAGGATTTTCGAGAGAGTGGTGGAGTTGTATATATTGAAGAACATATTTTTTAACAAGATGTGCACAAAACAACTCAGTAATCTTATTTGAGTAACCTGCATGCACCCATTCTCTAATTTCCCCATATGGCTGCCATTAGAATGTAAGCGCTTTGGGGCCTATGTCTGCACAGTGCTTAGCAGTGCTGGGGTGTTACTGTAATATAACAGGCTGTAAAGTGCTTTGGAATTCATTAAGTATGAAGTAAGATTAATTTTAAAAGTTAATTTCTGTTCTGACTTGTCCATTTGCAAACTGACGGTGGAGAAAAATGACACTAATCTGATAAATAACAGTAGCAGCAGAGATATGACCTCTGGTTACAACCATTTCCTCTGTTACATGTCCACCTCAGAGTCAAAATGAGGCTAATGAAGTTGTGTAGCATTGTGAATCTAGGTAGCATAGAAACCACAGTCATAATATAATTCCCAAGTCTGAACCTTAGCGTCCAAAATATGGGTACTAGCATGAATTCCCCTAAGCTTAATTACCAGCTTAGATCCTGTAGTGCTGCCACCAATCAGGACTTAGAGTAGAGCGCCTGATAGACTCTGGTCTCCCACAAAACTTTCCCTGGGGACCCCAAGACCCAAATTCCTTGAGTCTCACAACAAAGGGGAATAAACCATTTCCCTTCCCCCTCCTTTCCTCCTCCCAGCTCTTTCCCACTCTGGGTACACTAGGAGATCACCATGATTCAATTCCTTGAATCACCACACAGAGAGGAATGATGCCTTCCCCCAGAGGCAATCCAGACTCAAGCTCCGTGAATCTAAAACAAAGGGATTCCCTCTTCTCCCCTCCCTCCCTGTTAAGTACAGACTCAATTCCCTTGAGCCTCAACAAGGAGAAAAAATCAGACAGGTCTTAAAAGCAAAACTTTTAATAAAAAGAAAGAAAAAAGTAAAAGGTCTATCTCTGTAATTTAGATGGTAAAAAGTTACAGGGTCTGTCAGCTTATAGAAACTAGAAAGAAGCCTCCCCCCAGCAAATGCAATTTAAAATACTTCCAGCAAACTACACAATTGCAAATAAAGGAAAAGAAATAATAAGACTATACCGCCTTTCTACCTTTTTACTCACAAAATGGGATAGAAGATTAGAGAGCCTGTAGGTATGTATGGTCACTCTCAGAGCCCAGAGAGAACAAAACAAAACCCAAAAACACACACAAAGGCTTCCCTCCACCGAGATTTGAAAGTATCTTGTCTCCTGATTGGTCCTCTGGTCAGGTGTTGCAGGTCACTGTTTGTTAACCCTTTACAGGTGAAAGAGACATTAACCCTTAGCTATCTGTTTATGACAACCACATGACAGGAATTGAGGGGCTAGATCCTTTACTGCTGTTGGACTATGCGTTTGTGTTCAGAGAAGTTCTGAATCGAATAGGTATTTAGCCACACGAGAGAGTGTTTGTTCTAAACCTAGCTGGTATGTTTTATGCAGGAAAGATATTAAAATCATGTTCAAAATAATAAATGTCTAGCACTTATATTGTGCTTTTATCTTCTAGCAGTTGACAAGTTGATTTTTTTTATAATGTTCCTTCAACAGATGGAGAAATTGTTGCAAAGATCTTGTGACTTGTCCAAGGCTGCATATTACATCTCTTAAATTGTAAACTGTTTGGGGCAGGGGGCTGTTTTTTGGTTCTGTGTTCGTATAGAATCTAGCAAAATGGGCTTCTAAATGCTACTGCAATATTGATATCAATTAATATGTCAGAGCCAGAATTAGAAATAGAGTTCTTGGCTCCACATCACTAGAGTATTCAGCTCTCAACTATGATATCCACAATGGACTCTGATTACAGTCTAAGGCCTGGTCTACACTACGCGTTTAAACCAAATTTAGCAGCGTTAAACCGATTTAACTGTGCACCCGTCCACACAACAAGGCCCTTAATATCGATATAAAGGGCTCTTTAAACCGGTTTCTGTACTCCTCCCCGATGAGAGGAGTAGCACTGAAATCGGTATTGCCATGTCGGATTAGGGTTAGTGTGGCCGCAAATCGATGGTATTGGCCTCTGGGTGGTATCCCACAGTGCACCATTGTGACCGCTCTGGACAGCAATCTGAACTCGGATGCACTGGCCAGGTAGACAGGAAAAGCCCCGTGAACTTTTGAATTTCATTTCCTGTTTGGCCAGCGTGGAGAGCTCACCAGCACAGGTGACCACACAGAGCTCATCAGAACAGGTAACAATGCAATCTCCTGAGAATAGAAAAAGAGCTCCAGCATGGACCGCACGGGAGGTACTGGATCTGATCGCTGTATGGGGAGAGGATTGCACGCTAACAGAACTCCGTTCCAAAAAACAAAATGAAAAAACATTTGAAAAAATTTCCAAGGCCATGATGGTGAAAGGCCACACCAGGGACTCAGTGCAGTGCCGTATGAAAGCTAAGAAGCTCAGACAAGCCTACCAGAAAACCAAAGAAGCAAACAGAAGGTCCGGGGCAGGGCCGAAAACATGCCTCTTCTACGCTGAGCTGCATGCAATTGTAGTGGGGTCCGCCACCAGTTCCCCACCCCTGTCTGTGGATTCCAAGGTGGGGGTGGTAATCTCAGCTATGGCTGAGGATTCTGCGACGGGAAAGATGAGGAGGAGGACGAGCTTGCAGAGAGCACACAGCACTCCGGTCTCCCCAACAGCCAGGAGCTTTTTCTCACCCAGACGGAATTACCCTCCCAGCCCTCCCAAGCCACTAGCCCAAACAATGAAGCCATGGAAGCGACCTCTGGTGAGTGTACCTTTGTAAATATAAAACATGGTTTAAAAGCAAGCATTTTTTAATGATTAATTTGCCCTGAAAACTTAGGATGCATTTGCGGCTAGTACAGTTATTGGAAAAGTTTGTTAACATCTCTGGGGATGGAGCGGAAATCCTCCAGGGACATCTCCATGAAGCTCTCCTGGAGGTACTCCAAAAGCCTTTGCAGAAGGTTTCTGGGCAGGGCAGCCTTATGCCGTCCTCTATGGTAGGAAACTTGACCACGCCATGCATGTAGCAAGTAGTCTGGTATCATTGCATGACAAAACCTAGCTGCGTATGGTCCCGGTGATTGCTGGCATTCAAGCAACATCCATTCTTTATCTCACTGTGTTATCCTCAGGAGAGTGATATCGTTCATAATAACCTGGTTGAAATTCAGGAATTTAATTAAGGGGACAGAGATGGCCATTCCTACTGGCCTGTTTGCCTGTTGCTTAAAAGAAATCCTTCCTTGCAGGTAGCCAAGCAGGGGAAGGGTAGGGGAGGTAATGGCACTGAGCTTTTTCACGTTTGTCTAGCAAGGATCTTTCCTGCCACCAGCCATGTGGTGGGGGGGAAGAGGGGTATTTAGCAGGGATCTTTCGTGATACCAGCCACACGATGCGGGGAGGGGTAAAGCGATCATCCCAGAGAATTGGATGGGGGATGGTTTCTGCTGCTGCATGTTAACAGGAAAGAAGCAGCACTGAATGCGATTTGCTTGGTATTTGGGAAAGGAGGGCACTGTGTATATGAAGGCTACAGAAGCCGAAAGACAATGGCTTTCCATGGCCACATGCAAGCTGAATTCTGCTGCCCAGACCTGCATCTGTGAGATCTCTAACACCAGAGCCACAGGCACTCAATATTAAGATGCAAAATGCGACCTTGTAGTGAAATCACATTTGCTGTGTAAGGTGAATAGTGTTGTTCACCGTGAAAGAGTATAAGCACTGGTCTGTAAAATGTATCTTTTAAAATACTTCTCTCCCTTTTTTCCCTGCCTCATGCAGCTGCAAATTTTTTAAGCCTCCCTACTCCATCCCAAAGGCTATCTCAGATAAGGCAGCGGGAAAAAAAAGACGCAAGACGAAATGTTCTCGGAAATCATGGAAGTGACCCACAATGAAAGAGCTCATCTGAATGAGTGGAAGGACGTGGTATCAAATTGCAGGAAAGATGCCAGTGCACGTGAGGATAGGAGGGACCAACGTGAGGAGAGGAGGGACACTCGAGATGAGAGTTGGCGGCCGGAAGATCAGAGGTGTAGGCAGGAAGATCAGCGGTGGCGGGATGCAACACTGGGGCTGCTGCGTGATCAAACTGACATCCTGCGACATCTGGTGGAGCTTCAGGAACAGCAGCAGGGTTACAGAGTGCTGCTGCAGCCCCTGTGTAACCACTCTCACCATGTTCTTTATCTTCCTCACCCAGACATGTAAGAACGCGTGGGGGAAGGCTTCGTGCCCCCACCCACTCCACCCCCGTGGACAGCCCAACCAAAAGGCTGTCATTACTTTGAAATGTTTTTAATGGCCTTTTCCTTCCCTCCTGTCCTCCTCCCAAACCCCACCCGGGCTACCTTGTCAGTTCTCTCCCTCTTTTCATAAAGACTTAATAAAGAATACATGATTTTTAAATGAGAGTGACTTTTTATTTCCTTAAGCAAGCTGTAATTGAAGGGGGAGGGTAGGTTGCTTACAGGGAATGAGTCAATCAAGGGGGGGGGGGTTGATCAAGGGAAAACAAACACAGCAGTCACACCGTACCCTGGCCCGTGATGAAACTCGTTTTCAAAGCTTCTCTGATGCGCACCGCTTCCTGGTGTGCTCTTCTAATCGCCCTGGTGTCTGGCTGTGCGTAATCAGCGGCCAGGTGATTTGCCTCAGCTTCCTACCCCGTCATAAAGGTCTCCCCCTAACTCTCACAGAGATTGTGGAGCACACAGCAAGCAGCAATAACAATGGGGGCATTGGTTTGACTGAGGTCTGAGCGAGTCAGTAATGTGCACCAGCGCGCCTTTAAACGGCCAAATGCACATTCTACCACCATTCTGCACTTGCTCAGCCTGTAGTTGAACAGCTCCTGACTACTGTCCAGGCTGCCTGTGTATGGCTTCATGAGCTATGGCATCAAGGGGTAGGCTGGGTCCCCTAGGATAACTATAGGCATTTCAACATCCCCAATTGTTATTTTCTGGTCTGGGAAGTAATACCCTTGCTACAGTCGTTTAAACAGAGTAGTGTTCCTGAAGACACGAGCATCATGAACCCTTCCCGGCCATCCCACATTGATGTTGGTGAAACGTCCCTTGTGATCCACCAGTGCTTGCAGCACCATGGAAAAGTACCCCTTGTGGTTTACGTACTGGGTGCCCTGGTGCTCCGGTGCCAAGATAGGGATATGGGTTCCATCTGTCGCCCCACCACAGTTAGGGAATCCCATTGCAGCAAAGCCATCCACTATGACCTGCACATTTCTCAGAGTCACAACCTTTCGAAGCAGCAGCTTAATGATTGCTTTGGCTACTTGCATCACAGCAGCCCCCACAGTAGATTTTCCCACTCCAAATTGATTCCCGACTGACCAGTAGCTGTCTGGCGTTGCAAGCTTCCAGAGGGCTATTGCCTCTCACTTCTCAACTGTGAGGGCTGCTCTCATCTTGGTATTCTGGCATTTCAGGGCAGGAGAAAGCAAGTCACAAAGTTCCATGAAAGTGCCCTTATGCATGCGAAAGTTTTGCAGCCACTGGGAATCGTCCCACACCTGCAAAACTATGTGGTCCCACCAGTCTGTGCTTGTTTCCCAGGCCCAAAATCGACGTTCAGTGGCTAGAACCTGCCCCATTACCAGCAGGATCTCCAACGCACAGGGGCCCGCAGTTTGAGAGAATTCTGTGTCCATGTCCTCATCACTCTTGTCACTGCGCTGCCGTAGCCGCTGCCTCCTCGCCTGGCTTTGCAGGTCCTGGTTCAGCATAGACTGCACGAGAATGCGCCAGGTGTTTACAACGTCCACGATTGCAGTCTTGATCTGAGCAGGGTCCATGCGTCTGAACTGTTCACCCAGGGAAAAAGGTTCGAAACGGTTGTTTGCTGCTTTCACGGATGGAGGGGTGAAGCTATACCCAGAACCACCCGCAACAATGTTTTTTGCCCCATCAGGCACTGGCATCTCAACCCAGAATTCCAAGGGGCGAGGGAGACTGCGGGAACTATGGGATAGCTACCCACAGTGCAATGCTCCGGAAATCAACGCTAGCCTCAGTACATGGATGCACACCACCGAATTATTGCGCTTTGTGTGGCTGTGTGCACTTGACTTGATACAATCTGTTTTACCAAACCGGTTTATGTAAAATCGGAATAATCCTGTAGTTTAGACATACCCTAAACGAGACTTTCCTAACACGTCATTTGGTCTGGAGAAGTCTGGGATTTTCCTGCAACTTTCTTGCCTTTTTTCTAAATATCCGTCTCCTTTATCCGTTGCAATGAGTAGTGCCTTTGCTCACTCAGAAAGATGTTGACCATTTCACCAGATGGGGCAAAACCTGTTTGATGGTGCTGAAGAGAACAGACCCCAATAACTGGTATTGATGGGACACTCTGTAAGTGATTAACTCCAGCAGTCAGGATTCTGCGAAGTAAACCAGTAATGTTACTGACTGGGTAAAGTCGTTGCCTACCTGAGGACGAGGAATAATCGGCCTGCAATGTGCTGGGCATGTAGTTTTTTTAATTCATTTTGGCGGGGGCAGAGGGTTGTTTTTCATCACTAGTTGATGATTTGTTTCCAATAATTTGTTTTCTTGGAATAAATAATGTACTGGCCTTAATCTAATCCTGACAATATTTTAAATTCGGTCAGACATGATAGTGTTTATGAAGTGGAGAAGACATTTTCTCACGATTCTATTTTGTGATGGAAGTATTCAGGATCTTTGGCAAATCATCTCTTGTCAGCATTCATACACTCTGTGGAAGGGGCTTTGGTTGCAAATTGTAATGATAGCATGAATTTTAATTCAATGGCTTTCAGCAAAAAAGATACTAAATGCTTTTTCATTTGGTACATTATTCAAATACAAAATGTTTTTTTTATCACATTACTATAGGTTCTAGTTATTTAGCATATATAGCATAACGGTTGAAATGTTGCAAATGATTAAATAGTGTGTATCTGAACACCCTTCACATGAATGTTCTTGGTTGTTACTCCAGTATGCAACAATATTAAAATTCTCATATTCCCTAGAGAAACTGAAGCTCTATTAAACCAGCCTGATTCTGAGATTATTTCTGCAAAGCAAACATAAGACTTTGCATGTTTAATGATGCACTGTTAGAGTAAAAGTAGATTTAAAATACAAATATAAATTATTTTTATACTAAGACTTTTAAAACTGTGATTAGCTAATAAAGAGGTGGTTTATTGACATGTAAGATTAGTATGTCTGATTTTTAAGAAAATGTATTATTAAAATGAACTTTCCATTTTTTACATGATATGGCTTAGCGTGACTTCTGTATGAGCATATTTTGATAGGCGGAATACTTTTATATATTAATACAGTTTCATATCTGAAAAACTTACTATTTTAATATATAGCTTGTAAGATGTTCAGGATGCATCTGCATAGGGTGTTTAGAAAATGTTAATATAATTTTTTTCAACAATGCAAATTTATACTATGTAAGTGACATGGACAAAAATATTTCAAACATTTAAAACAATGTAAACTAACTGCAATTTTTTGAGACTGATTTTTTGACATCATATTTGGTGGCCTACAAACTTGAAAATATAATTAATCTTTTATGAGAACTGCTGAGAAGAGACGTACTTACACAGCTAATTCCTGTTTGTGAAGCATTCCAAATTTGGAAAATACAGGCGGGGAAAATGGAAAATAAAAACATCTAGGCCAACTTTTAGGGTTTGGCTTGTTAAACCACCTGTCTAAGAAATCCATGCATTATCTCATCTCAGTGTAATGCAATAATAAGATAGATGTAGACTGTGATGCCTATTCTCTGCGTGTTTGACAAGGGTAGTGTTTTGTATTTTTCTTCTTATATACTGCATAATGTGACTCTTCTAAAGATTATCAGTTTCTCTTCCACGAGTTTATTTGCTTCCTGAAATGAAAAACAGAAGATGGGGTTATTTTTTTTGGGGGGGGGAGAGGACGAGGGGGCATAGAGAATGTATGCAGAATGACAGAGGATAACAGGGGGTTTGATTTATATTGAGAATGGCTATCCTCTTCATTGTAATTCACTGTGACATTTGTTTCATTTGACTTGGCAGAGTTCTTCCTCTATTATTAATAATTCAAAAGGTCTAGACTGTACTGAGTGGATGGGGCAGGTGTGCAGCAGCTAGAAACATTGGACAAGTTCGACATTAATTAGCTAACCAATTTTAGCCTTTCCTTTCACAGTTCAGAGAAATCCCTTTCCTACTTGTGAGGTGATTCTGCATCTTGAACTTGATTTCTAAATAAGAAAATGAAAAGAGGTTATGTAAAAATCAAAACAGTATTTTAGATGAAAATTTGCTTTTAATTGAAAGAACCATGAGCATTCTCATAGAAAAAGGAACAAATATTCTAGGCATCTTAAAACTGTGTGCTTCATAACCTTTGCATTGTTAAGGACTTATTCTCTTCAGCTGGTATATTCATTAAAATGCTGAAACATGTGGAATGCTAATAGAAGTAAGTGTGAACTCCAAGAACATCTGGTCTTGTATTACTGTAACCTTTAAGCACAGAAATGTTCTCAGATCTTCGCTATTGTGTTTGTTGCCAACTGAATGTATAGCTTTTGTACTTAAGTGCAGTTATTGTTATTCTCACTGTTTCTCTTCCTTTGCCTCTTAACAAGAAGTTCTTCCTTTGTTCCCTCCCTCTAGCTGAGCACTAGTGCAAAAGTGCAGCCTCAAGTTGCATTACCTGACAACGATATCTTGTATTTCCAGTTATTGTCTGTCAGATGTGCAGCTGCTTTCACAGTCATATATAGAACTACCTTAATTTACAGTTAGACAGAAGGATGCACTATAGTGCACCTTATGTGATGCTTTCTTTTCTCTTGGGGAGTGTGGGGGAAAGGCTCCAGCCAATCTGGGAACTGGTTGCTTCTCCTCTGTTTAAATAGGCAGCTGTACCAATCAGCTGACAGAAGACTATAGTGCCACTCCCCGCAGGGCTGGTCTACGCTGGGGGAGGAGGGGGAAGGAGAATTGATTTAAGATACGCAACTTTGGCTACGCTGTTCGTGTAGCTGAAGTCGAAGTATCTTAGTTCGACTTACCTGGCTGTCCTCACAGCAGCGAGTCGACTGCCACGGCTCCCCCATCAATGCTGCTTACTCCTCCTGCCAAGGTGGAGTATGGGCGTTGATTCGTGGATTGATTTATCACGTCTAGATGAGAGGTGATAAATCGATCCTCAATAGATGGATTACTACCAGCCGATCTGGTGAGTAGTATAGACGTACCCAAAGGGACAGAATAGTACCCAGAAAATCCTCCCAGGCTGGTACCCTGGAGCACCAACTCCCCCTGCACCTTCCAATTCAAGGCATCCCATCAGATGGTTTCCCAAGCTGAGACTGAGGTCATCACAGTTCTTGATACTTCAGTTCCCCCTCCCTTTATGGCAAACTGGATGGTCTTAGCCAAGGATAGTTCCATGCTAGACCAACTCTGTGAAAAAATCCTTCATTCTATTAGAGGCTACTTGTTTTTCTTCTCAGGCTGTGGGGTTAGAAAATGACTTGGTCTTTAAAAAAAGAAATGGTATGACTTGCTACTTAGAGGGTTCAGTATTTACCTCAGTGCTTGTTAGTCTCCTTTGGATTCAAGATGTGTGCAACAACCTGGAAGCTGAGTGCCATAATTAAAAAAGAAGATAGAGCTCATTGTCTTTGGTGGGTCTCATATACACTGACTGGCAGAGACTTGATTAGGATACTGGCTCAAGTGACGATGGCAGACAACAATCTGACTCATCAGTTCCCTCAAGTGTCAGCTATCCTCAGGGTACGTCTACACTACGGGATTAGTCCGATTTTACATAAACTGGTTTTATAAAACAGATTGTATAAAGTCGAGTGCACGCGGCCACACTAAGCACATTAATTCGGCGGTGTGCATCCATGGTCCGAGGCTAGCGTCGATTTCCGGAGCGTTGCACTGTGGGTAGCTATTCCGTAGCTATCCCATAGTTCCCGCAGTCTCCCCCGCCCCTTAGAATTCTGGGTTGAGAGCCCAGTGGCTGATGGGGCAAAAATCACTGTTGCAGGTGGTTCTCAGTAAATGTCGTCACTCATTCCTGCCTTCAGGAAAGCAATGGCAGACAATCATTTTGCGCCCTTTTTCCCTGCATTGCCCTGGCAGACGCCATAGCACAGCAACCACGGAGCCCGTTCAGCTTTTTTCTTTTACAATCACCATATGTGTACTGGATGCCGCGGACAGAGGCGATACTCCAGCGCTGCACAGCAGCATTCATTTGCTTTTGCATGGTAGCAGAGACGATTATCAGTCATTCTGTACCATTTGCTGCCGGTGTAAATTGGCAATGAGATGATGGTTATCTGTCGTTCTGTACCGTCTGGTGCTATCATAGGTGCCCCTGGCTGAGGTTGGCCGGGGGCGCAAAGGCAAAAATGGGAATGACTCCCTGAGTCAATCCCTCCTTTATGGTTTCTAAAAATAGAGTCAGTCCTGCCTAGAATATGGGGCAAGTGTGCTAGAGAACCAGTGTATCAGAGAGCATAGCTGCTCTGTGCCAGATCCCGCAGAAAGGACGAGCTGCATGCCATTCATGGGGTGTGCCCCTGCAACAACCCCACCCGTTGCTTCCCTCCTCCCCCAACCTTCCTGGGCTACCATGGCTACAGTGTCCCCCCCCCATTTGTGTCATGAAGTTATAAAGAATGCAGGAATAAGAAACAGTGAGTTGTTAGTGAGATAAAATGAGGGGGAGGCAGCCTCCCGCCACTATGACAGTCCAGGCAGGACATTAAGCGGTGCGGGGGAGAGGAGCCCAGCATCCCACTGCTATGACAGTCCAGGCAGGACAGAATCTTTTCTTTACACATGAAAGGGAGGGGGCTGATGGAGCTCAGCCCTCAGTTGCTATGATGAGGACAGTTACCAGCCATTCTGTACCATCTACTGGGAATAACTGAGAATCATTCCTATTTTCACCCAGGCGCACCCGGCCAGCCTCACCTGAAGCCAGCCAGGAGCACTCACGGGTTGCTAACAAGGACGGCTACCAGTCCTACTGCACCGTCTGCCACCGGGCAGGGGAGAGGAGCGAATACTGCTCTTCACTGCTGCAGCATCGCGTCTACCAGCAGCATTCAGTAGACATAGGGTGACATTGAAAGAAGTCAAGAAATGATTTCTTTCCCTTTTCTTTCACATGGAGGGGGGAGGGAGTAAATTGTCGAGCTATTCCCTGAAACACGCCGGACAATGTGTTTGAACCTACAGGCATTGGGAGCTCAGCCAGGAATGGAAATACTTTTCAGAGACTGCTGTGGACTGTGGGATAGCTGGACTCCTCAGTACCCCCTCCCTCCCTCCCTCCTTGAGCATCCATTCGAGTCTCTGGCTTCCCGTTATGCTTGTCACGCACCACTGTGTAGCCTGTAGATTTTTTTTTCAAATGCTTTGGCATTTCATCTTCTGTAACGGAGCTTTGATAGAACAGATTTGTTTCCCCATGCAGCGATCAGATCCAGTATCTCCCGTATGGTCCATGCTGGAGCTCTTTTTGGATTTGGGACTGCATTGCCACCCGTGCTGATCAGAGCTCCACGCTGGGCAAACAGGAAATGAAAATCAAAATTTCGCGGGGCTCTTCCTGTTTACCTGGCCACTGCATCCGGGTTGAGATTGCTGTCCAGAGCGGTCACAGTGGTGTACTGTGGGATACCGCCCGGAGGCCAATACCGTCGATTTGCAGCTACACTAACCCTAATCCGATATGGTAATACCGATTTTAGCGCTACTCCTTTTGTCGGGGAGGAGTACAGAAACCGATTTAAAGAGCCCTTTATATCGATATAAAGGGCCTCGTAGTGTGGACGGGTATAGCGTTAAATCAGTTTAACACTGCTAAAATTGGTTTAAACCCGTAGTGTAGACCAAGCCTTAAGCTATTGGGAGTTAAGAGAAATCTTTCCCTGAGGGCAAGTTATCCCATAAATGCCTATGGCCAAATTTCTTCCTCAGAAGGAGTGGTTCTGGCCACTGTCAGAGACAGAATACTGGACAAGATCACTGACCCACCCAGTATGGCAGTTGCTAAGTTACTATCGATGGACACCTGATAAGGACATTAAATATTCAGATCAATTGGCTCAGCGGAGAACTAATGTATCAGGCAAATAGGCGCAATCCCAATGAGTTTGCCTAAGAATTTCTAGCTGCTAGATGATTCTAGAAATCGATCCAATCGCTAAGTGAACAAACCAGAAAGGTACCAAATTCCCAAGTAGTTTCAAGGAGCTGAGAGCTGTCACCACAGGGAACACGGGTAAAGACCCAGTCCTGCTCCTTCTAGGAAATCACCACTGGGAAGCGGGGTCTTCAGGTTGGAGTTGGGGTCAGAGTGGAAGATGGGGATAGAAATGAGGAGCAGAGGCTGGGCTAGGGGAGGCAGGAGTGGAGTGTGGGAACTACCAGGCGTTGAGTGGGTGCAGGGGCAAATGGCAGACAGGGATGTAAGAGGTAATAGTGGGTAGGGGAGGGGATGCAGCTGATCAAAATGAACTAACAAACTGTTCATGTGGACTCTGCTGCCACACTTTAACAGTTCTTTGCTTTGTTTTGATCTAGTCCTCTTTGGAACAGGACTAAATAAAAGCAAACTAACAAACTATTCATGTAGACCCTGCTGCTGCCCATTAACTGGTTGTTAGTTTGCTTTGTTCTAGTCCTGGTTCAGAGGACTAGATCAAAGCAAACTAATTACTGGTTAATGTGTGGCAGCAGGGTCCGTATAAATGGCAGAATTCACTGTTCTGTGACAGTGGTGACCTTTCACAGTGGAGTTGAAGTAAATGGCAAAATTAATGGATTCCATGACAGTGGTGACCACTGTGACAGAATCATAAAATCACCTAGATGACTTCAGGCTTGGGCCCTATAGTGCTAGGTGCTGTGTGAACACAAAATGCAAAGGTGGACCCTGCCCCAAAGAGTTAATCTAAGTAAAGACAAGAGTGAGCAGGTGGATATAGACAGATGGAGCACAAGGGAACACTGCAACAGTATTGGTCAGCATGATAGGCAGTGATCTCAGCGCATCAGCTTACTTGCCATTGTCAAGTGTTTTGTAGGCACTGTGGCAAAGTAGAGTTTTAAAGAGGACACTGAGGTTGTTTTGCGGTTGTTTTCAGAGAGCTCCTCCCACGTGTGAAAGAGCAGAATAGAAGAAAGCAAGTGGGCGATTGACTGAAAATGTTAAAAGTGAGCAGTGAAGGCTGGCATCATAGAAAGTGAAGACAAGTAGTTTGCATTTGATGCAATGGAGAAAGAGGAGCCAGAGGCTGGATGCAGAAGGAAAGGAGATGTGGTCAAGGCTATGAGCTAGGAAAATGATCTCTGCACTTAGCAGCAGTGTTTTGAATGGCTATAAAGAACAAGGTTGCATTTGCTAAGGCCAAAGAAGAGGATGTTGGAGTAGTTGAGATACAAGACGATGAAAGCCCGGATGAGAGTTTTAGCTGCGTGGCTGAGGAAGAAAGGCTGTATGTTAGAGATGTTATGCAGGAACAATCATCAAGATTTAGACATAGCCTGGATGAGAGTATCTAAAGAGAGGGTCAAGTCAAAGGTGGCACCTGGGTTCCAGACCTGAGTGATAGGGAGGATAGTGGTGTTTTCACAGTGATTGAGGGGCTTTCGGGGGGTGGAGATGAAAGCTCTGTTTCTGTTCAAATACAATGTCCTGCTCTGCTACAAGCTTCCTGTGTAACTGTGGGCAAGTCATTTTGGCACAGATTTGTGTAAGTGTTTAATCATTGCTCTGCTCAGCACGGCAAGGCCTTCCATGACTTAGGAGCCTGTCTCCACGTTAGGTCGAATTTATAATGTGCATGTCTACACTACTGAACCCTGTCCACCTACCTAAAGGGCTTGTGAAATTGATACCTGTGTTCCACCTCGGCAAGAGTAGCAGCACTAGGGTCTGCCTTCCCAAGTCGAATTAGGGGTAGTGCAGACACAATGCTGTGTAATTCGATGGGTTTGGCCTCAGGGAGGTGTCCCAGAGAGCTCCAATGTGACCACTCGGGACAGCACTTTCAGTTCCACTGCAGTTCAGCCAGGTACACAGGAAAAGCCCTGGGAACTTCTGAATTACATTTCCTGTTTGATCAGTGTGGACCACAGCTGACCATGCCTGCCCAGGGCCGCAAACATGCTCCAGTGTGAAGCATACAGGAGACACTGGATCTGATTGCTGTGCGGGGAGAAGAGTCTGTGCAGGCAGAGCTCTGAACCAGAAGAAGAAATGCTGACATCTGTGCCAAAATCACGCAGGGCGCGGGGGAAAAAGGCTACACGAGGCACACACAGCAGTGCCGTATGAAAATAAAGGAGCTCCGGCAAGTGTACCAGAAGACAAGGGAGGCGAACAGTCGCTCTGGTTCTGAGCCGCAGACATGCTTCTTCTGTGAGCAGCTGCATGCGATTCTATGCAGGGACCCAACCAGTACCCCAGCGCTCTCTGTGGATACCTCCCAGGGGCCCCAGGTGGCCACGGGCAACAATGAGGAGGACATTGTCGATGCGAAAGAGGAGGAGAAGGAGGAGAATGCACAGCTGGCAAGCTTAGGATCCATTCTTCCCAACAGCGAGGACGTTTTCCTAACTCTGGAGCCTGTCCCCTTCCAGGACCTATTGTTGTGGGACTGTGATGGTGGGGAAGGCACTTCTGGTGAGTGCACACTTATAATCACACTACAGAGGTTAAATGCAATTGTGGTTAATGTTTAATTTGAGGTGAACAATTGGGATACCGTGGCGCCAAGTCCAGCTTCGCAAAGGGTACTTCCCGGAGAAGCCTGTGCCAACGGTTTCCCCACCAAAAAATGTCCCTGGGTGTGCCCTGACATCTCCTACCCTTTCTTGTGTGCTTACCATGCCTGCTTGCAAACTGAAATCTGCTGCCCAGCACTCTGCCATGGGTTGTACCTTACTGGTAGGCACTTCTTTTAAAAGACAGTATGTGGCCTCATACTCACAGCAGTAAATATGCATACAATATGATGGGGGTTAATTTAGCTACAACGAGTCAGGAAAAAGATCTTGGCGTCATCGTGGATAGTTCTCTGAAGATGTCCATGCAGTGCGCAGAGGTGGTCAAAAAAGCAAACAGGATGTTAGGAATCATTAAAAAGGGGATAGAGAATAAGACTGAGAATATATTATTGCCCTTATATAAATCCATAGTACGCCAACATCTTGAATACTGTGTACAGATGTGGTCTTCTCACCTCAAAAAAGATATTCTAGCACTAGAAAAGGTTCAGAAAAGAGCAATTAAAATGATTAGGGGTTTGGAGAGGGTCCCATACGAGGAAAGATTAAAGAGGCTAGGCCTCTTCAGCTTGGAAAAGAGGAGACTAAGGGGGGATATGATAGAGGTCTATAAAATCATGAGTGATGTAGAGAAAGTGGATAAGGAAAAGTTATTTACTTATTCCCATAATACAAGAACTAGGGGTCACCAAATGAAATTAATAGGTAGCAGGTTTAAAACAAATAAAAGGAAGTTCTTCTTCACACAGCGCACAGTCAACTTGTGGAACTCCTTATCTGAGGAGGTTGTGAAGGCTAGGACTATAAAAGTGTTTAAAAGGGAATTGGATAAATTCCTGATGGCTAAGTCCATAAATGGCTATTAGCCAGGAAGAGTAAAGAATGGTGTCCCTGGCCTCTGTTCATCAGAGGATGGAGATGGATGGGAGGAGAGAGATCACTTCATCATTGCCTGTTAGGTTCACTCCCTCTGGGGCACCTGGTATTGGCCACTGTCGGTAGACAGATACTGGGCTAGATGGACCTTTGGTCTGACCCGGTACGGCCGTTCTTATGTTCTTATTCCCTGAAGTGTTTCATTCATTGCAAGAGTTAGCCTTGTGTTTTCAACAATGTATGTTTTTCCTTGAAGCTGCAACATTGTCTGTGGGTGCTTCCTCCACACCAGCGCAAAGGCTGTCCCAGATTAGAAGGTGAAAAAAGCGGACAAGGGAAGACGTTCTGTAATTTGATGCATTCCTCCAAGACTGACAGGGCCCAGCTGAATGTATGGAGGCTTACACTGTCAGAGAGAATGCGCACTGATAAAGAAGGCAGAAAAGCATGCAGGGATCAAGAGCGTAACGCGCAAGAGGAGATGTAGTGGCTTATGAGGGAGCAAAGAGACATGTCGAGGTGTCTGGCTGAGGTGCAGGAAAGGCAGCTAGACCTTAGAGTCCTGCTGCAACCAGTGATGAACCAGCTGCCCTCCTCACCAAGTTCCATATGCTCCTCTCCCAGACATCCTGGAATGTATGTGTTTTGGGGGGGGGGGACCCTTATCCCTTGAACTCAACTCCAGGGGATGGTTCATGGAGCAGAAGGCTCTCATTCCTATAATTGCTAGACAGTACAACTGTAGTAAGCTACATGTCCTTGCCCCTCCCCCACCATGTTATCAGACCCTTAGACCCGGGTTATCTTTGCTATTCATTGCCGGCTCTGTTCAGTGTTTGTTAGCATAATAAAAATGCATGAATTGAAGACAAGAGGCTCTTTATTCATGGTGCACGTTGTGGTTGGTGAGGGTTTGGTTTACAGGTCAGTACATGCAAAAAAGGGGGCAGCTTGGTAAGGAACAACACACACAACTGTCACATCTGTGTTGGATCATTTATGAAACTGGTTTTCAAAGCCTCTCAGAGACGCCTCAATCTGTTGTTCTTATTGCCCGGGTGTCTGGCTGCTCAAAAGAGGCTGCAAGGCATTCTGCCTCAACCCCCCACCCCGCCAGAAACTTTCCCCCTTTACTTTCACAGATATTGTGCAGCACACAGCAAGCAACAACAATGGGAATATTGCAATCGCTGAGGTCTAACCTAGTGAGTAAGCTGCGCCAGCGCCCCTTTAAACATTCAAAGGCACATTCTACCACCATTTTGCACTTGCTCAGCGTATGGTTGAGCTGCTCCTACTGCTGTCCAGGCTGCCTGTGTACGGCTTCATGAGCCACAGGAGCAAGGGGTAGTCTGGGTCTCCAAGGAAACTATTGGAATTTCAACATCACTAGTGTTAATTTTCCCATCTGGAAAGAGAGTTCCTCCTTGCAGCTTTCTGAAGAGACCAGAATTCCTAAAGATGTGCACGTCATGTACCTTTCCCGACCATCCCACATTGATGTCGGTGAAATGGCCCTTGTGATCCACCAGTGCTTGCAGCACTATTGAGAAGTACCACTTGCAGTTTACATTCTCTTTGGCAAGGTGGTCTGGTACCAAGATAGGGTTGTGTGTTCTGTCTATCGCCCCACTACTGTTAGGGAACCCCATCATGGCAAAGCCATCCACTATGTCCTGCACATTTCCCAGAGTCACGACCCTTCTTAGAAGAAGTGAATTGATTGCCCTGGCTACTTGGATCACAGCAGCCCCCATGGTGGATTTACCCACTCCAAACTGATTCCCGACTGACCGGTAGCAATCTGGCGTTGCAAACTTCCACAGGGCTATCGCCATTCACTTCTCAGCTGTCAGAGCAGGTCTCATTTTGGTATTTATGCACGTCAGGGCTGGGGAGAGCAATTTGCAATGTTCCATGAAAGTGGCCTTACGCATTCGAAAGTTATGCAGCCACTGCTCCTCATCCCATACTTGCATAACTATGTGGTCTCACCAGTCTGTGCTTTTTCTTGGGCCCAGAAGCGGCGTTCCACTGTGTCAACAAGCCTGGCTGCCACTGCCAGCGTATGCGAATTGCTCCGTTCCATGGCTTCCAGCAGGGCTATTTGCGAGGCATCACATTCTTCCACGTGGCAGCTCCTGGCTGGGCTCTGCAAATATCGCAGGAGGTTGTGCGAGGTGTTTGTGACACTCACAACAACAGTGTACAGCTGAGCAGAGTCCATGCTTGCCGTGCTATGCCATCTGCATGAGTAACCCAGGCTTAGGTGCGTAAATGATTGTCGTTGCTTTCAGGGACAGAGGGAGGAGACAATATGTACCCAAAACAACTCCCGAAAATGTTTTTGTCCCATCAGGCATTTGGAGCCTAACGCAGAATTCCAATCGGCAGCAGTAACTGTGGGATAGCTGCCCACAGTGCATGGCTCCGTGAGTCGATGCTAGCCATGACAGTGAGGATGTGCTTCGCCGATGGAATGTGCGTAGTGGGGACATGCAACATTGACTTTGTAAAATTGGAGAATAAATGTCAACTTAAATGTGACCTAATTTCGTAGTGTAGACATGCCCTCTGACTCCTAAGTTACCTATGTCTCGCATTATTGAGTGGAGCAGTGCCTAAATACCTTTACAAATCTGGGCTTTAGTTTCTCTTTGCCTCAATTCCACTCTGTGCAGTTGGGATAATAGTATTTCCCTAATTTACAGAGGTGCTGTTAGGATAAATATATTAAATATTGTGAGATGCTCAGGTATATGGTAATGGTAGCTATATAATTACCTAAGGGCACAGGTGGTGATTTTATTTTTGCTGGTGGGTGCTCCTCTCCCCTCTCTCCCTCTCCATGTTAGTGGTGGGCTGGGCCTCAGGAGGGAAGAGGCAGGGTGGGGCCTGAGGAAGAGGCTGAGGGGAGGCGTGGCCTCGGAGTGGAGCGCGGGTGGAGCAGAGGGTGGGACCATGGCCCAGGCGCTGGGACCAGCAAAAGATTAATCTGGCCCTATGGGTGCTGAGCACCCCCAATTTTTTTTTTTTTTTTTTTACAGTGTGTGCTTGAGCTGCAGCGCACCCACTGAGTCGGCATCTATGCCTAAGAGTACATCTACACTGCAAGAAAACAAAACAAAAACAAAAAAACCCACAGCAGCACGTCTCAGAGCCCTGGTCAACTGACTTGGGCAGCTCACGCTACAGGGCTAAAGATAGCAGTGTAGACATTCCTGCTGGAGCTGGAGACCAGGCTCTCAGACCCACCACCTGGCCAGGTTTCAGATCCTGGGCTGCTGCCCCAGGAGGAAAGTGTATACTGCTATGTTTAGCCCCATAGCACGAGCCAGGGGGTCACTGCTACCTGGATTCAGATTACTGAATGAGTTAGAAGTGGAAAGAAAGATTTCCCTTACAAATAAATAGGGTTTCTGCAATGAAGCATTTAGTACTCTGGAACCCTCCAAGGCCTTTATATGTTTATGCTCATGAATAACTAGTTGTCGCGCCTGTGACTTACAAACCAATTGCAATTTTATATAAATTTTTAAAACAAATGAAATTTTACAATCTTAGTCTAGTGAGAGACTTGCAGTGTTTATTTGGTTTACTTCTTTAGTAACCTGCAAGCAAGTTTCACTTATAAGAATTTGGTCGGTGTATGTTCCAGATAGATGCACACAAACACAAGTTTCTCTTTAATGGAGACAAGTGAATAGGCTGGACTGAATGAGTGTTTGCAAGTTAGAAGGTAGTTCTAGGAAGCCACAGCTACACAATGGGAAAGATGAATAAGACATATTCATTATATAAATGTGTGTGATATGATAGTGTGTAGCGTACCAAATCTACAGAATGAACAATAGCAATGTTTTTCAGTTGTTCTGGGGTGAACAACTCTTAAACTATTATTGAATGTGAAAATAATCACTTTGAGCCAGATGCTTACTTGTTCTTATCTATTTTGAAGAACTAATTATTCCTGTTGTCAGTTCTATCAAAGCTTACAAAATTGCTTCCATCTCTAAATTACTATAATTAAAGCTATAACTTCCATATCTAGTTAACGTTGCCATACAGCTGGTGCTTTCATTAACGTGCAGATTTCAGATTTGAATATTTTGCTCCATTGTGAACAAAAATTCTTAAATATTTGTTTTCATCTTCAAAATGTCTGTTTCTCATAAAAAGAACTTTTTGTGAAATATGTCAACAAAAGACAGTTAAAGATCTTGTCTGAAAGTTGCTTTTAAAGGCAGAGGAAAATCCAGTTAATAATTAACCTTGGTTTAATGCTGTTTATTGTTAGGGTTAGGCAAGACAAGTAATCAAAGATAATCTTCTGCAGCTGTATTAGTTCTAAAATATGGATTCCATTTAGTAGGCATGACTCTACTGTACATCAAATATTGAGCCAACTTGTTGGATTTCTGGAATGAAATCTGCTCCTAAAAGTGATAGAACCTGAACAGTGCAACAGTTTAGTCAAGCTTTTAAAAAAACTGGGTTGTTGTAAAGAAATCACTAGTTAGAACACAGACTTATCTTATAACCCTTAATTCTTCTATAAAAGAACTAAGGATTAAAATAGAAATATGCATGATTTTTTAACAATTTTACTGAAGTTAGAATTTATAACAAAGCCTATCCAAAGTTTCATATAGTTGGTGTAAACTTTTATCTACTATAGATACATTTTTTCTGTTCAGTCTTGCATTGGCAAGGAGATAGACTGGAATAACCTGGCAGTTTCTCTTTCATCTCTAATATCTGTGATTCTAAGGTACTATTTAACAACAATGAATACATTTATTTATTCTCTCATTGGCTTTTCTGTGGTACTCATTCCCATAGAGTAAACTCCTCACTGTCATTAAGAAATGTTCCTCACGGTACCCCTGTGAGCAAGAGAAGGAGCATGAGTGAATTTTGGTGTTAAAATTATTTGATGATTGATTTTATTGTAGATTTTATTGAAACTGAAATATTCATTGTTTTCATTCTCAGCCAGAAAGTGAATACAAAACTAGGTGTATTAGTTAGTCTTTTATAGAGGCTTAGAATAAAATGACTCAAGATTTGTTAGTATGTTACTAGTTCAAAACCACTAAGATTGCATATAGCAATCAGGTACTTTAACAAACGTTCTCATAAATTATCTTGGAAGAAGAGTGTCTAACTACAGAGCACATGTTGGAGAATCCAAAACTAGTGTCCAGTTACCCAGTCCAAGTCCAATGTCCTGTAGTGTTCAATTTCAAGAATGCACTTAGAGTATTTTTTAGCACATGTAACAAATGTTATTTTTACTGCAGGGAGAGCAGTTAACTCTAGAAATAATTTAAATGATATTTTCACGGTGTCAGTAAAGGTATTGTTAGAAATCTCTCAACATAAACAACTACCAGTTTATTGTGTCTGGTAAAAATAATTGGGATTTAAATTTTTTTTTCTAGATCCAGAATAATTTTTGGCAGTACATAGTTTTTGTCAAGAATACAGAGTGTGCAGTCCAAGTAGTGTGGTGTGCAAAGAGCCGATATAGTTGACAGCAGTAGTAGTCTGAATTTGACATGATTCCAAATATGTTTAGCATGTTAGTTATCTATTGCACAAATCTGTGGAAACAGAGAAATCTTATAGTAGTAAATTACATCTTGTTTAAATTAAAGCAAAACAGGGGTAAATTTTCAGCCATAAGGGGTATCTAGGTAACATCTGTTGTTATCAAAGTCCACATCTTGGGTTGAATTGTGAAAGCAGGACAGGGTGAGGTCAAAGGCAGGAGATAGTTTGGCTAGTCTTTTCATGAGTTTGATTAAAATAATTAAGTAAAAGTAATTATCGGCTTATAGACAATTATAAAACTCAGTGTATGTGAGCACTGGGTGAGAGTTTTCTTTTTTCCTTGTTAAAATACTAAGAGGCAAGTAGAACTAATCTGAGTGCTATAACCATCTGAGTGCTATAACCATCTGACTTCTAATTTTGTAAACTTTGTCCTTCCTTTTCCCTCCCATTTTTGTTGCTATCTTCTGTCATGCCATATCTTATGTTGTAAGCTCTTTTGGGCAGGGAAATGTCTAGCACAGTTTGGAGAGTTTATAAATAGTAAAGAGTTTAAGGCCAGAAGGGACCAATTAGATCATCTAGTCTGACCTCCTGTATATCACAGGCCCTTAAACTTCACAGTTACCTCTATACTGAACCCAATAACTTGTTTGATTAAAGCCTATTCTCTGGAAAGACGTCCAGTCTTGATTTGATGGCGTCCAGAGATGAAGCGTCCACCATGTCCCTTGGCACTTTTTCCCCAATGATTAATCACTCATTGTTCAAAATGTGGGACCAATTTGAATTTGTCTGGCTTCAGCTTCCAGCCATTGGTTCTTGTTATGCCTTTCCCTGCTAAAGAACCATTTTTTCGCCCTGTATTTTCTCCCAGGAAGGTACATAAACACTGTAATCAAGACGCCTCTCAAACTTACTTTTGATAAGCTAAACAGTTAGAGCTTTTGAAGTCAGTCCTTTCACTGTAAGGCATTTTCTCTAGCCCTCAAATAATTTTTGAGGCTTTTTTTCTGCATCCTCTCCAATTTTTCAACAACCCTCTTAAAATGTAGACACTAGAACTGTAGGCAGTATTCTACTATTGGTCTTATCAGTGCCATGTGTAGAGGTGAATCATCTCGCTACTCCTGTTCACTGCTTCCCTGCTCATATAACCAAGAGTTGCATTAACCCATTTTTGCCTCAGCATAGCCCTGGGAGCTCATGTTGAGTTGCTTGTCTGCTGTGACCCTTAAACTCTGTTCAGAGTCCTTGTGTTCCAGGACACAGTCCCTTGTTCTGTAGGTATAACCTTCATTCCTTGTTCCTAGATGTATAACCTTGCACTTGGGGCTGTGTTAAAACATGTTTTGTTTGATGGGCCCAGCTTCCTGAGTGATCCAGATCTCTCTTTGACTGCCTTTCCCTCCTCATTATTTACCACTTGCCAAAGATTTGCATCATCTCAAATTTTAGTTGTGATTTTATATTTAATTCCAGATCAGTGATGAAAATGTTGAATAGTGAAGGGCCTAGTATTGACCCGCCTAGAATCTGACTAGAAAGACCCCCATTTAACGTTTGCCTATTGAAAACTACTTAATTTTCATATACGGTACTTCATATTACAGTGCTTTGGTTGTGTTTACCGTGGCAAGGGTTTATTATATGAACAGTATAAATGGGATGCTTCTCTGGTATTCGTCTTTGAACTCAGGATTCTATTTTGTGTTCTGCAATAAGGGAACAGAGTAACTCAAGATGCACATTAAGAATCTATTTATAAACGATGAGATTTTAAGCTTCTCGGGCTCATGCTGTTAGATTTTGCATACTATATGCAAAGTAGCAATCAATTTTTGAATAGACTCTTGCTGAATAGTACTTAAATGTAAGTGAGGATTGTATTGAATCAGCTGTATAATTTTCACAGAAATTTTAAGTACACTAAAGAGCTAGAGTGGCAGCTAATGGTGCTTCAACTTTACTGTACTTTATTGGCAGTCCAGTTGTGATTTTTTTCTGTGTTTAGCATACTCTAATGTCTGTTTTGAACAACCACCAGAAAAGCTTACTATGTTCAAATAAAAATTAATAATCAGCTACACTAATGGTTCTGTGACTGTAAAATAATTTTCCATTAAATTGTGGTAATTGGGAGTTTGATAACTGCTGAAATGTAGTGTTAGACTAAAGGACCAATGAACATTTCAGTACCTAATATTTTGCAAACAGAGTTTGGAAACAATTATATCAATGAGAAGCTTTGTATCTCATCTTTTCAGTGGTATGCATTAACTGCTTATCTTGTTACAAGACACTATAAAATAATATCAATTTGATTACTGTTAATTTTTCTTTCCCACCATGTGTCATAGTATAATTCCCAAATCTGGACCTTAGCGTCCAAAATATGGGTACTAGCATGAATTCCCCTAAGCTTAATTACCAGCTTAGATCTGATAGGCTGCCACCAATCAGGATTCTGAGTACCTGATAAACTCTGGTCTCCCCAAACCTTCCCTGGGGACCCCAAGACCCAAATTCCTTGAGTCTCACAACAAGGGGAAATAAACCATTCCCTCCCCCCTCTTTACCTCCTCCCAGATCTTTCCTGCCCTGGGTACACTAGGAGATCACCGTGATTCAATTCCTTGAATCACCACATAGAGAGGAATGATACCTTCCCCCAGAGGCAATCCAGATTCAAGCTCCGTGAATCTAAAACAAAGGGATTCCACCCTTCCCCCCACCTCTTCTCCTTCCCTGTTAAGTACAGACTCAATTCCCTTGAGCCTCAACTAGGGGAAAAAAATCAGGCAGGTCTTAAAAGCAAAACTTTTAATAAAAAGAAAGAAAAAATAAAAAGGTCTAGCTCTGCAATTTAGATGGTAAAATATTACAGGGTTTTTCAGCTTATAGACAATAGAAAGAAAGCTTTCTCCAGCAGAATTACAATTTAAAGTACTTTCACCCAAATACACATTAAAACTCTACCAGCCAGATACACAGTTGCAAATACAGAAAAACAATTAAAAAGACTAAACTGTCTTTCTACTTTTGTACTTACAAAATTGGAACAGAAGATTAGAGAGCCTGTAGGTATGTGTGGTCACTCTCAGAGCCTAGAGAGAACAAAGCAAAACTCAAAAACTACAAACAAAGGCTTCCCTCCACCTAGATTTGAAAGTATCTTGTTTCCTGATTGGTCCTCTGGTCAGGTGTTTGGGTCCTTGTTTGTTAACCCTTTACAGGTAAAAGAGACGTTAACCCTTAACTATCTGTTTATGACACCATGCCACATAATTTCCAACATCATTTTAGTAAACTCTTATCTTGAGAGCCACCAGAGCACAGTAGAAATGCTTTATGATAACTGAAAGAAGCTTTGAATTCCTGTTGTCAAATTAATCTCTAGCAATTCATGAGATGCTACTGCTGAACTCATATCACAGTTTGAACAGGAACAAAAACAAAGATGGTAATTAGAATATGATTTTATAAACCGGAACTGCACAGCTTCTTTGGTCTAAAAACATTTCCCTGGTCTATTACAATTGCTTTTAGGACTAATTAAACTTTTCCAAGAACTAGACCTGGACCAGTGAGCAAAGGGAGAAAACACTGATCTCTGGAAACAGTCTAATTTTGAAACCTCTCAATAGCAAGTAAATAAATAAAGAAATAAAATGCACACAGGGTGCCAAATTCATTGGTGGAGTAATTCCATTGAAGTCAATGGAGTTGGACCTGTTCAGAGTTTGACCCTGAAACTTTGCTCAGTTCATGTTATTGTGGATGGGTATTGCAGCACCTGTAATGAAGACTCTTTGATTTGCAGGGTTTGTTTGGAACTCACCTTCGGATTTCCTTGCTTTGAAGGGTGAAATCCCACTTGCATCTTCATGTGCTCTTTGCAGTTTTGCTAACACTAAATTAATAAGAAAATAAACACATTGGTCAGTATTATATTCTCACGATATGACGAAATAGCAGTTGCAATAAATTTTAATATCTAACAATATAACATATAAAATAAATAATTTACAAATCGAAATGGAAGTACATACTGAAATGATGTAAATGTTTTACTGTTTGTGTTTTTGTGATATTAAGAATTGATAAAGCAGGAGAAGGGCATGTTTTTCAGAAAGGAGTGAGAAATTTTGTTGGTAAACTACATTCACTGATCCAAACAGCATGCAACACAGAATGCATTAATATCAGTTCTGCAGTGTATTATAAAATCCTGTTGTTGACCTAATAACTTTCAGCCCTGTGTACTTATTATTTATCTGCAGACCCAACTTCAGAATTAAGTACATGAGGAAATGTGAAGCCAGATGCTGATCCTAGTCAGCAATAGGATATCTTGCTGGTTCTTCCTAAAAATACTGTGGTCCTTTGTTTAAAATGGATCCTAATCATTATTTCATTTCATTTCAGTTGTCGGACGAGCAACAGGAAGAGCTTGATTGTAACATCCAGCACATCTCCAACACTCCCACGACCACACTCCCCACTCCATGGACATACAGGTAACCAGGGAACTGTTTTATACCTGGGAATCGTTAGTAAAATTATTTCATTGTTCATTACCATTGACCAAGTCCATTTATATTTATTATAAGGCAAATAAGCTATTCGGAACTGAATTCACTAAATTGTATGTGATTTGTTAATTCATTTTCTTAACTTCGCTGACAAAGGGGTATAGCATCTTTCACTTCTAACTAGATGTTTGTGCCTCACTCATCACCATGGTATCTGTGTCCTCCTCTGATGCTGTAAATGATTTAGCCATATTGAGTGGGTACTAATTTTTTTTAGATATAAACAAAATAACAAATAATTATTTTAATGAATAAAAGTTGATTTTATTCTGTGAAATGTAAAGAAGGCCTGGGCTCCCGTTCCCTTCATCCTGCCTTCTTCGTACATGGAATGACCTCTCATTCCAGGTGCTCCAGTCCTCCATCGTATTCTCCATCAAATCCCTCTGAAGAACTTACCCCTTAAACACTAGCCCGTATCACCCTAATCCGCTGTTCTCTCCAAAGAAATGTAAGACAACGAGGACTGCTAGCTAGCTGAATCTTCATTGTACGAGCAGCAACTTGGAATTTTGGGCTCTGTATAGGGTTATAAATCTGTCTGGCAGAGGATATCCAGGAAATGCCACGCAGTTAGACTATGGCTGTGTGGAGACTGTCAAAAAGCTAACTTTTTAAAGGTGGCCGCTGTTGCTGTTTAAACATGACCAAATTAAAAAAAGTGTTGCTAGTGAAATAATTTGAATAAAATGTAATGCTTGTTTGAACTTTCTTGTAATGTTCCCTCATAGTAACAATAGGAGATACTAGCTGCTACTGCTTGGCGTGCCAGAGATCACATTCCTTGAAGTAATAATGTTTCTTTGTGGTATAGATTTTAGAGTTTGTTTCCACTTCACTGTTGCCAAGCCCAAGGGAGATTTCTGGTTTGCTCTAAAACTTTTGGTAAAGTGTATTTCTTTTACTAACAGCATCTGTTTTCCTGGCCCTAGCTGTCTCATTTGTGTTTCTGGCAGTTACAGACTGCGACATCAGTATTGTTTTCGGTCTGTTATTTGTGGGTAGTTTTAATTACAGTTCTTATTGTAGCAATTGCAAGTTTTTTAATATTTCATAATGGGAGGGCAGAAGGGGAGTGAGGCTCTAGGTGCCCTGCCGTCTGTACTGAACATACCTTTACTGTGCATACCAGTCTTCCTTCCCACTGAAGAACTTTCTTGGTTGGCAGGTGAGCTTTCTCTTTGAATAATAGCAGGCCAGCCTTTGCAGCTGCTACAGAGCCCACATGCCTCCTTTTTGGTTCCTTCTGTGGAACTTTTCCAAGGACCTAGGAAACCCAAGAAAATAGCCCTCACCTTAGAATGGAGGAAAATATGAAGGCACCCTCCAAGTATTAGATATTCCCGATCAGACAGGTATCCAAGATGCTGCAATTCCAATCCCCAGCCACAGACAAAAGATGAAAAAGGATGTCCACTTTTCTGGAAAAAGTGACCCTGAGAGAGCCTTCTCAGTCTACTCTGAAGAGCTGGTTTGGACCCTGTCCTGGTGGGGAAACTCCAGAGTCTAAAATAACCTTGCCAAGAAGCATGAATAGACTTCAGTAACATTCCGCAAACAACATTCTTGGTCTCTGCTTCCTTACTATAATATTATGTTCTTCAAATGTTTGTCAACATGGATTTCCCTCTTGATGCATATGCGCTCATGTGTGTAAGATTGGATTCTTCTGAATAGCAGTGTTCGTGGGGGCCACACCTGTGTCCCAGCCACCCTCTTGCTTCCCATAGTTGAGGGCATAAGGGGTTGGATGGGTGCAACCCACATTCTCTTCTGCACAGTGGGGAGGGATAGCTCAGTGGTTTGAGCCATTGGCTTGCTAAACCCAGGGTTGTGAGTTCAATCCTTGAGGGGGCCGTTTAGGGGTCTGGAGCAAAAATCTGTCTGGGGATTGGTCCTGCTTTGAGCTGCTACAGAGCCCACATGCCTCCTTTTTGGTTTGAGCAGGGAGTTGGACTATATGACCTCCTGAGGTCCCTTCTGATGTTCTATGAGCTTCTATAGGTTCTTACATTGTGCTCATCGCTATAGTATTGGAACACCTTTCAGTAGTGCAATAGCACTATGGCTAACACCTTTACCACATTTCTATGAGAACATCTTTCCTGGTAGCCATCACATGAGCTAGAAGAATAAGGGAGATCTGGATCTTCAGGGTGGGCCCTCCATTAACAGTCTTTCGTAAGGATAGAGTCACTCTTAAACCCAAAGTTTCTGCCCAAGGTAGTCTCCAACTTATATCAATCAGTTAGTTCACCCCCGTTTTCTTCGTTATGCTGCATTTTGCCCCAGGTGAAATAACACTCTACATGTTGGATATCGGGAGAGCATTGTCCTTTTTATGTAGTTAGGACCAAGCCATTCAGGTAATGCCCAGACTCTGGTGTTTGAGGGTTGTTCGGGACAACCTGTCTTGTCCCAGAGGCTGTCCAGATGGGTCTCAGACTGTATTATAACTTGTTAAAACTGGGTTAAGAAAGATTCCCTCTGGACACATTAGGGCTCATTTCACTAGTATTCAAGCAACTTCTGCAACCAGTTTGGATAGCATCCCCATATCAGAGAGTTGTGGATCAGTAACATGGAGCTCAATGCACACATATACCACTCTTGATTCCCCAGTTCAAGGGTACAGATCAAATGTGAGTTTTGGTAAGGCAGTCCTGCACTCTTTTCAAGTAGGGCTTCCCTTGCCTATCTCCAGCTGAATGGGTGACTGCTTGTTAGTCACCAAGAGTGGAGTTGGTGAGGATGATTGCTCAAAGAAGAGAGAATGGTTACTTAACCTGCAGCAACCATGATTCTTCAAGATGTATTGTTTACACCAATTCTGTGTGACTCACCATACATCCTCTCTAGGCACAGCTCTTTCTTATGGGATTCTTACTGACAAAGGAACTGAGTGCAGATTGTGACTGCCTCACAGCACCTTTCACTCTCAGCTGCCAGAAGTTTAGAGGGTGGCTGGGGCACAGGCCTGGCCCCAGTGGATGCTGCCTTTGAAAATAATCCAATTTTATGCACATGAGATGCATGCACACCAAGAACTGAATCTGTGTGGACAGCACATCTTGAAGAACCACAGTTACTGTAAAATAAGTAACTAACTGTTCTTTTCATTATGTTCAGAGTTCCTTACGCTGGACATAATGAACTAACTACACTGTGACGTACAAAATTGAGGAAATGCTCAGGAGAAACTACAAATTGGTAGCAGCTCAGTTGGAAGTAGCCATCTGCTGCTCTGTTTCCAGGGCCTCTTATCTTGGATGACGGACATCCAGCTTAAAAAAAACCAAACAAACAAACCCTTCAGAGAGAGCCTAACCACTGCCCGTTGATTTTTGACAGAATTAGCACTATTATCTCAGGATTCCCTAAAAGCACAGTCATTGATGGACAGACTCTGTTGTGAATTATTTTAATGAAATTCTCCTGTAAAAAATTCAGGATCTTCATCTTGAATTTTAATAGAGCCCTAAAAATAGTCACCAAGGCATTTACTACTTGCTGCAGAATCTCAAAGAAAGCACCCTCAAATCCAACAGTTCTGGAAATGTCACAACTCAGAAACTTGCCACAGAGCAGTTCCACTTCCCTATGTACTCACTGTTTTTTGTATTACTCTCCATGCCCAGAATGTTTCTTCAAAAATAGTGGTGGTGATAGCAACAACTGTACAAAAGGAGTAGCTTAGAGAATATAGGATTTTTCACTGTTAAGAACCCTCCACCTGTCTAGGTATTTGTACAGTGCTTATTACTCTTAGTACTCATCTTCCTATGTTAGGATTTAACTGATTCCATTTTAGTTATGGAAGTGTTCAACTAAGAAGGTAAAAAAAGATGCCTCTGAAAATGTGAAATACATGTTTTTGTTTGGATTGATTGCTGTCTGACTGACAGAGGGCCCCAAACGCAGGTGTAGCTTGACGTCTATATTTGGTGTGTGTGTGGGGAGCAACTCCAGTCAGACCAATGGGGTCATGCGTGTGTGGGGGGGGAGGGGTATCAAATTCTGTTTTTGCCTGAAGTTTTCAGTTGGGGGTGGCAACCCTCCCCGGCCCCCTCCAAACTACACCCATGCCCAGACTATACAGTCCACATAAGTGTAGCCATATCACAGAAAACAGGAAGGATTTTTTTTGTGGGTGTGTGTGTACACGCAATAGAAAATGCTTCTTTTCTCTCTACCATCCCATTTCTCCCAACCCACTCCCAAAATGAAAAGTTGGTCTTCACTTTCTTGTCATTATGTCAAATTTCCCTACACTATGTTGTGCCAGAACCATGTGGCATACTGATGTCTAGAAACTAGAGTAACTGAACAGTGGTTTGTCATGGGTAATTACTTCAAGTAATCACTTCCGATGTGTTTCTATGTTGCATATCGTATTTAACCTATTAATTAAAAAGATACACTTTGTAACCTCGAAGACTGAATAGTCTGTAGAGAAAAGGAGAAATTACCGGATAATAGGAGTTCTCTAAAGGTAGAATACTTGAGTCACCTTTCTCCCCAAGAAAGTCATTTATCTGTAGACAAAGTCAGATTAATATTAGAGTTCTGTGTGTGTCATAAGTATTTCTCTTAAATATTCTAGGCAACTTGTGGAATGAAGAGGTCAGGCTGTCATGGTCGTTTGATTCATTTTATAACTGTACATGACAACCATGCCTGTGCACTTACACAGTTAAAAAAGCATATAGTGAATTTCAAAGCATTAAAAAGGACCATTCTCAAATGGCCTTCACTGCACTGAAAACAAACTCTTCCCTAATATCCACTCCATAATCTCACTTGCAAACTTTAAACACCAGGAGGCATACAAACAAGCTAGGAAGGGTTCTTAGAAGGATTCATTTTACTAAGTACCATTCACCACAAAATTAAATTCATCTCAACACCTATACCATAAGGTTCCTCTTGCTGGGATTTGCCAATGAGATCAGTGTGCATGGAACTGTATACAATCCATTCGGGAAGAGCTTTATTTTAACAGTCCTTGATGCTGGAAAATGCATTTCCTTACATATGAAACAGTATAAAGGGGGACCAGCTGAACAGAGTTTCCCCGTCACTTGAGGATGCAGCAGCAAGTTCCAGATGTTCCGAGAAGGGGGTTTCTGTGATCTTTTTTAAAAGGTAAAACAATGGAAAATGATGGATGCTGTGACTTCCCTGTGATCAGCTTCAGGCTCTGTTTTATTTACAAAGCAAGCAACCACTGAAAACTGTTCTAGGAACTTTCATTGGCTGTTCACCTGAGAGGTGTTCCATACAATACCATGTATTGTTGTAAGCCTGCTTGTCTACCCCTGTATGAGAGAGACAATCCTATGAATATTATTGCCAGAGAACTCCAACTGCAAATATTATTCTTACTATTAAACTGTATTTTGAGTAATTAACATACTGTTCCATTTAATCTTCTAGCTCTATGCCCTAGTTTGTTAAAGGTCAGATCTCTCTAATACAGAGAGTATTCCAATAATGTAGTACTTCAGAACATTAGCAGTGCCAATTGTGCATATTTTTGAAAATTCAAATTGGTAGAATGAGGATTCTATTTAAAACGTACTGTAAAACTTTGGAAGAGGAGTCATGACAAGAAACATAATAGTTCATTATTAACAAACATCGGAAAAATAAAATGCAGAAAATTGTGATAAGACCATATGAGTACAGATAATATAGCAGGACCTATTAGTACCATGTATAATCTCACCTTTGTAATATTCAACTTCCGTTTAAGATTTTAAGCAACAATATGATAGTTAAATTATAGTCATTTAGTCTATTCCAGGTATCTTCACAGTCCTGTTGCGCCTGCCCCCTTGAACTCCCACAGAAAGCAAAATCAAACTAAAAAACAAAACAGAGAATCTTTCTCCCCAAAAAATCAAAACAAATGCAAAACCTCCGGAATACATAACTTGAAGTGGACTATCTGCTTTGAAGATGAAACCTTCATTCTGGAGAAGTCTGTCACAGCTCCATAATTAAGACTGAATTGAAGTTTGCCCTTAAAGGAGGGATTCATTCTCTTGATTTATATGAAGAATAGAGCAGAGTATTATTCCCAAAAGTACAGCATTCAGTGAGGTTCCTGAACGCATTTTCTGAGAACTTACAAGTAAATGTGCTTATTAGTGATCCATTTAAAGTTAGTTAATATTTCCTTAAGAAATGTAGCACCCTGCATCAACTTTTTTTGAGTTCCAAATAATCTCAGCTCAAGCGTTGTCTATCTACATAAAAATTTGCAGACAGGTCAATCTCGAGTAGAACATATGCAGTGGGTAGTCTTTGAATACAAACTGTTAGGATCAATGATAATTTTTTCCATAGCTGAAAGTTTCTCCTTTAGCAGAAGCTCAAAAAGAATGTTCTCCTTCAGACAAATTAGTGAAGAATTGTTCTTTGTGAAAATAGTTACATTCTCATAGTCCCAATGGGATTCAGGCCACAGGCTGCACTCATTTAGTACAGCCTTTTTCAAAATGTCCTCTATTTCTCATTGTTCCCCAAAGGACCAAAGTCACAGGCTGTCTTTAGTAATGCCTCCTGCTGCTGTCTCCGTTCACCTGCTCCTCTCAGTGTCCCTCTCTGCGTCCTGACAGAGGAGGGAGTCGTCATCTTCCCTGAGGACAGCTTGATTTCACTCTCATTGGGAACAATGGGAGGCAATGTAAAAAATGCTTTTACCAAAAATTGCTTACTTAAATTTCTCTGGAAATGTAGTCATTCTATGTTTTGCATTTATGAGCTGACTTTGAAATGCTTTAATAATTTCTCCTTCCCCCAGGCAGTTAGAGCTCTACTTATCCAAGGCCTTATCCTGACATTCAGTTCACTTTCTTGAATACTGCATGCATCTTTTTTCCCATCAAAGGCTGGGATATTTATTCTAGTAACTTTCATTATGCTCATATTAAGTGCCTGACTACTGCACACTTCGCTTGGTGAGAGAAAACCCATATTAGTATTAGTATTATTCTGCTAATTCATTGTAGAGCTTACCAACTAAGCTAGTGTCATTTAACAAGGCATTTTAATACTAGTTGGCTGGCTTGGACTCACATTTATCTTTCCTCTCCTTAAATAATTTAATCACATGCAGTCAAATTATTTTTCAAACAGGACTATATTAATGTGAACTAGAACCTTTTAGTTCGCTCCTGTAACGCCCAGAGAGGAGAGTTTGCACTGGTATTCATATCCCATACTACGAACTGCAGGTCAGTGTAGACATAGTCCCAGTTGCCTAATAATAACACGTATCTGAATTGGAGGCTTATCCCATTTATCTTTAGCTTTAGCAATCTTGAGTATAAATAAAAACTTATAATCAAAATAATTTTGAGTAACTGAACTAATTGAGTAATGAGATTTTTTCAAATTTCAGTATTATCTATGTGGGTGTTTTAACACTTTTCAGTGTGCTCAGTCTGGTACAGAGATACTGTACTACTAATTCCTTGGTATAGTCGTTTTCAGATTTGTATGACACATTTCTATCCAGACTCTGGAATTTTAATTAGGTCCCATGTGAATGATTTCTAGTTCGAAAATGAAAAGCAATTAGTTCTTCTACTCTACTCAAATCTGGGTGAAGCTTTTGAGAAGCTTCAGGGAGAAGGAGAATTTCTACTTTCCTTTAAAAATTTCCCATCTGCTGTAACTGAAGAAATTTTAATAAGAGAAGCCCAAGTGTGTTGGTCTCACCCGGCAAAGATGATATAAACCTATTTATTCTGTGAGCAAAGGTATATTCTCCTGTTGCTCAAGGGTTAGAATTGCTACTATTGGACTGAGACTCCTCACTCTTAGTCTCAAGTGGTGCTTTTACAAAGAGTGACTACTGCTCATTAGATAAATCAACACACTGATACAAGAATGTTAATGATATAGGAATGAACCTTTACATGTCCTAGATATGTCAAGGGAAACGGAGTGTGGCTGAGTCATCCTTTCAGTTTAAAAATCCCAGAATGCCCTCATGGGGCCACAGACAGCCGCTGCTTCATTAAAGTTGCACCTGCCCTCCACAAACACGACATTCAACATGGAGGCTGAATGGCCTGAAAACCTCAGAGACTGCAGTCGTGCTGCATGCTGTCCATAACTCATGTATTTTGAGTCTTGTCCGCAAAGCAATAACAGCAATGGCCTGCCAAGCTGAGGAGCACGAATTCTGAGAAGGGTCTATGACTTCCACGTGGTTTAATAATAAGCTACACATCAAGTTTTCAGGCCAAATCTAAAATCAATTTCATGTCCTCTCTGAATTCTATTAAGCAATGTTCACAGAGATTGCTGTTCATACATTTTAAATCTTTACACTTTCTAATATTTCAGCTGATTTCCTAGATTTTTCAGCTTTCGTACACTCTTGGTCCACCTGTAGATAAGAATTCTCTATTAAACTAAAAGTTCTTGGCAACAAATCTTTTTCAGAGATCAAAGTCTCTTCAAAAAGTTAATTTTAATGGATGTGCATTAATTAAACCTAAAATTTAAAATAAAATTAGCATATGTCTCATATGAGTAAGACAAATGGACTATCCTCTAATAATCCAATGCCGGGTGCCCCAGAGGGAATGAACAGAAGAGGTCATCATCAAGTGAACCATCTCCTGTTGCCCATTCCCAGCTTCTGGCAAACAGAGTCTAGGGACACCATCCCTGCCCATCCTGGCTAATAGCCATTGATGGACCTATCCTCCATGATTTTATCTAGTTCTTTTGAAAGTTTGTTCTACAGTTTTTGTATAGCTATTTTGGTTAGATATGTTTTTTTTTTAACTTAAGTAGTTATGGAGCCCTAGCTAGGTGCTGTTTATTACTGTTTGTTACAGTTTATTACTGGCATAAAGGCACCGTAAGTTGATATAGCTTATTTCCCTTCCCATATAAGCACCTTTATACCAGAACAACTGTTCCACACTAGGGAGTTGTACCACTTTATTTAAACTGGTATATGCTTGATGTTGCTGGCATTGTAAGTTTCATTGTTTAGGTCAGCATCAATCCTGCTTTGCATCACCCTCAACCAAGACAAAGAAGGTTCATGTTCCTTGTTAATATAGGAGAACGGCTTGTAGAAGCACATATAAAGAGAAGAATCTTTGATATCCAGTATATCACCATGCCCATCAAAGTAGTACTCTCATTCCTTGGCTACTGTTGAAACCCAGCCACCATGCTTTGAGCATTGGCCTGCTAAACCCAGGGTTGTGAGTTCAATTCTTGAAGGGGCCATTTAGGGATTTGGGGATTGGTCCTGCTTTGAGCAGGGGGTTGGACTAGATGATCTCTTGAGGTTCCTTCCAACCCTAATAATCTATGATTCTATAGATGTTAATCAAAACTGTTCATGTAGCATGCCAACTCATTCATCAAATATTGTGAAAAGAAAGTTATTTGTTGTGAATGTAACACAAATGTAAATGTTTCCCACTTTCTCAAACAGGCAGCAGTCCTTTGGACAGTCCCAGGAATTTCTCTCCCAATGCACCTGCTCATTTTTCCTTTGTTCCTGCCCGTAGGTAAGTTAGCACATTTTGTTTCTTATGACTGGCATGTGAAAGCAACCTGAGTGTACTGCATATTTTCTACTTCGGAAAATAGTTTCCATTTAGAGGTTTTTAGGTTCTGTTTCATATTCAGATTAGACTGTGATTTTAGAGTCTAGAAATGTCTTCAGCATTCCTGTTTTCTGTCTACAGGTACTGATTGTCACTCCATTATTATTATTATTTATTGTTTTTTTGTTTAGATTACAGTTGCACATTTTGGTTGCTACTGCAAGGTGCTTTCCAAACATGGGAGATGATTCAGAGTCTCTGCATGAGGGACATGCAGTCTAAAAAAGCCAGAGACAGAAGGGTTGGAGAGCAAAGGATGGGATAAAACAAGGTGATAAGGGTGATGATAGACACATAGTTTATTAGTCACATTTCCATGGCACTCTTTCAGGTCCCGCTTCCTAATCAGTAGATGAAGTGTGTTTTAAGGGATCTTGAACATCTCCTTTTTAAAGAAACCTATTTGTTCGTGGAGCCAATCAAATTCTACATATTTGTTCATCAATTCTTGATCTCTTTGCTACCTATGACATTTGAATCTCTTTTTTTGATATAGTAATTTAGAATGAAATACTCAGAATTTACCAGATAGGTAAATGTCTGCACCATAAGACTGGTTGCAACCTGTCTTTTTCTCTGTCTGTTCCCAGTCTTTGATCATGACAGGGAAATAGCAGCCATTAGCAATATAGCTATAGAAAGGAGAAACAGTTAATAGGTTACATTTAGTATTAATTTAACTTTTGCCAAAGGAAAGCGTAGTGTTTCACTAGCATAATACAGAGGGATTGAAATGTGGAGCGGGCAGTTGCCTCGTTGACAAGTTTAGGAAGGGTGTTCCTATGTGGTTGATGGTGTGCGGAACCTCACATAACAGCTGCTAATCACATCATGTAACATACTTTTGGAAGGAGCTCAGATTCCATGGCGATGGGTGTAGTGTAAAAAAACAATAGAAGAGAAGGTGTGAAGACAATTGTGAATGAAACAGATAAATGGAGTATTGAATTTGGCATCCTTAGCAGAATGAAGGGCACAGGATGGGAGTGAGGGAGGCATAACACAAAGAGAAAGAAGTTGGATAAGTAGCAAGGAGCAGATAAATGTTGGGCCTTGAAATCAAGGATAAGACTGAACCTGGTGTGGTGTATGTGGGGGAGGGATTCTAAGGGGGTAGTAAGATCAGATTCATGTATGAGGAAGATGATCCTAGTGGCTGCATTTTGTTGGACTGAAATAAACCATCTGAGTGTTGGCCAGAGAAGCGGAAGTTGTGGTAATCAAGATGGGATATGATGAGGGCCTAAACAGGACTTTTAGCTTGATAGATAGATAGGAAGGTGAATCTTAGAAATGCTTTGGAGGAAGAAAGTGGCAGGATTTGGAAACAGTTGCGATATATGGGGCAGGGAGAGGGAGAAGTCAAAGAATGCCAATGGGCTATACTCCTGAGTGTCAGATAATTTGAGGAAAGCCTTTGCTAGTCAGTCACTTGAGTTGCTTCTCACCTCTGACACCTCTATATATTGCTGGCAGCAGACTTTATGCTGTTTATCGGGCATCACAAAAGGATGAGTTATTGTTAGTCACAAATGTCATGGTTTCATATTAATTATCTGGATCCGCACCTGTTATATAGGGGACGGGGAGAGGAGGAGACAGGCAGGAGGGAAGAGAGCAGGTTCAGTACAAACGGTTTAAATGCAGGTCAGATCCTGAGCAGGTGTAAATCAGTGTAGCTGCACTGAAGTCACTCGAATCATGCCAGTTGACAGCAGCATGGGATCAGGTTCCAGGACTGCACGAAGGAAAGCTTTCGATAAAACTGGAGGCATAACTTCCTGCAGTTGTTGGCTGTTACAACAATTTTAGCAATATTACTTTTAAAGCCCAGCCCTCTTCAAAACAGAAAGCAAACCTTGTAACAGTATAACCTCAGCGGAGCAGTGCATTGTTTTCATAGGTGGTGTTGTGATGACAGTGACAGGAAAACTTGAACCTGCCCCTAGCAAATACCATCAGTGATTTTGCAAGACATTTGCTGCAATGTCTGCCTTTCTGTCTGAGCATTTATTGTTCAAACAGTGACCTGGAAATCAAGAATTGTGCAACGATTAGTGCTACAAAGCTCTAAGGCCACAACCTGTATACTGTGCTCTTTTAGGCATAACACTGCTCGTTGTCTAGCTTTTGCATTTCATTCAGTATAGAGAATGGAACTAGCCTGGACAATTTCACATTCTGTCCCATGTCACAGTACAATGGTGGTGGTGTTATGTTGTTTATTACAGTAAGACCAAGAAAATCCAGCTGACATTGGGGCACAATTGGGTTAGGTGCTGTGCAGACCACATAGTTACAGTCTTTTTCCCCCCAAAGAGCTTACAGTCTAAATAAACAAATCAGAAAAAGGATTGGAAAGAAAACAAAGGCCCAGAGACATGAAGTGACTTGCACAAGGGAGGTCAGTTTCTGAGCCAGGAGTAGAACTGAGGTCTCTTGATTCTCTGTACACTAGACAGCAGTTCTAAGTAGATACACCCGACCTCAGAAAAAACGCAGAAATTGGGCTTGTTTTTGGATTAATTGGCTCATGAGTTGCTTGTTGGCTAGTTTTTGGCTTGTAGCTTGTTGCTTCTTTTTTTTAATCCTGGCAAGCAGAGGCAAGGGAGGGGAGAGAGTCAGGGGTGCACAGTGGGCCCACCACAGTCCCAGACTGTATGCCAGGAGGAATCTAGTCACATAGAGTGTTGGGGTTCTTAAGGATTGGCTTGTTCTGGCCTTGTTTTAAGATGAGATTAGTTTGATTTTTGGCTTATTGTGAAAGTCTGGGTGCTTATTTACTGCGTGAAAGTTGGCAACTGGTCTTCTAAGTTAGGGTTCCAAATGCAGGTGATGGTGGGTAATATTTAACTCCAATAACAGTGTTTTCATAGATTTTTTTTTAAATGGCTTTTACAGAAATATTTCTATTAATGTTTCATTTTGTAAAACTTTTTTTTTTTTTTTACAAAACTTATATGGGGGCATCAAGTGCCTGGCACCTTAGGTTTTTGCCTCAGGAGAAAGGTGCTGTGAAAAGAGTATAGAAATACAAGTGCTACCATGTGGGGATCAAATTCCATCCCAGAAAAGGAGGGGCTGGAAGCTGTGCAAAGAAAGCTCTTGAGAGCTGTAAGGAATGGGGGAGAAGAAGGGAAGTACGTCACCTTTCTAGTAAACTCTGCCAGACAGAAGTTGTGAGGGAGCCTGCTTCCACAGGTAGCTGCTTCAAGCATTCCTCTGGAGAGAGGATTACCATTACTTTTAGCTTTTAATGAAGGGAAGGGGAGGAAGAATGGGAGATTTGGGAGGCTCAGGGACCCCCTTTATCTATAGCTTTACTAAAACACATTTTAATTTGGTCTAAGTTGTGTGTTGATGCTCAGTTTAAAATGTAAAATAGTTTCAAATTGTTTTTATTTGAACAAGGAACAAAAAAAAGGAAGAGGAAAATGACATCAATATTTAAAGTAGCCAAGATACCAGTAGCACTAAATCCTTAAAGTCTGGGTTTAGTTGTCCTGGCAGGGCTGGTGCAGCTATATTTAGTGGATCGCTACACTGTGTTGCCAGGAGAATTTCTGTGCCTTAGGTCATTGGAAAGTACTATGCTTCCTTATCTTATCTGAGCAGAATTTTCCATCTCACAAATATTATGCCATCATTGTGTGGGCCCTAGAGATCATCCACTTCTGACTCCTTCCTCTCTCACAGGCCCTGCCATCAAATAGAAATGATTCTTCCTCTTTGAGAGCTTGCTCATGTCGAGTCCATTCTAGGTGTGTGCATGCCCGTGTGCGCAGACGTCGAAGATTTTTGCCTTAGCAGTGTCTGTAGGGTCAGCAGTGGCACCACACTGAGTGCCACATTTGTGTGTCAGTATATCAGGCGCCGCTGGCCCTACGCTCTCTCAGTTCCTTCTTACCGCCTGGGGTGGTTAGTCGGAGCACCTTTCCTTGCATAGCAAGAGCTCTTGGTTTTTCACTTTTACTGACTTTGAGACTTAGGGCCTTGTAAATAGTTTGTTTATAGTACTTAGTGTTAAGTAGTTAGAGTTTTAGTGGGGACTTCGCCTCAGACGGGGCATGCCCTGGTCTCCCAGGTTTAAGTCCTGCGTGGACTGCCTGTAAGTAACCCTCATAGCAGCTGCCTCAAGTGCTTGGGGGAATCACACGTGACAGATAAGTGCCATATTTGTAAAAACTTTCGGGCCCGTACACAGAAGGAGTGGGATATTTGTTTACGGGGTCTCCTCATGGAGTCCGCCCTTCGTCCGGCTTCCGTGCTGCCCCGCCAGGGCTCGCCGAGTACCTCAGCCTTGGTGCACAGTGTGCCCCTGGCAGTGGGCTCCACCAGGCACCATTCCTCATTGCCAGTGTCCAAAGAGATAGTGAGGAAGCACGGCTTTCCGGCACCAGTCAAGAATGGCCATGGGTCGTCGAGCAAGGGACTCACTTTGGGCTGCCTGGCCACTCCAGAGCCACGCGTTTGGGCCTCCCCGGTTGGGGCCCGTAGCCCCTTGAAAGGTCCATCGGCGACTTCCAGGAGCAGCATGGGACCTAAAGCCCTCACGGCACCAATGCCTTCACAAGCTGCCCCAGCACCAAGAGAGCAAAGGCCTCCGCCCGCACCACTGCCACAGCACATGCCGCAGGAAGCAGCAACGGCTCCCCAGAAGGCAAGCCAGCCCCTAAGACCACTTGGGGCAGTGGAGCACTGCCGATCCCCCGAGACAAAGCAATGCTCTCCACCTCCATGCTGCAGATCGCTGGAGTTGCAACAGAGATCTTCTGGGGCTCACCCTCGGTCACCAGCACTGCAATCACGATCCCCACCGTCTCAACGCAGATCGCCTAGAGGGAGCCGCCAGTCTCCGTACTACCGGTACCAATCATCTTCCCGCTGGTCATCTTCTCGGTGCAGGTCCTGGTCACCTAACCTGTGGGAGCACTCTCTGTCATGTCTCCTGTCCCCCCGGCACCGGTCCCCTCGCTCTGGGCACGAGTCATGGACAGCGACAGTTAGCAGACAGACTCGGGTGTTGATGGCCCCACTGTGGTCACTGGAAGGGGATTTGTGCAGCGCAGAAGGGCAGTTTAGCCCCTTGCCTAGACTCCACTGGCGCGAATGGGTAACCGAGGCCACGTCGACGTTGATGGTGCTGCCTTGGCAGTGACACGCAGTAGAGTACATGGGGGATGCTGGTCATGGCGATGTCCCCTCCATGCTGCTCATCAGCCGTCGCTTGGGAGCAACAGATGGCAGCAGCGACTGCACCAGGCTCAGTGTATGAGGCGGACTCGGAGGTCAAGGCAGAGAAGACTGCACCTTCCCCTAAGCCTCCCTCCCCCACGGGGGAAGATGCCCCTGGGCCTCCCTCAGCACTGCAGTCCTCATTTTCGTCCCCAGACAAGTTCGTTGTGGGACCCAGGTAGTCAGGGTGCCGGAGCACATCCTGTCATCCCTGTATTGGTGGTTGAACCCTGGATCGGTGTTGGAGGGAGTTCCCTTTGTGGCCTAGTCCTCGTTGCTGACTCTGGTCTCAGGTGCTTTGGACCTGAACTGGGAGAGCCCATCTGGGCAAGCTCAGCACTCAAGGCTGCTGGCCGCGGGGCGATCTGGCCCTTCATATCAATGTCAAGCTAAAAGCAGTTCGCCTGGCCTGCCAGGTTTTCTTGCCCCACTTGAAGAGCAAGCTGATGCAGGTCCTCATAGACAATACCGCCACGATGTATTACTTTAACAGGCAAGGCAGAGGCAGGACATCAGCCTTTGGGACTTCTGTATGCGGCATGTCATTCATCTGGTAGCTGTGCACCTGCCCGGGACCAGGAATGTGTTAGCAGATCACCTCAGAAGGACCTTTCTTGTCTTGCAGCAAGTGGTCGCTCCACCCGGAGAAGGTCAGTGTGATCTTCCAAAAGTGAGGAACTCCCCAGGTGGACCTCTTCACGTTCCAACAGAACTAGAAATGCCACATGTTCTGTTCACTCAAAGGGATGTGGGGAAGGGATAGCCCAGTGGTTTGAGCATTGGCCTGCTAAACCCAGGGTTGTGAGTTCAATCCTTGAGGGGGTCCTTTAGGGTCTGGGGCAAAAATCTCTCTGGGACTTGGTCCTGCTTTGAGCAGGTGGTTGGACTAGATGACCTCCTGAAGTCCCTTCCAGCCCTGATATTCTATGATTCTTTGATGGATAGGGGTCCCGTGTCAGATGCTTTCCTGTTCCTGTGGTCGGGGGCCCTGATGTATGCCTTCCGGCCAGTGCTGTTGATCCGCAGGGTCCTCATGAAGATAAAACAGGACAGAGTGAAGGTTATCCTGATACCTCCTGAGTGGCCTCAGCAGCACTGGTTTGGCACCCTGCTGGACGTTTTGGTAGCTGCCCAGCTGCAGCTATCTCTCTGGCCACACCTGCTGCACCCGAACTTGACAGCATGGCTGCTGAATGCAGAAGAGCGGGAATGCTCAGTCCGGGTTCAACCGGTCTTGTTGGGTAGGAGAAAGCCCTCCACCAGAGCAACTTACCTGGCCAAGTGGAAAAGGTTCACGTGCTGGGCTTCAGAATGACTTATCCTGGCTGAGCAGGCCTCGCTGAAGGTGATCCTGGATTATCTTCTGTACCTCAAGCTCGCGGGCTTGTCCCTGACATCAATCACGGCCTGAATCCACTACTGCTATGAGCTGGCAAAAGTGTCTCCACCAGCAGTAGTCATGGCGCACTCAACTAGAGTGCAAGCGTCATCAGCGGTCTTTCTGGCTCAGATGCTGATCCAAGAAATCTGTAGGGCTGCTACCTAGCCACCTGTTCCACACGTTTACATCTCATTATGCACTTACCCAGCAGACCTGGAACGATGCTGGTTTTGGCAGGGCAGTGCTGCACGCCGCAAGACAGTGAACTCCAAGCCCACCTCCATTGACACTGCTTGTGAGTCACCTAGAATGGAATCGACATGATCAAACACTTGAAGAAGAAAAAACGGTTACCTACCTTTCATAACTGTTGTTCTTCAAGATGTGCTGCTCCTGTCCATTACGTTACCTGCCCTCCTGCCCCTATGTCAGAGTTGCTGGCAAGAAGGAACTGAGAGGACCTAGGGCTGCCAGCGCCTGATATACTGACGCATGAGTGCAGCACTCAAGGGGGGCGCCGCTGCCAACCCTTCAGATACTGCTAAGGCAAAAATCTCCGATGACTGCACACGTGGGCACGCACATACCTAGAATGGAATGGACATATGCAGCACATCTCGAAGAACAACAGTTACTAAAAGGTAGGTAATCGGTTTTTGTGCCCATGTTCTTCCCTCTGCATTTGACCTATTCTCTTCAGAGATTATCCTTTTTGTGCAGTATTTATGACTCTTCTTCCCACAGTACGGAACTGTAACCAGTTGATCCTTCAGCATTATGGAAAATATTGCAGTTCTGGTTGAGAAAGCAACATGCTAGTTTTAAGGGCAATAGGTTCACCACTAAATCTTGTAGGGTGGCCCTCATTTTGAGTAGCGGTTAATCAAAAATCTGACAGTAGGCAGTTGACAAGCATTCAGTGAGTATTTTTCAAACCCACAGAGTCAGTATATTCAGAATTCTCCCAGGAAGAAGGACATATCCACTTCTGTCCATGCAATGTTGTGTGACATTCAGTAAAAGTGACTGTAATGATCAATAGTCAAATTTTGTTACTGGTTTTCAAAAAATCACATTCATGATTTTTATTTTTCCCTTCCTTATTATCACTGCACAATTTCTTCAATTCAGCCATGGACACAGAGCAGACAGGTAAAGGGTATATCAGATATATGTTGCTGCTGTGTGTATGTAATGCTTTTGCATGATTGTATTATGATATGTGACTAATGAGTATGTGTGCTGTAATAACCCCATTTAGGCATTCAGCATTTACACTTTGAGAATAAAAATTTTGAGTCTTTGTATAGCAATTTATAATTAACAGAGATCCCTCCAGGAAAAAATGCTTTGCTCACACAACACATTGTCATGGTGAAGTTGATCTAGTCTACATTGCGTGATGTTAACACAACTGCCACAAACACACTTGCTTTAAAATTACTTTTTAGTAGGTTATGTGTGGCCAAACTTGTTTGTTTTGTCAATGTTTCATTGTCCCAGCAGGGATAATTCCAAAATGAAATAAATGACCTAAAGTTTTCTTTTGTTCCCAGCATCCCTTCCTAAATTAGTACTGCATCACTTTTTATATCTTTTCCTCTTATTTTACACATAGACGTAATTTTGAAACATTTTGCTAATTGAGGAAGTAATTTTCTTAGAAAGTCTTGCTGTCTGTTTCTTGAATTTTTGAAACAGAAATTTTGCTAGTCGCATACTGATGCTCTTTTGTTGGCAAGATACACAGCTGGTCTTCATTACACTGATTGATTAACACACTTCTCAATGTTGCATCAGTTTTTGTGGAAATGTTACCAAGAACTGAGACTTGCCATCTTGGGATAGTTTAAGTGGAGCTAAGGGGAATGGGAGATAGTTTTTACATCTTTGCAGTCAAAATATGAAAATCTTTTGAAGAGGAAAATGGGCCTAATCTTCTATCATTTTGCATCTGTTCAATAATATCTGTGCTTTCTAAAATCTCTCATCTAATATGTCTTATGTGGCCCTCATTGCCATAGTGTTTGAGCCTCTCTCAATCTTTAATGGATTTTATCCCCTCAACACTCTTGTGAAATAAGAAAGCAGGATTGTCACCATTTTATATATGAAGGAATTGAGGCACATGGTAAGTTAGGTGACTTGCCTAATGTCACATGGAAAGTCTGTCTGAACCAGAAACTAAACACTGATCTCCTAAATCCCATCCAGTCACCAGTCTGCTACCTGATCATGTAGCCCAATAATTCACATTGTCTGTTTACACTTGCTTTTATGGAGGTAAGAAAGGAATTTTCTGTAGTATACAGGAGATTTTCAAGTTTTCAGGAATATAACAAGAAGTTTCTGCAATATGTGGGGAGGATTCTCTTGGTATCTTGCCAGAAACACCCTATGTCTAAATGGGGTTTTAACTAAGGCATGCATTAATAGGAATTGGTTATAAAGCATAAACTTTTATGATTTTGTGCATGAAGCATGAACCTTTTTTTTTTGTATTCTTTCAGAAATAAATATATTTATTCCCCTCTCTGGTGCTCAGATAGTTTTCTTACCACAAGGAGAGGAACATGTCAGTATAAGAAGGCTATGGTTCAGGAAAACATCCTTATTCAGGAAAAAACTAAAGCATGTGCTTAACTTCAAGTACATGCTTTAAGAACCTTCCTGAACCAGGGGGCCTATGTGGGTGGATAATAGAGAGATGGCATTCACTCCATAGCAAAGGTTAACTAAGTTTCCATTATAAATCCAAGTTTGGTCCTCCACTAATTAAAAAAAAAAAATCCTGTTATATACCCATGTACTGTCTATAAATTGCACCAAAAAAACAAGAGTCTTCTCTAAATTGTATTAAAAGCTCTTAATTGTTGAATTCACTCTCATCTTATGTGAACAGGTATTGATAATTTGCCTCTGTTTTGGGATAAATGATACTTGTACCGGAAATCTTAATACATGGTGGTAGTTCTATTGATGTGGAGTACAGGACAGGAGGGAAACCATTATCCTCCATCCCAGAGTGGATTGTGAATGGGATAGAATGCTTTGGGGTTTAACAGGAGACAGAGACACTTACTAGATTTAGCTAATGAATACAATTTTCTCTCTCCCTGAGGTTTTTTGGGGGAAATTGTTGTCTCTTTTAGAAGCAATTACATATTTCATGTTCTACAGGTTTGGTGTTAAAATTACGCCACCCTTTCTGCAGTATTTCTGGTATGCATCAGTGGGTTTTTTTGTTTGTCACATTTTTTTCTTTAGCAGCTGTGTGCACAACACTCTTTCCAATGGTGAGGAGACATTTCCATAGGTTACAAATACAAGAAAGCAAATTACTACTAATATTGTAAATAGTAGTGAGGAAAGTGATCTTTAGAGAATAAAAAGTTAGTGTTATGTTATATAATATAATATAATATAATATAATATAATATAATATAATATAATATAATATAATATAATATAATATAATATGCTATTCGGAGGGCAAAGGAGCTGCAGCAGCAGTGATCCCAAGGTGTTACCCTAAGGAATCAGCTGCTGTAACTGTCTCTTTTAATGAAATTTGGAAGTATAAAATAGATTTGTCGGATCCCAATAATGTCCACTTAAAAACAAAGGGTAAAACTTTCAAAAGTGCCTAAGTAATTTAGGGTCTTAGGTCCCATTGACATTCAATGAGATTTAAGCTCCTCACTCACATAGATGCATTTTGAAAATTTTACCCAAAGTGATTTCTAGGACCACTGGATTCTCTGGAAAATGCAATCAAAATGTAAGGTTGGCAATCTATTTTAGACCTTCCCCAAAACATTGTCCACATTGTATCTATTGAAAAAATTTCTCTTGCATCTTTTCCTCAGAACGGATGGGCGCCGCTGGTCCCTGGCCTCTCTTCCTTCATCTGGATATGGAACAAACACTCCCAGTTCAACAGTTTCAGTAAGTGGCAAAGACTTTTTCAGATAACTCTGTGTGTTTAAATACATTCTAACCCATCAACTTTTAAATCCTTGCTAGATGTTCAATATTTTTTCATTGTTTTGTCAGGCTTTTATTTAATATGCTATTTGCTTTAAAAATTATTTTAATTATCAGTTGTGCTGCTTTTTCTCCATTTCCCAGCTCTTCCCATCTACTCTTTGCCTTCAGTTTTCATGCCAGTCCCACTGTCACTTCTCCATTGCACAGCTTAGGGGAACATTGCATCAGTAGTGTTGGCACTTGGAGATGGAATGCTTAATCATTAGCAAGCTCTCAGCTACTTTTAAACTAGATGTGAAATTCTTGTCCACTTTTGAACTTGAGTCACCAGTGGATAGAAGAGCTCTCTACTGACATGCTGTCTGGGTGGAAAGGTGATAATATACACCTGTTATTCAACTTGATAATAGTTTGATTCTCTGAATGCAGCTGTACCTTCATTATATATTTTCCTTATACACGTGACTGAAAGAGTCTAGACTTTTACAATTTACCTAACTACAATATCACCAGAAGCCTAATGTGCCATTATCAGAAATTGAAAGAGATCTGTGCCCATTTTTCCTTAATGTCGCAGTCTGACATTTCACATTGTGAATCATACTCTTCATTGTGTATCAACAGTAAATTATATTTGAAATTACACAGAAAATTCAATTAAAAGAACGTTATTAATGTTGCAAAATCAAGCACTCAAAAGTTAGGAGATGCCAGAATAAAATTTGCCTGTGTAAACTTAATTTGTCCCTCTTATATGTATGCATTATGATAGTCTTTAATTACATGATCACGTTCTATTTTTTTCCATAGCACCTCTGCCCTATTCAGTGCAAAGGATGAACTGTGCTCATTTAATGAGCAGTTACTCAGTGTTTTGTTTTATCTTCATTAAGCAAAATGTGGCCTGAGGCCTTACTTACTGCTTACTATTCAAATCCTGCTCTGAAGACGGAATTGTTAATTTTCTCATGGGCTTTTCTATGGCACTCATCACAATAGTGTCTGAGTGCTTCACAAACATTAATTAATTAATTTTCACAACACTTCTGTGAGGCAAGAGGGTATTCTTATCTGCATTTTTCAGGTGGGGAACAGACACAGAGGGAGATTAAGGTAAAAAATGCCTACTAATCTTCACTAATCCCCTTCACATAACACAAGAACCTGGGTCATCCAATGAAGTTAATAGGCAGCAAGTTTCCAACAAACAAAAGGAAGTACTTCAACACATAACACACAGTTAACCTGTGGGACTTGTTGCCTTGGGATATTGTGAAGACCAGAAGTATAAATGGGTTCAAAAAAAATTAGATAAGTTCATGGAGGATAGGTCCCTCAGTGACTGTTAGCTAACATGGTCAGGCGCAACCCTGTGCACCAGGTAACCCTAAACCTCTAACTGCCAGAAACTGTGCTACAGGGGATGGATCACTTGAAATTGCCCTGTTCTCACTGAAGCATCTGTCACCGACCACTATCAGAATCAGGATGCTAGGCTCGATGGGCCATTGGTCTTACTCAGCATGGCTGCTGCTACGTTCTTCATTTTGGGAGCCCAATTTGAGATGAGTAGGACCTGATTTTTTCAGAGTGCTTAGCATTTTGTATGTTCAAAAACCAACTCCCACTGATGTTATTTGCAGCTGTGAATTTTTTGCACTTCTGCAAATCAGACTCCAGGGTCTCAAGTCAGGCACCCAGAAAATGAGGTACACGTAATTAGTGACCATCTGTGAAAAGTTTGATGTAAGCGACTTGCTGGCATCACACAGGAACTCTGTAGCAGAAAGAGACAGAATTCAGTTATCCAGTGCTGCATTTAACTGTTTTAACCACATACCATCCTTCCTCTTACTGTAATCCATCCCCCTCATTCACCTTCCAACTTCTGCAACAAATGAAGCAGGGGTCCTGCAGACAACAACCCCTTTTACTACATAACCTTGAGTCATCACCAGAGCAGGTCCATCCTGTGGACCAAATGAGACAGGGATCTTGTGGAAAGAGAACGTTCGATCATGTAATGAAAGACTGTATCATAATGCATATGCACAAGGTATAAATTAAGGTAACATTAGCACCTTGATTCTGGTATTTCCTTGCTCTGGAGGGCTTATCTTTGTAACCTTGATGATGATACTTTAACATCATTTTTTATGTGTAATTTCTGAAGTTTAAAAAAAAAAAGAAAACCAAAAAATCAAATTGTATGGCATGGTATCACGTTGTCACCCCATGGGTCATCAGGAGAGTTGGAAACTTCAGATCCACCACACTGATTTTCTGCTTGAGGTAAGGAAGTAACTGATCGCACTCGTAGGTTATCATCCTTTATGTGGACCATCATTAGAGGGGAGGATGAGACACAAGCTTTTCCAGTGAGTTTCACAAATATTTCATGACTGCAGAGCAGTGGTGAGGCTCAGGAATCTTGGGTTCCATTCCAGGCTCTGCCTCATCTCCTGCAACTTGTCCCTGTGCCATTCCCATTATCCTCACCTACCAAATCCCAGTCTCTCTTCCTTAGGCTTCTAATCCCAGTCCAAGTCTCTGCCTTTGGTCTCACTGTCTGCTATCCCAAGCACTCTGTCTCTTCCCTTCCCCATACCCAGTCCCAATCTCCTCACCTAGCCAATCCCAATTCCCCCATCCCACCCCAAGTCTTTGTCCCCGGCCTCCTTGACCATCCTGTCCCAGTTGTCCCCTCCTAACTCCTCATCCAATCCCTCTCTTCCCTCCTCCTCCATTGGTTTCCAGTCTCTCTCTCTGGGCCCTTCATCCAGCCTGTTTCCCTGCTCACACATCCCATCCCCAGTTCCTCCTCATAGTCTCCTCCTCTTGGATTCTCATTCCCAGTCTCCCACAATTCACACTCACAGTTTCTCCCTATCCCCCAACTCCAGTCCTAGTCTCACGAGATTCCTTTTCTCATTCTACTCCTTTCTCTCCCATGTTGTCTGGCTTTTCTCCCTTCTGCATTCAATCTGGCAGCTTCATTCTTCATGCTATCTGGGCAGCGGGGGCGGGACCTGGCTCTTTGCTCTTAGTTCCAGTACCCAACCCCATCCCAGCTTGGAGCAGCCATTATTAAGAAAATCTGGCTTTGGCCCTGTAACGCTGGGCTGGAGCATGTTCCGTCGTTCTGAGAAAATGGTGTGTACAGTATCCAGTCTCAGGTAGGAGTCGGGAAGGGAAGGAGCACAGTATGAAATGTGATTTTTCAAAGGTTTATAACTTGGCCAAATTTGAGGCAGATTTTCACAGGCCCAGCAGAAAGCACATGGCTGACGCAGAGACCACTCCCTGCCAAATGTCAAGTCCTTGTTCTGAAGCATGAGGGCACTAGAGCTGTTCAAAGGAAAGGCCTGAGGAATCTTTTAACATGGGCAAAAGCCTTGGAAGGGAGGTGGGCTTCAGAGCCTGAGCTCCAACCCAAACCGCAACCTGAAAGCACTGTCTACATAACTATGTTTGGAGCATTAGCATGAGCCCCACTGCTCCAAGTCAGTCAAGCAGGGCTGGGAAGCTCACTCCCACGGGCTGTGTAGACGCCTCCTAAGAGTTCAAGTGGCTTGAAAGGATACAGTGAGTTAGTGGCACAAGTGAGACTAGGATCTGAGAATATCGAGCTCCTGACTGGTGTGTCCGATCCGTTGTATTATATTGCCTCTTAAAACGAGGGAAACCCCTTCTGTCAGGCCTACCATTAGTGAGTGAAATACTGGAATGCCTGGAATCAATTAAGAGTCCCCATTCTGGTGGCCTGAATTGCTGTGTGTTATGCCCATTTCTCTAGTGAGAGCCATCCTGTGGTGGTCTTGGTCAATGGACAGCAACTCTGCCAGCTGAATCAACACTTAGACACTTAGCTATACTGAGCTTACTAAAAGTATCACTTTCTCTCGCTGTACATTTTTCAGCTTTTGTATTGCTGATGCCGCAAAGTCCATTTTTCAGCAAAATACCTGCTGCCTTTTAAAATTTCAGTTACTGTACGAAGACAGAACACTTCTCATCGTGCAAGCACTGAGAATGCTGTGCTTGACTGACATGGGTGCAAATTTTCTGATATGTGAACCTAGAGAAATTATTTGAACAGGCTAATATACAATTATTTCCTTGGATATCTAATTACCTATTTATTTACTAGGCTCAGAGTTAATTTAAAAGCTGCAGTAAGATTAGCTACAAGCTTTTGCTTGCAATAAGCTGGCTAATTCTCTGGCTGTAACTAAGATACCACAGGGATGTTTGCATTGCTCTACTGCTAATATCGAATTCTGTGACTTCATCAAAATCAATAATACAACTGTGTTTCGCATTACTCTAATGCTTTGTTAGTATATGGCTGTATTCCTTGAAGGCTTTTGAGAGCTAAAGAAGCCTTTGGCTAAAGAAAGCGCATCTCCTAATACTTGGTACTGGATCTCCTTAAATATTGTCTGGAGTTCCAGCGCTGTGTAGTCTGATATCTCTTGAAGAGACAAAGCGGAAGGAGGGTTTTGGTGAGACATCATGAGACAAAAATGTTTAAATTTTCTGTTTCTTGAGTGATTGTGTTGCTGGCAGGCATACATTTTCAGTGCTTGAAATGCCAATAACCATCATGTCTCTTTTCTGGGTGTATGGATTGTGATGCTATTATTTACTAAATCTGCAAAGAGTTTGACAGATATGTTAGCTCTTGTTATATGCTGACTCTATTTTAATTTCTTCTGGATCAAAGACATATGTAATATCAGAGCCACTTAGGAACTCTGATATTACTACACTTCTTAAGTTTACGTCTCTCTAAGCTTTCTGTCTTATGTGATAGCATATTATCTAGTCTATGGCACATACATCCCTTGGAAAGCATCACTGTTTTTCCATTCCTTTCTATCTCAAGATGCGCAGAAAACTTTCTCTCCTTGTGCTGCACACCTAAGGCAGTGCACATCAAGGTGATTCAAGTGAGCTTGAAGGCCAAATGTGTTCCACATACTTGTGTAATACAGGGGCAGATTCTTTGCTGCACTCAGCATATGCTGGGCATGACAGTGTTTGGAGTCCTAACAGACTCCCGGATTCTCACTCCTGACCCAAGCACAGATTAGACCAAACCTGGAGCTGCTCAAACTTTTGCCAGCTGGCTACGATCACCCTAGGGACTATGTGCTTGCTGGTGATTGCTGGAGCGCACCATGCTTCAGCTGCTCCCGTCCCCTCTCTGAAATGCTCCTTGCACCAATAGAAGGCATAGGAGGTAACACCACCTCTCTAGTCTCGCATGGGGCTTCCTCTGTACCTGGTGACTTACAAGTGGTTTCTGCTCTCTGTGCACCTCTTCAGGTGCAAAAGGGAGTGAATCAGGGCAGAGAATCTGCCCCATAGACCTTAGCTGCACTAATTTTTTATGTAAAGTTGTGGCCTGTCGCATATATGATTATAGGCCCCAGCATGCAATTCCCCACATTGATCTAGGTAGCCAGACTTGGATACCGCAAGGTCAGCCTCTGTATCAGAGGTAGGCAGCTGCAGCACAATTCTTGTTTTGTCCTCCAAGTTAGGTGCAGTTCTTAAGCTCCTGCTAAGTTTGGATGCATCTGGTCTAAACAATTTAAAAAACACCACCACCGTGGGCTAGCAGCATTGAAAGAGTGCAGCTTTCCCCCAGTGAATTTACACTAACCTGAGACATTATCATCAGCACTTGGCTTTAACTTCTAAGCCACAATAAGTAACTTTCTTTTCTAAAGCTCATCAATATCTTCAACAGCAAATAACTCTAGAAACTCTGTTTTTAATCTTTTCTGAAGATTCTAGCCAACCTTTAAGCAGCATCCATGTTTTTGCCAAAAGTGTATTCTAGTTAATTTCCCTTTAACTCTCACTGTTTCTGGATTCAGGAGTTAAAAGCGCTTACTCAGCACATCAATGCCTTACACCAGTGTACGCACATCATAAACACAGCAGATCATTTAAAACTGAATCAGCTGTTCACCACTTTGTAATGGCCAAACAAGGGAAACCCTGTACACAGGGCTGGCTCCAGGCCCCAGCGCGCCAAGCGTGTGCTTGGGGCGGCATGCCGCGGGGGGCACTCTGCCGGTTGCTGGGAGGGCGGCGGGCGGCTCCGGTGGACCTCCCACAGGCGTGCCTGCGGAGAGTCCGCTGGTCCCGCGGCTCCGGTGGAGCATCCACAGACATGCCTGCGGGAGCTCCTCCGGAGCTGCAGGACCAGCGAGCAGCAGAGCGCCTCCCGCGGCATACCGCCGTGCTTAGGGCGGCGAAATGGCTAGAGCTGGCCCTGCCTGTTCGTTACACATACCTGCAAAAGAGAGACAAGTGGGTGAGGTAATATCTATTACTGGACTAACTTCTGTCAGTGAGGCACAAAACAGAACTCTCGACAACAGAGGTTGGTCCAATAAAAGTTATTACCTCACCCACCTTGTGTCTCTAATATCCTGGGACCAACGTGGGTACAACAACACTACATACAACATGCCTGCAAAGTCAGCTGCCCTGATTTTATTACTGCCTGCTCAACGAGAAGCCACCTGATGGGTAAAACTAGGGAGAAATGAAATACAGAGCAATTACAATAACAAACATTAAAGAAAGTCAATTAACAGTGTTAATTTTCATGTACTACACACCTCCATAGCATTACTCCATGCTAGTGAAATTCTTGAGATGAGACAGCATGAAGTGAAGGGAAAGAAAAGTTGTTCAACATTCCAGGAACCTCTTTGTCCTTCCCAAAGCTGCTCCGTTCCATTTCTCCCCCTAAGAAGTTACCTTCAAAATCAGATTGAATAGTTTGAGGAGATGTGGGAATTTATAATCTCTTAGGCATCCTTAAAAGCTGTTGAGATCTAACAGCCTTAGAGTTATATATACCTTTATTGTTAAGCTAGCCTAGTCATGAAAATAGAAAGAGGTACTTGTTCTGGTGAACTACTTCTCTTTTCTGTTGGAGTATTTGGTGTTTGTCTCCATTCATGAGCTGTCCCCTTTGCATGCGTTTAGTGTATTTCTTTTCTATATTTTTCTGTACTCAGTCATCATGCTCATCCCAGGAGAAACTGCACCAGCTGCCCTTTCAGCCAACGGCAGATGAACTTCATTTCCTGACAAAGCATTTCAGCACTGAGAGCATCACTGACGAGGAAGGACGTCATTCTCCAGCCATGCGGCCACGATCTCGCAGTCTCAGGTGAGCTTTAAATTCTACTCCTTGAATCTGAGACATTGTTATGCATTGCCCTTCAGCTATGTGTTTCAGTTGTAAGGATAGTAATATGGAATTAGATTTTTCTGCTGATTTCATAGTTATTTTAACCAACACCACTTCAGCCGCACACTCTCAAGAGTGGATACAGTTATTTTCTTGAGATTTAACATTCAGGATTTAAAGTGGATAAATACTTTGTTTGTCCATTTGTACCATTATACTCTCAGATGATGATCTACAAGTGTCACAGATTCAATTTGCTAATTTCAGTACTACTTGTGTGAATTTTGTTGGCAAGTGTTTCTCCTGTTACTGAATTTTGCTCCCTTGATGGTAGGAAACTGTTGCATTGTTGGAAGAGGATGTCAGCACCAAATCTACTTGAATTGATGTGAAAACCGTTAGTGCTAGACATTAATAGACAAATTATTTCTCATTGGATTAAGAGAGATATTGAACATTGTTACTCCTAACCAGAAAACCAGTATATCTTGGTGTAAAGATGTGCTCTACTAGGGCCAAAGCTGCCTCTGTAGATTGTCGGAGACAGATTCCTATTGCAGAGATATGCAAATCAACAAGGTAGAATTCTGTCCATGTTTTTACTAAGCATTACTCTGGACTGGGCCTCATGCTGTGATGCTCAGTTTGATAATGCAGTCCTACAGTTCATTTTTGCTGATAAGGGCACAATTTTCTAATCTTCTATAAGTGAGACTGCACAGAGGCCATTGAAGAAGAATGAAAAGTTAGTTACTGGTAACTTATTCTTCAAAAGTTGCATCTGCATTCACGCTGCTCACCCACCTTCCCCTCTGCCTTAAGAGGTCTTTCTGTTTCAGGACTCTGCAGGCTAGAGAGAAGAAACTGAGGTGGTCGGGTGGATGCAGTCCCTTATGTAAATAGAGCTCATGAAATCATAGCATGAGAGTACTCCTGCACCCTGCAGCAGACATGGCTTTTTTTATGCAGTTCCATAGTTCGTTGCTAGACCCTGAAGTGTGACTGCACAGAGGTAACTCTCAAAGAACAACAGTTACCAATAAGTAACCCTTTGTTTTTCTTATTAATGCAATCTGATTATTGGAAGGGAACATAGAAATTGTCCACCAGACCAGACTAGTGGTTCACCTAGTGCAGTACTTGTCTCAAAATTCAGTCCTGCAGAATTCTGAGCTCACTAACCTAACCCAGAAAAGCACTTCAGCATACGCTCAATTTTAAGCATGTGAGTGGTCTCATTGACTTATCACTTTGTAGGATCAAGACTTCAGATAGTGACCAGTACCACAAGTTTCAGAAGAACGTACAAGAAACCCTACGGCCAACAGTATAGCCATCCTATAGGGAAAATTTCTTCTTATCCTCACTGTCACTAAGTAGTTGGCTTATGCCCTGAAGCATGAGGGCTTATATCTCTTATGAAAGTATAGTTTTATCATATTGAAAGTAACTTTGGAAGTGTTTAGAGAGAGAGAGAGAGAAAGAGGGCTAAACTTTTTTGAACCGTATTAAATTCTTGGTCTTGGTGATATTTCACAGCAGTAAGTTCCATAGGTTAATCATGCATTGTATTTGATAAAAAGGGAACATTTTAAAAAATGCCTTTCAATTTCACTGACCATACCTTGGCTCTCCTGTGATGAGAAAAGGTAAAATTGGGTGTTCCTATTTGCCTTCCATACCATTCATTATTTTACCTCTACCATGCCTTCTGTCTAAGCACAGCAATTTCAATCTTTCAATCTTTCTTTGCATGGAAAGCCTTCCCATGCTTTTAATCATTTCTGTTGCCTTTGTCTGAACAATTTCTCTTTCTGCTATATCCTTTCTGAGATAAGTTGACCAGAACTTCTCCAGAAGACAATATTCAATTGATTTATTGTATTTTTTCATCTTGTTCTTTATATATCCTAACATTTTGTTTCCTTTCTTGACTGGTGTGCTGAATATTGAGCAGAGATTTTCTTTGATCTGAGCACAAACCCCAAATCTTTGTCCTGAGTGGTTACAGTTAATTTAGTAGTTTTAGTTTCAGTAATTAAAATGATTCCCTCCAATGGACATTACCTTATATTTGTCAATATTTATCTGCCATCCTGCTGGCCATTCATCTTATTTATTTAGATCACGCTAAAGTTTTTCAGTCCTCTCCAGTCTCGACTAGCCTAAATAACTGTCTAATCTGTAAACGTTTCCACCTCACTATTGATTCCCGTTTCTAGATTAATTAATACATTAAGAATCGGTGATCCTAGGGCCACACCACTGTTAATGTTTTGCCATGTTGAAAATTGACCACTTATTCTTACTCTGCTTTCTGTCTAATCTAAGACTGTACTTTACCTCTCACCCCATGACTACTTAGTTTTCATAAGTCACTTGTGACTTTGTCAAGGGGTTTTTGAAAATTCAGATAAATTTTTGTTGACTTCTTCCCCTTTGTCCAATATTTTGTTAATATGCTCAAATTGTCTTAATATAGTTAAAAGGTCTGGTTTCAGTCCTAATGCAAATCTCTTGGAGAAAACGAATTAATTTTTGTTTCTTCAAATTTGTGTTAGAATCAGTTATTTTCTTTGCTAACAATCTTGACTTGTTAGAAGTAATATATTAAATCCTATTGCATGTTCATAAGAAACCAATAGCAGGGCAACAAAATGTTAGTCTGAATTGTGTTCCACAATCTGAAACCAGCTGCAAATAGTTTACATCCATGGACTAAAAATAATATGGGGCTTATGTAAAATAAATTCAATAAACATAAAAAAGTAACATGCCACATTTCATATAAATAATAATATGCTTATGGCAAACTCAGAAATGGGCTTGCAAAGCACTCTGCAAAAAACACTCTGCATACACAGATTCGAGCCAGCCTTCCTGTTTGTTCCGAGAACTTTGGCAGCAGAAGTATTTCTGTGAAATAGCTGTAATCTAGAAAAGCTGATTTTTATTCTAACTTGCACTGAGGCACTCCTGGTATACCACTTTGCCTCAGAATTTCCTTACTCAGTGGTACCACAGAAATTGTCTGTTCAAACTGGAACAGAATTTACCAGCTGTCTGATTATGATTATGCAGCAAGTGATCCTTAAATAAATATTCACGAGTAAGTCTCAAATTTCACATTTAATTTTCTGTACTTTTTTCCTTGCAATATACTCCCACATCCTCTAAAATGTTACCTGGTCGTGGTCTTAGCTTAGTATTCTGTCTTCTTTCTCTGCCCTACTTTTGTTTTTTGCAGTGTGTGTATTTGATCATCCACAACAAAGGCGCAGAAACAGAGAGATGTACAGTTAAATTTGAAATATAACATGGCTTCCAAAAGCTATACACAGTAGGTCTATGAAATGCTACTGTGTCTTCTAGGTACTTGTATCCAGTGTCTCTGTTGTCTCTCTTTAACACTGCACTACTTGCTTTCTGTGAGTTTGAACATACAAGTGTTATGTGAATTGTCTAGATAATGTTCTTTCGTATATCTTGTATGTTGGTAGAATTCACAATCTAGGGGACCGATCCTGATCCTATTGACATGTCATTTGGTTATTGACTTCACAGGGAACATGTTCGAGCCTCAAGGGTTTAATTTTATACACATACGTCTCTGTGGATTTATAACATTCTCTTTGTTGCTGTTAAAATTATTTTTAGTATCAGTGACAAAAGATTAAGGCATATGTTTTTAATTGTTTGCCAAGCAGACTAAGTTTAGAAAGGTGGTGTTATTCATACATCCTCATTAGATCCCCTCTTCCCCGAAAGGGGTGAGACAGAAAAGATCACAGGTTTGAGCTCCTCTGCATTTTTCTAATAAATGCACCTGTCAAATTGAGAGAAAAATTACATATTAGGAAATATTTCGCTTTCATTTAGTCCCTTCTGCACTCCAGTTTTCTAAGGCTTCATTTATTAATAGAAGAAGTGTCACTCCCTGGAGTAGCTGCATATTTGCTATTTTTCAATTTGTACAGATTCACGAATATGTATTTTGACAGGCAGAAATCCAGATACCTGTGTTGGCGAGATGTGCCACTTAAGGTTTGTTGGAATGTAATTTCACAAAGGGGGAAGTAAAACTGAGGTAGTTTTTCATTCTGCTAGTGAGCTTAAGGGGACAGATATTTTTCTCCTAATGTCTGCTCTGCTGAAATGGAAAACTCAGACAATAAACAAATCACCCCCCACTGACCCTCACAGAACACAGAGAAAAAAACCTCCTACCCTTCTATATTAAAATGTTATGCATGCACACAAAGTTTATCCCCACTCTGAAAGAAAATAATGCATTGCCTTGTGAAGCTTGACTTTCCAGTATTAAATGTGAAATTATATTATACAGTATATTTGACTAAAGCTTCTGCATCTCAAACAGATGCCGTGTCAATAGAAATATCAGAACTAACTTTATTCATGATATTAAAATTCCTTTACAATTCCCCCATGCTGAATTCAGTTATCTGAATGGTTCTGATTTTTCTTTTGGCTTGGTAATCTGTCTCCAAGGTGTTATAAAATAACCTGTTTTGTCTGCCTGATAGCCTTTGGTTAGTCAGTTATCTACATAATTACTTCTGTAGTTTCCCAGACTTAATCTCAACATAAAATGTTATAGTGCAATATATTACATCACAATCTTGCCATAGTGAATTAGGCATTTAATTTGACATGTTATATTGGGAGGATTTTGTTTTCAATGGTAATTTGGAAATTGATCGGACTTTATCACTGCTTTTTGTGTGCTCTGTCATTCTGGATAGTGAAAAGGCTATTCATCAGCAACTGGGTGGGAGGATGGGGGGAAGGGATGGAGGTGTGTGTGGCAGGGAAGCTACCAGTGCATAGGAACGTGAGAATTAAGAGGGGTTGAGGGGAGGAGCTTTCTTTTCTGGTAAAATAGAAAACTTTTGCAGAAGGGTTATAAATATACTGTTCCCAGGACAATGTTTTTGCCTTTAAATAGGTTTGCTACAGGATAGTATCTCTAATGCATACAGAGTTTCAGATATATTTGTTCCTTTCAGAGAGACATATTTCACCCATCATAAGAAACTTTTAAATTATCTGTTTGAGTTGGTTCAGGCCAGAAATAATTTATCTTTTAACATAGAGAATATATATTTAGCAAGATGTATACTCTTAAAATCATAAAAACAAATAACCATGTAATGTGTTATAATGGACATTACAGTTTATTTTGAAAATAAAAACAATGGAACCAGAAAAATGAAGCCATAGCATGCTGCAGGCAATCAGGTAACTACGTGTGTAATTACTTTGTATGTGCATTACTTCATTCAGCCTTTGGCTCCTCTTAACCATGGAATGAGTCATAGCATTACATACCAACATCAGATGTGATGAAATGAGATGCAACAAATCTTTTGAATGTAATCAAGCTGTAATACAGACTTAGCTTCTGTCAGGATTTAGTGTCTTGTTTTTCAGTGTCTTCAAGAAGCTAACTTGTGAAAGTGTATTGCATACATTGTGTAATATGTCTGCCATGTTGAAAGGGGACATTGTAAAGTGAAGAAAGACACTAGGAGCTATGACGTTATTCACACCAAATTATATATATATATTTGTTAACATCACTCCGTGGATAATAAAAATATATATATAATTTGATGTGAATAACGTCATAGCTCCTAGTGTCTTTCTTCACTTTACAATGTCCCCTTTCAACATGGCAGACTCTGGAGGGAACTGAGCTCTCCTCCTTCAGGGTCTCCGAATGTTGCTAAAGAGGGCTAAATGAAAATGTGCGGGAATGCGGGAAATATGGAGGACCACACTACTGGGAACAGTAAAACAGTTACAATTGGATTTGTAAGCCTATGCATCAGTTTTAAATGTCAGTATATTTGATGTTGTCTTTACTTTGAAAAGAATGTGAGTTCTTCTTCGAGTGCTTGCTCATATCCATTCCAGTTAGGTGTGCGCGTCTGCCGGAAACTTTTTACCCTAGCAACTCCAGTGGGCCGGCAGGTCGCCCCCTAGAGTGGCGCCACTATGGCACTAGATATATACCCCTGCCGGCCCACCCGCTCCTCAGTTCCTTCTTACCGCTGTGTCGGTTGCTGGAACTGTGGAGTGTGGTTCGCTGACCTCCACGTCCCTAGCTCTCCTCGTCGTTTAGCTTATAAAACCTTTTTTCTCAGATAGTTATAGTTACCTTTTCAGTATAGTTGTAGTTAGTTAAGTTTTTGTAAATAGTTATTGAACATTGCCTGTGGGTGGGCTGTTGCCCTCCCCAGCACCCAGCACCGGGCCCATGCCTGGCTCGCCGGGGTTTAAACAGTGCTCGACTTGCAAGAAGCCGATGCCTACAAGCGACCCCCACGACGCGTGCCTGAAGTGCCTGGGGGAATCGCACATTAGTGACAAGTGCCGCATTTGTAAGGCCTTTAAGCCGCGCACTAAAAAGGAAAGAGACCAACGTCTCCGCGCCCTTCTCATGGAAGCGGCTCTCTCTCCGGCACCGGCAGCGCAGTCCACCGCTTCGGCTCCGGCACCGGACCGCGCTGGCACCGACAAGACTCTCCGGCACTGACCATCTCCGGCACCGGGGACAGACCTACATCCCTTGACGTCTGTCTCCACACCCAGGCAGACCTGAGTGGACCGCCCGGCTCCTACCTTAGCTGTGGCACCGCCTGCAGGACTGTCGACTCCGGGCCCGGAGGGTCCGTCGAGTCCAGCTCCTCCTAGCTCCCCAATACGATCAGGGGTCGAGCTAAGGGTCCCGTCAACGCCGGAGACTTTCGCCTTGGCTCGGGACTTGATTGCTCTCACGGAGCCAACTCAACCACCCACGGGACGCATCGTATCCACGGGCAAGCCGATGCTTCGTCCGTCCTCTCCCGCGTTCCGACGCCGATCACCCCGATGGCGTGACCGCTCACGCTCGGGTCACCGCTCGGAGTCCCGGCGCCGATCGCCTAGACGGTGCCGGTCGTACTCGCGGCACTGATCACCATCTGGCCGGTCCCGATCGGCTTCATCACACCATCGGCACCGAGCCTCCAGGAGTCGTTCGCCTCGGCGTTTGGCACCGCGGTCGACCTCCCGGCACCTAACCGGTGGCAGGTCCCGCACCCGGTCGACCTCCCGGCACTGCGCTGGTAGTAGGTCCCGGTCTCCATTGCCGTCTCGGCACCGGGCCTCCAGAAGGTCGCGATCTCGCTCCAGACATCGACATCGCTCCCGCTCCAGGTCGAGATCTCGGCGCAGGTCATCACGCCGCTCTCGGTCCCGGTCCCGGTCCCGGTATGAGTCACGGCACCGACCCTCGGCACCGAGGGGAACATCAGTCGCAGCACCGGCGTCGCTGTACCATTCCAGCTCAGCGCCTCCCTGGCCTGCTACGGAGCCCTCAGTCTCCTCCCTCGATGATAGTGCCTATGATAAGACACTCGACAGGCACGAAAACCGCTTCCCGGAGCAAGATAGAGGACATCCACAGTGGGGATTCTGGACCCCGTGGGCATACGCCCAGACGCAAGGTCCTCATCACATCACCCCCCGTCCATTGGCGGAGCGTAGACCACTGGAGGCTATGGTGTCCAGGCCACCCCTCTCTCCGCAAACGGAGGACACTTCCCGGGACCCGGAGCTCCCTCAGGATACCGAGGTGCAGCCCCTTGTACAACCCCCCGTGGATACTCTTTTTCCCGGAATCTCCTCATCTTCATCCCCGGATGAGGCGGTGGCCGGTACCTCTTCCTCCAGCCCCCCGCCATTGGATTTAAGGGCACATCAGGATCTCCTCCGCCGAGTGGCTCAAAATCTAAACCTCCAGGCGGAGGAGGTAGAGGAAGTGGAGGACCCAGTGGTGAGCATCCTGGTAGCCGATGCGCCAACCAGGGTTGCCTTGCCCTTCATAAAGACCATACAAAATAATGCCAATACCATCTGGCAGTCACCGGCCTCCATTCCACCGACCTCTCGGGGGGTGGAGCGGAAATACATGGCCCCATCTAAAGGGTATGAATATTTGTACGTTCACCCGACTCCCTGCTCATTGGTGGTCCAGTCGGTGAATGACAGGGAGCGCCACGGACAGGAGGCCCCGGCGCCTAAGTCAAGGGAGGCCAGGCGCATGGACCTTTTGGGCCGCAAGGTCTATTCGGCAGGGGCTCTACAGCTCCGCGTATCCAACCAACAGGCTCTCCTCAGCCGCTACTCCTTTAACACCTGGGTAGCGACGGAGAAGTTTGCGGAGCTCTTGCCACAGGACGCACGCCAGGAGTTTTCCACCATCCTGGACGAGGGCAAGAATGTGGCGAGAACATCACTCCAGGCCTCCCTTGATGCCGCTGACTCGGCCGCGCGAACCCTGGCTTCCGGGCTCACCATGCGGCGCCTCTCGTGGCTGCAGGTCTCCGGCCTTCTGCCGGAACTCCAGCACACGATCCAGGACCTCCCCTTCGAAGGCCAGGGTCTGTTCTCCGACAAGACTGACCCTAGGCTGAAGGACTTAAAAGATAATAGAGTCATCATAAAGTCGCTCGGAATGCATACTCCGGCGACCCAACGCAGGTCCTTCAGACAACAAAACCAGCAGCAGCAGCGGCGTCCATACCCCCCGTTCCGCCCGAGACAGGACCCCTCGCGACGCCGGGGCAGGAACAACCGCCGCAGGCAGTCGGGAGGTCAGGCGGGACAAAGCCAGGGCCCCGCTAAGGCCCCCCCAGGGCCTAAGCCTTCATTTTGAAGGTGCGCCCGAGGGCGCAGTACCAGTCTCCCCTACGGATCCTTTCCCGCAGTTTTCCAACCGCCTTTCCTCGTTCCTCCCGGCGTGGTCCCAAATATCATCGGACCACTGGGTCTTACGCACGATACAGGACGGTTATCGCCTGCAGTTTTCCTCACCCCCACCCTCCCACCCTCCGTCCCCGTCCCCCTTCAGGGACCCCTCTCACGAGCAATTCCTCCGTCAGGAAGTGCACACGCTCCTGGCCAAAGGAGCCATAGAGGTGGTTCCAGAGAACGAGAAGGGCAAGGGGTTTTACTCCCGCTATTTCCTGATCCCCAAATCCAAGGGCGGTCTCAGGCCCATCCTCGACCTGCGGGAACTCGACAAGTACATCGTGAAGTTGAAGTTCCGCATGGTGTCCCTTGGAACTATCATCCCGTCCCTGGATCCCGGAGACTGGTACGCCGCCCTCGATATGCAGGATACCTATTTCCACATTGCTATCACCCCCCATCACAGGCATTTCCTCCGCTTTGTGGCCGACCGCCAGCACTATCAATTTGCGGTCCTCCCATTTGGCCTCTCTACGGCCCCACGAGTATTTACAAAATGTATGGCAGTAGTCGTCGCTCACCTCAGACGATGCCATATCCACGTCGTCCCCTACCTGGACGACTGGCTGATCAGGGGTACGTCGGAGCAACAGATCAGAGATCATGTCACCAGGATCAGCTCCCTTTTTGCTGCTTTGGGCCTCGTAATCAATGCCGACAAGTCCACTCTACTCCCCACGCAGCGGATAGAGTTTATCGGAGCTGTTCTAGACTCTACCCTCGCCAGGGCCTTGCTGCCCCTGCCCAGGTTCCGGTCATTGTCAGACATTATTCTCCGGTTGCGAGCGGCCCCGCTGACCTCAATCCGAACGTGTCTGGCCCTATTAGGCCACATGGCGGCCTGCACGTTTGTAACAGCGTACGCCCGTCTCCGCATGAGACCTCTTCAAACATGGCTGATTGCTCAGTATCGACCGACCAGACGGTCCTTGGATTCAGTCGTCACCGTCCCTCAGGCGGTGCTGGACTCTCTACACTGGTGGCTGGACCGATCCCTGGTGTGTGCGGGGCTTCCGTTCCATCCGCCCCAGCCTTCCGCATCCCTAACCACAGACGCTTCCGACCTGGGCTGGGGAGCTCACTGCGGCACTCAGAGGACTCAGGGCTTGTGGACCCCGCAAGAGATCAACCTCCACATCAACGTACGGGAGTTGAGGGCGGTCCGCCTTGCTTGTCAAGCATTTGTCCATCTCCTCCATGGTCGTTGTGTTGCGGTATTCACCGACAACACGACGACCATGTTCTACATCAACAAGCAGGGCGGCACCAGGTCCTCTCCCCTCTGTCTGGAGGCGATACGTCTCTGGGAGTTCTGCATAGCCCGTTCTATTCACCTGTCCGCCTCCTACCTTCCCGGAGTGCGGAATACCCTCGCGGATCGGCTGAGCAGATCCTTCCTCTCACACGAATGGTCCCTCCGTCCGGACGTCACCCTCTCACTCTTCCAGAGGTGGGGTCGTCCCCGAATAGACCTCTTCGCATCCCGGGTGAACAGGAAGTGTCGAACATTCTGCTCCTTCCAGGGTCGGGAGCCCGGGTCTCTCGCGGATGCATTCCTGATCCCTTGGACAACACACCTCCATTATGCTTTCCCGCCGATTCCCCTGATTCACAGAGTTCTAATCAAGGTGCGCAGGGACAAAGCCCAATTGATTCTAATAGCTCCGGCATGGGCCAGGCAGCACTGGTACCCCGTGTTGTTGGACCTCTTAGTAACCAACCCAGTTACCCTACCTCTTCATCGGGATCTCATCACGCAGGACCACGGCAGGCTCCGTCACCCGGACCTTCCGTCGCTCCACCTCACGGCGTGGCTCCTCCATGGTTGACTGACTCTGAGCTGCGGTGCTCCACCCCGGTCTGCGAGGTTCTCTTAGGCAGCAGAAAGCCTTCCACCAGAGCGACTTATACAGCCAAGTGGAAGCGCTTCTCCTGCTGGTGTGCAGAGAAAGCTCTTCATCCTATGGAGGTTCCCGTCACCACTCTTCTGGACTGCGTCTGGTCCCTTAAGGCCCAGGGGTTGTCATTGTCGTCCCTACGAGTTCACCTTGCTGCCATCTCCGCTTTTCATCCTGGCGTGGACGGCTGTTCTGTTTTCTCTCACCCCATGGTGGCGAGATTCCTGAAGGGGCTGGAGAGGCTCTATCCCCAAATTCGCCCTCCGGCCCCCTCATGGGACCTCAACCTGGTCCTGTCCCGGCTCATGATCCCTCCTTTCGAGCCATTAGCTACCTGCTCCCTGCTTTACCTCTCATGGAAAACCACCTTCCTTGTGGCCATTACCTCAGCTAGAAGGGTGTCAGAGCTGAGGGCCCTCACGGTGGACCCACCGTATACGGTCTTCCACAAGGATAAGGTACAGCTGAGGCCGCACCCTGCTTTCCTTCCTAAGGTGGTCTCAGCTTTCCTTGTCAACCAAGAGATTTTCCTCCCAGTTTTCTTCCGTAAGCCCCATTCGTCCCGCAGGGAGCAGCAGCTTCACTCGCTAGATGTCCGACGGGCGCTAGCCTTTTACATGGACAGGACAAAACCCTTCTGCAGGTCCCCTCAGTTATTCGTGGCAGTAGCGGACAGGGTCAAGGGGCTACCGATCTCCTCTCAGAGGTTATCGTCATGGGTGACGTCCTGCATCAGGACCTGCTACGACTTGGCCCAACTCCCGTCGGGCCGAGTGACTGCTCACTCTACCAGAGCACAGGCATCCTCGCTGGCCTTCCTCGCCCGAGTGCCCATTCAAGAAATCTGTAGGGCAGCGACCTGGTCATCCGTTCATACATTTGCTTCGCATTATGCCCTGGTCCAGCAGTCCAGAGATGATGCTGCTTTTGGATCTGCAATGCTCCAGGCCGCGACCTCTCACTCCGACCCCACCGCCTAGGTAAGGCTTGGGAATCACCTAACTGGAATGGATATGAGCAAGCACTCGAAGAAGAAAAGACGGTTACTCACCTTTGTAACTGTTGTTCTTCGAGATGTGTTGCTCATATCCATTCCACACCCGCCCTCTTTCCCCACTGTCGGAGTCGCCGGCAAGAAGGAACTGAGGAGCGGGCGGGCCGGCAGGGGTATATATCTAGTGCCATAGTGGCGCCACTCTAGGGGGCGACCTGCCGGCCCACTGGAGTTGCTAGGGTAAAAAGTTTCCGGCAGACGTGCACGCGCGGCGCGCACACCTAACTGGAATGGATATGAGCAACACATCTCGAAGAACAACAGTTACAAAGGTGAGTAACTGTCTTTTCTTAATTGATGTTAAAATTCTAGTGAAGACAAAGCAGTTTGTAGTTTTCGACCTGCTAACTCTTGTGAAAACTACAAATTGTCTTCTCTTTAGGTGGATTTAAACCTGAGTTAAGATCATTCCTTTTTTTCCATAAAGGAAGACAAGCCTATGATGGCCATATCTGATCTAAGCAGCACACTCACAATGGCTGTTTAGGGTTGTTTTTTTTACCGTCAATGTGAAAGTTATAAATTATGAATATATTTTTTTCCCTTCAGTCCTGGTCGTTCCCCGATTTCCTTTGATAGCGAAATAGTAATGATGAATCATGTGTACAAGGAAAGGTTTCCAAAGGTAAGGACCTATATTTTGAACAATTTATTCAGTGAAAGTATTAAACAACACCATTTAGAATTAATTCATAAGCACTTACTTGAGAGAGATCCAGTTGCTCACATATGGTTTCTAAGCAGCGTAGTTTGTTCAGAGTTTGCAGACATACTCGTCCTCTGTTTTTCACTTTAATCTCACAATTGAGAAAACAGAATTAATGTTTAGAGGACTGCTGATGGAAAACTTTAAAAAGCATCCTGGTGAGCAATTACTATTTATGTTTCATATTTCCTGAATTCCTCTTCCCTTTCCCTATTTATTTACAAGGAATATGCATGAAGATAGGAACTTTTTTGCTAAGTGCTCTTGCTCCCATTGCTTAATCCTGATCTGAAATAATCACCTTTGTTTTGTTACATCGCAGTTGATTATGGTCAATGTCCCTGAGCACTTTGCAGCAATCTTGACCTTAATTCTTCTTCAAGACCCTTGCATTCTGTGACACTCCTGTAATAAATTTAATATTGTGATTCCCATTCTGTGTGCACAGCACAGGGGGATACAGAATCAGAGTTGAGGTTTCTATGGACCCTTAACATTGAGTGTTTTGACTTTCAGAAACTTGGATTTTTTACTACAAGATTCTAATTGTGTTTAAGTTAATTTACATGTCATTACAACCAGAACTCTTGGTAGTATTTTTTTTTCTGTGAATTCTGATATCACTGAGCTTTCTTGAACAGTCATATATTTTGGCAATGAAAAAGTGTATCAGTTAGCATCCTATCTGTTCACATTTACATGTCAAGATAGCAAAGTTCAAGTAAGTTTGTCTTCTTTTTATTCTTTGCTTTTAGGCCACAGCGCAGATGGAGGAACGGCTGGCTGAGTTTATTGCTTCTAATGCTCCAGAGAACGTGCTGCAATTAGCAGATGGGGTCCTAAGCTTCATTTATCATCAGGTTATTGAGCTGTCCAGAGACTGCCTGGATAAATCACGTGAAGGACTTATTACTTCCCGGTACTTTTATGAGCTGCAGGAGAACTTAGAGAAACTCCTACAGGATGTAAGTCCACTCAGAAAATATATAATATGTTGCTCTGATTAAACCTTCAACAATAAATAAAACCTTGAGTTTAGGGAGAGCCAGTGGGTAGGACACCAGGTGGGGAGTTAGGAGACCAGTTTTAATATCCGAGTCTGCCACTGACGTACCAGGTATATTTGGGCAAATCACTTTACCCCTGTACTCCAATTTTACAAAAATCAAGAAATGTACATGAATGAATTGGTGGAGACTTCACCCTTCAGTGAAAATTGGGCTCAACCAGGTAAAAGAAATTGCTTTACTTTCATGTACTTTAAGAATTCGAATGACTTATTAATGAGGATAGTGCCTTGAAGGAATAAAAACGTCATAGTTTATTGTGTTACTATAAAAAAATTTTTTATAAAAGATTTTCAAAAGTTGAACTTTATTCATTTTGTTTTTAGTTCTGCATTGTATTTTGTAGCATTCAGAGTATTAACAAAAACACAGGAGGGCACAAACTTTAATACATGTTGATTACACTTCAGCTATTCAAACAAAACCACTGTTTCCTATAAAATAAAAGAAATATTTGATAAAAATGTCCCTAGAAGGTAATGTTTGTATGTCAGTTTAAATGTCTGCTTTACCTATATGTAAACTGGACTGGAATTCTGCTGATGAATTTTGATGGAGAGAATAAATTATAGGGATCAAAAGGATATGCCACAGCTGTCGTGTTAGGTTTGTCAATAGTGCTATTTGTTACCATAGTATAGGCTTTGGCTTGGGAAAAACTTTCTTACTTTTGCTTCTTGGTTAGGGAGCAGTTGAGCTGGAATATTATGGAGGTGATGATGCCTATAGCCTCTATATCTTGGAAGATCACAGGTATTGCCAAGTGATGTAAGAAGGGAGAGATGAGCTAAGTTAGTTGAAATAAAATTAGTTTATTCTCTGTGTTGGGTTTTGTATATGTTTTGTGGAGCTGCATAGATATTTCCCTGAGCAGTTTGCAGCTCCCATGGTGTGAATTCTGGCAATTTGTACACCGTTGCCATTCTTTCCAGGTAATGGCACTGTACATGAGAAAATGGTATGAAAATTAAAAAGCTGTGCAAAATACTAGGAAATCTTACTCATATTACCTAAAATCTTTAGCAATCTCCTTTTGAAGACAGAGCTCCTCTTGATATGTGCTGTAATTACTTGGGAGAGAAAACTCAAGTTTGTCTTCATAAAGATCTTCCATTCTAAAGAGGAGAATTCTTACAACACAAGAGTCTGAGGCCATGTCTACATCTAAAATTTTGCAGCGCTGGTTGTTACAGCTGTATTAGTACAGCTGTATAGGGCCAGCGCTGCAGAGTGGCCACACTTACAGCAACCAGCGCTGCAAGTGGTGTTAGATGTGGCCACACTGCAGCGCTGTTGGGCGGCTTCAAGGGAGGTTCGGGGAACGCGAGAGCAAACCGCGGCGAAGCTGGTCTCCTTTCCCGGTTTGCTCTCTCGTTCCCCGAACCCCCGAACAAGCAGGTCTCCTTCCCTGCGGTTTGCTGGGTGGTTCGGGGAACGCGAGAGCAAACCCGGGAAAGGAGACCAGCTTCGCCGCGGTTTTCTCTCGCGTTCCCCGAACAAGCAGGTCTCCTTCCCTGCGGTTTGCAGGGTGGTTCCGGGAAACGCGAGAGCAAACCGCGGCGAAGCTGGTCTCCTTTCCCGGTTTGCTCTCGCGTTCCCGGAACCACCCAGCAAACCTCAGGGAAGGAGACCTGCTTGCTCGGGGTTCGGGGAACGCGAGAGCAAACCGCGGCGAAGCTGGTCTCCTTTCCCGGTTTGCTCTCGCGTTCCCGGAACCACCCAGCAAACCTCAGGGAAGGAGACCTGCTTGCTCGGGGTTCGGGGAACGCGAGAGCAAACCGGGGAAGGAGACCAGCTTGATTACCAGAGGCTTCCTCAGGTACGCTGGGATACCTGCTTATTCCACGGAGGTCAAGAAAAGCGCTGGTAAGTGTCTATATTTGATTACCAGCGCTGGATCACCAGCGCTGGATCCTCTACACCCGAGACAAAACGGGAGTACGGCCAGCGCTGCAAACAGGGAGTTGCAGCGCTGGTGGTGCCCTGCAGATGTGTACACCTCCTAAGTTGCAGCGCTGTAACTCCCTCACCAGCGCTGCAACTTTCTGATGTAGACAAGCCCTAAGGGGATGCCTGGTGACGGTATCTGTGAGGTTTTTTAAAATGTCACTTATATATGTTAGAACTAACTACTATGAACATAACGTTTCAGTGGTACATTGATTTTTATACTGATCTTAAATATCCTGTTGTTTATCTTGTATTTTGCTTACACAGTTTAGTCTAACTCATACTTTTTTCAGTTCATGTTTCTTCTCTTAGGAGTATGAATTAATTACTAGGAAGTGCATTGTTGTCAAAGCCCTCAGAGATAACCTTGTGACATTTGCAAGTAACGACAGTTAACCTTTTTTTTTGTTGTTGAGGACTTAGCAGAGCGGAGGAGTGTTTTAATTATTTATTGGCAAGTGAATTTGTAGCATTCATGAAAGCGACAGTGAAGACTAGTTCATAAATGGTCTAGACAGTATTTGGTCCTGCCATGAGTGCAGGGGACTGGACTCGATGACCTCTCGAGGTCCCTTCCAGTCCTAGAGTCTATGAGTCTATGAAATACCATCCAGGAATGCCACTGCCAGTGAGTTCTCCTTCCTAGAGCTATGTGGCTGGATTGTCATGAAAAGGGTTTCCAGACACCATCTGAGATGCTTATGTGTTTGGAAGTTTAGTTCAGCACAAAAGTAGGATGTGTCTTTATGTTCCAGGGCAAGTATCACGAATTTCAATAGCAAACACAGGTTTCACCGCAATCACAGCTCATCTTGGTGTGGTATTGTTTGCACACTGTTGGCTCCATCACACGGAGCCCTGGATATGATCAGATGAGCCCACTTCCACATGAGCTCTCTAGCCCTTCGTGTGCATCTGAATGAGTCTAGAACTGGTGGACTTACAGAAACTTGTGTTGCTTTATCCCTGTGTCAGGCTGCCCCTCAGGCAGTGTCAGAATGACAAGACTGATAACCCACAGTGGAAATAACTGACCAGAGATTCCAGTCTGTAGGAATGGAGCGGTTGTATCTCACCAAAGAAGTTGTCCAGGAGTGATGGTCTTTAAAAGGAAATGTGAAAATTAGACTAGACTAGAAATGTGAGCAGCACAAGCTTCCAGTGCAAGCCAAGCAACACCTCAGTGTGGGTCTAGTTAGACAATGCAACCATGGCTCTTTAGAGAAACTGACCAGGAGGCACAAGAAGCAAAGATGTCACTGAAGAGTTGCACCTACTGATGACTTCTGTGGAAAAAAAAATTTGTCAACCACTCGCATAGCTCAGGACCTAAGCGATGAGACAGATGGGCTAACAGGCAACAGATATACACATGAAAATGGGAACTCAATTTCAGTTTCAGAAGCTATGTCTCTGGTAGGTAAATCCACAGCTGAGTTCAGACACGGCACTCAATAGAGCAGAACTTTATTATGCCAAGTGCAACAAAATTGATGAGGGGTATGGAATGGCTTCCGTATGAGGAGAGATTAATAAGAAGGACTTTTCAGCTTGGAAAAGAGACAGCTAAGGGGAGATATGATTGAGGTCTATAAAATCATGACTGGTGTAGAGAAAGTAGATAAGGAAGTGTTGCTTACTGCTTCTCATAACACAAGAACTAGAGGTCACCAAATGAAATTAATAGGCAGCAGGTTTAAAACAAATTAAAGGAAGTATTTCTTCATACAGCACACAGTCAACCTGTGAAACTCCTTGCCAGCGGATGTTGTGAAGGTCTAGCACCATAACAGGGTTCAAAAAAGAACTAGATAATTTCATGGAGGATGGGTCCATCAATGGTTATTAGCCAGGATGGGCAAGAATGGTGTCCCTAGCCTCTGTTTGCCGGAAGCTGGGAATGAGCAACTGGGGATGGATCACTTGATGATTACCTGTTCTCTTCATTTCCTCTGGGGCACCTGGAACTGGCCACTGTCAGAAGACAGGATACTGGGCTAGCAGGACCTTTGGTCTGACCCAGTAGGGCCATTCTTATGTTTATATATTTCCACACCTGTCCTGTTATAGGCAGAGTGTTCCAAAAGGTAGGTAAGATCCCAGGAGAAGCAAGCCTAAGGGGAGAAACAGTTAAAAGAGTTGGCTGTTTTTCAGAGAGAAATTATTAAGTACACAATAGCAAACTATCCCAATGAGTAGGAAAGATAGGAAGTATTGCAAAAGACCACTGTGGCTTAACCAAGAAATCTTCGGTGATCTGAAACTCAAAAAGAGTCCTACAAAAAGTGGAAACTAGGTCAAATTACCAAGGATGAATATAAACAAATAACACAAGTATGTAGGGACAAAATTAGAAAGGCCAAGGCACAAAAAGAAATTAAATAGCTGGAGACATAAAAGGTAACAAGAAAACCATTTACAAATACATTAGCAGCAAGAGGAAGACCAGGAACAGGTTAGGCGCATTATTCAGTGAGTGAGTGGGAGGGCAGGGGGAACAATAACAGAAAATGTGAAAATGGCAGAAGTGCTAAATGACTTTTTTGTTTCAGTTTTCACCAAAAAGATTAGTAGCGATTGGACATATAACATAGTGAATGCCAGTGAAAATGAGGTAGGATCAGAGGCTAAAATACGGAAAGAACAACTTAAAAATTACTTAGACAAGTTAGATGTCTTCAAGTCTGCTGATGAAATACTCAAGGAGCAGACTGAGGAGATATCTGAGCCATTGGCAATTATGTTTGAAAAGTCATGGAAGGCGGGAGAGGTTCCAGAGGACTGGAAAAGGGCAAATATAGTGCCACTCTATTAAAAGGGAAATAAGGACAACCCAGGGAATTACAGATGAGTCAGTGTAACTTCGGTACCTGGAAAGATAATGGAGCACATAATTAAGCAATCAATGTGCAGACACCTAGATTAGAGGATAGTGAGATAAGTAACAGTCAACAGGGATTTTTCAAGAACAAATCATGTCAAACCAACCTAATAGCTTTCTTTGACAGAGTAACAAGCCTTGTGGATGGGGGGAAGCGGTAGATGTGGTATATCTTAACTTTGGTAAGGCTTTTGATACTATCTCACATGATCGCCTCATAAGCTAAGGAAATACAGCCTAGATCAGTGGTTCTTAACATATTTATCATTATGGGCCTCATCCAGTGCTACTTGTATGGCCCTGAGGATGTCAGGTGGGCCACAGCTGTGTACTGATTGGTCCGCAAGCGGCCCATAGGCCACAGGTTGAGAACCACTGGCCTAGATGAAGCTACTATAAGGTGGATGCATAACTAGTTGGAAAATCATTCCCAGTGAGTAGTTATGAGTGGTTCACATTCAAGATGAAAGGGCATATTGAGTGGGAATCAGTTCTGGGTCCAGTTCTGTTCATCTTCATCAAGGGTTTAGATAATGATACAGAGAGTACACTTATAAAGTTTACAAATGATGCCAAGCAGGAAGGAGTTGCAAGTGCTGTGGAGGATAGGATTAAAATTCAAAATGATCTGGACAAACTGGAGAAACGGTGCAAAGTAAATAGGATGAAATTGAATAAGGACAAATGCAAAGTACTCCACAGATACACCTGTATATCAGTTGCACACATACAAAATGGGGAATGACTGCCTAGGAAGGAGTACTGTGGAAAGGGATCTGGGGATCATAGTGGACCACAAGCTAAATATGAGTCAACAGTAATACACTATTGCAAGAAAAGCAAACATAATTCTGGGATGTATAATGGGAGTTTTGTAAGCAAGACACAAGAAGTAATTCTTTCGGTCTACTCCACGCTGATTAGGCCTCAGTTGGAGTATTGTGTCCAGTTCTGGGTGCCACATTTCAGGAAAGATGTGGACAAATTGGAGAAAGTCCAGAAAAGAGCAACAAAAATGATTAAAGGTCTAGAAAGCATGACTTATGAGGGAAGATGAAAAAAATTGGTTTTGTTTAGTCTGGAGCAGAGAAGACTGAGAGGGGACATGATAACAGTTTTTAAGTACATAAAAGGTTCTTACAAGGAAGAGGGAGAAAAAAATTTACTTAACCTTTGAGGATAGGGCAAGAAGTAATGGACTTGAATTGCAGGAAGGGAGGTTTAGGCTGGACATTAGGAAAAACTTCTTAACTGTCAGAGTGGTTAAGCACTGGAATAAATTGCCTACGGCGGTTGTGGAATCTCCATCATCGGAGATTTTAAAGAGCAGGTTAGACAAACACCTGTCAGGGATGATTCAGAAAATACTTAGTTCTGCCATGAGTGCAAGGGACTGAACTAGATGACCTCTCAAGATCCGCTCCAGTCATACAATTCTGTGATTCTGTGATAGCCAGGTTCTCAAGGAATTGTATCATGATGACTGCAGAGTGGCTGAGGTTCTGTTGGTATCCCAGAGCTGGTGAACTTGTTAATGTATGCATTATTTCACTTCCCAGTAGCTGATTTCTGAATCAGGGACTGGTTATTCCTAAAGGTGCTGCTTCAGGTTTATGCTTTAGCTCTTGAAAGGGATAACCTCAAGAGAGAGGTCTTTGCAGACAAGTTGTCATAGCCAGGATGTATTCTTTCAAACAGTCAACCTCCATGAAGAAGTAGTACTACTACTGCCACTGCCACCACCTCCTCATCTTAATTTTATTGTAGTAGCACTAAGGGCTTGTCCACAGTACCGCACGGGGTCACTCTAAGATACGCAACTTCAACTATGTGACAAGCGTAGCTGAAGTCAGCATACTTGGATCTACTTACTGTGGTGTCTTCACTGTGGTAAGTTGACAGCTGGCGCTCTTCCGTTGACTCTGCTTGTGCTCCTTGTTCTGATGGAGTACCAGAGTCAATAGGCGAGAACTCAGCGGTTGATTTATCGCATCTATACTAGATGTGATAAATCGACCCCTGCTGGATTGATTGCTGCCCGCTGATCCGGCGGGTGGTGTGGACATCCACCTACGAGAGCCAATCGTAGACCAGGACCCTATGTGAGAGTATAGAAACCTTTGCTGTCTGATGTTTTAAACCAAATATCAATCCTACACTTTTCTTGGCAAGAGATACCCTGTCATACTCAAATGATGGACTGGACTTGGGAATTAATGCCATAACTTATCAACCCTTTGGCAATGGTAGTATTCTGCAGTGATAAAGGCAACGTGCCACTCAGAGTTCAGCGAGATATCGATAGATTTCACAAGGCAGTTCATAGAATCCAAGGCCAGACGGGACCACTGTGATCATATAACTCTGATCTCTCATATAACACAGGCCACGGACCTTCCCCAAAAAAATTCCTAGAGCAGATCTTTTAGAAAAACATCCAGTCTTGATTTTAAAATTGCTAGTTGATAATTGAAACCAAATATCAAATCTCTTGTACCTCTTGAGGGACTTAAACATGGTCTGGAATGCTCTCACTGGCCTAGTTTTTAAGCTGTTTAAAAGGATATCTCTTCATTGACTATCAAAGTACTATTTCTGGTGGCCTGCTGCTGTGCTTGGGATATCTGGAATGCAGAATAATCTCCCAAGGAAAGTGGTGAAGTTCCATCAGTTGGGTCTTTTAAGCCTAGACCTGACAAATACATTTGAAAATGTTCAGTGGAGAACAACCTAGCATTGTCAGGGAGAGGGATTGAATGATGTAATAGGTTCTTTCCAGCTCTGTCTTCTCTAATTGAATGAGACTATTTTTTATATTTAGATGGGTTTTTTGAATGGTGAATTTAAAAGCTCTTATGAAAACAAAACCCATCCTTTACTATAACATTTGAGAGGACATTCCTAGGGTTCCCTTCTAGCAACAGCACTGCGGAGAAAATGGAAGGCAGCCTAGCTCCTGCAGTCAGCTGGGCACGAGGGTCATGATCCAGCACTCCCCACCTGCCTAATTCTGAGGTAGTTGGGAAAAAAAAGAGTAGAAAGAAAGATCAGGACAAACTCTCTCCTCCCCCCAGCAAAAAACAAAAAAACCTCACCCTCCTCTTGGAGTGAGGGAGCAGACGCCCATGCCCCTGTCTCCACAAAGTGATTGATTGGCAGACAGAGATCATGTTTGAGGCAAGCACATATCCTTGCAATACCTCAGATTTCAAGGAGCAGCAGGGAGAACTATAATCGGCTTTGCTGTCTCTAGACACTGCCCACCTGGGCTTCGAATTCTTCCACAAACAGATTTTCTCCTCCCTAGTAGAGCAGCCCTTTGCTGTATTGTCAAAGTTTCGGGCTGAGTCTGACTTTTTCCTCTCCCCACCTTCAAGCTCACCCTGAGATCTGGGGTGGTCGACCCTGCCTTGGTAGAAGAGAGTGGCTGGTCAGACACATCTCCCATTTCTTCCCTTTATCCCATGAGTGATGCTTCCAAAAGAGCCTTCCCCTTTACCTCTCTCGCCAAGCACAAGGAGAGCTGACACTGAACTGTTACTGTGTAAGGTACGGCAATCATCTCCACGCTTCTACAGTAACTGACAGTCAGGAGCTGCCCTGCCTCCTCTCTGTTAGCTTCTTCCGCAGGGTCAGGGTGGGACGGGCGAGTCGATTCTTCTTGATTTTCTTAAATTAACTCTAACCCATCCGTTACCTAAGGGAGAAATGAGGACAAGAACAGGGAGAGATAAGGTTGGTTCCCTCGGTGCTAGCATAATAATAATAATAGTACTCCCTGGAGGTTGACTGTTTGCAAGAATGCATGCTGGTTCCGATGACTTGTCGCCAAGGACCTCTTTCTTGAGGTATCCCTTTCAAGAGCTAAGGCATAAACCAGAAGCAAGATGCTTCCTTTAGGAGGGAAAAGACTGAAAGGGAATAGTGGGAGAGGACAAGGAGGTTAGAGAGAAGCTGAGAGAACACCAGACATTTTTCTTTCCACCTTTCTTCCTCTTGCTTTACTCTCTCCTCTCATTCCTGTGTCTTCTCTTTTTCGTTGCTTTTTGAATGCGTATGAATCCCTTTTTTCCCTGCCTTTTCTTTTCCGTTCTCCCTTAGATGCCCTCCAGACTGTGAAGGGACACATTCAGGATATTTCAGATTAAATGCAAAGCCATGTCACTGTGATTTCTTTCAGAGACAAGAACTGAGCTACTAACGTGAGAATACGTCAAGACATCGGTTACTATGTTTAGACCGTGAGCTCTTGGGAGCAGGGTACTCACCTTTGGTTAGTTTTTTAAGATGCTCTGCACATTTATAGCACTATATACAAATAATAGATACAATGAGGGCTATTATAAATTGCACTCACTGCTGCAGTATGGAGCAGTCTATGCAATGTAGTCCATTGTTTATCTACAGTATTTGCATAAACTGTGGTAGCATCAGGGAACCAAATGTCTTTATCACAGAACAAGGAAATTAGTCTGCAGAAGGTCAGTGGATGGTATGTAGTTTAGCAAAATCTGTTCTTTTAAAGGAAGAATATTTTAAAGGATAAAGTACATTTAAAACAAAACCCTGGATAATCAGATTTTTTTTAAAGCCGGAATTTCAAGTCATAGGGAAAAGAAAATATTAAACTTTAATGAAAATGGTGCATATTAAGGATGGTTCAAATTGTACAAAAACTTCATCATAAAGCAAAGAAAAAGTACAATATAAAGAATCAAATATTCAGACATAGCTGACGTGGAAATAGCTATAGAAAACTTAGAGGCACTTACATACCAGATCTTGTTATAAAATACCAAAATGTTACCATGGCAAATAAGATTAATTCACTTGTATATAAGTATAAAATGTCATATTTTAGCCAAGAAGTATTTGGTTTATTAAATAATTGGATTTATCAGGTGGACTTCCTGAAGTAGGCATGAATTCAAAATAATTTTTTAGGCATAACTTTCATGAGAAGCTTAAAGTTTGAAGTCAGAATATTAGAAAATAAAGTAAAAGCCTTCTTATATGGATCCGTAGTATTGATTTCTTTATCTTTTACCTCATGAAACAAAGTAGAAACAGAGTTCAGAACAAAAGATTAGTCAGTTACTGCGCTGACGCAATGACTAACCAGGTAAAATGAGTTGAATTGGCAATATTGTATATTTACACAATTAGTCAGATTTTCTGATGGAAAGAAAGATGAGGGATATACAGATGTATCTGTAAATGAAACAAAGAAAAAGGGGCCTTATTACGGTTATATTATGCTGATTTTATGTTGCCCACTTGTAAATTGGAATTGCTTTCTTAATTAATGCATAAGTGAAATGTATTGGTTCTTGGCACTGCAGCTCTGCTGTTTTGGTTTGTATCAGTATATTAGCTCAATTACAGTGTTGTGACTTGCATATTCCAGTCATTGGTCCTGCTGAACCCCAGGGGAGGACGGTGATTTTAATTTCATGCCTCAGTGGCTACAGTTAGTGACGGATGGGTCTTTCAGAAAAGGGAATCGCTTTGTAAATTACCCATCTCTACCTCCTATACATGTGTCACTGGAAATAGCTTGGTGTGTACAGGAATGGCATCAGCCTCCACCCGTAACCCCTACGCTCCCCTCCCCTCAAGAAAAACAAAACAAAAACCCTGAAATGACACCAGCAACCTTCAGACAAGCATGTCGTCATTGAGAACTGCTAATTAGATGGCATGCATCATACCAAGGCGCATGGTAGAAGCAGGCAGTTGTTTGGTATATAAGCCTGTGATTTTGAGATACTATAACTGGGGCAGATTGTAAACAAGATATCTGTAGAGATGTCTGGACTATCCTGTGAGAGAAGGAAACAAGAAGAAGCAATTTTACTGAGGATCTTGGAACAACAGCACTGTGCAGAGATTATGGCTGAGTGGCTCTTACAAGTTGTGTTTGATTTTTGTAATCCTGTAGTTCTCAATTTTTTTTTAGCCTTTCTTAATCATTTGACAGACATGAGTTAGTGTTTCATTTTCAGAACAGAACACCTGATTGAATCAGTTATATTTTTAAGAATATTTTGTCTGTGTCCTCTCAGTGACTTAGAAAGGATGAAAACAATGCAGCTAGATTTATAATAATAAATTGCCTTTGACAATATAAATATCGATGCATAAGGATAAATCGGTTTTTCTACATGATTTACATTATCTGGATGTAAATTGACATTCCATTTGCATGGCTCTTGTATCAGAAATAATACACTGTGGTTAATGTTTTAGTTATTTAAATATAGATAACCTATGATGATCTATAAAAAAATTCTTTTGAATATGAAGACACTGAAATTTTATCCAAAATTCATGCTTTGTCTCGTTACTTTAACTGGGTGTTGTACTGTGGCGCACAGAGGAGAGAATACAAAGTGTCCCCAGTTAGATAATTGTCTGTTTGCTATTTAGTAATTAGCTTTGAAATACATTCTATTAAAAATCTGTCAAGTAGTTATGGGTTTCAAAATGTTATTCTCTGTGACTTTCATTTGTAATATACCCACAAAGCATCTCCTGTGTTCTCTTTGGTTGACGTATCAGTAGTTCTATAGATAAGTCCTTTTGTTCTAGATTAAAATTCTAACACTGTATTCTCACATAACCTGTTAAACAATAACCTATTCCAGATTAAGCAATATCTTATTTTCCAAAGGAAAAAGCTTTAGTAAGAAATTGTGAGAACATACCTTTTTAAAATTGTACTTTATGGTTTTTCAGTTCAGAATCCAGGCTTCCCTGTGCTTTTACCCTTCCTTAGTGGCTACCAACGCTGTCTGTTTTCTCAAACGTGTATGGATTTTTTATTTTTGTTTTAATGAGCACTATTAAATGAACCTCTGTTTCTTGCCACCTGAATCCTTGTTGATAAAATATCATGCCTGCAGGCAACTGAAAAGCTCGGAGGTAATGTGTGTCACCCAGCCAGTTCAGGACTCTGTTTCTGTGGCTGGGCTAAAGCAGAATGTATAGTCTACGAGATCTTAGTGGTAGTTTGTCAGTTTGTTTTAAATACCTTTGGAGAACTGGAGGCTGGCAGTCCCTTATCACCCTGCAGAGTGAAGTGTTATTTACATGTGCTTTGGATCTTGTGCTGTAGCCATTCTAGGACAGAGCAAGCAAGAAGGAAAATGGTCTTTTTGTACCTCTCAGAATCTGTCTTCATATTTTCTAGGCATTAGTTTAGTTGCTTTCTTTCTTATAAAAAGAAAAGGAAAACCTTGATGAAACTAAGCATTGAGTTTATAGTGGAATGGCAAAAACCTATTGTCCTAAAGGAGTAACATTTGTCAACAGCAAATGTATTTTCTATGTACTTTGTGTTCTCCTTCTGTGCACTGTACATCAGGTATTAACAATTTGATTGGCAGAATAAGAAGAATGAAATCGGGGAAAAAATACACGTTAAGATCTTCCATAATAAGTAGGAAATAAATGCAAAACTGTAGAAGTAAACTTTAAAACTTTACATTTAAATATACATCATTCTCTAGAATTCAGCACCCTGGAAAAGAAAACAGTTCCAGTGATAACATCTAATAGTTAGACTAGAAATCTTTGTTTAAATTAAAAAGCCACCATGGCTAAGGGAGATTTTCAGGTAACTCATAACTAAAAAGGCCTCTAGCATATTCATTGCTTGAAAAAGGGAATCAGTTATACGGGAAAAGCTGTATATGATTTGGCAACACAGGGTGAGCTTTGTTAATTGCTTAGCCTGACTCAGTCAAGCCTTCACTGCTGAATTATGGTTACAAAGCTGATTGCTCTAGATTAGTGTTTGATGATTCACTGTTTGAACAATAACGTGATGTTTTGCTCTCCGCAGGCCCACGAGCGATCGGAGAGCTCGGAGGTGGCTTTTGTTACCCAGCTTGTGAAAAAGCTGATGATCATCATTGCACGGCCGGCTCGACTGCTTGAGTGCCTGGTAAGCACAATCCTCAGAAGAAAATGTGTCTGCTTTGAAGTGCCTGGTTGGGTACACAAGACAGTAAGAAGAACCAATTCTTACAGGGAAAATAAGTTTTTGAAAAAATAGGTCCAAATCCAAAACAAGGACACACAGGGCCTCTCTGGAAGTGTGGAGCCCTTAAAGTGGGTATAAATTGCAAGAGCAGCTTAAAGGATCTAGCCTACTTAAAGGATCCTTCATGTAAATGAGAATTGGACTCTGAGGGTATGTCTACACAGCAAAGAAAAACCTGTGACTGGCCCCTGCCAGCTGACTCGGCCTCGGGCTGCAGGACAGTTTCATTGTTGTGTAGACTTCCAGGCTTGGGCTGGAGCCTGAACTGTGGGATCCTCTCCCCCGCACCCAGGGTCATAGAGCCCAGACCCAGAAGTGTACACAGCAATGAAACAGCCCTGTGACCCGAGTCAACTGGCACGCTGCGCTGGGTTTTTCTTTGCTATGTAGACATACTTTGATTTTTTTTTTAAATTGTCATTTTCTGACATGGAACTACATGTGTGCAGGTGGGAACAATCTAAAGGAGTCTGTGAGCAAGATTAAATTCTGTACAGAACAACCTGAATATATTGAAGAGCAAGTCATATATTTCTTTCTTAAACTACCCACTCAGAGTAGTAAGAGGACATAGTTTTATACTTAGTTCTGGACAGTAGGAACAAAGAATGCAGGTCATACCTGCAGAATGGGGACTCAGTGTCTTGAAAAGCAGTGACTCTGAAAAGGATTTCGGGATCATAGTGAGCAGACAGCTGAACATGAGCTGCCAGTGTAATATTGTGGGGAAAAGGGCTAATATGATCCATGGATGTACAAAAAGCCGAGTGGGGAGGTGATTTTATTTCTGTAGCTGACATTGAGTGAGATTGATATTGGAATACTATACTGTGTTCAAACATCAAACAAAGAGATGCCGAAAAATTGGAGGGAGTACAGACAAGAGCCACCAAAATGACTCGGGTTGACGAAAATGCCGTTCAATGACTGACTTAAGGAGCTCAATCTGTTCAGCGTATTAAAAAGATCAAGAGCTGGTTTTATTGTGGTATATGGATACCTCTGTGGAGAGAAAATACAAGGGATTTAAAGACTCTTTAATCTAGCAGAGAAATGGAGAATAAAAATCAGTGGAGTTGAAGCCAAAATATTCAAATGAGAAATAAAGCATATATACTTCACAGTGAGGATGATTAACAGTTGAAACAAACAACCTGAAGTGATGGATTGTCCATCTCAGTTCAAATCCAGACTTGGATGCCTGTCTGGAAGAGATGCTTTAGTGAGACATGTTATTGGGCTCAATACAGGGCTAGTCACTGGATGAAATTATCTGGCTCTGTATTTCACAGGAGGTTAGATAAGATGCTCTAACACAGGGGTGGCCAACCTGCGGCTCCGGAGCCACATGCGGCTCTTCAGAAGTTTATATGTGGCTCCTTGTATAGGCACCGACTCTAGGGCTGGAGCTACAGGTGCCAACTTTCCAATGTGCCAGGGGGTGCTCACTGCTCAGGCCCTGCCCCCTCCCCTGAGCCTGCTATGCCTTCACTCCTCACCCTCTGAATCTCCTACACACCACGAAATAGCTGATTGGGAGGAACAGGAAGGAAGGGGGAGGCGCTGATCGGCACAACTACTGGTGGGTGAGAGGCACGGGGAGCAGTGTGGGGGAGCTGAGGGGAGGCTGCTGATGTATTACTGTGGCTCTTTGGCAATGTACATTGGTAAATTCTCGCTCCTTCTCAGGCTCAGGTTGGCCACCCCTGCTCCAATGGGCCCTTCTGGCCTTGGAATCTATCGAGCTGAGTTAAGCTGCCTCTTTTTCAGACATTATTGCAGCTAGATAAATTTTGGTATGATTGTGCTTAGAGATAGGCAGTGGCAGGGCTCATGTAAGAAGCAAACTTTCAGCAGTTAATATGAGATTTGTACCAACAAGGAGTGAGTTTCAGCGTGTGAGCGGTTGGAAGACAAACTAGCTGTGTGAAGCTTTTCTCAAAAGGTGGACAGCTCAGTGCAACAAGCCTTTTTCTTGTGTTTTGTTTGTTTGTTTTTTGCAAGGAGGAAAATTGACAACAGAATATATGTTTGTATTTTAATCTAGCTGAGTTTACTTGAATAGTAAAATTGAGAGTATAAGGCAGTTATTTACAACATTGAGTCTTTCAACTGAGTGAATTTTCAAAGCAGTCGTGAAGATTTTGTCGTATTGAGTGATTGTCATTAATTTTAACAATTTACTTGAAAATCTTCCCCACAAGTTGAAATTGGGATTGAAAAAGCAAAACTAAACTGAAATAGATTGCTGTGACTCTCGTGGTGCTTACCTTGCTTAATACTGAAATTGATACGTGTCACTAGAATAGCACGTCACCTTAGAAGGGTAAGAGCATTTGCCAAAGTTTAATGCCATCTCTGTAGTGTGGTTTTCCTCTTGGAAGCACTTCCTAAATCATACGTGCCGTTAGCTGCAAATTAATGTATCAAGAGGTTCCTGTGCTAGCTGCCGCACCTGTCCTCCTGAGACAAGCGTGGGAGCAGGTGGAGGCAATAGCGCCTCTGAGATTTGAGTAATGAACTCCAAAGCTTGTAGTGACAGCCCTGGAAACAAAGTGGCAAGACTCCAAAGTATATAAATACTGTACAGTTCTCTATTTTAGTATTCTCTGTGTTTTTAAAGCACTCTGTCTACCTAACCATTTAAAAAAAGTTATTTATCTTATTCTACTGATCACAGTGCCATCAGTGCTAGTGTTCCATCTGATACTGTATATGGGAGCAAGAGTATCCTAATAGACGGCTTTCCATTGTAATAGTTTGGCTGTCAGTTTTCTCTTACACTTCAGAGCATGTGAATTCACCCATTTTTATAACTTAACCTTTAATTTTGCTGTGCTTTCATCAGACCAGATGTGCTGTTAAATGGTACAAAATGTACTAAAATTTTTTCATATGAAACAAATGTTATATCCAGCCACTCATATGACTCCTGCTTCTTCAATATAAAATGAAATGACTGAGCATGTAGGTCAGGTGAGGAAATTGGAGTAATGGGTGTAAAGGGTTTTAATTGTTTTCTACAGTTTTGGTAATTTAATGTTTAAGTCTTACCTACCAGACTGTAAAATGCATATAGTTTATTAAGGGCTGAGCATTTGGGCTTTGAAGGCGGCAATTTGGGCTCTCAGGGAAATACGTTAAGTAGACACTTCTTTCAAATGCGTGTTATTTACTAATGAGACTGTCTCTTGGGGAAAATGTGCAATTTAACAGTGGTTTTTGACAGTGGTATTATATTGCAGACTGGAACACTGCTGCAGAAGGCTATTCCATTCAGTTATGTAAAACTACATTTAGAGGATCTCTTAAAAGTATTTTCGACTAAAAAGATTAGTTCAGCTCTATTGATTCCACCTCTCTTCCCTGTTCCTTCTTCCATCCTTTCCTTGTCTGTTAACTTTAACTATTATCTATCCACTGGCTACTTTCTCTCTCCCAGCAAGTAGGTCAGTCTTATCTTGAAAAAAAAATCCTTCCCTACCTCCCACTCCACCTGCCCCCCAGCCTTTTCCTACTACTTGCCTGTGTCTGGGCCTCACAGTGCATAGACTTTGTCTCCACCAACTCTCCCTCTGATCTAGTTCCTGTCTGCTGCTCTTCCTAAGATCACTAATGACTTCTTCCTACCCAAGTCAGAGGCACTTCTCACCTCCTTCACTTGCTGCTGCCTTTGGCAATATTGCCTATTATTTGCTTAGTGCTGACTTTGAGCTCGTCACTGAATGGATTGTACAACAAAGAAGTGGTCTTTGCTCCAAGGTGCTAACAATTTTAAAAGCACCCTTTTCCTCCTCCACTTTCTCTCCTCTCTTGGTTTTTCTGATTGTATTTATTTTTGGGTTTTGGGATTTGTTTGATTTTTTGGGTCATCTCCTGTCTTGCTATCCATTTTTTCAGGTAAATTGTGCTGTTTGATGCCAATCACTGATCCACTGTACAAAACAGTTACTTGGTTCAAAATAATTTGGTAGTCTCTGCACAGGAGTCCAGCACTGCTAAGCAATGAGTTTTGCAGATCAGAGTTAAAGGCACTTTAGCAACACTTTCTTAGCTGAAGCATGTGCATCCTGTCTGACCTATCAAGTGGTCCTAGTCACCGCTGACAGGTTAATAGTTTAGAGCAGTTTGACAAACAGAAACGAAATCTTCTGTGATACTAAAATTCGTAACTGCATGCAACATGGTTTGAAGCAAGATTAGTGCCTTCGTAGAATGTTTTGTTCAGCTAATTAAGTTTGATGGGAGCTTGCTGTTGAGTTGCTTAATTCATCTTTCTACCACGCTGAGATGGCAGAAAACTTCATGTGGTTCCTCACCTCAAAACTTCTGTTTCTATAGTGTACATCATGGATTGTAACAACATAAGAACTTGGGGCAAGCTAAATATTTGAGGTATCATGACCTACTGCATAAATCCTCTACTGCCAACTTTTGTTTTATAAAATGTTTTCTTACCATCTCTGTTATCTCTGTTCATTGGCAAGGCCAGCTGATCTGAGGATATGGCCATCCGGCACAGTCTCTGAATACATCTAATGGTTTACATTTTTCTAGAGTAGGAGGCCGTGTTCATCATGTTGATATACTTGTGACTGAAGGTGTTTTGCAGCATCATTGGGCCTTGGAATCAGTTTTGGATATATTTGAGCAGGCTAGATGTTAAAGCTTAACAATAACCATGCCTTTCCCCTCCTTCTCTGTGGGCAATAAAACAACAGCAAATTCTCTTTTAATTTTGGAATCAAATCACTCAGATCTCTGGTCTTACTCTTTCACTTTAGGAGTTTGATCCCGAAGAGTTCTACCATCTGTTAGAAGCTGCCGAAGGTCATGCCAAGGAAGGGCAAGGAATTAAATGCGACATTCCTCGTTACATTATCAGCCAGCTGGGCCTTACCCGGGATCCCCTGGAGGGTGAGAACTTCTTACTTTGCATCCTTTGGGCTAAAAGCCTTTCCAAATATCAAATCTGGAAATATCACTGGTCGCTCTGTTAAATGAGAATTTTTTTCCCTTTAATTCACATGCCCCTTTTTTATCTCGTCTTCTATTGCTGTTCTCGAAATTTAAACTGTCCTTTCCCCTTCTAATTACCTGTTACTTTCTGTGTTACTTTTTAACCATTTATGCTCTGGTGTTTGACAGTGAAACTAGACTGCTCAGTTCTGTTTTTGTTTGTAATGTGCTGTTTATAGCAGGTCCACTTGATGATTCAAAGGCACTGCCAAATGCTCCGTTTTTGAGGTTTCCTGCACAATACAGGAATGTTTAAGATCAAAATTTTCATTGAAATTTCAAGAACAGTACTTTAAATTGAATTCTGATTAGGTTTTGTTAGCCTTTATTAAAAAAAAAAACCAAAAACTGAACCTGACTTTTGGATTGTACATTGACATTGTCCTTTGAATATTGTTATATTTTACTACTTCTCTGCCAGCTCAGACAATCTATTTGTTTTATTTTTACTGTTGCATTTGCTCAGAAAGTCTGCTTCTTTAGAATGTTTCCTGACGTTCTGCAATATTCTCCATGAGATTAGTGGGTGTGTGCAGTGAAAAGCCCTGTTACGAGTAAAACCCACTGGACATATAGCAGAATTCTCCTTTGCCACACTTAATGTTCTTTCCTGCTCCATGGAACAGTCATATTTCTGGATTAATTAATCTGTTCTAAGCACTCTGTGATGAAATCCCTGAGGTGTGGAGTAGCCATAAAAAGGCCCAATTTGCAGCACAACCAGCACAGTTCCATTACACAGAGGGACCTCATGAGGGCATTCCAAAGCCCCCCACCATGAATGCCGCAAAGCCATAGAGTCTGTGTGTAGGTGCAGGGGAGTAGCAGGGTCATTGTCTGAGTGGATCAGTTGGCCACAATCCCTGCATTTTGGATGGAGTATTGCAGGAGTCTGCAGATGCTGCTTCACTGAAGAGACTGTATTAACAGACACAGACTGACCAGTTTGGGAGTTGGAGAGGAGTCTATTATCCTAGCTTTTGTGTTGGTCCTGCGAGGAGCAAAGTTTGTTTACTCAAGCTTTGCATGAGGGGCCAGGACTATTATCATTTTTGTAGCGTTGACAATATGTTCTCTGCTATGCAAGGCAAAAAAGTACAGACAATTCCTGCCCAAGGAGCCTACAGTCTCCATGATAACCACAGGGGTGACAGGATGCAGTGGGAGAGACAGGAGAGAGAGGTTAGAGGCTGGGGAAGTTTGAGAGTGGGAAGGTGTTTTGTTCCCTTGTTGGGTAATTCAGAGCATTACAGACTGCAAAAGCGTTGCCATGTTGTATGAAGCATTTGTTAACCCTCCAATGAATAGTGTAGATATTCGGGGTTTTTTAATAGGTATACTTAGAATGAGTATTTGTTAAATGTGATGTCAGTGAGTTATTACCATAAATTCATATGACAGGTATAGTCTATACTTCTGAGAGTTCATCCTGATCAGTGGTAGTCAACTTATTTATCATTGTGGACCGCTTATGCAGCTCTCTGTTCTGTGGGCCACATCCACACAATCTATATACTATTTGTTTGACCCTGAAGATGTCACGTGGGTCGCAGCTGTGTGCCGATCGGGCCGCAGGCAGGCTGCAGTTGAGAACCATGGATCTAGATGCAGAAGTTTATACTTCTGGTCCCCAAAAGGCATTTAATCATTTACGTTTTTTTTTTGCTAACTTGAACCGTGTTTCAAAAAACCTGTTTTTGTAAAGGGAGATAATTTACAGTATATTTTACATATACAGACATTAAAAATATTGTATGTTATATTAACATTGGCAAATTTTTAAAAGATCTTGAAAATGTATTTGCTATCTCATTTGTCAAAGCTTGAGAGAGTTCGTCAAATTATAGTGCCTTTTTTGGGTTAAATGTCAAGGATCCTTACTAATTGAGGATTATCATTATATTAGGGTACAAATAAAATGATCCAGACATTCTGGGCATCCTGGCCTGCCATCTCTGTCCAGCACATGCTCTTAATCTATCCCCTTCCCCATTCCTTAGGGGTGATCTGAAAGAGGCTGAGCAGGTCTGGCAGCCCCTCTAGACCTCAGTGTTCTACATGGTAAAATTCATGATTTTTCTAATATGCTCCTGGGCACAGAGCCCCAGAAAATCTAATCTTTGAAATCAGCGAGTTATTGCACAATTAAATATTTCATCTCCGTGTTTTTTTAACATCGTTTAATCTCTTTTCTTTTGAGATATTTATTGGCACAAATTTTGCTTCCATGCTTGGCTTAGCAACAATAAAACCTGCCACAGAGACTGGAAGTTGCCACAGAATTTGGCAGCAATTGAACTTTGGTTTTCTTTTTCTTTTGTGGAAACAGTTTTACCTTGATTTCTGCAATATTTGTCAGAATTGCAGAGTGACAGGCTGGCAAGTAACACCAGATGAACAGCTTTTTAGGAAAATGTTCACCAGAGGTTACTGAATGCAATTTAATTAATTGTATCTGTTGAAATCTGATATAAAGTGACGTTTCCGTTGATCCCTGTCAGGGAGGGAAAGAACCTTTCATTTACTTATTTCCTATAAAAAATTGTGCAAAGGTGTCAAGGTGCCTCATGTTCTTTCTACAAAATGGAACTGTAGAAATGTCAGTTATTTTGTTATATCCATTTAGAGATTTCTTCTAGATACCAATACCCTTCTAGCCTGTTGTCTTTTGGATGTGGGATTGATCCTGTGAGGTGCTTCACAACTCCTGAAAGGAACTTAGCATCCTAAACTCCCACTAACTTCCCCATGGTTTGAGGGTACTTGGTACACTGCAGAATTGGGTCAACTAGAGACAAGAAAGTTTGTAGAAATCTAATTTCCATGCCCTAATGGGACGAGTATACCTGCACGCACATAAATGTGCGGATGCACACTGCTTACCCTTAACAAATTGCTGATTTTGCTGGAGAAATATTAATAGCATTACCTTAATATTTGCATTTATTCCTTATCCTTATGGTAGGGAATATGTAGAATGCTACAAAATACTGAGGTAAGGATAATTGGTTGTCTTTGTATGAGGCATTACCTAAAACAACTGGCAAGATTTTAAAGGTGACTATTGTGTAATAGTATAACATTTTTGCAGGAAAGGAAGAAATGTGCTTTTCTGACATCTAAAATACTTCCTAAAATACTGTTTCTTTGCAATATAGAAACAGATTATATATTGAGACCGGTATAAATAGTCGTTCTTTGTTGTTTGCAGAAATGGCCCAGCTGAATAGCTATGACAGTCCAGACACTCCAGAAACAGATGATTCAGTTGAGGTAAAGAAGCAATGTACTTGTGCTGTCTACCTATATGTTCCCTAGAAAGAAACAGTCTAATACAATGATAAAAGATTTGTTAGGAAAACAAGATTATAATACAATGTATATAACAACACACTGAATATTTTTAACAACATATATTTGGTAAATGATTTAAAAATACTTTAAAAAGCTAACTTGCATGCTTCTAGCAACTGGGACAGAGCTCTCTAAATACAGTAAAGAAGTATTTAAAGATAACTGGGCAACTGATAGAGGCAAACAAATGTGGACAGGAATTATCAAGGTGCTTGACAATGGGGTTTTTTTACAACCATTAATCAAAATAGGGCTAAGGAAAGAAATGTGTTGACGTAGGTAAAGAATTTTGGGGAATGAATTTAGGTTCCCAAGACAAGGATTTACTAATGATTTGTTGGGAAAATGTAGCCATTTATCTCTCCAGGCTTCTTAGATCTGTAGGTTTCTCTCTGATTGTGTAACAAAAATGCCAATATATTTAAAAAAATCTATTAGGGAAAGACCAGCTTTTTGGGCGGGGCGGGGAGGGAGCTCCAGGACTCCAAGAGATGCAAACTACATGTTGATGCGAGGTGGAATTTTCAAAAGTGCCTATGTGCTAGATTCTCCAAGGTACTTGGGCAGCTAAATCCACCATTTATGTGCCATTGACATCCTTAAAACCACTGTTCAGCTGCCACCTAGCCCTACAGGTGCCCAAGTCCTCAAGGTGCCTAAATTTCCACCAGTCGGCACATGCAAAGCCACCTAAGCATTGATGGTGCCTCCACAGCTAACGAACTACTCAGAGTCCTGGCTGAAGCCAAAGCCTCAGCAGTGCTGAAAGAAGATTCTCAAACTAGACTTGCCCCTACCTGTCTCACCAGCAGAACCTGATCCCATAGGCATTCTCAGAGTCTACCCAAGACATATACCTGTCACAAAACAATACAGGTCAGGAATTTGTGTATGTGTGAATACATGTCTCCTCGCCTAATGGTTAGGGCACTCTGGGAGATGTGGATTCTAATCCCTGGTCCAGAACAGGGACTTGAATCCAGGTCTCCTGTATCCTTAGTGAATGCCCTAACCACTGAGCTGTTGGGTATAATGACTTTGGGGTCTCTCTCTTGTGAAAGATCTGGGTTTCAGCTTCAAGAGTGCAGGCTACCAGAGCGGCTGACCTGGCTTAGGTGCTAACTCCAGTAAAGGGGTTCACAGCTGAAAATCCCGAGCAGAGGGAGGTGCCTCTCTGTGGCCCATCAGTTAGGCACCTTTCCTCTGTATTTCACTCCTGGCTAGCTTAGGCAGCTCCCCGCTCCACTAGCTGGCTTCTGAGGCAGGTAACTCTCCCCATGTTTTGAATGGGGAGCCTGGGTGCATAACTCAGGGCTGAGGATTGGATTCCGCTAGGTGGCAAGGCACCTCGGGGTTAAGCCTTGCAATACCTAAGTATTTTTGTAGATTTGGCCCTGAGTAATTTAGGAACATAAGTCCCACTGACTTCTAAATAATTTAGGAACTTTGAAAATCCCACTGCAGTCTACAGCATAAAGTAAATTATGCTTGTCTGTAGTATGACTGCATACAGTACAAAATGATCTGTGCTGGAAGTGCTCAATGAAAATGAGAGAATATAAACATGACTTGCCATTGCTGAGGAACTCAACATTTCTCAGCTAATATCCTGATTAGTATAAGAATAAAACTAGGAGGAAGGATGACCCTGGGACTCAGAAGATCTGGATTTTGTTCCCATTTCTGCCACAGACCTCCTGTGTAACTTTGAGCAAGTCACCTGATGTCTCTGCCTCAGTGTCTGTCAATTTTGAGCTCCTCAGGTGGAAGTAACTCAAAAAGCATAACATATATTGTTATTAGAAATAGTTCAGCTTCATCAATACTGTGGGTCCTGGCCGGCTATTGAGCATTATCAGAAAGTCAATGTGCAAAGGCTTCTCTGAGTTCCATAGTAGTTTAAAAAACAAATATCCTTCATTACACAACAGAAGGATATTAGAAGGCTACCAGAGAAGGGGAATGGATCTACAATCTTACAGAAATCAGAATGTAATGTATTTAATATGAAGAATTAAATAGAAGATTTCGGTATGATAGTGGTTTAAATGTGGCAGCCATTTCTAATAGCATGTCAAGGGAAAGGAGTAAATATAAAATATATCATGCCACCAAATATTTGAGACACATACATACAGATCTTCCAGTTACAAAACAAACATTCCAGGAAAATAGTTTTGTTTTTTTTTTCTGTAAATTCAGGACTAAAATTAAATGATTTTCATATTTTCTATGCAGCAGCTAATTTTTTGGAAGTACATTTTTTAAAAGTAGGCTAGTTTCTGGTGAATTACAGAGAAAAAAAAATCCCTTCTTGATTTTCAGAGTCGCGGGGCCCCTGTACAGTCAAAGAAAACTCCCTCTGAAGAGGACTTTGAGAACATTAAGCTAATCAGCAATGGGGCTTATGGGTAAGGTTTTCAGCTTGTGTCTAACATTTTGCTTTTCAAGAAGATGTTTCTGTCAAGCCACCTGATAAAGAATTAGGCCTTTCAGGCTATTATTCCTGATATGCCCATGCCAGCCGCTTGCTATATTACACTACAACTTTGACCTCAAGCCCTATTATGCTGTAACTTTTTCTGCTAAGTTCGCCTTCACGGCATGTGGATAAAATTAAACATACTCATATACGATAGGTTAATGTGACATTTGAGAGGTTATAATTGAGGTATGACGTGTTATCCAGGAAATTATCTTTATGAGGTATGGTGTCATGTAGTTTACGTTTTGTTTACCTTATTCTTTCCTGTAAGAAATACTATATAATAATAAAACGCATTTGTTTGTTAGCACCACATACCCAGACATAAGTTCAACACTTATTAAAACTAGACATTAAAGTGTAATTGCACTGTGAAATGTTGCTGTGTAAAAATTTCCTAATGTTTCATTGTATCTTAACAGATTTGCTCAGTTTACAAGTTAAAATTCCAACTGCCAGCTCCACCCAAAGAACCCATAGTTTAAAGTTTGAGATGACAAGTTTGGTTAATTAAGCTGATAGTGTTGATGTAATATACTTAGACTTCTGTAAGGCATTTGACTTAGTGCCACATGACACTCTGATTAAAAAACTAGACAGATATATTAAGGTAGTACACGTTAAATTGATTGAAAGCTGACTAACTGATAGGTCTCAAAATGTAATTGTAAAGGAGAAATCATCATCAAATGTGTGTTTCTAGAGGGATCCCACAGGAATAGGTCATTGGCCCTGCGCTATTTAAAATTTTTATTATTGACCCAGAAGAAGACATAAAATCATCACTGATAAAGTTTGCCAATCACACACAGACTGGGGGAGTGGTATGTAATGAGAGGACAGGTCACCGATAAAGTAAGCTGGATTTCTTGGTAAGCAGGGGGCAAGCAAACAATGTGTTTTAATATGTCCAAATGTAAATATGTACCTCTAGGAATAAAGAATGTAGGCCATACTTACAGGATGGGTGACTATCCTGGGAAGCGGTAACTCTGAAAAAGATTCGATGGTCATCGTGGATAATCAGCTGAATAGGAGCTCCCAGTATGACTCTGTTGCCATCCTTGGATAAATAAACAGGAGAATCTTGCGTAGGAGTAGAGGGGTTATTTTACTTCTGTATTTGGCAGTAGTGCGACCACTGCTGGAAAACTGGTTCCAGTTCTGGTGTCCACCATTCAAGAAGGATGTTGATAAATTTGAGAGGTTTAGAGAAGAGCCAGGAGAATGATCAAAGGACTAGAAAACATGCTTTATAGGAGCTCAATCTATTTAGCTTAACAAAGAGAAGGTTAAGAGGTTATTGATTAGTCCAAAAACCTACATGGAAACAAGTATTTAATAATAGACTCTTCAGTCTAGCAGACAAAGGTATAACACGATCCACTGGCTGGAAGTTTCAGGCTAGAAACAAGATGTAATTTGTCAAAGGTGTGAGTACTTAACCATTTGAACAATGGACCAAGAGTGTATGGATTCTCTATTATCGGCAATTTTTAAATTAAGATTGGATGTTTTTCTAAAAGATCTGCTTTAGGAATTATTGTGGGGAAGTTCTCTGGCCTGTGTTATAGAGGAGATCTCAGATGAGATGATCTTGGTCCCGTCTGGCCTTGGAATCTGTGAATCTCTGAAACGCCATTTGGGTTCTTTCTGGCTGTGGCATCATAACCAGTGATATTAAGCAGACCAAATTCTACCCTCAGGTATACCTGTGCTGCCCCATTGATTTCAGTGGGACTTAAGCACTGTGCTTAAAGTTAAGCATGTGCTGGAGCACTTTGTTGAATTAAATGAAAATGTAATAAAAACGTATTTTAGTCAGTAAAGGAAAAAGGGGAGAGCAGACTGGAGAGCCAGTTGGTTAGATAAGAAAGTTCCATTTTTACAGTCACTTTTCCATGTAGACCCATGTTTTCAAGTACATCCTTCTAAAGATATGTTTACACTGCAGTTAGACCCCTGTGGCTGGCCCATGCCAGCTAGCTCAGGCTAAAGGGCTGTTTAATTGCAGTGTAGATGTTTGGGCAGGAGCCTGGGCTCTTCAACCCTGCAAGGTAGAAGGGTCCCAGAACTTGGGCTGCAGCCTATGCTTGAACACCTACATTGCAATGAAACAGCCCCTACGCCCAAGCTGCATGAGCCCAAGTCAGCTGGCATGGGCCAGACGCAGGTGTCTGATTGTAGTGTAGACATACCCTAAAAGGCTAAAGGTGGTTTGCTCAAAGTCATATCCTTGCTATATGTACTACGTACTTTATCCAACCAATATGATACTATGTTAGATAGACTACAACAAGCCACTCCAGAGACAAGGGAGTAAGTATTGATTCAATAGAGCAAGCTAACTGAATGAAAACTTTATTTGCAAACTGTACTATGAATGTGCGGATAAAGATGTGCAGATGGTAGAAATGAAAAGGATATTTTATCACAGGAAATCTTGCAGCATTATGTTGTTACAGCTAATCAAACTCTTTAACCTGTAGAGCTTGGAAGGAAGTTGCACTGATCCCATTCATTTTAGGTCATTTTTCAGTTGACTGGTGATTGTAATAAATATTGAAATGATGAACAGTATGTTCCTCTACATATACGCAGGATTGTGTGCTACATTCTTCATTTATTGTCTGGACATTCAAAAATGCGACAAGAATGTGTGGTTTCTGGTGTAATCTCACAGGGCCCTAGTCTTATTTCTGACGAAGGAATTGCCATTTTAATTTTAGTATGCAAGAATCTCATAACGTTGCGAGAGCTTTCCTTGGTTAAGGCTAAGCTAGTCTCTCTACTGAGAATGTTACATATTTGGAGAAGCCTGTGAAGACCAGCCTTCCCCGTTTCTTACTCTGAGGAAAAGCATAGATTTCTTCTTCTGTAGCGACACTTGACATGACAGATGTTTTATGTAGTCATAGATAAACCTAGCAGGAGCCTATCAGTGTATGTGATGTAATGACCTGCAATCCATTGTTTCTGAAATGGTCCAAACTGAAGGTTGGAACCCTTTTGTTGTGTTCTAGGGCTGTGTATTTGGTGCGGCACAAGACTACCCGCCAGCGCTTTGCCATGAAGAAGATCAACAAACAGAACCTAATTTTGAGAAACCAGATCCAGCAGGCCTTTGTGGAGAGAGACATCCTGACCTTTGCTGAGAACCCCTTTGTAGTCAGTATGTTCTGCTCCTTCGAGACCAAACGCCACCTCTGCATGGTTATGGAGTATGTGGAAGGTATTTTTCTCAGGCTTGAAAAGTATCTGGTTATATTATTGATTGTTTATTGTTTGAAACATGTTAATTTTGCAGAGTGGTAGTAATTATTGTATATATAACACCTTTCATGCTGTATTATCGCCAAGTGCTTTACAGATTGAGGTTGTAGGGTCACCTTCCATTGCCCTCTAGAATCAAATGTTGCAGCCAAAATAGGCTTAGATCGTATTCTCTAGATGTCACCTTGGTAGACCTTTCACATATGGGTCTGCCCACGCCTACACAGAAGAGGATCTCAGCCACCTCCAGAACACAATTTGTTCCTGGATACTATGAAGGATGATCCATGGGTCTGAACTCCATATGGTGGGGAGGGAGTGGAGATTGACTGAACCACACTGCAGAGATGAGTCAGAAAAGTCAGTCCAGCCTGGAGCTGTAGTACCTTTCAGGGGAAAATGCCCACTCTGTGGGTACCAATGGAGCTGCAGCTAACAGCTTGGCTGCAGTGGAGCTGTGCCAACACAGAGCCATGTGCAGGGAAGCTGCTGGGGGGCTAGAGACAGTGTGAAGGTCTCTGTAGGGGAATGACGGCAGAGGCATCCTAACAGGGAGCTCTCCTGGGGGTTCTACTATTGGAGGGGATGATCTGGCCCGTGATTTGGTTAGTATTAAGGTTAGAAAGATCCAGAACAGAAATGTTAAGGTCTGGTCAAGCAGTGGAGCATTTGTACAATAACAGGAAGCTGATGAAGAACATCTATGGGAGGGATAGCTCAGTGGTTTGAGCATTGGCCTGCCAAAACCAGGGTTTTGAGTTCAAACCTTGAGGGGGCCATTTAGGGATCTCCGTCAAAATCAGAACTTGGTCCTGCTAGTGAAGGCAGGGGGCTGGATTTGATGACCTGTCAGGGTCCCTTCCAGTTCTGTGAGTTAGGTATATCTCCATATAACTGTTTAGTTCCTGTTTTCTTCCACTTAATTTATTTAATTTGAATATTAGTTGGATTTGTTTTATAGGTTTATCTTACTGTAAATAATATATTTTCATTGGTGCGTAGAACTAATTTCCCATGCCCGGCTTCGGTGTTTGGGCTAGCTGAATAACTTCAAGATGTGAATTATGGCTATTGTGTTTCTGACAAATGAGTGAAGCTGAAGCAGAATTTATTGATTGACATGTTGACAAATTTAAAGTAAATGCTTATTTGCAAATAGAGAGGAGGATCATGTTAAATCTGTGATGCAACATTCTTTAAACAGCAAAAAGGAAAGAAATAATATAGCCACAAAGGCTGGCTGAGTGTAAACTATACTTCCGTCCCAGATTCCTTTCCAACCTGGAAGATGAATTTATACAATCATTGAGCCAAATCCTACTTGCCTTTCTCAACAAATAGTTGTACTGAAGCCAGTTGGACTGCTCTCCTAGAAAGGCAAGAAGACTTTACCTGTGCTCCCTAAAGTGGAGAGAGCATTTCTCAGTAGTCTCAGCATCAAGGTTGACAAACCCACCTTAGTCCTCCTCCTTTCGAAAGCAGATACATTTAATTCTGTGGACTTTCCTCTCCTGTGGCATCTCAGATGAAGCCATAGAAATGCTGTTACTGTTCACTGTCCATAGACCTCAACGGCATCATACTGCTTTTTTTAAAGAGCTGGAGTTTGCCGAAATGTCATTGACAAAAGTGTCCCCTGTCCCATGCTGTTGTGCAGCTTGCTATGCTTGTCCAGCTGATTGCTGCCCTTCTGTACAGAAGAGCTACTTGTATGGTTTGTAACATGCGTTTAGATTCTGAAAGACATTACAGAAACTATAGAGATTTAAATTATAGAAAATAAAAAAGGCATTATGGAAATTAAAATTATTTTCTAAATTGTGTTCAGAATCCAGGACCAAGGGTAAGAACCTTTAATGTAGAGAGAATTTAAGGAGGTAGAAATTCTTCCGATCTAATGTTGTGGTGTTGCTGCTACTGTAGCTTAGTATTCATATGTCATTTCAATGTGCTATGTTTGTAATTTACTTCTAGGAGGAGATTGTGCCACACTCCTAAAGAATATTGGAGCCCTACCAGTTGATATGGCCAGGATGTATTTTGCAGAGACAGTGCTGGCACTGGAGTACCTACACAATTATGGCATTGTCCACCGTGACCTAAAACCTGACAAGTATGTTTTGAACCTTTCAGATTCAAATATGTAGTTGTAGATCTCCATGATAAATGTATAATTACTAACTAAAGCAGTGGATGTTATAGGCAAATAGCCAGTCTTGTCTCATTTATTTAGTCTTGAAAAGACTATGTTTATAATGTTGTTTTCTTGATAGGTTCAACTTCTTGTTTTCAGATCTCAATCTGTGCTAACATCATTAAAAAGTAATTCCTCCTGCCATGATGCACATTAATATGCATTCATAGATTCCAAGGCCAGAAGTGGTCATCTAGTCTGACCTCCTGTATAGCACAGGCCAAAGAACTCACCAAAAATAACTCCTAGAGCAGAGCTTTTAGAAAAAAACATCCAGTCTCGATTTTAAAATGATGAGTGATGGAGAATCCACCACTACCCATGGTAAATTGTTCCAATGATTAATTACTCTCACAGTTAAAAAATTACGCCTTATTTCCAGACTAAATTTTTCTAGCTTCAACTTCTCACCGTTGGATCATGTTATACCTTTCTCTGATAGACTGAAGAGCCCATTATTAAATATCTGTTCCCCATGTAGGTACTTATAGACTGTAATCAAGTCACCCCTTAACCTTCTCTTTGTGAAGATAAATAGCTTGAGCTCCTTGTGTTTTTCACTATAAGGCATGTTTTCTAATCTTTTAATCACTCTGGTGGCTCTTCTCTGAACCCTCTCCAATTTATCAACATCCTTCTTGAATTGTGGGCACCAGAACTGGACCCAGTGTTCCAGCAGTGGTGACTCCAGTGCCAAATACAGAAGGGAAGTAACTTCTCAACTCCTACTTGAGAATCCCGTTTATGCGTCCCAGGATCTCATTAGCCCTTTTGGCCCTGGCGTCACACTTGGGAGCTCATGTTTAGCTAATTATCCACTGCGACCCCCAATTCTTTTTTAGAGTCACTGCATCCCAGAACGTGTCCTCAGTTTAGCTCAATAATCCCTTGTATGTCCTAAGCTCTTCCTATGGTGTACTTAGCAGGTGCATTGCAAACAAACCAATGTCTCTGCCCTGATTCAGCAACAATCTCTCAAATCCTAACAGCAGGTACAAAAGTTGACAAAAACCCATCGTTTTAAGGATGTTGGATTGAAAGCCAGAACAGCATTTAATCTTAGGAGTCTTATTTGAGCAGTTAAGCATGGAAAGAATGACATCTTACAGTCTCATTCTATTCAAATGAGAGAGAGAAGTTAGATGAGGTAATATCTTTTATTGGACCCCCTTGTGTTGGTGGAAAGGAAAAGCTTTCTAGCTTTCCAAAACTATAGCAGTGAATACTGAATTAATTTCCTTTTTTTTTTTTTTTCCAGTCTTCTGATAACGTCCATGGGTCACATTAAACTAACAGATTTTGGACTCTCTAAAATTGGGCTGATGAGTCTCACAACTAATCTCTATGAGGGACACATTGAGAAAGATGCAAGAGAGTTCCTGGATAAGCAGGTAAGCTGAAAAATGTTTTTCTAAAAAATTACAGCTTTGGATCAGTGAATCTCCACAGCATTTTGCAGACTTTTCTTTTTCAGTGTATAGACCAGGGGTAGGCAACCTATGGCACGTGAGCCAAAGGCAGCAGGTGAGCTGATTTTCAGTGGCACTCACAGTGCCCGGGTCCTGGCCACCAGTCCGGGAGGCTCTGCATTTTAATTTAATTTTAAATGAAGCTTCTTAAACATTTTAAAAACCTTATTTACTTTATATACAACAATAGTTTAGTTATATATTATAGATTTATAGAAAGAGACCTTCTAAAAACATTAAGCTGTATTACTGGCACGTGAAACCTTGAATCAGAGTGAATAAATGAAGACTTGGCACACCATTTCCGAAAGGTTGCTGACCCCTGGTATAGACTGAGAGTGTTTAATGCTCTTTGCAATAAGAGAAGATTTTGTGACCTAAAATTGCAGACAGAGGTAACTTGATGATCACGGTTCAGATAGATACACCATTCCCCATGCAGTGGTGTAAGTGCTGAATGCAGTTAAACTGATGAAACTATAAACTTAAAACCTAAACCTGCAATTATCTCTGTGAAGGTGCGTGCTCCTTGATGTATGGGTTGGGGCCCTTTGTGACGGAATCAAAGGATTTGTAGAACTCCCTGACACTGTGGTGTGTGTTGAATGATGAAAAGCTGAGACTTGAATCACAGAGTTTACATATGATTCTGCACAAATAATGTTCTTTAGCAAAGTTCTTTTCTAAATTGCACCGAAGCCATGGGTGGAAAATTGGGCAATTCATACAAATGCTGAATGTTGTGATCTTTGACAGGTTATGCAAGTTTATCTAGTCTGACTGTCACTGACTGTGGAATATTTCCATGTGGCAAGGGATGTGTTGATCTCAAAAAATCAACTGAGACAGTGGAAAAAGAATTAGGTAGAAGGAAGCTGGCTTCCAAATATGGCAGCTTGTAAATTATGTTTCCTTTCTGTCTGTCCATCTTCAGGTATGTGGGACTCCAGAATACATTGCTCCGGAAGTGATCTTGCGACAGGGTTATGGAAAGCCTGTGGATTGGTGGGCCATGGGAGTTATCCTGTATGAGTTTTTAGTTGGCTCTGTCCCTTTCTTTGGTGACACACCAGAAGAACTGTTTGGACAAGTGATCAGTGGTATGTTTGTTTATCCTGTCTCCGGAGGGGTTACCTTTAGCAGTTCACTATGAGAGAGCATGAAAATATTGACATCGACTGTAATTTAGTGAAGAAAGACTACATAAGAAACAAAGTTAATTGTTCAGTATTAGAATTAGTTTCATACTTCCTTTTTGGTAAATCACTACAGTTGCTAAAAGCTCTTGACTTGCTTAACATGCACCAAATGTCATCTGTATATATCAGTGGCTCTCAAACTTTTCTTTACCGGTGAACCCTTTCACATAGGAAACCTCTGAGTGCAACCCACCTTTATAAATTAAAAACACTTTTTAATATATTTAACACCATTATAAATGCTGGAGGCAAAGCGGGGCTTGGGGTGGAGGTTGACAGCTCACGACTCCCCATGTAATAACCTCACGACCCCCTGAGGGGTCCCGACCCCCAGTTTGAGAACGCCTGGTATATATGTATGTAAACTCTGTCAATATGCATAGTGCAGGGAGAAATTCAGCTTATGAAAGAAATTAGTGTTGTGGGGAGTGGAAAGAGATGTGTTTGCATTTGAAAAAAACAAGCCGATTAGCAGGCCAAAGTTTATTTTGTTGTTGGTTATCCCATCTAGATAAAGGACAGGGCTCATTGATCCATTGCTATAGAAATGTAATAAAAATAACTTATAAAAGCAACAAAGTACATCAATAAACACTGTTGTATTAGATACCTTCATGCCTTGGGTAGTGAAAGTGTTTGTCCATTGGCCCATATCTCATGGCTAGAGCTGGGCAAATGCTGGAAAAAATTGATTGATTCTGTTTTTATTACTTGATTTGCTTGTGTTCACTTTCCATGAGTATTCAAGTGAAAAGGATTATTCTCAAATGTTCACCGAAACAGTGGATTTTAAGCAAATGTTTGTGGAAAGTGAGTTTCAGGATTTGCAAGAAGCAAGAGCTAAAATAAAATTGTTACTCAAAATGTGTAGGCATGAAATACAGCTGCACCATAGTAGTTCTTTATGTGTTGCCATAAAAGATTGTTATTTCATATGTATTAAGGTTCTTACAGTTTTGTTCCAACGATTACCGTTTGCGCTGACAGCAGCTATGGTTAATATTGAATTTTTATGCATTTTTGGAAAATGTCAGTGCTTGAATTATATGAAGTACTCATGCGGCTGAATGCAAACCCATTCAAATCATACTATGGTATAGCATACTACTTTCTATTGTATAAGACATTTGTGGATTTCATGACTTGCCTTTTTCAAATTGTTTTATCTCCTTAGATGAAATTGCCTGGCCAGAAGGGGATGAAGCATTACCACCAGATGCACAGGACCTCACATCTAAACTTCTCTGTCAAAACCCTCTAGAAAGACTGGGAACAGGTACAGGCGTATTCTTGTGAAAAGACTAACCAGAAGCAATAAAAGGGTACGTCTTCACTACCCGCCGTATCAGCGGGTAGCAATCGATTGCTCGGGGATCGATATATTGCGTCTCATCTAGACACGATATATCGATCCCCGAACGCGCTTATATTGATTCCGGAACTCCACCAACCCAAACGGAGTCGCGGAATCGACAGTGGGAGCCGCGGACATCGATCCCACGCCATGAGGACGGTGAGTAATTTGATCTTAGATACTTCGACTTCAGCTACGTTATTCACGTAGCTGAAGTTGCATATCTAAGATCGATTTTCCCCCATAATGTAGACCAACCCAAAGAAGCTACAGTGCCAGTGGAAGTTGCTACACTGTTGTGAAATGCTGGCTTTGTGCTGTGAAATAGTATGCATTGAGTTTAGTGATGGTCTGAACAGCTCTCTGTCCCTGTGGAGAGAGTGATCAGAATCAGAGTGAAATCTGCGCATGTCAGAAAAATGCCATTGTTTTGAGGGTTAAAGAAGAAAAGCTGTCTGCTCACCAATCTGACTGACTGTAAATATCACAGCATAACCTCACTAGACAGATATTTTGACTGCTCCAGTTTGGGCTTTGTCAGGGATTTGTGTCTCAATCGGAATATTGTTTAAACAGATTTTGCATGAAATTCTTTTTGACAAGGACAGTGACCCTCCATGTTGATGAGCACTTGTGAGCGTAACAAAATGACAACTTTTTTCTTTAGCGGTACACACTCTGCTGTGTAATCCCCTAAAATCCAAGAACCTGAAGTCTCCTGGGAAAAGTAAAGTGCTTAAGACTATATATAAGCAATGAGTGGTCAGATTCAAGCCTTTGCAATTTAGCACTTTCTCTTTTAAGATTTTAAGGAACCATTGATGCATGTAGCTAACTTCCACATGACAGTCCAGTTTCAACAGTTTCTGCCTGACCCTACAGCTTCATGGCACTGTTCTCTTTTTCACTAACTTTTTGTGTTTGGTTTGGTTTGGTTTCACATTTCATTTGAAATTAGTAACTCAATTTATATGTAGCCTTTAAAAATGCAAATAGAGAACAATTTTCAAGTGTACCCTTACTGGCTGGGCGGCTCAAGAATCAGTCATGTGAAGTGAAGCCTTTCATAAAGAAAGAGATCACCAGCTCAAATCCAGGCCCCACTAGTGGTGGCTGAAAGTCATCGCCACCTTAAGGGTGTTGTGTTGTGTTATATGTAAAATGCATTGGTCGGTTTATTCTGGTTGCTGGTGGACAGAGTCTGTTCCACTAAAACTGCCCTTGCTCTCAGCCAACAAACCTTATTTTTCTTCTCTCATACCAGGCCTTTTCTGTGGACAAATCTGATACCTTTTATGAGCAGTGATTTCATTTAAAATGTCCACACCCCAACAGGCAAATGATCCTTTCTTTTTTTTTCTTTCTGAGTGTTCAAACTCCAGAGTTTAACAACAAAGGTCATGATTCAAGAAGATATTTTTAAACATGTGCCTAATTTTAATACTTTTGAAGTCAATGGAACTACTCATATCTTTAAGTTCCTTGCTGAATCAAAGTCAAAAACTGTGCACATACACTTGGTGTGAACAAAATAGCATTTAACAGTTTTTAATTAAGAAGTTAATTTGTTCTCACTCTTGAGACTTACACTGCAGAATTATACTGGAGATGCTGCTTCCCAGCCAATGTATGCGTGTGTTGTGCTTACGTTAATGGGGGTAAATCATGCAGTTTTTATCTGTCAGCACAACACTGGCAAAGAACCCAAGTTTAGTTTCCTGTGATTCTCAGAAAATGTGTGTGTTAGATGAGTGTACTTTCATGTTTTCTCCTATGCCTTAAGCATTTTTTTAACACGTGAGAGCGATGTTAGAAAAATACCCTTCTTTCAGGTAGTGCCTTTGAGGTGAAACAGCACCGGTTCTTTAAAGATCTGGACTGGAATGGATTACTTCGACAGAAAGCAGAATTTATTCCACAGCTGGAATCTGAGGATGACACTAGCTATTTTGACAGTAAGGAAAAAGAGCTTCTGACTCAGCCTGAGTTTATATCATCTTTAACGTGGGCCATATTTCTTATATGTAGTTAATTGCTTAATGAAAATCATTATCACCAATTTAATAAAATACATTTGATTGATATTCTGTAAAAAGTACTATATTGAGTCCCAAGAGAGGAGTGAGTTTGGAACTGAATGAGAATTGCATGAAAATTATTCCATGCTTCGCTGGTATTGGTGGCCTAGTTATACCCCATTGTCGGCCACAGCATTATCAGAAGAGCCCTGGAAATTCTTTACTTCATTCATAGAGGTATTTAGCTGTGTATGATTTTTTTTGTTGTCCTCCCTTCTTTCTGTTCACATGAACATCCCTGTGCTGGGTAATGTTAAAATGATGGCTGTGATCAAGCACATCAGATGCGATGACTCTTCCAGTCCACGTGCATGTTTCCACCCTACAGTTTTGGGGTGATATTAGTTTTTAACTCGTATTTAACTCATACATTGAAATACTGTCGTTAAATAAAGCTTGGCTCCCTAGTGCAGTGGGGTGATCACGTTAGACCTCAAGCTCTAGTGCTTTGGTTCTGGGACAGAGACGGTGGGATACGATGCAGGGACACGGAGCTCAATCCTCATGGGTAGAAGTGCAATTTTCTAGCAGTCCCCAGTTGACAAGCTTTGCAGACAGCAACAAATGTCCAGGCATGCTTAGCTGGGTAGAGGGATACCATGGCATGAGTCCTCTGTTGGGGAGAATTCTGATGTCACAGAGGATCTTTATATGGACATCAGAAAACTGAGATAGCATTACTATCATAAGCACTAGTTTACTGAGGTTTATAACCCCTGAAAAGAAGCCCTTTCTGGCTGATGCAGTGCAGCAAACGTGGCTCAGTCTGTGCATGTTTAAAGGAATAGGAAGAGCAAAATGGTGTGTATATTTGAAGTCTATTTGCACATGTGCACAGTTTTACTGAAGATATTCTTCATGATCAAAAATACTCAAAGCTCTACGACAGGCAAGATTTGCAGCTAGACAAATAGGAATTGCTGTGTGCAGACTGATCCTGAGTATCAGTTTCTGTTTGACGTACTTTATAGAAAGTTTAAAGGGCATGAACTGTCTAGGTGCTGGTTAATTATACTGTAGTCTGTGTCCTTGTGCACAGCTCGTTCGGAACGGTACCAGCACCTAGATTCAGAAGAAGATGAAGACACAAATGATGATGATCATGTAGAAATTAGGCAGTTCTCATCTTGCTCACCACGGTTCAGTAAGGTAAGGGCATACTAGTTTGTTTAAAATCATAGTCTTATTTCGGTTTTTTTTGGTTAAAGTCATAAGTTGCCCTTCAAAAAAGCCAATGTTCAAATAATATGAAGGGACCGCATAGTCTTTAACACTCATTGAAGTTAAGCGTTTTAGACAGAAAGGACAGTGCACCATGGTTTGTGTCAGCTGTCTGTACTGCAGTAGTTTATCTTCAGTAATGGACTCTGTATGCATGGTAGTACTGCAGCGTTTATCCTAGGTTGTCCTGAAATAACAGGTGGGGTTCAAGAGGTCTCAAAATAGGTCTACTATTGATACTAAATAAAAACCCAAGTCCATTTTGTGACGGGCTCCACATGCGGTCCAAATGCTGTTCACCATGCATGTAAACAGACCTGAACTTGTTCTAAACACTAAGACATCTTCCTTCCTCGGTGGACCTGTTAGTGTTAATAAGAATTACATACAGTACCCCTGTATCATAGCATCATAAAAACATAGGGCTGGAAGAGACCACAGGAAGTTATCACATCCAGTGCCATGCACTGAGACAGGCCCAAGTAAAATTAGACCATCCTTGGCAGGTGTTCAACCTGTTCTTAAAAATCTCCGGTGATGGGGATTCCCTTGGAAGACTGTTGCAAAACTTAATTACCCTTGTAGTTAGAAGGTTTTTCTTAATAGCTAACCTAAATCTCCCTTGCTGCAGATAAAGCTCATTCCTTCTTGTCCAATCTTCAGTAGACGTGGAGAACACTTTATCGCTGTCCTCTTTATAACAGTGAAAGAGAGTATCTCACTGCCCTATTTGAAAGTACTTCGAGGGTTGTAATATCATCCAGTCTTCTCTGTGGACCTGGCTCCGGTATCACAATGGCTTTAACTAGCATTAACTTCAGCGGGATTGCTCCTGGTTTACACCACTATAAGTAAGACTGAAATTGGACCTGAGAATTAGGTTGGACCTTGAACAGGTTTTTACAAATCCATAAGTCTTGATTTCCTTTTCCACCTTATCCCCCTGTTATGAATAGCAATTAATCTGTTAGGCTGCAACTTCTGTTCGGTATTTTTGGCACAAAGAGAGAAAGTCCACTGCAATGTGTTTGTTTAGATTCAGAAAATGCTGCAACATCTGTAGAATGGGAAGAATAAAAAGCTCTTTATATTTTGAAAAGCTTGTCTGACAATTTAGCCAAATAAATTATTAATAGCTTTCTTGTTGATGTGCTGAATTTTTAATAACAGCATTTTTATTAATCTCATCATATGAAAATCAGGTCCACAATCAAATACAGTTTTAAAAGCTGTAAAAGGATTTTTGTTGTTGTTGTTTGGTTAATTGTTTAAAATATCACTGTACAGCAGAGGGAGGCATTGGTTGAGCTGTGAGCAGCACAGCAAATTTCTTAAAGAGGGCGAGACTCTTTTGTTTGAAAAGGTTTAGTGAACTTGAGGCAATATTGATAGAATCACAGTAATGAAATGAGGTCATCAGCAGGGTGCTAATGGCAGATTTGAGTTTGTGTGGTAAGATGTCAAGATCTAGATGTCTACCTTGAGCCTTCAGCACTTTGTGGAGCCCGTTGAAGCAACTTCTTTAAAATTTTAGTATAAAATGGCCTTTGTAGCATCACAATTGCATCTCTGAGTGCAGGTATTACAGCAGAAGGACATATCTGACAGTTCCAAATCTTGCCTCTTCCCTTCTCCCTGGTGTACATTGACTGAGCATGTCACATCTGTGTTGGGTCCTGCATTAGCTAATCAAAGAGCATTGCCAAGTTCAGGTTTTAAACCAGGCTTCCATTCCGGGAGCGAAATACCTTTCGATTAGATAAGGACTTGCAGGACTGTTTACTGCATGCTTCATACAGATGGTTCTTAAGTGCTTTGCTATATGCAGGTGTACAGCAGTATGGAACGTCTCTCCATCCATGAAGAGAGGAAAGCACCACCAACTAAGCGCAGTCTTAGTGAGGAAAAAGATGATCGGCTAGACAGCCTCGGTGGTCTGAAAAGTCGGGATCGCAGCTGGGTGATTGGCTCTCCTGAAATGTGAGTTTATTAGACTTGTACTTTTTATTTAATCACAAAGAAGGCTTTTTTCCCATCTACTTTGACATCAGAAACTCTTACAGCTGCAATTCAGTGTAAAATCTCTGTACTACTTAAAAGCATCTCATTAAGTTTTAACATTATGTAAGCTTACAGCGAAGATGTAAAATAAAGCGAAAGGTATTCTGCTGGTAAGCAAAGCTTCCTTCCTGAGAATGGAGTCTGAGATGGGCCTGAACAAAATTCCCAATCCAAACGTCTCAACCTCCAGGGGTTCAAAATCCAGTTCTCCCCACATTCTCTCCTGCCACAAATGAGAAAAATATTGGTCTTTCCACAGTTCTGAATACAAGAAATAATTGTGTCCTGTCATCTCTGTTGTTAGCAAAATGTCATAATACTCAGAAAATAGAAATCCCACACACCTCCCTTGTGCCCAGAAGGATTGAAATAATTGTCAGATTCAGCTTAATGGAGAAAATAACTAAACAAGTTACAGAATGGGGGATCCTCTGCTAAAACATGGTGTCATATGGATGCATTTAAGGTGGTTGTGATCTAGAGTGTCTTTCCTACATGACACCTGTACTGAAAACACTTGATAGATTACATGTGTAACTAATATAAACTGATCCTGCTCAGGCCTTTCTTGTGTAAAATGTTGTTATAAAAATAAGTCTAAAAAATTTAAAAGAGCAGGTAAAAGCATAAGATGATAGGTACAAGTATTTGCATTTCTTTGCCCTGTTACTGGTAATAATGATTGTTACAATAATTTGTGTCACCTTCATTGCATTGTATTTTGTTTGATTTTGTACTTATCTTAAAAAGTTAATAAGGGAAAACAATCCAGATCTGAATTTTGCAAATACCCATAACTTTTAATGGTCCAAACAACAACCCTAAACTAAGCCTCCTCTTCAGCCAAATTGGGAGGCTTGAACCTGGAATCATATTGCTTTGGCTTGAGCTTACTCGTTATTTCTGCGCTTTTATACCAATAACAACCACTTGCCTTTTGGCATTATGAATTATCACAGCCCAACCAGTGACCCGGTCATGCTTTTTCTCTCAGACTGCGAAAGCGCTTGTCCGTGTCTGAATCCTCACACACAGAGAGCGACTCCAGTCCGCCTCTTACTGTTCGACGGCGTTGTTCGGGGCTTCTCGACATGCCTCGGTTCGCCATCTCAGCAGAGGAGGAAGGACTTGCCCCCAAAAAGCAACAGTCAGATGGAACTTTACCATCTACAGTACAGTCGCGTGAGGGGCTCCCCCTGCCAATTCCAGAACAACCTGTGGAGCGAGAGCTGCATTTAGATGAGGACACTGGGCCAACAACACCCTCTTCAACCATCAGCAACATCAGCAGCTCAACCCTGACAGGTATGCATCTGGTGGGATGGGATCACTGCCATCAAGAAGTCCATTTTAGGGTGCAAATATTAGTTGCACTAAAATGTGGTTTTATGAGTAACATCTTTCGTTAGTGTTGCATGGTAAATAGTGCACTAATAAATTACTGCGGCTTTGTGTGTTTCTTTAAAGTAATTTTAAATCTCTTAAAACTTGTTTGCTTTACTTCAGTGTAGACCCTCTTCAAACTTGGCAAGGTTGCCCAACATTTGCAAGACCCTGTTTTCTGTTGCATATAACTTTACCAAATTTTAACTGTTTGAGCTGAAATTGCCCATGCCGGGTGTCTGCTTCAGTCTGAATTTTTAGGAGAATTTTAGCCAGAACAGTTCAGTTATTTCCAAGAATAAGGTTAGGGGAAAATTTAACAAGTTTTGCCCATGTTAAAAAAAAATCTGGTAACCTTTTATATGAAAAGCTGTAGTGCCTCCCTTCTTTTGGAGCAGGGACTTGACCTTTGACATTCCAATGAAACCCTGCCAAGTTGTAAGCCATTAAAAAAAATTGCAGTTTGCACATGCTAAATAGAGACTTCTTAGATTTTAACAGCTAAATTCTCAGAACAGTGCTGGCCAGCACTGTAACCGAAATTGCAGCTCTAGGCTGCTGCAGGCTGTGCCAGGTCCAGACCTCAGACTTGGGAGCAGAGAAACTCTCTCTCCTGTGCTTTCAGTGACCCCCCATGCTGGGCCCAAGCAGTATGGAGAAAGAGGCTGCCTGATTTAAATATGGGATAAGAGCAGCACCTGAGAGGGGAGTAGATTGAGAGAAGGACCTGGGGTGGTACAGAAAATTGGACCGGAGGATGATGAGAAAGAAGGACTGGGGTGAGGAATGGGACTGGCTGGGAAAGGAAGCTTGGACTGGGAGCTAGAGGAAGGGGGCTATGCCTGGCGAGGCAAGGAGACTGGGATGAGAATCCAGAGAGTGAAATGGAGGGGGCAGTAGAAGCCAGTAGGTGTGGGGGAGACTGAGATCAGATGAGGAGCCCGGGAGCAGGGCAGAGAATGGGACTGGCTGGGTTAGGAGGTTGAGACTGAGAATAAGTGGAGTAAGGGGAAGGAGATGATGGGAGAGGTAAGACAGATCGGACAAGGCGCCAGAGTGTGTGGGAGAGAACTGGGACTGGCTGGACAAGGAGTTGGGAAAAAAACAAGGAACAGCTGGTGGAGAGGGGTTTCAGATGGAGAGTAAAAAGGGGTGAGACTTGGGCAGGGCAAGGAGACTGTGACTGGGATGAGAAGCCTGAGAAGTGGAGACTGAGACTGGCCAGGGTGAGGAGAATGGGACTGGGACTGGGACAAGGAACCAGGGGAGGGGAAGAGACACAACTGGGACAGGGACTGGTTGACAGGAACAGGGCAGAATGAGTCAAACTCAGAGGAAATAGGCATAAGTATCTGTGCCCACTAGAGCACACTTCCTTCCAAGCCTGGAATGTAACCAAGAGTTCTCAGTCTCACCGTTCCTTTGAAATCCACAGGCAAAGTGTCCCATACCTCTCTAATGGTGATCCACATAGAGGATGACAACCTACTATTGCTATCGATTACTCCCTTAGCTCAAGTAACAGAGGTCTGTGCAGTGGATGTAAAGGTCCCAACCCTGCTGATGACCCTTGGGGACGTTAATATGATGTCACAAGATTGAGTTTGTTTTCTTAGCTTGCTTTATTAAAAAACTCGGAAATTACCTACCAAAAAACTGCTAAAAAAGCATTGTTAAAGTTACAAAGTCAAGCACTCAAAAGATAGTAAATGGGAGAATTAAAATTGCCTGTGCAACCTGAATTTGGCTCCCTTGTGCATTTGCATTATAACAGTCTTTAACCGTCATACAGTGCACAGGACAGATCTGCTGTGGGGATGAATCAGGGTTGTGTAGTGAAGGAGACTATTGTCTATAGACCCCTGCTTCATTTGTTTCAGAAGTTGGAAGGTGTGGACTGAATGAGGCAGGGAACTGCAGGAAGAGAAAAGACAGTATCATGACCACAGATGAATGCTTCCCTGGAGAACTGGATTTTATGCCTGCCTCCACCCCGGAGTTCCTATGAGATTCCGGTCCAGTTGCGTAAACCAAATGTTTCCCAGATAGTCACTTATTGTTCCTCCTTTTCTGGGTGCTGACTTGAGATCTAGGGTCTGATCTGCAGAAGTGCTGTGCTCACAGTTGCAGCTGGAGTCTGTGCTTTGAACATACGAAGTGCTATATAATGCTAAGTCCTCTGTAAAATTAGCCCATATGCACCTCAGTTTGGACAGTCATAATGAGTGGATACCTTTGACCTTAATCACTCTCTGCCTCAGATCCTCAGCTGTAGAGTGGGGATAATAACTCCCCGTGTTTCCCAGGAGTGGTTTGTGAAGCAGTCAGTTGTTATAGTGATGGGTACCACAGAGAAGCGCAGGAGGAAATTAATAATTCTGTCCTCAAAGAAGAGTTTGACCAGTGTGCAGTAGGACAGGCCTGGGACCATACACTGAACAAAGAAGATCAGATATTGAACACCTGCTCACTACGTGAGCACCATCCATTCTGTACACTGAATGATGCAGGGTCCTGTGGAAAAAATAGTATGTGACCATGTAACAAGACCAGTGGTTCTCAACCTGCAGCCCGGCCCACTCAGCACCCAGCTGCAGCCCATGTGACAGCCCCAGGGCCATACAGGTAGCATATATATTGCGTGGATCTGGCCCATATAACAGAGAAGCTGCATATGCGGCCCACAATGGTAAATAGGTTGAGAACTGCTGAATTGGGCTGTACCATCATGATGCATACACACAAGGGGGCTGAATTACTTAATTCTGGCATTTCCTAATATTTGAGTTCTTGACTTTGTAATGTTAATTAAATTCTTCTACTGTAATTTTTGTGCCTCACCCTCCCCCAAAGCATCTGCTTCCAGCCTGTGTCGGAAGGCAGGATGCTGTGCTGCATGGACCACCGGGTGTCTGACCCTGTATGGCCGTTCTTCTGTAAATAGCATAAAACCTAGTTCAATTGTTGCAGCCTTTAAGGTTGACAGTTCTTGCTGGTAATAAAAATAATGAGAGTACTTCCTCCAACCTCCCCTGGTTATTTGCCAAATAAACATTTCTATCTAAATGGCCTGCTACTTTAAAGCTCTGCTTTAGAGTTAGGCTTCATCTAATTTTATTACTGCAGCAACTTAGTTTCAGGAACTGGCTTTCCAACAAAAGAAAAACAGGTAATTCTCAGCATGCAGAAGAAAGCCAGTGATTATGAATTTCTATAAATAAGAACTCAAGCCCTGGGCTTGCTTCTGAGAAAAATTCACTGTTGGACTACATGTAAACATGACTTTGATTTCATATATTTTGCCTGCGGGGGAATATGCTGTTAGGAATTCCCTATGGTTCTAATCTACTTTAATTTAAACTGTAGCCGGGAGCACTACAGATTTCTCTGATCAGCGCATTCGTAGCAATAGCAATGAGGGACCAGATTTTACCACTCCAAAAGCCATCAGCGACTTGGCAGTACGGCGGGCACGGCACCGGTTGCTCTCTGGGGAATCGGGGGAGAAACGTACCTCGAGACCTGTCAACAAAGTGATTAAATCAGCATCAGCTACAGCCCTCTCCCTCCTGATTCCCTCAGGTAAGAAATAAGCCACATTTAGATATTGTAAAAATGTGAATGCCTTGAACAAAAGACCTGCAGACAGGACCTCTTTGTTTTTCTGCTCCTGCCAATAAAGATATTGTTCCTGAAGGAAGAGGAATTGGGAATCCTGCGTATTTGCCACTTACATGGAAAAGGAATATTATTTTGCTGAAGACGGAGATGTACTTGTGATCTTGTGTTTACAGAGACCATAAATGACAGCTGTGTCTCATTGTCTCGATAACAGCATCTTTTGTTTAAATTGGCTCCAAGAACTTTGGCTGGTCTCTAGACAAGGATGCAGCAAGAATATCTATTAAAATTACAGACAAAACAAGTTTAACCCTTTTGCTGCTACTTCTCTGCACCTGATATCCCTAACGTTTTGTGAAATCATACATATCTGGCGCATTCCAGGAATGTTTCCGGGAATGTTCAGATGAGAGGGTTAAATACATTTAAGTAAGTTAGTACCAAACGGTGTGTATATAGACAGGGGCGGCTCCAGGCCCCAGCACGCCAAGTGCTTGCTCGGGCGGCAAGCCGCGGGGGATGCTCTGCCAGCGCCGCGAGGGTGGCGGGCAGGCTGCCTTCGGCGACTTGCCTGCAGAGGGTCCGCTGGTTCCGCAGCTTTGGCGGACCTCCCGCAGGCAAGTCGCCGAAGGCAGCCCGCCTGCCATGCTTGGGGCAGCAAAATGCCTAGAGCCGCCCCTGTATATAGAGATATGGATGTAGCTTTATGATTTTTGCCACCAGATTGTGTCATTCATTAGGAGCCTCTGTCAAGCAGGGGTAGACAGGGCCATGGTTCAGCAGACTCTCTGGGAGGAATTCTTGCTTTGTGCCCACTACCTCCCACCTCCCCTTTGTAGAGCTCAAGGCCTTACTGAGAGTCCCAGGGACTTCCTTGTTCCTGCCTAGTAAGAGACCAGGAACGTCCCTGCAATTTGCAGCCCAGCCACCAGTGCCAGTGTGCCAGGCCAGCACAATATCCTGGTACAGCAGTGCCAGCAATAACATCTCTTGGAACTCGGGAGGCAGATAGAAGATTGCTGTTTGGCTTCATTGTGATGACTTGCATTTCATTTCCTGTCGTCTGAGGGCTGGTTGGTTTTCTAACTACCAGCTCCCTCGTGAAATTCTCTAAAATGCTTATTTAATTATCCAGCAGAGGCCCCGACAGAATTGTTCTAATCTGTCAGGTAAATACATAATAGATGGCTCAGCAGGTGTTTCTTAATGGTCACTTTGTGGCAGTTTTTCCTAGACGAATACAGAAGTTGTGTATTCAGTTCATATTTTTATATGTTTTGTAATGTAAATTATTTTATTAGCTTATTTAAGTTTGGTAAGACTATTTTAATACATGTGCGACTGCTAATAATATTAGTAACAACTGTAATAGTTTTTAGCCAATAGGCCAGTTGAATCACACCCATGTAAGAGGGGACCTGGGTTCTGCAGCTGCTCATCTGTAACATTATTTTTAAATCATTACAATGCTCCTGCATTGGCTGCCTACTACTTGTAAATATTTTGCCCCTTCTGAATTAAAAAGCCCACAGCTTCCTTGAGCCAGTTGTAATCCAACCTCATATCAAATTTCATTTTTAAAATCCAGGTTGGTTTTGAGTTACATTGGGCAGACAAGTGACCCGCACCGTGTTGACTATTTATTTGAACAGTATATTCTCTAATCTAGAAACTGTCGTCCCATATATATAAAAGCAGGTATCTATATAAAATATAGTAAAATAAATCTTTGGTGGACTGAAACTGTATACTCTAGGATTCTACCTGGAGCAAATATTTATGGTTGCTTAATGAGTCCCTGAAAATAGCTTTTCAAAATGGACACATTGGCCCAGCTGTAATTCTAGATGACAAACAACAATGCTGTACTAAGTACACAATAAGAAGCACTCACTTTTTTGGAAACAGCACTGATTTTGACCTTTCAGAGCACTTATTAATTAAAAAGACTGCAGGAAATGAACCGTGGTACATTTGATACTAAAGAAATTTTTAATGCTGCTTTCACTAGCTTTATAAAAACAAGGAAGATTTCATTTCCTATTAAAATTGTAACAAGAGTTATATTTCCCTTTGAAGATCAGGCTCTCTAATTTGCACTCCTTTGTATCATCACTGTAGATCACCACACTTGTTCCCCATTGGCTAGTCCAATGTCACCTCATTCTCTATCCTCCAACCCATCTTCAAGGGACTCCTCACCAAGCCGAGACTTTTCTCCTGCTATCACAAACCCCAAACCACCAATCATTATCCATCGGGCTGGAAAGAAATACGGCTTTACACTTCGTGCTATTCGAGTCTACATGGGGGATACTGACGTCTATGCTGTGCATCACATGGTCTGGGTAAGTCACTGGTTTTCTAATAAGAATGCTCTTAGGGGCCGCAAATTCTTTCTTTCAAGATTGCAGGTTTAACCTATACTCTGTCCTTTGCTGGTATGTATCCCCTCTCCTAATTCAGACCCAAAGGAGCCTTTTGACAGACAAAATCTTTAAAAACCTTAGGGGCTGTTTCAGCAGCAGTCCAACCCCGTCACAAAAATCACAACAGCTTTTCCCTTTTTCCACCACTGGTACCATAGGTCTGCCTCCTTTTACCAGAAGTGCATATGTTAAAGCATATGTCTTTGTGCAGCTCCTCTTGCTCTCCATTGGGGTTGTCACATGAGAGTCCGTTACAGCTAATTCATCCTGAGCTGTGTAAGCAGTGATAGTTTGCTTCAGGTCAACCCAGTCTGCTGGAATTTTCAAGACAGCCACTTGGAGTTGATTACATGCCTTAAACCATCAGTGCCTTTACATTGATTGTCCAGCGATTTGACATTCAGTTTAGCTGTGTATTATGCCAAGGGATCTTACTGTCTGTTTCTCCATATCTCTTCCTTCCGCTTACATGGTACACGATGTATGTGATCTTTCTTTGGCAATGTATTTGACTGTTATCCATAATCATTTTTCCCAAAATGGTGTATTTTATTTAAAATACACTCTTTTAGAGTTAGAAGAGAGGGTGGAAGGGAATGGTTTCTTAATATCCTTCTATATCAGTGTTTTGCAGACCTCATTAGGAGAGCCCGTCTTTGTATGTGGTGATCATTGTTTGATGCTGATCATTAAGTAGAAAAATGATCTAGAACTGGATTTTTCTCATAATGATAGTAGCTTCCTTTGGTCCTTTCTGCCTGCCTTGAAAAATTCTGTATGTATTAGCACTGTGGCTTGCAACCTCTTCAGTCCATTTCAAAGAGAAAGCTGCTGCAACAGGTTACACCTCACCTTAAGGTTGCAGGCGCCTATTTTAAGGTGGGGATGGCAGCATCACCAATGGGGGAAAAGCCCTATGGGACGATTTGGGTGTCACAGTTTAAAAAGTACTGTGCCAAATGATGGGAGGTGGGAAAAGAATTTGTGGTTGGAATCAGATACATGCTGTGTACAGTCTCAATGCCTGGAAATGAGTCTGACAGAAAGGATAATAAGGCTACGAGACTTTTAAGCCAGCTTCCAAGAGATGTGCTCCAGGACGTTTAATTCTGAAGCTCAGTGGACTTAATTATTTTTATATTTATATGGGTATCAAGAATATTCAGAGTGATCATTAATGATGACCAAAAATGTGCAAGGACACTTAACCTCATGGTTCAAGGCTTACGCCAGTTTCTAACTCTTATTGATCAGGATGAGACCTGTGAGGCGCAGATTATCCCACATCTACTATTGTGGGGTTCTTACGCCTTGCTATGAAGCATCTAGTATTGGTCACTGTTGGAGATAGGATTCTGGACTGGATGGACCTTGGGTCTGGTCCAGTCGCGCTATTCCTATGTTCCTGCGTATTTTCAAGTAAATAATTTCCCTGTCATTGCCAGCATGTGGAAGAAGGAGGTCCTGCTAGTGAAGCAGGTCTGCGGGAAGGTGATCTGATAACCCATGTCAATGGGGAGTCTGTCCATGGACTGGTGCATACTGAAGTAGTGGAACTGATCCTGAAGGTACGGCTGGAACATGCTTGTCTTACAGAATGTGGACAGTACATACCTAAAAACTGATTAGAAACCCATTTAGTATCTGATTGTCAGAGGATCATTTTAAATGTAAGTTAAATACCTGGCTCCTAACATTAGCCTTGCAAAAATCCTTTGCTTTAATCCCATTGCCAGGTAGAAATTATAAATCTCTCCCGAAGTCTCCAAAAGTGTCTTATTCCACTTTAAATTGACATTCCATTAATGTTTGTGGAAAGTAAGGGCCTATCAGGTATAGTTGGCACCAGAAGAGCTGCTCATTTGTTTGACTTTATGATGAATTTGGAAGCAGTAAACAGGTTAATATGGTGTAACTATAATAACGCCCCTGTATCATTTTAACAAACAAACACCCTCACATTTTCCCCATTAATTTTATTTTGCTTTAGGCTGCTAATGTTATTAGCCCTTAACACTGTTTTCTCAAGGATTATTGTCAGCAGTGTTTAAAAGAGGCTTTGTGATAGCTGGTACTTGAAAGTATTTAGCTAAATGACTTGTATGTTGATACCTCCTTGTGTGCTGACTACATTTATGGAAATAAATTCAACCCTTGAACAGTTCCAAAAGAGCAGCCTCTGATGGGTTTGCACACATGGAAGAAATGAGGTATTTTTCTTATGCGAGTTGAGGGGATCGGGCTAGGGCTTTTAGACACCATCAGCGTAGATTTGTGCTGATGAATGCCTGATGCATCTCAGTGTATCTGTTAGTGTGAAGAAAGGGTCAGACACATATGTAGGGAACAGGTTTGGGTGCCAAAGAATGCTGCTTTGTCTGAATTTCTAGAAGGAAGATGATTGTTGTTGTTCTCATTGGTGGTATGTGTTGGCACCATCACCATAATATCTTGGTGCCTTACAAGGCCTAAATTGAGGCATTTAGGATCTCAGTAAGTGAGGTCAAAGCCCGTGCACCTTCTACTCTGTGCAGCTGTACCAGTTAGCTAGGAAATCAAGATTTAATCTGTTGTGAAAGCCTGACTAAAGAGGTCCATCTTACCGCTCGAGATGAAGACTCAAAGAGGGAAAGGGGATTAGTCAAAGGAGTAAAACATGTCAGCCTGTGATAAATTAGCAATCCACTTGCTCAACACCTAGAACCGCCAAAAGCAATCTTATTCTATACGACTGCCATCTCTTGTATCCGACAGAGTGGAAATAAGGTATCTATCTCTACTTCCCCGTTTGAGAACACATCAATCAAAGTTGGGCCAGCTCGGAAGCCCAGCTACAAATCCAAGATGGCTCGAAGGAACAAGAAAAGCAAAACTAAAGATGGGCAGGAAAGGTGAGCTTGATTTTTTTTTTTTTTTAACTCTGAAAATTAAATGCTCCCAAGGTAGGCAGACCTTGTCAAAGCAACTTCCGTGTAACAAGTTTGTGTCAAAGGCACACATGGTTACTCACCTCACGCCCCTACACTGAGTGATGGAGATGTGCCTGTAAGTGTAAATAGATCTTTTGGTTTAACAGATGAGTAACTTTTAATTCGTCTTCCCAGTAAGAAGAAAAGTTCTTTGTTCAGGAAGATCACAAAGCAGGCATCATTGCTGCACACCAGCCGTAGTTTGTCTTCACTTAACCGCTCACTATCTTCTGGAGAAAGTGTTCCCGGTTCTCCAACCCACAACCTCTCCCCTCGGTCACCGACGCAGAGCTACAGATCTACTCCCGAGTCTGTACATTCAGGTAAAAGAACTGTTTAAAGGAGGGATTTTAATTTGTAAATGCCTCATTTTTAAAGGAAAATACAAAACAGACGCTAAACCAAATATTGAGTTTACATTTATTTGAACTTCAAAGCAGCAATTGCTGTGTATGTCTTATTGTGCTGTGGGTAGATCAAAGGTTAATCATGAAAAAGGTCAGTCTGTTCATTATGTACGTAGGTGGATCTTTTAGCAGTGCAAATGTGTGGTGTAAGTTATGATCTTTCCACAGTATTTTGCCTTTTTTTTTAAATGATACATAAGAGAAAAATAGTTGAACTGTGGAAAAATCATAGCTGATAATTTGGGCAGTAGACAGAGAATTTTAAGAAACTTGCATACTGACAATAACAATAAAATGCATAGTTTTATATACATATGGTTTAATATGGTAGTAACAGAATGTTTTCTCAGTGAGTTTCTGGGAAATACCCTGTAGTTTTTTCTGATACTGATTATGTGACGATCACATAGTAGCTCTGCTGGAAACAATGGTATGCCACCTTATAATACCTTGGGGTAATGTGACAGACAGCTCTTCTTACCATTGTACAAGCATAGCATGAGCGTTTTTGATTATAAAACACAGTTTAAAAAAAAATCCCTTTCTCTTTTTTCTTTAAGTTGGTGGAAATTCTTCCCAGAGCAGCTCTCCCAGTTCCAGTGTTCCCAACTCTCCAGCCAGCTCTGGACACATCCGACCCAGTTCTTTACATGGACTAGCCCCAAAGCTTCAACGGCAGTATAGATCTCCGAGGCGTAAATCTGCAGGAAACATCCCTCTCTCACCACTAGCTCACACTCCCTCACCAACCCCACAGTCCACATCACCACAGCGTTCACCTTCTCCTTTGCCAGGGCATTCAGTAGGCAGCTCCAGTATTATTCAGTCCTTTCCTGTAAAATTACATTCCTCTCCACCTCTGGTAAGACAGATTTCCAGACCCAAAAGCGCTGAGCCACCCAGGTCTCCTTTGCTGAAGAGAGTCCAGTCAGCTGAGAAACTGGCTGCCTCGCTGTCCTCTGAAAAGAAGCTGACTTCCTCTCGCAAACATAGCTTGGATATCTCCCACTCTGAATTTAAGAAGGAGATGCTACAAAGGGATCCCAGTCTCCAAAGTTTACAGGAATCTGTGAATGAAGCAACAGGAGGTAAAGTTGGGCTAGCAGAAAAAGGGACGCTGCAAAAGCCATCTTCCAGAAAGCTAGGTGCTATTCGACAAGACAGAGTAGAGAGGAGAGAGTCACTACAAAAGCAGGAGGCCATTAGGGAAGTAGATTCCTCTGAAGATGAAACAGATGATGGTTCAGAGGATAGTCAAGATGGGAGAAGATTGGAGAGGCAACCCTTCAGAGGAGAACAGGGATCCAACTCTTTTAATGATGATGATAGTAAGTTTTCTTCTAAACTGGAAAGCAAAGACAATCTGGAGGACGATGCTTTTCTAACCGATGATCCAAAAGGTGCAGCAGACTTGCAGAAGGTAACTAAGCAGCCACCTAAGGCTGTCTCAGAGGCACTGCGAATTAGCATATCCCAGTCAGAGTCAGAGATTCTCACCAGAACGTCTCCAGGAGTACCTGGCAAATATGAAAAGCCACTGCCAGGATCAGGAACAACAGCAGAAGAGCATAAATTGTTAGAAAGCAAACCCTTTGAGCACATTAGTCAAGAAGATGCCTCTTATGCGAGCATCAAATACACTGAGGGGAAAACTATGGATTGCATAGAAGATACAAAGTGCCCGCCTGTGGGATTCCTTCAGTTTGAGCGAAGCCACTCGTCAGGAGTGTCACATGGCAAAGGTGCACCAAAGGAGTCTTTGTTAACAGAAATCAGTCAAAAAAAGCAAGATACTAAACCTTCACTAGCACTTTCTTCTTGTTGCACAACGGGTATAAATTCTCCTCTATCAATAAGCCAAACGGACTGCAGAGAAACAGATCACAAACAAGAACTTCAGTCTACAGAACAAAGCAACAGATTTCAACATCTGGCAAATGTAAATGAAACATCTCCAAAAAGTCCTGCTGCTGAAAAACAGCAAAGCTCGTGCCATGCAGAGGGCTCTTCACAAGGCAAGAATCAATTAAATGCTAGGAAAATTAGCCCAAGTAATGCAACAGGTACTGCACCCTCAACTCCACATGTCTCAAGTTCCAGTGAAAAGACCCTTTCGGTGTCTCAGTTAGAAACTGTAGCTCAAAGTGTGTTGGGCCCAATGAAGCTTGACGGCTTGGGTACTAGAAAGCTGGAAACTGGTAAAGAGTCCCCGCAAATGGACCTGTCCTGTAAGAGAGATTCACAACAAATAAGGCAGGAAATGTTAAAGGTGGGATTAGAACAAGAAAGAGTGAAACCTCTTAGCACAGACAATCTTACTACAACCTGTGCACCCTACACAGAGTCAACAAGTCCAGCAAAGTCTGGGGAGCCAGCATGTTCTCTGACAGCAAAAAAAAAGCCAGATTTTTTCAGTTCTAAAGCACTTGAAGCCTTGGGGGATAACAGGAAAACTTCTCCATCAAAAGATCTTCCACATGCCCCTGGAAGACAGATTCTTAGGGCATCTCCTCTGCCAGATGGCAGTGTGAAGCTTTGTAAAGAGGAGACTCTGACGCAGGAAAAAAGCAAAGAGGCTGGAGGTCAATTAAAAATACAAGACTTTCCGTTGTCACATGATAATGTTGTGAAGAAAACATAGCAGAGTCCCTGGAATACGTGCACTCGAGTATTCTACCTTCAGAAATAGACTGCATGTTTGAATTTTGTAATATACACTAATACGAAATAGAACTGTGTACATCTATTTTTGGGAGAGTTGTTTTTTCATACTACTTTTTGCATTTTTTTTCCATCTTTCTATTTTTGTACATGGTGTGCTTGCCATTTGAGGTCTCTTTGGAACAGGGTATCTTTAAAGCAGAGCTATGAAATAGTTTGCTGACTTTTTTTTTCTTTATTTTGCCCTGAGTTTGGGGTGTGCTGTGCATTTTCCTCCAGTTTTGCATTTATTTCAGATCCCAAAGAATTTTCTGTGCAAAATAGGCAGCTGACATTAAAATCTTTCACTTTTTCAGCTTTCTCTTTCAAATTGCATTCATTGTTTCCCAAATTTTTAGATATTTACAAGCTAGTTTGCCCTACGGCAAGGAGAAAAAAATTACCTTGTTAATAGGTTATCCTGCAAATTCAAACCCTCTTCAGCGCAACCCAGATCCTTTTTTTCTCTGTCACTTTACATATCCTCCAGTCCCACACATATCTTAGAGTTCATTGCCTCTGTATTGTCAGTCTGGGATGCAGGGAACAGTCCTATATATTTTTTTAAACATTTTTTAAAAACCTGTTTCTCAAATGAAAGCTCAAAGAAGCAAGTCTGCAATCTGTAGCATGTTTTGCTGGGATGGTTTGTTTTTACTTTGTTTTACAGGACACAACGCACCTGTCTCTTCCATCTTTTAACATTTTAATTGAGTTTTCTCCCTCCCTTTGCTGCCTGCCTTTCTAGTCTGTCCTGATCCAGAACAAATAGTGACACCATATGGAGGGACATGGTTGTTTTTAAAATGATAATGCTGATAATTGTAGCACCCCAAGTAATGTTAACTTCATGACATATAGGTATTGGAGACCTCTCCCTCTTAGGATGGATCTAAGTAGTTCATCTAGGGGAGCATAAGTGTTCCTGCCAGTTCTGAAACAGAGCTTGAGAAACCCAGCAAGGGTTCTGAATTTGCCTTTCTTCTCAGAGAGTTCTATGAAGTGTTGTTACCTTTGACTCATTAAGTTATGTGGATGAGCTGCAAACAGACTTCAAAACAACACGTGGTATTTCAAGATTTTACCTTTGGTAGCTAAACCATGTCCACTGCTCAGTTCACCTGGTTCCATTAAGAATTATTGTTATCTCCTGGGTTCTAGCATTTCTTTGCTTTAAATATGACCAGTTCTGAATAACATTATTTTTGGGATGATTAGATCTGTAATAAAATGCTGACAAATATATAGTATAACATATCTCTGGCATTGTAAGCCATTTCCTTACTCTAGCCAATCAAAGCCTACGGTCAAAGAATGCTACTGTCATTCATCACAGAATGCTCTCGGCTTTCACTCCAACCTTCTCCGAGTATATCTGTGTGTGGGTAGCCTACAATAGCTGGCTACCCCGTACATTGATGTGCTTTGATAGAAACATTTCTGAATGGTGACTGCACTTGCAGCAGTACACCAGACAAAGAGTTGCATCTATTGGTCCAATTTCATTAGATTGCTTTTTTCCATTATGAAAACCTCTTGTGCACTTTGAATTTCTACTTATTTTCCCTGAATGTATCTTTTGTATAGGAATACAATTTTCCCATCTCTCTTGCAACCTGATTTAATTCATGATACACAAATCCCAAGAATCTCTGAATCCCTTGTCCTGCCTTTTTCTCTGTAACCGTTTGTTTCATTTTGTAACCGATTTTGGACCAACTTTTGTTTTGGGGTTCTTTTTTATATTCAAGTAACTGTTTATTCTGTATGTTTGTGTGTGTGTGTGTGTGTGCGTGCGCACGTTTACTGCAGGGCTGTTAAGAATGTACAGGCTGCTTAATGCACTAAGAGAAGCGTCAACACTCTCAAGCAATTCATAAATAGCTCCAGCAGTGACTGTGTTAAAGGCAGACGTACTATGTCTTTGATCCTTGCACTGGAATGCACGAGCTAGTCAAATGCACATGGGTTTGTCATTGTAAATCACGACCTTTGTACAACCCAAGCAGAGTCCTTCATTACCGACCTCTTGGCGCACTCTTTATTTCGATAAGCATGTCATCCTACGTTGATTTCAAGACAATCGTGAGTGCAGGTTTTGCTGCTGACAACTGATCTGACTGGTGGTCTTCCCAGTGGGTTGATCCATTAAGACGTTTTCAAGAAGAAAGGTCCAGTGGGTAGTACAGACTAAGATAAAATGTGCATAGTCAGAAACTAATCCACTAAGAAATGGCTGATAATTTTTGGCAAATCTATTAAATTTAATAATATATAAGATATGAACTTGTACCGTGGGGATAACCTTGTAATGGGAGTGCTATGTAATGTCTGGCTTGGGTATCAGAGTTATATACAAAGCACACCTGGATCTCATGGGAAGTAATTTATATTAAGATATAACCCAAATGGTCTTTGTATGAACATATAAAATAAGCAGTGACTCATCCCTCTCCCATGGCACTCATCAATTGGGTGGATGACAAATTGCCCATGAAAAATAACGCAGTATAATTTTGTGTGTGAATAAACAGCACTGTGTCTAAATAGTCTGTCAGTTCTAGTCTGCTAATAGTATTGTGACCTTTTGCTCAGATATGGAGGGGGTCAGAGCTACTTGTCTGGGAGGTTACCAGGGAAGCTCCCAGAAGGCATAGCACACTACAATGGTCTGGAGAGTACTAGTGCTTGAGCATCTTGCCTCTCCTGTCTTTGAAAATAAGACTTGTTACAGTGAATTTCAGTTTTATCGCTCCCTAAGTAATCACAGCTGAGCAGAGGAGGATTGTGAAGGAGCCTGACACATTTCAGCTTTTGCATGATGGCACCAAAGGAGTATTTGGCCAAAGAAAGGGTAAGATGCGTATTTAGCCACTCGATGTCTATATAGCAGATGCAAAACAATGGATTCAATTTTAAAAGTCCACCATTTGAAAGCCCAGGTAGACTGGTGTTACCAGAAAAAGGTCCATTACTGGTGCAGCCCCACAGTCCCTATCCCTTGTCAATTGGAATTTCCGTTGCCCAAGGTGCCAAGTATGCACAGTCCCCACTCTGTTAACTGATGTCACTCTGGCAGTTTTTAGCAAAGCTCTTGGGGAAAGCTGAGAGAAGATTTCCATGGAAAATGTGACGATGAACCAGATATGTGCCAAGATTTATCACTGGCTGAAAAACAAAATCATAACTTAAAGAAATAGTCTTCTGACTCCATCTTAGAGATGGGGGAAATGAGACATTGGAAATTAATATCTGTGGGGGGCGGGGTGTATGTTAGTATGGTTTTTCAGAGTGCAAGCTGAGTGTCATTATGGCTATACAGAAAGGGAGATAAAACGTGTGAGAGAGAGAGAGACAAACACACACACACACACACACACACACACACACACACACAAAACCATCTAAGCGCATTACTTTCCTGAGTTTTTTTCATTTTGTTTGTGGGTTTTGGTGCGAGTTGTTTTGTTTTTCTTTTAGTCATTTTGGTTTTGGAATTTACCATATATAATTTGTTCCCACCCTTGTCATGCTTTTTTATCTCTATACCCAGCCGATGCATTTCTGCAGAATGCTTCGTTTCAGTGTTATTTCCCCTCTTGCCTTCTAACTGTAGCATCTAAGAAAAATGAATATTTATTGTAAATATTAGACTGTAGCATTGTAATCACCACTCCTGGGATTGAATGCCAGAGGCTTTTAACATCTAGTATCCTAAAGAATGCTTGTTGGGGGATGGGCAAAAGGTGTGACCTGTGGTCTTGATATCCACACTGCATTAAGGTATGATTTAGATTTTTTTTCTTCCTGCACAGGGAGGATAAAGTCTTGTCTTTTCTCTGGTTTTCTCTTGCTGGGTGTGAAGGATAATGCTGTACTTCTAGTAGAAGATTTTGACAGACATGTGTGTTAATGTTGTGTTCAATTATCATATCCAGGCGGCTGTCAGTGCGGCTTTGAAGCTGGGCTCTGGTGTCAAGCTGTGTTACTCAGCACTTGGCTAGATAAGAGGAAGATGTGGAATTTAAGTGTTTTTAGAAACTTGAACAATTGCCACATAATAGCGGTGCAATAATTTTTATTCATGTTGTACCTGCATGTTGATGTTTAAATCCGCCTTCAAAATAAATTTTTTTTACATAAATACAAACTCTTGTTTTTCTTCATTTTTTGTCTCCTATTTTAAATCTTCTACAGAAGACATAGGCAGCATAGTGTAGAATCCCTTCCGCCTAGTCCTGTGAAATATATAGTATGTTAAGCTAATTGTCTTAGTTCTGATTAGCCCTGCTCTGCAAATGGCCATCATTCGGAAAAAGTGCTGCCAGCTCAAAAGTGTTTAGCCTCATTGTGTGCTTTGAGGCTCTTATACTCAACTGAATCCCCAGCCCCAAGCATAAGGAGATGGCTGCAAAGTAGCAGCAAGTTGGCGACATCAAGGTAAATCCAAAGCTCTCCGCAAGTTCTCTGATTTTTTTTTTCTACTTGGATCAGTTGGCTGCATAAGCCAAAAGTTTCCTCCTTTGCACAAAACTCACCTTCCCCCACTGAGATCCTTCGTTCTTGTCCTAAGTGACTGGTTAGTGTAGAATCCCTTGTGCGGGCGTGGACCATTCCCATCACTGGAGCTTATAAGGAGACACACAGGGAAGGATAAAACTCTTAGTTGAGCTACAATAGAAAGCAAAAAGCAACAAAACAAGAAAAGGGAGGGGGACGGTAATGTAACCCAGCATAATGTATTTTAACAAAAAGATAAAAATAAAATCTAGCTCCTTGCCATTATGAAATTATTTAACCATCCTTTTGTACTTTATACTTCAGAGTCCCTGTGGATAAAGTATCACCGTATGGCACTCTGCGGTGGCTGAATGTCAACGTAACTTAGGTTGACTTAATTTGGTAGAGTAAACTTGCCCTTAACTGAGGCCAGGATTTCATCTGACGTCTGCAGTGCTATTCCACATACCTAGTGTATGTCCTTATTGATGTACACACATGAAAAATGACACAACAGCTCACAGCAGCAAGGCAATTAGTGCATCAGTGGAGCTGGAAGAAGAAAAGGCATCAAGCAAAGCTTGTAATTTCTTCCATACTGTGGCAAACCATTAAAACCAACTTTCTGTAAAATACAATTGAACCACACTCTCCTTTATATTTTCTCTTGCATCACTGCTGCTTACCAACATATAGACTAGTCCTGTTCCGCCTAGTCCTGTGAAATATACAGTATGTTAAGCTAATTGTCTTAGATCTGATTAGCCCTGCTCTGCGAATGGCCATCATTCGGAAAAAGTGACCATTTGCCACCCCCAAAGCTTGATAGTGCAGCTTCCGTCTCTCCTATTAACTGCCATACACAAGGTGGGCTAGGTTCTCTTCAAATGCAAAATAAAGGCAAGTCAAAGGAAAAAACAAAAGCAGTGTGGCTATTTGCAGTGAAATAAATATTTTAGCAAAGGAGGCTCTGATGCCATTTTGTTGGATCTTTTTTTTTTTTTTTTTTAAGAGGGTGGAATTCTGCATTCTGTGCTCTCAGGTGTTCTCCAGAGGAGATATTCATGCAAGGAACTGGGCTGTCAGTGAGATGACTAGGTAGAATCATAGCTGCCTGCCATGCATGACACCTGCAAAATGCCATGCTCAGTGCATGTTTGGGGGCCAGATGGAATCATCCCACTGGTACAGCCGCTCCTGGGGCATGCAGGGCATGCCTGGCATACACAGACAGCATGTTGCTGCTCCATCGACGTGAAATCTACCCAGAGTGAAAACCTGCAACCACTCTTAATATAATCCGTTGTTCAAGCAGACAGGACTTACACTGGGACCGACTTGTTCTAAAGGTCAGGATGATGGGAGCTTGTAAGTTCTGCAAGCTAAATGGATCTTGATTCTCTTTGTTTCTTAAAGAAAATGTCAATGCCAAAAGGTACCTTGCATTAACATTAAGAATTTAACCTCAAACAAGCAAGAGTCAGAAAATTCTGAAAGCTAAAGTAGCTCTCAGGATGTTAACTCAGTTGCATTAGCTCAGTATGTAGTACTTTATATTTCTGTTTTCCTTGTGACCTGAAAACTGAACTCTATTAATGCATAGCATAAAAAAATATAGGACGTTGCATCACAGCTGGGTTAAGGCTGCTGCCACAGCATTAAGTTTTGGAATGTTCTGGCTTCTGTGTGTGTTGTATTCCCCTGTGTTGCATTATTACTAGTTTGTAGATGGATTATATACAAAAAAGGCTACATTAAAAGAAAGTTAAGGTTGCAAAGTCAAGCAGTCAAAATGCCAGAAATGCCAGAGGTTGTCCTTGCAAACTTATTTCAGCTGCCTTGTTCACAAGCATTATGACACAAGAATGGTTTAAGATCTGGAAAACATGCCTTATAGTGAGACACTGAAGACATCCAATCTATTTAATTGATTGGAAAGTAGGCTTAGAGGTGACTCAATCACTGTCTACAAGTAACTACATGAGGAATACATTTCTGATAGTAAATAGTTCATCAGCGTAAGAGAAAAAGATGCAAGATCTAGTGGTTGAACACCAAAACTAGACACATTCAGACTTCAAATAAGGCATACATTCTTAACAATGAGGATAATTAACCATTGGGACAATTTACCTAGGGACATGGTGAAGTCTCCAACACTTAAGTCTTCAAGTCAAGAGTGGATATCTTTCTAAAAGTAATGCTGTGGCTCATCCAGAAATTATGGGCTTGATGCAGAAATTATTGGGTGAGGTTCTCTGGCCTGTTATGCAGGAGATCACGGTAGATGGTCATAATGGTCCCTTCTGACCCTAAAATCTATGATCCACTCTTTAAATAGGTGATTACCTACTATTCTTTGCACAGGGACCCCTGCCTCATTCAGGGTACACTACAGCGTGGACCACAGGGACCAGAGAATGAATCAGAGCTGTGTAGTGACTTAGGCTGTTTTCGATAGGAGCAGCCATTTCAATCAGTCTGTAGTACAGTACTGATGTGGTACTAATTCTAGTGCAGGACTAGCTGATCTGTCAGGGAAGAGTCTCACCTGATTAATTTTCAGTTCATACATTTGCTGCCCTCACAGAACTTTTTGTCTTGGACTTCCCAGCCCAGCTTGTTTAATAATAATAATAAAAAGGTGAAATGCAAGACATTTATCTTCTGCCTTTTCAAAGTGTCCCAAGGGCTGGGACAAGGTTAATGAAGATGAATTTGTACTACCTAGCAGCACATGGATTTCCCCGCATCTCCATAGCCCACGCTGCAACTCTGGAACGGAGCTAGCTGCCCAGCTTCAATCACTGTCTCTCTGATAGATGGAAATGTCACACGGGAGAGAGGGGCCCAGTAATGCTCCCTGCTTGTAGGGAGACACCAGCACAGGACGTCTGTCTGGAGTCTGCACCTTTTCTGACAGCAGATTGATGGCCAGTGTTGGGGGAAGACTTGTAAGGGCTAAAGGATTAATCCCACGTAGCCCGACATTCTGTGCCAGGTAAGTGGTGCTGCTGTTCCAGACTCTGTAGTGAGCAAGGCCCACCGTCCATGAGGCTGGTGGCAGCAGAGATTTGAAGTGGTCCCAGCAGAGTGACTCTTTAAGGAAAGCATGTGGTTGATACCTGAGACACTGCACCACATGCAGGCTGATCGTATCAGAAAGAAAGTGACTTCTGTGTGAGCCAAGTGTGGCACTGCTGCTGCCCCCAGGACAGCTACCCACTAGCCAAAGTGGGTCCTGGTTTGCTTGTCATTCAATGAACAGGTACGGCTGACCTTCAGCGCAGGCAAAGCAAATAGCCACTTGGGGCCCTGCGGCCTATGCTACATACAGGCCGGCCCCAACTTTCAGCAGCAGGTTCAAGTGAGAGGGAGGAAGCCACTTGCTGCCAGACCCCACTCCCAGCTGCTGAACCAGAATGAGGGGCGATCCTCGACTCCCAAACCAGTCGTCCCTGATAGTTGGCACCTACCCTTGCCTGGGGCCCTGAAAATGGTGTGCATGACGCAAATGAGAAGCTCAGCCACCCTGTGGAGAGCTTCATAATACCTGCATCAGTGTCTGTCCTTCAGACGGCAGCCCCCAAACACAACCCTTTCATGGCTTTAGCCTGTGGAGGTGGTGCTCGTTGCTCAAGTGACAACATTGTCCAAGTCAACTGCACGGCTTGTGTGCAGTGAGTTCTGGTCTTAGTGCAGGTTAAAAGATCACCCATTGTGCACAATCCAATACACTATGCCAAGAGAAACCTTCACTAATGTGTTACGCACCCTGTGCAGTTTTACCTTCCTGGACCTTACTGCTTTCACTGGGCACAGTGAACGCTCTGCAAACAGGCCATAGCGATCGGGAGGGAGGGAGTTGTCTGCATTGACTTCAGGAATACACAGAATGCCTTTGGCGTTCTTGCCAGTGCTATATCCATGGAGTGAGGTAAGTGGGTGACATTTCTCGCGTGCTAACCCCAAAACCCCAGTGGTCTTTGAGCATCTTGCTCCCTGCCCATTCCACGGAGAACGAGAGGTAAATCCTACTCCAGTCCGGCTTACGCTCTTGAAGACTGGCACCAGTTAATAACCAGCTCTGTGGCTTGAGCAAAGTAAATGGTGTTGGCTTTCCTCTGATTTAAGGCAAGGTGCAGTTATTAATAAGCCCTGAGCTATGGAGTCGTACTGCTGCAGTAGTTCTGTTCTGAGAGATTCAAATGTCTCTTACACATCTTCTGTTATGGCTGCCTGAATGGCTAGAGTGGTACCATGTTCATCAGCCTATTAAAGAAAACCAAACACTTGGGTTCAAATGGGCTTTAGGAAAATTATGTATATAGCACCGAGAACAAGTTAAAGGCCAAGAAGCGGCCTCTTAAGTGCCCCAGTCCCCATATTTCCTATTACTCAGTCTTAATGGCGTTTATACCCAGCCAGAGACAGGTTCCAGATTGCTTCTATCACAGTGTAAGTCAGGCATGTTTCTGCTGAAATTAATGGAGTTTTTTGTGGATTTACCGGAGTGTAATTCAAATCAGCCTCTGTCTATGCAGCAGCCACTATTCAAAGAGGAGCATGTGGTTTTTTTCAATCAGGATTTGAATAGAGGTTGTTACCCAGCAACCCCAAGTGCTAAGCGCTAGGTTATATCTATTATAAAAGGGGGTAGAGCTCTTTGAATTAGATTATGTGCAAATTCTTGTTTGGTTTGGAAAGAGGTTGGATCAGAAAAATGTTTATTGGCAAATCTGGACTTGTGGCTCATGATAACTCTCTGACCTGCCAGCGGCACCAGGAAGAAGCAGTTTTGTTCTGCTTTATGGTTGGTTGGTTGGTTTCAAATATGGAATGTTTCTTGTTTTGCATTGTCCCTCTGTTTCCTGGAGATAAAAAGGCCCTGGGGAGGAAAAGAAACCTTCAGAGAGCAGCTATTTCAGTGCTGTGGAGAAATAAAGGGAAGGGAGAAATGTTCTCAGGCAGGCAGGTTGGGAGGGGGGACCGGACCTCTGACAGGCAGCACGCCTGGCTGTGAATAGAGAGCTCTTTCTCACTCCGCTGTTACTCCTTTTGATGAGCTGTTTTCTGCTGGAAAGTTCCTGGCCAACCAGCAGAGAGGTATCTGCTTGCAAAGGAGTTTGTTTCCTGCTATTGCTCTTTCCTCTGCCACTTCTTTGGCTCCCTGTATAGCCCACATGTCCCCTGTTGCTGCCTGTCCCCTGCTGACTGAGGATGGAGAGGAAATATTTTCCGGCTCCAAATCACCACTATGGTGATTTGTTGCTTTATCAAGACAACTGGCTCAGCATTTTCCACCCATGGCCTCATGATTGGAGCCAACCTTTTCCCTGCCCAGTCTTAGCAAGGAGCCTGGATGTTGTTCCTTCATCCTGTCCCTGTCAGAAGAATAAGGTTTCCAGCTCTAATCTGTGTGTCCCCAGCAGTTACCTGAGAAACCCCTCTTGATCCCCTTCAGCAGCCTTGGCGCGTGTGTGTGAAAACAAACTCCAGCTGTAATGGCCAAAGCACCTGACGACGGAGCTCTGTCCAGCAACTCTGTTAGATGCTGGTGTCGTCTCCAGCAGCAGGAGCAATGGGCTTATCTCTGGGGTGAGCTGGAGCAGTGCACAGTTTATGACAAAGAGCCCTTCGGTGATTAGCACCAGCCCATGTTATGGGGGGATCTGTCTCTGTCCATTTTAATAGATAAGGTGCCAGTAGATGGCACTCAAGAATATGTAGCATTATTCCTGGATCTTGTAGGACCAATAAAACTATCCTTGGACCCTGTAAAAATGGCTTCCTGAATGCAGTTCTTTGCACAGATCTCTTAACGGTCTTCTCTATTCAACTCTGCTGATACGTCCCTCACTGCTACAGGGGAGTGTGTGCACACGAGATATGCAAAGAATGCACTTGTGGGTAAGGCACAAGAGATGTATGTTCAGGTCTGGGCTCTACCACAAACTTCCAGGACTGGGTTGATTATTCTTCTCCCACCTCCTCAGTCTACATGTTGCCACTGACACAGTTCAAAATAACCGATGTCATGGTGTCAAGTATCGAGGGGTAGCCGTTGCATCTGAAGAAGTGGGTTTTTTTACCCACGAAAGCTTATGCCCAAATAAATCTGTTAGTCTTTAAGCTGCCACCAAACTTCTTGTTGTTTTGATGACATCCAAACTGTATGCCAGCAAATGCTTTACAGAGGTAATACTGCACTATTTAATTAGAAGCTGTGTTGCCCTGATGAGGAGCAGCACCATAGAAAAACCTTTGTGTATATTACAGCAGGGCAGCATGGGGCATGAACTGCAGAAAACTCGTCAAGCCATTATATGGCAAATATAAAAGCAATCCCAAAGGGAAAGAGAAATCAAGAGCCGTACGCCAAGGTGGAAAAAAAGCTTTTCTTTTGTGAATGGGCTGATCCGGACAGCATCAGTGCCGAAGGAGGCTCTCTCATCAGCAGTGACATGCCTGGAGGAAGGGCCAGAGTCCACCAATGCTAGACAAGCAGAAGTATCCAAGACTGAGGCAAGAGCCATGAAGCAGGCTGGAGAGGTTTTAACAGGAGAAGGCACTGCCAGTGTAACACCATGCCCCTAATGGGTCATCAATAGCGGGAATTGAACTTGGGACCTCTGGATCTTAACACTTGAGCCTCTGCTACAGGGGCTGGAAGAGCCAAAGCTGTAGCAGCTGCATCAACCTCACTAGGGCCCAGTCATCACTAGCATGGGACAGAGCAGCCCACTGAGCCACGGGTTCCACCAACACTTCTCCGAAATCCACTGTGAATATCTGCTGGGGGTGCTCCAGAGTGACACTCATCTGCCTCCGGCCTGTGACCGGCTTTCACAGCTCATGGAGGAAGCGCTGTGGAGAACGGGTGAGTTGCTTTCCGCAGAGCACTGGCTAGGCGACACCATTATTCTATCCAGCACCAGTCAAGGGGCACCAAACGCCCAGTGGTTAGGGCACTAGTATAGGACTTGGGAGACCTGGGCTCAGTTCTCCGTTCCGCCACAATCTGCCTATTCAACCTTGGGCAAGTCACTTAGTGTCTCTGTGCATTCGTTCCCCCTCTGTTCAATGGGGATAACAGCCCTGCCCTGCCTCACAGGGGTGCGTGAGGATAAATGCATTGAAGATTGTGTGGCACCCAGAGACTACAGTGACAGCGCCATACTAATACCAGAAATAGACAAATATAGAGACAAATCCCCATTGCTTCACAATGTGAGCTTGTCTGACCATTCACAGTGTTACAGTGCCACAGAAATAAATGTTTCTTCCGATTCTGCCTCTTTTAACCCTGTTCCAAGCCAAACGAACGATTTATCAGTCAGATATTGGTGATTCTGCAGAGGCTGGGTCACCTCAACATTTGGTTCCCAAAATCCAGTGAACCACTCCCTGGCCTTGTGATTCCGTTCTCTCAGTATAGGAGTCTTATGAACACTGTCACGCTGTCTGGAGTGGTTCACAACCATGAGTGCCAACCTCAGGGCAGGGACCCCCAAGTGTTGTATGTTCTGCAATTAGATTTCACCAACCCAGTAACAAATGTGAACTCCTGAAGCACTTATAAGTCTGACCATGAAGTCGCAAACAATCCCCTCGGGCATTCCAGTCTATCTTGCCACCCAGGAAAGCTGGTCATAGTGTAGCTGATTTACACCAAAGATCACAAGAGATTCAGGCTACTTCTAATCCCAGGAAACCAGTCACTTATTTCTACCTCAGATCTCACACTAAAGACAATGCTCGTAGCCAATCCTAACTAAGGATTCGTTAACTAGGGAAAAGAAATGAGTTATGTATACATTAAAGCAGGCAACATCTATACACAAATGAGTTACAGTCTGTGGTTCCAAATAGTGACAGAGTTGCTGTAATCTGTCAGCACTGTATGTCTTTTAGGGCTAACTCAGCTTGACCTTGGGGATCTCTGCTTCTGTTTCATTGCTCCAGCCCTGTGAGAGTCCAAACACTAAAAAAGATGAAAAATGTTCGTGTCCGATATCTTCCAGAATTCAAGCTGATGGGATGAGCCTCTTTGCACTGAGCTTGTGCAGGGGCTGTTAGCAAAATCTTTGTATTGTGAAGGCCCACAATGGCCCACTTTGTTTTGCTAGTCCTTCCTGATGGGGAAGAGGTAATACCTTTCACAGGGATTTAGCATTCTATACTAGGTGAAGTTTTGTTGTTTTCTTGGTTGAGGAGTTACATAGTTCAAAACAAACATTTTACAGCTATAGCACAAACACTGAAGCGTTACCTTACGGCCTGGGATATAGACATTATCAATAGGATTAATACACCTCCCAATTTACAAGCATTACATGAAGTCTGAAGTCTAAGCAGAGTCACGCAGGTGAGCTGGATTGGTTTCCAGCAATGCATTTGTCAGTGCTCAGCTGAGACCTTGGCAAGAGCTGGCGCCTGGTCTGCCAGCATCACAAACACCACGGCTTACTCTTGGCTCCATCCACAAGAAAGGGCTGGGGCTCATCATGTCACTCTCTGGAGCAGCAGCTGGTGGGGTTAAAGTGGACTATGTGTCTGGAGGTTGAGGGAATCCTTAAAATGTTCCCCAGATCAGCTCCCTGGATGTGTTTAGACTCATCTGGGCTCACTTTGGAGGGAAAAATAAGATTTTGCCATCTGTGACCCCTATTAGCCCAACTCTAGGGGAGGGAGCTGGAGTCTATCCTGGCTCACACCTCAACAGAAAGAATAACAAAGTTCAGTGGATTGGCTGTATTGTGTCCTCAGTGCTCCCAAAGGCAATGGACTTGCATAGGAGTCAGGTGGTGAGACTGGAGAAAGAAGGGACCCAGCATGACTCTCAGATCCCAGGCTGAGATTGCGGAGGAAGCAGTTAGAAAAACACATCTGTTTATATGTAAATTGAGCACATTTGATGTAGAGACACTGAGAGACTGCAAACACTGAGCCCTACAGTGTCATTCTTCCAGGGCTGAGTCGCACTTGAAAGGCCCTCAGAGGCCATGGAGAAGAGCAGGACATAAATTCCTAGATGGATGGAAAGAAGAACTACCCTTTCCAGACAGTGTCCTGTTCGCTCATCGGTAGGAGAATTACTCTGATGTGGGGGAGGAGGATACACTGGGGTATTATTTTGTAAACTTACCCTGGAGAGCTTTCTTGGCAGCATTTACAGCTGATTGGATCCTTTATGCATCTCCCAGTGGTTTTACTCTGATCTGGAGGGGCACCTGAACCATATCTGAACTCTGGCAGCCACCCTAAATTCTCCTACCATACAGACATCTCGCAGGATATTGTATTGTAAGCAGTGATGTATTGTCCTCTTTAATTCCCAGGTGTTTGATAAATCATGAGATGTTTTGCAGGGGTCCAGGGCTATCTGCATGTTCTCTTCTGCGTTTAAGTGTGGCGTGCAACTGGACCTTGTGGCTTGGGGCTGAGCTGCAGCTCAGAGACATTGACTGCTATAGTCCAGCGGTGCGCAGAATAGTTTTGGAATCGGTGTGGGATTTCCCCACCAGATATGGGCTGAATTTCACAACTAAATGCATTTTGTTGCTTTAAAACAACACAGTTATCTTTTAATGTGTGCACCATACCACTTGCCACTGGAAAAGCTGGCAAAGGTTTTTTGGGATGAACCTGTCTCAAATCAGCTTGAGACCCAATCAGTTCCAGGCACATTCTGAATCCCTGTCAGGTTTCTTTCATAAAAACCTCGGCTTGCCCAAATGGCAGAGCGGTGGGCAATATTTCCTGCTGGCATAGGTAGGTAAAAATCCTTTATGTCGGGGAACCAATGAACACACTTACGCCAGCCAGAATCGGTCCCTGCATCCCAAAATACTGGTAACCTCCGTCAGAGGGCAGCATTGGCTCACAGGAGCGGGGACTACTTTGCCATTAACTTTAGTGCCACATACAGCCCGAATCCTCAGGCCGTTTCTCTCCCTTCTGTATTAAATTACACATTGTAAAACACACACATAGCAGAACCTGAGAAGAGCAGACAGCAATAATGTGAACTCCCCGTGTGATATAACAGCGCTAGCATATTCCACTGCTCAGTTGTCTGCTTCCCTCCAGCAAGCTTATGTAACTTTCCTGACAAACAGAGCTTCTAACGAGAGCCAGACCCCAATCGTATTCCTTCAGCCACTGGACAGGTGCAGCAGGGCAGTGCCAGCTGCTCAGATGTTACCTTGCCAATGTGGCTGGGCCCTTGTTGTGCAGAGCAAATGGCTTCCTCTGTGCCGCTCAATGCATACAGCTCTTAACAGCTGAGTCCAGCCTGCCGGCCCACCATGGCTCATTCAGTCCTTGGCTCTGGCCATCCCCTTAGCAAGGAAGCGAATCTCATGAGAAACTGCACCCCAAGCCCTGTGCAGCTCATTGCATACAAGTCGCCGCCAGTCGAGATGGGTGATGACTTTGCTGGGTGTTGCTCTGGGCTGGAGATGCTCTGTAGATAATAGCCAGGGCCGGCTCTAGTCATTTCGCTGCCCCAAGCATGGTGGCACGCCGTGGGGGGTGCTCTGCTGCTCACCGGTCCCACGGCTCCGGAACCTCCGCAGGTACGCCTGCGGGAGGTCCACCGGAGCCACCTGCCGCCGTCCTGGCAACTGGCAGAGCGCCCCCCGCGGCATGCCGCCCCAAGCACGTGCTTGGCGCGCTGGGGCCTGGAGCCGGCCCTGATAATAGCAGTAAGAACACTTTTGTAATAAAAGGCCTTCAGTCCTGGGATCTTTAATGTGCTTTCCAAGCATCCACTCTTGTGCACGTCACCATCTTTGGCTCAGAGGATTACAGCCCCATTGCAGGGATGGAGTCTGAGTGTCAGAGAGTTTAGCTGATGTTCCTTCCCCAGCCAGCCTGGGACAGAGTCTAGATGATAACCCAACTCCCAGTCCTATGCTGGACTAGGGGAAAACATCATTTTCTGACAGATTGAAAAAACAAAAACGAGGAGACTGTTTGAAAGCTGCTCGGGAATGCAGCGTCCAAGGAAGACAGATGAGTAGGAAGAGAACCGGTAAAGTGATCAGAGAAGGGGTGAAGTTCACGTACCCCATGTTTGGCAACTTACTACGTGGGTGGCGATGGTTATTTAACGTTTAGATCATGGTACTGCCTACAGGAAGGGCTCAGCCAGGCTGGGGCCTCATTGGGTAGATGCTGTACAAAGAGTAAATAGAATTCATGCCCCGAAGAGTTTACAGCCTAAAAGCGTCGTGGAGATCAGCACCACGTGTGTGTGTATGTGCTTTAAATGCAAAACAGACCTCAAGCTTAAAGATGATGGGCTGTGACTGGTGTCTCGTGTGTTTTGACATGGGTGTCAGTACTGTATGTTATATTTCTATATTCATGTCATAAATGGATGTTAGCTTGCACTTTGGACTGCCTCCCCTGCACTCTGTTCACCAGTCACCTCTGCCCAGGCTTATTCGAACATTCCAAGCCAGCCAGTTGCTGCAACCCCCTGCTTTGTTTTTAAACAAACTGCCAAAAATACTTTGCTCCCCCAGATATGAAACTTCCTCAAACTAAAATAAATAAATAAATTGCACAGCTCTGAGACACCCACCTGTGGCAGATTTAAGGCCTAATATCCCATGACACTGCAGAGCTAGACGTGAGAGCTTTGTGCCGTCGGAAGCGGGATGTTCCCGGCTTCCTAATGGGATGTGCAGCACGTGGAAGGTTCAGTGATCAGAATGTAACATTGGGAGGTGTCTGAAGTGCCTTGCAGTTATTAGAAGTATTGGCTGTGTTCTGTGCTCTTCCTCTGAGGGCTGTCCGGGGGAAGTCATGGTAAGAATGGGAACCTGGCTTTGGGGGTGGAGGGGTGTGAAAACCAGACTGGATAACAGGTTTTAAAACTCCACCCTTCTGAAAGAGTGTTTCTGTAACTGCTGGACATGTCTGGCAGACACAGTTTGGGGGTTGTGATGTTGGCATGTGAATCACTTAGTATTTATTTGTATTGCAATAGTGCCTAGAGGCCCAACCTCCATTGTGCAAGGTGCTGTACAGCGGAGACACCCCTGCCCCAGAGAGCTCACAAAGTGAGTATAAGACGAGAGACAATGGCTAGATACAAGAGATAGCGAAGGTAACAATGAGGTGATACAGATCAGCATTGTAAACAGCAGTCACAGGGCACAAGCTGCCTCACCAGCCTCAGGTATTTTCCTAGGTTTCTCAGCAGAGAAGCGTTTTAAGGCAGACACTGAGGTGGCTTTATAGGATTTTACATGGAGCTTGTTTCTGCCAAATTCGCAGTGCTAAAGCCTTACACCATGCCCCCATCCTCGTCGGCACGTGTCACCTATCTAGCGGATCTAGCCTCTTTCTCTCTCTCCAGCTATATAATCAGATGGACCATGAGATTGTGTGTTTTTGTTTTTGCAACTTCTGCAGTGGTTTGGATCCATGCTCCCTTGGCTCCAAAGCCCCAGAGCACAGGGGAGGTTGGATAAAAGGTTCTGAATATGGCTCCTCTTTCTTCTGGTAGCTAAATGCTCCATAGATGGGAGACACTTGCTGGGCCAGCTCCCTGCCTGTAGCATGTCTGCAGGACACAATAGAGACACATGCTGGGATTGCCAGAGGATCTATGGGAGCTGAACACCCAGATCCCTAGAGAGAACATTAACCAGCATACACTGAGTAGTCCCCAGCTGTGCTCTGAAGCGGACAGAATAGGGCAGGAGAGCCTATAGCAGTTGTTGTAGACACCGAAGGGACCAGGCCTTGAATAGCACGATAGGAGACCCTGCTAGGAGAAGATTCCGATGCAGAGCTGAGACGTCCAAAGCAATTCATTTTATCTGAGATCTCGTCCCGTGGGTCACTGAGCATCCCGGTCCTCGCCTGGAACAGAGAACAGGGAGTGGAGATGTGTAGGAGCTACTGCTGAGTCCCTCCTGCAATAGCAGAAAAGGGGACCCTCTATCTTCTCCCCAGTGCGGTGGAGAATCCAGCGCACTCTCCACTGAAGGCTGTTATTGAGGTAAGCGATTTGGGAAGCTTCAGGAAGGGATTAGATATTTCCTAGCCTACAACTCACGCAGCCACCAGCGTATGCTCTGTATTTGGCTGAGGATTCTCATGTGTCCCGCCACCCAAAAGGGTCTTTTTCTTATATTGGCTCTTATTACCCTCACAGCAGGTCTGGGCGGATGCTTTGTATTTGTCAGAAGAGAACTTGACATTTGCAAATTGGCAGATCTGGCCCGAACTCAGTTTGCCCAACATTAAAACTTGTCTTTCCTCTCTAATCTCTCCTGGAGAAAGCCACTGAATGGGATGGGGGCGGGGGAGAGACGGTGCTAACTGCTGAGCTTGTTTAGCATTCTCTGTTGCCGCCCGTTCCTCCCCAACCCCAGTCACAGACCAGGGTGCAGCCTTTCGGCTGTTCTGCAGAATGCACCCACCAAGCAGTGAGGGGCCCACAGCCCCTTTACATGGGTTGGACCCTATTAGAGTCCCTAGAGGCCACCTAGTTCCAAACCCCTCGTGGTCCTGCAAGGCCACTTGCTGGGGCCATTGTCCTCCATGACCCAGTGCCTGCCCCTGGGGGCAGCTGCATGAACATCCCATGCTGAGCTGGGGCCCTAGGACCTAGCATGGCCCCTCTGCACTGGGATGGTGAACACCCTACGTGCCTTGAATCGCAGGCCTCTGCTAGCTTGCGCTCTCTCACCCTGCTCCCAGCTCACCCTAGCCTGCTCCCCATGGTGATGGTTCTGTGGTGGGTCTATTCTCTCTCACGGTCACTACAGCAGTGGAGGAGGCTGAATTTCCAGTACTTCTGATAATTATAGGGCAAGTACCCAGCCTTCTCTGTACCCAGTGCAAAGTGCAGCGACCATGGAGAGCTCCTGGTGGCTGGCCTAACATGACCCATCTCCCTGTTTGCATGCTGTGCCTTCTCCTTCCCAGCTTGCTCGCTTCGCCATCATCAGGAAGGACGTAGTAGGAAGGTCCCCCTACTTGTTGCCCTCTAGCTGATCACCGCGTGGATCCCTTCGCTGTGGGATTGCTCCCCCCTAGCAGGCTCGTTGGCACTTGCTGGCTGGCACCATGGGCTGCTGAATGGCAAGTAGCACCAAAGGAAAGTGGCAGGACATGGAGGGCATCCTGCTCTCTATTTCCTGTGGCTGCCCAGTAGAAGGTGAAAGGTATGACTGTATCTGGGAAAGAGTCTCCATGACAATGACTGTCTGGCTAGTGGCAGGGAAGCCTCCCAAATATCAGAGCTTCAGACCAGAGTAGCGCCCCCAAAATTCAGCCCCAGAACCAACATGAGGGGCTGAGTCCATTTTCTGAATGTGCTTTTCAGGATGAGCTTGGGGCACCAGTTCTGGTCGGTTCCTGTTTTAATCTTGCCCTTGTCCCCTCTGTCCATGGGGTCTGGATCAGTAGCTTCTGCAGGGATCCCACAGCAGGCCTGCACCGTGTACCTGCCAAAGGCAGCGATGGGGTCAGACAGTCCCCCCTGGGATCTCTGTGCCTCTCACAGGGATCTCTGGCCAGGAAAAGGTGCCGATGGCACACACAACAGGGCAGAGCCCACTGGTGCTCCTGTCGCTGCTGCAGCCAGTCAGGTCCAAGGCAAGGGAGCCCGTTGGGTCGGAGTAGAGGTGCTGGCCCCGGTAGCTGCCAATGATCTGCTCTCTGTCACCGCCTTTAATAAGAGAAGGGCAGAGTGGCTGCTTTTCCACGCTCAGTGTGGGCTCAGCTACTCTCTGCCCCTGCTGCGCTGTCCTCCCTGCTGGCAAATCACAGCCTGTCTGTCCAGCTGAGCCTCAGCCACTGGCCTTGGCCGGCGTTCAGAGTGCCCAGCTGGGCTCTGTCTCCCCAGAAGTGGCTGTCTCGGTCCCTGGCCATTCTGCTGAGTCAGGCTCCCGCCAGCAAGCACAGGCTGCTGCCTTGTGTTTCCTCTCTGGGGGGGCCAGTCTGGTGTGTGCCTCCCCAGCCAGCTGGCTGGCTAACAGGCCTGCTGCCTGGCCCGTGATGCTGGGGGCTGCCAGTTACAGGTGAGCGACGTGCTGACTCTACCAGTCCCTGTTCTTGCCCCTGGAAACTCGCCCAGGTACGGCTCCGCTCCTGCCCTGTTGGAGAGGGAAGGGGTGGGGCCAGCACAGCACGCCCCCTGCTGGACGTCGTCTGCATGTCAGCACCTCCCATTGATAGTGGCGCTGAGACATCCATCGCTGTGTGCAAGGAGGCTGCCCAGCCCCGCAGGAAGAAAACCCATCCATGGGATTGTCGCTGTGCCTGGCCGACAGGGTCTAGGCTGTGGGCCGGGGTCACTTGGCACTGGGGTTAGTCCCCACCCGCTCTCCATGTAAGGGCGTGTGGAAACGGGGCGGTGCTTGGCAAGCTCACTGGCGCTCAGGATGGTGGGTTGGCGACTTTCTCTGGAGTTGGGACTGGGCAGCTTGGTCCTGAAGCTGGACACGTGAATCGAGGAGGGTGTGCGTGGAGCAACACCGCCCCCTGCTGCCCACAGTCTCACACTGTCGCCGCTCGCTGCTGCCTTTGCCACTGGTCCCCTTGCTGCCCAGGGGCACCGGAAAGGGGGCGGGGGCCAGGGGGTCATGGCCCCCTCACTTTTAAAAGTGGGAAGGCTGTGCCGTAAGGGCGAGCGATGGGGGCGCGGGGCAGAGAGGAGCAAGCAGAAGCCGGGGTCTTGGGGGGAAGAGGCAGTGTGAGGGTAGGGCCTCGGGGGCAGGGGCGGCGTGACGCAGGGCTTTGGGGGAAAGAGCGGCGTGGGGCCATGGTTCGAGCACTGGTGGCCCCCCCACTTTTAGGGAGCTTCCTCTGCTCCTGCTGCTGCCTCTGTGATGCCGTGTTCAGAGGCTCCACCACTAGCCCAGGTCTTAGGGCTCCTGCTGGGTAGAGAGGAACCTCGCTGCTCCTGCAGCCTGGCCGATGGCTTTCCCCACAGTGCTGTCCCCACGCCCTGTCTCAGGCTCAGCCCTCGACCTGCTCATCCGGGACTTCAGGTCTCGCCATCACCAGCTAGAAACAAGGACTTTCAATTGAGTCCAATCGGCTCCATCTTTAAAAACTGGAGAGGAGAAGATCTAGGAGCCCCTCCTCCCCAGGATGAACATCCACCCCCACTTAGTAGGTGAGGTTAAACGTAGGGGCATGCTAAGTACAATTCTACTGCCCTTTACTTCTACGATAATGATACGGTTTCATTACCCCTGCGTTCAATACCAAGGTGAATTTCAACCTGAAATAGGCCAAATTGATCATTTTGGCAAAGCTGGTCTGTGTGGTGATCACCGAGGCAGAGGAAGGGGGGGTCTGTGGTAATACGCTCTGCTCCTGAGATCTTTTCCCCCAGTTCCTTGAGAGAGAGCAGGGAGAGTCCATTCAGACTTGCTTATGTATTAATAGTAATGGGCTCCGGGTGCTCCAGATAGGCACAGGTTCTAGAGCCCTTCCTCCCTCCCTGGGCAGCGTGGTCACACCTGGATCTCTGGGACCATGTTTGAGGCACTGACATCGCAGCATGAGGAATGGGGTCCTGAGTGGGGGTTTCTAGAAACCAAGCTGTGAGGGGTCTCCTGTTGGACAGCAGGTCGGGTCACCACAGGTGGCGGGTGAGGAGAGGGCTACAAACTAATTGCTGGGGATGGTGATATGAGGAAAGGACCCAGAAGCCAAAATGGCGATGTGCCAACCCGGGGGGCGGGGGGCCCGCGGGCTGCCTGGGTCACAGCTCCTCAGAGCAGCCTGGCCAGAGCCCTGCCTGCAGGTCTGCATGCTCCAGTGACTCCAGGGCCGGTAGCGTGAAGAGACTTGGCTAATGCAGAACTTCAATGCTGTGCATGCTTGGAACCGAGGTTTAGGGACACCCAGGGCATGGGGGCTGCATCCCTGGCCCTCTTGGCTAAAAGCCATTGGTGCAGCTTTGTCCTAGGAACCTAAAACATGTCTCAGAAATTCTTCCCATCCCCTGCCCCACTCCAACTTTTTTTTTTTTAAATGTGCTACCAGTATTTCTAGGCTCCCCCCAGGTCTGCTTGGGAGGGTCCAGGGCTGGCTGAGCAGAAGGTATTATAGGGCAGGACTGAGCTGTAGGGGAGGGGAGCCCAGGGCTGCGTGGGCTGGGACTAAGCCCCTTTGGGGAATAGTAGTGGGGTGGCGGATCAGGACTGAGGGGCATTGGTGGAGCTGTGTGTCAGAAGCAGAAGGAGGTGAAAATGGGGAATGAGGCACATCAGCAGAACTGTGCAGGAGAAAATCATATACCACCCCCCTTTTTACCACGCCGGGGCCCTTTCACTTAACCTCAAAATTACAGGGAAAAAATTGGAGGACATGTTGCAAACTAAGGACGTGGGCAGGTCCACTTAGAGGCGGGCCCTGCGCCGCAGCGTGTCCACAGATGGGTGCGTGTGTGCAGGCCTATATTGCCTTTGGATTTAACCCTTTCTATCCCCCTCCTCGTCTCTCCTCTAAATCCTGTCCGCAGCAGCAAGGCCCCCTTTCTCCATCACATGGCCTCTGCCTTGATATTTTTAACACTGATTAGGGCAAATCTCCTATTTTGGAGATTGACGTCAGAGGGATTATGAAGGGTAAGCTAATTAGCAATAAGCAAATGAGGGCTCAGCCAGTTTTCGCCGCTGACAAGCTGTCAATGAACCAGTGACGTGATGATGATTGTCATAAACCTGTTCAAACGAGCCGGCTAACTCGGACTGGCAGCAGGGAAGCATTTGGGGAGGTGGAGGGGAGTGACCGACACAGTCCGGAAGAGCTAAGAGCCACAGTCCCTAGTGCTAGTTCTGCTGGCCAATGCTGCTACACCCGGCGTACGCTCACAAGCCAAGGAGTGCCAAAGCAGGCCACTGCTATGAGCGATCCGGCCCAGTGCTGCAAGCTCTCATGGTTTTATCGTAAGTCTCACAATATGTTACTGGTTTTTCCCTTAGCACCCCAGCTCCTGGAGTCATGTGGTTCCAGGAAAACCTCGGTTTTCATTTAAAAACAGGATGTTTCTAGCCCCCTTGGTGTGACGCGAGCACCCATGACAGGCTGAAGAATCAGACAGCAAAGAACAAGAATTCCACATGGGTTTTTTAATTTGAAAAAAAAATCCCCTGCTTTTTGGGGGGGTGGCCTGAGGCATGTGGTGTGAATGCTGGGGGGTGGTGATACCACAGGCCCTCCCTGGTAAGGACTCGATGAGGGTTAAACAGAAGGTAAGGGGGCTGTCAGCCCCTTGCTGATGCTTAGTGTTTCTTTTGGTTGGCTGCCGGCAGAAAGGAGATGGGTCGAAGAGGAATCTGGCTCCTGGAAGAGACAGGGCCCCAGAGGCAATGGGGAGAGGCTTGTGCTCCAAGTCTGCTGAGTTGCCAGGGCAGGTGGGCCAACGTGGGAGTCGAGAGCCCAGGCCCAGCCTCGGTGTGAGCTGGGGCTGCCAGGGTAGAGGCTGAGCCAGGGAGGGAGCAGCAGCGGAGTTGGGGAGCTGCAGCAGCGGCCAGCAGTGCCGATGGAGAGCCAGATCCGAGCTACGCTGGAGAGCTGCGCGGCCAGAACCGGGAGAGCGGACACCCCCTCCTGCACCACATGTAACCTAGAGCCGAGCACAGTGAGCATCTGGGAGAACAAGGCGGGGGCCTGGGCAGAGAGGGTCCAACACAGTGAGCCATCACTGGAAAAGACAGCTTTGAAGGGGGGACGTGACCCCCACGGGAAGGTCTATATGGGGAAGAAGGGCCCTAGCCACCCACACTTACTGTGGCTCTCAGGAAGCGGCTGCCAGGTCCCTGCAGCCCCTAGGCACATGGATGGCCAGGGAGGCTCCATATGCTGCCCACAGGCACCGCCCCCACAGCTCCCATTGGTCATGATTCCCAGCCAATGGGAGTTGCAGAGCCAGCCCCCATGGCAGGGGCTGTGTGGGGAGCTTTCCTGACCACCCATGCATCTAGGGGCTGCAGGGATCTGGTGACTGTTTCCGGGAGCCGCATGGAGCAAGGGCAGGTAGGGACCCTGCCTCACCCCAGGCCCTGCTGTGCTGCCAACCGGACTTTTAACAGCCTGGTCGATGGTGCTGACTGGAGCCACCAGGGTCCCTTTTCAACCAGGTGTCCTGGTCCAAAACCGGATGCCTGCCAACCCTAGTTCTGCCTCGTGTCTGGGGTTTTGCCAAGGGGCTCAGCCGTTCCTCCCAAAAGGGCTGGAGAGAAAAGACCCTGTGAGGCCTGGGGGGGTTAACATAATGTCACAGCTCTGTCTTAAGCCGGTTGGGATCTGGATGCATTAGCAGAAGTGTGCAGGGGATGACCCAGGCCTGAAGTAGCAGAGTCTGCAGCAGAGAGGGATTGGAGCATGGGAGCAGAGCTATGTGTGGGGCCCAGGGTTTGGAATAGTCAGGGGGGAGACTGGGAGGTGGGAGTGAGGTGCTTTGTTAGGGGTCTGGAGAGGAGCCCAGAGTTGGGCTAGCGGAGGGGGGGCTCAACACAGGGGTCACTGGATGACGTTCTCTGGCCCGTGTTATACAGGAGATCAGACTGGACGATCTAAGGGTCCTTTCTGCCTTTCAACTCTATGAATAACTCTCTCCAGCTGTCCTGAGAGTGAAAGCTACTCTGCACCCCTCCACAGGCACGTCAGCCTGACAGCCCCAGCGACCAAAGCCCTGGAAATACCCAGCGTGAGAACATCAAGGACTGTGGCAGGTGGAGCCCCATCCCAGCTGCGTGTCCATGTGCAGGCCCCTTCTGGGGGTGACCGTGGAGTCTGGTATCCAGCCTCTCGCCTGAGGCTGCCAAGGAGGGCTGGGGACCTGTTGGTAACCGGGGGTCCTTTGCGCCGGGGGTGGCAGGTCATTCCTGGCTGCTCTACTTACCATCAGGGCTGCCATTATTGTAACACAGCCTGCGCCCCCGCTCCCTTGCCCACGGCACTAAACACAGCCAGCATCTGGGCAGCGCCACGGGCCGAGCCTCGCAGGTCTCTTGGAGCATGGTTTCACCCTCTCCATGCAGAGAGTGACTCCTGCCTCCCAGCTCGCTGGTCACGCTCCTGCCTTCACAGCCCAAAAGGACACTGGCTGTATGTTTTTGCTAGAGTTTTTGCTAGAGCCACCACATCCCTAGTTTCCTATAGTGCACTTGCATTAACATCTGGGGAAGAAGGATGGTCTGGCAGAAGGGGCACTGGATTGACGCTCAAGGGACCTGGATTCAGATCTCGGCTCAGACACAAATTTCCTGGATATCCCTGGACAAGTCACTTAATCTGCAGTCGGGAAGGGTGGCCTTGCGTTAAGACAATGGACTGAGACTTGAAAGAAGTAGGTCCTGTTCCCAGCTCTGCAGCAGACTCTCTATGTGACCATGGGCAAGTCACTTAGCCTCTCTGTCCTTCAGTTTCCCTGTCTGTCAAACAGCAATAATACCTCTGCCGTGAGGCTAAAGTCATTGATGACTATACTCAGATACTACCGTGATAGAGAGCGAGAAACTCTGCCTACGTCTGTCTGGGTTTTACCTTTACTCTCTTTTAGTGCTTGTCTACATGTGGAGATGAGCTAAAATAACCTACTCCTCAGAGCTATGGGGACATAGTTTATTCCGCACTAGCTATTCTAGTCAATTCCCTATGTAGACAATCTCTAAACCTTGCCTGGCTTCCACCTAAACAGAATGGTTTTACCTTTCTTTTTGGAGGGTGTGGGGGTCACTAACCACTCGGTGATTTTGGCTCTTCCACCTCCAGCGGTGAAACACTCCTGCCGCCATGGGGAGTGGGGATGAGTTATTAAGCAAACAGTCTGATCAATAATGCAGATTAAAGGGGGAAAAACTCCACCCAAGCCCCAACCCATCCAGTGAGTATGTATCCAGCAGACAAGCCAACTGTTCAGCCCCAAGAGGGCGAAAGTTTGTTGTTGTTTTTCCTTCTTATTTGCTACTTTATTTTATTTTTAATTTTTTTTTATTTTTAAAAACCCTTCAGACATGATGTTCCAAAGGAACAGGGAAGTCTTTCTCCTACTGGATTATGAAGGACTTTAGCCTGGAGGCACAGACTAATAAACAGATAATAACAAAAACACCAGGCTAGAGCTTATTTTCAGAACATTCATTTACTTTTCTATAAATGTTTCATTTGTCCAAAGGGGCTGCCGGTCGGGGGTGCGGTGACGAGTAGGGGGATGGGGAAGGCTGGTTTAGACTCCTAGGTCTTGCAATGTCTGTATGGACGTACGTGGCTGCCTTATTCCTATTGTTGAAGGGGACATTCCTGTGTGGGGAGGGGACTCACCCCCATGCCCCCGCACCGAGAGTTCAAATCCCAGGTTGCCAGGTCGGGGGGATTAGCTGGATGATTTCTTTGCCTGCGATTTGGTTGTAGTTGGGTTTTTTGCTGCTCTGCGATTCTCTTTGATAAGGAAAGAGAGGCTCCCGCGCTAGACTGCCCCGCCTGTGCAGCTCTTCAAAGGCAGAGCTCTCCTTGCGGGAAAGGCCGGCTGCAGCTCTAGGGAAGAGCCTTGTTTTAAAGGCTGCTGGGGGATGGGGTGAAGGCCAGGATTCCCGGTTGATTCGCGCTGCCAGGAGCACACTGAGTGCTGTCCAGCTGAAAGGGCCTGGGAATGGACTCATCGGTGGGGGAAGTCGTCAGCAGCAGAGAGAGACTCTCTCGGTGCATGGAGCAGGGACAGCTCTGCCAGCGACCGCCCCGTGCCACACGCAGGTCTCGGGCCATGCCTGGCTGGCCGACAAGACAGCCTCGGCTCTGCAGCCCATTCAGCTGCTCTGCTGAGACACTTGACAATGGGGTCCCACTGCTGGGGGTGCAGGAGGGGAGCCATTCCTACCCAGGAATCCCTCCCGAATGCTCCACAGGCCGAAGCAGCAACATCCTCTGCAACGTCAAATTAAGCCATTAGGTACCAGCTGCCAGGCGTGGCTTCCTTGCCACTGGGACTGGGCGCCTCGTTTAGCGTCGGCTGCCAAGGGTGTGTCACACAGGGACGGCTCTCTGCCAGTGAGCTGGTGAGCTAGAGGTGAAAGGTCTCCTATTACCAGCCACCCGAGCCAGCCGGCCCCTGTTACAACACACACATGGGGAGGCCACACTTACAAGCCCATGAATGAATGCTGCTTCCCACAGAGGTGGGGACGAAATCTTCTGCCCCATGACTTCACTCCCAACAGACAGGTTTGCTCGTTGCCACGTCTGGTTGATCCTGATCCAAGACATTGATGTTTTCCATAGGGGCAGGGAGACTCAGCTGGGGAGAAGATACGAACCAGCCGGAACGATCTCTTAGGTGGAAAGAGAGCCTGAGCGTCCTGCTGGAGTGAAAAACTGGCTTAGCTCTTTGGGATGAGCTCATTTCCTGCGTGGGCTTTGAATGTCCTGCGTCAAGCTGGCACCAGAAGATGCCCCGGAGAAACTGCTCTGATGGTTCTTTGATCCACCCCAGGAAGCTGCACTGGAAGCTCCCCATCCAGCCTCCTCTTGCGAGGTTCCCCTTCTGGGTACATGTGGCCTGGAAACCAAGGCCTGGATCTGGACATTGCCAAACACTGGAGGGGAAAATGGCCACTGCCCAGCCCTTCCCATGCTTTGGTCACTCCTCTTCTCATTGCACTCTGCGCCTAGAGGGAGTGGGTGGGTGTCTTTGCTCTGAAGTTAGCTAAGAGGAGGCAGCAGGAATTCAGCCCGTGGCTGAGCAGTACTACGCACGGACTGAACCTCTCCACCAGGCACCCTGGTTCCTTCGTCCCTTCATCTCTACTTTCCCGTGCGTGGCATTGCTGGTGCAGAATGGCTGCTGGGCTCCAGCCCAGAGGAGGCTGCATTTCAGAGCGGGGTGAGCAACTCCCATTCATGGCATACAAAGTGCTTTGGAGTCTGCCAGGCCCTGCAGGAAGGGAAAGCCGCTGCTAGACTGGAAAGCTGCTTCCCCTCTTCCCAAGACACCAGCAGGCAGAGAGGATGCTGGGACTGCTCAGGACGTGTGGGATGAGCAGCTCTCTTCTCTTCCTCTTTGCACTTCTCTAGCCAGCCCGTAGAAGCAGACAGTCTTTCCTCCAATGTGTGCAGCTCATTTCCCCAGACATGGTGCATCTGGCTTCCAGTGAGGTTCTCGCTTTCCAGCCGACTTGCCTGAGGCAGAAAGAGGATTTGCCTGAAAGCCAGCGAGTGAGTCAGTGGCTTAGAATCCAGGCTTCTCCCCAGCCTCTTGCACTAACCTTTGCACTGCTCCTGTGTTGTGCAGCCCAGGGTGTTCAGAGCGAAGCTGCCAGCCCGGAAACCAAGTTGTCTGTAGAGACATCCAGGAAAGTGCTCACGCCATGAAGCAGGTATCTGTGCAGATGCTGCTTCATAAACAGGCTGCAAAATAGCCGTGCTCAGCAAGGATTTCACGGCCGGTGCATGCTGCATACCACGAACACTCGCCGGGGCTAGCAGCCCTTGCAGCCTCTTGCTCTGAAAGCAAAGGCCCCCCTGCCCATTTCAGCTACAGGAGAATCATTATCCTGCAGCTGCCAAAGCAGTATGGGGCCTGTGTCACACAGTGGAGCAGTTCTGATCCCACCCAGTAGAGGGCAGTGCTGCACAGACACACCAGCTGCTCATTATAGTATTCAGCTAGGTGTATGGATGTGCTAGAAATGACAGCTCTAGGACCCAAATAAAAGGCCTCGTTCCCCAAAACCCGTGCCTGGGCTGCCACGCCCCTCCAAATCTGCCTCCCTCTTGAAAGGCCCCTTGCCTCACCATCCTGCCTTCCACACAACTCTTTCCACCCAGAGCTCCCTCCTCCTCCTTGTGCCCCAAACAAGAGCCCTCCTCTTCTGGATCCCTCAGTCCTACGGCAAGGCCTTGCCGCCTACACCCAACCAGCCACCATATAGAAAGGGAGAGATGGAAATACCCCAACTCCTGCCCAGGCTGGATCGTCAGCCTTTGCTGTGCATGGCAGCTTGTAGCATGTGGGATTGGTCTGTACCCTTCTCAGGCCGGGGCCTTGTGTGTCTGCCCCTGCGCAAGGCTGCACGTGCTGTCTGTGCTCAGTCCGCTCTGACCCACGGAGCAGCAGCTAAACTGCACCCTGAGCCCTCTGGAAGGTCCCATCCGATGCCTGGGGGGAGGGTTATGTAGCCTGCCTAGGTGCTGCTCTGATCGCTTGGAAGGCAGCACGCTGCCTCCGGGTTTCCTTGTAAGGTAGCAAACCCCAGGGAGTCTCCTTGCAGTTGGGAAAGGTCATTTTCCAGTGCGAAGGGGATATCGAACAGCCTGGTCCTTTAAACCTGGCCCCAGCCTGTCTGTGACCAAAGCCATATCGACATCAAAGAGGTGCACAGCGCGACGGAGCCAGGCTGGCTCCTGACCAGATGCCGATGGCTTTTAGGATGCTGCACTTTCCCACCCCAGTCCATGTTCTGAACTCAGAGACCCCCGTCCCCCACCTCCTGGGTGCTCCTCTTTCGGGCCATGCAGCGACCACGTGGCCTGGCCTGTCTCCTGGCTCATTTCACACCTGGTAAGGCAGGACACTTGAGGAGTGCTCAGCTCCCCTGGGGTGATACCACCAGCTTCTGGCAGTTTGAACTTGGCTCCTCTCACGGCGGCTGGGGGTTGGTGCCATCTGGCCTGCAGCGTGTCTGCTGGTTGTAGCTGGGCAGGAAGCAGCAGCTTGCGGGAAGACAGGCCTCAGTAGGAGAGCAGGGCAGTTGGTGAGGAAACAGGAACGTCTCGGAGCAGATCTCTGGGCTGTCAAGAAACACAGTGAAAAGAGTAACAGAGGTGGAAAATCCCCATCAGGTCTTGTCTCCCTGGGGGCCTCCCTCCTGTCTGGGTGTTCCCTAGCATTACGCCCCCCCAGGGCTCCCTCTGGTCTTATTTCAAATGTGTCCTACCACCGCTCGAGGGAAACCTGTGCAGAACCCAAATTACTGCTCCCTGGGAGGCGGAAGCCTTCCCCGCAGCTCCCTCTGCCGAATTCCATCCTGATTATTTCTAGGTGTATGTGGGGGAACGGTCCTGCTATTGTGGGGAACTTTCCTGGCTTATACACCCCCCCAGTGAAAGGATCCAAGTCCTCGCTCCCATTCCCTTTACCCAGAGCCCTGCCTGACCTCAGGGGCTCCCCTTCCACTCTCCCATGTGGCAGAGTCCTCGTAACCCCAACGAGGCTGGGCCCAGGATTCCTGGGGCCTCGACCCCCAACCTTAGGGCAGGGGCGAGGGTGTCCCCACTGCGGGGGGCTCTCTCTGCACTGGGTGCTTCCCTGACCCACTGATCACCAATGATCACCACATACAGTTCGAAGCAAATACAATTTATTAAACAGCAACTGATTTAAAAAAATAAGGAAAAAACGGGAAAGGAAAACAGGTCACCCCGCTCTGTGGCACGGGGACGTCACGGGAACATAAGGGAAGTTCCTCACAAGTCCCAGGCCCTGGCCGTGCTGCAGGGATGCTGAGCGTCAGACGCATGCTCTGATGGTGGCCACACACCCTCAGGCTCTAGGTGACAGGACCCTTCTTCCTAGCGTGGCCCCCACCTCGTCGGGGTTACAGTCATCCTCCCAGTGCAGCCTGCAGGGCCTCTTGGCTGGGGGTGTCTCCCTGGGCTGGGCCCCCTGCCCAGGGTCCCCCTTGCTCTGCCCAGCTGCTCACTACACCCGGCTCCGGATGGCTCCAGCCCCAGCCTGCCTCAGCCCTGCTGCTGCTCTGGCTCCAGCTCTCTGGGCTGCGTTTCTGGCCCCTCTGGCTTGGGTTGCTGCAGCTCTGCTCTCCGGGTTGCTTCTGTGGCTTTGCTCCCAGCACTGACCTGCTCCCTGGGCTGCTTCTCTGGCTGTCCTGGCTCTGCTCCCCAGCTCAGCTGGGTCCCCTGCCCTCTCCTTAGCTCTGCCCCACTCTATCTCTGACCCAGGCAGTTCCAGCTCACAGGGAGAACGGGACCCCGCCTGGCCATCTGACCCCCTCATTAGCCTGCCCACCCTGTCAATCAGGCTGGCCTGGAGCATTGGTCTTTCCCTGTTGCCCCTGTCAGTTGCAAGGTCTTGATTTCCCACCAACCCTTCTCCTTTCTTTTGGTACTGGGCGCCAGCAGCCGAAACACCCCAACTGAGTGTAAATAAGGGGCCAACAGTCCCCTTACACAGGGACACCCCTAATATCCCCCCTCCGAGCAGATGTTTGCCTCCCTCGGCCCTCCCCCCGCTGCAGCCATGCGTGAGCAGATGGAGAAGCGCTGTCCCGGCCTCGCTGGCTGGAGCGTTCAGAAAGCTGCTGGGCAGCAGCTGAGAGGAAGCACAGGGGGAGCCCCCAGCCTCCCCTCTTGGAGGGAGAGTTAACCAGTCAGTGTTGGCCCCCACCAGGACCCAGTTCTCTCCCTTGGCACTGCCGGGGATGGTTCAGCTTCTCTGTTACCCTGGAGAGTGAGAAACAGAGGCTACACGAGGGTGCAATGCCCCAGCTGTGTGCCATTCACTGTCCTCTTGCGGAGAGCAAGGGAAGCCAGGGTTTCTGGGTCCCCAGGGCTCTGCTCCTGGAAAGCCAAGGACGCAGCTTCTGGGCAAACCAGACCTTAGGTAGCTTAGATATTTAGGGCTGACCTTTAACAGCAAAGCCCCCCGGGTCCAGTTCATCTCAGTGCCCGGCCTCACGGCTGCTTTTTTGGCCCAGGCAGTGGCTTCTGCAGAACCCAGCTTTATCCGGTGAATGACGTACTTTCTGGCCATCTTTCCATAGGTGTGGGGAGTAAGGGAGAGAGGACAGGAGGTGGAGAGAGCTAGATCTGTTTTTCTTTTCTGATTTCCCCATTCCAGGCCGTGGTCTCTCTAACCTCCTCCTCCACTAGGTGATGTCCCTGCTCCGTGCCCTTCCCTCCAGTCACCAAGGCAGTGAAAGTGAATTTTGTCCCCTGGGCGGCTGTTTGCATGCCTCTGCAGAGCCCGGGTGATGGGTGACGCTGGGCCTGCCACCACACCCCTTCCACTTCTGGCCAATTGAGCTTGACAGTTCTGGGTCTAAAAATAAGCAAATGTCAGGGCTAATTGGGGACCTAAATATACGGTTTCTTTAATTAGTGCCAAGCGACTGACTCGCAGTCACGTCCATGTGTCTGTTAATCCAATGGGAACACGCCGGCTAAGATGCTTTAGCTTTGAAGGGATATCCCAGAACATCCTGAACCATATACCACTGCTTTATCCTCACGGCAATATAGTGGCACAGCTGCTTATAGGCTACTTATTATGCTGCAGGTAACCAATCAGATTGCTCAAATTGTGGTGGAAGGCTGTGGCCAGTGGATGCTCAAGCAGGGCTGGAGGTAAATACCCCTTCCTGCTGCATTCTGGTCAAGCACTCCGGTGTATTCAGGAGCCAGGGGGCCAATAGGAGATTTCTCAAGGTATGGGTAAGGTGGCATGGGCTGCATAGGTGCTGGAACTAGGGGTGCAGGGGGTGCTGCAGCAGCACCCACTAGCTTGAAGTGGAGTCTACTATAGGCAAGGTTTACAGTTTGGTTCAATGGCTCTCAGCACCCCCACTGTACAAACTCTTCCAGCGCCCCTGATGGGCTGAATTCAGGAGCTGTCTAGCAGGTGGCCTGTCTTTTAGAGCTGGGCAGGACTGGCATTACCAAGCATGGAAGTCAGCCCAATGCACCTGGTGATATCGCATTGAGTCCCCATTCACGGAAAGGTTTGCGGGTGTTTTGAGGGATCCTGGCGTGGCAGGGACCAGCTATCCTCAGGTATGCCCTGTCTTTGGCCAGGTAACCTCCAAAGAGCTAGGCTGAAGCATTTGAGAAGATACAAAGGTCTGTTCTGCAGGGGACCAAGCGGTATGAGACCAGTGTGCCCCTTTGCAGGGTGGGTGGAACATTGGTGGGATGTGGCCTGGGACAGAGAAGTTGTGCCTGACATTTCTGCCCTACAGCAGTCCCTCAAATGTCAGAGGCTGCATCACTCCAACGTCTGTGGGGAGCCCAGGCCCAAAGGTCCACACTGAGTTTCTCAGGCTACTTCTTCAGGTCTGACTGACCCGCCCATCGAGTTTGGAGGGGGTTTTGACCCCAAACGGTGTGAACAGAAACTGAGGGCAACCTCTGCAAGTGTTGGAGCTGAAGGGGCTGGGTCTCTCCCACCTCTCGTCTCCATGACAACCGGCCCCTGTCTTTTTGATGGATGTGGCTTCTCATCCCAGGTACTGGGTCTTTGACAGAGATGTGTTAAATGGAGGCCTGCTCCAGCACTAACCTGGCCTAGGATGTCGACGATCAGCAATCCCCCACGCACCCCTGGGCAGATGTGTCACTGCATTGCCAGCTCTTGCCATTTCAGTGTGAGTTTTGCAATGTTTAGCATTTTTTCCCTAAAGCTCCAGCTCCCGGATTCAGGGGATTATGAGAGTGGTTCTGATTTCATTTTTTTTAAAGTAATGCCCATTACCATCAATGGGAGTTAGCTGCCTACATGTCTTTGAGGATCTGGGTTCAAGTTTCATGATTGCAGAGAAAAGCCTGAAAACATGACCCATGTGTGACTCTAAAGGCTCAGAAGACAAAGAAAATGAACCCCTCAGTTTTAATGATTCTCTCAATTTTTTTAAGCTAATCCCATGATTTGTGGGGGCCTGACTCATGATTTTTGAACATGGGGGCCTGGGGATGCTATGTTGGTCTATCTGCTGTGACCGCACCTGATGTGTTTGTGTCAGTGCATTCTGGGAAAATTGGGGCAGCCTTCCCATGGTGCCTCAACTGCTGGGGCCATGGCAAGAGGAGTGCAAGCGTTTTCCTGCACAGAGGCCTGGTTAAGGGACTCCCCTCCTGCACAGTGGAAGAACCCTCTTAAAACCCATTATGGCTTGTCTCAGTCGGCAGGGTGGCCATGTTGCGTGTGTGAGTGAAGCCAGCCATGTTCTAGCTTTGTATGGTTGGCGGGACCTGGACGTCCCGGATTCGCTTATTTTCTCCTGGGGCAGCCTGGGGAGCAGGCCCCTCCTGTGCTCTTTGGGTGTTTGCCGGGGGAGAGTCCCAGGCAAGTTCCGCCTGGCAGGTGTGGGGAAGGTGATCAAACCTTCCTGGCTCCTTCGCTCCCTGCCTCTTGGCCGCAGTGCTGTTTCCCAGCCTTATTACGTTCAGCGCCTGAGCCAGACTTCAAAGGAGAGATCAGCCGAGCAGGGCTCTCGATATCTTTATTGTGCCACTGATGCAGCTTGGCGAAAGCATGGCCCATGTAGCAATTATTGCCAGGTAGGATGGGACGTGAGGCTCCTAGCCAGATGGGTCCATTTGCAGCCCTCTCGTGCCACTTAATGAGGTTGTCTCTTCTCATTCACAGTCAACCCCACGCTCCTTCTGCCTCCCTGGTTCCTGCCCTTTCCCCCCTCAGTCCCTGGGATGCTCAGCCCCCCACTCTCCCACTCCTGCCACCTCCTTTCAGGGTCTGGGAAAGGCCCCCCTCCCCCAGCATGGCACTCCCCTTCTTCAGTAATTGTGGAGAGGGGACTGTTGTAGGGTGCCATCCGGTTGCCTTTGTCATCCATGGCAAAACTCCCATAGACTTATATGGGGGCCCCTCCTGGCTCTGAGTGTCCCATCCAAGGTCTCCTCCACCAGTTGTCTGAGCCTCGACCTTCCGGATGTCTTTAGAGAGCAGCCCCTTCAGGTGGCGTCCGCCCCACGGGCAGTACCTGGCGTGACAGCCGGCGTATCGCAGACTGTCATCCTCACTGGCCCCATCGTTGTGGTGGCATGGCTCCCGGGAAACCCAGAGATGCCCAAAGGCCCAGGCACTGATTGGATCTAGCCCAAAGTGGGATCTTTCAATGAACTTGCCACAAGAAAGTGGTCCAGTACGGCTCCGGTTTCGAACCATCGAGTGCCATGAATAGCAGCCTTCTGCCACATCCATGTAGTGACCCTGGCTTTGCTAGAATAGGGGAAATGTCACCATTTCAGCGATCATTCAGTCATGGAGGTTTGCAAATAGAAAAGGCCTGTTGGGTCATCCAGTCCAGCTCCCTAGCCACGGCAGAATTGGTCCCTTATTGGTAGGTGGGGCCCCGTATTACTCAGCTGAAATCAACAGTCAAAAGAGAGAACAAATGCTCCTGACCAGCGTGTATTTAATTGCATTGCAGGGTCACCTGGAGGACCCGCCTGAGATCAGGGACTCATTAGACACCTAGAGAGACACGGTCCCTGCCCTGAAGCGCTCCCAATTGAAATAGCCCAGACAGACCAGCTTTAAACAAGGGATCATTGATAATTTCTATATTTGGCACCTGGGCTGGGGAAGATGGGGGGCAGAAAGTGTGGCCTCTGCCTCCATCTTGGCTAGACATTGGGCCAGTGACTGGAGGAAAGGCGGGTCTCTTGGGCTATAATGGCGAAGGGCCTTTTGCAAACCTACTAAAAAAGTGCATGTGATGCTACTGGGCCCCACCCAGGCGCAGCCACCACCAGCTGTCATGCCCAGTCTCAAATACGGACCTTGGAGGAGACTGGGGATCTGTTTCTGTTTCTGCCACTGACGTGGTCGGTGACCTTGGGCAAGTCACACCCCACCCCCACCCCACCCCCGGCCTGTGCCTGTGTTTTCCCCGCTCACCTTTTGTCTGTCTTGTCTATCCAAAAGTAAGCTCTCTGGGGATTGCCAGTGTGGTGGGGCCGGGATCTCAGTTGGATCCTCGTGGCAATACCATTCTGCTGCTACTAATACAGCCTGTGCCAGCCTGAGTCTGCCCCCCTCTGGCAGTGACAGCTCTGTGCCTTCTCCTCCAGGGAGAGTGCCGCTTGGAAACTCACAGCGCTGCCTGCCGGCTGGGCATCAGGAACCATTCTCGTCCTCTGGGGTGTGGAGCAACGTCGGTCTGCTGTGAGCTGCCGATCACAAGCTGCAGTCCTGCCCCATGCAGCCACCATTCTGACTTCTGCCAGGCCACTTCAGTCCCCAACTACACCCCTCCAGCTGTGCCAGTCTCCCTGCTATGCCTACAGGGCTGCCAGTGCCTTTCAGTCCTTGTCTGCAATACTCCCAGCTGTTCAGACCCCCTGCTATGCTCTCTCTGAGCTGTGCTGAACGTGGCCATTTCCAGTGGTTTTGTGCTATGGGCTAGACGTCCAAGCTGAGATGGTGCAAATCAAGACGTGTGTCCCCAGCCAAACTGCGCCTTACAAAGATGGGGTTAAATGAAGCTTACAGGTAGAATTCCAAGAAAGAGGCTCTACATGAAAATCTGAAATCTATGAACATCTTTATCATCTCTCTGGTGGAGCAATTAGTCATCTCCCAGCAGGTGATTTATCATTATAAACATGACAGCGGAAAATTGGCTAGTGGTGAGTCAGAGCTGTGCAGTCGTCCCGGCGCTCGGCCATGAACTCACCCATCACGGTGATGATGTCACCGGCAGGCAGAACCCAGCCTCGGGTAATCCCGTTCTCTGTCTAGCAGGGCCTTGTGGTTCAGAAGCTGGGAGACTGCAGACCCCTGGTTCTGTTTCCATCTCTGCACCTGTTTCTCCTCCCACCTTGTGTCTATTGCACGGCAAGGTCTTTGAGGCAGGGACTGTCTCTTATATGTGTCTGTGCAACACCCAGCCTCTGTGTCCTACTGCTTAACAAAGTAATAACTCCTGATCCTGTTTCTTAGTGCGTTAAGAGCTGCTCCAGACCAGAGCCAGCAGGGTCGTCGCCGTGAGTGGCTGGAGGCCTGGGTTTTCTGGCAGCCTGCCCCAGCGTCTCACACCTGAGGCGTGCAATTGCGGGACAACAATGCCTCCTTGTTGGGCCACGGTGGCCCTCGTGTTAATAATTAGTCTATTTGGTTGTGCGGAGCCGTGTGAGGACACTCAGGAGCAGGAAAGTGAGGCTCCGGCCTAGTGTTGTTTGGCCATCAGGACGGAAGGTGTCAGTCAATGTTTAGCTCACAGCAGTTCATTTGGGAAGCTAATTTCCTTTACAGTTAAATTGGAAACATGGCGTGGGGAGGAGTCCAAGGGCTGTGCTGTTCTGGAGCATTATCTTTAGCAGTGGTAGAATATCTGCAGCCAGACGGGGAGCCTGCCACGGCATTGCTTAGTTTTGGTTTTTATTTTTTTTTTAAGCAAATTTGCTGCCGGAGGGAGAAGTGCCAGATTCACAGCCCTGGAGGCCAAAAACATCTCTCTCCTTGGGGTTGCGTTTTCGAGGCTTCGGCATCCACAGCTGGGATCAGATTTTCAACTCGGGCCCCTAAATAAGGGCCCAGTTCTATTCCTACCACAGTCTATCATGGTGTGCAGCACTGTTCCCAGAGGAGGTGCAGCTGGCCTGTGAGAGACCTAACCAGTCCCCTTGCTTGTCTAGATTACTTTCCCCTGGGAGTGTTGAATCATTATAAAATCAATTCCAGCCCTTCCCCCATCAAATCTCCCGCAGGCAGCTTGCTGGTCGAAAGGAGGGCAAATGTCTGCAGAGCTGGACTCACTGGGAATAAATGAGGATTTTGCTCCAGCAAACCTAGTCAATCATTGATGTTAAGGTCGCTGGGAAAAGCTTTGCTCTCTCGGGTCGCCAGTGAGCAGAGGGTTACGTCCTCCATTAAAAAGAGCCCAGCTCGTTACATTTAATCTCTAAGCCTGAGCCGACTCACTGAGACGGAGCCAAATGTTTAACCCTTAGCATGCTCAGCTGTCCCCGAGTTGGCCCATTTGGATAATGACTGTCTCTCGGGGAGGGGTTTCTGAGTAGCCACCTGCATCCACCTGTTTCTAGGACAGGCTGTTCCGTGGGGCACCCAGCCTTGTCCCAGATCAGGCATGACAGGCTGTAGAGCCTGAGTCTAGGGCACTCAGCAGGACACCTGGGTTCCAGTCCTGGCTCTGCCACTAGCAGGCTGGGTTGGGCAGGTCGCATCCCCTCCCTGTGCCTCAGTTTCCGTGCCCCCCCCGGTCTTGTCTATATAGATTGTAAGGCTGAGAGCTGCCATCGAGGCCAGCACCGGGGACCTCCAGTGCTCATAGTGCGAGCCTCTATAGCGTGAGCTAATGAACCAGGCTCTGTTACGGACGCACCTTCCCGTGGATCAGACGCATAACACACACTGACTAGTGGGACACATATGCCCTCGAGGACAAAGACTGCCTCATGCTATGTGGCTGGGCAGTGAGCTGCGAGGTGCTACTGTGACCCACGTGATAAAGCTTCATGTGGGCGGGCAGTTAAGGTTCAGAGAGATGGGGGGAGTTTGCTAAGGGCTCAGCAGGACTCCTGCTCCCCAACTGGGCTCATCCTCATGGCAGAGGGAAGGAGGAAGGAGAGGCCCTGGAAGCATTCAGCCACTACTCGGCTGGAGGGCGGTGTAGCTCTGTGGAAGGGATGGGAGCAGGGAGCTGACAAGCACAGGCGAAAGCCAGCTGAATCCAGAGAGCAGATGGGAGCTGGAGACAGAGTGTTTGGCTCAGTCTTTCTTCCAGAGCATGAATAAACAGCCCCATGATTATGGAGGAAGCTGACTTTCCAGACCTGGTTCACCCATTGGCTTGTGCCAGTGGTCTTAGCGCCTGCTGTTTTGGGGGTTGGAATTAGACCCGCTCAGGTGTTTGCCTGAAAAGAAGTTAAAAGCTCTACTACTGCTGACAGTGAATGGAGTTTCCTTGCGCACCAGTGGAAGAAGACTATATTCTGAAAAGAGAAGCCTGTGAAGCACGGCCACCCACTCCTGGTGCCAGCTTCCACCTCCCTATCCCCTGCTGGACGGCTGTGTCATAAACAGATAGCTAAGGGTTAATGTTCTTTTACCTGGAAAGGAGTAACCTGAAACACCTGACCAGAGGACCAATCAGGAAACAAGACTTTTTCAAATCTGGATGGAGGGAAGTTTTGGGGTGTGAGTTCTTTGTCCTTTGTCTTGTGTCTGTGCCCTCTCGGCTCTGAGAGTGATTTTTCTATCTCCTGGCTTTCTAATCTTCTGTTTCCAAGTTGTAAGTACAAGGATAGTAAGACAATAGGTTTATATTGTTTTTTTGTATTTACATGCGTGTAGTTGCTGGAGTGTTTTGAATTGTATTCTTTTTGGATAAGGCTGTTTATTCACTTTTTTTCTTAAGCAATTGACCCTGTATATTTTCACCTTATACAGAGACTATTTTTAATGTATTTTTCTTTCTTTTTATAAAGCTTTCTTTTAAGATCTGTTGGAGTTTTTCTTTAGTGGGGACTCCAGGGAACTGAGTCTGCAGCTCACCAGGGAATTGGTGGGAGGAAGAAGACAGGGGGAAAATCTCTTTGTGTTAGATTTACTAAGCCTGACTTTGCATACCCTCTGGGTGAGGGGACGGGGAGAGAGATTAGCTCTCTCGGTACTTGTGTTTCCAGGACTGGAAGCAGGGAATCTCCTAGGGTCGTCCAGGGAGGGGAGCCTGGGAGGAAGTAACCAGGAAACAAGGGGAGGGGGTTATTTCCCTTTGTTGTAGGACTCAAGGCATCTGAGTCTGGGGGTCCCCCAGGGAAGGTTTTGGGGAGACCACAGTGAGCTAGGCACTGTATAATCCCTGGCTGGTGGCAGCTTTACCAGGTCCAAGCTGGTAACTAAGCTTGGAGGTTTTCATGCTAACACCCATATTTTGGACGCTAATGTCCAGATCTGGGAAAAAATGTTATGACATGAGTGGCAGCGTTGTGGGGTAGATAGATTCCAGAAGCCAGTAGGAATATTATATTTTCCTTTTCTCTGCTAGGGGTTTTAAGCAGAGAGGGTTTGGGTTTAAAAGGAACCAGAGAGAATTTTTTTTTTCTGTTCTCTCCTGGCAGTAGCTTGCATATTAAGCAAGGAACCATTAAGGAACTATTAATGGTCTTTTGTTATACTATAGCACTCCGATTGACAGTCAAGTACCCAGCACAATACACATGCAAATAAAGTGGTTTTTCTGGTTTACTTTACATTTAAAAGATTAGCTAGAGGAAGAAAGGGAAAAAGGCACTGTTACTAGGCAGACCCCAGGAGACAACAGAGCCAGCAGTTCAGACAAAGAACACCCGAGGGCACCCCAACACAAGAAAACAGGAACCATGACTTCTAAGGCAAAAATGGAGGCTGAGAAACAAATCAAAGAAGCAGACCACAGGCGACAACTGGAAAAAAGAGAAAAAGAGGTGGAGCTGAAAGAAAGGGAAGAAAGCATAAAATGGTAGCCTACAAAAGAGAACAAGCAGCCAAAGAGGCAGCCCACAAAAGAAAACAAGAAGAAGAAGAGGCAGCCTACAGAAGACAGATAGAACTCCAGAGGGAGACCCACCGACAGGCCATGGAATTAGAAAAGGCTAAGCAACAAAACACAGCCAGTCCCAACAACCCTGTGCCAATGATTGTTCCACAGCACAGGAAATTTCCCACCTACAAGGCAGGTGATGACACCGAGGCCTTCTTAGAAAATTTTGAAAGAGCCTGTCTTGGGTACAGCATCTCTGAAGACAGGTACATGGTAGAATTGAGGCCACAGCTCAGTGGACCTTTAGCAGAGGTGGCAGCTGAAATGCCTAAGGAGAAAATGAACGATTATAAACTGTTTCAAACCAAGGCCAGATTAAGAATGGGGATAACCCCGGATCATGCCCGTCGGCGTTTCAGAACCCAAAAGTGGAAACCAGATGTGTCATTTCCCAAACACGCCTACTACGTTGGGAAAAATTATGAGGTCTGGATATCAGGAAACAATGTTAAATCCTTGGATGAACTGCACCTCCTCATCCAAATGGAGCAGTTCTTGGATGGTGTTCCTGAGGACATAACACGGTACATACAAGATGGAAAACCCAAAAATCTCACCGAGGCGGGGGAGATTGGAGCCAGATGGATGGAAGTGGCAGAAAGCAAGAAAGCTACTGTCAGGGGGAATGAATACCCCCGAGGGCACACCGACAATAAACCCTACAACCGAGGGCAGCCAAAGACCCCACCTACACCCCAAGGAAAGCCACAGACACCCTATTCTTCCACCTCACCAGTCTCCAGTAACCCACTTCGACCCAGTGACCAGTCAGCTGGAAGATGCTTTAAGTGTAATGAACTGGGACATATAAAGGCCAACTGCCCAAAGAACGCCAACCGAGTGCAGTTCATAACACCACCACAACACCAAAGATCCCCAGGCCCAAATGCCTCTCAAATACCCTTGGAGCGAAGGGAAATTTTGAGAGTGGGCGGAAAGAAGGTTACTGCGTGGAGAGACACGGGGGCACAAGTGTCAGCTATCCACCAATCCTTCGTCGACCCCAAATTCATCAACCCAAAGGACCAAGTGACAATTTACCCCTTCATGTCACAAGCTGTAGACTTGCCTACAGCTGAACTGCCTGTCCAGTACAAAGGCTGGTCAGGAATGTGGACTTTTGCAGTCTATGACAATTATTCCATCCCCATGCTACTGGGGGAAGACTTGGCCAACCAGGTGAAGCGGGCCAAGAGAGTGGGAATGGTTACACGTAGCCAAACCAGGCAAGCTTCCAGACCCATTCCTGTTCCTGAGCCGTCCACAGGGGCCCTGTCTGTATTATCAGAGACCCAGACAGAGGTAGTGGACCCGGATCCCATGACAACAATGAAAACAGGCCTTTACCCAACTTAAGGCGATGCTCATGTCTGACCCCGTGCTCAGGGCCCCGGACTTTGACAAGCCATTCCTAGTAACCACGGATGCATCTGAGCGTGGTATAGGAGCAGTTCTCATGCAGGAAGCAACGGATCACAACTTCCATCCTGTTGTGTTTCTCAGCATGAAACTGTCTGAGAGGGAAAGTCACTGGTCAGTCAGTGAAAAGGAATGCTACGCCATTGTGTACGCCCTGGAAAAGCTACGCCCATACGTTTGGGGACGGCGGTTCCAGCTACAAACTGACCATGCTGCGCTAAAGTGGCTTCATACTGCCAAGGGGGACAACAAGAAACTGCTTCGATGGAGTTTAGCTCTCCAAGATTTTGATTTTGAAATTCAGCACATTTCAGGAGCTTCTAACAAAGTAGCTGATGCACTCTCCCGTGAGGGTTTCCCAGAATCCAGTAGTTAAAAAGTGTTCTTAAAATGTAAAAGTCTGTTAGTTATATACTTAGTGGTATATGTAAAGGTGCATGTGTTGTATTAATCTGTTTATTTTAAAGTTCTAGGAGGAAATCGCCGCCAGTGAGGTTCCCCACTGTCTGCAATTTGGGGGGCGTGTCATAAACAGATAGCTAAGGGTTAATGTTCTTTTACCTGGAAAGGAGTAACCTGAAACACCTGACCAGAGGACCAATCAGGAAACAAGACTTTTTCAAATCTGGGTGGAGGGAAGTTTTGGGGTGTGAGTTCTTTGTTCTTTGTCTTGTGTCTGTGCCCTCTCGGCTCTGAGAGTGATTTTTCTATCTCCTGCCTTTCTAATCTTTCTAATCCCATATTTTGGACGCTAAGGTCCAGATCTGGGAAAAAATGTTATGACAGGCTGTTACTGGGGGATGCCGCGCAGTGACTCAGCCCACAGAATCTCAGCAATTGTCATCCTCTATCCAGAGAGAGGACTGCCCAGAATCGCCCCCCTGCCCCTGTTCCTGGATGTCATCCATAGCCTTCCTTCACTGGTGAGCTCATCATCAAGCACTGTGACCTGGGAGGTAGTGTGGCTGAGTGGATAGAGCATTGGCCTCTGACTCAGGTGATCTGGGTTCTAATCCCACCTCTACCACAGACCTGCTGGGTGATGTTGGCACAAGTTGCTTCCCCTCTCAGTTTCCCCATCTGTAAAATGAGGATAAGGACTCTGACCTCCTTTGTAAAGTGCTTGGTGATCTGCTGCTAGGAGTTGGGGAATATTTTTCCCCCTTCCCAAATCTGAACTATTTCACAGCTCTCCTGTTCTCTTTCTGAAGGTATCAAGAGAGTGGGGTAAGGACTTAGACCTTGACAGGGGGATCTTAACTAAGAGTAAAGAGGTTATTTTACCTCTGAATTTGGCAACTGGTGCAACCGGTGCTGGAACACTGGGTCCAGTTCTGGTGCCCACCTTTCAAGAAGGATGTTGATAAAATGGAGAGGGTTCAGAGAAGAGCCATGAGAATGATCAAAGGATTAGAAAACTTGCCTTCTAGCAATGGACTCAAAGAGCTCAATCTGTTTAGCTTAAGCAAGAGAAGATTACAAGGTGACTTGATGGGGTGATATAAAGGGACCAAATATTTGAGATGGGCTCTTTGATCTAGCAGAGAAAGGTCTAACATATGATCTTCCTGCTGCATTCAGCTGCTCTGTACCATCTGACCTAGCTGAGGCATGTAGACCCAGCTCCCAAAGGTGTCTAGGTGCCCAGCTGATTTCAATGGGAGGGCGGTGCTGAAATACCTTTGGAGGATCTGGACTTTACAGAGCACCTGGCCCATAAAAAGGTGATGTAGGGAAAGGGCCTCCTGACTTTTCTCACACTTCAATCTCTTAAAACCTCTTGGTCAAAGCAGTGACTATGCTGGGGCTGGTAACATGCGCTGTATTTTCTATCACCGGTGTGTCTGTAACAGCCACAGGTTGGACTGCCCCCATGGCAGTGAGGGGAAAGAGAGGAGCGACTCACTCATGGGACAGGAAATCCACCTTCTCCTCCTGCTCTTACTGAGGGCTCCCTGTGTGAGCTGGGGCAGCCATGTAACCTCTTCGTTTCCCTGTCTCTCTCCCGCACGCACCTCTCAGCCTCACCAGATCCCTTCCGCCATTCGTGAGTGCACAGCACTTTGAGTGTGATCCCACTGACTTCTGTGGAGTTCCTCTGCCTGATGCCCCTGCGAGTGGCTGAGCGAGAGGAGGATTGGGCCCACAGATTTAAAATCATTGTAGAGATAAAATCACTATGGTGGCCCAGAGAGAAAGACAAGGATCTCCAGAGGTTGGCCAAGCAATATCTGCATCGTAACTGGATTGTGACTGACAGAGCGCCTAGGGTGGGTGAAAGGACACAGGCTGAGTTCCCCTCAAAAGGGGGCATGGGTGAAGGCCCTGAGGAGATAACCCTGCCCTGAATCAGAAGTTAGAAGGTTAACGCCGAGGCATTTGGTTCCTGCATGGGGCAGCCCTTGGCCAGGGTAGGTTCTGGAGCGAATTCTAGTCTCTGCAAGGGAATGCAAGATAATGGCACTGCAGATGACCCTGGAGTGGAATGTGAACCGCTGGCCTGGGCCAGCCGCTGAGGATTTCTGCTCTCCCTCCCTGGCCCTCCTCCCAGGAGCAGCGCCTCTGGATTCGCTGCCGCAGTAGCTCAGCCTTGCCTGCAAGCGTGGCCTCTCTCATGCCTTCAGCTCCCACTCCCAGCAGGAGCCAAATTCTTCTCAGTTGCCGTAGGACTTAAGCAGCTCCATACTGTGATCGTTATCGCTCTGAACTGCCGGTCCCAGACCAAGGGGAGGAATTTGCCGATGACATGGGGCAGCTTTGGGAAACTTTCTACGCTTCTGTTACGTTCTATTTCCAAAAGGCAAAGTGAGGAGATGTTCTGGTTGCTTTCTGGGCCTGGGAGAGCAGAGTCTTAATTACCAGTTAGGTAATGAGAGCTGGTAGCGTAATTCTTAGCCCTAGCCCTCTCTGGCTCTCCCACAGTAATATCAAACTGAGGCAGCCGAGCCTTGCTCTGAAGGGCCTTTTGCTGGAGTGAAAGGATGATAATTCTGCAGGGAGCTGCTGCTGGAGGACCAGAGAGCTTGTCTGTCTTTTCATATGCTTGGAGCCCCAGGGCCCAGTTGAACTGTGATGCAGGACATGACAATAGGGCAGGGGCAGGCTAGAGATGGAACCACAGCGAGGATGTTGTTGTTTTTTTTAAATGACCGTATTTTTTATTGTAACTCCCTGGAGACATGGAGCAGGATCCCACTGTGCCAAAGATGGTCCCTGCCGCACAGAGCTTACAACCTAAATATATTGTGGACTCAACTTTCCAAAGCTATGAGTGATGGATAGATATATTTTTGGAGTGTCCAACCTAAGACCCCTTCAAGAGGCTTGATTTTCAGAAAGTGTCAAGTGCTTTTCTCTGCCTACCAGGCCTCCTAAAGGGCTCTCAAGTGGAGCATGCAAAAAAAAATCACAGCTCTGTCAGTCATGAGTCACACTAGAAAATCTTGGCCTTTAATTGGTCCCATCTCAGTTCAGAAATCTCCGTCATTGGTCACTTGTCCGTCAATGCAAATGGCATGTTGTGTTGATGTTTACATGGCAGAGGTCAAGTTGGAGGGAATGTGCCCTGATGACAAGACCTGAAACGGGCTGTTCCAAACTCCTGTCACCTATTGCAAGACACTCAAACCCAGTTCCCCAAAGGTATTTAGGCAGCTCATTCCCATTGAAAGAAGTGGCAGTTGGGTGTCTAAATCCTTTGAGTCAGGCAACATGGTGATGAAGCTGGCTGAATGCCTCCAGAGAAAACACCGATCACCTCTGATAAGGGTAATTTCGAAGGCTTGGTAATTCCATTCTACTTTGCTGAATTCCCCCTGTAGTTTCTATTGGAGACAGTATTTCTTTCCTTCCTCCTCCAGCTATTGGGTGGCATTGCTGTGGGATGTTAAACAGTGACCATGTTCCACCCCAGAGGTGGCTGTACTTACGTGGCGGGGCAACATGATTCCTCTCTCTCCCTATAATTTCTGAACGATATATAGGATGTTAGCTGTAGTCAATTCTTTATTCCAATTCATGTACGGACCTTAACTTATGACTAAATTCCAGGCATTTTATTCACAGCTGATGGATATGTGAGTGCAAACAATGACAAGGAGACAACTCCCATGGAAGCCAATGGGAGTTTGCCCTGGAAATTCAATGGGAGCATGGTAAGGCCCAGTATTTGTGTGATTATCTGTTTTATGGTAGCATCTGGTGGCAACCAAGATCAGGGCCCCACGGTGCTAGACCTAGAGTAACAGACAGCTGCTGTATGGATCAATGAGACTGTAATGAGCTGGCTTGTGTATGTTACTGGTGGATAGAATTGAAACTGCTCAGTGGTGTGTCATAGACACTATACTGCAAAGAACAGAGGAGAGTCTCCTGTAGCTTAAGTAGTCAGTGCCTGTGCTTTTGCAGCAGGAAGCAGTGGGTTCTGTTCCCCCCTACCTACCCAAACTGCTGCACGGTTGTGGTGTGCAGCACAGGGACAGACCGGGAGCCTGAGGTAGCTGTGGACTTATTACAGTATTACTGGTGTGAAAGTGGGACACTGAGATCCTTGGTTTGAGCAAGGTCATCTTCAAATCTCTTCCCACATCATTCTGCTAATACTCCCTGCTCCTGCCCAGACCCCTGTTGTCCTTGATTAGGCCATTCCTGTGTTCAGACTGCCACTCCGTTGGGCTGGATGGACCTGCCATGCAGGGTTGAAAAGGCTATAGACTGCTGCTGGGCCAGACCTGGCCTGCACAGGAACCTCGGCAGGAATTCGTTTGCAATCCAGCTCTGTTCCAAGTGCCAGCATTTTAAACTATTTCCATGAACAATTTAGCAGAAAAACCACAGCGGGGTTTTTGGTGTGGCCATTAAAACATTTTTCGCAGGCCTCTGGCCCAGCTGCGAGGAGTGGCTGGCTCCCACCGGATGCACCAAGCCCCAGCTCACTGTGGAAGAAGGGAGCATTTTCACTATGCAGAGCCCTCAATTGCTCTGCAAATGTTTCCCTATGAATGCACAAGGACCTCCTGAGAAAAGGGGCTGGTTTTTATTGTACGTCTTCAGGACCTGTTATGTATTTGATTTCCTTTGGAGCCTGGAAGGAGGAGAGATGCCCAGAGCTGCTATTACAGAGTGAGGAGTGGACTGGACCATGTTCAAAAAAACGATTGCGAGATCACACCGGATTTAGTCCCTTGGCTCTGTTTCTCCCGCTCCCCTCATTTACGGTACTTGCTTTGTAGCTTTCCTGTAAAATCAGATTCCAGTATCAGACCTTCTTAAAACCCAGCCAGCTGGAGCAAGACGTGACCAAAATTATTTCCCTCTCACTGACCTTTCTGACAAGTGGAATCTGTCTCTCTGCAGCTCTCTTGGCATCAGCAGCTTATAATTTAGCAAAGCCCTGCTCCTGTTCGCTCCCTTCCTCTCCACATGCCGCTGTCTCTTTCACTTTCTGTTTAGGCCCCTTCCTTCAATGCCAAAAGCTGCACCAGAACAACCTATCCAGGGCACACTGCTAGTGCTCATTAGCCTCATTTCATCAAGAGACGCATGCTGGGTTTTTTAAGTTTTCCATATTGAGTTTTCCCAGCCAGAGATATTGACCAGGATCTAAGGTGACTAGATGTCCTGATTTTATGGGGACAGTCCTGATATTTGGGGCTTTGTCTTATGTAGGCATCTATTACCGCCACCTCCTGTCCCGATTTTTCACCCTTGGTGTCTGGTCACCCTGCCAGGATCAGGACTGACCTGTTAGCGGCGATGGCAATGACCAGCAGGCAGAATAGCATCACAAAGGTTCCCATGGAAAGCAGGTGCTTTCACCAAAAATTTAGCTTTGTCGAAAACCCAATTTTCCATCAAAGCTGCTCGATGGAAAATATTTGACTCTCCCTACCTCTGCGGCACAGTGGAGCAGCTTTGATTCCATCCAGCAGAAGGGACTGGCAGACAGACACGCCAGCCGGGATGCCACAATAGATAGAAACAAACCAATCATTGCAGACCAGGGCGTCATTCTGTTCCTATTGAAACCAGTGGCAAAACACCTGTTGCCTTCCATAAGCGCAAGATCAGACTCAGGGTGTCTACTGCTTGTGGACTATCATTTCTGGTGATATTCTGAAACAAAGGGTTCATTGAAACCATTCAACAGAGTTAACGAACAGAGGTGCTGCAGTCTTGCTAAAGGAGTGAGGAACCAGAGCTCAAACGGTCTGAGCAAACCAGCTTCGGCAGACTCCTATGGGCCTGCTCTCAGTTTGAGCTATTGTGCATAATATTGGGCAGATCCTTGATTGCTAATGCAAAGAAGAGCAGGTCGTAAGGTCGCTCTTCTCTGACTCCTGCTGGGATCTAGACAGGAATCTGAATTCAAGCTGCTCATCCTGACTGTGGAGGAAGGGGTTGGAACGTAGGGCTGAATCCCAGAACCCCATGAGCGGCAGCACTGTAAATCAGTCTCACCTGGCAAAGGCTTTCTCTGCATCCCCTGATGGGCCAGCTGCAGAGTTTGTGGTTTGGAGGAATAAAATTAGAACGTTTCTTATTTAATCTCAATAGGTTACGTCTGTTTGCAGCATCCAGAAGCCCCCCCCCAATATTAGAGACTCATTCTTCTAGACACTATGCAAATGAAGAGGTTATTAGCTGAATTTTGTCTATAGGGAGGTACAGGTTAGTTCATTAGTAGCATCAGGAAATTAGTGATGATTGGGATAAGGATTTTATTGCCCATCTCCTAGGGAGATGGTGTGACGTTATTGATATAAACTGGGACCATATAGAACATGGGTTGCAACCAAGGTCCTGTAGCGGCACCAAATCCTAGGTAAAGGGGGTCATATAAGGTGTCTAAGACCAGGTTACGGATTACTGGTTATGATTATGCTGTCTGTATGTCTGTAGCATTTTGGTAGTTGAAGTTATGAATATTGGCTGTATGCTGTCTGTATTGCAAACTTGTGTTGTGTTACTGGGAAAGATCCCAGACAAGTTGGTGTCAGCTCTGTTTAGCCTGCTTGATGGCCCATTAAGGACCATCACCTACACAATTGTCCCATCGAGAGAAGGCAGTTACGCCCTGTGACTCAGCAGGGTGTGCAGAAACTGGCCCATGTGACTGCAAACTCCATTTTGCTGTAACTTTCCACAGCAGGAACAAAGGAGTGTTCTTACACTTGGAAAAGCCTATATAAGGCAGAGGCCTCATCTCCATTTTGTCTTCAATCCTGCTTCTTACCTCTGGAGGGATTTTGCTACAAGCTGAAGCTCTACACAAGGGACTGAGGACCCATCCCAGTGGGGGATGTTCTCCAGAGACTTGATTTGCACCTGCAGTTTACTCCATCACTGCTACAAGCCTGAACTAAGAACTTTGCCATCACTGTATGTAATTGATTCCATTTAACCAATTCTAGCTCTCATCTCTATCTTTTTCCTTTTATGAATAAACCTTTAGATTTTAGATTCTAAAGGATTGGCAACAGCGTGATTTGTGGGTAAGATCTAATGTGTATATTGACCTGGGTCTGGGGCTTGGTCCTTTGGGATCGAGAGAACCTTTTTCTTTTACTGGGGTGTTGGTTTTCATAACCATTCATCCCAGGACGGGTGGCACTGGTGGTGATACCGGGAGACTGGTGTGTCTAAGGAAATTGCGTGTGTGACTTGTGGTTAGCCAGTGGGGTAAAACCGAAGTCCTTTTTGTCTGGCTGGTTTGGTTTTCCTTAGAGGTGGAAAAACCCCAGCCTTGGGCTGTGACTGCCCTGTTTGAGCAATTGGTCCTGAATTGGCACTCTCAGTTGGGTCCCGCCAGAACCGCAACGTCACAGATGGAGCTGTATGAATCACTTTGGATAATTCTCTTTCCTTCCCTTGGCCTTCCCTTCCTAAGTGGACTGGTCAACACCTGTTTTGAGGAAAGCTTTTCCAGCCGAAACATCTAGTCTCATTGAAACAACATTTTTCATGGGGAAAACGTTGACTGGTGGAAAAACGTCAGTTTTCCCCTAGGAAAATTAAAAAGAACAAAATGAAAACATTTATTTCGCTTTGACTTTAAAATGGCCCTTTGTTTCAGGGTTTTTTTTTTAAACCGGAAAACCAAATGATGGTTAAGCTGAAATGAAGACTGTGGGAAAACCAGGATTGCTTGTTGAAACCATCTCGCGGTACGAATGGGGCTTTTCCCATCGGTGCCAGTACCTATGTAATGGGTGATGGTCCCTTCTCTCCCTTCCTTGAGCTCCAGTGCCCTGGAGGCAGAACTTTGGTACCGAAAGGCCACGTTCTAATATAAATTTGAAGGGTCTGATTCTGTGCCAAGCGCCCCTCAGCGGCGTCTTGCCACTTCTGTGCCCTCTGCATTCTAGGCTCTTGCAAGCAATAAAATGACCCAAGCCGTGAGTTAGGCAGCCCTGGGCTGTGACACTGCCCCAGATCCCCATAGCACCATGTGCCATTCTTTCGCATCCCACCTACACCCGGGCTCGCGATGGGGGAGTGCTTCCCTTGGTCATTGTGGCTCCTGTATGACCCACATGTGCTGCCACAGCAGCATATGGGGGCGAATGGGGGGGAGGGGAGGACAGACTCTGTCCCTTTATTGGAAACGTTGAGGAGCTCCTAATTTAGCTTCTGGAACACTCTGAGCGGTTAGATGCTCCCTACGTGCTGTGTAAATGGCGGCTACGCTCATGAGAGAAAAGAAGGTGGGGGGGAGATTAAAAGCCCCCTGTGTGTGAGAGACAGAGGATGCTTACAGCTTCCTCTGGGCATGTCTGAACTGCATTATTCTCATAACTGAAAAATCTAGCTCAAGCCGTTCACCATGGGCTGCGTAAAGAAAGCCGATACAAGCAAATACTTTCCCCCTAGCAGTGTAAATTAGATTGTGGAACTTGTAGGGCTTGTCTACACTCGCAATGTATAGACGTGACCTGTGCTGCCGGGAAGGGTAGTTCCAGAGACATAGGTAATCCACTTCCCTGAGAGGTGGGAGCTTGGCTGATGGAAGAATTCTTCTGCTGGCCTAGCACCATCTACCCAGGGACTTAGGTTGGCTTAATTACATTGCTCAAGGAAGGATGTGGATTTTTCACACCCCTGAGCAACGTAGGTGGGTCGATCTAGTTTTCTAGTGTAGACCAGCCCATAGATTTATGGAGCTTAAGATCAGCTAGTCCGACCTCCTGTATAACACAGGCCAGAGAATTTCATGCTGTCACTCCTGCACTGAGCCCAATAACTTCTGTATGAGTTTGGCGAAAGCAGATCTGCCAGAAAGACATCCAGTCCTGATTTTCAGACCTCGAGATGAAAAATCCACCATTTCCCTTGGTCATTTGTTCCAATGATTAATCATCCTTGCAGTTAAACACGTGTACCTTATTTCTAATGTGAATTTGTCTGGCTTTAATTTCCGGCCATTGGTTCTTGTTTGCCCTTTTTCTGCGAGATGAAAGAGTCTGTTAGTTACCAGTATTTTCTCCCCATGCAGATACATGTGCACTGTAATTAGGTCACCTCTCAATCTTCTTTTTGAGAAGTTAAACCAATTGAGCTTGGTCAGTCTCGCTGTCAGGCATTTTCTCCAGCCCTTGATTCAAATAATTGTCGTGGCTCTTCTCTGCATCCTCTCCAATTTTTCCATCTCTGTCTTAAAATACGGCACCAGAACTGGACACAGTATTCCAGTATTGGTCTCACCAGTGCCACTCACACAGGTAAAAATGACCTTCCTACTCACTACCTCCGCATTTATACCTCCACGGATCCTATTAGCCCTTTTTGTCACACCCTGCTTTTCCCTTCTGCCCCCGCATGTCAGGGTCTCCTAATCTCCCCCATCCATACCAGCAGCTCTGTGTGACCCCCTTCCACTATTACCTCATTCTGTCTGGGAGAAAAATCATTCAGGATGTCAACATGTTAATCTCTGTTGGGAGGAAGGGCAGAGATAAAATTGGGAGCCTTGTGATGCTGGAAGATGTTAATCGGAGCTACCAACCAGTTTTTATCTATAAACAACTGCAGAGGTGGCTGAAGTTGTAGCTCTACTAAACAAACGACTGAGGCCCCCGATGGCCCCCATTTTTTCTTCTTTCTGGTTTTTTGGTTCTCTGCCCAAGTCAGTATGGTTCCACCCAATGATGCCTAGAACATTCGCTGACACTTCGGAGTGAAGCAGAGGTGAGGCTGGCTGTATTTTAAAGAAGCCTTATTGAGGGCGCAGGAACAAACCATCTCAATGTGCAGAAAGAATAGTAAATATGGCAGGCGACCAACTTGGCTTCACAGTCTTCGGTGAGCTTAAACACAAAAAGGAAGCTTACAAGAAGTGGAAATTTGGACAGATGACTAGGGAGGAGTATCAAAATATTGCTTGAGCATGTAGAGGTGTAATCAGGAAGGCCAAAGCACAATTGGAGTTGCAGCTAGCAAAGGATGTGAAGGGTAACAAGAAGGGTTTCTACAGGTATGTTAGCAACAAGAAGAAGGTCAGGGAATGTGTGGGACTCTTACTGAATGGGGGAGGCAACCTAGTGACAGAGGACGTGGAAAAAGCTGAAGTACTCAATGCTTTTTTTGCCTCAGTCTTCACACACAAGGTCAGCTCCCAGACTGCTGCACTGGGCAGCACAGTATGGGGAGGAAGTGAGCAGCCCTCAGTGGTGGAAGAAGAGGTTAAGGACTATTTAGAAAAGCTGGACATTCACAAGTCCACGGGTCCAGATCTAATGCATCCGAGGGTGCTGAGGGAATTGGCTGATGTGGTTGCAGAGCCATTGGCCGTTATCTTTGAAAACTCGTGGCGACCGGGGGAGGTCCTGGATGATTGGAAAAAGGCAAATATAGTGCCCATCTTTAAAAAAGGGAAGGAGGAGAATCCAGGGAACTACAGACTGGTCAGCCTCATCACAGTCCCTGGAAAAATCATGGAGCAGGTCCTCGGGAAGCACTTGGAGGAGAGGAAGGTGATCAGGAGCAGTCAGCATGGATTCACGAAGGGCAGGTCATGCCTGACCAACCTGATGGCCTTCCATGATGAGATAACTGGCTCTGTGGATATGGGGAAAACGGTGGACATGATATACCTTGACTTTAGCAAAGCTTTTGATATGGTCTCCCACAGTATTCTTGCCAGCAAATTAAAGAAGTATGGATTGGATGAGTAAACTATACGGTGGATAGAAAGCTGGCTAGCTCATCAGGCTCAATGGGTAGTGATCAACGGCTCAATGTCTAGTTGGCAGCCGGTATCGAGCAGAGTGCCCCAGGGGTCGGTTCTGGGGCCGGTTTTGTTCAACATCTTCATTAATGATCTGGAGGATGGGATGGATTGCACCCTCAGCAAGTTTGCAGATAACACTAAGTTGTGGGGAGAGGTAGATACGCTGGAGGGTAGAGATAGGGTCCAGAGTGACCTAGACAAATTGGAGGATTGGGCCAAAAGAAATCTGGTGAGATTCAACAAAGAGAAGTGCAGAGTCCTGCACTTAGAACGGAAGAATCCCATGCACTGCTACAGGCTGGGGACTGACTGGCTAAGCAGCAGTTCTGCAGAAAAGGACCTGGGGATTACAGTGGATGAGAAGCTGGATAAGAGTCAGTAGTGTGTCCTTGTTGCCAAGGCTAATGGCATATTGGGCTGCATTAGTAGGAGCATTGCCAGCAGATCGAGATAAGTGATTATTCCCCTCTATTCAGCACTGGTGAAGCCACATCTGGAGTATTGCATCCAGTTTTGGGCCCCCCACTATAGAAAGGAAGTGGACAAATTGGAGAGAATCCAGCGGAGGGCAACAAAATTGATCAGGGGGCTGAGGCACATGACTTACGAGGAGAGACTGAGGGAACTGGGATTATTTAGTCTGCGGAAGGGGGGATTTGATAGCAGCCTTCAACTACTGGAAGAGGGATTCCAAAGAGGACGGAGCTTGGCTGTTCTCAGTGGCAGCAGATGACAGAACAAGGAGCAATGGTCTCAAGTTGCAGTGGGGGAGGTTTAGGTTGGATATTTGGAAACACTATTTCACTAGGAGGGTGGTGAAGCACTGGAATGGGTTACCTAGGGAGGTGGTGGAATCTCCATCCTTAGAGGTTTTTAAGGTCAGGCTTGACAAAGCCCTGGCAGGGATGATTTAGTTGGGGTTGGTCCTGCTTTGAGCAGGGGGTTGGATTAGATACCTCCTGAGGTCTCTTCCAACCCTAATCTTCCATGATTCTATGTTCAGAAGTTCTCCATATCTGTAACGTGACATGTCACGAAGTTGAGTACAAGGCCTTTGTGACCTAGATGAGGCTGTGAATGGTTCCACCGGAATTTTAAACTTTTAACCCACTTCTCCCTAAAGATCAGTTTGACAACAGCTTGGAGTGTTTGCCTGGAGGGAGAATTACGGAGTGTATTCATAGTTCATGGTTCCTTCAAGAGCCCAACCCCTTTTTCCTTTGTCATCCTTTACAGGGGGAGAAGGTATGGCTGGGTTTTCCAGAGTGATTAGTAATCTTGGAGTAGCTCATTTTTTGGGGGTGCCTAACCAGAGACATCTTAAAGGGGACCTCTCTCTCTTTCAGAAAAGGCTGAGAATCTGCTCTCTGGAAAACACTCCCCTTTTAAGGCGCCTTGAGCTCAGTACCCCCAATCACACTCTTTACCCCTGGAGAAAGATGATGTCTTTACTTGTAACCCTTCCTAGCTCCTGTGAGGAAGGGGTGGGCGGGAAATGTTTTGCAGACAGCGGTGACCTCAAAGCATCCCAGGCACAGGACATGAGCTGGGATTTTGCAGATTTCAGCATTTCTTTTCAAACACAAAAGGAGGAGAAACGGGTCTCTCTTCTGCTCTGGAGACAGTGATGTTTCAGGAGTTCATTAACAAAAACTGCAGCTTCCCGTTGTCCCCAAGTGAGACCACTTCTTTCCCCATCCTGTGGAATTTTATGTGACTGATTCTATTTGTAGCACAACTGTCTCCAGGGCTAGCTTGGCAGAGGGGAGAACAATCTGGGGAAATTAACTAAAACTCCACTAAAAAAACACTACAAATTGGACACACACATTTTTTTCTCGTTGCCAGGACAGAATTCCTAATCTCTTTAACATTTTCCTTGGGGCTGACCATCTGTCCCAATGCTAAAACCATAAGGGCACAGAAACGGGCTATTTAAAGCCAAGATGAGTGCCAGAAGAGAGAAGCATTTTTGGCTGGAATGATCTGGATTCTTCACTCCCCATCGCCTTCTGGCAAGAGCCCTTCTCCTCAGCAGGGTCATGCAATTTTATTATTCCATATGCATTTATCCAGCGTAGGCTTATAGTCCTCACCGCAGCGGTTCTCAAGCTGCGCTCCCCAGTCACATGGCACATTCTTCTCCACCTTTACAGCGGTTCTGATGGATTCCATGGACTTGAGGCCAGAAGGGACCTTATGAGCATCTAGCTAGACCTGCATAAACCAGGCCAGAAGATTTCAAGCGGTGATTCCTACAGCTGTTCTGTAATTTGTCTTGGCGAGAGCAGATCTTAGGGACAGATGCCCAGTCTTGATTGAAAGACTCCACCGGATGGAGAAGCTACCACATCGCTAGCTCAGGTGTTCCAGTGGCTAATTACCCTAACTATAAAAAAAATTGCACCAGTGGGAGAGTACGTGTGGGTGGGAGGTAGGAACGCACAGACATGCAACTGTTGAGGGGTTGTTCCTTCTGCTGGCGTCCCTCTCCCCCCCCCCCCCCCCGAGGTCATTGCAACTTTAAGAGAAAGGAGGAAAAGGAATTTAAAGCTGCCACTGGGGCAAAGTCAGGAGCTTCCTCTGTAGCCTCCTTTAGGAAAAGTTGGTGGACAGGAGGTTCCAAGGAGCAGCGCAAGGCTGAGAAGACCAGACTGTCGGGTGGAGAAGAGCTGGGAAGGTGGGAGCGAGTGTGTGATATCGGGAAAAGTGCGCTGGGAAAGGGAAGGAATTTGACTTTCATGTCATTAACTGAACATGTGCAATTAACTCATAGACTCATAGACTCTAGGACTGGAAGGGACCTCGAGAGGTCATCGAGTCCAGTCCCCTGCCCTCATGGCAGGACCAAATACTGTCTAGACCATCCCTAATAGACATTTATCTAACCTACTCTTAAATATCTCCAGAGATGGAGATTCCACAATTTCCCTAGGCAATTTATTCCAGTGTTTAACTACCCTGACAGTTAGGAACTTTTTCCTAATGTCCAACCTAAATCTCCCTTGCTGCAGTTTAAGCCCATTGCTTCTTGTTCTATCTTCAGAGGCTAAGGTGAACAAGTTTTCTCCCTCCTCCTGATGACACCTTTTTAGATACCTGAAAACTGCTATCATGTCCCCTCTCAGTCTTCTCTTTTCCAAACTAAACAAACCCAATTCCTTCAGCCTTCCTTCATAGGTCATGTTCTCAAGACCTTTAATCATTCTTGTTGCTCCCAAATTAAGCCCCCAAATACAGCAGTTTGCATGGCAGTAGTGGCTGGCAGAGGATGTGACTATGACGCAGTATCTCTGTTTTGGGGTGGGAAGGTTTTGAGAACTCTTCCACTAACAGTATCCCCCTCCCGTCATGTCATGAGGCAGGACTAGTTCATGTCCTGCACTAACAACCTTCTGGCTGGGAGGTCGTCTCTGTTGCATTTGCTGGCTTTCGCACCCTTGAGTGGACTCGATAAGTTGCCAGAGTCCCACGCCCACCAGTAGCTGGATTCTGCCAGGTGTACACAAGATTCAAATCGGGATCGAGGTGCTCTGTAGTCAGTACCTCCCCTAGGGTGAGACACGGCGCACCCTGCTCCCCGGCCAGTCCCGTGCTCTGATCTTATCCAGAGGTGTCTGCGTATTTTCCACATAGTGGAGAGAGGACTGGGAGAGTCTAGAGAAGAAACAATCAGTTGGAATATCCAAGGGTTGCCAGGTTTAGGGAGAGCATCTGACCTCCTCAACCAGCATCTTGTTTCCATACCGGCCCATCTCTTATTGCACTAGGTTCTGCCAGGACATTGGCTCTCTAAGGTCTTAGTGCATTGAAGGGGCTGCAGGGGCTCAGTACGAATCAGCAGGACCAGCTGATATTGTGTGAGAAGACTGGAAAGATTCAATGACTTCTAGGCCAGAAGGAACAATTAGATGATCTAATCTGACTTCCTGCTAACACAAACCAGAGAATCCTCCCCCAAAACAGCGGCAGAAAGCCCATAATTTCTGCTTCTAGAGGGATAGCCTGTCTTGATTGAAAGACTACTGGTGATGAAGAACCCACTGGGCCACCAGGTCAGTTGTTCCACTGGTTGATTCCCCTCACTGTTACAAATTTGCCCTGTATTTCTAGTCTGAATTTACCCAACATCAGCTTTTGTTTAAACACTGATAATGTCAGGGCTGGTCCACACTACGGGGGGGAAATCGATCTTAGATACGCAACTTCAGCTAAGTGAATAACGTAGCTGAAGTCGAATATCTAAGATCGGATTACTCACCCGTCCACACCGCGCGGGATCAAAGTTCGCAGCTCCCCCTGTCGATTCTGGAACTCCGTTGGGGTTGATGGAGTTCCGGAATCGATATAAGCGCACTCGGGGATCGATGTATCGCGTCTATATATCGATCCCTGAGCAATCGATTTTAACCCGCCGATACGGCGGGTAGTCTGGACGTGGCCTCATTTGGGTGAGAGCACAGTGGGGAAGTGTGAAGTGATTAAAATAAGCAAATCTCACCCTGGCTGCTCTCTCTGGTACCAGTGGCGTAGCTAGGACAGAAAAACTGAGTGGCCCCGGCTTTTGGGTGGGTGGGTGGGAAGGGAGGGGAGTCAGCAGGGATGGGGGGACCCGCCTCCCCCTACCTCCTCCAGGCTCAGCAGGCATCTGAAGATGAGGCTACCCGGGGTGCACAGGCTGCGGGGTGTGCCCATGGGTAAGAGGGGGGAGCTCCACCTGCCTCTCCCAACCCCAGCTCGGTGTCTATCCACCTGACTGCATCCCTCTCCTGCCGGCACCAGGCACTGCTGCCCCGGTCTCTGGCCCCAGCGCTGGACCCACCCAGGCCTGCCCCCACTATGCACCCCTGTGCCCCCGCCCCCGCCTGGGATGACTTACTCCCCGCCGGCAGGACAGGGACATGGCCAGGGCAGATGGACACCAAGCTGGGTCAGGAGTCCCAGCCTGTGGATTCGGAGGCTCCAGCCCCAATTTGGGTAGGCCATGGGCCACCGAGGCCCACCAGCGGTTACACCCCTCTCTTGTACTGGTTGGTGCATTGCGGGAGTCTGGCACGGGCTCCCAGCGCACGAGTGTGTGAAATGAAAGTGATGCTAAGAGCAGCCATGTTTGTAAGACTTGCTATCGAGGACACCTTTTCCTGGAGATTAGCCCGCTCCAGCCACTAACGGTGTGGCTGGGGTGAAATGCCCTTCTATTCCACCTGTGTCTCAAGGGACTATACTCGTCCGTTTGAGTGTCAGCTGTGGTAACATACAGGCTGCGCACACAGGACAGCTATGACTGGATGGGGAGCTCTGACAAGCCTGCTCCAGCCGGGGCCTGGCCACCCGCTGTCGGACCCACCAGCAGCCAAAGTGGCCTCCATTGTAATGTTGCTGGTGGTTGTTAGAAGTGTCTTCCTGACCCTGGATGTCCTTAAAAAAAAAATACCCTGAACAAGCCTGATATTATTTGCCTCTGGTTTTTGTCGGCCTACAGATTGTAACCGCGTTTCTGGTTGCGAACAGTTTTCCTTCAGCCATGCTCCTGCTTGCAAGTTAAGAATGGTCACGCTCCAAGGCTCCAGGTTGCTGCAAGAAGAGATGCTGGTGAATCCAGAGGTGGCTCTCCACAGAGTCATTAACGAGCTCAGTGCCCCAGCTGGATGCTAGAGGATGCCTTGCTGCTTGCTGAGAAATTAAAACTCACGGCCTTGTGCAGGAATTGAAGATCCCATGGCTTTTTCACAAGAGTGGGGGTGTTTCATCTCAAGGCTTCTGGCCAAAATTCCAACTCAGCCAATTTGCCAGCATAGCTAAATTCTCCCTGCAGATGGTATCCTTCACCTCCTGCACTAAGCCCCTGAGCTGTTACAGAGCTGCCACGTTCCACACCAGAGCTGGCTGCAGGTCAATGGTGGATTCATCTGTAAAGTACTTTAGGATAGAAGATGCCTCAGGGTACGGGTGTGGGATACTAAAGTCCTTCGTTATTTTTATCATTTTATTCCTGGACTCCACTCAGGAATCAGAGTTCTGTTGTATCAGCCACTGTGCAAACAAATAACGTGAAGACGGTACTTTCCCCAGAGCTCACGAGCTAAGTGGCTAGTAGCCAGTCTAACTGTGTGACACTAGCTGCTTTCCCCAGGCTACAATTTCTCACTGCTGACAAGAAGAAGCTTTGAACATATTTCCAATACTTGTTCATAGGAATCAAAGTTACCCCTTTTCCTCTAGTATGGGTCCGCCCCTGTGAGCAGAGAGCCCAAACTAGAACATTCAAATGCTTGGGACGGCTTTGCGTCTGGGCCCCGTCCTGAAACTGGGCCGAGCCTAAATGCCAGCGACGCCCTGCCCCCGGGGAAGGGTCTTTCCTTACTCCAAACCTGGCTGCTGTCCACGAAGGGACCCGAGTGCTAGAACGAGAAGTTTAACCCAGCTTGGAAGGATTTGGGAGTTTCACTGCTACTGCTGCTTTCCACCACCACCACCTCTGCTCCCTACAGCTGAACACTGTGGGGCTGTTTCCTGTAAGGATGTTTGAACAGTTTAAATGAGACCCCAAGGAAAAAAAATCAAATTAAAAGAAGGCAGGGCTTTCTGCAACCATCACCGCATTAAAAACCCATTGCCTGGAAATTCTCTTCCTCTCTTTCTGTGGAATCCAAAGGCCTCTTCAATGGCTCCGACAATATGTTTAAAAACCCTAAAGCATCCTTTAATGTTTTCCAAATCCTTGCAGCTGGTTTGTCAGTCTGCCACTGTTCATTAACCTGAGAGCCTCGACCGTTTCCCTTGCTAGGCTCCTGGGCTCCTCGCGACCCCTCAACCTGGTTCTTTTTGACTCTCTCCCTTTCTGACGTTCTAAATGACGATATTTTTGTTGGACCCGCCTCGTTAATTTTGGAGCTGTAATTAATTAGGCTCTGTTGCTCTTTAACCTCTGCCATCCCCTTGGGCCATCCCCCAGCCTTGCTGTTCAAACGCTTTGCATGTTCAGCGCATTCCAGTCAAAGCCTGGGGGCCTGCAGCCAGGGCTTCCGGAGGAGGGAACTTGGCTAGTCATGAGACTCTGCCGTTCCCTACTGGCCCCCTGGGCTAAATCTCACTTTCAAGAGCTTCCCAATTGAGATAGTAAAAGAGAGAGAAAAGGCCCTCCCTTCCCCCACCAGCCCTCGCACACACGGGTTTCCATGCCTTGACTTTTGCAATAAAGAGTTTTGGGTTTGGAGGAATTTTTCTTCTTCTGCAGCTTCCAGCCAGATGGGAGAAAGTCCAGCGCGCAGCCTGCAGCGTCTTTTCTGCTCTCCCGAAAAGAAAGACGTCAGTTTAGGATCTACGCTCTCCTCCGCGCCCGCACCCCGCAGCAAAACTGAAGTTCTTTATATAAATAAACAAACCTGGAAACTCACCTCCCAGCCACACCTCACCAGCCCCGGTCTGGCAGTGAAGCTCACCACCGGATCGGGGCCTTCTGGTTTGTCGGTCAGCTGTTTGCCAAGTGCAGGAAAAGTTTTGGGTTTCTCTCCCCTATCCCACATGAGACGCCATCTGCCCTAGTTCAGTCGGCCTCTGTTTGACGGTGACAGCCCACCATGATCTACCGGCGTTGCCAACTCTCATGGCTGTTACTGTGAGCATCAAGGTACTTGGAATTGTTTCTTAAAACCCCAGTGGCTGGAGGCAGGGGATTAACAGGCGGCTGGTTTGCTGAGACCACTGCCCATCGTGCTGTGCTGTATAGGCGCAAAGGCTGTCTGCCCAGTTAACCTGGGTGATAAGTAGCAGCCCAATCTGAGCCCCTAGGTTAGCCTAGCCCAGGGGTGTGACCATTCCCAAGCATGGGTCCCCAAAGTTTTTACTTAACCCCCATTTACTCCTGTCTGTGCCCCTCCCCCCCAGGAGCCAGGGCCGGGCTGAGACTGGGGCCAGAGCTGGGGGCAGGGCTGGGAGTGGAGTCTCAGTCAGGGCCTGGGATTTGGGGCTGGCAGCCGGAGCCAGCAGCTGGGACTGGAGCCAGAAGCAGAGCTGGGTGGCGTTCCCTCTCCCCGCTCTTTGGGGGCTGGCCCGGGCCCCAGCTGCGCCCCCCCAAACATTCCACCGTGGCCTCCTACGGGGATGTGCTGCACCATTTGGGGACCTCTGCCCTAGACTCTCTGTTCCGTTAGCCTTTCAGCAGTGCTGAAGCAGTGACTGCATTAGAGCACGGGTCGGCAACCTTTCGGAAGTGCTGTGTCGAGTCTTCATTTATTCATTCTAATTTAAGGTTTCAGGTGCCGGTAATACATTTTAACATTTTTAGAAGGGCTCTTTCTATAAGTCTATAATATATAACTAAACTATTGTTGTATGTAAAGTAAATAAGGTTTCAAAATTTTTTAAGAAACTTCATTTAAAATTAAATTAAAATGCAGAGCCCCCCGGACCGGTGGCCAGGACCCGGGCAGTGTGAGTCCCACTGAAAATCAGCTCACATGCCGCCTTCGGCACGTGTGCCATAGGTTGCCTACCGCTAGCCTAGAGGAACACCGCGAGACTGTTGCTATGTCCTCACTGTTTCTGCGTTTGTGTGAGGCTGGGGCCAGATTTTGAGGATCTCCGGGCCACCGGGTGGTAGGATTCTTTCCCAATCAATTGTGTCAGTTGTGAGTGTCCTGCAGAGGGAGTTGGGAGCATGCAGCGGAGGGCTGTCACCTCTCAGGTAGCTAAGCCTGCATCCTCCCTGGTTCCAGCGTGAGTGAAAGCAGAACCTGGGAGCTAGCTCAACCCCGCCAGCCAGATGAGCTGGCCTGGCTGAAAGCACCTCTGGACCCAGGGCAGAGGATTGTATATGTAGATGGTAGGCTGGCTTTAGGCTATACCCAGGGTAAGAGTCAGGGCTAGACATAAGCAACGGGTTTTGCTTAGATTTGCAAGCTCTTTGGGGGCAGGCCCATCTTTTTGTTTCCTCTGTGCAGGTCCTAGGATCAAGGGGTCCTGGTGCAGGACTGTGGCTTCTAGGAGTGACAGTAATACAAACAGCAATACCTAAGAATCTCAGCTTTGCACTGTGGGCGGAATTAACTTGAAAACGTGACCCTCCCTTGGAAAGGCTCCGGCAGCAGACAGCCAATAGACATCATGAACAACGTATTCAAATGTATTTAAAAATCTGATGGTTTTTTTAACATGTGGTGCTGATGATGCTGCGTTCCTCTCCACCGGGTGTGTCCAGTGTCCGAGCCAGGTAGATGTTCTCACGCCGTTCCTCTAGCGCTGTCGCTGCTGGAAGATGTGGAAATGCTACTGCGGCAGGGCGTAGGCATCTTTACCTCCGCCATCTGATCGGGCTCAGAACATGGTTGTAAGGCCTGCAGCCTCCCAGCATGTGAGAGGGGCACTTTTTTGGTATAGCTGTTCCCCAGAGCCTAGTCCATAAAACACCTGCTCCCCACCTAAGCACAGGGGCATTGCGGAGAGAGGAGGGCGGCGTTTCCTGAGCTCTGTTGCTTTGTTCAGTGCGTAGATGCCAAGGTGGTTGGTGCCTTGGCCAGAGAGATGAGATTCCAGACTAAAGACATGTCTCCTTTAGGAAATTTCACTGGTTAAAACCCATCTCTTAGCACTTGGCTTAGCTGACTACAATGAAGACAAGGTTACGTCATGTCCGCTGGTCAGAGGTAAACTCTTCTTTCATAGAGTTCAAGGCCAGCAGGGGCTATTAGCTCATCTAGTCTGACCTCTTGTACAGTGCAGGCCTGTCTCCAGTCATGTATCCAAGCCCTTGAAATCCCAGAAAGCACCTGCCCAATTCTGCTGGGGGAGGGGAATCCTTCCTGACCCCTGCAGCTCACCTGCTGAAGCCCTGAAGCATGAGACGTGGGCAGGCCGAGGTGAGGCAGAGTGGAAGCCTTGCTCCCATTTGATGTTTGTACAACAGTAGCACCTGGAGGCCTGAACGGAGGTCAGGTCCCTCTTGGGCTGGGTGCTGTACAGACACCTAGTGAAAGATAGCTCTAGCCCCAAACATGCAATCTGTGCAGGCAAAGGGTGAGAGGGGAATCTGAGGCACAGAGAAGGACAATGAGATGCCCAAGGTCACCTAGCAGGTCAGTGGCAAAGCCAGGGCTCGAACCAGGTGTCCTGAGTCCAATACTGGTCTTGCCCATGTGTCAAAGTCTCTCTCCTTGGTTGTCTTTAGGAGAATTCATTGCCTATGTTAACAGCACTCCACAGTGTGTTGAGCAGGATGGAGCCCGCTATCCTTTAGCTGAGTCCTGTTTAACCAAAGCAAATTATAACCTAAGCATGAGAGAGTTATTTAAATGCAGCCTCTGGTTATGGAGCTAACACGCTGGGTCAAACCCACCTGTGGTGTAACTCTGCTGGGCTCACTGAAGTCAATGGAATGACTTACGGTAGATGTTGATTTTAAACAATTCCTGACTTAAAGAAAAATCTCATAGACGTAATATTGCTTCTTCAGTGCCTCCCATCCAGGGATCTCCAAGTGCTTTTATGCTAGCAAAAATGTTCGGAGGGGATATTAAGCCATGTTTCAGAGATTAAGCTAATCTCTGTCTATGATGGGCTAGGATGAGTAGGGCAGTGACTTACCCAAGGTCACCCAGCAGGTCAATGGCAGACTCATGATTAGAACTCTGGTTTCCTGACTCCCAGCCACATAACAGATCTGGCAGCTCCTTACGCTGAGTCCTGTACTGCAAACGCTGTGCCAGCCAGCTGTAATGCTTTATGTTTTCATTCAAGTTTCCATAGAGCACCCACGAAAAAAAAAACAGCCTCTTTTTTTTATGGAAAAGTCACATTTCATCCCGGCCTCTCAGGCTCTTGGTGGCGGGATGAGCAGGGGTTCGGAAGGAGAGGGAGCTTGCCATGGGAGGGAAATGGTATTAAATTGATCAAGAGTGAATTTTTTGGGGTCTTTTTGGTTTGGCAGCTGGAGCTGGCGTAACATAGAAATCTGAGTTGGGCTCGCGTTCCTTTTTTCCAGTGGTCTGTCAGCTTGTGAGAGCTGCCTGCTTCACCATTTGCAGCTCAGACAAGCCCGTGCAGAGCCAAGCTAGGCCAAGCTGAGCTGCCAGCAGGCTCGCTTCCCAAAGGAAAGTGTATTGAGCAAAAGGAGCAGCTGGTGGGTGCATGCTCCCACGTATTGACACCACTTTGGTTCTTGCAGTACAGGGCCTGATCCTCAACTAACTCACCTGTTTGCTCATCTCATAATACTATACATGTCATATATGCTTTATACTATGATAAGGCATCTTTGCATTGCATCCGCTTTACACTGCCAGAGCAGAGCCATAGAGTATGTCTACATTGCAGCTGGGGTGCGTGTGCACCGTTAGCAGTCAAGCCATGGTCACATGGGCTACCAATCCAGGTCTGCTGCAGCTTCCCTGCTATTGGATGTAAACTAGTTCGGGTGTGTGGACGTACCCTCGGTGTGAATGAAAATTGGGCCAATTCTCTCTCAGTCCACACTCTCTGACACTGGTGTTGTGCCACTGATTTCAGTATGGTTACTGCTGATTCACACAGGTGTAAATAATCAGGCCTCCAGTTTCTTTGATTAATTTTTTTAAACCACTGCAGTGTTCTGGCTTTTTTTAATACTTATCTCATACAGCTGGAAGGTCAATGAGTCCAGCCCCCTGCCTTCACTAGCAGGACCAAGTACTGATTTTCACCCCTTATCCTATCCCTTAGTGGCCCCCTCAAGGATTGAATTTACAACCCTAGGTTTGGCAGGCCACTGTTCAAACCACTGAGCTGTCCCTCCTGTCAGCTAAAGGTTTCTTTCTCAGCTGGGTCCAGTCTCTTACTGACACCCCTTGGCATTCCCCTCAGCTGGTCACACGTCTCTCTCCATGTACTCTAGGAGCCTGCTTCTGAGCTGAGGTGGCTTTTACCCTGGTGGAACATGGACTTCCCTGGGTGTGCTTGGCACAGCAGGAAATCAGGCTCCGCCACCAGACATCTGAGGCCCCTCAGCCTCCAAGGCTGCTCTTGAAAATTTTGCATTCAGTGTCTCACTCGAGATCATGAGGCTGATGGAGCTGGGATGAGAACCCCACCCTGTATGAGCCACTAGACCATAACCCGCCCCCTGAAAAGGGGGTGGAAGAAGAGATGGTGATTTGAGGGAGGACTAATGCTAGACCTGTAAGAGGCCACTTTCCTCACCCCAGACCTTGGTGATTTGTTCCACCTGTAGCACTGGAGGACCAGAGATGGTATTTGGGAAGGGAGGGCTTTGCACTCAGGGTTAGGAGCTGTAACTGGAATGTGTTGGATTTTTTTCCCTCCTCTTGGCTTTGAGGAGGCTGCTGCCTTCATTTGTCTGTGTGAATTGACCTGTATCTTGCACATCTAGCAAAGGATGCTTAGAGCCCTCCAGGGGCATTTGAGATGTTTTGTATAAATCTTCCTTAAGGAACAGCTGTAGCTTGATCACAAGTAGTTGGGCTGAATTTTGGGATCACTAGGTTGGACGGTCCAGCGTGTGTTGTACAGAAAGTCTGACTAGTTGATTGACCATCGGAATTAATAAATCTGTCAGCAGGTTGTTCCATCTCTAGCTTTGATGGTAGCACATACATGAGTGCCATGCTGTTCAGCACATGCACACACACACGCCGTGTTATTCAGAACATCTACATACATGCTGGGCAGCCATGCAGGTGCTCCTGCAGGCGTCTGCAGTGGACAGGGGTTTTTCCCAGATCTACAATCCACGGGCCCAGAATCTGCTCTCTCTGCCCCCCCAGTGCACACGCTCATGCTCTCAAATAGGTTCTAATTAAGGCTCCACCTGTTGCACTAAGTTATTTTTCCATTTCCAGGGCCAAACGAAGGCAGGCTTGCAGAAGAGAGGATTACTCATGGGAAAGCAAAGAGCATGTTAGCCCATTGAGTGGCTTCCTGCTTCCTCCAGTAACCCCCTCACTGCTGGAAAGATTAACTTGCTGTATGTACCTATGGAGATGGGTAAAAAATGTCCAAGAAATGAATGCTAAAGCAGTGCCCAGACTTGGAAGGAAGAGTGAGAACTTGGCACAAGGGAGGGGTTGAGGGATAATTTTCATTGGTTTTAGGGAGCTGAACAGGCACATAGCAAGAGGCTCAACAGACAAAGCAGGGCTACCATTCCCATTTTATGGGTGAGGAACTGACATACAGACAATGTGACTAGCCCAAGGCCACTCAGGGAGTTGGTGGCAGAGCCAGGAATCAAACCCACATCTCCTGGGTCTGCAGCCAGTGTCTCAGTCACAAGATCAAACTCCCCTTGCTACTCATGGCCCAATGGCTGCTGTGTTCACTTGTTGTGCTCCATCTGACACCCAGCTGTGTTAAAGTGCGTTGGGAGATCATGCTCCTTCTTACCGCAGTACCAGTGTGGTAGGCGGCTAGGTGGGAGGAGCCTGCTATGACTGATGCAGGATGTGGGGCCCTAGGAAGTCATGTAGCACAATAGGAGGGAGGAAAGTAGGCTGGGGGTCAGAGGAGCTGGGGTGCAGGGTGGGCAGTTGATCAGAGCATGTTTCATTGAAGGGTCACAGCAGGCATGGTGGGAGCCTGTAGGTGTAGGCTGGGAGGAGGTTGCTAGATGAATGAAGGACTCAGAAGTATGGGGTCCATTCTGGCCACAGGCGTTGTACGTGTCTGAGGCTGGCTCTGAGCACAGGAGGTCCTGCTCCGTTCTCTGCATGGCTAGGGGTCAGCAAATTTTCCCAGGTTGTCCTGGGCCTGAAGAGATCCCACCAAGGCTCCCAGCTATTTGAGTGTCTGTCCGTGGCATTAACGGCGCTCAGCACAGAGAGCAGATGCTGTCACCATCTGGTTGCCAACCCAGGCGGCAGTCCTGCATTGTTTTTATTTCTCGTTACACTCGGAGCTGAGGAAGGGAAGGGCTCCAAGGTGGGGCTGAAGATTGGTGAAGGTGCATTGCGAGAGATGGCTGGAAGGCAAAGCTGCAGATGAGCTCAGAAGGAACCCTGGGAAATGGCCCTCTGCAGTTTCTCAGCCTGGTAGTCTTGAGTGCTGTTGTAATAGAACTTGTTGGCATGTAGATAGGACCTTTCATTTACATGTCTCAGCATTCAGGGACCTGGGCCAACATTATTATCTCCATTCTGCATATAGAGAAGTTGAGGCCAGAAAGTTTAAGTGAATTGGCCAAGGTTATTCAGCAAATCAGTGTCAGAGCAAGGAATCAGGTTTCCCCTCCCCCAAATCCCAGGGCCAGGTTCTTATTACCCAACCACCAGCTCTACCCTCCCCCTACACACTTTCCCCATGTCTGCTTCCTATCCAGAGGGGCCCATTCCTGTTTGCCTTCCTCCCCTGCACCTTCCCCACATGCTTTCCAGCCCAAGCTGCTGCGGGTGGATTGGGTTGGGACATTTAGCATGGTCTTGTAGTTATTAAGGCCCTGAACAGAGACTTGGGAGATCTAGGTCCCACATCTGACACCAACTTTCCTTGTGATCTCGGCCGAGTCATTTAATCTTTCTGGGCCTCAGTTTCCCATCTGCAAAATTGGGTTAATAACACTAGTTTGCCCTTTTAGATTATAAGCTCTTTGGGGCAGGGGCTGCCTCTGAACAGCACATGGGGGCCATGATCTCAGTCGGGACCTCTATTCTCTATTGTGATATAAATAACACAGGCAAGCTTCCATCCAAACCCTTCCACTCGGTCCCTGCCTCAGGCTGGGAATCTCTGCTGGGAACGTCCCACTTCAGACAGTAGGAGGCCAGGAATATACAGGAAAGGGTACACAAGTTACCCGAAACAATAACAAAACTGCCACAAGGTGGATGAGCAGAGCTGTCTGCCCGAGGAGATTTCAGCAAGGCTGTTTGCTGAACAAGCTAAACGAGACGTTCAAACACTACCGACAAGATGAACAGGTCCATCTCCAGCACCCTTCTTTCCAAGGTACCCCGGGGTTCCCCTTGTCATCATCCTCGTTATGGAGACAATGACTAAAGAGGAAGAGACAGGGTCTGACTGGTGAAGGCAGCAGACTTGGGTTCTCTCTGAATCAAGGGACAGGGTGAATAAAAACCCACCGTACCAGCCTATCCTTCTGGGGTAGCTGGCTGCCTGGGGATGGAGGAGGATTCAGTACGTGCTGTTGTCATTCGGCACCGTACTGCTCTGCCCGGTCAAATAAATGTTTCTCCAGCTCTCGCTTCATTACAGAAAAACAGGTCTGCACTGTTAAGAGGCCAGGAGGGGAGGAACTGGACGCCGTTGGAGATGGAAGCAGCATTTGGAACCTTTCATGTCTGGTTCGACTCCTGCCCAGGTCAATCGTGACCCTGTCTGATGTGGGTTTGGTGCACCTTGTCCTGTTCCCTGGAAGATTTTTCCAAAGCGCTCGGCACTGGCCTGCTGCCATCCCTACCCTGGATGGTTTACTAATGACTTCAGTGGGAACAGAGAGAGGCCAATGCTGAGCGCTGGTCAAAATTCCAAATCCGGGGCAGGGCGAATGCCATGCAAACAGCTGTTCCCTGCTCGGTGAGCTTTGGCAGTGGGACCCGGGCTGTAGCTGACCGTTTGATCTTAGGGGCATGACTTCTCCAGGTGTGGCTCCATGCAGAGACTGAAACCAAAGGCCTCCTGGGGCTGGCCTGGGCATAAGCTGAAGACCTCCGTTCAGGTCATGGGGTTGACTTGTTTGCCTTGGCGCATTATGGATGCCAGCACGCTCCACCTGCCTTGCATTTGCTGAGACTGTGTATTGTCAAGGCAGCATCGGCGGCTTGTTCTTTCCTGGGATGCTGCCGCTGAAGAAGGGGTTGGGGCCTTCTCAGGGGTGCCGAGCTGTGCTCCCCACTAAAGTATTGCCCACTGCTCAGTAAGCGGGGTTGAGGAGCATCCAGAATGCAGGATTCCCTGGCATGGCTGTGTCCCTCCCTGGAGTCAGAAGGGGCAGTAGGGATGGACAAATTGATCTGGATGAAGTAGGCACCAGCCTTATAGTTGCCTAGAGCCTGAAATCTCATGTGCTGGGGCTGGAAATATGGCGGCAGAGCATTCTTGTGGTGACAACCTGTTCTCGTGTAAATGCCTAGACACTGAGTTCAGGTTGAAGCAGATGCTGGTTGTGCAGGACTCGATACTGATCTCCCTCCAAGGCTGCTTGGAATGGGACATGCAAGCCAAAGAACAGAAAGAGAATCTTGCCTTCTTGGACTCAGGCAGGTAAGAGACTCCTCTCTGGATGTCCGCTGTTAGTACAGCCAGTTATAACATACGTTTATTTCCGAGACGACGTCAGCCTCCTCCAGGAACTGAGGGAAGATTAGAGCCCTGCAAATCCACAGATATGCACTTTATATCTGCAGATGCAGTTGTAACGTTTACCATCTTGCGGATCGGATGTGGATCCAAATGTTTGTATCAGTGCAGGGCTCTCACCGACAGGGTGCTGGTGTGGTGAAGATGCGCATACGTATAAAAGCTGGAGTGCAGCTCACAGGTCGGATACAAGTTAATGATCTCGGATGCGGATCCAAATTTTTGTATCCATGCAGGGCTCTCGGTATAGGATGTGACAGCTGAACAATAACCAAGAGGGCTTTATGGGGATTCATGCACTAACCTCTCAACTCCAGAGATTAGGCAGGAGGATTTCATTCGGATGATGCAGCACCTGGTGCTGAGTGAAGTTTTTGCACTTCACTCGTGGTTCAGTGGAGGATTCGAATGCACGAGGAAGAGAATCACTTGCCCAAGGTGTCAGACTGCGTTACCCTACACTTCACCACAGGATACGCCTGCTCCCCAGCATGGTGGGGGCTGGATTATTTTTATGAGCATTCAAGTTTTCAGCTGTACATGGGCTGGACATGGGAGAAGAATGACCAGTAAGAAAAGCATGGGAGGAAGAGGACAGCAACAAAGGACAGGGGGGAGGGATAGCTCAGTGGTTTGAGCATTGGCCTGCTAAACCCAGGGTTGAGAGTTCAATCCTTGAAGGGGCCATTTAGGGAACTGGGGTAAAAATTTGTCTGGGGATTGGTCCTGCTTTGAGCAGGGGGTTGGACTAGATGACCTTCTGAGGTCCCTTCCAACCCTAATCTTCTATGATTCTATGACAAGGATATGATGGAAAGACTTTGTTGAGAGGTTTGAAGAGAAAAGACCTCTGAACCTGTGTCATGGACCAGGAGTGGTAAAGCACTGGGGACAACTTCAACCCCGTGTAAATGGGAAAAGGAGTTGAGAAGTAAAGGGATATTTGCAGCTATACAAGCCAAACCAGTAATGAACATCATCCAGCCTCACAAGCGGAGGGGAAAAGCAATGTTTGCTCAGTGCTCAGGCCTGGCCAGGGCCACCCAGAGGATTCAGGGGGCCTGGGGCAAAGCGGGGGAGCTGCGGTGCTTGTACTCACCTGGCGGTGGTCCAGGTCTTTGGCAACATTTTGGTGGCGGAGGGCCCTTCAGTCACTGTGGGTCTTTGGCAGCATTGAAGGACCCCCCGCTGCTGAAGACCCGAAGCAACTGAAGGGTGCCCTGCCACTGAAATGCTGCCGAAAACCTGGACTGCTGCCGGGGGCCGGGGGCCGGGGCCCGGGGCAATTTGCCCCACTTGCCCACCCCTCTGGGTGACCCTGGGCCTGGCTAAAGAAGTTCTGGCTTGGGATTTACTAATCCCTGTTCTCTGAAACCCCGAGCATTGGCCAACCCCACACGCTTTGGAGCACTGCTCTGCTCTGTGCTCCTGCTTCCACACCGCCACCAGACAACAGCCTCTATCCTGTTCACATTTGGCCACAAGCAGCCAAGAGCTTGGTGGTCTCACCCCCAGCCCATGTGGATATTCAGCCACATTAAAGGGACACCACTCCCTCCCCTGGTGCTGTTTGGCAGGGCTGGGAGTCTCTGCTCTGTGTCAACGATCCCATTAGCTGCGAGCTGTTGCTCCCTGAGATCCATGCCAAGGCAGGACTGCGTCCACGTGGAGCCGACTCAAAAGGGGGCTGTCCAGCCTGCAGCTGTTCCCCCTCCCAGCACCGCTGCCGAGGGAGCTGTAAGGCTACCCTCTGTGTGCCGCACGCAGACGCAGGCGAGCCAGAGCAGGCCGCGATGGAGGATTCAGAAACGGATCTTCTTCATGGGGCAGCAGGAACAGTGGGCCTGGGCCAGGCTTGAGTGGGGTAGTCACGCCTGCATCCGGAGGCAGAGTCAGGCCTGCACGGCCCCCCAGACGTATGCGATCCAGCCCTGGCTCGAATGCGGCAGGTGTGCCCGAGCTGCACCGAGGTTGGCTCTGGCCACGGGGCGTGAGAGTGCCCGGCGGCCAGCTGGAAAGCAAAGTGCTTGCGCCATCAATCTGCCTCGGGGAAAAGGCCGCAGTTTAACTAAACAGCAGAGGGGGGTTTGGCAGCGGTTGACAAGCTCTCCCTCCCTGCACGCAGCCCAGAGATTAATTCCAGCTGTCCCGACGTACGCATGTCCGGGTACGCTCTCCTCCTCTCCTTTCAGGGCTGGCTCCCTTTCTTTTCGGCAGCTGCAGCATGAGCGCGTCCCCATCCAAAGCCAACAGCCGTCAGAAGGCTGCGGGGTGCTGGACGTCACCATTTGATGCCCTGGGCTGGCTGTTCACGGGACAGTAGTTCTATAGGGAGTCAAAAGATGGGCCTGGGAGCTTAGATTTATAACTGCTAGACACTAAAAATCGTGGACTGGATCGACACGTGTGATGTACAGCTTATCACAACAGCCTGTGACCTCCTAAACCCACCCCTACGCCCCACACACCCCATGACTGGAGAGGTGTTAACGGGCCATTTTGCTTTCAATGGGCCCTTGAAATATGTGCAGCTACTTATGCTAAACAACCTCTTCCACCTTGTATGTAGGTGTGACCCTCGGAGCGTGTCTACCTGGCAATTAAACAGCCCCCTAGCCCCTGCCAGCTGGCGTGAGCCGGATGCAGGTTTTTAATTGCTCAGTGTAGACATACCCTCGGAGTACACTTCCCAGCCCTGAAGGTGAGCTCACAGCGGTTTGAAAGCTTGTCTCTCTCACCAACAGAAGTTGATCCTATAAAAGTTATTACCTCCCCCACCCTGTGTCTCTAATATCCAAGGCTACAGCCACGCCTTCTGCTAGAATAGGTCTGATTTTCTCAGCCCTTTGAGCCCCTTCTTTTGATGCTGGCATAAGAACAAGTCTAATGACCTGCCTGGCTGAGTGATTTCAGCCAGAAATATTCAGGACCCGGACAGAGCGCAGGGGTAGCTTTTACTGCCCTGCCCCGCTGAGGTGCTTCCCGCAGCCCCATGGCACATGGCTGCCTGTATCCAGACGCGGAGCCAGGGGACAAGGGATGGGTTTGATGTGGCTCAAGAAGGGGAAATCCGGCTGCTCCCTGTGCATGGTATCCCGTCTGTGACTGCGAGGAGTGTGTGTGCTTTCGTCATTTTTGATAGTGTATCTGGATCTGTCGCTAGCCGGGTGTTTCTGCAGCGGGGCAGGGAGAGGAGCAGTTGGGACATGGGGACAGAGTCTCTGCATCCAGCTCTAAGAGTGGAGGTTTGATGAGATTCCCCCCTTAGACAGGTGAGGGCAAAAGGCCAAACTGCGGAGCCTGGTGAGCTCTCGGAAGGACCAGAAAGAGGGCAATGATGTGGCATCGTCACTGGCCGAGGTGGAGACGGAAGCAAAGTCACTGTGTTCCCGAAGGGGAAGGGATTGAAAGGAAGGTTCCTGTGTCTGTTCAAAGGGCCATTTGGCTCCATTCTGCTTTGGAGGTTTGAACTGTTGTACTTCTCGTACTTTGGGTTGGATTCTGTGCTCCTGAGGGGGCTCATGCTGGTTGCAAGGATTAAAAAAAAACAACACCCATAATCAAAGGTTTGGAAGGGATTTCAACCCTCCTGCTTCAGGGCATAAGCCAACCTCTACCTGATGAGGTCAGGAGGAAAGGTTCCCTGGGGGTAGGTCCCATCCTTGCCTGCTGCTGGGCTCTGACGAAGCTGGAGATGGATCCTGGACAGGATGCACGGGAGTTCTGATTCCATCTGGCACTGCTTGGATAACCAGCCAGGGGCCTTATCATCTGCAGCTGCCCGGCTGAGGCAAACCAGGCGACTGCTGTGTGAGAGGGGGCTGGCAGGGCGGGTTTTGGATGTAGGCTCCACCGCTCTTTACTGAATGGGGTCAGAATTGCTCAGAGGCAGGGTGACTGCCATCCTCTAGTGACAGCAGCCTGCAGAGGACGATGGCCCTAGCACTTCTGTGGCTAGCAGAGCTTCTCTTTGGCTACGTCTGCACTATAAGATAGGGTGTGATTCCCAGCTTGTGTATACATCCTCGCCCCCAGAGCTCGATGAAGGCGACTGTGAGCGTAAATAGTAGTGGAGCCGTGGTAGCATGGGCGGTGGCCGGGATGAGGACTTAGCCACAGGGTTTAGGCAGGGCTGTACTCGGCCTGGCTCAGATATGTTTCCTCTGCCCATGCTGCCGCGGCTACGCAACTGTTTATGCTCAGATGGGTACATGAGCTGAGAACCACAGCCCCAGCTTGCCGCGTTAACAGAGGCCGTGTTTATGGAGCTCAGCGCTGCATCTCCAGTCCCACTCCCAGGGAGGGTATTCAGCTGCTCTGCCTGTTGTCCTGGGTCTGCAGCCAGATTTGTGATACCCAGTGCTGCGGATGTGAGCAGCCCCTGGCAGCCCAGTGGTTGGTAGCAGCCAACCTTGGAGCAACGGGTATCTGGTGGGAGGGGGATCATTCCCTGGGGGAAATGTCTACGCACAAGGACAAGACCTGATCCTGGCTTTCTAAGTGCTGCTCTGGGGAGCCGGAGATGGTGCTGGAACCAATCCCTTCCATTGCTGTTACTCCTGGGATGGCTTCACCACTGTCCGTGGCAGAACAATCTGGGGCCTTGAACAGATAGCGCTGCCCCCGGGAGCAGTGACCAGCCTTGGTGAAGAGACAAGATGGGTCAGTCCCTGCTTCGGCATTTCCCTGCCTGGCCGATCCCTTGTGGGCCTGGGGAAGGTTATGTGCATTTCCATGGGGCCTGTATCCTCCTTGCCCTGGAGATGGCTGGTCTCCCTGTACCCTGCCTCATGCTGCTGGCCCTTCCCCACCCAGTCATGGCTGCAGTTCCCCTTCCAGATCGAGGCCTCCTGCTGTTTCCTCATTGTCTTGGGCTCAAGTCCTGCTGTCTTCAGGGGTGCCAGGAGCGCAGCTGACTGTCAGCTTGGCTAACCCGCTCTCTGGGACGCTACGCCGCGGTCTCCCCTGGGAGTGCATGCACCCGCCACCCCCATCAGGCTCCACCTCTCTACGGCAACCAGCGATAGGAATCAGAGCGATGGGGGACGAGCCTGGCTCAGGGGGTTGGGATGTGAGGAGGTAACTGGCTGCTTTGCGGGTGGGCTGATTCTTTCTCCTGCTGCTGGATAGTCGAATACTAGAGATGCTCCCTAGGCCAATGAACGGGAGCCCTCCATGCGTAGGGTGGGTGGGAGCAGGGGAACTCCCTCGGCTGCTTAGGGACTGCAACTCCAGCGTTGGCCAAAGGCTGGGGGGCTGCACACCCCGGCCTCCTGCCATTATATTGCATGGGCCACGTCCTGGCCATTGCACACCACGGCCTCTGCAGAGCCCTGATACTAAGAGGTCCCTGAAAACTACCCGGCCCCCCATGTGCCATCTCCCAGGGGATGAATCCCACTGCACCTTGCCAGGAGTCTGGCTGGCCAGTGGCAAGCTGGCCAGTGGCAAACGCTCCCTTATGCCGTGCTGGTGTTACCTAAAGCTAAGCTGAGGAAGATCGATCTCCCCAGCGAGCGGGCGAGCCCAGCCAGGGAATCGAAGCAGAAAAGCCCTCAACGGGTCCCAGACAAGTGACAAGTTTGACTCAGACGTTCCTGACCAATGTGCCCGCTGCCTCGGCTAACAGAGCATTGATTAAAAATCCAACAGCCTGGCCTGGCTGAATTCCCCAGGGAGGGGCTGGGATTACTAGGGGGCTGGGTGCAGCTTGATTTGAAGCCATGTTCCCTCCCTCCCACTGCCCACCGGCGCTGCTCCCCCAAGAAGCCAGACAGACCTCAGGACTGCCCAGGTCTCTCTCTCTCACCCCCACACTGCCCCCTCATTCTTTGGCAAGTGACTTGGGTTTCTGGCTGCACATCCCTGATGCTGGCACGCGGGGGCCTGTGCTCTCCTCCCAGTGGCCCGTTCCCCTCCCCTAGGCAGGCTGCAATGCAGACAGCAATGCTCCATGGCAGCAGGCTGTGAGGCTCTGCTCCTGGCTGCTGTGTAGGTCAGCAGGCCCTGGAGCAGCTGTGCTGTGCAAAGACCACGCTCAGCCCTTCTGGTCCGACCTGGCCCGCTTTGTGGGATGTGAGACTGGCCCGTGCTGCCCTGATCCACTCTCCCTGCGGTGTGAGCCGAGCTCCAGTACCTGTTTCCCTGCACGTCTCTCTGCAGCCCACAGCCTGGTTCTAAGGCCCTGGGAAATCCAGTCCCATTACCATGATTCAAGACCTTGGCACAGCCCATCCTGTAGCCAAGCTGTGTTGGGGGGCTGGAGGGCAAGCTATTAAACTTGCAAGCTGTGTGAATCCATTGGCTGGAAACCCCACATCAGGCACAGGGAGGAGTCACAGCTGCTCTTCCAGCTGCAGAGGGGCTGGGTGGCAGCCCCATGGCCTGCCTGTGGGTTGGGATGTGTCCCCTTGGAATTCTGTGCCTGAAGCCAGAGTAGTCAGGCCACAAAAGGGAGGGTTTATTCCCCCTCCAGTCCATTTCATCCCAAAGGATAGCCTGTATAAAGGAATGGTGCCCCACATTGCAGCTGGCTCTGGGGTGGAATGCAGCAGTGGTTTTAACAGCCCACTGGAACACTGCGCACAAAAATGGAGACAGAAAATAGAACTTGGGCCCCGCTTCTCTTCTTTCTTACCCTGGGGTAAGTCATGAGTGGGTGGGATTCCATGAGAAGCCAGAATCCCCTGCGCTAACATCTGCGCTGATGCTCACTCGCTTCTGATCTTCTCCTGGAAGAGGAGGGCCAAGAAATTCCTTCCAAATATATATATATTAAATATGCCAAGGGGGAAAAAAGGGGAAGAAATGGAAAGAGGGAAATGGGGAAGGAAGAAAAGAAAAATCTTCTGGCCTGGATCAAAGCAACCTGCAGTTTGGAAGCTGTTTGAAAAAATATGGCAAGGTTTATTTGTCTAACTCGCTGCAGTGAAAGGCCCTTTTGTTTCCAGCTCTGCCATCCACGTGCTCTCCCTCTCTCTCTTTGGAATTATGCAGTTCGGCGTGCCCGAGAAGGAGCCTACAGTACACATCTTCTGTGCTGTGTTTTCTTACTGTGGGGCTGCGACCCAGGCTCAGGTTGTTTGGTTTGGCTGGCAGCTAGAAGCGCCTGAATGAACCCAGTGAGCTCATGTTCCGACCTGGCCTGCTTCTCAGGGGGCGGGACTTGCCTGCGCCGCTCTGGTCTGCTCACTAGGAATGCTTGTATTTTTGTCAAATGCAAACTGCCCGGGTGCCCCTCCCCAAGCTGCGTCACTGAGGTCAGATGTGAAATAGCTGGGGCTTGTTATTTCAGGCTCAATGTTCTTGCAAAAGTGGCTGTGTTTCCCCCTAATCCCATAGCTACCCAAACTTTCTTCTAAAGCTGCACTCTTTTAAGAGCTATTTTTGTCTTTCCGGCAAATTTAATGAAATGCACTGTTCCGCCCAGCTGGGCTTTGTACCCAAACAGCTGCCTGCTAGGTACAGCCGTCATCTCCTCTCCGGTAACCAGGACAAACTGGACTTTGATGAGATTTCCTACTGGAAAAAATAAAAATAAAATAAATCACATCCCAGCTCTTTGCCTGGTAAACTGAGGTCTGGCGCAGATGCAGGGCAGGCAGCCCCCTGCTGGTGTGGACACTCTGAAATTGGTTTAAATGTGTCTTAAATTGGTTTAGCTTAAATGCATTACAAACAGATTGATGATACTATTAAACTGATCGAAAAGCATCTACACTAGGGAGAGTTGTGTTGACTCAGCTAAACCAGTTTCTAAACCGACTTTAGTTGACCAGTGTTTAGTAGACTAGAGTTGCAGGGTGGGAGATGGACTACACTCCACCTGTGACAAGTTTAGCTCCCCTCCCAGGTTGGGAGCATGATCAGTGATGAGGGATAGCAGGTGATAGGCGGGTCAGGTGGCTGAATCAGGCCTAAGGTAGATACAAGGCCTAGAGAGAGAAAAGGGGTCTTGGCAAATGCCTCTAGAAAGTAAGAAGGGTCCTACAGAGCCCTGAGTTGGAGGGAGTCACCAACAGGGAAGGAGGACTGCCTGAGGACCCTTCCCAACCTAGGGCAGAGTGTCCAACTGAGAGAAGTTGGTGGAGTCTAGTACAATTTCACAGAGGGGAACTGTGAGACTCCTCTGGTAGGAGGAGAGGACTTTGGAGACCTGGAGGAGACATCTCCACCGGCAGGAGGAACTGGGCTCAGCTGGGGAGTGGGCAGAAGAGCCTGTTTGTGTTTGAACTTTGAAAGGCACTTGAAAGGAAGGACAGATCTTCAGGGAGGGGGGCCCTAGACGCAGCTTGAAACTGGGTTGAAGACTTTGAAGGTTTGAGTTCTGCTTTAGACTCTGTTCCAAGATTCTGTGCAGGGCTTAATAAATTGGCCTCCAGAAGGAGAAGGTTCTGAACATCTGGACTGTGTGCCCTCTTAAAGGGGCCACGAGCAGAAGGAGAAACTGAGGCGGGGGCACCAGAGAGCCGGCCCCAAGGGGGCGCAGGCCCTGTTGCAACCCAGTTCAGCAAAGGGCAGAGTATCAGAAGACAGCTTTGGTAGCCCTGTGTGTTAATCTCCAGCAGAGATAAGTACTGAAGTTAGGATTATACAGCACCTGAAAAATCCAAATGAGGTTGTGTCTCCAGCCACCAGTCTGTGTTGCAGCTCAGCCCTGTAGGGGGAGTGGCAGACAATTGGCTAGCGGAGGAGGCTGTAGGTGAGGACTGTAGTGCGTTGGCAGTGAAGTTGTGGCTCCCTGGAGAGTGTAGTGTAGTCAGGATCTTTTGGGATGAAAGGCACTTTATTCCCGTACGATGTTAGTGTTTCTTCTGGCAGAGCTTCAGGAAGCTTGCACGGCACTTGTCTGTCATGGCTTTAGACGCTGCTGTCTTCGGAGCGCCAGAGATGAGGTCAATTTTTAAAGCAATAAGAAATACATTCCCCTTGCACCTGAACACAGGGACTTGGGAAGAAAGCCCTCGCCAAACCTCAGAGAGCCGCTCGCCCTCGAAGGCAAGGTAGAGATGGGGCCCAAACGGCAAGGATTGCGCCTGGCTCTGCCCTGTCCTGCCACAGGGTGGAGCCAGCTCCGTCACTGAGGCTGTTTGTGTGAAAAGAATAGGCTGGCTTCTCCAGTGCCCTGTGCCCGGTGCAATGCTGGTGTGAGGTGGGTGTGAAATGCTAGTGAATCAGAACAGCACTGTGGGGCACTCACCTTCCGCTGGCATAAATGAAGGCACAGAGAACCACCACCAGGATCTTTGCTTCCTTGGTGGTTTACCTGTCCAGGTCTCATTCCTGCCGCGAAGCCTCCAAGAAAGGGCCAATCCCATAAGGGAAGGGAAATCCAAAAACCGGTTCATTCTTCCTGTGTTTGTGCCTGAGCCCTGACTGGCTACTGCGATGCTATGACTCCTCCTTGAGTCTTCATGTCATCACAGTTCGGTAACCCTGCCCAGAGCCCTCTGGTTAGGCCTTGTCCCTTGTCCTGTTTGGTTGTGTTTAGCGGCTAGGGTGTGATGCTCTGTCCGGAGCACTCACTTGGTGCTGCACTCCTGGGATCTGTGACGCCCCCAGAGAAGATCAGCCCAAAACAAGAGGGGGTGGAGGGGTGTTTGGCATTGAAAAGTGGGTGCAGAGACCCCTCTGCTGTCTGTGCAGTGGGCAGAGAAGGAGCATGGCTGGATCTCTCCTGTGTCATGCCAATCCTCAGTTTCAGCACCTTGGGACTGGCAGCTCTCAGCAGGCCTGGGCACCAGCCCTGCACAGGCACTAATGCTGTTATCGAGGGGAGATACTGACCTCTCCCCGCCTGCCCTGCCCTTGGACTGAGCTGGCTCCGGGCCCAGCAGTCAGTTCTGCGAGGGGCTGCAGCACACCTTTGGGTGGGGTACATCTAGTGGCCATTAACACTCTCTTTCCTGTTTCTCATCCTTCTCCCGGGAGCCATCCCTCTGGATTATTGTGGTTCACATCATACTGTGCACAGGAACCGGCAGCCGCGTCTGCAGATCACAAGCCGGATGCTTTGTGCGTTTATAAAACTTGACGGCTGGCCACGTCTTCCAGTGAACAGTGCCAGGAGCCACATTCTTCTCTCCCTTTTTGCACAGAACTTTCCAATGACTCCAGCGCAAGCTCCATGCGCAGAGCGAGGGACTATGCCCATCCAATCCTAAGCAGGGGAATATGGAGCAGGAGTAGGGGGTGAGGGCTGGTTACCAATGTATGCAGCACTGGTGCGACCATTACAGGAATACTGTGTCCAGTTCCGGTGTTCACACTTCAGAAGGGAGGCTGAAAAATTGGAAAGGGCTCAGAAAATAGCTGCAAGAATGATTCAAGGTCTGGAAAACTGGCCTTATTAGAGATTCCAGCAACTGGATCTACTGAGTTTATCCAAGAGGTGATTTGAATGTGGGTTACAAGTCCCTACAATGGAAGGAGATTGCTTACAAGGGAGGGCTCATTATTCTAGCAGAAAAAGTGTGTGCTGTCGCTCAAACAGAAGTTATGGGCTTGATGCTGAAATGATTGGGGGAGTTTCTCTGGCTTGTGGTATAGAATCATAGCGATGTTGGGCTGGAAGGGACCTCAAAAGGCCATCGCGTCCAGCCCACTGCGCTGAGGCAGGACCAAGGAAACCTCGACCATCCCTGGCGGGTGTTTGTCCAGCCTGTTCTTAGGAACCTGCCATGATGGGGATTCCAACCTCTCTTGGTAGCCTGTTCCAGAGCATAACTACCCTCACGGTTAGACAGTGTCCCTAAAATCTACCCTAAATCTTCCTTGCTGCAGATTAAGCCCTTTACTTCTTGTCTTGCCTTCGTGGACATTTGATCACAGTCTCCTTTATAACAGCCCTTAACATATCTGAAAACCATTATCGGGTCCCTCCTCAGTCTGCTTTTCTCAAGACTAAACGTGCTCAGTTTTTTTAACCTTTCCTCCCAGCTCAGGTTTTCTAATCTTTGATCCTTTGCTGTGTTGCAGATTCTCTCCAGTTTATTCACATCTGTCCTCAAGTGGGGGGTGCCCAGAACTTCACTCAGCATAGGCGCCGATTCTGTGGCTGTTCTGGGGCTGGAGCCCCATGGGGGGAAAAATAGTGGGTGCTTAGAACTCACTGGCAGCCCCACTGATCAGCTCCTCCCCCCAGCGCCTCCCACTGCTGACGCGTCCCTCCGATCCTCTCCTCCCCATCCCTGCCAGCGCTTTCCACTCACTGAGGAGCAGCTTTCAGCAGTGGGTTGGAGGGGTGGGGGATGAGTGGGGCAGGAAGAGGCAGCGTGGGGGTGAGAAAAGGCAGGGTGGGCCCTTAGGGGAAGGGATGGGGTGGGGGTGGGGCCTGGAATGAAGTGGGGGGTTGAGCACCCCCCAGGAAATCAGAAAGTTGACGCCTTTGGGAGTCAGTGCTCCAGCCGAGGCCTCGCCAGTGCTGAGCAGAACAGAACAATGACCTCCCGTGTCCTACATGGGATACTCCTGTTAATAAACTCAGCGTGAAAGCAACTGCATCATGGTGCTGACGCCTAGTCAATTTGTGATCCTCGAAGCAGGAGGTCATCTGAGAAGTGGGCCCTGGGGAGAGAACAGAGTGCAGCCCTGAACTAAGCCTGGCTAACCTCTGCGTGGCCACTTCAAGGTCTATGTTCTTCTGAGTAGTCACAGAGTTCTGTGTTTTCATGCCTTCTGGTTTTGCAGAGCATCAGGACACTTGAAAAGAGCTCACTACAGATCAGTGCCTAGATACTAGGGTGACAGGCCCTCTATAACTATTGTCATGGCAGGTGTCAGCAACACGAGTCCCCCTGAGCCTCCTGCTCCGCGCCCCCCCTTCGTCTCCCCGGCAAAGGAGCACGAAGAGCGAGCCAGGCTGTCGGAATGGTTGTGTGGTTTCAAGCACTGTTCTTGTCCTTTACTGACTCATGGGCAGGGGAGGCTGAAAATGGGCGGCTGGTGGCTACGTGAGCCTGTGGGCACGACATTGCTGACAGACGACGGAACAATCCCCTGCCGAGCGTTCACTCAATCGGCCGGGCTGCCGATGGAAGTGCAATAAACGGCACCGCACGTCCGCTCCCAGCAAAGCGAGCTAGGGCCTGGCTGGCAGAGGTGCTTTCTTCCTGCTTCCAGCCCGTGCAGGGTGACAATCGGAATATTCGCCCTTGCAGCCTGGGAATTCAAGGTGCTTTGCTTTAAGTACGGTGGTGGATTGGCTAGGGCTTCTGCAGCACTGCACTCTGCTGGATGGGAAACAGAGCTGCTCCTCTGTGCGCCATTGCCCTCTCCGGCAGCTAATGGGGATTCTCCTTTAGATCAAATGGCCAGGGGCCTGTAACCTGGGAGCAGGAGGATCTGAAGTCTGTCTCTGTCATTGCAGCAATGTTCTGAGTGGCCATAGCGCGGAGTCCAGCAATAGCTGGAAATCCCAGGGAGCTCCTGACTTGGTTCAATGTTGCCCTTCTTGTTTATATGGAAAACCAAGGCCTGGAGAGCTAATGGGACTTGCCTGTGTCACACAGAGCCAAGAACAGACTAATGTCTCCTGACTCCCAGCCCCATGCTCTATATGACTTCCTAGCAGCTATGGGTGCACATGGAACCCATCGAGAGCAGGAATCGACCGCACACATGCTATATCAGAGGAGGACTTGCCCAGGAGCTGGTCAAGATGGGACCTGCAGAGCTCCCCTAGGCCTCGTTTTCACTCCCCGTAGAACACTGCCCAATGTCCTGCCCCAGGAAGCTGACAGGGAGTGAGGTGGGAGGCGGATTGAGTAGCAGCTGGGCTGTGGAAGATGGCTTGGGGAACTGAGATCAGACTGGACTAGTCGGAGCATTGGGGAGGAAAGTTTCTGCAATGAGCAATGGGGGTTGTTGCAGGAGGGTTTAGCTGATATGGGGCCTGGGCATTTTCTTGGGCACTGAAGGAGAGTTCAGCCTGTTGGTGGCTTTATGGAACACTTAACTCAGCAGCAGCACGGTCTGATCAGGGCAAACAGATACATCCCTAGCCCCCAGCAAGTTTTCACTACAACTGGTTGGAAAGTTTTGGATGGAACATTATTTTCTGCTCAGAATTTGCCGATTTATCAAAATCGAAATATTATGCAGACAGGGTTCTATTTTTGACCATGTTTATCCACATCCCAGGCAGGTTTAGAAACCTGCCTTGTTTCCTGCCAGCTCGCCTGGCTGTCGGCATGGAGATCTGTCCCAGAGCTGTGGATCTGAAGCCCTGGGGTCCCCAGCAGTCCACCGGCCCCAGAGCTTCCAAGGCCTGCAGCGTGTGTGTGTCCAGGGTCTGATCCTGGGGTGCAGCCAGCCAGGTGGAGTGCTGGGCCTCTGCTCCCTTTCATGGAGAACTTTGCAATGTTGGGAGTTTTGTTCCAAATTGTAACAAAACCCAGTTTTGAAATATCAAAATCCTCCACAAACCCAGTTCCCTCCGTCTGCTCAGCTTCAGTTTAAACAAAACTTATTCAGGACCTAGAGGTAGTTAACACTTGATGGCTGTGAAATTTGCTGGGGCTCGCAGTCCGGTTCCTTGTGGGCATGTGTCCCCATTACACCCCCACCCCAGTGCTTTCCAAGCTCTGGACACACAATGCAAGTTCCTGCTCCCCAGCTGCAGCCAGCCCTCAGCACTCCAGTGGGAGGCCTGGGGTGAGGGAGGTTAGCCTCACTCTCCCTGCTGCAATGGGACTCTCAACCCTACATGTGTGTATTGAAATGATGGGCTGTCACTTTAAATTTCAGGCTTTCTTCCTGGTCCTGCTTGCAGGATAGGGGGCTCTGTGGGACAGCCTGCCATCTGGGCCTAGCAGCCAGCCAGCCTGGAGTAAGGTGGGCTGAGTTGCGCCTCTCTGTTTTAAGGAGCAGCCTGATTTCTCTCTCTCTCTCTGTGTTTTGGGGTTCCTGTGCATTATCCTGATATTAGGGGATTTGTCTTGTATATACAACTATAGCACATCCTCCTCCTCCCCTTGATTTTTCACGCTTGCTATCTGGTCACCCTATCCTAGGGAGACAGACTGGCCAGGTGGGGGCTGCGGCCAGCAGAGGGACCTGGAATTTCCAGGATCAATTAAAGCTGCCAGCTATGTCTCTTCCTTTTGCAAATGTCTGTATCTGCTCTTCCTGTCATTGCAGCAATGAAGCTGATGTCACTGTCTGTACTTAACTCTCCACCTGCTAATAGAAGCCACTGGTCCGCGCGTGTTACATGTCCCTTGCTGTGTCAGACCCGCACAGGATCCGAGTCTATTACAGAAGAGCTGTCGCTTTAGCTCTGCTCTAGTGGCTCATGCTCTTAGCTCTGGAGGTCAATCCCTGGGGGTCAACCAAGACAGTGGCTGTCATGGCTGACTGGCGCTATCCTACATCCTTCTGCGCTGCAAGGCGCTCTTGGTGTCAGGGTAGCTATCGGAACTAACCTGAGTGATGTACATGCGTTGAAGCAAGCCCTAAATGCGAGGCTGCTTGGCTTCTGGACACGACCGAGCATATTCCATCACCCTGGCTCATCCGCTGAGGTTAAAGTTTGGGCAAATAACTACAGCTGGGTGAAAAAGCCAGTAATGTTTTGTGGGAAGTTTAGGGGAAAACCTGTTTACTCAGAACTTCTCGCCCATTCTTATTTGAAATTTAAAATATGAAATGGAAAATGACAGAGAAACTTTTCAGTAAAAATATTTGTGCTTTTCTCTGACAATCAAAAGCTGAAACGCTTTACCAAAACCCTAAAATATTTACTGAAAAAAAGCTGAGTTTTGGAAAATGGACCCAAATTAATATATTCCCTCATTTTGTCCAAAAAGCCAATGTTAGTTGGGGAGGGGGGCAAGTATGGATGAAAACACTTAGACTGGCTCTATAAGTAACCTAAAGTTTCTCAGAAGGAAAAGCCCTGTAATGCTGAGATCTGGTAGCCTCCCCAGAGGGAAGCTGGGCGCCTCATCCCTAGAGTCATGAGCAAAATACTGGAGAGCATTCTGTAGGGGCAGTCATGCATTGCCCAGGAGATAGGTCCCATTGGATTCAACCTTCTGCACCATTTTCTCCCACAATTCTCTGAGAGGAGCTGTAAGTGCCAGTGCTACTGATAATGACTGGGGGAGTTTACATGACGCAGCTGCACTTCTTATTCAAATCCAGAATCACACCCTGTTCAACCCCATTCACTTCAGTAGGAGAAGAGCCAGCATTTGGGCCCAGGCATTCAGCTAGATCCATGTAGGAGACATCAGGCTTTCCACCCCTCCCTGGGCCCGGTTTGGTATCATGCTGAACGATCCCTTTCCTGGTTTGATGCACAGCCCCTTCCTGTATTTGCAGATGGGGTGTTTGGCAGCTGCCCCCTGCGCTTAGCCACAGTGTGTACTTGAATATTTCAGTCCTCCCTCCTCCTGCAGTCCCTCCGGCCCTCTGCCCTTTTCTGGTCTCTGTCCCCTCCGTCTCTCTAACTAGGAGATAGCCAGCTAGGTGTGTGCCTAGTGTCTCTACTGGCACAACCTCCAGACCATTTTTCTAGAGCACAAGCTTTCCCAGGCTCAGGCTGACATGTAAACCTGGGATCTGAGCTCTGCTCTGCCCGCCTGGATTCATCAGCTGCCATGGGAGGGCGGAACCACTTAATCTCTCCTGTTGCGATCAATGGAAGTGTGGCCGCTGATTTCAATGGCGGCAGGTTCAGATCCTCTGTGCCTCCATCTCCCGTCTGTAAAATAGGGAGATAATGACACTTCTTGCCCTCCCAGGAGCAGGGGGAGGGTTAATCCTTTCCCGCCTGCCCAGTGCTGTGAGATGATTGGGTGGCAGGTGCTGTGAGGCCGAGATACTCTATTGCTTTTGGCACTGGCTCTAGCTTCTTCCAGGTTCTTCCGACTGTGTCATCCACCACGTGCCTGTTTCCGTGTATCCGCTCTGGCTTCAGGCCCGGCTCTGCGCAGCAAGAGGCTTGTTTCCCCGTTTTCTTGCCCTGTCTCACGTTCTAGGAAGCTGGATACCCAGGTCCAAGTTTTAAAGCTTTCACGTCTGCAGTGTGGTTGTGCCTGAGAGCCGTGAGCTCATTGAAAACGTAGCCTGAGGCGTCTCCGTCCAGATGCAGCGGCAGAGGCCCCCGGTCTGGCTGTCTGCAGTGCAGTTCAGTGGGTGGAGATCCTCGGATGGAAGTTACTACAGAAACCTTATCGTCATTTCTTTTCACCAAGACACCCAACCCACTCCTTCCTCCCGCCGCCCTGGCACCAACTCTCGGTGCCCAGGCCTAGCAGCAGTGTGAGATTTGCCTTCTGCCTTTCTCGCCCCCCTGCAGCGCGGTGAGTGAGCAGATCCCTCAGTCACGTCAATGTTTCCTGCTCCTTCGACTCATTAACGAACCCAGAGGATTTGGAGGAAGTCTTGTCACATTACTTGGGATGGAACAAACCACTGGGGTTTGCCCTTTCTCTGAAAAGACATCTGAGCCGGGTGGTGTCTCTCTTTCCATCTAGTCAGCGCAGCTGCTTGGAAGTTTCCTATCCCCGATTCTTGTCTGAAATGTTTTCACAACTAAACACCCAGCTGCTGAAGTCCTGAAAATTATTAGCCAATTAGAGATGGACCCATTTCCTGTATTTCTAACTCATTCGATTTTTATATACATATAAACAATCCAATCCCAGGATTTGGTATGAAGATTCAGACCTAATAATCCCAAATGCCTGGGTATTTTCCATTCTGCCAGGCGTTTCCTTCCTACTGCCCACACGTGGGGGGGGGGAGGAAAGGGGGAGCCAGGCATCAGCACTGTCCCACACAGGGCTATCCATTCAGCTAGCGAGTCAGACTCCGGTGGGACTGGCCAATGGTGGGAGAGGCGATGGGTCTGTCCCCTTCACTCACTGGTGTCCTGTGTGAGATGAATTGGGGGTTAGAGCTAGATGGAAATATGGGGGAGTTGGGGCAGAATTTTTATTTATTATTTATTTTCAGCAGAAATTTGATCACTGAAATATTTTGGCCCAAAACCAAAATAGGTCAATGTGGCAGTGGGGCTGCAGTGCATCATGGGAGTTGTAGTTTGGGTGCATCATGGTTTCATTCTCCCCTACACTCCAGGCTGTCTGGCCAGACTATATTCCCCATGCTGCACCATGGGAAGAGCAGCCTGGTGCATGATGGGAGATGTAGCCAGGTGGAATTGTGACATCAGATGTAGAGATCCCTGCTCCTTACTCTTGCGCCCCATTTTACAATTCTCTTTCTCACCCGCTCTCCTGTTTTTGCTGCTACGGTAGGTCCAGCTCAGTGCTAGGCTTGTGATATCGGTGTTAGTTCACCACCGCCCTGTTGTTTTACTTATTCTTCCACCTCCTCGGCTTATTAACCTACTAAAATCTCATTTGCTGCAATGAAAGGAGTCAGCAAATTTAACGTGGGCTCTAATCCTGGAGTAGGGTGACCAGATGGCCCGATTTTATAGGGACAGTCCTGATTTTTGGCTCTTTTTCTTATATAGGCTCCTATTACACCCCCCACCCCCACCACGTCCCAATTTTTCACACTTGCTGTCTGGTCACCCTATCCTGGAGGAAGAGTCGAAGTTCAAAAGGGTCCGGCTGAACGCCGTTACCTGAAGTGAGTCAGGCCTGGGCAGGTATAACATTGTCTGAGTGGTACACAATCCTAACCCAGAAAGGATCAGCCCTGCGTTCTCTGGGCCCAGCAGACCATGTTTCCTGCTAGTTGAGCTTCTAATGCATTTCCTCTCTTCACCATCTCCTTCGGACTGTGGCTAGAATCTTCCCGCTCTGGACTGCTCCTCTCCTCTGAGCCTCGAGGCTTAGACTGTACCTTTTCTTTGTCATTAAAAGGGAAAGGAAGCCTTGGTTCGTAATGTGCTGAACATGCCATTGTCTGGTCCTCGTTCCCAGTTGGTGCCCAAGTTTCCTTCACTTTCAAAGTGCACTGAAAATGTTCCACTGTTAAACTGGACAATCGTTTTTGGCTGAAACTTTTTCTCCCCGTCCCCCATCGTGAAAAATGAAGTTTCAGTGATCCCAAAGTGATTTGCAAACTTGCGTTGGTTTTGCCGAACCTGTCTGTGTTTTAAAAAAAATAATGAAAAAGTTGATTTTTCAGGTTAAAAAAGACTGCTCATTTAGAAACTTCCTTCCACTGTGTTTTTTCTTAGATGCAATAAATAAATGAATTAAATTTAAAAAAATTGCTTGAAATTGAAACAAAACACTTCATTCATTTTGACCAGAGACCATTTGGTTTATGTTTCAATTTGCCAAAAATGTGAGAAAATTTTGGTTTGGGTGTCAAGCCAAAATGCAGTCTTTTTTTAATTTGTCAGAACTGCCAGCCAATGGAAAAATCCACGATTTGCACAGCTCTGCTCTTTCGCTTCATTGTGCCAACGTTAAAGAATAAAATCCGAACTGTTTTAGGTCCACGTTATTATTGTTACTATAGTAGGCACCTACAGAGATCCAGGCCTCATTTGTTGGGATGTTGTATGATCACTGAGCAGGAGACAATCCCTGCCCTCAAAGACTTTGTAAACTAAATAGACGAAGGCGAGGAGGAGGAGGAGAGACGTGACTCTCTTAAGGTCCCAGAGTGGGGTAGTGTCAGAACCAGGAAGATAAATGGTTTACTAACACTCAGTGGAATGCCCTACCCTAACCATTAGGCAATGCTGCTTCTCAATCCAGCTGTATAAAACTCTGTGTGTGTGTGTGCGCGCGTGCGCAAAGGGACGTAGTCAAAGTGTTTGGGAGGCAATGTGGCCTAGTGTTAGAGCACCGGCCCGGCATTCAGGCAACAGTGCAGAGTGCTGTGGCGCAACCAAAGAAATGCTACTCAGGACTCAAAGCACTTGCTGTGGCGATCTCAGCCCCTACAGGCACAAGTCGGTGAAGTACAGCTAGTGGGGCAAGGCTATTGTCAATTTGGGGCCACGTTGGAGAGACCCCAAATTTGCCCCCGTGGCTCAAATGAAACTATTTGTGTGAGTAAAGTTATTCATATGACTACCCACTGGAAGGGCTGGAGCCTTCAATTTTGTTTATAAAAGTTTTTACAGACGTAACATGAATGGAAATGTTTTTGTGTGGCTTCCTCCTACTCCAACCATGAATATATCTTTTTAAATGTCAGCATCCCAGTGTTGCATTGAAAGCCTCACAGGATCAGCTTGTAGAGGAGACTCAAGAAGTGAAACTGAACCATCTAAGTTCACTTAGCGGAACCACGTGACATGCAAACAAACTGCATAAATCAATGGGGGGAAGTAAATTCGATTTCTACAAGGATGTCACTTATAATCATCTAAGGTATTAGAATATGTTATAGCACCTGCATAAGTAGTTCTAGGCTTGGAAGGCTGAGATTTGAATTGGTACATGTAGATTTCACCGTACACACACAAAGTGAAGAAGAAATATTTCCATCAATAATCAAAATTTACAGATTGGTGGAGTAAGAAAAATGCTGCTTGAGAACTTATCTGAGTTTGATTGAAGGATATTTACTTTGTATATGATGCTGACAATTTGGGTTTTAATGGTTATAAAACTTTAACTTTGTCAGTCTCGTCCTTGCCTCGAGGGAGTGGGTTAGGTCACTTTTTCCTTGCTATGACACAGGGGCAAGAGATGGTTTTCACATTTGTTCCGGTGCGCTGCAGGATTCTCCTTCATTCATCGTCTGCCCTAGAAGACCCGCTCCCTTTGTGGAAACACATTGCAGAGAAAACAATGCGTGCAACGGGCGGGCCTTACGGGGCACAGGGGTGCTGTGCTGAGTGGGCATGGACCCGCGATGAGCCATACAGACAAAGAGAGCTTTGAGCAGCCCAATCCGAGGGAGAGCGGCCGGGCAATGAACTAATGTCTAGTGCAAAGTGAGTGACAAGCTTCTGTTTGTCCTGCTGCGGAGAGGCTAACAAACCGGTTGCTCTCCACCAGCCAGCCCTGGGCGGGATGGATCGGCTCCAACCTGCTCAGTGGGGCTGGTGGCAGATCTGTCGAAGGTCTCAGCAGGGGTGGGGGAAGTCGTGCTTAATTCCAAGTGACAGCAAGAGGGACCAGGAGTGCAAGGATGCTCTTGGCCCAGGTTGGTCAGGGTGCAACACGCCTTTGAGTGCAGTATCAAGATACCCTCAGGTGGAGGTTATCCCAAGCTGTGTGGTGCAACCCCTGGGGGCTCACGTGGTGGGGCCCAGGTCAGCCCCCATGGAGGGCAGGGAGGGAGCACCACCCAGTCCGCTTTCTCCCCACCCCACCCAGCTCCAGTCCCAGCTCTGCTCTGCCTGCAGCCCAGCTCTGGCCCCAGCTCTGATCTGCCCCCGGCTTCTCCAGCCTCGGCTTCTCCCCCATCCCCCCGTTCCACTTTCAGCCCAAGCTCCTCTACTGATCCAACTGTGCAGTAATGGAGGGAGAGGGGGACGTGGACAGACTCCATTACAGTGTGTGTGCATGCGGGGGTGACAGGAAAAGTCTGCCTCAGGGGGATCCCCGGGGTCTAGTGATGTCAGGGCAGGCTGGAGACGAGCCATTAGGGTCTCTGCCAGTGGGAGCTCGGATACCATGGTGATGGGCCCCGGGCAAAGATGCCAAACAGAATGCAGGGAATTCCTGCCGGGCTGCAACCGGTCTCATTTCACACGGGCAGCACCCAGTGTGGGGCAGCTGTGGAGAGCGAAGCTGACCTAGGGAATGAGCCACCCAGGCAGGCTCAGACCATATATTTGCCCCTCTCCAACTCCAGGCTGTAGACCAAGCTACCAGCTAAGCAGGTGCAGCTGGGAGACTTCCAGGGAAAAGCCAGTGTGCTCCAGGAAGTGGCGTAGGCGTCAGGGGGTTCAGTTGGAGATACAGCGGCTCCCGGTGGTGTGGAGCGAGAAGCACCATCGTCTGTAGGATGGAGAACCTGACCACGCGCCGTCAGAGATCCCACGGCTATCTTGCCCAGGGAGGATGGGGTCAGCGCTGATGTTGGGGTCACACACCGATTCCATTCCCATCTCAAACTTCCCCATGGAGCTTCCTTTGGCTGCAGTGCTCTTCACTGCACAGCCCAAACTGATGTGCCAGGTCGCTGGTCAATACCAGCCACATCCTGCCCCAGAGGTGGCTGCATTTCCGGGCCGGGTGGGGATGAAGTTCCAGTGAGTTGCCTCGTGTTTGGGTGCGTCGCTTAGCTAGACCTGTGTTCCTTCCCCCAGGAACCACAGCTCGCCCGAAGTGTGGGGAGGGAGCTGGGCTTGTCTGCCCTTGTCGCGTCAGCCTGGGCGTTGGGTTCCAGCCACTGGCACAGTCCCGTCCCTCTCCTTTCCGATGTGACCCAGGGAAGGGTGGTGGCTTTTGGATGTCGGTTTTTCCTTCCACTTTGGGAGGAGTGAGGTCACCGGCCCGAGGGAGGGAAACACCCTCCAGCTGTCCGCTCAGGGAGCACCCAGCCTGATGACGTTTGAAGTGCCAGGAGTCGTGTCCCTCCCTCCCAAAAATCCCAGCTGGAGCCTCAACCAGCCTCCCTCCCACCTGCAGACGCTGTCGCTTATTAACACTGTCCACGTTGGTACCTAATAAACAAAATAACCCTCTGTCTCCTTTGCACAGGGACGCATGAAGAGACAGGGACTGATCAGGGAGCTGGGGTGCTCTAGGGGGGAAGAACTGCTATAAATCAAAGCCACAACGGGAAGCACCCCTTAGTGGCCGGGTCTGGCTCGCCCATGCCTGGTTGCTGGGCCTCGGAGATTAGTGCCGCAGCAGGAAAACAATAGCCGGCATTGCAGGCTGAAGTCCCGGAGGAGGAAGGAGTCATTCAGGCTTGTGCAGGGTGCAAAGCAGAGGAGATGAAAACACAAGCACTAGGTAGCTTGGGTGGCAGTGTGGTAGTGCACCGGAGTCCTGGCTTCTTGTCCTGCCAGGTGACTTTGAGCAAATCACTGTCTGCCTCTGTGGCCCTTCCTACCCCTTGTCACACCTTGAATACTGCGTAGTTCTGGTTGACTCATCTCAAAAAAGATACATTCAAATTGGAAAAGGTTCAGAGAAAGGCAACAAAAATGAGTAGGGGTATGGCTCAGCTTCCACATGGAGAGAAAAGATCTGGCCAAGTGGGGCTATGACAAAGGTCTGTAAAATCATGCCTGGTGTGGAGAACCTGACTAGAGAAGTGTTATTTACCCCTTCACATAACCTAAGAACCAGGGGTCACCCAATGACATGAATAGGCAATAGGTTTAAAACAAACAAAAGGCAGCACTTCACATAACACACAGTCAACCTGTGGAACTCCTCGCCAGGGGATCTTGGGAAGGCCAAAACTATAACTAGATTTCAAAAAAGACTTAGAGACATTCAAGGAGGACAGGTCCATCAACGGCTATTAGCTAGGATAGTCGAGGCTGCAATCCCATGCTCTGGGTGTCCCTAGACTCTGACTGCCAGATGCTGGGGCTGGATCACTGGGTGATTGCCTTGTTCTGTTCATCCCCTCAAGCACCTGGCACTGGCTGCTGTTGGAAGACAGGAGAATGGGCTAGATGGGCCCTTGCTCTGACCCAGGGTGGCCGCTTGTATGCTCTGCTGAAGCACTACACAAACACAGCTTTAGTTGTGCTGCAGCAGCATTTGAAGTGTAGAAAAGCCCCAGGCCTCAGCACCTGTTTGGGTCTCTCTGTGTGGCGCTGCCGGGGAGCTACTGTCAGGGTTTTACATGCAATAGCCATGTGGTTTAACTCAGGGTGATGCTTTCGGGACAGTGCAGCTCTCTGGCCTGTGCCTCAGCCAAGCGTTACCCCGATGTGCAGGAAGAAGGGCAGCGGAATGGTTCCCCCAGGAGCACCTGTCTCCCCACGTCCCGTCACACACCTGCCCTGCATAGAACACGCTCCTGGAGCTCAGCGGGGGGCTCCTGCGCCGAGGAACACATCAGCGCCCCAGCGCTCGGCCCGGGAGAGCCGCCGAGAGAGGCTGAGCTGTTCCGACAGCAGAGCTGAGAACAAGACAATGCTCTTAGCCAGGCAGCGCCTCCCTCATCAATTTCTTAGCAGGCTCTGCAAGTCCTTTAGCGTGTGTGTGTGTGGGGGGCTCTCCTCCCCCCAGACTCCAGTGATGGTATTACTGCCCCGCTAGAATCCTCTGCTCTAGTGAGCACCTGGACATTCACAGCTGCAACACGGTCCTGCCCGCCTCCCCTTCCTCCGCACACTGCAAGGACCCGGGGCTGGGGCCTCAGCTGGGGCTGCTCAGGCCAGCTCCAGCCACCAATGGCGATCTTGCCGCAGCTGAGGCTCTGGCCCAGGACTGGCGTGGTTAAGCAAACAGCATACGACCCACGCAGTCACTAAGCTTAACCATGAACCCACCGCTCAGCCAGATCCCCACGCGATGGCACCACTGGGCGTGGTGGGGTGGGGTGCCCCATCCTCTGATCGTTGGGCTGCACTGGGGCCTGTGTCTCTGCTCACCTCCAGGCCTGGCAGCGGGAGGGAGGTGGGCATGGTCTGGGTGGGACAACAGTGACCCTCGCTGGCCGTACCGGATGTGGATGTCCCAGCTTTTCCCGGGTGAACGGGGTTCATGATCTCAGGAATCTCACTGAACTCCTGCACTTGGCCACCACCTAGATTCCTGGTGAACTCATCAGGTCCTACGTCCTCCCAGGGATTGAGCCCTCCCCAACCTGGCCAAGGCCCTTGTGAGCCAGGGCTGGACTGCTCCCCCCGATGGTGCTCCAGCGAGTGCAGCTGTAGCTGTGGAGTAAGGCTAATCGGTGGGAGTGGATCTCCCAACCCTGGCAGGGGTGAGAGCTGTGGCATGGATTACCGAGCCCTGAACGGCCTCCAGCCTGGCTGCCTCTGGGAGCAGTGCTCCTCAGGAACACCCAGGCTGTCAGGGACGAGGGAGGTGCTGGGGGCAGGGCATGCCCAGGGCGGGGCCTTTACCTCTGTCACTTGCTCCCACGGGAAAGGGAGCTGAGCCATGCACAATGCCTCTTTGTTCCAGCCTTCTGCTAAGGGCAGGTGCTGCAGTCTCTGGGCTGGGCCCCGGCTGGATTCCCAAGTGCGGGAGCAGTAGCTGGGAGAGGCGTGGGAGCCTTGCATGACTCGGGAGCTGGGAGAGTGGAAGCCCCTCCCTCACTCTGGGGACATGTGGCCCTGTTGTTCTGCATTACTGCCCAGGCACTATAATGTTGGACATCTTAGAAATCTGTCCAGTAATTAATATTACTAGGAGAACTGCTCAGCCCTTGCTTGTTTTGGGGAAACCCACGTGTGCTCTGCGTCTGGCTCTGCTGTGCTCACAGTCTTAGTTCTAGGGCATGTCTTGCATCTGCGAAGAGCTCAAGGTTGAGTTGCACAGAAATCCTCCCGGCCCCCCCATCCCCGCTACTCTTAAAAATGCAGCCACATCTGGGGTGGAGCGTGGCAGCTGCATAGGGTGACCAAACAGGAAGTGTGACAAATCAGGACTGTTCCTATAAAATGGGGATATCTGGTCACCCTACAGCTGCACGAGCGTGCACAGCCACCCTGAGAGCAGCTCTGCACTGAAAACGCCGCTGTAGCACTTCAGTGAAGAGACGCTTGTCGGCGTTGTCAATCCACCTCTGCAAAAGGTGATAGCTACAGCGGCCTTCTCGTCACCATAATGCTGGCTACATGAGGTAGGTCTTATAACTGTCGCTCGGGTGTGGCTTTTTTCACCCTCCTGAGCGATGTAGTTGTACCAATGTACATTATAGCGCAGACCAGGCCTGGGCTGGGAGACTTGGCATTTCATGCCCTAAGCTGGCATTTAGCCAGGCCGCTGAAGGTGAAAAATGTACTGGGGTGTTTCATGCATACAAGTGGGCAGCTCCTTGTTACTGCATTGTGGCCTTATCAGCTCGAGGACGTGTCCAAAGTGCCTGTCTGCTCTGGGGCTGAGCCCCGTGAGTGCCATAGCGGTCGGCATGGCATAGGGAACAGTCAGCCATGTCGTTCCCATGTGGTTGCGGGTCGATTCTGGCGGCCAAGCCCTGTGTTGCTTCACTCTCTCTGGCACGTAGACAGGGCTTGAGGAGCGTGGGGCCAGGGGCGAGGTGCATGGCCCACTTTCCCACCGAGCTGTTCCAGAGTTGCGCTTAGAAAGCAGTTTTCCAAGAACAGAGATTAGCATGGCCCAGCGGTTTCTTCTCAGCGGGCTTGCCAGAGTGGGCTTGCAGCATCCCCGGCCAATCCAAAGGGAAGCTAGTTGCTAGGAGCTGCCGGCTAGAGGCCGAAGGGATTCCTGAGCAGTCACTGACTGGGGCCGTGTGCCGCTAGCCGTGCAGGAGAGGTTGCTAAGCATTTTCCAGGGCCACGATGCAGCAGCACAATTTGGGCTGTGTCAGCAATTTCTCATCTCTTCCCTCACCTGCTTGCTTTGTGCAGGCTGGGTCTCTCTTAGCTGCTGTCTGGAGCTGGGATTCTTGGGCCAGGAGCCAGAGAATTCCCCTGGTTGGGGAATCTCCCCTGTTGTTTCTGACAGAACTGGGGCAGCGGAGCTGCCCGGCTGGGCTAAACAATCCCAAAGGAGTTCTCACGCTGGGCTGCTGGGTGCCCCAGGCTGGGGTTGGGGCCGGCACGGCTCAGCGAAATCCCCATCCCCGCTCAGGCTCATTGTTCAGCTCCACCTCAGACCTGGGTGCAAAGTGGGGTCGGGGGGGGAGGGGAAGGCACGGAAAAGTAATTTTTGTTCTGCACGGAACAGTGGCAAATGGAGTGTATGCAGCCATGGCCACAAAATGGTTTTGACATGGTTCATTTGGGGGTGTCTTTGCCCCCTTTTCCCACTGAAAAGGGGGATTAAAGGAGGCGAGAAGAGGGAGGAGAGAAGGAAACTGAAAAATAACTTTTCCCCCATGGTTTGGTTTAGTCAAATAGAACCGGGCCATTCGGAAGCTTTCAGGCCATTCTGTGGGCAGTGAGCCCAGCATGGGGAGAGCCCTGGGACCAGGGCCCCTGCCCCGGGGAGCTTGCAGCTCAGACACAGGATGGCCATGCAGATGCCCCAGGCCGCCTGGAGCGTGATGTCTGCTTACTTCAATTTTAATACACACCTGTGCTTTAAACAGGGCTCAGCCAGCGGCCTCGTCCTCCTTAAAGAGACAGGACCCCAGGACGAGTTGGTTATGTTTGCACGTGGGACCTAGGGCCCATGTCTTAGCAGCAGAGTGGGTATGAAGGAGGAACTGGGAGGTGGCGTGGGGTGGGGCATGAAAAGTGGAGTGGGAGAAGGAGACAAAGGGAGCGGGGTGAAATGGGATTGATGGTGCAGGGGGATGTGGCAGGGAACCCAAGCAGAGATGGGGGAATGTGTGGAGTCAGGCAGACCCTTGCTGGGGATCAGGAGTTGGCGTCTCCAGTTTGAATCACGGAGAAGCTGGAGGATGAGCGCCTGGGGTTGGCTTAGCATGTCTGCTATTTTCTGGCAGGGGCATGCTCAGCTCTCAGGCCTGGGGGTTGTAGTTCGCACTCAGATCCGTATCCAATATCTCCCTGCTGGGCCAGCCCTAGTCCCTGGATGCAGACCCTCCTGGACCTTGCATCTGAACCTGAGCTGGCGTCTGGGCTCGTCTCTGCTTTGTGACGCCTGGAGGTTGAGTGGAGCTAGGAGTTCCGAGCTGAAGCCTGACGTGGGGAAGGGCCAGCTTTCATCTGAAGCTTTTCACCCCACCCAGAGCACTGGGGGCTTTTTTAACAGCCCAGGAGCATTTAGCAAGTCTCTGTTAGGCAAGAGACAGCTGAGAAGACGTGCATCAATCCACGCGTTGCTGGGCCTCATCTATACACACATCAGACTGGATGGGACCTCCTGGGGCACTGAGTCCCATCCCCTGCTGTTGCAGGCATCCCTGTTGGGTAAATGTGTTCATAAACATATCTGGCTCCATCGTCAAACTGGATCGGTTATTTGCCCTCCCCTGCTCCCTTTCTAATGCAAGGCTCTTCTAGACCCTCCTTCTTCTTAGCATGCGCCTAATTTTCAGCCTAACTGTCTGCATGGCTGCTTTAAAGGACCAAGCCGCCTGCCTGGAAATCGGTGATGGCTGCATGCATGCTGGGCAGTGCTCTCTGTCACGGAGTGTGGGGGAGTCCGGTCCTGCACCCCTCTTCCTGGGACCCACAGTGACTCTTAGCCAGCCAGTAAAACAGAAGGTTTATTGGACAACAGGAACACAGGTTACAGCAGAGCTTGCAGGCACAGTCAGGACCCCTCCACCGAGTCCTTCTGGACTTTCAGGGTGCTTGGATCCTAGCTAGGATACCCTGAATTCCACCCACACAGCCCCAAGCCCAAACTCAAACTGCTTCCCTCCTGCCGCTCCCTTCCTTTGTCCCCTTCCCGGGCAAAGGTGTTTGACCTTTCCCCTCCCTTACCTAGCTCAGGTTACAGCCCTGGCATCGTCCATCCCCTAAAGTCCTCCCCTGCTCTCCCACTCCCCACACAGACAGTCTCTACTGCATCACACTCTCAGAACTGCAGCATCTGTCTCTTCAGTGCCCTAGCTAGGCATGAGGCTGCAATCTATGGAAACCTAGTGGCAATGATGCAGCTCAGTGAAGCCTCTGGAAGAGAGTACTCAGGGGACCTTGTCTGGCTCCTTCAGGCCTATGGATCACTCTCAGAGGGTCCGGAGGCAGCAAGAGGCAGCCCTAGGTTTATGAATGGAGGCCTGGCCTACACCTAAAACCTAGGGCAACCTAGCTCCGTCGCTTAGAGCTGTGAAACACTTTGCACCCTGAGCACCATCAGGAGATCAACCTAAGCTCTGGTGTAGCTGCAGCTAGGTCAATGGACAGATTCTTCCCTCAACCTAGCTACCGCCTTGTGCAGAGGTGGATTTCCTACACTGACGGAAAACTGGTTTCTGACCAGGTTTCTAACCTGGCTGCACCAGAGCTGAAGGCAGAAATGACTGAAGAGAACAACCAAGTCAGAGAAATCATGGAGCCACTACACAGGATCCAGATGACTGCAGGGGGAGTGGGGCAAATAAACGCAGGAAAACGAAGCTTCAGAAGAGCTGCTGAAGTGGGGAATTGGGAGATAGTATGAAATAGCCCTTCACCCCAGGTTCACTTGGCGTTTCCATGGTTTGATGGCAACTTGGGAATACGACACCGATGAACAAAGAGCGCCTGGCACATTCAGTTAGCATGCAGCATATGTAGGTTTGTAAGGTGAAACCCTGGCCCCATTGACGTGGTGGTGGTGGTGGGCTTGCCCTAGATTTCAGTAAGACTAGGATTTCACCTATAGAGTTGAAGGCACCATTCTGATCATTAAGTTAGACCTCCTTATTACACAGGCTATAGAATTTCATGCAGGGCTTCCTACAGTAAGCCCATCACGTTGGGTTGAACCAGAGCAGCACTTTACTCCCAAGCTTGGGCTGAAGATGCAAGTGACGGTGGTCCCCTACAGTCCTTGGTAAATTGAGTTCTTTAACCTCAACTTTACAAATTTACCCCCGTTTCCAGTTTGAACATGTCATACTTCAACTTCTAGCCATTTCATCATCTTATGCCTCTGTCGGCGAGGTTTTATTTGACTTAGTGCGCGAGATCTGTCCAGAGCTGAAACAGGGGCAGCAGATTTCCTGGAAAAGTCCATTTTGAAAGCCATCAAAATATTAGCATCTATTTGACCATGTGCTACTTGGTCTAAACCACTCACTGCTAGATAAAAGCGAGGTGCAAATGTTGACGACCAAAGCACGGATGAACCAAAAAGCCTCAGAAGAACAGAAAATTGTTGGAAGATGCCTGACAGGTACCAGTTCTGTCCATCATGACTATTGATTAGTGCTTTGAAGCTAGAAGCTAAACCAGCTTCAAGATGGTTGTTGAAATCCTGGTAAATAATTTTTTCTTCCAAGAAAAAACGCATATGAATTCTCAGCTGAAGTAGAGAAAGGAATTTCTTTAATAAACTGTGTTGGCTCAAGGAGCTTTAACAAATTCTTATGAGTTCCATCCACAAACCAATTTTAATAGTTTCTGAGCTCAATTTTCACTGTTTAATAAGGTACAGTATGGGGATGGACTGTGATGCCTACTAAAGAGATCTACATATAAAGTTTATTCTTCCTGCATGTCAATAAATGACTGATTCCAAGCAGTAATTTACATATTTTGCTGGCACCGTTTCATGAGCGAATTAGAATGGTGAGAAAGGGGAAAATCAGCCTTAGAAAGTGAAATGCACAATTAGCTTCAGCTGGCGTCGGTATCTGGCTGTGCTCTTGTCAGCTGTTAGAAGGTAAACAGAGTAGGGGCCGGTTGGCGGTTGGATGGGGATGCTCCAAGGAAAACTTATGAAGTAGCAGCTGATTCAACTGGAACCACTCTTCGCTCTGTCAGTGCTGACCCCAGTGCCCCAGCGGGGGGTGTGTGTGTGGGGGGGAAGTGTAGGGATTGGGGGATAGCTCAGTCTGCAGTGCTTTTCCCCCTAACTCATGCTGACCCTGGCATCCTGGCTGGGTGTGCCGTAAGCTCTCTGCTCAGTCGCTGCTGAGTCAATGCCCCATGGCAGTACCTAGATGGCTGGCAGTACCAGCTTTCCAAGAACTTAGTTGAATTTTTTTTTTGTGAGAGAACACGAAATCCTAGTTCTCCCAGTAGCAGCAAGCCCATGTTTCTACTCTCTGGTCTTTAGGCTCTGAACCAAGTCCCGTGTGGGGCTGGGGAGGCCTGTGGCACAGAAACGATTCAAATGGCCACAGGGAATGGATGTGCTCACTCCCCTGGCCTTGGCGGATAAGCTCGACTTCACTGGCATGTCGGGAACACTGCAGAGTTGGGACAAGCGATGTGGCACTGTGAGGCCAGGGAAGGTGCTGTACGAACAGTACCCCCAGACCCCCGGCTCCAGGGTCAGAAGAGGGCCTGGTGAATGCAGATTGCTGAGCGACCCCACAGACTCCTGCAGACAGTACTAGGAAGGCTACGGGGCATAGGTGAGACTGATGGCCCCATCACTTTTTCATGCCCTAAGGGTGAGTGACGGGGGAAGGAGGGAGCAGAGCAGTGGGCAGGGCCTCAAGGGGAAAGGCCAAGCAGGGCGGAGCCTCTGGGCAGAGTGTAGGCGGGGCCTCAGGGGGGAGGCGGGGCAGGGGCTGGAACACTGTCCGAGCGCCAGTGTCCCCCCCCCCCACTTTTAGGGAGCTTCCGGTGCGTCTGGCCTGGCTCTGCTGCTGAGGTGGAAGTGCAGCTGGCCGGCTGGGGAGCTTTGTATTCTGAGGAGCTGGGGGTGGAGAAGGGGCGTCTCGGCGAGCACCTGGGTTTGGTCTGGCAGGACGTAGCAGGACCTAGGTACTCGCTCCAGGGTGTGCCTAACAGGGAGGTGTTTTGTAAATGTGCACGCGGATGTGATGGCTTGGCGAGGGCTTTGACACCAGGTCATTCGCCTTCGAGACAGGAGCCACTGTAGTTTTCTGTTCCTCTGCCCAGAGGGGCCGACAAGCTCAGCATTCAACTGGCTCAGCCAGAGCAGAGCGTTTCAGAGGCTGTGTGTAAGGAGCACTAGGCGGTGGTGCTGTGTCACTGAGGGGCTGGTGCATAAGAGGCGCAAGGTTTCAGATGTTGGTGTCCCACAGCGGTGACGGCTGTGGGGCAGTGCGCTGCATATCCAGAGAGGGAGGTAGAACCACACTACACTGAAGTTCAGTGCTGGGCTTGCAGCCAGAGCGCAAGTGGGGACTTTTCACTGGCCCTGCTGGTATTTATAGTACAGTCATGTTTAAGTGGCCACATCCAAACGCTGGCCCCCATTGTGCTAGGTGCTGTACAAACACAGTGTGAGAGAGTCCCTGCCCCAGAGAGTCTCACCAGACAATGCAGATGGAATGGGAGGAAGACGTAAGTTATTATCCTCCCATCACAGCGGGGGAACTGAGGCACAGAGAGACAAGAGGGCTGGCCCAAGGTCACACTGGGAATCTTTGGCAGAGCAGGGACTGGAACCCTGGGTCTCCTGAATCTAAAGCACCCCAGGCTACCTCTCCCTCCCCTGCGGGGCTGTGGGGTTTTACACTCAAATGTGCCTCATTCTCTAAGGATCTGGGCCAAAAAGCCCTTTACAGAAGCTGCTGATGAGACGGGCCCATTTCTTGCTCCTGGTCCTCTGCCACCACTGCTCTGTTTCCAGGGTGCACTGGCACTCCCAGGGGTAGAGACCAGCCTGAGAGAGAGCCAAGGCTGAGCAGTGGGTCACATCCCCATGGACGTGCTCCGTGGCTAACATGAGTGAAGGTAGAGATGCCCACCTGCCCCCAGTGATGGGCAGAATTCCCGTACCTCTGATTGCAAGAGAAGGTGCCCAGCACCCAGGAGCTTCTGCTCCTTTTATTACCCAGAGCCAATCATCTCCACAAGTCCATGGGCCTCTGCCTTAGCAAGGAGTTCTTATGGCCAGCCACTCCAGTCCTGGCGGGCAGCAGATGTTCAAACCTTTAGCTTCTGGCAGAAGCCTGTTTGCTCAGGGGCGTTAAGCCAGTACCCTTGGTTCAGGTGTACTGGAACAGCAGCCATGCATTTGCTGCTAGCACGCAGTTTGCCCAACGGATTTCAAGTTTGACACTCTCTCTCTCATTAAGCTGATTTTGACTCTGTAGCGCTGGAGCAAGGTCTTAATTACTTGTGCTTTCATCTGTGCACGCTAATGGAATGGAGCCGCCACTAGGAACCATCATTTGCATATGTTTATTAGAGTTAACCAAAGCTCTGTTGTCTCTGCCCATCATGTTTAGGAAATGCTAATTCAGCGTCTGCCGCTGGCTGGGCCCAGCTAACGGAGCAGTGGCTGCTGCGGTTGCTATAATGTGAAGATGGTCTGGTGGCACCTCAGTTGAGGGGGTTTATAAACCAGTTCTGATTTCGTCGTGCTGGGAATTTCTGAAGAAACACTATAAAAGCTGGTTTTTTTCTGTGTCTGTTGGAGACGGGAGACGTTTCTCTAATTTCAGATGCATTTTTGTGCCTTTTTCTGTCTGAACTCAGCTTCTTGTTTGGTGGTTGGCGTAGCAGACGGGCATTAGCCCACAGACCGGGCAGTGCTGATTGCTGCCAGAGTGACTTACTGCGGAAAGCACCGTATTGGAACTGACGTGCAGCGAGACCGCCAGGATGGAACTACACAGTGGACCAGCGCCTCGGCTGGTGGACCTCAGTGCAGCACCATTTATTTGTAGTTGTTGGAGCCCCATACTGCTCAGTGCTCTCCAGCTGGAACGAAAAGCTGGCCCCGGCCCCAGTGAGCTTCCAGGCCTTGTATAAGGCAAGAAAGTGGGTCTTGCCCCAGCATGGAGTAGCCTGGTTTCAAAGCAGGATAAATTATATCGGTGCATCCCAGCCTTGCTTCTTACACCCCTGCAGCCTGGGAGGTGCTACTGGTGGACTCAGGCCCTGGAATGATGTGGGGCTGGTGACCAGCGCAGACTGACAGGTATCAGGCATGGCTGGGGTCTGCATTGTCTCTGAAAAGCACGCGAAGGCCGGCTTGCTGGAGACGGCGGCCACACTGACTAACCAGGGCTTGGCAGACTGAAGCTTTAAATACCCTTTGCACAATGCTTCCCAACCTGCTCTGTGAAAATCCTCTTGGTGATTCCTGCCTTCTAGGGGAAAAATTGGCAAAGTAGCGCTTTCCTTCGTAGCTGACTTCCCCTTCATGGGGGCAATGAAATCGGCATCAAACAATTTTCTGAACTGGGAAAAAATCATCTGTCCCCAGATTTCAGTGGAGCTATGCAGCCGTGGGGGGCCTGTTAAGCTGTCGTTCCCAATCAGTGTCACAGTCAGAGCCTGCAGCCAGTGCACCTGTGCAATGTTACAGTAACTCACATGCTGGAAGCCTGAGAAATTCCCCAGAGGCTTGAATCTAAGTAGGGCTTCAAAGGGCTCCCTGAATGCGTCGCTCTTGTGACATCACACCTGGCTCGGCTCACAAAGCGACACACATGGAGTTGGCCTGCCAAGCAGGAGCAGGGACCAGAACTATTTGCTGCAGGCCATGTCTGTGAGGCCATTTGCCTTCTGCTGGGAGGGGGTCTGTCCTGAAGCCCATCACCACAGTGCTGCTAGCCAATAGAGGGTGACTATGACAGTCAGGGCCAAGCTTGAGTTGCAGCTCCCCTTGCGAGCAAGGGACCAGCGCAGCAGGCGCCGTGGCTCCATTAGCCCTCTGTGACTTTTGCATTTAGAAAGCTCAGCTGGAGTGACAGTAAAGTGGGTTCTTGGCATTTAAAATAAAAGGGACTCCGTGGCCACCAGGTGTTCGCAGATGGGAGCGTCCGCAGCCCCTGCCATTATTTCAAGGCCCTGTGGAGCAGACATGCTGCACCTCGGCCTGATGGTCACCCACCGGGAGCGGAAAGCCCTGGGCTCTGCTTGATGGGGGTCGCTTTGACGTCCTGCTTGTTCGCACAACCTGAAGGGCAGCAACGTCTACACTTGCCTCACTGAGGCTTACATCCATGGCAGGCTAAAAATAAGCTGATGTTGCACGACCTGGTCCTGAGCCCTCAGGAACAAGCAGCTGGACAAAAAAAAAGTGCCCTGATGGTAGGGGAAAAACAAAACCAAACCCAACCCCTGAAAAGGTCAGGCTGCAAATGCAAAAATAACCCAGTGGAATTTTACCAAGTACCCCTCCCCCGCTCTAGCTGCACTTTTGGACTGAGAACTAAGTGAAATTGCAACCCAAATGCCAGCGAGCGCACTGAGCCAGCACGCCGTGTGAGGCCAAAAGAGCTCCCCCACCCCCCGAGTTGGCCTCAGGTTCTGCAGCCTTGAAGCTTTTTAATGGCATTGTATTGCTTACGCTTCAAGACCACTCTTCAGCAGGGCAGTACGTACATTACAGCTAGAGCAGCAACGGTGCATGTGATTAGCTTGTGTGCCTGTCCCTTTCAACGTGAGCAGGGTGTTAACCCTGAAGCATAATGATGACAATGCAGAGTGCAAGATTGTTTATGTACTGCTGCTCCTTACTTTAGCACAAAGCAGGAAGGTTTCTGAGGGGTATGGTATGAGCCTGGTGTCACCGGCAGGGCTGATGCGCCATGTTCCCTGTCTCTCTCCCCCCCTCAGCCCAGCTGAAGCCTGCCAGAGACTCACGTTGCACAAATACCTGCCCAAGCATCTGAAAACAGGCTTACAATGCAAGGGCCTTGTCGGTTGCGCCAATAACCTGGTTACTGCAGGGCCCTGCCCAGAATTCCCCTGCCAGCTTCCCAACAACCCCACTCAGACAGGATGCAGCTGCCGGTGACACCATGCAAAGGCTTGGCTCACACACAGTCTGGGGCCAGCTGTTCCTTGGCACATAACACAATGGCCCCAAAGAGACGCCGAGGCCTTGGCACACGTAGAGGAAAAAGCTGGCTTTCTCAGGCTGTGCCTGTGCACCCTTCTCAGGCGGCCGTGGCAGGAATTTGGGGGCATGTCGTTGACTGGAGAGTGTGGGGCAGTAGTGCCAGTGTTGGGCACAGCCCACGCCCTGCTAGCATGGGGCGCTAGCGCGTGGGGGGGGGGGAACACAAGCTCTTTGGGGGCAGGGAATCACATTGGTATTGTCAGCTTTGCAGCACCCAGTGGGCTCTGAAAACACAGCTGCTGCTCGGTTAAATGCCCGGGGAAGCTTTTTGTGCTGTGCCCTTTGTTCAGTGCAGCCCAGACTTGGCCAGGGCAGCAGCATGTAAGTGGCAGGGCTCGAAACACTGTGGCCACCCACGTGTATTGCCTACACCACTTGCCGGATATGCCACCGGCTACAGCCCGGCAGTGCGACGCGTAGCCCAGTGGCCACAGCAAAGCTGGAAGGTGGCTATTCCATGGCACGCATATAGTACCCTGGGTGAACTGCCCAGCTCTATGTCTGCAATGCTGCAGCACTGTTCCACGCAGTGCTCCCTGGTGCAGGTGTAACATGTGCCTAGGACTTACAGGGCTGCCGGCGTCCAGTGGTTCTGTCCCAGCAGAGGAGCCGTGTGGTTAATCAGGGGAGGCTGCTAGTCCCTTAGCTTGGTCCACGCTGGTCACGCCCATGCTGTCTACTAGCAGACTGCCTTTGAGGTGGTGGGTGCTGACATTTTGTGTGTGTCGGGGGGTGGGGGTGGCGGGGAAGGTAGCGGAGGAGCTTAATTTTATTTAATCAGTTTTAATTTTTACTCTAGTTTCTAGCGTGGGCTGGTTGGTTTGTGGCTGGCTCACCTGTTTCCCGCTGGGCTCCAGCAGTGGGAGGGCAGAGTTAAGGCTGTCAGGGCACATTCTTTAACTGGCTCTTGCCTGGCATTCCCAAGGCTTGGCTGTGCTGAACACGACAGGCATCACCATTGGGCAGCCTTCACTCTGTGACGATGAGGTGTTTTTTGGCGCTGTGTGCTGGGCTGGGCACACCTCATAGCGCTCCCCAAAGCCCACAAGGGGCCTCACCCGCTGAATGATTTTTGAGGCCATTTGGCGTCAAAGCAGAGAAATCTTTGGGCTGTTTCATCCCCGACTTCTCCATGGGCAGCCCCGGCTCCCTGTGTTGTCCTGGGCAAGATATTTGGGCTCAGATCCTTGAGGATATGGAGGCCTTGACCCTCTCAGCATTGCTGTGTCTCATCTGTAGCTGCACTGCCATCCAGTGCAATTCTCAGCACCACCCTGGACACATAGGTGGCCCATGCAATGCACAGGTAGATGTAGGTGCCTAGAGAAGGGATCCTTAGCAGCCAACCAGGTGAGCATGGGCTGCCTAACCTCCCCCCCCGACTGAAATGATAGGGAGAAGACAGGAGGTTAGGTGCCTCAGCAGCTGGTCTGAGAGGCCTCTGCTCCCGCTCCCCAGCTGGGAACGGCCCTGGGCTTAGATAGATGGCGTTACCTGCTAGGGCTTGGCCTGTCTTGTGTTCCCGCTTCATCCCTCACACACCCCCATGGTACCGTGTCCCCACCTGTCTTTGGTGTTGGCATTCTACTGCCCCCTGACCTATTGGTAACCACCCTTTGGCCCTCCATGTGGGGGCTGGCAGGTCCCAGGGCATTAGATGTGCTCTGAGTGAACCTAAGGGATTGGGCCCACTGAAGAGACAGGCCTTCCCCTGCTTAGTATATGAATCCCCTTTTCAAGGCCTGCACAGCTTTGGCTCCAGTGAGGGCTCCAGGCCCCTCGGCAGCTCTAGGCAGCTTTGCCAGTGTTGACCAGCAGCTCCTGTGCAGGTAGGGGGCATCTGAACAGCAGCTTTGAAATGGCCAGTGGTGCCTAAAGGCATATATAGGTATCTTAAGTACCTTTAAGAAGCTGGGCCCTGGGTTCTCAGTGCCTCGGGTCTCTCTATAAAATGGGGATCACAGCACTTCCTTTCTCTCCCTTTTGGTCTGTCTTTGTCCAGGTGGATGGGGGCAGGGACTGTCTCATGCCATGTGTGTACAGTGGAGTCCTGACTTCCCTTCACACCCCTGTACCACGCACAACGCTACGTGCACTGCTCACTACATGAACAGTAGCTCAACCTCCTACCAGCCGCCATTATTTCTGAAAAGTACGGCGTGTTTTGGGGCAGCGTTTAGTAAAAAACACCACACAGCACGGCCTCAAGAAAATCTCTGTTTTTAATTCTGCAAGACAGACAAGTATTATGGAGTCATGGTGATGTAGTACATGGATCTGCCTCCATGGGCTGGAGGTCAACCACAGCCAATACAAGCTATTGAAAGACTGGATGCAACTGTACCTTGTAACAATACGGCAGCATGATACTAACAAGCCAAAAGCAGATATTGAGAGAGAACTGTGAAGAGAAATACCAGGCATACTTGTCAACAGCTGTATTCGATTTATACTCTCTCCTTGTCAGTGCTACAGGGCTCCATTCTGATTGCAGTTATACAAGGGTAATACCACTGAAATCAATGGAATCACTCCAGATTTATGCCAGTAGCATCCAGCATGATGTTTCCCTTGGCTTTGGTAAATCCCACTTATATACTATTTAGAGAGAGAGAGAAAAAAATCAAATCAAACCAAGATCACTAATGTTAGTTCTTTCCACCTCCCCAGGTAACTTTAATTCTGTCACTTAGCTGGTCCAATAAAAGATATTACCTCACCCGCCTTGTGTCTCTGTGTTTGATGCAGACTCAGATTCCTCCTTCCCCCATTAGCAACTTGCCAGTTATTTTCCTCATCTATAATAAAACCTCTATTAACAAAAAGATGGGAGTTCTAAAAGCCTTCTGTGTAAGGCTGTGGCCCATTTACCACAAGGTGGATGTGGAATAGCTGAATCGCCTAAAGTGAACACATGCAGTAAAGTGTGAGCATCTGTCTTGAAGCTCACTGTGTATTATTAGCGTACACACCTGTGCAGTGGCAGTGATGGGTTAGGATGTAATCACACTGGACTGTAAGCCCAGCTCCCAGAGATTTCACTTTGCCAATTGCAGGCAAAGTTACTGTGATAGGTGTAATAAATTTAAAGACCCAATTCTGCTTGCATTGATCTCAGTGGCAGCAGGATCTGGCCCTTACTGAGTAACCAGAGAGTCCAATTATGATTTCAACACTTACACTATATATTAAAGTGAATGGAATTGGTGTGATTGGAGAATAAGGCCCTCACAAACTACTGCTTCTTTAGTGGGCAGCTAGGATATCAGGTTTCAGATGCTCAAGCCTCTTGCCATTTCTAGAGCCCCAATAAAGCTGAGTCACTAGACTGATATGTTTCAGAAATTATCAGGCACCCATGAATATGTCTTATGTCTCCACGACCTATGGAAAGGAACCATAACTGAAGTGAAGAAAGGAAATGTTAAAGAATAAACATGCTGTGAGTCTGATTTCATTTACACTCGAGCTATTGCGATGTGTGTCATCTCTGATCTAAATTAAGTTCTCTCTGAAGAGATTTTAAATTCAAGCAAATTGCTCACTACCATTGTTTCAGGATCCATGTGAAATTGATCAAGGAATGTAGAATTATTGTGGGATTGTATCGCCTAGCTAGAACAATTGCTTTTACACCGTTTTCAGTGAATGCCCTGTTGCTGGCCAAGTGAGGCCAGCGGTTTTGTTCCAGGCACCCAAATGAAGCAGTGCTGACGTGTGTATTTGTTAACTGGAGTTTAAATTGCTCATGATTTTGGAGACCTAGCACTATTTTGGCAACAACCAAAAACACAATAAACAAACTCTAGTCTTGAACTGAGCCTTAAACAAAACCCATTTTCACTGCCTCAACCAGGAGAAACAAAACACAGGTACCACCACAACATGCCAACTAGGCTGCATTTCTGAATTTATTAGAAACAGCTGTCAGTACATCCTTCTAAAACATTACATGTAAATGTGCTTTATTGCAATTTTTTTATTGCATTTTTTTTTTTAATCTAGAGCAAGTAGGCCCAGGATGTTTAGTGTCTGGGATTTAAAAGCCCGACCATCTATTAAAAAAAATACAGCAAAATCGTAACACATCTGGTGACAAGTACAATGTTGCATTACTGATCTAGAAACTACAGTATGACTTTTCCAAAAACACTAACATACAATTGGTTTCCATATGAAGCAGTTTGTTTCTTTTTAAAAGTTAAACTTCACAAATTCCATTTTTTTTTAAACTACAGCATAAACGACAGAACAGGTTTTACACAAATAACAACAAGAGTACCAAAAAGTTACATGCTGGAATTCATATGGAGGAAAAAACAAAAACAAAACAACCCCCACCCTCCGACAGCTTCAGGAGAAGCAGTTCTAAACAGAGGCAGTATCTCTTAGAAGAAAAAAAAAAATCAGATTAAAAAAATGCAACAGTAACACAAAGGAGTGTGTGCTATCATTTTAGTCCTGACTATACAAACCAAACATACGCTCATGGTTTACACGGAGACTTGCCTTCATCTAACCAGTGCATTCACAAAGTGATACACACGATTACCCTCTGCACATTAGTTCTAGACAGGAGTTTGGTTAGATTGATTTAAAATATGCAAACATTACTGCATCTTGAAGGAAAACAAGAGAGGTTTTTTGTTTTTTTTTTTAAAGTAACCTTTGCTTTGAACACATTTTAATGCTCTTGTCCCAGAGTAAATAATTAAAAAAAAAAAAAACTCTAAACAATCCAATTAAAAAAAATCATAGTCTAGACTCTCAAAAGCACATTGTCAAGATGTTACTGATAAACCCCTTTCATTTGAAGAAAACAAACCCAACTTTGTCTAAATGTGTGTAAAAACGTGCAAATAGTGAATTTTGTTTTAGTTTTAAGGGGCAGTGCCACTTATGGCTAATGCATATAAATGTGTATGTGAATATATTTTACATAGAGCTATATACATACAGTACATATACACACACACAGATATGATGCAGACTGTTACAATCCCATGGTGCTGTAAACTGCCAAACATACAAAATTAACAGGTTTAGTCAACTGTATTCTTATATGATGTATAAGTCACTCACAAAAACAAAAAACAACAAAAAAAACCCACCCAACAAAACAATCTACACACTTTATACTTCAATGACGATCCTCAGGGCTAATTTCACTGCTGGCATAAATGGGGTGGTAACCCTACTGAGGTTAATACATTTATACCAGGGGGTTAATTTGGTTCCTGGCCATTGCTATGTCATTTTTAAACACAATTGTTTTTCCAAATGAAGTTAAGCCCATTCTGTGACCATACCACCACCCAGCAAGCACATTTAATGGAGTGGTGGTGAATTTACAGAAAAAATATACACTCTCATTTGTTAAAGCCACTATTCCAAAAGCAACATCAAATGTTAAAATCAGAGGAAATTTAAAATCAAAGCCTAATTGAAAACATCATCTCAGTGATTGATCAGAGAGAGCTGTTATTTCTGTTGACCAAACAGAACAGATGCATGTACTTCATTTGCTGCAGAAGCCTGCATGCCAAGTATTTTAAGTCAAATTCTAAACCAATGCTACGTTTGCATTAGCCACAGAATGGGAGTGGGTCTACTGCCAAAAGAAAAGAATAGGAGAGCTGCATTAAACATGTGGAGCCAGCCCCAAAGACCAGTGTTTTAAGCACCATCATCTTCTAGAACAGCTCACAAAACACACTGATAATCCTCAATCTCAGTCCTGTGGAACAAATGGTAAGGCCTCTAAAGGGCTTTCAAAATTCTTCCCTCCCCTCCCGCAGAAAATATTTCTGGCCACAGAATGTAAGCTTTGCAAAAGTTTGGACAAACTTTTCTATAGCACTGTCAAAACATACTCCTGCCATACAGAATAATTACCTATTTTGCTTTACCAACATGTCCTGCTATTATTTGGGGCACGGGTGTGGCTTGTTCTCTCCTCTTGCCTGCACAGATTGTGCCAAAAGGAAACTAGTGGGACAGCAATGCAAGGTTCCTTCAAATACAAACAGGAGATCTTTGTAAAAATAGTTGAGTAAGTCCTTTAAGACTTTCATCACTATCCCAACTGCTTTTTAAAAACACACACGCACACACTTTTTAAAACGTATAACCAATTATTCCAAGGCTTTCTATGCAAAAGTTGAGACTAGAATCATTTTGACATTTAATCTTTTGTGAATAGACAGGAGTCCTGTTCAAGTGCATTGTCTGTTCCTTGCTCAAACTACAATCAGAAGTTCTTCAAGAAGCTGAGCCCGGATTTTCAACCCATTCTCTCACTTACTAAAGCCTCTGTGCATCTGACTTAAATTTGCCATTCGAAGCAAAAATTGGCATGAGTCTTTGTTCTTTCAGGAATATATTTTGACTCTGCTGTAAACAAAAGCTGACATTAAGGTAGGAAGAAAAACAAAAGAATGTAGGATTCTAGAATATGGCTGAAAACAAAACCCCACTTCACCATAGTGCTGTTAAAACTGCATTTTGAACCTGTCTCTTACCCTTCCCCCCACCCACCAAAAAGTACCTGTTTTATGTCTGCAAAATGCAACACACTTACAAGACTCACTAACAGTTCAGATTTTCATTCTGTTAGTGTAAAGAAAACAAACAAACAAACATTCAAACAGAAAAGAGATTGTTCAAGTACCAAATATAAGGGGCTTTTCCAAACTTTAGAATTGTGACACACCTTTAGTAATTCTGCTGTTTTAAAACAGCCATAGGATTGAGTTGCCGGACACGTTGCCATCCAAGTTGCACACACAGCAATGTTAGGGCAACGAAGATTCGCCCAGTCCTTTCAACTGCACTGAAAGTGTCAACATTCATTTCCACAGTCTCCATTATGCTGCTTGGCTTTAAAGAGGCAAAGATTTGTTCTGATTTCTGTCCTTCTGTGACATGAGTGCAGCCTGAAATTTGGGTATTATGTAAAGTAAATGGGCTCGATTCTCCTTTCACATACACAGCTTTTCTTCAACTGTGAGAAAAGAATAGGCTCATTAATTTGATTGAGGATTTCTTTTCTACCTCTGTCACCTTTGGAAGTGTGCATGCACATGGAGAAACCATGTTTGATCTTGGTGCAGAGAGAAGAGAGTTTTACTGCCTCAGAACCCAGTACAGACCTAGGGGACATGTGGTACATGGCAGGCATTGCGCCATCACTTCCAGAAACAGTTTAGACAACTTCTCTCCCCCTTTAACTGGAAAATGCGCCACCATATATGTTCATGTATTACACGGTGGTTCAAATACTCAGTGAGACACCCTTGTTTTTAGACTGCACCTGTGCTCTTTGGGAAAACTTTGCAGCAGCCTCAAACTGCAACTTAACAACTCATCTCAACACCCCCACTCCCCACTTGTTCGCAGTAAGACGTGCGACTGGTAAAGGAACTAATGGGAGGAGAGTTGGAAGTTTAGGAACTTCAGCAACATGATGTTCTTGGCTGCTGTGTGTGTACAAAGGGCACAATGGCAACTGTGGAAGTAGAACTGGTTTCCCCATTTGTGAAAAAGCAAAATACTGTATCACCCCTGTTCCCTGCAAATATACTTCAAACAGATAGAAGAAACTGTGCATATTAGAAGGTCTCAATATCATTTCCCCCATTTAATACTGTGCAAAAAAAAGTTTTATTTAAATCTCTATATATACTTAATACAACATGGGTCAGTGAGATCAGTACTACTCTAGCTGCAGTCAAGTAGGAAATGGCTGCTCCAATACACTGAACATAAATTCCCCATCTTTTGACCCTTGAACTTTTCTGCACTCTATTCACACACGAGCATACTGTCTTCTGGGGTTTTTAAAAATTTTTTATATTTTATTCCCTTTCTTTGCCCTTATGTTCTCTTGTATGCATTTAAGCTTGTTAACAGCTCATACTAGGGCCCAATCCTGCACCTATTGAGCCTAATTCCAATTTCTCTTTCAGTCATGTGCAGAGTAACAGGGTTACATTGGTTTTATACTAGTGAGCGAGCAGGATGAGGCCAACTGGAGTGACTGGGAGCAGGAGCAGGCCCCCTAGTGGATTATACCTGCTATGTATGGATTATACCTGCTATGTATTTCACTTGGTTTTATACCCATTTTTCACTTGCCACATGAGTGCAAAAACTGACGCAAAAGGAGGTGTGCAGTGGCATGTGTGACCATAAAATGGGTAAAACACTAGCAAGCTGTAACTCGTGTGCCAAAATCAAGTGCAAAAAGGCACATGGACAAATCAGGAGTCATCAGGGAGATAGGGATGGAGAAAGTGAGGAACTTTTAAGTTTTAATTTGAACACAGTCCTAATCTGAAATGTAGGGGGAAAAAGAATTAAAATGCTTCTAGATGGCTTTTAGCTTTCTGGATGGATGTATTGCTCATAACAATGCAGCACCTGTGAAGGGTGAAGAAATATGAAATGGGGGGGAGGGCAGATTCTGAGCTCATTCACACCCCACTGTAAAGCCAAAGTCACTTCACAGAAGCCAATGGAATTACTCTGAATTTATACAGGCATAACCAAAAGTGGAATGTGGCCTAACACATCACAAGCTCAGTGATCTTCAACTACAAGAAACCTTCAGAAGTAGTTCTCCTTCCTGCACCACTGCCAGTGGTGCTGAGAAACTGAGCCAGGATTTAGTCTAATAATTGACCGCTGCTGGTTAATATGAAAACCTATGTCACAGTTCAGATTGCAAGACACTTCACAGTTTGCAGATTCTCACCAGCGTGAGTAGAGAATGAGGAATAACTCCATTGACTCCACTAGAGTTTCCAGTGGAAGAAAGAGAAGATTCATGATGTAATGCAATAGATTTTCAAAGGCCCAGAGAGTAGTTAACTGCTATCTGTACCTTTGAAAAATCTACCCAGTCTATGTGTAGTCTAGATTGAAACCAGTGGCAGGGAGAATGCTGGAGGGGCAAGAGATAAAGCATGAGAATGATGCTTTGCCGTCACTGGATTACCCGTAACTTAGAGATGTGGCAAGTTGCTTTTACAAAAAAAAAAAAGAAGTCCATTTCTGACCTACAGCTGGAGCGGCAAATGTAGATTTTTACTGAATAGGACAGACATTTTATCAGCAACGTAGTAGCCAACCAGGGCATCGGGCCTTGTGTTAGTCTTATTCTCCTCTCACATGAGACATCTACCAGCTTCAATTTGTGGGGCTTTTCAAGCCTTGACACTTATTCATTTGAAGATCGCATTCTAGCTGGTTAACCAGCAGATGGGTTTAACCAGCGGCACATTAGTGCAAAATAAAGTGTTGCTTGGACATGCCAAGCAATCTAAATTGCCCTTTCCACTATTATTTATCAGTGTTCAAGATCTGTCACAGCCCTACTCATGAATAAATAATGCTCTGCTGAACAGTATTTTATAGTGCCTGTGTTTGATTTCTCAGTGTAAACATTAATTAAGCCTCAACAGCCTTGCCATTATTCCGCAGGGATTACAGGTGATTCAAGTTCAAACAAGAAGCCAGTGGCAGGGTCAGGAACAGACCCAAGGGCTCTTGACATGCAGACTTGTGTCTTAACACTAGACTGGTTCCTGGCCTGTGCAATTTACATACAGTGGGTATGAAACAAAATGCTAACACTAAAAATAGCAAAAATTTAATTCTAAGGCCACAGATGGAATAATTACTTTGCCATTTGTGCTTTGTTGCCAAACAAAGCTACTCTTACCTAATTTAGTTTTCTACTGTAGAGACTCAAGAGGAGCAAATCAAAATACTCAGTCACGCATATCATGGGGACAACCTACATCTCTCTTCAAGTGCAATTATTCCTTGGCTTAAGCATTTTAGGAACACAGGATTGCTGCACCAAGTCACACCCAGGGTCTGCCTACCCATCGTCAGACAGTATCAGATGCTTCAGCAGATGCACAAGAGAACCTGTAGTTTTTAGAATAGTCTATGCCTGTCTCATAGCAGAAGATCCACTTCCTCCTTTGGCTACTACTTATCTGGCTGCTGTGTTTACAAATAATGCAGGTTAATTTTTTATTATTGCCCAACAGTAAACATGGCTATACATAGTGAAACTAGATTCTGCTAGCATAAAATTTTGAGTACCTGACTTCAGTGAAGTAACGGAAATCAGAATCTGGTCATGGGTGAACAAGTCAAAGGATATTTGTATGATTGAGCACACTATTTATAATAGAAAAAAATCTGAGGACCGGTCTTCATGTAATTATTTGGTATAAGAAGCCATCCAGAAGCACTGCATTGCACCTTTTCTTTATACTTACATTACAAAACAGTTACAAGGGTTTCAAAAGAATAGTTCATCATTCAGCAACAAAACTCACAAAACATGAGTGGCCAGCTTCATTCTGGTTTACATTCCAAAGCATAGTATCTAAAGATTTGGAAAGAAGTGTCCCAAAATAACAACAAACAAAAAACAAAACCAAGAAAAAAAAAACACAGAAGAGGGGAGAGGAAGGAGGAGCAATTACATCAAATCAGACAGATTAGAGTTTCCAAAACCACACAAGAAGTTTTAGCTTTTCCTTTTATTTGTTTCAAGTTTTGGTGTAGAAAGTATATGCGGATGCTAATGCAACCTTCCCCCATAAGTGCTCAATCCAGCAACAAACAAAGTTTTGGTGGGTTCAATTTGGTTATAAACATTTCCTTTAAGCGAAGACCTGTAGTGCCGTTGAAACCAAAAAACTTTGCTACTGTTGGTAAAAAATAAAGCAACTTTTCTTTATAAGGATTTTTTTCCTTTTAAATAACCTGAAGCTTTCCCGTAATTCCTTTGGTCTTCTCTCACCAAATTCCATGCCTCCTCAAGATAAGCCCTCATTTGGAAGTTCGGCTGAATTGCAGTGAAGCTGCTAAAATTAACGGAGAGCATTGCTGTGTAGAGTTTCCTCCCCTAGTTTCTTGGAGTTTAAGACTGAAAGATGTTACTGATGCCTCAATAGAGGCTTCAAAATTGTCTCCACAAGAACAAGAAAAAAAAATCCCAATTAAAAGTTCTGCTGAAGGTGCCTGGCAAAAAATTATCTCCATAAAATGTTTTGCTTCCAGTTTTTTGGATGTGTTTACGTTGAGTTTATTCCCCCAGGAGGGAAACAAAAAAGTATCAGTGTAAAAGCAAAGCTGAGCTTTAGGTAGCACCAGGACACCTACACCCAAGTTGTCGTCTTGTTGCTGCTAGGCCTCTTTGATTCACATTCACAGACTCACTTCTTGTGCAAAACAAGCAGTCTAAGGAGAAAGAATGCCCTCAGAGTTCTAATAAAAACTGTAGAAAAGAATCCAAGATAGCCAACACTTTCCCCCTCCCTAGAATTTATCTGCAAAGGGAGGAGGGCATCTGTGCGTAGACAGGATAGGCGAGCCTGACATTTAGGGAATCATTGTGTTGAATGAGGGATGTTTGCTGGTAATGAAGGACTAATTCCTTAAGTGTGCTGTACAGGTTATATGGTTCTGCAAACCCATAACCCCTTGGAGTGCTGTAGATCACACAGTGTTTAACTTCGCCATCAGCTCTGCAAGGAAAGAAACAGGACAGTTTAACATGACAGTCTAAATGTCAACAGGCAACTATATAGCAAGGCTGATTTTGCATCAATAAAATAATGACAAAACTCTAGAGAGAAGACGAAGGGGATGTTATAATAGAGATTCCGGGCAGAATATATGCATCTAGGAAGAATGGTTACACATTCTTATAAAGTGATCTACATAACAAAGAGGAGTACTTGTGGCACCTTAGAGACTAAAAAATTTATTTGAGCATAAGCTTTTGTGGACTACAGCCCACTTCATTGGATGCATGCAGTGGAAAATACAGTAGGGAGATACACACACACACACGAAACAATGTGTGTTACCATACATACTCTAACGAGAGTGATCAGTTAAGGTGAGCTATTATCAGCAGGAGAGAAAAAAAAACTTTTTGTAGTGGTAATCAAAATTGTCCATTTGCAGCAGTTGACAAGAAGGTGTGAGGAAAGGTGGGGGGGGAGAGAATAAATATGGGGAAATAGTTTTACTTTGTGTAATGACCCATTCACTCCCAGTCTTTATTCAAGCCTAATTTAATGGTATCCATTTTGCAAATTAATTCCAATTCAGCAGTCTCTAGGAGTCTGTTTTTGAAGTTGTTTTGTGATCAAGTGGGCTGTAGCCTGCAAAAGCTTATGGTCAAATAAACTGGTTAGTCTCTAAGGTGCCACAAATACTCCTGTTCTTTTTGCGGATACAGACTAACAGTGCTGCTACTCTGAAACATAAAAAAAAGAGGCTTTCACATGGGGCAGCTCTTATCTCAGTACTCCAACCCCTACTGCTTACTTCTCAAACTTTCATTCTGAGGACTGACCAGACTTAGATTTTTGGCAGAGATAAGCAGACTGATTCTCCAAATGGCATTTCGCCAGTACCTTGTAGCTGCTCAGAATGCTGGGCTACGTTTGTAGTCAGCAAACACAGCATGGGTTCCCCCCAAGTCAGTTCGTTATCTGAAGTTATAGTAATCAAGTTCCTAACTTGGCATTTACTGAAGCACCACAATTATTCCACAAGCCTGGGAACTACTTGCCATAAAGATCAGATATTAGATAATCTCCACGCTGGAACTTTCATAATCCAAATCACAAGTAAAAGCAGGTTACATTATGCCATTTCAGTGCTATCTTGTGGCACAATACTGATCAACAGACAGAATATGCCCTTTCTGAAGTACTATCATTAGCTTAAACAGAACAGCCATGAGGATCTGGAGTTGCATGTCTGCAAATCAGAACAAATCTAAACATGTGTCATGTGGAACATTTCCGAATCCAAACTTCGCTAATGTTCCTCATCAGAGAGTGATGTGAATATCTCGCCATAGATTATTATGGCGTTTCTTACTGGAATGCTGTAGAACTATAGCCTAGTGATTACATGACTGAAGATCATAAGGACCACAAGACATGTACCTCCAAACCAACAGCTTTCTGCAACAAAGTTGTACTATTGTAACCTAGATGCATCTGCTGCACATTGTGCTCATTTGAATGTGTGAATATTAAGGTGACTTGAATTCTCTAAAATAATTAAAATGGCAAAGATACTTGAGATTGACAATCTGGAGGTTTCTTAGTAAGTTAAACCATAAATAGAACAGACTTACACCACAGAACAAGCGTAACATCCTTTCTTGCTACTCTCTCGAATTAAAAACGCTCCATCAGGTTTCCCACGGAGCAAATCTTCTGCTTGGATACGGTTGAGATCCCCAACAAACCAAGTTTTCTCATCATAATGTGGCAAGTTTTCATCTTCTTCATTCACAAAGTAAGTACTAGAGAAAGAGGAGATGGAACTCGTTAGCTCAATAACCCAGTCACAGAAGGCATCAGTTACAAAGAGGAGGATTTATTCTAAAGGTAAATAAAATGAAAATAAAAAAAAATACATCTGGGAAGAGGCACTTCAAGCTTGAAGACCAGCCTGCTAATATTCACTCAATGTCAACCAAGAATCCGTATTCAAAAAGGTAGCCACATGCATATTAGCTGAAAACAGATGCTAGCTCACAGGACACAAAACTTTCCCTTAGGAAAAAATTCCAATTCTTTACACAGAAACTGGCATTTCATATTATTGAGATCCTCAGTGGGAAGCCCAGAGCTCTGCCACTTATCAGTGAGATTAAATGTACAAGGGCACTTACTCATCAATATTTTCATTTTTGATTCCCAGCCAGTCATTTATTCGCTTCTGCCTCACTCCTTTGTGATTGAGCCATCTGTCGGGATGAGAAAATAGAGAGCATTAGTATGTTCCCTAGTTGTTTGCTGCTGACCAAACAGAAGAGAAGCTTAGACATAGATTCCATAGAGAGAATCTAGAGTCTGAGCTTACCCCCCGGTGCACTAAAGCCCATGTGAAAGACAGACCTCAGGCAACATTACACAGTACACCCTTATACAGTCTCCTTAGAATGATCTCTTCACTGGGGAGGGAGCAGCAGAAGAGGCATGACCTCTAGACCCTGCAGGTCAATGGGGAAAGGAATGTACTATTGCAGGCTATGCTGGGTCTTCTGATGATGGCTGCGGCTGCCTCCCTCTCCCAGAACAGCATGCATTGTCACTGGTGCCTCTGTCCATGTAACATTCTCACCTTCTCTCTGAAGGGGTGTGCACACAGAGCAGGTGTTAACTCTCTGATACCAGCAAGACTCAGAGGAAAGTGTGCTTTGGAGTGCTATGGCCCTCCCAACCTGTGAAGTTCCAATCCTACAGATTTGGGTAATAAAAGCTTCTGAGGGATTTGGGTCAGTAAGAGGGAGTACGCCATTCTAAGGAGCCACCACTTTGCCCTCTGCTCTTTTCACCCCAGCTCTGCATCTTCTGCTAACATAAATGGAGGAAGACACTTGGTCAGTCAGAGGGTATCATCCATGATGTTCTAATTCACATGAAAGCTACTTATATTGTAGAATGTGTACTGGTGATGTACTGGTGTACCAGACATGCTTTGAAGTCTGACAGTTACAGTAATAGGCCATGAAGTTATTATTACAGAAGCAGTGGAAGGCTAACCAGCTACTCAATCATTTCATACCACGGGTCTAGTCTCCTGTTAGTGTACACACAACTGTGATTATAAAGAGGAGACCAGACTCCCATTAGTATAATGAACATACAGAATGATAGTAACTATCTTTACCAAGTTAATCACAGATATTGTTTTGAGGTGTACAGGCCTTGCCTACTTACACAAGATACTGATCTCTGATCTTGCGTAGCTGGATAAGATCAGGTTTGATGCTATTCATTTTCTTATCAATTTCCCTATTGTCCAGAGCTTGTTTCTTCAAATCTTGCTCCAGACGCATTTTACTATCATGGATCTCTCCCAGGCGTGATTTTAGTTTCTCGTAATTCATCATAATTCTGTAAATAAATTTGTAATGTTTAAGCAGGAGAGAAAATTACAAAAAAGAAAAAAAAAAACAGTCCAGACTGCTCTAGCCTTAAGAATGTTATTATTGACTGGCTTACCTCTAATACACAGTACTGGAAGACAAAGCCATATTTCTTTATACCACATTCCTCTCATGTAACCATCAGTTTAGTAGTGACTACTATTGTAAAGTGCTTTCATTTTGTTCGGAGTGCAGTTTTACCCTGAAAAGTGACTAAAAGAATGCTTCCTACTTACTCCTTGGATCTGCTCCTATCATAAATTTTAAGATCTGTTTCTAAATGTAAGACAATTTTTTTTTACTCTTGACAAAGCCAACATAGCTCTGGGAGTGAGCTAGTTCTGATTCTTTCTCCAAGCTCAGATTTACTTACTCAAGTTCTAACCTGCAATACAACCCTAGCACAGGTGTCACTGTCAACAGGATTTGGCCTGCAGCAGACACTTATTACTGGCAATGATGAGCAAGTTGGAAAGAACCCCGCTTGACTCAATTTCAGATCTCAAATTGGTTTGCAGACCTGGCAGTTAAGAACAGCCTCCCCTTCTTCCCCACATTCATTTACTTTACTTATAAACATTTTGACACAATTGTTCTGGTGTCAAGGTGAAGCATGCGTGTCCCACAATGTCACTTTTACGAAGTCCCTTTTCAGAGTAGAATCACACTAAGGATATTATTGCAATTCAGACGATGCCATATCAGGGTCAGGTTAGCCATCATACTTGCCCTTTTACCATAGGGCAACCTACAGCTGTGTTTATTTGCAAAAATCTTAAGAACATTTAGAACATTGGAATGAGACTGTATTCCTTGTACATAAATGCAACAGCTTATACTAAAAAGAGTAAGTTTAATATCTAGTTGCCAAACATTTGTGCAGAGATTTTATTACTGCGTAACGCTATAAAACAGGCAAAGCTGCTCTGCTGTTAAGCTTCCTAGATCTGGACTATTTAGTAAAGGGATAGCATCTCAGGCTACGTCTTCACTACCCGCTGTATTGGCGGGTAGCAATCAATTTCTCGGGGATCGATATATCGCGTCTCATCTAGACACAATATATTGATCCCCGAACATGCTCCTGTCAACTCCGGAACTCCACCAATGCGAACTGTGGTAGCGGAGTCGACAGGGAGAGCCGCGAACATCGATCCCGCACCCTGAGGACGGTAGGTAAATCGATCTAAAATACTTCGACTTCAGCTATGTTATTCACGTAGCTGAAGCTGCGTATCTTAGATCGATCCCTTCCCCTAGTGTAGACCAGCCCTTACTTTGTGATTTGTTAAGCACAGCATACATTTACAGCACACTATAAACACTCTTAATGCAGAGTAGGGGAGTTTTTGGTTTATAGTTGCTCAAATCACAGTAACTTTAGGCAATTAAAACTATGATCGTTTTTTATGTAAGAACTGATATAAGTATCAAGAGTTGGAAGAAAGGATCACATTACTTGTTGTGCTTAGGTATTGGCAAAGCTTGACAATAAGAACTGCACCTTGCTATTAGCAGGCAATAAAGGTTTGAGTCTCAACCATTGACTTTTGTGTGGACTTTGGCCAGATTGAAATTCAATCTACATTACAAAAATATGGCTAACAATGGGGTTTAACATACATTAAGATCAGACTCTAACAGAAGAGAATTTTGATGCAGTTCACATTGACTTACATTATGATCACATCCAGCTCCTCATTCAAACTGCATTAGGAGACTAATAGCCACTGATAGATGGGGGGAATCAGTGTGGTCCTTCACTGAAAAGTGACACTAATACTGGGATGGTGGGGTTCCAGATTTACCAAGTCTCCATTTCAAATATGCTCAGTTTACAAGTGAAGAGATGTTTTTTTTCTCTCTCTCTCTCTCTCTCTCTCAACTGCATCCCATGCAAATTCAGCTGGGGATCTGACAGTCTGACAGTCCTTCTCACACATCAGTGTTAGAGATTCTGCAGCACAAATCATGCCCTCATTTGTGCAACCCAATTAAGTCCTATGTGACACGTTCTAACAAAAACTGATTAATCCATGTATCGAAACTTTAATAATTTTGTTAATGCTTGTGGAGAAACAGAATTCAGCTCTCTTGCACATTACTATGATTTAAAACAAAACATTTGCTTTTGTCGGATTCAGTAGATAAGACTATGAAAACATACAAGGAAAAGGTCTGCTGAGTCAGAAGTGGCCATTTTTCAGGGCAGAAATCACTCTCTGGAAAGTGCCTACCACCTTCCCTACAGGTCTCCGCTACTCAAAAAACCCTCCTTGACTTTGATTACTAGTGTTGTCTAACAAAGAGGTAGTAAAAAATTATGGAATTTTTCAGCTTTACAAATATTAGTTTTTTCTTAATTTCAAAATATTAAAAAAAAACCCTTTGTAGGCACTGGATTGGGGCCAAATCTTGATCTCCAATGCACAGGCAACTCTTAGCAATGTCAATGGGAGTTTCTAAATGGGCATCCAAGTGCACATTATGTGACAAGTGCTTTCAAGCTACTCATTTCTGAGATTCACTCTACACGTGGGTGTTAGAAATCACCTAACTTTTTTTAGCTCATGTTTTAGCTGTAAATTAATTTCTCCCCCTCTCCAGACAGTATTGCTTGAGCAATAAGAATATATACATCTAAACCGCACATTTTCCTGAAGAGAGCTCTTCACTATAAAATCTAGATTCACAGAAGTTAGAGACCAGAGATCATTCAGTCCGCCACCCAACAAATGCAGGATTATCCTCTACAGTGCACAACTGTTTGGGACATTTGAACAAAGGAATACAGTAGCTCCTCACTTTAAGTCATTCCGGTTAACGTTGTTACATTGCTGATCAATTAGGGAACAACTCACTTAAAGTTGTGCGATGCTCCACTTGTACGTTGTTTGGCTACCTGCTATCTCCACAGCTGGCAGCCTCCCTATGCCCCCTCCTCCCCACAGCGCCTCCCGCCCACCAGCAGACCTCACAGATCAGCGCCTTCCCGCTCCTCCCCCAGCCTCCTGCACACGGCAATCAGCTGGCTTGTGGCGTTTGGAAGGGAGGGGTGGGAGGGGGGAGAAGCAAGGACACAGTGTTGGAAGTAAAGGGGGAGGAGATGGGGGGGAAGAAGAGGCAGGTCAAGGATAGGGGCTTGGGAGAAGGGGGGGAATGAGTGAGCTGAGAGTTGAGCTCCCCCTACCCCTGGTGCTTGCAGAGGAGGGGAAGCTACCGCTGCGCAATATGCTTCTCCTAGCCTATAGCACCTTCAGCCTCCTTGCCTGCCTCATCTCCAGTGCCAGTGGGCTGTGCCTGTGTGGGGTAAGGCAGGGGCACCTCCCAACTATAGTATTGTACGTACAGTATGTTTGTAAACACACTATTCCCTCCCCAGCATAGTATTAAGTTGCTTGTTTAAAATGTATATAATGCCTTTTGTCTGGCAAAAAAAAAAAAAAAAAAAAAAAAAAAAAAAAAAATTCTCTGGAACCTAACCCCCCTATTTACATTAATTCTTATGGGGAAATTGGATTCACTTTACATCGTTTCACTAAAAGTTGCATTTTTCAGGAACGTAACTACAATGTTAAGTGAGGAGTTACTGTACGAATCTTTAGTAAACATACTGAACTTCTTCAATCATATAAAAGAAGGCTTAACGGAATTTTCTGTTAGCTTTACTAGTGTGTCTATGTAAGGAGCTCACACACAAGTACGGTTTGAAATACTACCGTTCGATTTCCTTCTCATTCCCCTCTCTGCGGAATCGTTCAATGTATTCTTTGCTGTATCGCTCTTGCGTGTGGCACTGTTCCTCAAATATTTTAATGGTTTCATTAAATGCTTCAATTGCAGTTCTCTTCATCTGAATTTCCTACACAAAAAAGCCAAAACCAAAAAGGATCCTTAGTCATTTGCATCCTGAAATAAGTTACAAGTGCAAGACTCGGTTATGCTTCCTAAATTGATTGTCAGAAAGAAACCTTCAACTTTTTTTTTTTTTTAAATTGTTGCAAAGTGTGATTTTTACTGAAGAGGAAAAAAAACAACCCATTTTAGCCAAAGTCTCAGAGAGCGGACCATTTCTTTCACTACAAGGTTTACCAAGTTAAAAAATACTTGTAATTAGGCTTCTTTGAAAGAGAATCCCATCACAGATCTTTAAACTAAAAATTTTGGTTCTAGCTGTTCGTGGTTTGTTGCCAGAAGCACTAATATTAAAGTTATGATGAGACCTTTTATTTTACAGCAACCAGCCCGAACAATGCAGTATAAATACTGTAAAGCACAAGATCTAATTTTGATCGAGATATTATATAACATACAACATTACAGAACCAGGATGGTGCCCTTCCAGATACCTGATCTTTTAGGATTCTATCCTACTTTATGGCCCCTGTATGATGACACAGTGGCATGCAGTTCCTGGAAATCTCTCTTAGCCAGCTGAGGGAAGAGATCCCTGGTGCAGGCACCGCATACAACAGCATCAGTTCTGACTGCTCTGCTTTATGCTGGGAGCTGCCATGGTGTCTGTGACAGCTTAAAACCCTCATCTGGGCTGTGCCGTTCCTCCAGGAGTGCAGTGCTGTATCTCATACAGAAAAACTACATTCAATCACATTTCCTTTATTTATTAATTTTGTAATTGTCATCCCCAAACCAAAAAAAGCCTCAAACTGAAATCAAGGAAAAGACAAATACGCTACCTATTGCTTACGTTTTGTTTTCCTTGTGTTAATTTTTTTTAATTAATTATTTGTTTCACAGTCTTACTAGGGCTAGAAGTTCATCTTTTCAGCTGCTATAATGATCAACAAAAGGTTATTTTGAAACTGACCTGTGATGTTCTGGTGTATTCTTCATATAGTCTGTCATACTCTTTACTCTTGTCCTGATACTGAGAGTGGTATTCCTGAAGCTTTTTACCTACTGCATCTATGTTATCTTCTTTCACCAACTGATCCTGTGTATATCAGGAAAGAAAGAAGGTAATTCTTTAGGCAAAGTAGTTTCTCCAAGCACTGTTCCATGTCAACCTAGTAAATGTGCATATTTCTGTGATCAATTATGCAGCTATTTTTACATCAGGCTTCTAGAAGTATAGAAGAGAGATCTAGTCTGACAAAGCAAAAAATAAGTTTCACAGTCTATAAAGTGAGCAACTAGGAATATGGAACTCAGAACTAAACCAAAAATTGTAATAAAAAAAACCCAACAAAGGCAACATAAGGTCAAGAGATGCCTAGATCCCCCCTTAAAGAAAGAGGGAATAATGCAGGCAGGAAAGATCAATTTTTTTGTTTGTTTGTTTTAAAAACAAGAGTTCACAGAACTTATGGAAAACTGCAGCAACCTTGAGAGACATTGTGCTCAGCGTTAAAGACTGTTGCATAGCATGGAGGAGTAGGTATCAGCCTAAAACCCCAGGATCTAGAAAATTAAGCCCAGGGCAAGGAGTCAGGTGCCACTCTCACTTCTGCCAGTGACTGATTTTAACATATTTTGTATATAAACCAGTTGCTTTGCATCCTAGACCACAGAGCCCTGCATGTAATTCACTAAACCTCTCAGCCTCAGCTTCTCCACTTGTAAAATACAGGAGATGACAATTACCTACATCATAAGGATGCAGTGAAGCAGAATTTAACGTTTACGTAGCTGGAGAATTATGAAGACTGCCAGTGTGAGTACTCAAAGTAGAGGTTAGGACCTCCTTCTCCCAACTTTGTGGTTATTGTTTTAGACCACATGAATTCTTGGAACCACTACTTCGTCCTTGAAAATGTGAAGTTGAATTTTCAAGCACAGAAGAGCTCTGAGTTTTCACATGATTCATGTGAAAAGTTCAGGCTCTAGATAGAAGAGCCTAAGTTTTATGACAAGGAAAAACTACAAAACACATCTGCTAACAGTTACTGGGCTCTCTGAAAACCTCACCTGTTGATACCTGGATACTGGATACATCAGCTTCACGTCAAGCTTAGGATTGTACTGGGCAAGAGACTCATGGCGGTAGTGGTTAATCAGCTCCACAACAGAGTTAAATGTCAATGGATCAGAAAAACCATATTTTCCATCCCGATGATAAATCTTTATCAGTTTGTTGTTGCCACCCTTCCTGTAAGGCAATACACTAGCTTAGAGGTTTTGTTGTGTGCATGGGTAGCGCGCGTGCGCAGACACACACACAAGCCGCCACATGTATGGTATGAGTAGTCATGCTAAGTTTTTCATAAAGGCAACACACAAGAATCAGTGTAGCTAATCAGACAGACAATCTAATATGTATCTTTGTAACTAAATTATCTAATATATATTAATATGTAAAAGGATAAAAAGTAAATAAATAGAAAAGGTCTCTTCAAGTTTTATTTGAGCAGCAGAAAAACCCAGAGTAAATCTCTTCCTGTGTTCACTCTGGTACTAGTTTATTGTATTTAAGACCTAGTTTAACCAGAAATTCTCCAAGGGAATGCTCAGGATTCTTTAAGGCAGCCACGCAAAAAACCCAAGAGCAACGAGGCATATGAAACTCAGTACTAAACCAAAAAAATTATAATAATAAAAAAACTCAAAGACACATAAGGTCAGGAGATGCTTAGATTCCTCTTAGAGAAAGAGGGAATAATGAGGGACATACAGACAGGAAAGATCAAAGTATTATACAAATGAAAATGTACTTGCAAACCGACTAACTAACTAACTAACTAACTAACTAACTAACTAACTAACTAACTAACTAACTAACTAACTAACTAACTAACTAACTAACTAACTAACTAACTAACTAACTAACTAACTAACTAACTAACTAACTAACTAACTAACTAACTAACTAACTAACTAACTAACTAACTAACTAACTAACTAACTAACTAACTAACTAACTAACTAACTAACTAACTAACTAACTAACTAACTAACTAACTAACTAACTAACTAACTAACTAACTAACTAACTAACTAACTAACTAACTAACTAACTAACTAACTAACTAACTAACTAACTAACTAACTAACTAACTAACTAACTAACTAACTAACTAACTAACTAACTAACTAACTAACTAACTAACTAACTAACTAACTAACTAACTAACTAACTAACTAACTAACTAACTAACTAACTAACTAACTAACTAACTAACTAACTAACTAACTAACTAACTAACTAACTAACTAACTAACTAACTAACTAACTAACTAACTAACTAACTAACTAACTAACTAACTAACTAACTAACTAACTAACTAACTAACTAACTAACTAACTAACTAACTAACTAACTAACTAACTAACTAACTAACTAACTAACTAACTAACTAACTAACTAACTAACTAACTAACTAACTAACTAACTAACTAACTAACTAACTAACTAACTAACTAACTAACTAACTAACTAACTAACTAACTAACTAACTAACTAACTAACTAACTAACTAACTAACTAACTAACTAACTAACTAACTAACTAACTAACTAACTAACTAACTAACTAACTAACTAACTAACTAACTAACTAACTAACTAACTAACTAACTAACTAACTAACTAACTAACTAACTAACTAACTAACTAACTAACTAACTAACTAACTAACTAACTAACTAACTAACTAACTAACTAACTAACTAACTAACTAACTAACTAACTAACTAACTAACTAACTAACTAACTAACTAACTAACTAACTAACTAACTAACTAACTAACTAACTAACTAACTAACTAACTAACTAACTAACTAACTAACTAACTAACTAACTAACTAACTAACTAACTAACTAACTAACTAACTAACTAACTAACTAACTAACTAACTAACTAACTAACTAACTAACTAACTAACTAACTAACTAACTAACTAACTAACTAACTAACTAACTAACTAACTAACTAACTAACTAACTAACTAACTAACTAACTAACTAACTAACTAACTAACTAACTAACTAACTAACTAACTAACTAACTAACTAACTAACTAACTAACTAACTAACTAACTAACTAACTAACTAACTAACTAACTAACTAACTAACTAACTAACTAACTAACTAACTAACTAACTAACTAACTAACTAACTAACTAACTAACTAACTAACTAACTAACTAACTAACTAACTAACTAACTAACTAACTAACTAACTAACTAACTAACTAACTAACTAACTAACTAACTAACTAACTAACTAACTAACTAACTAACTAACTAACTAACTAACTAACTAACTAACTAACTAACTAACTAACTAACTAACTAACTAACTAACTAACTAACTAACTAACTAACTAACTAACTAACTAACTAACTAACTAACTAACTAACTAACTAACTAACTAACTAACTAACTAACTAACTAACTAACTAACTAACTAACTAACTAACTAACTAACTAACTAACTAACTAACTAACTAACTAACTAACTAACTAACTAACTAACTAACTAACTAACTAACTAACTAACTAACTAACTAACTAACTAACTAACTAACTAACTAACTAACTAACTAACTAACTAACTAACTAACTAACTAACTAACTAACTAACTAACTAACTAACTAACTAACTAACTAACTAACTAACTAACTAACTAACTAACTAACTAACTAACTAACTAACTAACTAACTAACTAACTAACTAACTAACTAACTAACTAACTAACTAACTAACTAACTAACTAACTAACTAACTAACTAACTAACTAACTAACTAACTAACTAACTAACTAACTAACTAACTAACTAACTAACTAACTAACTAACTAACTAACTAACTAACTAACTAACTAACTAACTAACTAACTAACTAACTAACTAACTAACTAACTAACTAACTAACTAACTAACTAACTAACTAACTAACTAACTAACTAACTAACTAACTAACTAACTAACTAACTAACTAACTAACTAACTAACTAACTAACTAACTAACTAACTAACTAACTAACTAACTAACTAACTAACTAACTAACTAACTAACTAACTAACTAACTAACTAACTAACTAACTAACTAACTAACTAACTAACTAACTAACTAACTAACTAACTAACTAACTAACTAACTAACTAACTAACTAACTAACTAACTAACTAACTAACTAACTAACTAACTAACTAACTAACTAACTAACTAACTAACTAACTAACTAACTAACTAACTAACTAACTAACTAACTAACTAACTAACTAACTAACTAACTAACTAACTAACTAACTAACTAACTAACTAACTAACTAACTAACTAACTAACTAACTAACTAACTAACTAACTAACTAACTAACTAACTAACTAACTAACTAACTAACTAACTAACTAACTAACTAACTAACTAACTAACTAACTAACTAACTAACTAACTAACTAACTAACTAACTAACTAACTAACTAACTAACTAACTAACTAACTAACTAACTAACTAACTAACTAACTAACTAACTAACTAACTAACTAACTAACTAACTAACTAACTAACTAACTAACTAACTAACTAACTAACTAACTAACTAACTAACTAACTAACTAACTAACTAACTAACTAACTAACTAACTAACTAACTAACTAACTAACTAACTAACTAACTAACTAACTAACTAACTAACTAACTAACTAACTAACTAACTAACTAACTAACTAACTAACTAACTAACTAACTAACTAACTAACTAACTAACTAACTAACTAACTAACTAACTAACTAACTAACTAACTAACTAACTAACTAACTAACTAACTAACTAACTAACTAACTAACAAACAAACAAACAATCTCAAGTGTTGGATGCTAACACTGGATACTCAAACTTAAATAAATCCTTGGAAGGATTTATAAAACAGAGTAATTAATCCAGGACTTTACATTATCCAGGTTTGTGTTTGCTGGCAATTTATAGAAGTGCTTGCTTATTTTCCCTCCTACTACCAAAAAATTTAAACAGTGCTCTGTCTTTTATCTGCTTTCTTAATTTATGGCTCCTGCAGATACATGTCTATATGGTTAAATATTCAGACCACCATTAATTAGACTTTAAGGCAAAATCCTGACTGGATAGAAAAATTATCCTCAGTAACTTCAGTGTGGTTGTGCAATGTGCAAATCAGAGCAGAATTTGGCCACAAGAGTACATTTTTAAACTCACAAAAGGAAGCAGATTTTGAACTCCAAGACAACATAACCATCTATCACATGGCAACTCAGAAGAAAGCTGATCCTACTATTTTGTGAACATACCAGAGCAGATTCTGTACTGAGTTACACTCTGCTGTGCAATCAGAATCAATGTCATTAAATGCAGTATCCCAGCTTAGTGGAACCTCCTTAAATCAAAGTACTGAGACACAGAGAGATACAGAACTAGGACCTTTACTGATTATGTTTGCATCACAGAGATATCCAAATAGTACTGTCCCAGTATGCACTGGGCTCAGCACAAGAAGTGGGATGGAATTTCTAGGAGCTGGTCATTTGTTTCCTTATTCCAAACTCTTCATCAGCAATCTCTGGAGAAATGTTCCCAAGACAATGAAGACTACAACTGAGGACATTTCATGTAAATACTAATATGTGGTATCTACTGACATTGGTGAGACTACTAAAAGAAAGGTAAGACGAGAGAGTGAAAATACCCAACATTTACCGCAATGTCAGAGTGTAGTCTCCCTGCATCTTGGTTGATGCATCGCGCACCAGAAATGTTCCATCTGGCATGTCTCGTAATTTGTCATTTACCTCCTCCCTGGAGGAATGAAAGATTGGAAGAAGGATAAACGAAGTGTTAGGTAGTCGATTTGCTTTAAAATAGACACATTCAAAGAGAGGCCATCAGTGTAAGGGTGCGTAAAGAATTAGGTTTCCTTTGTGTTTTCCCTTCAAAATCAACTGCAATCTGAGGATTGAATGTTTGCTTTTCAAATTCTCTTATTTCAGATTTAGGATATGCATAGGGATAAGATTTCTGTTCAGCCTTTAAGGTTTGAACTTGTTTACTTTTAGCAAAAACCAGCAGCTGCACTTAACTGCTGTTTAGGAAGAAGGTTATGTATAACAATAGCAGCTGTGTCTCAGAGAAATCATCAAGTTCAAAACCTTTCACCAAGATCTGCTCACATTTAAATCCAAACTGGAAACAGGTGACTTTTGTGAAGGCACTTCTGGCCCTTTAAGAAACTGGCACTAATATGGTCATTCACAGAAGTTGTGTCAGAAAAGTATCCACACTATAGCACAGTTCTAGACTCAAGGTCAATTAGTAGTTTGATTCAGATATTTCTTTTACAGCAATTTTGTAACTACTGTAATACCATTAATTCCAGTGGAATTACTCCTAATTTTCAACTGTTGGGAAAGAAGAAATTAGGGTTTATTCTTTTAATTAAATGGAAGAGGCTTTTATGGAATGGGTAGGACCCATAAGCATTTCAAAGGAAATTTTGAACTAAGAGTGTTAGTTAAACTTTCAGGAAACTCATTCCACCCAAATGACATACCATACTTTACTTACAAAACTAATACCTTGTCCTTTATAGCACTTTTCACACAAGGATCTCAGAAGCAAGTTACAAATGTACACTTAATCTATTTGACTGAGAGCACCTCTCTCCTGTACCCTCTCCACCACCCATGAGATGCAGGCAATATACCTACATTTTAAAAGGAATTATAATGGATGTTTTAATTCAGATACTGCTGTAAGGTCTTATTTTCATTCTTTATAAGTGTTCTTAGTTGGCATTTAACTATCCTGGATGGAGAATCTCTTTCAAAAGAACAATTTCCATTACAGATATGAATGGTATCTGAGAAAGAGAAATTGTTGCCACAGAACCCTTTATGGCTTGGGCCTTACATATCTGAGATGGCCTCTCCATGTCTCCAGCAGTTGAGAATGGCTAGGATGCTTGAGCTTTCATTCTCTAGTAATGCCCAGGGGGTTGGAGATGGAGTTTATTGTGGAAGATCCCTAACTTATTTTCCAGTCCTCAGTCCAATAGAGTAAATGTCTGGTGGCTTTTAGGGCGCAGTGAAAAGCCCATCTGTTGCCCAAGGTGGCTGGATTGACAACTGATGAAATATATTTGTGGGTTGTATTTTGTACAAGAAAATGAAATGAAATGATAAAGTACACATAAAGCTATTCCAGCAAAACTGTACAGACTAGGTCTCATCCTGAAATCATTTACTCTGGTAAATCAGGAGCAATGCCATTAGGTCACTGTAGTAATACTATTGTAAAAGTGATTTAAGATAACAGAATCAAGCCCACTGGGTTTTGTGATCAAGTTTTGCCATTCTTTATTAAGGGCCTGAATTGTGCTATCCCCTCACAGTGATCTAAATGGGGTTACTTGAGTAAGGTACTAAAACGTAAGGGTGGCACAATCTGGATCTTTTTTCTTCTGTTAAAGCTCTAAGAAGCGAGTGGGGCTAATGGACTCTTTTACTAGACATCTCAGCCACGAAGCAAACAGCAATCCAAAACTGCATCTCATTCTTGTTTTATTCTCAGCTCTAGCATATTTAATTTATTGGTTTTATTCTTTACATAAAAGACTCACACTTACTGAAAGTTTCATGAATTGCTCATTCTCAAATGCTATGTTTAATACATCTAATGACTGAAGACAATACATTCAGAACAGCTTGGTTTCACAACCAGAAAGGCCAGAAAGTTTTTTTTCTTAAATCTTAAGATTTTGTAGAAAGAATGATTAATTCAAGAAAACAGTTGTGGCCACAAGATTGTGAACTACTGTTGTAGAACAATAACCATAGCAGAACACATTAAACACACTCAGTTCCCAATTTAGCATAATACTTAACACATATTTCAAGTGCTCTGCAAAATCTGGGCCTGAATGCAGTTCCTGAAGTGAAATGTTTCCTGAGCATATACAGGCTCAAAGGGAGCACAACTTAAATAGGCTCATTCTAGTCCAGCAGTAAACATTCTTTACCTTGAAATATCCCCCCAGTACCACTCTGCATCCTGCAAGGAGAAACTGGAATTGTCTTTTATTCCATTTGTGTTGACCGGAGTCATCGGTTTTGGGGGCTTTGGAGGAAGAGCTGAAAAACAACAACAAAAAAAACACAACAGATTTTTTTTCCATTTAGCTTTCTGGCTTATATCACGAAACATTCAAGAAGTTAACAGTCAAGGTATTTTAGTTAACAAAAGCCAGAAGTGAAACATACATAAGGCAAGGCAAAGAAAATATGTTATAGAAACCTATCAATGGCTAATGGGAGAGAACAGGCAGCTTGAGTATGGATGTGTTTTTTCTCCAAAATGTATGGAATTCGTAAGTTATTAAAGCCCATTATACTAGTTCAACATATGCCAAAAAGAAGTGAGCTGGGCTCCAAAATAATTATCCAGTCTATAAATGGAACAAGTGGGAAATTCACAGGAAGTGGCAGTTCTTGGTAAGAGGAGTCAAGACAACAATCACAATAACTAGGATAATTTAACTGTTCACCGCCCCAGGCAAAATACTGAGGGCTTGACTGTGGCTTAGGTCACAACCTAGAAAGTGTGTGTGTGTTGGGGGGGTGGGGAGGGTACAGCTGTGTAACAGCTACAGTTCTCAGAGGAACTGCGGCCATTGCCATAGCTTTTGAAGAGTAAATGTGCCCTTCCCTCCTATGACAGACCAACTTTGCTGACTGGTGAAAGAAAAGAGGAGGGTATTAGTCTGGATCTCAGCTAGACTTCACTCCTCACTAGCAACACAAGGACTGCAACTATTGCTCCATGCTTAGGTATACAATAGGGAATGAGGAACGGAATAAGGGAGTGAACAGGTGCTGGGCTAGTCACAGTCTAGCCCGAAATTGTCAAGCTTCCCCTTTGAACTGCAAGGTGTAGAGGCCATATCACAAGGGAGCACAACTCTCCACGATACATCTACATTGCAGCACATGGGGACACCACACCCATGGCAGCAAATCTCAGAACCCTAGTCAACTGACTCAGGCTCCTGGTACAGAGCTAAAAATAGCAGTATAGACATTCCTGCTTGAACTCTGAAACCTGGTGAAGGTGCTGGATCTCAAAGCTTAAGCAGGAACATCTACACTGCTATTTTTAACCCCTTAGCGCAAGACCAAGTCAGCTGACCCAGGCTCTGAGACTCACTGTTGTGGGTTTATTGTTACAGTGTAGACACACCACATGCTCCCAGGCCTAGATTACACAGCCTCCAGAAGGTGTGCTTCACAAAGTACTGAATACAGCAATGCAAGATTGCAATTCTTAATGCAAGTGCATGCAATCTGCTGTCAGGCAGGAATGCAATTATGATTGCTAGAAACAAAAAATGTTCATCTCTAGTTCAAGTGTAGAGTGACTTGACATTGAGAGATGCGTTGCTTAGAGCCATTCATCTGTTCCCCTCTGAACCACACCTCCCATATTGGAAAAAAACAACTGTGCTCTAACTGCAGTTTCAAATGCCATTTCATGTTGAGGATCCAACACACAGTAGCTTCACTGTTCTTGGACAAACCAGCAAGTACTCAACCAAGCCAATCTAAACTAACCTGAACCTTGACCCAGACATTCACACTCTGGAGTTACTGATGAAGCACCTGATTCAGATAGTAGCATTCATTCTGCGGTACTAATATTAAAGCTGCAGCATGCAGATTCTTTTTGTGGTTCAGCTGGGAATGTCCAGGTGTGCATGAGTCTAGAGGACCAATATCAGATTTTGTATAAGGATGGTGCAATTCCATTGAGCTAACTGAAGTTACTTGCTTCTACTAGATTTAGATGTGGCCCCATGATTTACAACCAGGGTAATTATGGTTGTGCGGCCCTTTAAGATGGTATACAGGTACTATTGAGAATGAATTAAGTTCATGCTTTAGTCTACCTCCTTGCTTGAAGCAGCCTCTAAGACAGAGGTCCCCAAACTGTGGGGCATGCCCCTTTAGGGGGATGCTGAGGAACATTTTGGGGAGCATGGCTGGGGCCTGGACCAGCCCCCACTGGGGGCAGGGAAAGAGCACCACCCAGCTCTGCTCCTGGCTACCAGCTCCAGGCCCCCAAATCCACTCCTGGCCCAGCCCCAGCTGTGGCCCCAGGCTTGGCTCCCTTACCCGTCTGCATCCGCCCCCAGAGCTGTGGCCCTGCTCTCGGCCCCACCTCGGGGGTGCAGACAGGGGCACGGGAGGGCCGCGAGATAAAAGGTTTGGGGACCATTGCTCTAGGAGCTAAATTCTGATTTCAGTTACAGCAGTGTAAATCCAGAGTATCACTGAAGTCAGGAGTATATCTGAAACCCTATGGCCCTGTGATTCTACTTTGTTTTCTGACTACTAAAGTTGAACTGGCTGTTATTTCATCCACAAATGTCTCTGTTCAGTCATATTTCTGAATTACAAAAAAGGACAGTGACAGTTTCTTTTTAAACTCACATTTGGATATTTCTGCCACGCATGCTCTCAATGAACTACAAAGAAGCGTAAACAATGCTTAGAATTCAGTCGCTAACATCTGCCTTCAATACTAGGTCAGAATAAAAGATTCAAACACTGCTATTCTAGATCTGTTCCAGAACTTTCCGTAGTTTTAATAAACCTATACCAACTAAGCAAGCACAGGAGGCTCTAGCTCTTTGCGCTGCAGTGTTTTTTAAAAAATAAATAAAAAGAACCCTGTAACCATGCCAGGCAGGCTAGGATTTCATGGGATGTCCAAGTCAAATGGGGGGGCTCGCAAGCACATTGCAATGCTGGTGGTAATTTTTCCTCAGTTTGTCTTATACCACAGACAAAATATGATGTTGGGGGTACCATTCTGGCAGAGCTGATCTTTACACATGAAGATCATGTCCATTCTCAGCTTTGGCTTAAGATTCTCCACCAGTGCATTAGTGCAGCTTCATCGTTGGAAGCTGTAGAGAAACCAGTGCAGGTGGTGGTGGTGGTGGTGGGAGGTTAAGTCACTGTTATCTGAACTTCCTGTGGGAATGAACCAGACCTGTCCAGACAGAGCAGGAGTCCTTCCTACTCACCAGGAATGGGACAGAATTTGCCCCAAATTTGTTTTTCACATCTACTGATCCCACACATCAGTAGGGAGAAATAAATACAATTGACACTATCATTTCTGTAAAAGTAGCAAGGAGTCCTGTGGCACCTTACAAGACTAACATATTTATTGGAGCATGAGCTTTCATGGGTGAATACCCACTTTGTTGGATGCAACACGAAAGCTCATGCTCCAATATGTCTGTTAGTCTATACGGTGCCACAGGACTCTTTGCGGCTTTTACAGATCCAGACTAACACGGCTACCCCTCTGATACTTGTACCATTTCTGTGTCTCAGTTAAAATTTCATGGAAGTGCATTGTTTTTCTACATAGCATTGATTACTTCAGATGTTACTGATACTGTACTGCTACATCAAAGGGGAAAAAACTGCCATGAGAGGAAGTTTAATATTTCTTGTTTGACTTTTTCAGCCTGACAGTACTGTAATCAACTGGAAGCTACCTGAACAAAGTGCTGAATGTAAAAATATTTTAGGCTCTGCAACCTAGAACTATGAGCAATGGGATAGAGGCTTTTAATTTATGGGTTTAGCAAGTGCCTTTTACTCCAAACGTATTAGGTAGTGAAGCAGCTACCACGCTGATGCTTTTATGGCATTTGTACAGTGTTAAATTACAGAATTACATAGGTGATCTTAAAATAGCGGTGTGTGGATACTGGTGAAAACTAACAGCAGTATAACTAGAGGAAGCTCTGTCGTAGATCTGTGTGTGGAAAGTAAAAATAAAATAAGGCTTTAGCCTTCAATACCAATTTGTGGAGGACCTTAAAGTCTAGTTTCATAAAACTACACCTGACAAACAAAACATTGAGTTAAAAGCCTACAATAAAGTGAGGATAAAAAGGAAATGAAAAAACTGAAGTGTAGGGTGTGCAGAATACAAAACTTCCTTGAATAGGGAGCTCTCTCTTTCCAGTCTATTCCTGGGGCACAAATCTGATCTCACACTGATATGAGAGAAGAATAAATCCACTAAATCAACTGAGTTATGCGGCAGTAAGATCAGAATCAGGGCCACAAAACTATTTTTTTCTTAGACATGAAAGCAGTTGGCTCTCTAATGACAGTGCTTTGTTTCTATTTTTCTTATTAAAGCATGAAAATGGTTAGCACCAGGGAAACAAAACACATACAAATTCTTTAGAACTGCTTTAACTAACACCTCATTTCCAAAATCCAAGGCTGCAACTGAACAAGACATTTCTTTCCCTGCATCAGTGAGTTACTGAGATTAGATCCAGACTTCAGTGACTGCCTAGCACTCACTGCAGGGTGGGAGAGGCAATATCTTTTATCGGAGCAGCTTCTGTTGCTGTGAGAGACAAGCTTTTCTTCAGGATCTTACTCAGGCATAGGTAAGAGCCATTTTTTACACTAGCATGGTTTTGCTACAGCTTGCTCATTAATAACCCTAAGCTTCTTCACAACCTGCTTTCTAAACTCAACCCCAATCCCAAATCAGTCCGTTGGAAAAAACTAATTTCTGAATGGAGACGGCACATCAGCCAATGGCAGCAAAGCACTGGGATCGTATGTTGCATGATGTCAGCTCACAGAATGTAGCTGTGCAATTTCCAGCAGGTAGTTTGGGCTGAGCTGTTCTGCAGAAGTGAAGTACAATTTCTTCTCCTGAAATGCAGGCACAGAGATTAGACTTCAGCAAAGTTATAGTTCTAATGCTTTTTCTTGAATGCATAGGGATTTTTTTAGATGTTACTCACAATGAAATACAAATAGAAACCTTTAAGTCAAATCTTGTTCGAAGCCAGCCCAAGGAACTAAGCATGCTGGCCAAATATTATTGAGTTTTAAACATTTCCTAATTCTCCTCCTCTTTAAATCTTTCAAGTCAATGGGCCATATTCATCCCTGAAACAAACTAGTGATATACATACTTCACTGAAGTTACAGCCAGTATCCATTTAGTCTAATTGCCCTTTTCATGCAAAAATGTTAAAAGAATAGTTTTCTTTAATTTAAAAACACACACACACACACACACACACACACACACACACACACACACACACACACCAACAATTATAAATCAAAAGAACCAAAATGTGGACTTTTTTAGCCAGGACTAATTCAGGAGTTATGGTCTGTGATAAAAGCGGCTTCCTCCAAGAAAAAGCAAATGCGTTGATTTTCATACTGCTAGATCACCAAGTGGCATCTAGTTCTATCACATACTGCAGCCAGAGAATCAATTCAGTATTAGCATGTTAGAGAAAAGTCTACAGTAAATTAAACTTTAATTTAAGCTTCTGAGACAGATGCCAATTAGACCAAGAACGTCTGCATTACTGAACCTTTCTTCTAGGATTTTCCTAGGGTCATAGGATTTACAATGGGAAGTACAGAAAAGCACTCAACTGCAAGACTAAGGCCTGGTCTACACTACGAGTTTATGTTGAATTTAGCAGTGTTAAATTGAATTAACCCTGCACCTGTCCACACAACTAAGCTCTTTACTTTGATATAAAGGGCTCTTAAAATCAATTTCTGTACTCCTCCCCGACGAGGGGAGTAGCGCTGAAAATCGACATTGCCATTTTGAATTAGGGTCAGTGTGGCCGCAATTCGACAGTATTGGCCTCCGGGAGCTATCCCACAGTGCACCATTGTGACCACTTTAGACAGCAATCTGAACTCTGATGCACTGGTCTGGCAGAAGGAAAAGCCTTGCGAACTTCTGAATTTCATTTCCTGTTTGCCCAGCGTGGAGAGCTGATCAGCACAGGTTACCATGCAGTCTGGGAATCGAAAAAGAGCTCTAGAATGGACCGTACGGGAGGTACTGGATCTGATCGCTGTATGGGGAGAGGATTCCGTGCTAGCAGAACTACATTCCAAAAGATGAAATGCCAAAACATTTGAAAAAAATCTCAAAGGGCATGATGAAGAGGGGCCACAATAGGGACTCACTACAGTGCTGCGTGAAAGTTAAGGTGCTCAGACAAGCCTACCAGAAAACCAAAGCAGCAAACGGAAGGTCTGGGTCAGAGCCGCAGACATGCTGCTTCTACGCTGAGCTGCATGCAGTTCTTGGGGGGCCCACCACCACTACCCCACCTCTGACCGTGGATTCCGAGGAGGGGGAAGATGATGAGAAGGAGGATAAGCTTGCGGAGAGCACACAGAACTCTATTCTCCCAACAGCCAGGATCTTTTTCTCAGCCTGAATAAAGTACCCTGCCAACCCTCCCAAGGCAGTATCCCAGTCCATGAAGCCATGGAAGGGACATCTGGTGAGTGTACCTTTGTAAATATAAAACCGTTTAAAAGCATTTTTTAATGATTAATTTGCCCTGAGGACTTGGGATACAGTCACAGCCAGTACAGCTACTAGAAAAGTCTGTTAACATGTTTGGGGATGGAGTGGAAATCCTCCAGGGACATCTCCATGAAGCTCTCCTGGAGGTACTCCAAAAGCCTTTGCAGAAGGTTTCTGGGCAGTGCAGCCTTATTCTGCCCTCCATGGTAGGACACTTGACCACGCCACGCTAGTAGCAAGTAATCTGGTATCATTGCATGACAAAGCCTGGCAGCATATGGTCCCGGTGTTTGCTGGCATTCAAGCAACATACATTCTCTCTCTCACTGTTATCCTCAGGAGAGTAATACCGTTTATGGCAACCTGGTAGAAATATGGGAATTTAATTAAGGGGACAGAGGTGGCCGTTCCAACTGGGCTGTTTGCCTGTGTTTGAAAAGAAATCCTTCCCTGCAGTTAGCCAAGGGGGGGGTGGGGGGCATTGGTGCTGAACTTTTCACGTTTGGCTAGCAGGGATCTTCCCTGATACCAACCATGCGGTGGGGGGGAAGGATAATGCGATCATCTCAGAGAATTGGATATGGGCGGGGGGAGGAGTTTGGTTTCTGCTGCTGCTGCATGTTAACAGGAAAACTGCAGCATTCAACGGGCTTTGCTTGGCATGTGGGAAAAGAGGGTGCTGCTTTTATGAAGGCTGCAGAAGCCAAAAGACAATGGCTTACCATGGCCGCATGCAAGCCAAATTCTGTTGCCCGGACTTGCGTCTGTGATCTTTAACACTAAAGCTGCAGGCACTCAATATTAAGAGGCAAAATGCGACCTTATACTGAAATCACATATGATACGTAATGTGAATAGTGTTCACTGTGAAAGAGTATAAGCATTGTTCTGTAAAATGTATCTTTTTAAATACTTCTCTCCCTTTTTCCCCTCCTCTCTCCCACAGCTGCAAATTTTTCAAGCCTCCCTCCTCCGTCCTAAAGGCTCTCTCAGATAAGGTGGCAAAAAAAATGGACAAGAGATGAAATGTTCTTGGAAATCATGGAAGCGACCCGAAATGAAAGCGCTCATCTGAATGAGTGGAAGGTCACCCTATCCCAGTACAGGAAAGCTGCCAGTGAACATGAGGGATGAACACGAGGAGAGGAGAGACACTCGAGATGAGAGGTGGCAGGATGCAGTGCTGAGGCTGCTGCATGATCAAAATGACATGCTCTAGAGTCTGGTGAAGCTTCAGGAAAAGCAGCAGGATCACAGAGTGCGGCTGCAGCCCCTGTATAACTGTCCACCCCCATCCCCAAGTTCCATAGCCTCCTCACCCAGATGTGCAAGAACACGGGGGGGGGAGGGGGAGGAGGCTCAGTGCACCCACCCACTCCACCTCACCCCAGTGGACAGCCCAAGCACAAGGATGTCATTATTGTGAACTTCTGAAGTGGCCTTTTCCTTCCCTCCTCCCACACCCACCTAGGCTACACTGTCAGTTCTCTTCTTTTTTATAATTAATAAAGAATATATGATTTTTTAAACAATAGTGACTTTATTTCCTTAGAAAGCAAGCTGTGATTGAAGGGGGAGGGTTGGTTGCTGACAGGGAATGAGTCAATCAAGGGGGTGGGTTTTCATCAAGGAGAAACAAACAACTTTCACACCGTAGCCTGGCCGGTCATGAAACTGGTTTTCAAAGCTTCTCTGATGCGCAGTGCTTCCTGGTGTGCTCTTCTAATCAGGGGCGGCTCCAGGCACCAGCATGCCAAGCGCGTGCCTTGGGCGGCAAGCCGGGGACACTCTGCCGGTTGCTGCAAGGGCGGCAGGCAGGCTGCCTTCAGTTGCATGCCTGCGGGGGGTCCGCTGGTCCTGTGGCTTCGGTGGACCTCCTGCAGGCTGCCACCGACTCTGCAGGACCGGGGACCTCCCACAGGCAAGCCGCCGAAGGCAGCCTGCCTGCCATGCTTGGGGCGGCAAAATACCTACAGCTGCCCCTGCTTCTAAATCGCCCTGGTGTCTGGCTGCACGTAATCAGCGGCCAGGTGATTTGCCTCAGCCTCCCACACCACCATAAAACGGCTCCCCCTTACTCTCACAGAGACTGTGGAGCACACAGCAAGCAACAATAACAATGGGAATATTGGTTTGGCTGAGGTCTAAGCAAGTCAGTAACATGCGCCAGCGACCCTTTAAATATCTAAATGCACATTCTACCACCATTCTGCACTTGCTCAGCCTGTAGTTGAATAGCTCCTGACTACTGTCCAGGCTGCCTGTGTATGGCTTCATGAGCTATGGCATCAAGGGGAAGACTGGGTCCCCTAGGATAACTACAGGTATTTCAACATTGCCAACTTTTGTTTTCTGGTCTGGGAAGTAATTCCCTTGCTGCAGCCATTTAAACAGAGTAGTGTTCCTGAAGACGCGACCATCATGAAGCCTTCCCGGTCATCCCACGTTGATGTTGGTGAAACGTCCCTTGTGATCCACCAGAGCTTGCAGCACCACTGAAAATACCCCTTGAGGTTTATGTACTAGCTGCCCTGGTGCTCTGGTGCCAAGATAGGGATATGAGTTCCATCTTTCGCCCCACCACAGTTAGGGAATTCCCATTGCAGCAAAGCCATCCACTATGACCTGCACATTTCCCAGAATCACTACCTTCGGCAGCAGCAGCTCAGTGATTGATTTGGCTACTTGCATCACAGCAAGCCCCACAGCAGATTTGCCCACTCCAAATTGATTCCTGACTGACTGGTAGCTGTCTGGCGTTGCATGCTTCCACAGGGCTATCGCCACTCGCTTCTCAATTGTGAGGGCTGCTCTCATTTTGGTATTCTGGCAATTCAGGGCAAGGGAAAGCAAGTCAAAGTTCCATGAAAGTGCCCTTATGCTTGCGAAAGTTTCGCAGCCACTGGGAATCGTCCCACTCCTGCAACACTATGCGCTCCCACCAGTCTGTGCTTGTTTCCCGGGCCCAAAAATCGGCGTTCCATGGCTAGAACCTGTCCCACTAAACAGCATGATCTTCAAAGTGCCGGGGCCCGCAGTTTGAAAGAATTCTGTGTCCATGTTCTCATCACTCTTGTCACCGCGCTGCTGTAGCCGCCTCCTCCTCGTCTGGTTTTTCAGATCCTGGTTCAGCATAAACTGCATGATAATGCGCGAGGTGTTTACAATGTTCATGACTCCTGTCTTGAACTGAGTGGGCTCTATGCTTGCTGTGGTATGGCGTCTGCACAGTTCACCCAGGAAAAAAGGTGTGAAACAGTTGTCTGCTATTGCTTTCACGGAGGGAGGGGTGAGGCTGTACCCAGAACCACCAGCGATAATGTTTTTTGCCCCATCAGGCATTTGGATCTCAACCCAGAATTCCAATGGGCAAGGGAGACTGTGGGAACTACAGAATAGCTATGTGATAACTACCCACAGTGCAATGCTCCGGAAGTCGAAGCTAGCCTTGTACATGGACACACACCGCCGAATTAATGTGCTTAGTGTGGCTGCATGGACTCGACTTTATACAATCGGCTGCCCAAAATCAAATTCTGTAAATTCGGAGTAATCCCATAGCCTAGACATACCCTAACTTGCAGAATCATAGCTCCCAATCAGCAGGCTGGAATCAGTTGTGGGCCACAGCACTTTTGTGAAGTCATCTGAGGGTTTTTGTTTTTAAAAAAAATCCCTTTTTTTTGGTAACCCCCCCCCAATATGAATGCTGCTACCTCCCACCCACCACATCTCACCCAACACATTTTAGGGCAAGTGGATCACAATAGATCAGTGGATCCCTAGCTGAGTTCTAGGTTTGAGACAATTGATTACTATTCTGGGAATCTATAGTGCAATGTTGTATAAGGTAGTGTCACTATTGTGGAAGCACCTAGCTACTCTACAGTTAGAACTATATTTTCAAGTGGGCTTTATAACAGGACAAATTCCTCTCTAAAAGTAGACGAGGGTGGTGTGAAATTCCACACCAGGTTATTTTACGCCATCTGAATATTCTGCATAGTTTTTGCTTGCTTTGTTTTCATTACTTTTAATATGTCTCAATTAAATTTTTCTTTGACAGGCCTACATTTTTCATTGTTGACTAATCTACACAAAACTTGATAGAAAAAGTATATCTTGAGTAGCACTGGTGCAACAAGTTGTTTCTTTATTCAAAGTTGTGGTTAGGGTAATTTTTAGCAGTTATTCATGGCATAATTTAAAGCTTATGTGCTATGTTATGCAAGCGAGAAAGACTGTGGGACAAAAAGGAGGAAACCTAACTTTTTAAAGCAATTTGTAACCTGTAACAGAAGGGTTCATGTGCACCTGCTGACAAGGGTTCATGCACAGCTATTGACAGAAAATATTCTGTCAGCCACTGTGATTCTATCCAACAGATTCTATCCAACCCTCTGCCAAGTCCCCATCCCCAATTCAGTATTAGGAAGTGTATACGCAAGACTTCATTGTGAAGCAGGGATGTTAACCTCCTACACCAAAATACAGCTCCCCAAAGGCAAGGTAACGTGTAGGTAAGCCATTCAATAGTAGATACACTCTCCTTCTCCATCCACTTTACCATAGATACCACAGACCACGCACCACAACTTTAATTTTACCCATCTAGAGATGCCAGTCTTCCATGAAACCTTTTACCAAATTACTCTCTTCCAACACAGCCAACTTCTAGGCCAAGCATTCACAACTACTACTATTGGGAGAAAAAACAACATGGTAAAGGTGTGAATGCAGAACAGTAAAAGGCAGACTAGAGTTAAGATGTATAGCGGGCAGAGGAACAAAAATTATGGAGGGTGGCTCAACTTTTTGTTTTCTTGCTTTTGTGGGTTTGTCAGGCACGTTGTGTATAACAAGTCAAACTGCTTCACAACAAAAGTTTTTTGTTAGATATGTTCAGATTCTTATGCTATGTCCATCACCACAGCATTCAACTCTAATATGATTGTCATCATTAAACCAGGGTAAAGTTTCCTCCACCCCACTTAAACCCCGTGGGTGAGCAAATTGTGAAAATTGTTTTCATATGTTCATTGGCAAAGCGCTAAAGGTGTTTACTACGCAAAAGGAAAGAAAGTTCTCATTCTTCTTTCATTTACACTAGTATAAATGCAACTGAAGCTGGAGGGCTAGATTTTCAGCTACCTCCCAATTCACTCAGCTGAGGATCAAGGAGCTGCACAGAATTCCTGCAGCAGGAGTTTACAGCAGCCTCAAGGATATAAGCTAAGGATATGGCTGGAGCGCTGCAGCCATGCCCCTCTCTACCTCCACTGAAGGCCAGGTGGGAGGATAGTGCAGAGCAAAGTTGTCCTGGGGGGCACACAGGCATCATGATTGTCTCCCTACAGAACATCACAGCCACTTGAAACTTCACATTTGAAGCAGGAAGGTTTAAATACATTTCTAAACTACAGGCCTTTAGCATACCATTTTACTAGGAGAATCTTCCTCCGCAATACAGTGCCACTGTACATAAACTGTTCTGATTCCATCCTAGAGAGATCAGGGATAAACATACTATACACAAACGGTCAGTTCATTACAACAGACCAAATTTACCACTGCAGTAATTCCATTAACTCTAGCAAAGCTACCAAGAATGAACGTGTTTACTTAACATATTACTTTCCTTACATATTTTATAATTGCTTGCATCTAGGTTATAAAGCTAAAATAATTAATTAGATTGAATAGGGCAATTCCCCCCTCCCCCGCCAAACAACAAGCATTCATATTAGCACTTCAACAATCTGTTTCATATCTGCTGAGACCAAGTAAAACAGCAGATATAAACTACATTACCAGACTTGGAAGGATTAGATAATTGGTAAAATGTCAATTGCATTGCACATACAAAAGTTCATAAAAAAAATATTTTCACAGATAAGAAAAATGCTATCTGTAAAATTTTGACTATTTGCCTGTTTGAGAACTTAAGAGCTTAATTTAAGGCTACTTACACCTCTACCTCGATATAATGCTGTCCTTGGGAGCCAAAAAATCTTACCGTGTTATATTGAACTTGCTTTGATCCACCAGAGTGAGCAGCCCCGCCCCACCGGAGCACTGCTTTACTGCATTATAATCCACATTTGTGTTATCTCGGGTCATGTTATATTGGGGTAGAGGTGTACTTTGTACATGATGACAATTTATGTTTTAACAATTACAAGGCTTTAACTTTTTGAAACTCAACATCTGCCATTCAGTAATTACAGTCTGACTCCCCCACCCTCCAATTTCCCACAACTGAACATTTTAATTGATAAACACAAAAATGTTCTAAAATAAAAATCTATAATTATCTATCAAAGTTAAGAATATAGGAACATAAGAATGGCCATACTGGATCAGACCTACGATAGTATCCTGTCTTTCGACAGTGGCCAATGCCAGGTGATTCAGAGGGAATGAAGAGAACAGGTAATCATCATGTGATCCATCCCGTCACCTATTCCTAGCTTCTGGCAAATGGAGGGGAGGGACATTTCAGAACATGGTTTTGCATCCCTGCTCATCCTGGCTAATAGCCATTGATGGACCTCTCCTCCATGAACTTCTCTAGTTCTTTATTTAAACCCTGTTAAAGCCGTCACAACATCTGCTGGCAAAGAGTTCCACAGGTTGACTGTGCATTGTGTTTAAAACTTCTGCCTATTTAAATTAATTTGGCAATTTCATGGAATATCAGAGTTGGAAGGGACCTCAGGAGGTCATCTAGTCCAACCCCCTGCTCAAAGCAGGACCAATCCCCAACTAAATCATTCCAGCCCAGGCTTTGTCAAGCCTGAGCGTAAAAGCCTCCAAGGAAGGTGGTTCCACCACCTCCCTAGGTAACCCATTCCAGTGCTTCACTACCCTCCTAGTGAAAAAAAGTTTTCCTAATATTTCAACCTAAATCTCCCCACTGCAGCTTGAGACCATTACTCCTCATTCTGTCATCTAGCCTTATTAATCTCTCTGCATATGGAAGCTGTTCCATACCCCTACTCATTTTTTGTTGCCCTTTTCTGTACCTTTTCCAGTTCACGTTTTTTGAGATGGGGTGATCACACTGGCATGCAATATTCAAGATGTGGGCATACCACGGATTTATATAGATGCATTATATATATATTTTTTAAAATCTAATTCTGCCAAGCAAATTTATGATAATGTATTCTTCTATAGATTTGCAGAACATCCAAGGAAAGTTAATTTTCTACAAGGTACGCTTAATTAGCTCAAACTGTTAGTGCAACGATTATTAACTTTCTCTGCTCTAACCAACTTCAGACCAGGAGGATTGTTCCAAGATGGTGGATACACAATGCAGAAAAGTTTACAAGTTAGTCACCAAAAAAGGATAAGGATTCCAAAAATACAACTCCTGATCTACCTTGCTAAATAGGCAGATGCCACAACACTTCTCACATCCCTCTTAAGTCACAAAACCTCAGATGACTGCAAGTTCTTGGGTCATATATGATTATCATGGCTTTCTTGACCCAACTGACATTTCTGGACCAAAGCTAGGGCAAAGAGAGGGTGTGTGTGTGTGTGAAGATTAAGTGCAATTTTAGGAATTAAAATTTCTCTGTGAGAAGGAAAGAAGTGAGTATGTAGGCCAAAGTAACTATTTTGTTAATTCTCCCAGCTGTAGACACCCACCAAGAAAGTCATTTTCAGTGGACAAGGAGGATGGTGGAGAAAGACGACACCTTTCCCGAGAGGGTCAGAAAGTGTAGTAACTGCACACACCAGGCATTAACTCCGAGGAGGGGCTACTAACCATGGAAGTCACCCACCGGAACCCTGTCACAGGTGAGAACTGACTGGTTGACTGAATCCTACCTCTTGGACTCCAGAGGGTATCTGAAGCAAAGCTTTTAGTAAGTTTCCGGCAAGAAAGAGAGGCTTTTCAATCTTCCATTAGACAGTCAAACATCCCTATTTTCATACCATTAGATAAATATCCCTCAAATGCAGTAAACACTCTTGGCATCTTCTGAATTTACACAGAACAAAATACAGGTCAAGAGACACTAACACTATTCAAAACTTTTGATATGAGTCTGTTTAGATCAAGATGAAAAGCTAGCCCTGGGTGAACAAGTCTGGAATTTAAGGGAAGCATGAAGTCTGAGAACCACCCAGGACAAGAAGGGGGTTCCATGTGAAGGAAATAACGTTTCTATTTTTAGAGTGCTGGCCTTGGATAGTGACGGCAACACAAAGGGTCTGTATTTTCTCTTAGGACCAAAACGAACAAGTTCAGCTAACCCCATCTGGTTACTCAAGTTGAATATCTATTGTCTTTGAGTCCGTTCTCCTGGTACTACTGTGACTTTTCCTAGGCATGTTCTCCTCACTCTAACGTGTGTTGCTCTGCAACAGATATTATATCTCCTCCCATGACAGCAGCAAATGGCTTATTCCATATGGGGTTCTGTTCTTGTCTCATTCCTCCATTGCTGGTCTATTGGTAAGGCTATAGGATAAACAACTGAATAGAGGATAAGAAGGCCTGAAGAGCTCACCTCACTGATTTGAGCTCCACTCTGTTGAAGTTGGGGATGGAGAACTGCTCCTAGGGATAAGCTGATATGTCAAAAAGAGTCTGAAGAACACTAATTGGCCACAGCTGCTGGTCAGAAGAAATGAGACCTTGATTGCTAGATACAGAAGCGTATCATGGGCACTAATTGTGCTCTGCTTTCTTTGAACTAGACACATTTTATATGTGCTGAAAATTTCAGTTGGCATTTTGACTTCTCAGACACAGTAAAGTTATTCCTTCTTCTTCTACTGCACTTTTGGTAGATGTGAATATATTCCAATGCATTATTCTTAAGCTTAGACCCCCATCCCAAGACCACACACACTTCCCCATTGCTTTTCGGGAATGATATACTTTACTATCAAGGCTTTAGAAGAGATGACTCCTCCAATTCCCTCCCCCAAACCAGCCCAAGAACAAGACATTGAAAATGCAGCATATATCATAAGATGGTCCTCGGTTACATAGCAATGGTGCAAAGCTTAATTTGGCATCTAGATATTTTGATGATAAGCCCATTAGATAGAAGATAAAAGCAGCCAAAAGATTCAATGTCACCTATGAAAATATTGTATAAATGATTTTTCAGACAGATTTTATAATCTGCTCTTCAAAGAAAGTTATAAGTAGTATTTATAAAATTGATGAGCAGAGACTTCTGAAATAATCAAATGGATATATACTTTTTGGTGAAATTCTGGCCTTCTTTAAACAACAACCTACTTCAACATAGCACTCACATCCAGCTTGTCTTCCACACTTTTTGTATCAGGAAAAACCTAAACCTCAAACAGTAATGCATACAGAGAAATACCAATGAAGTTATTCATGCCACTGTCCAACAATGCTACAGGAAGAAACAAAGAAATGACTCACTGAAACAAACATAAGATGATGTAAGGCACCCTGCTGCTTTAGTAATGAGTGCCAATAAACATTTCTAAAACGAATGCCTAACTATTACAACCAATATACATTAACAGCAAGAATACTGCATTCACCAGCTGCAACCTGAGCAATGTTAAACACCTATTTCACAGACTCTGTTGGTCTGTTTAACAATAAAATAAAAAAGTAATGAAAGCGTTGCACATAGACAAATGCATCACTATAGGCTGAAGATCGAGGTCCTTATGTAGACAAGATTTCTGTTGTCTTCAGTGAGAGAGTTTGCCTCAGGATATTACTGATTAGGAGAAAGAAAATGTGACCTGAGCATAGGAATTCTGGTCAGTCAAGTTACTACACCATCACATCAGATTTCTTCCTATTTGCAATTCTAGTTCACTGAAGTGTTTTAATTCTGCAACTCTTCAATACTTTTAGTTTTGTCTCTGAAAGATTTCATGGTGAGGAATATATACATTTCAATACTCTTTTAATATTTCTAATATTTTACAGAAAGGGGAATCATTTCAGTTTTAAGGGTTCGTGGATATTTAAAAACTGAAATGCACCTCAGATATATAGAAGTTAGTTAAGGAAGAGAAAAAGAATTCTACATCTTGTTGCACAATTGTTTTTAAAAACAGGAAAATGGTGTTTTTCATCATGCAGATTCATTATGTGCGTTGTCAGAAGTTCAATACTTCATCTAGCATTAATAAATCTTAACAAAATAAAGCAGGTATCCAAGATAATCCAGAGAGAAATGCTCATGAAACTGAAATTCTTTAAAACACTAAATAGCAGCTGGTCAGCAAGAGCTTATGCAAGACCTAGTAGATATGGAAGCACAAACATAATTTATCTTACACATAGGCTATATTTTAACTTTATAGCTTAAAATAGGGGTAGACAATAGGCAGACCACAGGCCAAATCCAGACCACCAGATTCTTCTGAACAGACCGCAAAATCCTATTTCCTACTTATTATCATCATCATCATTGTTATTGCGGCGTGAAAAATGTTTCCCTGCAGTCTGGGCCTTGACCATACCTTGGCCAAGAAATTTGGATTGGAGGAGAAGGACTACTCCATCTTAAAACATCACAGCTTAAAAAATTCCACTCACCCAAGAAGTGAGGAGTTGTCCATTATACAGAGTCTGTTTCTGAAGAATTTAAGCTTATTTTTGAAAAAAAAAAAAGAGTCACTGTCTTATGGTTGCAAAGATAAGACACTACACTGGTTTGCATTTGGTAGGTTTTCTTCATGAGTCTGCAGCCAATGTCTCCGTTGTTGCTCAGCATCCACAAGCTGTAGGCACAAAGTTAAATTAACAAAACTGGCCAATTTCACTACTACTATTCAGGACCTTGTGGGAAACAATGAAACTAACAAGATTCTGACTCTACAGCTAGTGCTTAGGATAACTATGTTCAGCAGCAAAAGAGAGAGACTCCAAGAGAAGGCTCCTTTGAAGCAGAAAAGGTAGAAGGTAATTGAGCACTTACTAGTCAGAGGGTGATACACAAGATGAAGCCTCGCAGACAGGTTTCAGGGTTCGCATTCAAGAACAAATAAAACAAACCCCACACCCAGACAGACAGGTGTGGGGCAAGGTTCCTCATTAGGGCATTTCTCCACATTTTATTCCAACCCCCGGCTTGCAGGAGTTTCACATCTTTCGAGCCCTGTGCTCCAGAACAAAGTGTAATCTAATTTTGTAGCAATAAGGATACTTCTCCTAGCCTGCAAAATTAGTCTGAATTAATGCACTTCACTGACAGATGAAGAGTGACATTCCCTAATATTTAGGGCCACCAAAAATGAGAACTAAGAAGAGGTGGAATGCAAAAGTCAGTCATGCAACGATTTTAAAAAGCCAAGGAATTCATTATAGCAGTCATTAAGTCAAAACTGGTGGAAGAAGTCTAGGTATAACGAAGCCCCCAGACATCTCACAACCCCTCCCCCAAACAGTTTAAAGCTAAATAGCTTGAATCCAAGTCTCTTATTTCATAAAAAGTTGTTAAATATACAAGTAATCTATTGAACCCTTTTCACTCTGCGTGCCATGCCAAAGTAGTGATTTGTGCAAGCTCTACTTTCTCTACAGAGGAAGAAAAACAAAGTCCTGTTTGTTTTAAGTTTCTTTTCTCTGCAATTTTAAACATACACAAATTATTTTGATCCAAACAAAACAAAATCTGTTCTTCACGGGATTTATTCCACATATATAGAAGTGATATGAAGTCAATGGTTTTAATTCACTTTTGCAAGGGTGTAAGAGCAGAACTGATCCAATAATAAAAAAAAGTCTGAATCAACTTAGATATAAGAAAATTAAGAATAGTAGAGTACTGAGAATTTATTAACAACCTGTATCTGTCCTATCCCTGGTAACCACAGAACAAATTTTAACTCGATTCTTCTCCCATATCATTCACCAGCAGGGCCAGCTTTAGGCCGATTCCCCTGATTTGGGCCCTGCACCACCTTTTTAATTTCTTAATATTTGTTACTCACCCAGCAGTGGTTCGGGTCTTCGGCAGCACTTCGGTGGTGAGGGAGGTCCTTCACTCAGTCCAGGTCTTTAGCGGCATTTTGGCAGCAGGGGGTTCTTCAGTGCCACAGGAGACCCGGAGCGAGTGAAGGACCCCCGCTGCTGAAGTCCTGGACCGCCCCCAGGTCTATAATCAGGCCCCGCAGTTCCTAAAGCCGGTCTTGTTCACCAGAATCTGGCTGCCAATGAACACCAACCAAGTTTGAGGAGCCACTTTCAATTGTAATTCTAAATTGTATCTACTACATGTAGAGTCTGACACTGCACTAATTCAAATCAGAGGGAATTTTGCCCTTGACCTCAAAAGAAGCAGAACAGGTCTACAGTTTTCAGTGTACATATGTTAAGCGGTCAGAAAACAAATATTTTTTAGATTAATTGCAACCACCACTTAAAAGGGCACTGTCATCCTAAGACTAGTCAAAACTCAAATATATGTTCCCTTCTAGATTATCTGTCCTCTTCATCATGTAAGCAATACTGCTTATTATTGTACAGTTCGTTGAGCCTTTTTAAACCACTGATTTTTTTAAAATGTAGGGTTGGTCTACACAGACTCAACTATGTCACTCAAGGGTGTTGATTTCCCAAACCCGAACAATGCAGTTATACCAACCAAACTCCTGGTGTAGACAGCGCTATGTTGACAGGAGGGCTTCTCCCATTGACATAGCTACCACCTCTCAGACTTCTTCTGTTGGTGTAGGTAGCATCTTCACTAAGCACTACAGCTGCTTTGGTGCAGCTGCGCCACTGCAGTGCTGTATGTGTAAACAAGCTTGTAGTGTTACGGACTTGGCAAACAGACATGCAAAAAGAAAATGGGGGGGAGGGGGAGCGGAAGAGAGTTAGTCAAATTTGGGCTTACCAGCCTTTAAGCATCCCTTTAACATTGCATTAGGAGAATGAGTTACTATTATAAGCTAGATCAGATGACAGATCCCCTTGCACATCAGCAAAACTTCTTTAAACTTGTGGTTTTGTAGTTTTGTTTCTAATGCACACAAAGAAGCTAACATCTAATTTGCAAATAAGCCAAGGATCTCTGCCAACATCTATATTTCATAGCCAAATATTATATTTTTATCGATTTTCATTGCACTGTGACAGAATAAATTCTCCTCTCAGAACTTTACAGACCAGATAAATTGGTGGTAAAATAAATGAGGACAACAGATGCTGGACAAAAATCAAAAGGGGGTGGGGTGGGCAAGGAAGTAGTTCTAAGTCCTACTAACTAGAAGTGATGAGGCACCTAAGCAGTTAATCAATATTTAATGTTCTACAGTTCCAAGTTGCACTCAGATGACCTCTGAAATCAATCCAAGATCCCTTGTTAAAAAAACCCTTACGTTACAGCCAGTAGTTCATTGTTACAAACATGGACAACTATATGGTTAAATACAGCTATGTTAAATGCAGTAACATATTTGTGAGAATCGCTGTCTTTTCTGGTGCTAAGTCTCAGAACTGTGATCAAGTTACCGTTATCAGAACTTAAGTGACAGATTAATTCAAACATTGTTTATTAGAGTTATTCTAATATTAGAATATTGTGATGCAAGCATCTGTCTATGTTAATCCTGATTAGAAAAAACTAGTAGTGCATGAACTACAGATTGTTTGTTTTCATTATCACATGCAATTGAAGGTTAGTTTTGTCTTCACAACCACTGAAGATGTTCTGGTCTTCCACTTAATACAATTCACAGAGTCACAAACCACATACAAATACTAGAGCCACATTATGCCAGTAATCCATTTTATTAAACATCATCATGCCAAGAAAAAGCAAGGAGAGGGAAAAGTGTTGTAAGAAAGTAGAAGTCACTTTCCTGCTACAACTTTAATTACAATGCTAGCTCTATATAATTATTTTAAAACATGTTTTAAAGAGGATGTATTAGAACTATGGACTGAATTTACCACAATCTATGTAAAAATAGACCATCCCACTCCAGTGTTTAGGTAATAAAGGACACAAATTTAAACAAGTTAGCATATACTTATAATCCTGATGCTGCTTCCATTGAAAAAAAAGTCAACAAATAAAGTTCCATGGTTTTCAACAGGAGCAGGAGCAGCTTTTCTCTTTTTGACTTATTTGAGCCTTGACACTGTAGCATATTTAGAAGATAGAAAACCAGGTCTCCGCCCTGAGGAATTTAGGTCTACCTAATGTGCCAAATACATCTATATACAGGCAACTGCATACATACAAACCTAACGAGGCCCCTGCAATAACTATGTGAAATTGCCTGAGTTTGAGGTTAAAGGTGACACTGCACATTAGATTCTCCTTGCTTTTATTTGTATCTGAACTGGAGATACTAGACTGTAACCAAGAGTCTGCTCCTAGACTGAAGCCACTGGGGGTCTACTGTCAATAAATGTCAATATTCTAGTCTAGGGTGTGAAGGCCAACATTGTTTCCAGAACTGCGTGAGGAGAGCCAATAGACTTATCACCTCCTTTAGAGGCTTTATGATTTCCCATGTATCTTGTTAGTCTGTAGGCTATTCAGACAGTATCTCAACTACTCACAAATATGGGTTGCTGGGCAGACACAAATTTTGCACTAAAAAGCATTATCAACTTTTTATTGGAAATGGGTCAAATTCAGTTCTAGTGTAAATGAGGCCAATTCCAGTCACTTTGGCCCAAAATGTCTAGATTACATAATTTAACAAGGGGATTTAAACAACCACTCCTGGAAAATGACAAATTCCAGCCCCTTAAATGAATTATATCATACTGTGGATAAAGAAAACCCCTTGAACCAACATCATCCTCCCCCTCCCTGAACTCTTAGCTACAAATATTATACATACCCACACAAGCCATCTTACACATGCTTAGTTGGACAATAAGAGTTGGTCCTCTAAGATACCGAGTGTAACCTTCCAAGAGGTTCTCAGCGCCTTACAGTATTGAGTCCTTAATACTTAAATTTCACCCCAGAAATAAAAATGTACATAAAAAGAGTTAGAACCCCCGAAAATAAAGCTTCATAAACAGAAATACTGACAATCTTAACTACAGAAGCACTGCTTTAAAACACACACACACACACACAAACCTACTCTGCACAGGTTTTATAGCTCGGTTGCACAGCAATATTTATGGAGTGGCTATTAAAAAGCTATTTTCTGTCCAATTCAGCTAGATAGGCCTACATACTTCAGAAATTAACATTTTTCTTTCATATGCTAGCAGCCTCCACACACTGAGCTGTTCCAAGGGCCATCTGAAAATGTAATACCAACACTAAAGGATTTGGGGTCATCTAAGTTCCTTTTTATTACAGATGGGAACACATTAGCTGTTAACATGAGACATTGGGATATATTTACTGAAGTTATGATTTCCTATCCAGTAATGAAGGAATAACTGAGAGGCAAACTGAAGCAGATTTCACTGAACTTTGTTAAACTTTCAAGAGTGACATTTAGGAATATGTCAACTATGCAAGAATTTAAATAAGTGGTGGTCAGCACTCAAAAAAAAAAAATCAAGTCTATTTTGGATAAAATATCAAAATTACTTGAGAAGATGGCTAAGGCCAAAAATATTAAGAAAAACTTTAAATCACCTAATTAGCCACATATCTAAAGAAACAGAACAGTCCATTCTACTGTAACAGACTATATTATAAAGTCACATGCAAGTATATACTCCGAGTACAGACTCTTCCAAAATTCTCTTTTAGACCTCTCCAACAATATACGCATGCACATATGCTTTTATACAATAAAGGAAGTCTCCTCTGCCCATTTATTCTGCATACCACAGACCTTGAAATTTACATCCTGAGCAAAACAAAAATAGAGGCATGAAGTCCCCCTGCTTATTAAGGGTGCTCTCATACAGCTATAAAAAGCATTAATTCTGTAATCAAACTATGAATTCTAGTAAGTTTAATGAAAAATGTAACCAACTTTCCTTCTCTGATTTATCAGCCCTCTCCCCCACTTCCCACTCACTCCTCCCTAACAGACACAAAAGAAAAGCCCTCTACCCCAGGCAAACTTGGGACAATACACTGTCGGGACACCATTTCTAGAAAAAGTTGCATTTAAACCTTCCGTACAATACCCTTATTAAACATGACTAAAGTAGCAAGGAATTTTCTCCCAGAAATTGCATTTAAAAAAAAAAATCAGTGCCGGTCTAGGATTAGAGAGAATAAAAACTGCCAGATCCGAGAAACTATTAAACTGACATTTAATTAAAAATATTTAAAAGAAAAGAAAGCTAGAGGATGTGAAAGGATTACAGGCTCCACAAAAGCCACGCAGGTAAAGATACAAAAAAGGAGCATTGCATGGGAATCGATCAGCAAATTCCTCTTCTTCAACAATGAACGGAAGGGAACACGGAGAGGGAAAAGGGGGAACGATCTCTCCCCTCCCCCCGGGGTTTTTTACTACCCTTTAAAGGGCATTTAGCTCTTGATGCTTCCCGAAAATGAGCCATTAAACCCTCGCTGCCGCACAGACAATGGGTCAGAGTCAGTGCAAAGTTTCCAGGCACGTCCGAGCCAGCGGGGCCGCGGTTCTGTCCCCTCGCGGACGCAGGAGCCCAGGCGTGGGGAAAGATGGTCCCTACCCTAGGCAAGTGACGGGGCTAAAGCCGCTTGGCGGACCAAGGGCAGCCGGCTCGCCCTACCTGGCGGGTCCATCTCGATATAGAAGATGAGCTCGGTGGAATAGGGCATCATCACCTCCCGCCAGTCCGTGTCATCGCCGTCCATCTCCCACACCGTGTTGTACATGGCGACGGGCGACTCTCGAGAGCGATTTATAAATACGGGGGGGGGGGGCAGGAGTCCTGCAATACCCCCCCAGGATATTGTAATTACAGCAATTAAAGGGGGGCGGGGGAAGCAAGGCCCCCCCGGGCGGGAGCCAGTCTCCGGATTATCGCGACACCTCGCCCCCCCGCTGCCGACTGGCGATGGGTTCTCCTGAGCCAGCCGGTTTCCCAGCTAACAAGCCGCCGCGGCGAGGGGGGGCTAAGGACAAACCGAGGGTCCCCGCCCCCACGGCTGGCTGAGGCGGGCAGCGGAGGGCTCCGCACGCCTCTGCCCCCAGCCCGGGCTCGGCCAGCGCTCCCTCAGGGCAGCCCCCGGTGCCGCGCTCCGTGGCCGGCTCGCAGCCCCGCGCGCAGGGCAGAGCAGGCGGGTCCCAGTGCCTCGCGCAGTGCCCGGCTCCCAGCCCCGCTAGGTTTCATTTTAAGAGGCTCTGAGGGGCCCATCCCAACCGTCGCCAACCGCCTCTTGCTGAGCACTAAACCACGCCCACCGCGGGGAGGGGGCTGGGCGGTACCATCCCCCTTAACCCTTAGCGCGCTCCCGGTTGCTCAGTCAAGAGAACAGGGGAGGTGGTAGCGTCCATCGAGCCCGGGGAGGGGGAGTGTGTGACGCTGCAGCGGGCGTAGGGACCCTGCGGCGGGACGGACGCGTGGGAGATGCCCGCGGGTGACGTCTGCCAAGAGCCGGGAGCAGAGCCTGAATCTCTTGTCGCCGCCACCACCACCACGCACCCCCTCGCTGTAGAGAGAGCTGGTACGCTCCGGAGCTGGCCGGCCCGCCAGGGGCTGCTGCCGTGGAGCTCGCGAGCCGAGGGGGAGGGGCATATTAGTTTAACCCAGTTGCCAGAGCGGCAGTCTTTGTCTGAGAGAGCAGCGAGCTCCAGGATTGGTGGAGGGCGCTCGGCCAAACAACTAGCCAATCAGCTGGCTCTGAGGCCGGCCGGCTAGCTGGGGATTGGCTGCAGGCCCCAGTTACTAAGCGGGTAAGAAGGGGGGGGATAAAGAGGGACGGAAAGGCTCGCGCTGCCCCTCCCTTTTCTCCCAGGAGTGGGGGAAGCGCTGGGGTGCTAAGGTGAACCCCCCTCGCTGCCGTGGGGGAGGGGCGCTGCTCCCTGCTGGCCCCTCACAGCGCCCCGCCACTGATTCAGTGACTGAGGGGGGCGGGTGCTGCCCCCCACTCTCCAGCTGATGGGGTGGGACTGCCAAGGGGGCTCACAGTGCCCCCCCACTGACTCAGTGCCTGAGGGGGGCTAGTGGAGTCCCCCCTGCAGGGCTGCCAAGGGGGCTCACAGTGCCCCCCCCACTGACTCAGTGCCTGAGGGGGGCTAGTGGAGTTCCCCCTGCAGGGCTGCCAAGGGGGCTCACAGTGCCCCCACTGACTCAGTGCCTGAGGGGGGCTAGTGGAGTCCCCCCTGCAGGGCTGCCAAGGGGGCTCAGTGCCCCCCCCACTGACTCAGTGCCGGAGGGGGGCTAGTGGAGTCCCCCCTGCAGGGCTGCCAAGGGGGTTCAGTGCCCCCCCCCACTGACTCAGTGCCGGAGGGGGGCTAGTGGAGTCCCCCCTGCAGGGCTGCCAAGGGGGCTCAGTGCCCCCCCCACTGACTCAGTGCCGGAGGAGGGCTAGTGGAGTCCCCCCTGCAGGGCTGCCAAGGGGGCTCAGTGCCTGAGGGGGGCTAGTGGAGTCCCCCCTGCAGGGCTGTCAAGGGGGCTCAGTGCCCCCCAATGACTCAGTGCCTGAGGGGGGCTAGTGGAGTCACCCCTTCAGGGCTGCCAAGGGGGCTCTGCCCCGCACTGACTCAATGCCTGAGGGGGGCTAGTGGACCCTCCCCAGAGCTGCCAATGTCCCCTGTTATAAGGGGCATCCCTTATTTCAACAGAGACGTTTCTGTCCTGTTATTCTGTGTTTCAGTGCTGGCCCAGGTGGAGATGGGACTCGGGCCCCCAGGGGCTCAAGTGAAGCTGGGGGACATGGGAAGTTTGGCCCATCTTTTTGAAATGCTGCCTTGGCAACCCCCATCCCCTTGAGGGACTGGCTGGGGAGAGGGGAAAGGGAGGGGTCTCCGACCTGCTCACCACAGGCTGACTCAAAGATGGGTCATGGTGTCCCTGGCTGTCCAACTGCCCCTACTGACTTGGCGGGGGGGAGGGGGACTGGAATTATCCTGCAGTGAATAACTGCAGGGTGGGTGTCATGGGGTGGCAGTTCCCTCATCTGAGAGTGCTGGTGCCCCACAGCTGAGTGAAAGGAGTGGGGTGGCTGGGTGTACACCCTCCTCCCCACTGACTGACAAATGGGGACCATCTTCATCCCCTCTGGCTGTGGCAGGAGAGTAGTGAATGCCCAGAAGTCACTGATGAGTGGGGAAGGGGAGGTGCCTGGACTGTCTGATGCCTTTAAGGCAATTATCTGGATACCTTTACCTCACAGCTCTGGTTACTTCCTCAAAAGCTAGAAGATAAACCAACTTCACTAGAGGAGCTCCCCTTAGGACCCTTCCTTTGCTGAACCAGTGTGAGCCATCAGCCCCTCTCCCCTTCTCATGCTCCCCAGAATTCAACAGCTTTGCCTATGGAGCTGAACACAGGCCACCCCAGGAACAAAAAGTACATGTATTCAAAGCGAAAATCCTTCCTTCTTGCCTTTTCAATCTCTTCAGCCTCAGAGACATTCTGAAATATTCAAAAGCTCCAATAATATAAGGCCTTACTTAGTGAGTTGTGAGTGTTCCCAATTCCCCCTGAAGTCCAGGGGGACTCAGAGAACTCAGCTCCTCAAAACAAGTGCTCGGCACTTTACATGATCAGTCCCTAATGTAAGAAATCATTAAGCAGAATATACTTAAACTCAGAGAGAGAAGAAAAGTTTGTGGTTAAATTTCAGTGTTGTAAGACTTTTACCTCAAAGATTCAAGTGTAAACAGAAAACTTGTTTGATTTATATACTGTCCTTTAAAATTATATGGATTTATAATTTTGTCTCAAGTGTGAACAGGACCAAGCCATTAAAGTCACTGAGAGGTTTGCCTTTGACTTTGGTGGGTACAGGATTGGGCTCTTTTTACATATTTTGTTCCACTGTGAGCTTGAATTGATATTCCTGAATGAAAGATATTGCTGTATTAACCTATGTAAAATGTTACACATTTTATGTTTTAGGATTGTGAACTGAAATATGACTATGGCTATTCAACTGACTATTTTTACCATGAAAACATTGTTCTCTTTAAAATGAATAGTAACACTATTGAATAATCACTTTGAATTTTACACCTCAATTTATATTTTGGTAGTGTTATAAAATGAAACAGACATAGGATCTACCTGCTGACTTCTGGCTTCATCTCTGTAGTGTCTGAGAATAAGGTAGTGCCTGTTGTAATAATACTTTATACTTTTACAACACTCCATCCAAGGGTTTCAAAGCACTTCACAAACCTTAATGATTTAGTGCCTGATCCTCTAAGATGTTGAGCACCCCAACCTATTCACTTAGTGAGGTGGGAAAAACCAAAAAAATCCAGAAAAGCACAAACACTGAAAGGCAGCTTTTAACTTTGAAATAACTTTGGAATCACAAAGACCAAACATTTATACTTTATGAAAGAAAATTTGTGATAAATTCAGATACTGATGGACTAACACCAAGAGATAATAATATTCAGATATTGATGGACTGACTATACATTAGGACAGTGGCTCTCAACCTTTCCAGACTACTCTACCCCAGTCAGGAGTCTGATTTACCTTGCATACCCCCAGTTTCACCTCACTTAAAAAACTACTTGCTTACAAAATCAGACATAACATTACAAAAGTGTTACAGCACGCTATTACTGAAAAATTGCTTGCTTTCTCATTTTTATCATATAATGATAAAATAAATCAATTGGAATATAAATATCATACTTACATTTCAGTGCATTGTCTAGCAGTAAAAACAGGCCATTGTATGAAATTTTAGTTTGTACTGACTTTGCTAGTGCTTTTTATGTAGCCTGTTGTAAAACTAGGCAAATATCTAGATGAGTTGATGTACCCCATGGAAGACCTCTGCGTATCTCCAGGGGTCCACGTTGAGAATCACTGCACTAGGAAAAACAGAAACTTGGCCTGTTCAACTCAGTGAAACTCAGCTTTCAAGAATAAACAAAATCAACTGTTCAAACACAGAGAAAAGCCCATTCCAGAGACTACAAGCCAGTATCAAGAACCCTGGAAGTACAACTTCAATTTGCTAGAGAGATCTATGCACTGTTGAGCACTGTTCAAGGGATAGTTTAATTCGCTTATTTTAGCCACACTGTAAAGTATAGTTTATTGAAATGAAGAATAAGTCATTAATAATTTCTCCTGTCTTAGTCCAAGATAGAAAGCTTATAGTCTTGGAAAGGAAACAGACTCCATACTTAGGTGAAACAGAATGTGACTGCAATATCTAAGGAGTTGAATAACTGAAAGCCTACGCCCACTTTAAGAGAATGTGGGAAGGACTAGGCTCACAGAGATTCTGAAGTTTGCTGATATATCTCAAATAACTTCCACGGCAAGTAATTGAAAGAAAGCGCTGTTCCAGTAACAGAACTCCTGGAGGGATAGCCAGCTGCATAAAAGCATAAGACTTTGATTCAAATAACTTGCTGTAGATAAATTAATTTTATATTCATATCCACAAACTCACTGATTAATCCATGATAACCAGATATTATTCCTTTTTCTAATTTGTAAATTAAATTTCTTGGGCTAATACAGTCTTCCTGCTCCAGCTTGCTCAAAGAAGATTGTCTTGTACAGAAACTGTAAAACTAATATACTGTATGCATGTACACCTCTACCCCAATATAACGCTGCCCTCGGGCGCCAAAAAATCTTACCGCGTTATAGGTGAAACCGCGTTATGTTGAACTTGCTTTGATCCGCCGGAGTGCGCAGTCCGCCCCCCTGGAGCACTGCTTTACCGCGTTATATCGAGTCGCTTATATCTGGGTAGAGGTGTTTGATGAAATTTAACTTGGTGCAGAGGGATCGTGCGAAGCTGTCACTTAAACCTTGTGGTGGGTATACATGGGTAGAAATTGCAAAGCAACTGAACAAGGATTCTGTGTGCTGGCTCTACATGGGTCAACATGGAGGGTGTGGATGTGGTGAAGGCAATGGGATATATCACTTTTCAGACTCTAACACCCCATCAAGTGGCATGAAAAGGCTACAATCATTATTGCAGCTACATGGAGAAGGAAGCCCTGGACGTGGCCCTGGGTTGGATTTCACCCCCCTCCACCCCAAGATCTGGTTATTTGGGCTTTATGCTGGCGAAGTAGATTTCATTCTGATTGTTTACATGATGGATGCTCTATTTTGATGACATTGACGGTTACACCTTAGTGGCATTTTCATTTTAGTGGAATAAATTTAGTTACTAACATTTGTTTTCATTCTTGCTGCTTTAATCAAAGATGTAATTTAATGCTAAGGAATTTATGTAATGGTAAACAATAGGACCATTCATTGACATAAGTCATGAAAGAAAAATAAGTTTATTAATTTGTCACAACTGTGCTTAAAAAATTGTATAGAATTACTTGGCTGCAAACACATTCATCCATGTGACACTCACTTTCTGACCTTCACTGATACCCCTAGTTCTTATATTATGGAACAAGTAAATAACTTTTCCTTATTCACTTTCTCCACATGTAAAGGACACAATAAGCTAAAAAGATACAAAAGATAGAGAGCTCTAAATTCAGAGATATGCAGCATACTGTGCATATTAGTTCTTAAAATAACCCCAGATCAGAAAATCAAGATACAAATAAAGAAAATATTTGAAGTAAAGAGGCCACTGGGTTGAGAAAACCCCATATGCTATTGGGGCTAACCTTGCCTAGGTGAAGTTCTATGGCTGTCGTCTTTAAGATGGAAGGGTTGTCCAATGAGCAATGACATGGTCCCAGCATTGCATGCTCAGTCTTGATCCAAGCAGCCTGTTCTGCTAAGCAAAATAAAGAGTGACAGCGCTTATAACTACACAGTCCTCACTGTCTGATTTGTGCTACTAAATAATAATAAAAGTCTAGAAATCAGCACAGTGTCAGCTGTTTCTGTGATGCACATTAGGTTCCAGTGTCAACTGCCATAAGCGCTTTCTCATTTCCTTGAATCTGACAATTTGCACTTCAAGGCAATATTAAATATTGAAGTTTTGAGTGCTTCCATGTGTTTTGGAAAAAGTCAAATCTACTTGCAGTGGAACATGCTGAACATAGAAAAGCCATTTGAGCCAAATCGCTCCGTTTCCTCTTTGCACAGACATGATAATGTGATAGCTGACAATCTACTGTGTGCCACTATCTGCTTACATAACTTGGGGGGTGGATGGGGAATAGGGGTCAAAGCACTACGGGTGAAATACAGTAAAACGAGGGGTGGTATCTGGGCAGCTCATATGCTTTCTGATGTTCCTGTGATCCAAATTCTGGGCTCATCATCAGCAAAAACCCAGGGCCTGAGTCCTGACAAAGGGAATTTCTAGAAGAAGATGGTGATAAAATGTTCACTTACATAGTAGGGAAAAATAATTCCCTTCACTGCATTAAGTGCTGGCTGGAATTCTTTGCCCTGCATTACATAGTGAGTCTGAATAGATGACCATAATAGGCCCTTCAATTCTTTTAATTTATAAAATTATCAGTTCTAATTACTTGCCAGTTTCCCAGATGTGGTCTCATTTGGCCACTTCTTGGAGTGATCAGCATTAGGTAGAACGACAGTCAATAACAATTTGGTTTAGTTTACATTAAGTGCGGTATTGCCTGTTTTCCATCTAAACAGGATTAAAAGAGGAGGAAGGACAGAGAGGTAGGCCATTTACCAAAGGAGCTTTTACTTGGCCAGTGTTTCTTACTGGGTAGTGCCATGATAATATATCTGCAGAAATAGCATCTCAGACTGTCGCAAGCTAAACAGGACTATGCCTAGCCCGTACTGCCATAGGAAGCCATTAAGGAAAATGCAGGTATTGCAGGAGGTGGTGTTTGTAATTTTGTAGGTTTCTTTCTATTCTCTTAGTCAGTACTTACCAATGCCACAGCAGGATATAAAGGGGCAGTGGGACCCTGGAAGATGTAAAACTTGAATCCTGAGCATGTTGTGGAAGACCACGTGGCATTTTTCATAAGACTAAGGGTGTTAACCCCAGTGATATGCCCAGTTGCCAGTTTGGGTAACTATTTTGCTTCCCTAATTTCCTCACAGACTTTTAAGTGGAGACGGTATTACTATTTGTTCTGGGTGAAATCCTGGCCCAATTGAAGTTGAAGGGAAGTTTGCCATTAAAATCAATGGGGCTAGGTTTCTACCTTCTTTGTTTTAAGCCATTGTTTAATGTTATTATGCACTGCTAAACAGCTACCAGTGTAGCTGCGTTGCCACAGTGAGGAAAAGATTCTGGTGAGAGCAGGGCTGGCTCCAGGCCCCAGCACGCCAAGCTGCGGGGGGTGCTCTGCCGGTTGCCAGGAGGGCGGCAGGCGGCTTTGGTGGGCCTCCCGCAGGTGTGCCTGTGGAGGGTCCGCTGGTCCCACGGCTCTGGTGGAGCATCCGCAGGCACGCCTGTGGGAGGTCCAGTGGAGCCGCGGGACCAGCAGACCCTCTGCAGCCAAGTCTGCGGGAGATCCACTGGAGCCGCAGGGCTGGCGAGCGGCAGAGCGCCCCCCGCAGCGTGCTGCCGTGCTTGGGGCGGCGAAATGGCTAGAGCCGGCCCTCGGCGAGAGTGCCTATGTAGTATCGAAGACTGTATATTACACAGAAAAAAACTATCGTAAAAGACCAATGGATTGCAAAGTCGAACACTAAAAAGTTAGGAAATGCCTTATCTATTTATGGTTGCCTGTGCAACCTTAATTCTGTGTGTCCATACTACGCACTGAATGAGGCAGGGAGCCCGTGGCAAAAAATAGTATGTGATCATGTAATGAAAGCCTATATCATAATGCATATGTACAAGGGAGAAGAATGAAGGTTGCACAGAGAATCATACCTAATGCATTTCCTAACTTCACAGCGTTTAGCTTTGCAACCTACACAATATTCTTCTAACAGCTTTTTATATGTCATTTCCTGAGTCTTTTTTTAAAGGTAAAAAATTCTGTTATGTACAACTGTAATAACCCACCCATACATCCATAATCATCTGAGTTTGAACGCAAAACGCTTTCAGCTCTGCAGCACAGCCTTCTATCCGCTAAGCAACAGGACCAATGGCCGGGAGCTGCAGCTTGGATGGCGGTGTGGGCCTGGCTCGTTAGAGTGTTCATGGTCAGTTACTATTTTGACAGATTGCCAACATTTTCCTGAGGAACACAGGTGACAGAAGGGAAATGGCAGTTTTACAACCCAACCAAATAGGGATTCCAACTTTGATTGTCCATATTCCTGGAGGTTTTGTCACATGACAACACCTTTTAATTAAAGACTAATTTTTAATTCCTGGAGACTCCAGGGCAATCCAGGATGGGATTTCATGGAGAAAGTCTCTAGCTCGCAGGCTTTGTCCCTGCCAGATTTCAAAGGCCTGCTGCAAACAATGGACGTGACAGAACTTCTCAAAAAAAGGATGCGATAATATTTTATAATGGAAAGTGTTAGGCAACCTAAAACTAGGGGTCATTACCAGTTCCCCCTATAATAGAAGTAACATATGATATGAAAGTTAAAGAAAATGAAATGACCTTGATACAAAACAGAAGGTTTCAAGCCTAACTGGAAGGTTAGATATTTGTCTCTTTTTGGAACAGTTACCTTGGCCCAAATCCTGAGCCCAATTTGCAGCTAAATGGGCAGGCTATGCTTTAGGGTTCTCTACTGAGGTGTGTATGCACAGGTATTCTTCTGCCAACAACTCTACTGCCTTTACTGTAGCCTGAGGCTGCAGTAGCTCCTCCACCCCTACCCTGGGGGACAATGGCATGGAGGATCCATAGGGCCTAGTACCATTACTCCTGCTGCCTCTCCCTCCATAGGTCCAGTTATGTAGTAGTGAGTAAAAAGGACCCTACAAACTAGATTCTGCTGTTCCTGCTGCATCTTGAGGTCTTTGTGGACATGGAGCAAGACTCATTAGGTGCTATTCAGCAGGTAACTTCCAAGTACACTAATAACTGTTAATATTTTACCAATGACAAACAGCAGCTAAAAGTCACGCCGTTAAACAGAGCATTACATCAGAGAAGAACCCTGACATACCAATTGTTTGGGTCCTCACCTGATCCCCATTTACACTGGCTAAAAATGAGTTTTAAACAGCTGCAGTTACAAAATTATCATCCCACACTCACTTCCGCTCTTGTGCTCTGCACCAGCTTCATTTTTCAAAATCTCCTTTTATTTCATCACTCGGAGAGTGTGGGACACTTGTAACAAATTCAGAAAAATTAGACAGCAAGAAAAAAAGAGAGAGTTCCCCCTCCCCCATCTCCTAATCCTGAAACCAGAACATTTTTGAAATGTAACACTAGGAATTTAAAATATTTCTCACTTCCTCTATTCATTACTTTAATGCATTGGAACTACTTCTAGCTCATATTTTTTTTTCCAAGGAATGCACAATAACCACTCTGTAAATGCCACAGGTCTGACTTTAAAAGTGGCTGTATAATTTTATTCATTGAAGAAAGAAATAATCCTAATATCTTCCAGTAATAACTGTTTTTTCCTACATATTGCTACATGGCTTATTCACTATCAGTGCAATTCTGAGAGTGTCAGTAGAAGGAGATATACAGCAGAGTGCTCACAGAGAAGAAATCTTGGGTCTGTTCCCTGCTCTGACACAGTCTCACTGCACAGCCTTCGACAAGTCAGTTAAGGCTACATTTCCAAAATTCCCACTAATTTGTGAGTGCCTAAATGTTTGGGGGCCCAACTTGAGGCATATTTGGAATCCAAAATCAGTGGGCACTTCTAAAAACGTTGGCCTTAACTTCTCTATGGCTTTGTCTTCATTGTTCAGAAAGATGTGTTTTTACTAAGGGATAATTAATGCCCATGAGCTATCCAACCGTAAAATCCTGGTGGAGCCCGGGCGCTACACGAGGCAGTAGCTAGGCAAGGTCAGGTTACCATTGCATGTGATTGACCTCGCCCTATTTACCTTGTGATAAAAGCTACAGTGTCTTGTCTCCACTAGGATTTTACAGCGACACGGCTGGCACTGTTAATGATCAGTGTTCGCTATGCTTCAGCATTAGTAAAGAACTCCCCTTTAATGCATAGTCTGTACCTCACTGACCCCTGCTATGAAATTTAGCCGCCCAAGTGCTTTGAGAAATATCTTCAGTGCAGCTGCACTAGCTCATGCCAGGACTGAATTGAATCTGACCCTATCATACCATCAAAATGAACAGGCTTCACACTGCCATGTGGGAGACTGGGGTTTGGCTCAGAGTCCTGGCTTCTCTCTCCCTGAACTAGGAATGCTGCAGAGGCAGTTCTCTTATCCCCAGGGTTGGGGGAATGGAGGAGGGCACTTTGCATTGACAGATCTATAGTCTAATCCTCAGCAGCAATAATGGTGACTGTGACCTGAGGCTTTGGGTGGGGGTGGAAGGCACAGAGAAAGGTGGGGAGTTCTCAGGGGTATGAGAAAGTCATATCATTTCTTAAGAATAGGCTGGGCCAAACATTCAAATACAGGATGTGTTGGATGGGCCTATTTTCTCTGCACACATGCAATTCATGCCTGTGAAAATGACCCATTTATCAAAATGCATTGTTACTTAGCTACATGCACTTTTCATGTACGTTTTCCCAGATGGAAATATGCTTATACTGACTTGGGAGATTCTGGTTTCCCTGACTTTCCTCGCCTAACAGAAGCAAGTGTGAGAGGAACAAACCTTTGACTATTGAGCAAAACTAGCCTATCATCTAAAGTTGTATTTTACTATTATTTTGAAAAAAAAAAAACCACGCCAAAGTGATACCTTCATTGCAAAGCTGAGGCACTGGAAAGAAAGGGTTAGAGAAAGAAATAATTGCAGATCAGAGCCTTAAAGACCTATGTTGTTAGTTTGTCTTTTGCATTAAAATTCCTCCTTTTCTACTGGGGAATTCCTGGCCCACAGTGTAAATTTTATTGAGTAACACTGGGCTCCTGTGAAAATGGTATCTATTTCCTGCAAGACAGGTGGATATTGAAGGCGCTGAGAATTCACTCTGTGCCATATCTGTCTGTCTCTTTTCCTAATGTACTCATCACCGTGGAATCTAGAAGCATGCAGTCGCATACAGTTAGCTGAAAGGGGAAAGACCTGCTTTTCACAATTTATTAACTCACAGCCACAAAATACAGTCTTAGGCCGTGTCTACACTATGGATGCTACAGCAGCAGAGCTACTGCGCCATTGCTATGCTGTCGTAAACTCTGAGTGTAGATGCATACTACAGGGATGGAAGGGGTTCATCTTTGCTGTAGGAACTCCACCTCCCCAAGCGATGGTAGTGAGGCCAATGGAAGCATTCTTCTATTGACCTCGCTGTGTCTGCACCAGGGGGTAGGTCAGCATAGCTACAGTGCTCAGGGGTATGGCTTTTTCACACCCCTAAGTGCCGTAGCTACATTGACCTAAGTTTTAAGTGTAGACCAGGCCTTAGTTATATTGTCCTTTCTGATACTGTCCCTCCCTGCTGCTCTGGGTAGCTGTGAAGACAAACTATCTTCCATGAAAGGCAACCAATTCTTCATATAGGAGGGAGGCTATGACTTCCTGCCCCGATTTGCCCTACGGCACCACACCAAGAGAAGAGAGAATCCTGGATGACGGTCTTTTCCCACAGCCCCTGGTGGCTGTGACTCTATGGCATTTTCAAAGGAGCAGGATGAAAAGGGTGCCATTTTGGGGGAGAGTTTCTGAATATTGTTTTGAAAATGCATCAGACCGTTGAAGAGTCCAGCATACCAAATCCTAACCCCTATCGTGGCTTTTTAAAAACATCCTTTCTGTTTAGCAGAAACACCCCCTGAAATTGCTGACCCCATCCACCCTGCTTTTAAGAAGAGCCAGGGTAGCATAGTGTCACGGAGTCACTGGGTGATGCTCTGGAACTGCTCCCCACCAAGCCAGTCAGGACTTTGGGGAGCCTCCTCTCCCTTGGAGCAGACTTGTTCAGGGCAAGAAGCTCACACGTCTTCACCTCCTGGGTCTCTCCTTGGAGCATTCAGCATCCTCTGCCCCTCCGTGCGCTTCCCACAGCGAGTCCACCCCAGCGGGGTCCTGGGGAAGCCACCGGGTCCTGCACCCCCACTTTGCAGTCAGACGTGACTCTCAGCCAGCCAGTAACACAGAGGTTTATTAGATGACAGGAATAGGGTCTAAAACAGAGCTTGTAGATACAGCGAACCGGACCCCTCGGCTGGGTCCATTCTGGGGGGCAGTGAGCCAGACCCCCAGGTCTGCCTTCCAACCTTGACCCCAGCCAGCTCCAGACTCACAACCCCTCCCAGCCCCTCCTCTCTGCTCAGCTCCTTTCCCGGGCCAGGAGGTCACCTGATCCCTTTGTCTCCAACACCTTCAGCTGGCACCTTTGCAGAGGAGGGACCCAGGCCATCAGTTGCTAGGAGACAGAGTGTCAGGCATTTAGGTGCACTGGCCCTTTGCTCTGCCAGATACTTAAGAACTGCCATGGGGACACTGAGGCACCAACACAGTACTCAGAGAAAACATTAAGAACTTTCCCAGTTCGTCACATCTCTCCCCCCTTCGAGACCGAACTGAGCGAGGTCACTCCAGCCAGTGACCTGGGGAAGTTTGAACCCACCAATGTTCCCATGGATGCCCCAGCATCTCTCTCATTCCTTGGTGTGAGTTACACCAGGACAGTCCAGTCTCACGCCCTCCCTTAGGTCGGGTGTGCTTGATGGCACTTGCAGGCCGCATGTGGGAAGGTTTATGCGGCTTGAACCCTTTTGCTACCCCAATATCTCTGGGGTCCAAACTAGGACGGGGTCTTCTCCCAGCACTTAAGAGCCCCCATTTTGGCCTTGGCCAGCTCTGGGCTTGGGCAGCCGCTTCCCACTTTGTGGCCCAGACACAACACCTCTGCCGTCCCCCCCTTAGCTGGGATCTCAGCTCCCCCCGTGCTCAGCGCTGCCCTTGCTGTCCCAGTGGGGATAGGCAGCGAGCTCTCTGCTCTGGTCACAGCATCAGAGCCAGTGTGAGCCCCCTCTCCGGTGTGCAGGGGGGCGGGGAGCATCTCTCCCTCCCACTCAGTCCCAGGGGGCTGGTTATAGGTAGGCAGGTATCCTGAGCCCAGCAGCCCCTCCCCCCTGCCAGCCAGGTTATTTGCGTTTTCACTGACCATTTCCATCCTAGCCAATTGGTTCCCTGGATTTGAATTCAAACCCTCAGCCGTTACAGGAGCGGGGCCTGGATCCTGTCCCATGGGGAGACAGTCACCCCCCAACAGGGCCTCCCAGCCGATATCCTGGAGAACCCCAACGACCAGCCAGCCTGACCCCTCCTGGGTCTGCACAGGGATCTGGGCCATAGGCAGGGCGAGGGGCTTCACCCCAGGGAACTTCACCCAGGTCCCACAGTCCCTCAGCATCTGGGGCTGCACCACCACAGTTCTCTCTGTCCCAGGGTCTCGCCCCCGCAGGCGTGTTTCCCCACTGACCCCTGGGCAGCCCCCTATGGTTCTCTGCTCCACCATCACCAATCCACGCTGCTGCTGCTTCTCCTGCAGCTTTTCCTCGGGCTCTTCCTTTCTCTCATGGTCCTCTCGCTCTCTCGGGCTCTGCTCCCATCCCATCCGTCTCCAATCTCCTGATGGGAAACCCAATCGTGAAGACCCTCGTCTGATTGGGGACCAGACTCCCGGGGATGCCTGGCTGATGCTCCAGCTGCTCTCAGATCCTCTTGTAGCCCCATCTGGGCCAGGAATCTGCTCCTCAGAGCGGTGCTTCTCCTTCAACTGCACGATTAACTGTGCCTTGGTGAATTTCCCCATGCGTAACCCTCTCTTTGTGCACAGGATCACAATGTCCTTCTCAAGGAGATGGTGATAGGCCATCACCTCACCCTTCCCAAGTGGCTCTGGACTCACAGGCCTGTGTGCTCTTGGCTCCCCCATGGTTTCCAGGAAGAACCCCGGGTGTGCCAGCCCTTCTCGTGATCACCACCTCTTTGCCAGGGTCGAGCTGCAGACTCCTCCGCCCCTGGGACTGCTCCTGCAATCCCCAGGGGAACCCTGCTACTGCAAAATCCTTCTCTCTCCCAGGGTCGAGCAGCAAGCTCCTCCGCCCCTGAGACTGCTCGCTGCAATCCTCAGGGGGACCCCGGTACTCCAACAGTCCTTCTCGCTGGTCACACACTCCTAGAGGTTAACCACCCCCTGAAACCGTCCCTCTCTGAGCCTTCAGCACGCCTGGTCCTCATTCATCCCTCCTCTGTTTTACTGCTCCCCAGTCACTTACTGCAAGCAGCACCATTCACAGGGTGCAGTACGTCCCACCGCTGCCACCAGTTGTCACGGAGTCACTGGGTGATGCTCTGGAACTGCTCCCCACCAAGCCAGTCAGGACTTTGGGGAGCCTCCTCTCCCTTGGAGCAGACTTGTTCAGGGCAAGAAGCTCACACGTCTTCACCTCCTGGGTCTCTCCTTGGAGCATTCAGCATCCTCTGCCCCTCCGTGCGCTTCCCACAGCGAGTCCACCCCAGCGGGGTCCTGGGGAAGCCACCGGGTCCTGCACCCCCACTTTGCAGTCAGACGTGACTCTCAGCCAGCCAGTAACACAGAGGTTTATTAGATGACAGGAATAGGGTCTAAAACAGAGCTTGTAGATACAGCGAACCGGACCCCTCGGCTGGGTCCATTCTGGGGGGCAGTGAGCCAGACCCCCAGGTCTGCCCTCCAACCTTGACCCCAGCCAGCTCCAGACTCACAACCCCTCCCAGCCCCTCCTCTCTGCTCAGCTCCTTTCCCGGGCCAGGAGGTCACCTGATCCCTTTGTCTCCAACACCTTCAGCTGGCACCTTTGCAGAGGAGGGACCCAGGCCATCAGTTGCTAGGAGACAGAGTGTCAGGCATTTAGGTGCACTGGCCCTTTGCTCTGCCAGATACTTAAGAACTGCCATGGGGACACTGAGGCACCAACACAGTACTCAGAGAAAACATTAAGAACTTTCCCAGTTCGTCACACATAGCAGAGCAGAGAGCTTTCTGGAGCAGGCATCTCCCACAATGCAAAGCATTCTTGCCCACCCCAGTTGTTCAGTTTCCTGATGGCACTGTACCCATGTACACATAGACTATCTCTATTCCTAGCCTATCGACTAGCCGGGTATCTGACACTGAGCCTCTACCCGCCGGTGCATTTATTACCTCTAGTATCAAGCCTCTTGAAAGGATTGTGAAACATTGAAGGGTTAGCGTTTGCCCTACATTATGCTGACAAAGCATAAAATGTTTATTGTCTCAAAAAAAAAAAAAAGAGAGAGAGAGAGACAAGGTAAATAGCGTGGTACTGATTAATGGGCCAACATACCAGTGTAAGGTTTAATACAACAGTTTCCAGGCCAAGAACCTGTCATAAAATGAAAACCTGTATTGTATCTATGCAAATCACAGTTACTTGGTTAACACATCACCCCGCTCCTAAACACTAAGTGCTCTGTAAAAGCTGCCAACATCTGAAGAAGCAATCTTTATTGGGCTGGCGTTTTGAAACTCTTATCTTGGTCCAAGCAAATGTATACAATGCAACTCTGTTTTGCGTAGCATCTATTAGACAAACTGCCTTGCAAAATGCTCTCAAGAGTTAAAATCAAATAATTGCGGGAGGGAGAAATTAAGAAGTACAGACGAGGGAAATAAAACCAATGATTATTAACAAAAAAAATTGTAACCACTGTGTTAGTCTCTCAGCTCACCATATAACGATTTGAATATGCTGGTTCCAATGGGGCTGCTGAAGGAGTAAAGTGAGGGTGGCAGAATCTGGCTCGTTGTCTTCATCCTTGTCCTGCCCTTTCTCAGTCTCTTTCCTGTATTGCTTCTTTCTTTTATTCTTGTCTTAACGGTGGACAAGATTCTGTAATCCACGAGTTAACCCTATGAAAATCAACCTGAGCAAAGGTGACAAAATCTGGTCTAAACAGACTTGAGGCTTCTCTGGCCAGAGACTCCATCTTGATTTCTTCTGGTGTCATGCACAAGTGACATGGCATGAACAACAACATCCAGTGAGAAATAATGGTATTGTGACCAGAAATGGTGATGAGTTAGCTGATGGTGAGGTGGAGAGAGAACCAGGAGACCGTTCTAGATGCTAGCAGAAACAGAGGAGAATGCTGTTGTGCCAGCAGTGGCTAGACTGTTCGACAGGACACCAAAGAGCTTGGTATTTTGGCGTGGAGCAGAGATAAGGTCCATGAAATCGGGTGGAGTCAGTCCATGGAGAGTTTTATAAGAAAGGATAGTAATTTTTACATGGATCCTGCTGTTAATGAAAAGCAAATGTTTACCGCACAAACCTAACATGAGGTTAGTGAGATGGCAGTGTCATACTGACCTGTCAGTCTTTCACAAGACTACAGTGTCACAGCAAAACCAGAAGCAACCCCTTGCAGCCTGCCTCTAGGGCCATGAGCAACTGGACATGGACCCCTGAAATCAGCACCGCCATTGCCTTTGCTACTAAGCCACTGGGAAGGGATTTCAGGGCCGACATTTCCCTGCAACCTCTGATTTGCAAGAGGTAATTAATCCCATCCCAACGAAGAAGAATGAAGAAAGAACGTTTTCATATTGGTCTGTTCATGGAACTGGGCTTCTGCAGCATCCTCCGACACATCACTAAAATGTGGAACAATGGCCATGAGCATCCACAGACGTCAGAGTCTCCTTAAGACCCAGAAGCTATATACACCACTGAAAAGAAGTTAAGACAAGACGTTTTTTTCCTTCTCTCTTTATGATTCAGGACACCTTCCCACAGGCTATCCTGTCAAATCCATCTCGCTTGCCTCCGCTCCATGCTACTGTAAGAGGAAATATTTTCTGTGGTTGAGAGATGCTAGCTGGTAACAGTGGTATCGTTTGAGGATGATCTTTCGAAATCACCTGACCACAAAAAAAAAAATCAATCTGTCCAGTAATTGCCAGTTTTCACTCAGTCTTAACAATGCTTCTCCTCACATGATAGTATTTAGAAAAGCAGAAGGGGCAACTGAAGCCTGCGAACAGCCTACACACCGACGAGTCAAAAAGAGAAGGGAAAATAAATAGGCATTGGGTGTCCAACTTACAGTGTAACGTGCGACAGAGGTAAAATGGTCGAGCTAGGAACGGTCTATAGGTCACTGGAAGGCAAAAGACACTACGCACTACATTCTGCTTTCTTTATGCCATTGGAATTTTTGCAGAATTAACCACAAGACATGGTCTAATGGTGGATTCTTTTGCAATGATGGGGCTGATCTTGCAGCTCTTACTCATGTTAATAATGCCATTAAAATCCATGGGACTAAGGGCTGCAGGGTCAGACTCTATATTAATTACACTGTGAGAAAGAAGAGGAAGAGAGGGTCCTGCCATTCCTGTTATGCAGCTACAGTAGCAAGGATGCTACTAACAGAAGATTCACTTCTGCCCTGTTAGAGAAGGTCATTTTCTGCCTTTTGCTGTGTAAGAATGAGGCTTTCATTGGCTTCCTTGGGATGCCAGAGCATGCATCTTGAAACCCATTGTTGTCTTGCTTGGTATCTGGGCTCAACCTGAGCAGTGCTGGGGGTCCTTTGGGTAGGCTACTTTCAACTTACAATGGTCTCTTCTGGCTTTATAATCCATGAGTCTATTGCTAGAGAGCCAGTGCTCCATTTTATAACACCATCACCTCGCACCTCTATAGCACCTTTCATCTGAGGATCTCCATGCACCTTACAAACATGAGTTAATTCTCCGCCCACCAAGCCAATATTTGACTCATTTTACAAACGAATAAATTAAGGCATCAAGTTATTAACTAACTCGCCAGAGGTCACAGTGAGTCCATAAAGTTCATGACCATTAGGCTGGGGACAAAGTGAGAGATGGTTCCCGTCCCAAAGAGTTTACAGTCTAAGCGGGCAAGACTGAAGGGTTGGAGGGGAAACAGAGAGGTGAAATTACTTGCCCAAGGTCATACAGCTGGAGAGGAGAGGTGTTATTTACATTAAGCGCCAATGTGGATACAAGAACAAATGGATAGAAATGGCCATCAACAAGTTTAGGCTTGAAATGAGATGAAGGTTTCTAACCACCAGAGGAGTGAAGTTCCAGAACAGCCTACCAAGAGGAGCAGTGGGGGCAAAAAACCTAACTGGCTTCACGACTGAGCTGGATACGTTGATGGAGGGGATGGTATGATGGCACTGCCTATGATGGCATGTAGCCCATCAGTGACTGTAAAGAGCAAAAATCCCCAACGGCTGGAGAAAGGACATTAGATGGTGGGGGGGGGAGGGCTCTGTGTTACTACAGAGAATTCTTTCCCAGGTGTCTGGCTGGTGGGTCTTGTCCACATGCTCAGGGTCTAACTGATCACCATGTTTGGGGTCTGGAAGGAATTTTCCTCTGGGTCAGATTGGCAGAGACTTTGGGGTTTTTTCACCTTCCTCTGCAGCATAGGGCACAAGTCACTTGCTGCTTTAAACTTGAGTAAATGGTGGAATCTCTGTAATTTGAAACCTTTAAACCATGATTTGAGGACTTCAGTAACTCGGCCAGAGGTTAGGCCCTTGTCTATTACAGGAGTGGGTGGGTGAGATTCTGTGGCCTGCAATGTGCAGAAGGTCAGACTAGATGATCACAATGGTCCCTTCTTACTTTAAAGCCTATAGTCTATGACCTGGTCAGAGGCCAAGCCAAGAACAGAACCCAGGCTGACTCACAGCTCGGTGTCCTGTGGACTAGAACACTCAGTTTCCAAAGCATGTGCTTAAGTGCGTTACTGAATAGGGACAGAATTCCTCATGTGCTTAGAGTTACAAGAATGTTTGCTTAGCTGAATTTGGAGCCCTAATCACTTAGGCCATATTTTCTTCATAATGGTGGCTCTAATGCTGCTCAGCCATAAAATATGCATGACAGGAAAATATGCAATCGTTAACTGGATTAATTTTTGGCAACTCCAACATTAATCCCACTAATGATTGTGTTAATCACCAGCTCTAATGCTAGAGTTAATTTTTCTTGAGGAACTCAGATCAAAGTTATTCTTTTGCTGCTCATAAGCAGAAGGACGGCCATGAAGTTAAGCATAGAACTGGTCGTCAGAACATTTGGCTTCACTTCCAGGCTCTTCTACAGGTTTTCCCATGCGACCTTGGGATAGTCGCTTAATTCCTCTATGCCTCAGTGTCCCCAGTAAAATGGGGATACCACTATGTCCCTACCTTAAAGGAGTGGTGGCATATTTAATTCATAAAGTAATTTGGTATCCTGGGGCAGCAGACTTACAGTTATTTCTTTGTGGGTGGAGTCCAGGCTACACCTCAGATCTTGTGCCACCATTCCTAACCTCATGCCGTTCCCCTCCTCCCATTTCCATTAATCATCTCCTGCTGTCTCTGGAATTCCCAGTCCCTCTCTAAAAAGACTGCCTATCATGTTGTCCAATATTGTCTCATTGGTTCCTTGGACTCTCCCATCTGTCTGTATCCATTTATTGTCTCTAGTCTTATAGTTACATGGTAAGCTCCGGGGGGCAGGGACCATCTCTTTGTTCTAGGTTTGTAAAGGTCCATGACTAGGGCTCCTATGTGCTATGATAATACAAATAAATAATCACAACTAGCATGGCTGGAAAACCCCAGTTTGACTCACTTTCTCCCCTTCTATTTGTTTGCGAAGTCACTTTCATTTTTCTTCAAACAAGTGAACACAAATATGGCACTGCCTGGCTTTGAGGGTGGTGTACCCCATAAGGCTTTATGGGGTGGGGGTGCTCATAAATGTATGTATGAAATAACTGGAATAGGGTTTTGCTACATATGCCATGTAACATAGCTATGTAAAGGTTATGATCTACTGGTTATGTTCATCCTAGTTGTATGCAGGCACCATTTGTGTGTTCAAAGTTATGAACGTTGGCTGTATAATTGCTTGATTTCTAAGTAGCCTTAGAACATTTGGTCACTTCTTGGGAAAGGAATGTGCAAATTAGGTGCTCAGTCAGGAAGCATTTAACAGACCAAAGAGCTTGGAAGGCTCCAATCCACATAAGAAGTCTTCCTAGAGACATATAAAATACCATGTGGACAACTGGCTTCTCCCTGTAAAGACTGAGTCACGGATGGACATGTGACTTGCCCAGGTGACTCCAGAACTCCATCTTGGAGCTGGACTTTGCATAGGAGTGAGGAAGGGGGTCTCCTCCCACAGGACAAAGTCTATTTAAACCCGTGAGAGACCCCTCCATTTTGTCTTCAGCTGGCTAAAGAAGGAGCCTCACCCCCCTCCCCCATACTTAAAGGAAACTGAAACAAAGGACAGTAACTACAGGGGGTGTGAGTGATTGCTGGACCCAGGCTAAAATAAGGTTGGCCTGTAAAAGGGAGCATTCTGGAACTGGTGAGGATCTTCTCTGTATTTAGTTTAATTAGACATAGATTTGCGCATTTTATTTTATTTCGTTTGGTGACTCACTTTGTTCTGTCTGTTACTACTTGGAAACACTTAAATCCTACTTTCTGCATTTAATAAATCACTTTTTACTTATTAATTAACTCAGAGTATGTGTTAATACCTGGGGGAGCAAACAACGGTGCATCTCTCTGAGTGTTATAGAGGGCAAACAATTTATGAGTTTACCCTGCATAAGCTTTATATAAGGTAAAACAGTTTTATTTGGGTTTAGACCTCACTGGAGTTGGGCATCTGAGTGCTAAAGACAAGCACACTGTGTCAGCTGTTTTCAGGTAAACCTGCAGCTTTGAGGCAAGTAGTTCAGACCCCGGGTCTGGGTTGGAGCAGACGGGAGTGTCTGGCTCAGCAAGACAGGGTGTTGGATTCCTGAGCTGGCAGGGAAAGCAGGCGTAGAAATAGTCGTGGCACATTGGCTGGCAGCTCCCAAGGGGGTTTCTGTGATCCAACCCGTCACAGAGGGCAACACTTATAAAGTGTAGATCCTGGGTGTGGCGTTGTATGCAGACCCTGGCCCGACAAGATGGGTGCCAGGGAGTACATGGATACTGCCATTGAGTCCGCTTGTCCGTCTCTGACCTCGCCACCCTGGGGTCTAAGGCCCAGTGTAAAGTTAATAGCCCTGGTGCCCAGGGCAGCATGGCCTAGCAGCTAGAGTTAATAGTGTTGCCCTTCTATGCAGGGCAGCGTGGCCTAGTAGCCAGAGTCAATAGCGCGCCCTTTGGTGCAGGGCAGCATGGCCTTGTAGCCAGCAGCCAACGGGCCACCAGCCAGGGTGGCTGGCAGCCCAGGTAGGGGGGTCCGGGTCTACCCAACTCCACCAGGCCCCAACCCAGGCCCCTGGCAGTGGCGGAGCAGTCTGTCACTGGCTCAGCGAGGAATCCCACCAAAACACCCTGAGCTTACCTAGGTGGGAGATACCACTCCGTCACCCTCCCTCCCACCCACTGTTGTCTCTGGTGAGGCAGTCCATGAGGCTTCAGGGTCTCCAGGCTCTGCAGCACCAGTCATTTCCTGGGGCTCTATTGGTCGCGGGGGTCCAAGCTGACCCTTGGGGACTGTGATCCCCACAGACAGGGGCTGCAGCCAGTCCTCAGCGGGATCTTCTAACACAGATCCTGCTCCTCTGGCATCCAGCCTCGAATGATCTTGGCTTCCTCCCTTTATACTGCTGCAGCATCTGGAGCATGCCCTGTCCAGCCTAGGAGGCGGGACGTCCGCTGTCCATAATGTGGGTTTAACCCTGTCTTGGCTAGTGCAGGGTATGCACACCCTGACACATTGGGATAGAAATAAATGACTGAGATTGGGATTAGAATGTCTGACCCACCCTATCTCGCTCTAGAGGGAAGGCATCAGGGAGATTATCCACTGCTGCGGTAACCATAACCTATCCACTCGGTCTCCGGGCTGGCATGGGGCTTTCAAGGGAATCCTCAGGGATATTTCTACTCACCTACAAGAACTTATACAAAACCTTATTTCAAATAGACCCATCTACATTAAACCACTACTAGCTTCAAGGTACAGACTGATAGGATACCCAGATCCATGCTCCCCTGTGAAACAGATGTCTTAATGGGTAAATAGTATGTACTCACTTTTTAAAGGGAATATGTAATTACAAGATAGACCATAATGGCAAAGAGGCCAGTACACTCAGATAAATAATATACTTGGAAAAACTGGTTTCAATACATATTGACATGTTAGATCATAACTAAAGGGGAAGGACAACTATTTGATGCTTTTCAGGATATTACTATTAATTAGCACTTGCATTTTATCCCTTGCAGTCAAAACACTTTACAAAAGTGGGTACATTTAATAGCTCCCATTTTGCAGATGGGACAACTGAGGCACAGAAAAAGTAAGTAACTGACTTGCCCAAAGTCACATAGCAGCTTAGCAGCAGAACATCAATGGGAATCCATTTGTCTTGGTCCCCAGACTACTTCCTAGCCACTGGACCAGGCTTTCTCTACAGATAGATGCTCTCTTTTTTAAAAAAAAATGTATTTCCCTTCCCTTCCTCCTGCCAAAAAAAAAAAAAAAAAAAAAAAAAAATCAAGTCCCCAAAAGAAAGGATATGAAACATCAAGAATATAGTCCCAAACTCAAAGAGGCATGATATTCTGGTCAAACATCTATCTCTGTCTCATGCTGTTCTACCTGGGGATTTCCAGGCCCTAAGACCACTATGTGGTTAACCTTACTTATAATTCTATACAAAAAACTACATGCACGGAAAGTTAAGGATGCAAGATTAAGCCGCAATCAAAAGTCAGGAAATGCAATAATTAAGGTTGTATAGCATACACAACCTTAACTCTGCCCTCTTCTGCACATTCCTTATATTATAGTTTTTAATTACACAAATGATCACTTACCATTGCTCAGGACCATAGCGACACCCTTAAATACTTGTAATATTTTAAAAACCCTTGTATACATTATTCTGCTAACCCTTTAAGAGTCAGACTGGCCAAGTCTATAGTAATTGACTTAGTGACAGGTTCTGATCTAGTGACAGTGTTATAACTCAATGCTTCCGAGGAGTTGGCCTGGATTTACACCAGTGTTAGAATGAGAACAGACTCAGACTGATGCACGGTTTGTGATATATTCTCTTCTCTCTAAGGTATGGAAAAGTCAAAGGAGACTAACAGCGCTGGGTATCTATTGCCCAAATCTCATGTGTTGTTAACACCCAAGTACTTTAGCTTTTCTTTTCAACAAGATTCACAGCCCTTCTGAGGTGCATAGCAGGGCTAAGACAGTGAACTCCAGAGGTAACTTAGCTGTGAACTTAGGTGGCCTATATATCACAGTACATTTTTACTGTTATTCTGCGTTGAATAATTGATACACACTATGCTGTGTACATACTGTTTACTGTGCACTTTTCAGCTAAATGATTCTCATTGGGCTCCTCTGGCACCCACAAAGCAGTGTAGTGTAGTACAACTGGTATACGTATAGACTGAATGGGAGGGTAGGATAGGATATTACAATTTTTTGAGACAGGTAGTGGTCACATCCTTGAAAACTGTATTTTGGCATATTGCCCACAAGGGGCCAGAGTGAAATCTGCATGTGCAATCCCATTTTGGGCATTTCCTGACTGTGTAACTAAGATTCTCTTAGTGCAGTTTTTGAATGGAATTTCCCAATGTCTTTTGTGTACATAAAAAAAAAATGGAAATAATTGAAAGATGTAGTTTCACTCTCTAGCTGCTCAATGATTCTCTAGCTTGTAAAACTTTGGCAATGATGTGTATAAATCCCACAATCTAGAATAATACGGCAATAAACCACTGAAATGTCTGCACTGTGCACTCAGTACAGCGGGCCTGTAAGAGAGAGGCCTTCTTGTGTACACCAAGGGAAATGCAGCATCCACTCCCGTCCCCAGAGATGCATCAGAGTGAGTCCCTCTTGCAAACCTCACAAGCATGCAGCGTTCCTCTGTAACCCAGGTATTTTCATTGCACTTTACACTACACACACGGATTCAGGTGCAATGCAGCCCCCTTAGCATCCGCTTTCAGAGCTTGGTGAAAGCTGTGCTAAAAGTAATGCATGTGATTTTCAGAGGGTCAGACCTTGGTTATATCAAAACCAAACGTCGATGGTACATTTGAAGGCACCTCGCCTCAACTTTCAATCCTGAGCCATTTGGGCTGCAGAGCTGTTCATAAAAGGCCTGGCAAGATTTTATTTTTTTATTATTACAATAGGAATTTCCACTCTCCTCTTCAATCAAAAAACTTCAGAACCATTTTTGCTCAGGGACAAAAGCCTGGATCATTTCAGTTCCAAAGGAGAAAACATTTCAGAGTTACAGTGACTGAAAACAGAGGGAAAACAGAAAACGTTATGTCACCATTATGCAGTGGCTGCTTTCATGTATACTGTAATCATACACACTGCAATACGTGGGCACAACAGGCTGGGTTTAAGGACCAGGTTGGAATTTCCAACTTTTAATGCATGGGGGGTGTGTTCAGGTTTGTCTGATTCCATATCAGTCAGTGTCAGACACCAATCTAGCAAGGCACTTAAGAACATGTCCAACTTTAAACAAGCGAGTTTCCCCACTGACTTCAATGAGACTCCTCATTAAAATTAGGCACGTGCTTGAATATCTTTCTGAATTGGGGCCAAAGCCCTTTTTGCTACCAGTGTAGGCCTTGCCGACGCAAAAGTTGTACTGAATTAACTAGATCGATTTAGTTAAATCAGTGCAACCGCACTGTGTGGACACTCTTAAAACAGTGTAGAAGTACCCCATATCAAGAAGGAATTGACTTCCGCTAAATCGATATAAGACATCTCGAAAGCAATTTAAAAGGGTCCACACAAAAGGGGTTGCACTAGTTTAACTAAATCAGTGTCTCAATTTTTACAAGCAAAATTTCGGTTTCTGGTTTTCATCCGAAAACCAGAAAATTTGGCCAAAGTGAAATTTGGGTGTGAAAAGTTTCCTTTTGAATGAAAAACTCTTTCTTTTTTTATCCAAAAAATGTTTCAATGAAAAACTTTGACCAGCTCTGTGTATAATAACAGAAAGGCAAGTTGCTCTCCAGCCCAGGTGCTCTAGAAGTGAGAGGGGCAGCTGTACCACTGTTGGTTTCAAACAAAAATAAATAAATGAATAGAAAGGAGCCTGTCAGATAATTTTGAACATTAGATTGAAAGGCCTGGATAGACACGCCATTTAGGTTTAAACTTAGCAGATCAATAGTGCTGGGGAAAAGAGCTGAGATACATGCTTGAATCTCCATCTTTCGTTAGGAAGAGAAAAGCTTGATGCCAACGGGCCAAATTAATCACCCTTGTGTCTCCACTGATTTTGCCAAGGTTAAGTCAGTTATGAATTTGGCCAACAGAGTTTAGTCGGCAGTGTGTTCTGATATGACAAGATGACATATTTGAAAGAGATTTGTGACCTCAACTTCATTTCTCTCTCTCTCTCTCACACACGCACATGCACACACACACGACAACCTCAGAACGGAAGCTCTTTTACACAGGGTAAAAGTCAGAGCAAAATGTGAAATCAAATTATTTTGTATGGGACCAAGCAACTGTATTTTGTAATGGTGTTGATGACAAATCTCTGTTCCTTGAGCACTAGTCCTGGGATCCGACAGAACCACTATTACGACGACAGCCTTCAGAATGCAACTCACAATGTTTGCAGCTAGTTTTTGAAAAATACTGCAAATTGCAGCCACCAAAACTAAGGCAGACTTCGGCCCTTAGGGCTTGTCTCCATGGGGAAAGAGCCCGCAGTAGCTGGTGTGCACGAGGTACTGCCCACGAACTCCCCACACGGACATCTTACTGTGCGCTGTGTAGTTTGGCTTAATGCACTCTGGAAGTGCACTAATCCTAACCTCTGAGCGACACAGTTTTACTGACCACAACCCCTTGTGTAGACAGCGCTGTGTCAGCCGGAGAGCTTCCCTTGTCAGCATAGCTACCACCTCTCACAGAGGTGGAGTTAATAACCTGGCAGGAGAACAATCTCCCATCAGCTGGGAGTGCCTTCACCAGAAACTCTACCGTGGTGCACCTGTACCAATTCAAGTTTCTAGTGTAGACCTAAGATCCCTGTAAGCTGTGCAGCCACGTGGCTGTGCAACAGCCTATTTAGCGCTGCGCAGGGGCTCAGGGAACCCGCCCGGCTGCATGAACAGTGGAGTGGCGGCCTGCAGCCCCAGCTGGACCTGCTGTGGCGGCCAGGGCAGGGGCGGCCTGAATGCAGCCCTGGCCGGACCTGCTGCGGTGGCTGGGGGAGGGGTGGCCCAAACCCAGTCCTGTCCTGGTCCTGCAACGGCCCCAACCAAGGCCTAGCCCAGACCTGCTGCAGCCGGGGGAGGGGCGCCTATCTTGCGGCCCCAACCCAGCTCCAGCCCAGACCTGCCACAGTCGGGGGAGGGGCGCCTCTCCCTCCCCTCACCCCCCCGCAGCCAGGTGCTGTGCCCCAGAGCACCCTCCTGCACCCCAAACCCCTCATCCTTGGCCCCATCCTGGAGCCTGCATTCCCAGCCGGAGCCCTCACTCCCTGCACTCCAACCCTCTGCCCCAGCCCTGAGCCCCCTGCCACACTCCGAATCTCTTGGCCCCACCCCCAGCACATGAATTTTGTTATGGGCACCAATATACAGGTGATGTGTCACATAGGGTCATGTCATGTCACACATCACCTCCATATTGGTGCCCATAACAAAATGCATTCCGCACACGGGTGGGAAAAATTAGAGGGAGCACTGGTGTAGACCTGACCCATGCTTAGTGCGCAGTAAGAGCGTCCACGTGGGGAGTTAGTGTGGAGTTGCTAGTGTGCTTTACTAACTTCCCATGTAGACAAACCCTTAGCTTCACCTTATGTCTCTAAGAACATAAGAACGGCCATTCTGGGTCAGACCAAAGGTCCATCTAGCCCAGTATCTGTCTACCGACAGTGGCCAATGCCAGGTGCCCCAGAGGGAGTGAAGCTAACAAGTAATGATCAAGTGATCTCTCTCCTGCCATCCATCTCCACCCTCTGATGAACAGAGCCTAGAGACACCATTCCTTACCCAGCCTGGCTAATAGTCATTAATGGACTTAACCTCCATGAATTTATCCAGTTCTCTTTTAAACGCTGTTATAGTTCTAGCCTTCACAATCTCCTCAGGTAAGGAGTTCCACAGGTTGACTGTGCGCTGTGTGAAGTAGAACTTCCTTTTGTTTGTTTTAAACCTGCTGCCCATTAATTTCTTTGGTGGCCCCTAGTTCTTGTATTCTGGGAACAAGTAAATAACTTTTCCTTATTTATTTTCTCTACCTCACTCAGGATTTTACATACCTCTATCACATCCCCCCTTAGTCTCCTCTCTTCCAAGCTGAAAAGTCCTAGCCTCTTTAATCTCTCCTCATATGGGACCCATTCCAATCCCCTAGTCATTTTAGTTGCACTTCTCTGAAACTTTTCTAATGCCATCTCTCTTGGGTGTCCCTTGCTCACTTCCTGTGCACAACTCTCCTTCATGTGAAGGGGAGTTCTGTCCACAGAACAAGTGGACAATAGCCACGGGACATAGTCAGCGCAGATTTGACAGCAAAACTTTGCACATTCTTGCTGATATGTATGTGTGTGGAGAATGCCCCCCACCGCCTCAAAATGGTTAGTGAGCTCCCAGACACCACTAGGTGATCTTGCCCTCAGGAGTTTGTTCTGATGGGAGAATAATGCGTCTGTCTTGAGTTCCTTCTGTTGGATGTGTTACCATTCAGTATCCTGCTAGGGGAGTCTGGATTCAGACTGAGCTGAGTCTCTCCTGAGTGCATAGTTGAATTTCTCGCTCAGTAAAAAGCAGTTGTTGGTTCTTCCCAGTTTGTTTCCAGACTCTTTAATATAGTTATTCCAAACACATCATATTCTCCACTCAGCAGGTCCATGTAACCTTCACATTGTTGCCAGCCCTTATGATTTCATTGCAAGTCTCGTGCTATTTGATATTTTTCTTTAAAGTCCACCTCCTAGAGTCGTGGGATTATATACAAATCGTAGCTTTCATATATTTTTTTAAAGAAGTAAGTTTCTAGCCTTTGTAGTTGCGGAGAAAAGCTTGAAAAGATCACCCCAAGGCCCCATACTGGAAGCGGAGGTGTCCGGTCTGGTCCGGCGTACCGGCAAGAGCTGGTATGCTGTGCCGGACTGACTTCCCGGGTGCTGATTTAAAGGGCCCAGGGCTCCAGCCGCTGCGGGGAGCACCGGGCCCTTTAAATCACCGCCAGAGCACCGGCAGCCGGGCTTGGGTGGGGATTTAAAGGGCCCAGAGCTCCAGCTGCTGCGGGAAGCCCCGGGCCCTTTAAAGTGCCGCTGCTGAAGCTCCGGCAGCGGGGCTTGGGCGGTGCTTTAAAGGGCCTGGAGCTCCATGGCCGCCAGAGCCCTGGGCCCTTTATTTCGCCCCTGAGCCCCAGGGCTCCCAGCCACCTCTGCAGCTGGTAGCTCCCGAGTGATTTAAAGGCCCTGGGGCTCCCAGCCACAGCTGGAGCCCTAGGGCCTTTAAACGGCTCTTCCGGTTGAGGTCACGCCCCCACTCAGGACTCCGGCGTACCGGTAAGTCCTTTCAGTTACTTTCATCCCTGACTGTAAGGCAAACAAAAAGAACCAATCAATGATTCTTTTTCAGAATCTCACGATCTTTAAGACAACCTCATGATTTCTGAATATTTGGGGTTAGCGAGATTGTCTTCTTTAGTATTAAAGGTGAAATTCACCTCACCCCATCTACTGGGCAAGCACAGAACCTACGGATCACTTCAGCACTTTGCAGAGGGGTACATAGGATGGATTGCTGAATTTCATCGTAAAGTGCATTCATCAAGGGGCAAAGAAAATGCCCCTTGATGGAGCATGCAGTTAACTACAGCCGTGCTCCACTTCCTGGGAAGGACAGCCATGGCCCTGCCCCATTTTGGAAACTACTTGCATTGCTGGTTCAAGGATCGTGGTTGGGATTGGTCCAGCACAGGCATGCGCCCAGCTATGACCTGGCCCTATATTTTAAAGTCAACGATGATGGTGATGGATTCCTTTTAAAAAACCGTATCAGCTGGTATAAACTGGCATTGACTGGAGCTAATCTGATTTACTCCAGCAGTAGATCTGGGCCGTACCATCACCTGCACACTGACGACACTGCATACAGCGGTTGCCGCTAACATCTTGACAATGTTGCTTTTGTCTAATTGACCTGACAGCTGTATTTGCAGTTCTCATTTTGCTTCATCTGGCAAACTGCAGCAACCTCATCTTAAAGGGAATAATTTTCAGGGGCCAATGTAACGAGTTTAATGGTGACTGCTGCATCTGACCCCAAATATTTTTTTCAAAGTAAACTGCTATTTCACTGAGAAAGGGATCAGGGACATACACGTTTATAGGATCTCACAATCAGTAATCTAGGGCCTGAGCCTAAACCCACTGACGTTATGGGGGAGATAAAAGCCTTAGAATATAATGTAAAAGAAATCTGCCTGGACTCTGGTATGGCAGAGGGCAAAGGGCAAAGCACACCAATGTGCAGGGAACGTGAGAGAGCACAGGGGACCTGGCAGACACAGGAAGGATTCGATTGTTCCAGTAGGATGCAGCTAGTTTTATGCATACGGTACTTCAAACGCTGTGCCCAAAACAAGTTACTCAGATTTACTGTAAACGGCGGCTGTGCCATCTATGGTTCTGCGCTAACATACAAATACTTGTCCTGTCTTAACAATGAGCCGAGTGAGTCATGCTGGCCCTGCTCCCAGCCTGTACGGGGGAGAATGAAGAAATGGGGCAACCAGGTTCCCTCACCCTCCTTGACCCATCTCTGAAGCCCCAGTAAAAGAACAAAAAGTATTTTAATTAGCTGAGATTTGGCAAGGGGCTTCTTTTATAAACACTGGCAGGGGCGTGCAGGATTAGTGGCTCATTTCAAATGTTAAAAGAAAAGATTGTGAAACGGACGAAGGCTTCATTTGGAATGCGCACCATAATGATAAAAAAAAATCCTGCCACAAAAATAGCACTGCAGTTGTTTTATGCTTGTCTGTGTTGGTGCAACAGGTCTGTGCTGAGCACTGACTAGGATAAGCCTAGGCCGGGGCAGTTTGGGAGATGCTCCGGCAGACCCGTTCACTTCGGATTTCATTCCCAGCAGAGCCCCAGCTGCTCCAGATCTCCGCAGCCAGAGATGTCAAACAGGCTGCATGCCACACAAAGGAGCTGATCGCTAACCTCCCGAGTAACCAGGCTGCGTGCTGCACAGATGTGCTGGGGCCGAAGGGTGAGGCGGGGATTATTCCCACTGCCATGCAAGCAGCTTTGCTGCTCTGCACCCACTACCACACACTCACAGATCCACCAGCCTCTGCAAGGGTGGGTCCATGCAGAAGGGAGCCCATCGATCCCACCCACCTGTCATGGATGCACACAGGGAGCCCTGATGAAGCTTCACTTGCATCTCACAAAGAGTCACCCCCTTCCTACATGAGTTCTGGAAATCATCCCATTTTTAGGCCTGTGGGTATTTGATGACCTCTAAAAATACCTGTTTCTTCTACCTCCTTCTCCTTTTAGTACCACGCACAAGCAGTGACTCACTCCTTAAATGCCGAACACTTAGGGTCAAGTAAAAGCAGCAAAGAGTCCTGTGGCACCTTATAGACTAACAGACGTTTTGGAGCATGAGCTTTCGTGGGTGAATAAATCAACCTTGCACGGGTGCTCAAGGCCTGCAAGGAACAGGGGAAACCCTGCGTGTGGCTGCAGTGTTTGGGTGTCCCTAGGGTTTGGAGTGAGGAGGATTCCATTCCTTCCACCCCTATGGACACCGCTTACATGACACCTAGTTGCTCAGGGCACCTGGATCTGGTCCCTGCAATGAAAGGCCCAAATTCTGCCTTTATTTGCACATGCAAGGCTCCCATTGGGTAACTCCCCTATGCACCCCATGGTTGCATTTGGCATGAGGCATGAATGTAATTGAATTTCTGCAGGGAGGAACTTTAAAAAGGACTGACCTCCCCAGGTCATTGAGGGAGGGAGAGGGCAGGACAAAGCGCTATGGGAAGAGCGAGATGTATTTGCTAAAGGGAGCATGGCAGGCCTTAAACACAATGCTAAAGTGCATTAAACAATGAGTTTACGTATCTTGCTCTGAGAAAGGTGCTCCAGACGCAGCACTTAAGTGACCAGGGATTTCCCCCTCCCCCTCCCTGCTAGCCTGCACATCCCACGGCAACCTGTTTCGGAGCGAGTTGGACATAGCTGTCGATATTTTGTTTTTTTTCATGGGGAAGTTCCAATCAACTACATCTTCTCTGTAAGGGGCATTAAGGAAGGAGGCTCCTGGGAAATAAGGCAGATAATTATAATCAGTGCTTTTAATGCACTGAGAAAGCTACATGCACTGATCAAATCAATACACCCTTCTAACCTGCCGAGGAGTATTTGCTGTGAAGAGATGGCACACTGTGGGCCCTTCACATGGAGAGAGCACGTGCTTCCCCTCCCCTCCCCCTTTTTTTTTTGCATAGTGCCCAAGATCAAAGCAACAGAAACATAGAAATGGAAGGTGGAAAGGGCTGATCTCGCTGATACTCATCCCCACTGCAATGGCAGGAAACTGACCAGGGGAACTGCACTGACCGTAGCCAAGTAATCACCTAAATCACAGCTCAGCGCTCCAGGGGAAGGCGAAAAACACCCTCTTTCAAAGGTCTCTGTTGACACGGCCTGGGAGGTCGGAGGCTGGTTTTATAAACGCTGTAACCCTTGCAAGGCTGGGATTTTCCAGACTGCACGCCAAAAGGGAAGCACAAGCAGTGCGAAGAGGAGCATGTATCAATCAAAGACAGACCTTGTTTGCTGAGGGTCAGCACTGGGTTCAGAGCAGATCCCGTTAGTATCAACGCTGATGGGATAATTAATAATGCAACGTACATAATAACAGTTAATAAATCCTTCTATTAATGCATTAAGTGCAAAACTCAATTCAGCCTTAACTATTGAGCTGCAACCAGTGCCTTCATGCCTGCCTCCACACCCAGCGACTTTCATCCAAAAGACCTAAACTCTGCTGATGCTTAAAAGGTCAGGATCAAGTCCCCCCAGTCCCCTTGATGCTGGAAGTGGTGCATATTTAGAAGCAGCAGCAGCAGCAGCAATTTAGCTGTCAATGGTCTCTCACTGTGGGGACGGGGAGGGAGAAAGGCAAGGTTCCCACTCCACCATCTCCAGTCCATTCACTGGCTCTAAACACACAAAATCTCATGTGCCTGAGGAATGTTGAGTTCTGTTCCTTCTCACTCTCTATGCCTCTCTCCCGTCAGCAGATGCATTTTTCTTCCTTCTCTGTGTGCTGAACAATGAAGTCCCGACTCTGTTTTTACTTAGCTCAGGCAAGACTCCCCTTTTCTTGCCACCATCGAGAGTGGCCGCTTGGATCCAGACAGGGCACTGCACGCTGGGGCTTGGACTTGCAGGCCGCAGTTCTGTTTTATTAAAAGTGCAGGCAGCCGCTCTGCTCGGATCTGTGCAGAACAGGAGCAGCCCGCGGGGGCCTGGCCAGTTGCCACATGGTTTGGTAAACCTTGGGAACCCCCTGCTCTGCCAGATGACCCAATTAGTCATCCTCCCAGAGACCATGGGAGAGGCCAAGGTCTTAGATAAGGGATTGATTGTACACTCACACAAGCAGCTCATCATAACGGAATCACAGTGCTGTAGATGTCCCTAACAGACACCAAAGTCAAGAGCAGAGTGAGAAAAGCTTCCGAGGTGGTTTCTACTAGAAAGGAAGGCTTCAAGGATTTTCTTCCCCAACTCCTTTTCAAAAGTTCATTGGAGATCTCGCCGTTGGCTTTGGAGGGGACAAGGGGCTTGAACAGAGGTCAGTTGTAATGGCTGGAAGTCCTATAGATACAATACAGTCATGTCTTGACTCTGCATCCAGCCCAGAAAGGCAGCCGGCAAAAAGGTTCCAGAAGAGAAGACACACTGATGGTTTAATTAAACTGTGTACCAACTTCCCTCTCTTCCATTTCCCCCTATCATCTAACTACAGCATATATCCCTGCCCTGTTTCTATGAGAAATTCTTGAAGAGACTAAGGTGCAGGATTGCTGGAGCTGGAGTGGCTAGTGTGCAAGCCAAAGGCCCGTGCAACCAGATATGCCACTAGCCTATGCAAAGAGAATGACCTGGGTTTCTCGATGGGCAGAGAGAACCTGCCTGAGTTCACACAAATGGGACTTACTGATGCAGGAAACAATCACTGGGCAGGATTTCTAGCATTTAAAGCTCACAAAGAAGTGGTTAGCAAGGTATGGTGAAGAAGGTCAGGCCTTTTATTGAGCCAGTAAGGAAATGGTTTTGGAGGACACCCACATGAGACACCTTTATGACCCACAAGCTTTTGTCTCTTTAAATCATTGCACTTTTTTCTCAAGGAACAATATGGCTACAAATATTATCAACAGACTTCAAGGATTTCATGGGTGTCACTTTGCAACACGCTTGAGATCGCTTGGAAGTTCACAGAGACTGCAGAGGTAGACCAAGGATCCTACTGCTCCACAAACAAAGGCCCACCATCACTCGTGTGAAGGGAGAATCCCAGCTATTGACAGTATAGGGCCTGTGACACACAGTGCAGCAGCTCCGGTTCCATCAAGAAGAGGTCAGTGGTGTAAATGCACACTAGCCACTTCGTTACAAACCTTCTACCATTACTAGTAGCTGGAAGCCCATGCTGTTGCATGGTACAATTTGTAAAGTCATGTGCAAAAAAGCTGAAAATGGCTGAGAATTTAAAAACTGACTGACCCTGGTGATCTGCTATACAGAAAAAGCTCTCAACCAGGCTTGCAGCTGTTTCCATCACGTCACACTGACTCAGGCATTCTAGCTTCAGCGTGACGTTCCGGGTGATTGTGCGTGCTCGTTGTGTCGCGCTGAGTGAGCTGTGTGGATTTGTGCGGGTGACGAATGAGGGGTGTGTTGCACTGAGCGGCTATGGGGTTATTGGGTGTGCTAGTTGTGTTGTTGTGGGTGGCTGTGTTGATTTGTGTCAGTGGCAGTTGGGCTAGGTAATCTACCATCTGTGCCATCTCCCTCATAGAACCAATGAAATTGCTGCATGCAAATTTAGCTGTAGAATAAGGGTGGTGATTGGTTGAGTTATTTCTGCTATCACAACTCTTGGCCTGGCACAGATACCTGCTTTACTGTAGCTGGACGCTGCAGGAGTGTCATCCGTAAAGTCAAAACAGCGGAGAACTTACAAACTGGATGGTAACCGACCATGAAACCCAGTGATGATTCAACCTGGTTATATCCAGAATAGGAAGAGCTCTCAGCCACGCACAAGCCTCACAACACTGCCACGGGCAAGTCATTATTACATCTCCCTTAGAGAGGAGTAAACCGAGGCCCAGATTTGTAAAAGTATTTAGGCGCTGTTAAGATGAGTGTTACAATGCCTAACTGATTTAGGTGCCTAAATCCCATTGGCTGTCATTTTAGGGCATATTAACTGGAGTCACCCATATCAACTTGGTAATTTTTCCTTAGGGGAGCAGATAGGTTATCTCATATCTGCACTATTCCCTGGACTCCCCTATGCTTGCTAAAGAGAGCATTACAAGTGCTGGAGTGAAGTTATCCCTCATCGAAGGCTCCTGACAAGTTTTTAAAGAGCAAAGCACTGCAACTATGCAGGACAAATGGAAAATCTGTAACAATCCACCCGGTTAGTTAAAGAGAAGGCACATTAATCTCTTTGCATCCACAGTTGAATTCAGGACAGCACACAATTAGGATCTCAGACTGCGTGGCAACAGCCCCAGTCAAGCTCTCTGGAGCTGCGTGCATCAGTTGATACTGAGAAGCATTGTTTGCTTGGAAGCATTTGCACTGAGCTGAATTTCCTGCCATTGTTTTAGGAGGTGAATACAATGAGGCCTGTGACGGCAGGGGATCAGCTGAGTTACATATTAGCTGCATTCAGCCCATTTGGTTGATGTTTAGCTGAAGGACTACAAGCTCTCTCTCCAAAGGGCTCTGTGTCACTGAATGATTTCATGTTACACTGCACAGGGCTTTTAGTGACTGCCATGGGAATCACAAAGGGAAGGGTTCTGATTCCAGTGTATGACTTACATACATTTATTTATTGTATTGCCTGACCACGGGCCCTGTCTCTCACATACACATATGCAGAGCCTGCCAAGGATAACAGCCTCTGTTTTACTTGGTACATATGAAGAGCAGTCCCAATCTAGAAGCCCCCAGGGGTAAATCACAGACATCATGATTCAACAGAAAAGCCGGAGATGGCAGAGACCTAGAGCCTTGGGTCCTCCGGTCTCTGCCCTCGTTCCCTATAGGATGTCCTCCTCCGCTCGCTCCCAAGAGAGGGGGGTCGAACACTGCCTTTGCAAGACAAGCCCAATGTCTTCTATTCACGACTTCCAAAGCCTAGTGCCAGTTGTCAGGGAGGAGGGCCTTGTTCTGGTCTGGAGTTGGGTTCTGGTGCATTTCTGATCATGCTCACAAGGCCGATCCGGCACCCACTCCGTGCATGGAGTGCCCTGCTGCTCTGGACGCACTCATGCAGAACTGAGTGGCTGTTCTTTCGTGTGGGACCTCCCCCTGCTCCTGAATGCCCAGGGGCAGTGCCCCTACCAATCAGGTGCCTCTAGGCTTATCCCTGGCTGGTGTATGAAGCAGTCTCCAGGCCCCGTCTCTTCTGGAGAGTCCTTGCTCCAATCCTCATTTATTTTCAACCTTGAGAACCCACTTATCTTGCCCCTCCCCTCCCCCACGCCTGGATGCTGCTCCATGGCTGCCTCTCAAGGAAGATGACGCGAGGGCACAGCTATAATATTTCTCCAGCCTCGTTTCCGAGAATGCCGTCTTCGCTTTGCCGAGGAGGATCGAACCATTCATTCTTTTCAGAGGAGCAGGTTACAGTGAATAGGCAGCCGCTCCATTAGCTCCCATATCCCAGGGGGAGGACTAAGCAGCCGATCTCCCTCAACATGATTGCTGGAGATGGAAAGTGCTACCCTGACTGCTGCCAGCTCAATGATGTCATCCCTAGCTGCAATGCGACCCCCACCCTCTACAAAATTCCCTTAATGAGGCATCCTCGCTTCCAGCTATCTGAGAATTGACAGCCAGGAAAGCAAAGTGCGAGCTGTGCAAATACATCTTTACATGCATGCATCTCTCTTTATCTCTGTGTCCTGACCCAAATTGCCTTTTGCCTTCCCAGGCGGAGACGGCTGGAAATTCATGCAGAACAATTTGTCCTTAATGAAACACAAATTCTACCTAATACCCCTTCCCATGCTCCCAACTCCACTCCTGAGCCCCTCAGGTTCTTTCGAGTCCCTTCCAGCATGAAACAAAAATTGCGGGCCCTGAACTTGTAAGAATGAGATAAAACTGGTATCTCCCCTTGCACTTGCTGAATACCATCTCTTTAGGCTCCGAGTAGCAGATAGGGGGACACATAGCACTGATCCCCTTAAAAGCTACAGCAATGTTTCCAAACAAGAGGAACACACGGATATTTACATGCTGCCTGTATCTGTGGCTAGCTTCCCTACCAGCTCCCATCCCACACTAAATCCAGGCTCTGACTCAGGTTTGAGCCCAAGCCCTCCTTTTGTCCACACACAAATCAGCCTGACTCAGATCAGCAAGCGGTCAGGACCAGGTCCTAGGACCCTGCTGGGTTTGCTCAGAGCCCAAGTCCCGCTGAGACTCGGGTCCAGGCCCTGTCATTTTGCAGCGTGGATACAACTCAGGCTGCAGACCCGAGTCAGAAGGTCTGTGTAGTGCAGTGTGGATGTGTTAGCATGGCTGGGAGACCCGGATCCAGCAACTGTAAGGCCAATTTACAGTGCAGTGTGGATGATCCAATGAAGGCTTAGAAACACCGAGTCCACAGGCCTAAGTGCCACAGACCTGGGTTTACTATGCAGTGTAGACACACACACACACACACACACACACACACACACACACACACACACACACACACACGATCGTCTATTCTGACATCATATATCACAGGCCATCAGCACCACCCAGCACTCTCACATCAAAGCCAACAACTGAAATGAGACCAAAGCATTACAGCCAACTCGTATGTGTCACTGGCAGTGAGATACCCAGATACTCCTAGCGAGTGACCCATTATTCCATAACCAACACCGCTGCCATATTAGGGGACAGTCTGGTCCTGCAGGGAGGAAGGAGAAGTCAGGAGAGCGGAATGCTACTCCTGGCTCTGCGATTGTGAGTAAACCGGTTGAGCTTTCTGTGCCCCAGTTTCCCCATCAGCCCAACTTTGTTAAAGGGCTTTGAGCTGCCACATGCCAGCAGTTCATTCTGTATTAGTAGAAGTCCAGTGAGGAGGACAAGATGAAAATAAATTGTCTTCAATGCCATGGCTACAGCTGTCCCCCGAACCTCACTTGGTCACTGGGCTTACTCGCTCTCCCTGCATGTACGATGTTACCCTGATTTCCCCCTCACTGCCCACCACTCCCACTGTCCTACCCTCTCTGGCTCACCGGGCTGCTCAGCTCTCCCTTCCTGAATGCCCCCTCTGATTTCCAGTTGTGTGCTGATTTGACGGCAACGCCAGACAAAGAGAGGCACAAAGACTGGGGATGCAGAGAGGGACGTGGCTTCTGGAGTTCAGCTGGGCAAGAGGCCTTGGAAACCCGCAAATGCCAGGCAATGGCTATCAGTGAGGGTTGCTTCTTGTGGACTGACGGATGCTTCCTGCCCGGGCAGCAGCACCTCTGTAGCTCATGTGCTCAATGGGGCCCCATTTGACAGCCAGCAAACTAGAAGGGCTGGTAGGTTTGAGAGGGAAAAGTCTTAATTCCGTTAGCAAGCACAGGGCCCGATCCTGCAAATGCTATTCCCTCGAGTAAGGATTACTCGTGTGAGCCAGGGTTTGGGGATCAGGCTTTTAAAGGGGCTGATTGGTATCCAAGCTAGCAGGGCAATAGGAACTATACGTTATTCTCTCTAAATACACATACTTGTTCTCTCTCTCTCATTCTATAATCCATAAGTGACACAGCCGCAAAGCTCATGAGAACAAGCGAGGGAGGAGACCTCCGGCAGTCTGGGAAGAGACAGAAATAAACCCTCGCCATTGTTCAGTTTGCATAAACGATTATCATGCAAGCTAAATTGATGTGGCCTCTTTAGGACTTAATCCAGAGCAGAGATGAACTAAGCACGCCGTCCCTACCGCTCGGTGTAATCAATGCAGGGCACCACAGTCATTATTTTTGCCATTAGCATTAATATTCTTTTATAATGAAAGAGCTCCTGAGTTGTCAATCTGCTCTTCTTGTTCCCTGGCCCTAGATCTGGCTGATTATTTCAAAGTGACTTTTGTGATGTTCTTTGGCTATCTGCCCATCGAACGGTTTTAATTTGAACTCCACGATCACAGTGTCTGTGGTTTCAGTCGAGTCCTCCCAGCAACTACACGTTTGGAAAGAGAATGACATATTAATAATGATTGTAATGAACATGGGGAGTCCGAGCTGTTTAACTCTGTGTCATAGGCCCTATACTCCTTACACCAAAAGGTGATTTGCCTGTAGTTTGGAGGTCAGAGCCTATGCCTTTGGAGAGGGAGAACTGTTTTTCTTCCTGCGGTTTCTCTGTGAACTGTCAAGTGGCTAGGGTGTCCAGCTAAATTCTACCCAAGAAAGTTCTAGAAGAGCACTGCTACATTCATACTGGGTGCAGATTGTGAGTGGACGTGGATCAAATACAATAGCCATGGGGTTTTATCTTGGTTTTTCCCTTGAATTGTGTTTCTAATGAGAAACGCTGTTTTAAATCCATTGCCTTTTGCTCCCAGCAGGAAAAACACAGCCTCCCGAGAGTCCAGAGGGACTCTCCTGACTTCACCTGAACCACTTTCATGCTTGATTTGAATCCATTTCTGGCGGCACCATGTTTAAACTGAGGTTAGAACCAAGAGACTGAACATGGCTGGGGGGGTCACCATTGCGCCGGCCTCGATTCTAATGCAAGCCGCCTAAAAAGACCATTGAATGCAATGCAGAAGCATCTGAGAAGAGTGAAGGAAAGAACCACCTTGAGGGGCTCACTGAGAATGCAATCTCCTCGCCCCCGATCCCGGGTCACCTCGGCACGAAGGGGGGCAAATCATTGCAGGTTATTTAAAAAGACTCTGATAAATCCATGGCCAGCTCAGGCTTCATGGCTGTCACTATCCCATACTTCAAACCCACTCAGTGCTTCACTGGGACAACAACCCGAGAACCGAAGCCTCGAGGTCTGAAAGCACAGGCTAGAGAGGAACCATTGGTTTCCAGCAGCCGTGTAGGGCTCTCTGACACACAGTCAAGCAGAGGGCAGTGGTACCCAGACACTAGTCATGTTAATTACCAAACTTCATAGGCTGATACAGCTGAGAGGGGCTGTTCTTTAGTCATGCAAAGCTACCGGCATTAGGGCTCCAACTACCCCCTCGGTAAATGACTTTTCGGGATTTAGGATTTAGTTACAGCTCTAGCTACAGGCCTCGGATCCCAATCTCGATAGCTTTCCCTGCGCCTGCACTACAGCGATTACCATGAAGTTAATAGGGTGCTTTGTTAACCACTTCAGGGCACATTATGTTCATCCTGATGCACAGCGGAGCTGAGCACATGAGTTTTAATTGGCGTGAAGCGATTCTGCACGTGCCTCTCCGCTGCGTGACCAAACCCCTCAGCAGAGCATTCAGTCCCAAGTGGAGGACTTCAACAGTACGTGCCCGTTCTGGGGAAAGCATTTCGCTTCATTACTGTGAAACCCACTTCTGCGAATTGCCACGGAATGAATAAAAGGCGGGGAATCAACTGCCTGCATCCCAGATGATTTTAGTGCTGCGCAATGGAAAGTGCGGCGGGCAGCGGAATCTGCAGCCTTTTAGCACTTCTCCTTGGCACTGTGTCTGAGATCAAGCCCGGTATCATTTGAAGAGCATGTGCCCTATGAAGGGGGACTATATCCTACGCTGGCAGGGGAGAGGGGCTGATGATCCAGATGGTCTCTTTCTTCTCTAATGTCTCGCGATCAGAGAATGTTTCACCATCTTGCACTCATTGGATTGTTTGAAAGTCTCATCCCCTGCAGCCCCGCAAACACCTGCCCAGGAAAGAAGGAGCATCCAATGATCTACACTCGTCTCAGGGGAGGGAAGGAAGGCAGCACCAGAAAGGGAAGAGAGGTGATATGCTTAGCTGGTGTAAATGGGGGGAGACAACTGCTCAGAAGAGTCTGAGCTCCAGGGTGAAATGCACCTCCATTCAGCGGGCCAGCACCATGCCTAGGGTGACCAGATGTCCCGATTCTATAAGGACAGACCCGATATTCAGGGCTTTGTCTTATATAGGTGCCTGTTACTCCCCACTCACTGTCCCGATTTTTCACACTTGCTGTCTGGTCACCCTAACCATGCCTGTGCATCACTTACGTCTCAGCGTTGGAATCCTGGGTGAAATTCATCTCTGTCCAGGGATGAATATCCCCCAGCATACAGTCAGAGGGGGTCAGCGTCGTTCCACAACCCAGCTCCAGGGGTCCAGCAGGCCTTTACTTCACTGGGCCCAGTGTCAGGTGCACAGCTGGATCCAGCCTGGCCACAGCCTGGGCGGGGAGGGATAGCTCAGTGGTTTGAGCATTGGCCTGCTAAACCCAGGGTTGTGAGTTCAGTCCTTGAGGGGGCCACTTCAGGATCTGGGGCAAAAATCAGTACTTGGTCCTGCTAGTGAAAGCAGGGGGCTGGACTCGATGACCTTCCAGTTCTAGGAGATAGGTATATCTCCAATTATTATTATAGCAAGCTCAGCTGGGCCCAAGAAGCCTTCTCCAAGTAGTCCCACTTCTGGGCGGGGCGGGGGCACCAGCAGCCTGCTCCTTGATGCTCAATGCGTTCCGCACTTGCCCTGCTCTCGTCAATGCTCCAGGCCTCGCCTCCCTGCCCTGATTCTGACTCCAGTTCCGACCTTTCACTTGGCTTCCCCCTCAGACCAGTACTTGGCTCCTGGATCTACAGATACAGGCATCTGGAGCCTACCCTGTGTGGGCTGGTCTGTTGATTTGTGGAGGGGAAAATGCTATGGAGAAGAGTCCTCTGTCCCCCACCACACTCATCCTGATCCTGGCCCTTCATGATCTGCAGAGGTGGAGCCATATGGAGCACTGTCAGAGAGGCTTGGCATGGAAGAGACCGGGGAACGGGCCCCTGGGATCTGGAGATTTGCACACCCTTCCGTTCACAGAAGCAGAGGGGAGCACAGGGGCCTGTGCCTCCCCTTCGTTTTCTTGGAGGCTAGCAAACCCCTGTGTGTGTGGTGAGAATGGAACGGCCCATCCTCAGAACCCGTCAAAACCTGTCCAGGATCGTTACCAGGGTGAAGTTGCAGCAATGGGGGATGAGGACTGGCTTTGGCCGCTTGCTGGGGAATGGAAATCTCGTTGTCTGGGGGAGGAGGGAATGATTTATAATGCCCTCCTGGGTAACTGTCTCTCCCAAGTACACCTGCCTTGCTTGGGTACCAACCGATTACACATCTGGGTGAGTTTTAGACATTTTCACTACAGCTAGTGGTTTTCCACTGCAAGCAAGATTAACCTAAGAGGGCAACATGGTTTTGTCTGACTGAGCTTATAACAAGAACTGATCTGTGCAAGCAGCGAGATCATTCGCAAGTGTCACTGCCATCTCCCTGACCATTATATCAGCCAGCTATCTCCTGCAGCCTCCTTCTCACTCCCTGTCCATACCAATGGTCCTCCAGCTGCACTGCCTGGGACAAGTGCGGCCATGTCCAACACCCATGTCTCCTCAGTGGGTGCTTCTTGCTGCTAGTTCCCTCTTCCTCCCTCTCTGTCTCGCACCTGGCATCAGCGCAATGCGGTTCACAGGGGGTTGCTCGCTTTGATTCAATCAGTGAAAGATGAATGGAGCATACAGGCAAGAGGCTGCCTGAGATGCATCATCCTAGCAAGGCGGAGCCTGATATTGTGCAGCATTGGAAACGATCCATTACGAGTGCTCGGCACCTCTCTGTAGCAGCCCCACCATGTATCTCGGGATGAGAATGTTACAAGACTGCTTAAGTGAGCTCATCGGGACCGGGCCCTCCTCCTCTCCTGTGGCCACCACGGACAACACTCTGTACAAATAGGTCCTAATAATAATGCTGATTCTCTCAGCACACCTCTTGCACCTGGTTCTTCCTGCCGGGAATGTTACCACCAGTATTAAAGGACAGGGACACATCAAGACGTGCTTTGCACGCACCCGGCACTTTACATACACATCAAGAGTGCACACACTTAGCAGCCAGCTTCTCAGGAAAGAGCAAAGCTTGGGAAATGCCAGCGATGTCGCCAGGGCACTGCCCGGCGTGGGACTACACAAATAAAACAGGGGGAAACCAATGTAAGTCGGCGGGCCAACTCCCGCGCCAGCGCATGACAAAAACTCCCAACCGCGGCCCGATTTCAGTCCCTCCTCTTCGGGGAGGAGTGTTATTTCTCCAGATCTAAACAGTTCAACGCAAATCAAATAGATAAAGCAGGTTCTGTCCCCTGAGCTTAAAATAAGCTGCTCATTGGCCATTTATCGAAGGAGCAGGTGACTTGCAGATTATCATCTGATCCCTGGCCTCAGATCCATCTCCTGAGTGACAGCTAATTAGTGACGGGGAGAGGGCTCAGCCTGCTCTCTTACAGGGTCACCCTGCCCTGGGACACTGAAATATAGATACAGGCCCTTCCTGCATTACTATAGTTTCCTGGGTTTATTACCACTGAAAACCATTTTAAAAATCGCCATCTCTGCTGTTTGTTTCCCTGGTGCGCTGGCAATGAAAACACTCTCCTTTTCGTTTCTAGCCAGCATCATGTCTCCCTGCTCATGCTTGAGCTGGAAATGCTCCAACATCTGGAGGGAATGTTTCAATCCGATCCCAAACCAGGTTTCACTAAAATCATAATTAAAAAACCCCAAGAACCCACAGCGGCATGTCGATGAATGCGCTGGCATCTCAACCGCTTTTCTTTTCCCTCCAGTGGCTTGATCCAAAGACTTCAGTTGATCAGGTCTCAGAAGGCCAGGCCATGTGGGCTTCTCTGAGATTTTGTACAGGGAGCTGCACCTCCGTGGGCCCTGAAACAATATAGTCGTCTACCCTCGACTCAAATGCGAGGAGACAATTCTTTATTTAACACCATAAGAACTTGTGCTCCGTCAGTCAGAAACGGCTTTGCTGAATGCTCCAGATACAGGCGCCGGGAGCCTACTCTGGGTATTGGAACTTGGCGGCATCAGGAGTGGTACTTGAAGTGTAATTGCACTTGTCAATCATTCAAGCAACTAAACACTTTACTTCAGCAGTAAGAAGCTAGGGGTCATCTGTGAAGCACGTCACACTCTCCCGGGCTGATAATACGGTACTCAGACTTTGCCACCATATTGGCAACCGGTCGCTGGCCCCACGGAGAGATTTCCTATGTGCTACCAGCTGCTCTTATTTCACTAACAAAGTAAAACCTGTGGAGACTGCAGTTCCCTGCATGCAATGCTCCTCTGGGCTCCAACAGCCCTCATACTTGGCTCAGAAAGGAACATTGCATGATTGCATCATAATCTCAGTGTGATGCACTTGGCAAACTTAGCCATGCTTTGGTCACCTGTGGCTTGTAATGCTGGTGTGAAGACTGCAAGATGCTGCTAATTGAAAATACGTCCAGCTGGTTTGCTGACCAGCTTGGTTTGAGAATCTTGCTGAGTGATTTATTAAAGAGTTGTTCTATGTTCAAAGTATGTAAAACCGACATCTGTCTTTCTCCTCACTCAGATCTGCTCCTCATGTGCATTCAGAGTCAGACCTGCTGACGTTAGTGGCAAAATACATGTTTTTTTGTATACTTCTCACTCCGGAGGGGGCTCTGGGAGAATGAGCCAGATTTGACACTGGCTTGTGCATCATCAACAAAACTGTTAACGAAGTTCCAAACACAGGCCCGGATTCTGCATCCAATTACCCCTGGACAATCTCTTCAGAGACCATGGCTTTGCTATGCCGTGAAGACCACAACCTGACCCAATGAAGACATGAAATGAGGACAATGACGACAATTTGAGCCAAGGTTTCCCGCCCTCCTCATGGCAAATATAGGCCAATGAGATAAAAACAAAACAGTGGCCCTCACTGTAGACCAAGTGCTGTCAAAGGCACAAGCAAACACCCTGGAAAGAGAGAGAGAGAGAGAAGGAGGGAGAGGATGCATGTTCTCGCTTTAGTCACCATCCTCTAAAGGGCTGTATAATTTTCAGATGGAAACGTGAGTTCCAAGTTTACAGTTTCCCTTTAGAGACACAGCTGACTGGGGCTCCCCCAGAGAGTGAATCCACACTTTTGGTCAGTGCAGTATGGGGCACACCGCACGGCCAGGAAGGCTGAGGGCACCTAAATCCCATTGATTTCAATGGGAGTTAGGTGCCTAAATACCTTTGAGGGTCTGGGTCTTAATACACGGTTTGAGGGCTGCCCGGCAGAGGAAAATTCAACCCCAACCAGGGAAGGCAAACGATATGAATGGAGGGCGGGCTGGCTGGCTGGGAGATACTGATGTCGCTCTCCAGCTATCTCCTAGCCCAGGCGAGGAGACACGGATATATATTTTGTAGCAAGGCGGGTTTAGCCTGGAGCCTGTTCATTGATCACTCAACTTTCTAGGCTCGGAGAGTCTCGTTTTGTTGCCAGCCTTTGCTTTTGCTGCGTCTCATCCTCCCATACTGAGGCAGCTTCTGGCTCTGTGGAGCCGGGATGTCTTCATTAGCACTTTTCAGTTCTCCATTGTGAGAATCAGGAGAGACAGGCAGTTTGAAGCTACATTGTTCCCTGCGGAACAGGCAAATCCTACAGGAAATTGACAAGAAAAGCAAAAGCTTTCCCTGAGCCGACCAGGCTACCTGTGTCACGCTGATTTCCTCTCCCAATGAAAAGTGACGTAGGAGTGGCCTTAGATACACAGGCTATTGGTCCACCTAATCCAGTGTTCTGCCTCTTGCAGTGACCCATCTTGCAAGCTACTGCGGCAGGCAGCACCTGTGTTGGGTTGATGAGTTGTGAAATACTGCGTCCTTTGGAGGAGGAGGAGGAGGAGAGAGAGAGAGAGAGAGAGAGATTGTCGCCCTCTAGTGGCTGGCCTGCCAAGAGGATAAGGGATCTCTTATTACTGTCACCAGTTTCTGGAGCTGATGAGCCAGGTTTCCCCTGGTGTGTGTGATGCTCATGGAACCCTTGGAGATGCCCACTTTCCCCTCACACTGTTACCCTGGGAAAAAGGGAGCAGCCAGGCAGGGGGGTTGTGACATTGAAGCTTTACGCCTAGGACGTGACCTTACACGCCCCCATGCGTAGCCTCCTCTCACACACATGTTGCAGCACAACTTCCTTTGCACTCCCGCTGCAGGTTGCACAAGGATTGATGCTGGAATGAGACACTTGGGAGTTGCAGGCTCTTATTTCCAATAGGGACCACTGAGCTTGGTGTTTTGGGTTTTTTTGGCAATAAGAATCTCTGCTCCCAGAATCCAAAATTTGACTGTATAAGGCTGCTTCCTGCAGGCTAAAGAACCAGACCATGGCTTGCCTATGAATGAAATCCATTGAGGCTGAAGTTACAGACCCTGGAACAAACCTGGGGATCATTCAACAGGTCACAGAGCTTCCTCTGCTAGAGAGAATCACAGTTCAGGGGAATACAAACTTCATGCTGGAGCCAGTCTGGCTTGTAGTTGCTTGGCACCTTTCAGGATCTGATGGAAACCTGAGGCCGCATCCAGCACCCAAACTCCCTCCCAAAGCCCAACCCCCACACCCCCTCCCACTTCCCCAGTCAAGGTACCTCACTTTATTTTCATTTACTTCTCATTACTTATAATATAGGTGGAGGATGAAGAAAAAAAGAATGAAAAATGGTGGGGGGGAGATAAGAGAGAATGTCCTACAGGGGCCCCCTGAAAATGAAGCTGTGCACGGGGCCCCCGCTAAGTCTAAATGCACCACTGCTGAGGCAGGTGGTGTTTTCTCTCTTTCCCAGACGGGGGGTTTAGATGACTTGCCCAGAGCCATGTTGCAAGTCAATGGCCGAGGTGGGGGAACAGACTCGAGAAGTCCTGACTCCCAGGCCTCATCTCCAGTGACTAGACCCCTCTTTCCTGCCTGGGGAAAGCTTCAAGCCAAGAGACAGTGACAACGGAGAGAATGTGTATGCACGGCACGTCTATGGCAGCTCTGAAGACTGATTAGACAAGTGGCTGGCTGGATGCAGTTTATCCACAGACCAATTGCTGGGCCTGCCCATCGGAACCCAGTTGTGACTCATCACGCTTTCCCGCACGGAACGGCTCTTGTTTCTCATCAACAAATGTGAATGTTTAATGTGAGCGAGCGTGAGCCTCTATTTCCCATATACCGCCTTCCCGACCCCGTTGGCTGCGCGTCCATGTTCCTGGGCCGTAGCTTCAAAGCTGGGAGGCCGTGGGTCCAACGCCACCTCAGATCTTTAAATGGCCACATTTCAAAGCAGAGCGACTGTGGCTGTGAGACAAGACAAGGGAGTCCAGGAAGGAGAGGTGGGGGAGTTAAGTGGAGACAACTGGAAAGACTGGTGATAAAAAGCCAAGCTCTGAGGTGGTCTGGGATCCGGCCTAGGCTGTTATGCTGTCTCTATGAGCTCCGTAGCTAGGGGGAGTGGCTAAAGGAGCCTTGTTGCTCAGATAGTATTGGAGCCACTCTTGTACGTGATGGGATTGATACAAGACCTTATAGCAATCAACCTGGGGGAAGGGGGTCCTGGACTTACCTTTCAGAAGCGTTAATAAAATGAACACTGCGTGTACAGCTACAGCGCCGGCCTGGCTCCCCACTCCAATCTCTGTCTCTCTATCCAGCCAACTTCATCTATTTACATCGCACAACGTGTTCTGTGGCTGCTTGCTTGGATTCGCTCTGGCTGTGCTCACGCCCCTTTTGCGCTTGCTGCCCATGAACGATCCTGGGATTGGCTTTACAGGCGCAAATATTTGGGGAAATCCCAGGGCTGGGTATTCTTGGCAGCCAAAGTTCAGATTCACATACGTGAATATTCCCCACCGGGAGTGCTTTTGTCCCATGGGAGGTTTGAACACAGGATATTCCATATCACAGCGCAGAACACTATTACGTGACCTAAGGGAGTAACTCCATTACTTTTTGACAGTAGTATGCTGTTATCCTCTCTGTGGACCAGCCACTAGCAGGGAATGCAACAATTTACAGTTACGTTACATTTGCATGCACATCCAATCTGATAACAGAACAATACCATGTGACTTATCTAACCAACCGGCAAATAACTGAAAGTCGTGGAAATCGTGGTCTGTGCATGAATATTCCACAGGCAGAAAAAGAGGGTCAATTCCTCAGGCAAGGTGCCCTTGTGAATCATTTTCTCAGGATAGCAGCAAAGGGTCCTGTGGCACCTTATAGACTAACAGACGTCTTGGAGCATGAGCTTTTGTGGGTGAATACCCACTGCATCTGACGAAGTGGGTATTCACCCACGAAAGCTCATGCTCCAAGACCTCTGTTAGTCTATAAGGTGCCACAGGATTCTTTGCTGCTTTTATAGATCCAGACTAACACGGCTACCCCTCTGATACTTTCTCAGGATAGCCTGCCCTGAAAGGTGCCAGGTGCCCACAACCCCATCCAAGACAATGAGTCAGATCTTCAGCTGGCGTACATTGGCACAGAGCCACTGAAGTCCCTCTATCTATCGTGATTTACACCTGCAGCAGATCTGGCCCCATCACTTTAATGGGAACTGAGGGCCCACAGCACAAAGTCCTAGCTGAGAAGCAGGCCAACAATGGAGAGGAATGAATTCATCTCCACAGCATGGCACAGGAGCCGCAACTCTTCAACCGTGAACAGGCCCGGGGGGTCGGGGATGGAGGGTGTGGGGGCTGAAGAAAGGTCTGAAATGTATGAGCATTAGGGAGATCAACCTGCTGCAGGGGCTGCAAATCTGCCCCTGTCTGGGGACATGTCTCACCTGGGGATTCTCCCTCTCTCGTTTCTGGTGGAGTCAGTGAGTGGCCAGAGCTCTCCTTGGTCCTTGCTATGTTTGCTCCCTGGAGGAACTGACTGGAAACAAGGAGGGCTGCTTTATTCCGCTGTGGCTTTGCATGCGCTGTAACGCGGGCAGGGCAGGGAACATGCAAAGAACTGGCTCCCGTCTGCAAAACCCCCACCCTGGTCTGTGTTTAAAAACCAGGGGCAGAAATGGAAAGGCTGAGGACAATACAGGCTCTGTTTGTTTCTTCCCATCCCCACGGCACCTACAGCTGCTGATGCTGATTCTGGCCCATCAGATTGTGCACGTGGGCTGGGACAAAAGGAGAGGAGGACAAAGACCCAGATTATATTTCTGCCCGCAATAGTCGCCATGTGACACACCCACCATCAGCAAACCCCAAAGCGATCGCCTTCTCTGCCAATAAATAGATCTCACCCCACATCTGTTGTCAGCACACCAGACCACCAATCAAGGGGTCCTCACATGGCCCACATTTTAATAGAGAGCTAGTCTTGTATTCGCGATCACACAGCCCCTCTTTTCGCTCCCATCCGTGATCCCATGGACCACGCTTATTCCTGACCAAGGGGCACGGCAATTGCTGCCATGGAAAAGTAATGTTAGCAAGGTATCCATGTGTTCTTAGCTCCTTTTCATGCGATTCAGCGGCTGGAAACGAGGAAGGAAGTTAGCATCACATGACTAGCCAGTTCAGTGGAGACTGCAGTCAGCACCTCTGGTCTAAACAGGACGTGAAGTGGTGTAAAGACCACTGGGTCCCTTTCTGGGGACATGGTCAGCTGAGATAGGAGGAAAGCGAGATGATCACCAGACCTCTGGGACACTCTTGTCTATAAGACGGGGCACTGGGAGCTGTGACATCTAGGTTCTAGCCTGGCTCTGCCACGGATGTACAGTGTGACCTTGAGAAAGTGACTGAACCTTTGTGTGCCTTAGTTTCCCCATGGCTGCAACAAGGAAAATAATCACCCATCTCATAAGGGAGATAGGAACCTTATATGCTTCAAGAACTTCAGCTGGAAGCTGCTCTAGAAAGACAGTCATTTGTTAGCTGTCGGATATGTGTATCTTTTTTTTGAGGAACAGGCGTGCCAGAAATCTCTACAATCTCATTCAGAAGCTGAAATGCCAGTGGGTTCAGTACAACCCAGAGTCCTTCCATGGAGGCACAGCTAACTTGTACTGGAGCAGGGGATGACCTGTGGAAAGCAGAGCCATATCCCACCTGCCAGGCCTGACTGCATCCTGTGATTGAACTGGGGTTTATTTTAGGCTGAGGAAATAAAATAACTGCCAAGACTTTACAAAGTGTGTGTGTGTGAGTTATTCCAGCAGGCATGCACATATCCACAGAGCCACGCACGCATGCTGACATGGATGCAAGCAGAACACACAACAAGCCTTTGTACTGTATATTCATAGCTTCATATGGGCCATAATGGGCCCTTGTGATCATCTGGTTTGACCTTCCCCCAAATAACCCCTAGAGCAGATCTCTCAGAGAAACATCCAATCTTGATTGAAAAAATTGTCAGTGATGGAGAATCCACCGCGACCCTTGGTCAATTGTTCCAATGGCTAATTACTCTCACAGTTAACAATACACACCTTATCTCCAGCCGGCCAGCCATTGGCGTGTGTCAGACCTTTCGCTGCTGGATTAAAGAGCCCATTATGAAATGTTCATTCCCCCTGTAAGTACTTGCAGCCTGTAATCATGTCACCCTTTAGCTTTCTCTTCGTTAAGCTAAATAAACTGAGCTCCTTCAATTTAGCACTAGAGAGCAGGTTTTCTAATCCTTTGATCGTTCTCCTGGCTCTTCTCTGAACCTCTCCGGTTTTTCAACATCCTTCCTGAATGGTGGGCACCAGAACTGGACACAAGATTCCACCAGTGACCTCACCAGTGCCAAATACAGAGGTAAAATAACCTCTCTGCTCCTACTGGAGATTCCTCTGTTTATGCAGCCCAGGATCACATCAGCTCTTTTCAGAGAATAGAATATCAGGGTTGGAAGGGACCTCAGGAGGTCATCTAGTCACAGTGTCACATTGTCAGATCATGTTCAGCTGACGGATGGTTTAGACCCAACAAATCCTGCATCTTGGCAGGGAGTTAGACTCGACGACCCTTGTAGTCCCTTCTAACTCTATGAGTCTAAGATTATCTGCCATGACCCCCAAATCTTTTTCAGATATTACAGGCATATGGTTAGAGCACCTCCCATTTGACGAGCATTAGCAATGTAAATGAATGTAGCAACACAACACCCCCAGTGGGGGAGGGAAGGCTCATCCTCCCCACTTACAAATTGGGAAACTGAGGCACAGGGAGGTACAGATTTCCCAAAGTTGCTGAGAGAGCCCGAACTAGAACCTTGCTCTCCTAACTCCTGACTAGGTTCCCCTGTGTAACTGGGACAATCCCCCTGCCCCCGATCATAGCTCTGTAGATTGGTTGGAAAGCCACATTGTCCACTCCCACTGGCATCAGTCGAGTTAGGTGAGGAGAGAATCAGGGCCAGAGGTTCCCATCCATGCATACAGATAAATTCTGGCCTAGCTCCCAAATATCACAAAGTAAATCACTGGAGAGCTCGTGTCCCCGGGGGGCTGGCACTCGCCACTGGAGCAAAGGCTGTGTAACTTCAGCCTTTGCAGACCTCCCCCACCGAGCGGCGCTGAAGACAGGTACAAACATCTGGAAGGTTTCACCCTCTCTGCCCTACACACCAACCGGTGCTAGTCTGTCCTTCCTCAGCCAGCTGTTCCCGCCAACGGGTCTGGGTCTGGGCACCTCTGAGCAGGGCTGCCCAGAGGATTCAGGGGGCCTGGGGCAAAGCGGGGGAGCTGCCGTGCTTGTACTCACCCGGCGGCGGTCTGGGTCTTCGACGGCATTTCGGCGGTGGGGGGCCCTTCAGTCGCTCCACGTCTTCAGCAACACTGAAGGGCCCTCTGCCGCTGAAATGCCACCGAAGTCCTGGAGCGCTGCCGGGCCTGGGATTGCGGGGCCCCTGTGGGGCCCGGGACAAATCGCCCCACTTGCCCCCCCCCGCCCCGGGTGGCCCTGTCTCTGAGGTGCTGGAAGCGCCGGGGGGAGCCGGACCCACACGCATGCACCAGGGACCTGTTCACTGGAGTTTATTTTTTAATCCTCTCCCTTGCAAGCCCGGAAAAAGACTCCTGCAAAACCCCATTAACTGGCTCCTCCTCTGACGATGATGGAGAGCTTTCCAGGTCCCCTAATTTAATGATATACTTCCATTGCACATGCCTCGCCCCGGAAGCTCTGCAGGGTGGAGCTGGGTCCTGGGTTACTGAGAGCTCCTTAAACCACAGCACTGAGACACAACATTGCTATACTTCCCCCAGCCGCAGGGCACTGCCTAAAATCCCCAAGTCCAGCAGCCCTAGCTTGCCCTAGGCTCTGTGCAAAATCTGGGATGGATTCTCCAGAGGAAGCCTCTTCTTTGGTTGTTCCAAAATCCTGGGCAGAGATCTGGAGAGGGAGCCAACAAGACTCTGGTCAATCCAAGCCAAGGCTGCTCCCAAAGGATCCACCCCAGACCCCCACCATTACAGGGAGATTCCCATACAGCCAACACCCAAGTGGCACTGTCCTTAGATTACTAGCCATAAGGCTCTGTGATATTAGCTACATGGATTACAGTCGCTCCCACAAAGAATCAGGGCCCCACCGTGCTGGGCCCTGCAAGACGCGCAGTAAGAGACAGCCCCTGTCTCAGTGAGTTTACACTCTATCTATGACAATACAGGGGAGGCGTAACAAAGAGACAGAGGGAACGGGGCAGGGAATATGAGGGAATGATGCTAGGAATCCATTACTCTACAAGCTAGCGCTGCGCATAGCTGAATGGTTTGAATCATTCCAACTTCCTTCCTCAACGATATGAATAAACAACAATTAGATCTCAGGAACTCCTACTCAGCCCCCTGTCTCCGGAAGAAGAGATACATGGGTGATTCATAGCCTGGAAGGCCAGAAGAGCCTGACCTCATACGTAGCACAAGCCAGGGACTCCACGCAGAGATTTCTATAATAATTCCAATGATTTGTGGTTGAACCAGAGCATAAACAGTGCCATAAGAAAGCGTGTGCTTCTGATAAGCCAGAAGGCTAATACCATCCTTCTTTCCATGTGGCAGTCCTCCCCGGGCTCCATCTAGCAAGGGTACTCGGGATCCATGCCTACATGAATGTTAACCTATGGAATTCCTGGCTGCAGGACCATCTCCAAGTCAAATGGTGTGGCTGAATTTGCTTTAAAGGGCTGCATAATGTTATTGCCAATAACTTCAGCTGTCCATGCTAAGCTTGACTGGTGCGGAGAAAGTGAATAAGAAGGTGTTATTTACCCCTTCACATAACACAAGAACCAGGGGTCAACCGATGTAATTCATAGGCAGCAGGCTGAAAACAAACAAAAGAAAATATTTCTTCACACAACGCACAGTCAACCTGTGGAACTCATTGCCGGGGATGCTGTGAAGGCCAAAGGCATAACTGGATTAAAAAAAGAACTAGGTGAGTTCATGGAGCAGTGGCTATTAGCATTGGTCCATCAATGGCTATTAGCCAGGATGCTCAGGGATACAACCCTATGCTTGCTTGCTAGCATATATATACCTGCCCCTGGAAATTTCCACTACACGCATCTGAGGAAGTGGGTATTCACCCACGAAAGCTCATGCTCCAAAATGTCTGTTAGTCTATAAGGTGCCACAGGATTCTTTGCAGCTTTTACCAACCCTATGCTGCGAGTGTCTCTAGCCTCTGATTGCCAGAAGCTGGGAATGGGCGACAGGGGATGGATCACTTGATGATTACCGGATCTGTTCATTCCCTCTGGGGCATCTGGCATTGACCACTGGTGGAAGACAGGATACTGGGCTAGATGGACCTTTGGTCTGACCCCGTATGGCTGATCTTCTATTCTTAAGATCAGGGGACTCAGCTCCCCCATTCAGCACGTATGCAATCAGCACCGAGGGTTGGATTGGCTAGGGGGAGAGATTTGCCCCCATGTGAATGATCATTGCTGGCTGGGAGACCAGAATTGAAGGGCTCGCACCTGGACGCAGCGCAGCGAATCCTATGCTCTTAAGGGTGCATTCACTGGCATCACCTTGCCCTTGGAACGAAACTCGGCAGCCTCCCATCGCCCTGCTTGCTGCAGACCCCATAATCCTCCTGGAAGGTACGGGGACGTCCGTTTAAATGGAGCACATTGGATTAATTTGCTACGTAAGTGGCTAGAGCATTCCGACAGCCGAGCGCCTCCCACCCCCAGCTCCCTACAGCGTTCATTACAGCATGGGTGAAGGCAGGACACGGGGGGGCGGGGGGTGTCACTGCTCTACCCACAGCATGCTCACTGCAGGATCCCCGAGTGCCTTCGTTAAGGACGGACATTTAAATGCAGAGCGTACAACCCGGCTGCAGAGACACAGCCCCATGTGGAATGGCTGGCTTTTGCACACCTGGCCTCGGGAAGGGATGAGCTTGGGAGAGGGATCCCAGGAGAATGGCGAGCACCCGAAAGCGTGAGCCAGGGCCAGATCTACTGGCATAGCTCAGGAGGCAGTAGAAGTGCCAGGCGCTGGGACAGAGTCCATCTATACGCAGGGCTGTGCTGGTTTACTGACGATGCCATTTAAAACGGATGTAGTTAAACCAGTGCAGAAGGCCACATGGACGCAATTCATTCAGCTGATCAGGAACAGGTTTCAGATAAACCAGAATCAGCCCTTCTTAGAGCTAGTCTGCAAGGGGAAATTTACCAGTATTAGTAAACCAGGACCCAGTTATACTTATACTGGCAGAACCTCCCATGCGGACACTCTTATCTGGAATAACAATGGCCTTTTCCAGCTTAGCTACGTTTGGAACAAGAGGGCCCACACAGGGAGTTGTACCGGTGCAGCTACAGCAGTGTAACTATACCATGATAGCAGTGCAGGCAAATTTCCCCATGTAGACATAATCTTCAATCAGAGCATCCACATGCATCCGATGAAGTGGGTATTCACCCATGAAAGCTCATGCTCCAATACGTCTGTTAGTCTACAAGGTGCCACAGGATTCTTTGCTGCTTTTACATGTGTCTGCATCATTTCACTAGATAGGGCTGGGCTTGTGTGTAGGTAAGGCCCAAATTACACCACTCCAGTCCACTGGTACCAACTCACTGTTGCGCTGCACTGATGTGCTATTTACTCCCCCTTTGAATTTGGCTCCCAGTGTAAATCCACAGCCGTGGCTCTGGGACAGACTTGGGTCTCCTCCCCTCATGGGGGAGTCCAGCAGGGTCCTTCCCCCATGTCCAGTACAGTACAACCTGCTGGGGTCAGCACTGTTTCTTCCCCTGACCCCTTTGTAGCATGGCAGCATGCTGCTAAGGTGTTCGTACAGCTCCTAGCACACTCGTGTCCTACCCCATGATGGGGGCTCCTCAGTGCCACAATACAAATAACAAATAGGGATACAATCATCATCCCTCTTGATAGACCCAGGCTCATTCTCATCCCGCTGGGCTGATCCCAGGCCCCGCAAGCCCATCACTGACATGAATCCTTTCGTTCTCTGCCTTCCTCCTGTCTTAGAAACAAGTATGTTGCTGCGTGGTCGTAAGAGATGCTGTAGTCCCGTGGATGGCGCTTGGGCTGGGTTCTAGGGTCCCACCTCCGGCACTGCCATGCTGGGTGATCTGAGATGAGTCACTTCTCTCTGTACCTGATTCTATTCTCGTTAGACTGTAAACTGTCTAGGTCAGGGGCTGTCTCTTGATACGTGCCTGCGTACAGCACCTGGCACAATGGGACCTGAACTCCATGGACGCCTCAGTTGCTACAGTAATAGAAGTGATTCATCCTAACTTTGGGCAGGTTTCAGTCGATCGATTTGTTTCTTGGTCTATCCTGGGCTCTGGATTATTTCTAGTATTTTGGCGACTACAGAGCCGCTCCCTGGAGCTTTGCAGTCACAGCCCTTTCTGAAAGGTGGCTGTGCATTGTTGTGATGGATCCCACAGGGAAACAGAGAGCAGAGCTGAATTGTCTGAGGTCTCACCGAGCGCTGACAGCAGCGGTGGGAAAAGCACCCAGGAGGCTGGAGTCCCACTTCCCTTGGTTTCACTCCTCCGCAGCCAGGGCCGGCCCACAACATTTTGGCACCTGAGGTGGGGAGCTCAAATGACACCCCCATGCTCCCTCGCTTGGGCCAAAACTTGTGAAAGGTCTCAATTATGCCTTCTTCCTGTTCTACTCCTCTCATGGTATTGCTCTGCTACCTACTCCAATAAAGGAGAACTAACAACTTAAAATGCCTTGTTCCAAAATTTTAAGTAACGCTTAACTTTCAAACGCCTGAACAGCACATGTAACTTTTCTTGTCTGCACAGTAAACACTGGCATTTTTATCTGTTTGAACAACCAAAGTGGGGCTTTCCCTGCCTTCTTGGTTGCAGAGATTTGCACTGCTTCCTGAAGGTCCACAGTCTGGGCCAGCTCATGCTCTGTTGAGATGGTTGCAAGGCCGACCAGCCTCTCCTGTGTCATTGTGGAGCGTAGATGTGTTTTTATTAACTTCAGCTTGGAGAAGCTGCGATCTCCACTGGCAGCTGTTACAGGAAGTGTTAGAAGTATGCGTCTTAAGGGCCTAACTGGCTCCTACTACTTCAGTTGACTGCCTGTTCTCCTCAAGTGGGTTCAGGGAAGCAGCAGGAAACAGGAAGCTCCCTGAGAAGCTGGTGTGAATCAGTCCAGAGAGGTACATAAGAGGTTCCTCCTCCTCTCTCCCTGCAGCTCCTGCTGCTTTCTGTTATTCCCTCTCACCTCTTCTCCTGTCTGCCTGTTATGTCTCTTGTGCCCTCCTTCCTCCAGCACTGCACTCCACCGTCGCTGTGCATCTACAGCAGAGAGAATACATATGCACCAGCAACAGACACAATTTTTTACACTCTGGGTCCTAGTGGCACCCCCCACCCCTCCACCATCTGGCACCGGAGGGGGCTGTCTCAGGGTAAGGCCAGCCCTGTCCGCAGCCCCGCTGCGATGGCCGAGGGGGCAAAAGGAAGGGCCGGATGACAGACGACATTGTTCTGTTGGCTTCCCCGGAGCTATAAGGATCTGGCCCACAGACTTGGCAATTGGGTTAGCAGAGGCCACAAGAACCTTCTTTTGGCTACACGGCTTCATATGCCCGAGGTTCAGTTTGAGTGAACCCCCCTAGCTCCCTCAGGGAAACGTCACAGAAATGACAGCATTTGGCCTCGTTTCAGGTTGATACTAACACCAGGCCCCAAGCGGCAGGGCTCAGCTCAGGCACCCATATTTCCCCTGTGTGGTCCACCCAAGGCCCCTCCTCCAAGGCTCCCGGCACCCAGACGTCACCTATGGTGGGTAGAGACCCGTGTCTGTCTCCTCCTGACCAGGGTTCTTCCAGGCTGCACAGCTACCAGCCTACACTGGGATGCTCCCAGCAGGCCAGCGTCTGTCCTTTACTTTCTCTTTGCAGCCTTACGAACAGCATAAGTGCCAGCAGTTACGAGTTCCCAAGCAGCTCTTTCTAAGCAAGCTCATTTATTCTTAAGGTAAAAGCATTACAAAGAAAACATATAAAAGCTCCTACGCGCATGCTAACAGCTCACCAGAGGTCTTACGAGGCCTCAGTAGGCCGAAGTCCTTCCCAGGAAGGACTGGGGTCTCCTTGGACAGAATGCCCTGTCCGTTGGCTGGATCAGAAAGCAGGTGCTGAGGCAGTTTAAACTCAGGCGATTTATTCAAAAGTCCTTTCTTCGTCTGGTATCCAAGAAACCACTATGAACCAGCCTAGGCGATCCTCTCCAGGTGGTGGGACCTCTCCAGAGGCGTTATCACCTGAGTGAATTTGCCTAATTACTCCCACTCTGTTCTTAGTCCTTGGGGAAGCCCTGGTCACCCTCCCCCAATGGAATGACATACAATACCTGGCCCACAATGATACACAAACCTGATATAGTCCGATCACCCATGGACATTGCAGGAAATTGCCCTGTCATTCACAGGAGTCAGTTGGGAAATTTGCATGCAGAGTTGCCACCTGCCGAGAGCTGGGGCTCTGGAGATTTGGTTCCACTCATGCCATGCAGGTCTGGAATCAGGGACAGATCCTGACCTCATGCCCACCTCCAAAAGGGGGAAGAGCTTTGGCTGCGGGGTTCCCATTCCAACCTGGCATCAGCCCGAACCCAGCGGCCTTTCAGCACCAAGGCTTCCTGGAGCAGACGGCACTTCGCAGCTCACCTCGCGCTCCGTTCTCAGAGCAGCCCCTTGGGACAGCCCTTATTTCGGGGCCACTCTGTGCAATTAGGATTTGTTATTTCCAGAGTGTTTGAAACTGTGTTTATTTTATCTGCTGCTGGATTCCCGTGGCTTTCGGCTCATCGTTAACTGCTGAAGATGAGTGACGGATCCTACTAATTACTGCTAACGATGGCCTTAAAAGAGCTTTTGTGTTCGTGTGCACCAAGGGCCATTTATAATTTACGGTGGGGGAAGGATGGAGCATAGAGTGTAGGCAGAATAATTACAGCAAACGGGCTCTGTCAGGAGACAGCAGTGAACGTGACAGCGAGAGGAGTTTTATCCTAGAGAACTGGAAGGATTTGCCCTCTCTAAGCGATGGAAACTTTCAACGAGCTGTGATTTTCCTGTGTCCGAGCCAAACGCCCCTCGATTAACAGGCCTGGGGATTAAGAGCCTGTTGTTCCCAGCCTCCTGGGGGGAAACCTTTTCTTCCAAATCCGCACAGGCCCCGTTGCAGGGCTTGGAGGAGGGAGATGATGATTTGCAAAACTGCTACACTCCACTGCCTGATCTCAAATCCGATTTGGCAACGGAGCCCTCCAGCTAATGCCAACCTGTCGACTCTCTGCATGATTGCGGGGCAGGGCGTGAGCCAGGGGACCCCCGGAGCCCAGATTTAGGTCAGAGGGAAACAAGCAGGAGTGGGCGAGACAGTGCCTGAAGTGTCCATTGCCATGACTGTCCCCCACAGCACCCACCGGTTCCCCCTCTTTGAATAACTCCCCCGTCCTGCACACACCACTCCCCCATTGCCATGACCCCATAAGCACCCCTTCCTTGCCACAACGCCCACCCACCCAGCACCCTGGGCTGGCCCAGCAGAGGTGCAGACCCTGACCGGCCTGTGGGCAGCTGGCTGTGCAATTGGAAACTCCCCCCACTTGAGACTCTTCTGACAGGGTCCCAGAGGGGAGTGCAGCCCTCGTGCCCTGCTTGGGTGGGTGTCAGCTGCCCGAAAGAGGGCAGGAGACAGGGTGGAGCCAAGACCCCAGTCCTACTGCTCCAACCCCCTGGGCAGACAGGAGGGGGAACGCTGGACCCTCTTCAAGTACAGTGCCCTGATCCCCAGCCCTGCCTTCCCTCACTCCTGAGGGCATCCAGGGCAAAGCCCGGCCTAGACAGGGACAGTGCCCAAGGGTTAAGGCTCTGCTTCAGGCTCTCCCTGGTATCGATGCCCCCCAAGGGGGAATGCAGGCTGAGTCCTGCGCTCAGGGCAACATGCAGGGGACTTGGGTTTGCCTGGCAGCAGGGGCCACACACAGCCAGCGCATCTGCCAGGAGCGAGTGAGGGGAGCAACCAGGGTAGCTGCAGAGTAGAGCCCACAGCTCTCCTCTCCAGGCAGGTCTCCCAGCTGGCCTGTCGGATCATGCTTGCGTGACAGGCGCCCATCTAGGGCAGGCTGGCGCTCCGGCCCGGGGAGCAGCAGAGGGCGTTTTGAGCTTCGAAGCAGAGCTGACGACTGTCAGGGATGCCTCGTTAGGCTTCGCCATCCCGTGCCCCGAGCGAGGGGTTAGCAGGTCTGTTGCTACAAGGAGACCTCAACCTGCCAGTGCCAGCATACAGCCTGCAGCCCCTGCCTGCCAGCACCCTGGTGAGGGCCAAGCAGAACTCTCCCATGCCAGGGTTAACAAAGGACTGCTGTCAGCAAAGAGCACCCAGCCGGCTGATCCCTTCTGCCCCCTCCTGTGTCTAACTCACAACCTTCTTTGGCAGCAGGAATCCGGGTGGGTAAGGAAGCCATCATTTCCATCACCAGGCAGCCCCGACTGGATTATTAAACCAGCATCTCTTTAACCTCCCCTCCTCTCTCCTCGCCAGCTGTAAGGAAGGTCTGATGGGCGCTCTCAGATACGAAGGGCACCACGTCTCCCCTGCCACGTCCCCTTCCTAAAGGCCCAAGAGTGACACCTCATTCAGACTGGGGGTGCCTGCCCCAGTCCAGGTGAAAGATATCAATATATTGTGCCAGGCCAGCCACGAGCACATGGATTAGATACAGGGCCAGGCAATGGGCTTTGACTTTGGAAGGGGCAGGGGTCTGATTTCCTCTGGAGGAGCGGGGTGTGACAAGGAAGAACACGAGTGGGAAGGACTCCCTACCCGCGGAGAGGGGAATGTTCCCCCCAGTGAAGGAATGGAGGAGCGGTGGAGGAATCCACCACAGCCCTCTCTCAACTTTTCCCAGGGGTGGGCTGCCCTCCCTCTGAATGCCTTATTTCCAGCTGGACTTTGTCCAGCTTCAGCCTCCTGCCCCTGGGTCGTTTTGTTCTCTCAGGGTAGAGAGTCACGAACCCAGATAAAATCCACGTCCCATCCCCCTGGGTCCTTCCTGTACGGAACTCAGGGCAGCCTTTGACGGGAGAGTGAGATCCATTTGCTATGGAAGCTGGACTCTGGGTGTGATGTACCCAGCTACTGTACTTACAGCAGGGACGTGCCCTTTGGCTGGGACGCTGGGAGTGAGCAGAGAGGTTGAGGCCAGGTCAGCACTAGCGCAGTTGTGCTGGTTAGGCTGTGATTTTTCGTGACACTTCTATACTGGCAAAAGTCCTAGTCCAGGCTGTTATGCCAGCATCAAAGGGCTCATTCCGTCTGGGGAGCTGGTAGGAGCCAGGCTGCCAAAAGCTCTCTCTCTTGCAGGGCTGCACTGTCCCTGCTGGGAAGGTGGCTGGTAGAGCTACCCTGGTAAGCCTGCCTCAGTGCACGCAAGAACTAAGAAGCAGCAGGTGACTTACAATGGTCCCGTTGTATTTTCCCTGCCAATCAGAGACAGGTGTTCTTTTCTGTATTTAATCAGGACTGGAGCCCCAATGTGTTGGGTGCAGGACAACCAGGTCAAAGTCATCCCCTGCCCCGGACAGCTTGGGCCATAAGAAGAATTGGTTTTTAATTCCAGACTTTCTTTCAAGCCCAGTTCCGAAGAGCGAGTGGAACTCGGTGGGAAACTCTTCGGATGGGAGAGGTCAGGCCCAGAGGGCTAGAAATCCAATCAGAAAAGCACCTTGTGTCATGTGCGGTGTGTGGGCCCTTCCAGGTGGAAAAGCAAATTCTTATCATTGTACCACACACTCTTCAGGGCAGGGAACAACCCCGACACGGTGCCCGGCGCTACGGGGCTCCGAGCTGGATTAAATCTAAACAGTAAGAGTCTTCCCAAGTTTCTTGGTTTCTCTCACTTTGAGCCCTCCATCCAGCACCTTCGGAGCTTTCACAGTGGGTCTAAGAGGCCCAGATGGGGTTAGTGCCAAAATATCTTTGAAGTCCTGAGCCCGAATGACATGAACATCATGGAGGGGGCCCAGCATGTTGCAAGGAGCCCATAGCACCTCGGAGGGTCCTGGGGGTGCAAGTATGCATGGAGCGTCACTTCTTGGGCAGCTGCAGCTCGGGATTGAGAGGAATTTGTGGAATCCCTCTCCACCCTTCCGAGAGCTAGACAGGCTGGGGAGAGTCACCCTTGCTCCTGAACCTCGGCTGGATTCGAACCAGACCGGTCACATTGTCTCCAGGCTGCCCCCTGCGTTCTGACCATAAGCAGAGACCCACACAAGGGGCTGCACCGCGGCGTTGCCGCTTTAAATCACCAGCAGCACCCGGCTTCCCCCGCACCAGGCTGCTTCGGCCCCTGTGTCCTACTTTGACTCCTCAGAGGCATTAGGCACAGCGCCAGCATGTGATCCACCTCTCCCAGGGATTAAGTGCCCTCTGCAAACTTGCATTTACCTTATTTACAGTGAGCCGGACTCAACCCGCCAAGCTGCAGCTAGAAAAAACTAATCGACTCAGAGCTAGTCACGTAGAGAACGTCCCGAGCGGAGCTACGTAACCAGACAGCTGCAGACGGTGGGTATTGAGGACACTCACCAGAGCAGTGACAGGTTCAAAGAGTCCTGTTCCCTTAATCTGCAAATGGATCCAGCCACCCCCCATTAACCTCTTGACCCCCTTCCTTGTCTTGTTACTTACATGCACCCACCTGGGCCCAACCTTTGTATGGACGTAGCTCCCCGCCCCATGCCACAAAGCCCCTAATAGACCTGCTAGCCAGAGCAGTGCAAATGTTGACAAGCCACAGGATGGCTCTGGCGGGAGCGGATCGCACCTGGTGGAGAAGTTTCTCAGCTGTGTTTGTTCATTTCCTGGGTGATAGAGGGCAATGGTTCCCTCTCTGATTCCTCCCTGTGGAAATCCCCCAAAAGGTCATGGTTCTGCTGCCTGAGGGCAGAGATTGGAAAGGAGGATTCTGCCTTTGGAGGCTGCAGATCCCTTTCACATTAGGGGATGCTGAGTGAAACGACAGGGCCCAGTCATGGTTGCCACAGGGCCCGAATTGAGGGGCTTATGAGCTGGAGGGGCACGGCTCTCCCAGTGTCGGGGTGCGCATTCTCTGCAGAGAAGGATGCTCTCAGACTGAAGTCAATAGGAACTGGGTGCACATTTCTTAGGGGGTTGCCAGCCCTCCAGGAATGAAAGACTAATTGTTAATTAAAGGTGACATCACGCGACCAAACCTCCAGGAGTACGGCCAACCCAAACTGGCCACCCTACATGTGTCGCCGGCGGGGGGAGGATGCTCTGGCAATTAAAGCACAGGGGAATTGGCTTCGATCTGCTGGAGGCTCTGCTGCTCTTTTGCCCTGATGGGGAAGCCATCAGCCAGCGCTAGTGATGGGGGTGGGGGCAGGTGAGCGATGGCCCCTGCTGTACAGCGATCGTCACAGCTGGCTGGATCCTGCGCGCCTTACCTAGCGCAGTCCTCATCCACCGCTGCAGGTAATCCCATCACGCCCACCTTGGGGGCTAGCTTTCCGCACCGGAGGCTGACGGGCCTGGCCCGAGGGATCTGCTCCCGCAGGAGCATGTGGGCAGAGCTGGGGATAGAGAGTGTCATCCGCAGAACCCCCCCGCCCTCAGTGTGCGGACCTGCCTGTCTCACCCGAACCACTTCCTCGCTGAACAAGTCACTATGAGCAGCGCTGTTAACAGTCTGACTGTAACAATCCACCAGCCTCTCAACAGCAAAGGAAATCTCTGGCAACAGAGCAGCCGGGCCTCTCTAACATACTAATGTGCTCCCTAAAAAGTCTCGGCTGTTGCTTGAACGGCAGCTCTGTTTCCTGGATTTTACCGAGTTCTCCCTTCTCCAGGGAGTGTGAGGATTAGCAGGCAGATTAAGCTTCTCTTTGTTACGAGGAGATTGCAGAGAAAGCAATAGTCTTGTTCCAGGCAGCGGCCATTGACCCCTTCGCAGCATGGGAGCTGAGGGCTGAACTGAGAGGTGCGGCCGAGGGCACCCTGAGGGACTCAGTTGTGTCAGGTTCCTGGCCGATGGGCGGGAGGAATATGTACCAGTGTACGTGCTTACCAGGGGGCTCCAGGAGTGGAACTGGGGTGAAAAACTGACTGTTGGGCAGAAACCACGTCAGTTCCCGTTCCTCCCCTGCACCACCACATGGTAACTGGGAGAAGCATAAGCCGTGGCTGGGCATCCCCTGAGCCGATCTGGTCAGGCCCAGCGACAACAGGCTCCTACTTTGCCTTCATCTTTACGAAGAAGCCGAGAGCTAATGTAGAGATGCTGCTGTGACCCAGGGTTACAAACTGCATGGCCCCCAGCTTGGAGGGTCTGAGGGGAACTACGCAAGTGGGAGCCAGGGGCAAAGGGTGGACTCAGGGAGAGAGGGGGCCAGCTCTTTGGGGACTCAGTGGGGTCTTTAAGGCCCAGCTCCTATGGGAGGGGTAGGGGGCAGCAGGAGCTGCTGGAAGGATTGTGACTCGGGCAGAACTGAGGCCTCAGCGGCACGACTACTGAGCCACCTTGGCCAGGACTGTGATTGTGTCCAGCCTCTAGTCAAGGGTGTAAGTGTGTGGGCATGTGCCTGGCCAGCGGGCACAAGTCAGCCCTGCACCACAGTTGGTAAAACTGTTAAAACAGTGCTGCATTTTCACCCCCGAGACAACTGCATTTCAGGGGTAGATAAAGCAAACAGTATGCACACACATATACATGCACACGAGTGTACGCTAGGTAATTCACACACGCACACACACGAGTGTATGCTAGGTAATTCACACACACGCATGAGTGTACACTAGGTAATTTCTCACACACACACACACGAGTGTATGCTAGGTAATTCACACACACACACACAAGTGTACACTAGGTAATTTCTCACACACACACACGAGTGTACACCAGGTAATTCACACACGCACACACACGCGAGTATGCTAGGTAATTCACACATACACGAGTGTACGCTAGGTAATTCACACACACACACGAGCGTACACTAGGTAATTTCTCACACACACACACACACGAGTGTACACTAGGTAATTCACACACGCACACACACGAGTGTATGCTAGGTAATTCACACACACACGAGTGTACGCTAGGTAATTTCTCACACACACACACACACACACGAATGTATGTTAGGTAATTCACACACACACGAGTGTACACTAGGTAATTTCTCACACACACGAGTGTATGCTAGGTAATTCACACACGCACACACGCATGAGTAGACACTAGGTAACACACACACACACGAGTGTACACTAGGTAATTCACACACGCACACACATGAGCGTATGCTAGGTAATTCACACACACACGAGTGTACGCTAGGTAATTTCTCACACACACACACACACACACGAATGTATGTTAGGTAATTCACACACACACGAGTGTACACTAGGTAATTTCTCACACACACGAGTGTATGCTAGGTAATTCACACACGCACACACGCATGAGTAGACACTAGGTAACACACACACACACAAGTGTACACTAGGTAATTCACACACGCACACACATGAGCGTATGCTAGGTAATTCACACACACATGAGTGTATGCTAGGTAATTTCTCACACACACACACACAAGTGTATGCTAGGTAATTCACACACACACGAGTGTATGCTAGGTAATTTCTCTCTCACACACACACACACACAAGTGTATGCTAGGTAATTCACACACACACACGAGTGTACACCAGATAATTTCTCACACACACGAGTGTATGCTAGGTAATTCACACACGCACGAGTAGACACTAGGTAACACACACACACACACACACACATGAATACGAATGATAGCTTAGTGGTTTGAGCATTGGCCTGCTAAACCCAGGGTTGTGAGCTCAGTTCCTGAGGGGTCCATCTAGTGGCACTACTGGGAGGGTGGCCAATTCAGGGGAGGACTCAGTGGATCCAGTGCCTCCTGGGGGGCAAGTGGGGAAATTTCCCCCAAGCCCTGGCCCGGTGGCGGTCTGGGTCTTCAGCAGCATTTCAGTGATGGGGGCTCTTCAGTGCTGCCAAAGACGAAGAGTGACTGAAGGGTCCCCTGCTGCCGAAATGCCCCGTGAGCCTTGGCTTGGCAGCGATCCAGGATTTTGGTGGCAGGGGGCCTGGCGTTTTGGCAGCGGGGGGGCCCTTCAGTGCTGCCAAAGACATGGAGCGACTGAAGAGCCCCCACTGCTGGGTGAGTGCAAGTGCCACAGTTCCCCGGCTTTGCCTCAGGCCCCCTGTGTCCTCTGGGCAGCCCTGAGTGGATCTCCCAGCAGCCACGCCTTGTCGTGAGTAGGAAGGAAGAGGACTGGAGGAAGCAGCCTTTCTTAATGAAAAGCAAACATTTGCTTTTAGGCTTATGATCTCAGATAAGGGACCAGCATTCATCCCTGGTGTAATCCTGCTGAATCCAGTGGAGTTATATCAGGCCTCCGGACTGCAGTGTAGACACACCGGAAGCTGCATCTCTGCCTTGGAGTCAGCCTGAAAAAAACATCCTCTCTAGGGGTATGGCTACACTTGCAGCTGTACAGCGCTGGGAGTTACAGCTGTCTTCGTACAGCAGTGTAGGGAAAGCGCTGCAGTGTGGCCACATTTGCAGCATTTGCAGCGCTGTTGGGAGTGGCTGAACAGGCATTCTGGGATACCTCCGAATACCTCTGGAGGCCAATTACAGCGCTTTTGGTGGCCACACTGGTGGAGCAGCGCTGCATCACCAGCGCTGCAATCGTTATATGCCAGGCAGAGCAGGAGTACAGCCACCGCTGCAGCCAGGGAGATGCAGCACTGTACGTGCCTTGCACGTGTGGACGGTGAGTAAGTTGCAGCGCTGTAAACCCACCACCAGCGCTGCAACTCTCCAGTGTAGCCAAGCCCTAGGGTCAGAGGTAGTGAAAGGCGAACCCATCATGTCCCTGAAACCGTTGGTTACTTGGGGTTCCCTGGTAAATGTCAGTGGGGTTTGAGAGCTGCCCAGACAGATAGATAGCATTTCTGTCACTAATGCAGAAGCCCAGCTCTCTCAATGGTAGCTCTGATTTCAGGTCGGTCTGCTGGACATTGCAAAACACAGTGCAGGCTTGGGCTGTATGAACAAGGTGCTCCGAGGGTCCGGTCCTGCCGAACAACGAGCACCTCCTGCTACGTCCGTTGGGGACCAAGGATGCAGGCTCCATGAAAGATCAGGCTCCAAATATGGCAACTCGCTGCCGACCCAGATTGGAAATGCTGGTCATCACATGTTTCAATGCTAAACTCCTCTCCATCTTCCTGTAGAGGACCGGCGTAGGCTGAAGGCTTCTCACACACTTCAGACGCTGGGGCTGCTGTTGTGAGGTGCTTTGTTAACCCTTCCCTAGGAAGGAGTTGTATTAACTTGCTCTGCAGGGCATTGCAAAATGCCCTGACATTTTTCTGCATCCGGGAGAACACATGCTCCTGACTTTGGATTTGGGTTGGCTTTCTGCCGTCCTCAGTGATTATGCACTGGTGGACCCCAAGTGCTTGTCAGGTCCCTCGTTCCATGCTGCAGTCTTTGCTTCAGTGGCTGAGCAACATCTGCCTAGTTGAAGATCCCTGGCTCTAGCGTCACCAAGGAAGGTCTGGGAAGGAGTTTTCCTTTGGGGGAAAAGATCTCGCAGTGAGTGGGACACATTCATAATGACCATATGGATATCTCCTTCGTGATCACTTCACCACGGCTGTCAGAGGGATTAAGACAATTTGGCCTCTGGAGATCCTTCTGCCCTCTTATTTTCTACATCAGTGTTTCAATCACTGAGGGGATTTGTATGATCTCCGAGAGTGGGGAGGGAATTTGGCTTCCAAGTGCCCTCTCCTAGGCCAGGGCAGGTGATGGCTTTAGGAGCAAATGGCTATGCTTTTGAGTAGATGAAAGGTAGGGAGCCAGGTAGCACCTAATGATAGCACAGGATGCTGATTCCAAGGAATACGGTGACTCAGAGGACCCACACAAATGAGCCTGTCTGCGCTATTGTATTTGCAGAGGAGGTGAAAGGTCATCCTGAACAACTCATCACTTTCCCTCTCTGGCTCTCGCCATAGGAAAGAAGAGGTGAAGATGTAACTGTATTTCCCCTCTGTTCCCTAACTACGGAATTCCCTCTCATTCACTTCCTAGTGGAGTCACTCTGGGCAGGTCAACACTGCATTGTGAACAAGGCTTGGGGACTCAGTGTTTCCACATCTGTGCTTGGGCGTCCACACTGCATTGGAAATCTGGGCTTACAATTGCTGGATCTGGGTCTCCCAGCCGGGCTAACACGTCCATACTGCACTACACAGACCTTCTGACTCGGGTCGGTAGCTTGAGTTGCAGCCACCCTGCAAAATGTCAGGATTTGGACCCATGTCACAGTGGAACTCAGGCTCTGACCCACATCCTAGCAAGGTCCTATGCACTTGCTGACACACGTCGGACTGATTGGTGTGTGGACAGCAGCGGGGCTTCTTCCTGCAGGAGAGGAAAGCACCATGGTGCCTAGCTGGGCTCCCAGCCTGGTGTTGTGGGATTTCACTGCACGGACTCCGTCTTAGAGAGGCAGCATGGTCCAGTGGAAAGTGCAGCAGTCTAGGAGACTGGAGTTCTAATCTCAACCTGCCGGCTAAACTTTAGTTTGACACTGGCCAGTTTTTCTCATGAACCTTTTAATGGGCGGCACTGAAACATGTCATGAATTCGCATTGGTTTTGGCAAATTGTTTGTTCTGAAAACACCAAGAAATCCGCCCCCCCTTGCTCCCCATAAATCAGAACATTCAGTTTTGGTTTGAACCAACTTTTCATTTCAAAAATTCCCTTCCTTTTTTTTTAAATGTTCAAAAACGGCCAATAGCGAAATGAAACAAACGTTTCCCTCAACCCCACCTGATTCTCTTTTTACTAAAAAAGTAAGCTGGTATGGTACGGCAAGAGCCAGTATGGTACGGCAAGAGCCAGTATGCTGTGCAGGACCAGACTGGCTGGTGATTTAAAGGCCCCGCCTCTTCCGGTTGAGGCCACACCCCCTGCTTAGGATTCCAGAGTTCCGGTAAGTTACTTTCACCCCTGGGAGCAGAGTTGTGAGTCACAAGGCTCTCTGTGCCTTGCAAGGTGCGGTCATTGCCGGAGGGCTCCGGCTGCAGCCTGCTGACTTGCCCCATGGACGACACTTTCCAGGCTTCGTTAATCCTTTTTCCCAAGGCCGGTGCAGAATTAATGTCTGCTGATGCCGCCACACGGTGCTGTACAAGTTCCCTAGCAAGCAAAGAGCTCAGGCACCTGGCACTTGTAAGTGAAGTTACTCAGTGGCCTGTAGGACACAGGAGCGGGGAAATGAGAAACAACTGCTTCTTGCTCACCAGCAGCAGCTACAGTTGGAGGAGTTAGAGGGGTCAGGCTCCTGCACAGAGGGCTCTAGGGCGGGGAGCCCATAGAGAAGAGCAACCAGCTGTGCCCAGAAAAGGCAAAATAAACTGTGTGTGCTAGTTCCCCACCAGCTGAGCCCCACAAAATGGATGTGTGTCATTTCCGGGGGTGTGCAATGGGCAAGTGTCCTAAGCGACAGCCCGATTTGCATGTGCATAACACGTGTGAACCCACTTTTGCCAGCCCAAATCAAATTGCATGTGCAAAAGAGAAATCCTGCAAACACAGGCAGAGGCTGTGTCACGCTATAGACCTGCATCAAAGCAACAAACCAAGAGAACAAGGGCTTCGAACAGGGGTAGGGTGCTAGGCTAAGGTGGGAGACAGGCTCAATTCCCTATGCTCAGAAACATGGTCTAAGTTCTATGCTTAAAGCCAATGAAATGTGTGTTTTTACTTATACCAGGGTGTTCCTATAACACGCCCAGCATTGCCAAGGCTCAGCTTGATTGCACTTCTCACCATATTTGGTGCTTTCCCAAAAACTCCTGCTCCTGGAGTCATGTGATGGAATCGCCATTTTTAAAACCAGTAAGTGTCAAGCCCAAGCGGTCATGAAGAAAAGCTTGAAAACACAAACCACCAATGTATCAGAATCCAGCATATCGACAAAAAGACCCCCAAAGGGACTCTAGTCTTTTTTTTTTTTATTAAATCTCATGATTTTTAAGCTAAGCTCTTTATATTGGGGGCCTGACTCCTGGTTTTTGAAATGCCTAGAGTCAGTGTGCAGCAGATAATACAGATTGACCAGTGAGCTGCCAAATGTCGACCCAAGTGTTTCCAATCCAGGGGGTTGGTTCAGCCCAACACAGAGTGAAGGGCCATCTGGAGCCACAATACTGGGGAGAGGAAGTGCTGGGATCAGTGATCCTGGCTACTGGCATTAGATATTCCTCTAGGAAATGGAGCAATTTTAAGCTCCAGGCTGTTCACTATGATGGCAAAGAACAGCCCTTCCTGGAGCAGCACATTGCAGTTAAGTCACCAGTTTGCAGAGAAAACCCATCCACAGCTGAAAAAACAAATGAGCTCACGTGACATCATTCGGGCTCCGGGTTTGAAACGGGCGATTAGAAAACATTCTCTGTAATAGCCCGGAGTGCAGCCCCTGTCACCATGGGGCGTGAGACACGCATTGCAGCCGGCCAAATGGCAGGCTGCAATTAGTGCCGCTGATGGGTTGGTGGGAGGGTCAGCAGATGTGCGCTGTGCCGGTGGAGCTGGGGGACTGGGGCGTGGGTGGGGAAGGGGCAGGCAGAACGAGGGGCGGGCTTCAGAGGCTGCCATGCGGAGCGACTCCTAGAAAGGCTTCAATGGCTCAGACACGGGTTTGATCCAGGAGTGGGTGGGTGAGATTCTGGGGCCTGCGTTGTGCAGGAGGTCAGACTAGATGATCATAATGGTCCCTTCTGACCTTAAAGTCTATGATTCTATGATGAAAAATTCTCCAGGGCAGCACAAAGAAGTGACCGGGGCCTTACACGGACCTCGTGACAGCCCCTTGGTGCCTGAGCCGCAGAGCATTGGAGCCTGCTAACTCTTGTGCTCACGTGCCAGCTGTTTGTGTGCCAGCTCTGTGGGTGGCCAGTTCAATCCCTGGTGCTGGCAGGGCCCTTCATAGTCAACCCCCACCCAAGCACCTCATTGGCTGTAAAAGCTCATCTCTGGTCGGCCCCCAACGCCCACGTGTTACGTTTTCAAACAAACCCCTTTGTGCTTTCTTCCATGCAGCCCTTCGAGTCTGGCGAGAGCTCCCCTCAAAGCTCCTCCCCTCCCCCACCATTATCCACCTTCCAATCTCTGCCCCAAACTCTCCTTTACCAGGACACCGACAACAGAGGCTGTTGTTTGCTGAGACCACTGCCTGCCATGCTGACCAGTATGGTCTCACTGTTTCCTGGGATCCCCCGGCTGGCTGTATCCATCCGGCTTCTTTTTGTTCTGTGTACGTACAGCACCTAGCGTAACAAGGTCGTGGTCTATGACTAGGGCTCCTAGAGGCCATGGTAACATGATCAATAAGGATAATACGCCCTCTGTAGCCTGCTTTCTGATCTCAGTTCCAGCAGAGTGAGTCTGGATTGACCCACGGCTGCTCAGCCCACCCCTGGATTTGCCAGGGAAGAATGAGGGGGGATTTGATAGCTGCTTTCAACTACCTGAAAGTGGGTTCCAAAGAGGATGGAGCTTGGCTGTTCTCAGTGGTGGCAGATGACAGAACAAGGAGCAATGGTCTCAAGTTGCAGTGGGGGAGATCGAGGTTGGATATTAGGAAACACTATTTCACTAGGAGGGTGGTTAAGCACTGGAATGGTTCCTAGGGAGGTGGTGGAATCTCCTTCCTTAGAGGTTTTTATGGCCCAGCTGGACAGAGCCCTGGCTGGGATGATTTAGTTGGGGATTGGTCCTGCTTTGAGCAGGGGGTTGGACTAGATGACCTCCTGAGGTCCCTTCCAACCCTGATATTCAATGATTCTATGGATTTAGCCCATTGGATGTTTTTTCTTCAGTAGAGGCCGCAGGATCTGGCCCACCCCTAGGGCTGCTTCCCCTCGAAATCGGAGCTCAATAATCAATGGCCTTTCTAATCCTGGAGTTGGCAGAGGTGTTGCCTGGATGGAGGAGCTGTGCCAGCCCGTATGCAGCATGGGTCCTTTCACAGACAAGCCTGAGAATGCCAGATTCATCCCAGCCAGGGCTCTCCCCAGCCTGGCCCCTGAGGAGCTATTAGCGAGCGAGCACGCACGTCTGGGCAAAGCTTCCACGGGGCAGTGTGCTAGCCCGGGGCACGACCCGCCCGTCACTCCCGAGCGCCCACCTGCCCGGTGCTGCGGCCTGGGAAAGGCGGTGGAATGAAGGGACGTCGGTTACAGCAGAACCCATCTGTCCTGTCTTGCAGCCCAGGGGATTAGCGGCACGTCATCATCCTGGCGGTGGAAAGAACCCTAACTCTGCACTGCCTGGAGTCAGACAGAAACAGATACAATGAAAACACTGCCGCATGAATCCTGTGTATTCGGGCCCTGTTAACCCTCTGGTGTTAACCCCAGATATTCAGAGCTAAGTGCTCCCGGGTTGGGGCCTTGATTGATTCCTCGCAGGTGTGTGTAGGCTCAGACCTAGGCCCTCGGGGAGCCTGGCTGGGCTGCCTGGACCAAAGCCTGGCTCAACGGGCAGCTGTGCAGGCCCCCTCCTGCCTACGGCATTATCTGCCTCTCCATCTCCATCCTCTCGCAGGGGTTCCCCAGCAGGGGCGGTGTGGGGCCCAGTGACCCCCAGGCTTTAGAAAGGGCTGAAATCTGAACTCTGACCCATGTAGCAACAAAGTCTCCCATCATTTTAAACCAAAGAGCTGGGGCGGGGGGGGGGGGGGGGGGGAGGGCTGTCTCAGCAGCCCACCCCAGACTCCAGCTGCAGCTCCAGGGCCGGAGGTGGAAAGCGGATATTTGCAGGTCTCGCTGCTGAGCGGAGACCTGGCTCTCCGCCACCTTCGGCCCTGGCAGAGTGTCATGGGGCCGGATCCAAAGCCCAGCACAGTCAATGGGAACCTTCCTGTTGACTTCAGCGGGCCTTGGGTCAAGCCGTCAGAATGGAAAGACACCGTATATTGTCCTCCTGCAGCGCACTCCTGCTCTGGCCTCTATGCAGAGGAGAGTTCCTCAGGGCTGGTTCTGAGAGGGGGAGCTGGCATGACCCCGGCGAGGAGCCGAGGAGCTGATAGGGGCTGGTCTGGTGCCAGGAGAGGAGAGGGGGAGCCGGCAGGGGCTGGGCTTACAGGACCCCGGCGAGGAGCCGGCAGGGGCTGGGCTGGTGCCAGGAGAGGAGAGGAGAAGCCGGCAGGGGCTGGGCTGGTGCCAGGAGAGGAGCTGGTTTGCCAGCAGGAGCTGGCAGGTGCCAGGTTAGGTGGAGGAAGGAGCAGTACCGCTCTGTGCTCCATTTGCTCTGGCTCTGTGAGGCGTCCCGCCGCGGCGGCCAGACCATTGCAGCTGGACACTCTGATATTTCCACTTCCAGGTAAACAGATGAGGTGAGCTGCCCTCATTTCCTCCCTGCCCGTCCCCCGGGGGGCTGCACAGACTTGCCATTCAGCCTCCCCGGCCCTCACAGGCACTCAGTGTCTGGGAACGGAGTTGTGCCCACGGGCACTGCTGCCGTTAAAGGGCTCCCAGCGTTCCCGAGCTCAGCCTGGATTTGCACGAGGGTTTACAGCCAGCAAGAATCTCGGCAGCTTTTAAACCTGCCGTTTATACCATGTGCTTCGGGTTAGGAACAGGACTCTGTGAAGGTGGCAGTTAGCTAGTGCCCATCCCGGCTCCCAGGTGCTGTCCATGTCCGAGCTGCTTCGCCATTCACAAACCACACAATGCGCTTCCCTCCCCGCGTCATTACAGGAGGCCTCCCTAGAGGGCCAGGATCAGGGTGCCGTTGTGCCAGGAGCTGTCCAGTCCCCACCCTGAAGAGCCTTCATCCTACAAGACAAAGGAGGATTCTCCCTACTCGGGGGCTGTAGAACGTAGAGAGGTGAAGTCACTCGACCAACGCCCTGAGGAACGTGCGGCTGAGCAGAGAACTGAGATCTCTCGAATCCGAGCACTGGCGCTTTAACTGCCCGCCCTCCTCCTTTCGCTCGGCGCACGCCCCGCAAAGCTGAGCCGCAGATGCTGCAGAAAGAGCAATGTGCCCCCGACTCAGCCTTGTTCATCAGCAAAAACCCTTCCCCATCTGCTTGCAGAACACGGCTGAGGCCGACGCCTGCAGCAGAAAAAAGCCAGCATGATGGGCCCTTTCCTCCAGCTCTCCTGCAACCATCCCCACTGACATCATGTCATGCCCACGGGATATCTGGGTGCCCTGCTCAGGAGTCAGAACCCAGCATGTAGAGGAGGAAGCTGGGACAAGGGAGAATGAAGGACCAACCCCTTCCCAAAGGGATCAACCCCACCCCACCCACTGACTTCAGCAGGACCAGGCATTGGTTGGGAATGGCAAACACTGGGAGCAGGTCTATTCCTCTCCCTTGTTATCACCTCTGCAACGGAGCCCAGCGCTTTGGAGCATGCTCAGGGCAAGGGGGTGAGGAGAAAAAGGGAAAGAAACATCACAGGGCGTCTTGGAGCTTCTTAGCTGCAGCGTCAAACGTGTCGGGGCCCTGTAGGTTCAAATCACTCTTGAAAATGATTGGTGGTCTCTCTAAACAGCGTATGCGCCGTACACGTACGACTGACTAAGTAAACACACGGCAGAAATACAGACCACTCTGTATGGGTGGGGTGCGGCAGAAACAGATGGACAGTGAGAGGAAACCTCTGAGACTGAGGTGGGGAATAACAACTGTCATAACATTTTTTCCCAGATCTGGACCTTAGCGTCCAAAATATGGGTGTTAGCATGAAAACCTCCAAGCTTAGTTACCAGCTTGGACCTGGTAAAGCTGCCACCAGCCAGGAATTATACAGTGCCTAGCTCACTGTGGTCTCCCCAAAACCTTCCCTGGGGGACCCCCAGATTCAGATGCCTTGAGTCCTACAACAAAGGGAAATAACCCCCTCCCCTTGTTTCCTTGTTACTTCCTCCCAGGCTCCTCTCCCTGGACGACCCTAGGAGATTCCCTGCTTCCAGTCCTGGAAACACAAGTACTGAGGGAGCTAATCTCTCTCCCCCGCTCACCCAGAGGGTATGCAAAGTCAGGCTTAGTAAATCTAACACAAAGAGATTTTCCCCCTGACTTCTTCCTCCCACCAATTCCCTGGTGAGGTGCAGACTCAATTCCCTGGAGTCCCCACTAAAGAAAAACTCCAACAGGTCTTAAAAGAAAGCTTTATAAAAAAGAAAGAAAAATACATTAAAAATAGTCTCTGTATCCAGGTGACAATATACAGGGTCAATTGCTTAAAAGAAAAATGAATAAACAGCCTTATCCAAAAAGAATACACTCCAGCAACTACACACATGTAAATACAAAAAAACAATATAAACCTATTGTCTTACTATCCTTGTACTTACTCATAGACTCATAGACTCATAGGTCAGAAGGGACCAATCTGATCATCTAGTCTGACCTCCTGCACAAGGCAGGCCACAGAACCCCACCCATCCAATTTTATACAACCCCTATCCCAGGACCGAGTTATTGAAATCCTCAAAAATGGTTTGAAGACCTCAAGCTGCAGAGACACCACCAGCAAGCGACCCGTGCCCCACGCTGCAGGGGAAGGCGAAAAACCTCCAGGGCACCTGCCAATCCGCCCTGGAGGAAAATTCCTTCCCGACCCCAAATATGGCAATCAGCTAAACCCTGAGCATGTGGGCAAGAGTCACCAGCCAGCACCCAAGAAGGAGTTCCCCGCAGCAACTCAGTACCCATCGCATGCAACATCTCCCCGCAGACCATTGAGCAGACCTGTCTGGTGGTAATTCAAGATCAATTGCCCAAATTACAACTTGGAAACAGAAGATTAGAAAGCCTGGAGGTAGAAAAATCACTCTCAGAGCCGAGAGGGCACAGACACAAGACAAAGGACAAAAAACTCACACTCAAAACTTCCCTCCACCCAGATTTGAAAAAGTCTTGTTTCCTGATTGGTCCTCTGGTCAGGTGTTTCAGGTTCCCGGTTAACCCTTTTACAGGAAAAGAACATTAACCCTTAGCTATCTGTTTATGACAACAACCCTCTCTCCAGCGCCTGCGAATGGTGAAATGAACTTCTCCGGTTCTGGCCAGAGGAACGTCACGGACTAGAGAAGCCAGGTGGTTAGAGCTGCATAACATCAGTGATTTCAACCAACTGGATTTGCAATCACAATGGAGCTAGAAAGTCAGAGTGCTGGTGACAGAGAGAAACCCAAGCCCTCTACACACACAGGCCTGCTCAGCACACGTGGAGACTAGCTCAGGAACAAGCATGTAAGCACGTCAACGTGCAGAGAGATGGAGGCCCAGGTGCACACTCATGTACAAATGCACTGATGTTCCCACAGCCATAGGCCCAATCTGAAATCAACAAGATGAAATTCAAGGAAGATAAATGCAGAGTGCTACACGTAAGAAAAAAATCGAATGCACAGCTACCGCACGAGGAAGAACTGGCTAGGAGACAGAGCTGCTGAAAAGGATCGAGCGGGGGGGAGGGAATCATAAATTTAATATGAGTCAGCACTGTGACGCAGTTGCGAAAAAGGGCTAATGTCATTCTGGGGTGTATTAGCAGGAGTGTTGTAGGAAAATCTTGCTACTCTCCGGGCAGTTAAGCTCTGGAACAGGCTTCCCAGTCAGGCTGGAATCCTCGTCATGGGAGGTTTCTAAGAACAGGCTGGACAAACACTCATCAGGGATGGCTTAGGTCCTGACTGTCTGCAGGGGTCTGGAGGAGAAGACATCTCGAGGTCCCTTCCAGCCCTGCGTGTCTAGAATTCTATGTTCATCAACAAGCACGTGTGCAGAGCACCACGCGTGCATTGCACACTCTCATGCCAGCAGGCGCACAAGCATATCTACCTGTCTCAGGGGTTTGTGCTGCTGCCCAGCACCCTAGTATCTAAGCACCCTTTGTGTTAAATGGATCGGCGACAGAGAGGTCCCTAGTGGATGTCAGCAAATTTCTTGCTCCTCTCTCTTCATAGGTTACTGATGTGCATGAACATAACCCAGGGGTCAGTGGATGTTCTGCATCCTCCTCTGGCCCTGATTCCCAGAGGCTGAAAGTGGGCACAAATCTCCTTGGAGCTGCCTGGCTCTTCAGTCTGAGCTGTACAGAGGCTTTCAGATCGAATGGTTCCTGGATCAATCATCAGTGCCAGAGCCAAGGTGGTAGCTGGCTTATGAACACCTCCCCACCTAGGCAATTCCCATTGGATGCTTTTACGTCTCCCCCCATACTAACAAGTGGAAACCAGTTAACCCCGCTGAATGGAGAAGAATTGATTTGCTTCCCCATTCTCCTAAAGGAAAGGCCGGGTAAGGAGCGAGTGCCCCATGCTGCACAGAGCTGAGGCATGCCCATGTGCGAGCTGTGCAGGGCCGCCCAGGGGCGGGTCTGTCCCAGGAACACATGGGGATATGGCAGCCGGGGCAATGGAGCTCAAGCTGCAAACCGCACCGTGACGTTATTCCCTGCCCGGCGCTTGGATCTGAGTCCTCCTTTGGCTTTCCCAGGGTGAAATCCCCTTCTCCTGCCTGTCACTAGGGAGAAGGGGGCCAGTGCAGAGGTCGGGAAGGAGTGGAGACACCATGGTGTTTGGGGCTGTGGGGCTCTCTGCACAACCTCCCGGCTTCCTCCCCTGTCCCTGCTGCAATTCTGCGGCCTTGTCCTTCCACCGCCACTACAGCTGGCAGGATGTGGCCTTTGCAACAGAGGCAAGAAATCATATGATGCCTCCTGTGTGTTGGCAGGGGGTGAGGCCAGATGACCGTGGCAGTCCCGTCTAACCCTGTGGTTCAAGGAGTCTATGCAGCCTGTGCTCACATGTTCGGCCCTCCATACTGCATGACTGAGCGATATATGTGGCATGTTACGGGACTCTGCACCTTTTATATTGCTTCCTTTGGGGGGCGGGAGAGCCTGTTAACTCACCAGTGCTGGTGTGTGTGTAGGGTTTTGCAAGGGGCTTTAACACCAGCTGCAGCCCAACCACACCAGCCGAAGAACAAAGAGACTCCTAGAAGGCACCTGCGATGAATCATACTCCTCTCCCAGCAGGTCTCCCACGCCCCGCATGGAGCCACCCCAACCTCTTGCTTTTCATTCATTAATGCTCGTAAAGTGCTTTGAAGATGAAACGCGCTCTCTACGCGCTCGTTAACAACATAAAGCGACAGCAGAACTTTCCTGGGGCATTTTCCCAAGGGAAGGGAGGGTCACCGATCGGCGGGAGCCAGGGTCGGGGAGTCAGGACTCTTGCCTTCCATTTGAAACTCATCCCTCACCGCGGGGTACCCAGTGGTGCTCCATGAATCATCGTTAGCGTCAACTGCTCTGTGCCTCAGTTTCCCCCTTTGGAAGCCACGGGGGAGGGGAGCGGAGCGGAGATCGTATTCACCTGTCTCTTAAGAGGCATCAATTCTCAGTGTTGGTGGCAAGCTTTGAGATGCTCCCCATTTCCCCACCTGCCCTGCCGCGCAGGTCGCCTGCTTTATCATTGTAGAGTTGCCAGCCTCGCTCATTGTTTTGAAGAAGAATCTCCAGGCTTGATGCTGACTCATACCGATGAGACCCTCCCATGGCAAACTGCCCCACTGGGGAGTACGGGGGAGTCACCTGCCCCCCATCGCAACATGTACTGAGCGACTGTGGTGAGAGAAACTATGCAGACGCAGTGCAATCAGCAGCCCCCATTCCAGTAGCAGAAGGGCTGCTGGGGGCCCCCGGGAGGCACCCGCCCCTAAGCTCCCCTGGCAGCCTTTGCAATTCCAAAGGGAAGGCGATGGGGCTTGACTGGGGCGGGGGGAGAGGGCACAGGGGAAAGTTACCCCAAGCTGCAGTGGCACAAGGATCACTCGGATCGAACACCAGTAGAATCAGGAGTGACTCCCCTGGAGTGAGAGGACCAGATCCCCGTGGGTGTAAATTGGTGCCGCTCCATTGATTTCAGGGGAGCTGGGCTGATATGTGCCAACGGGAGATCTGGCCCTCTGACTCCAGGGGAGCCACTCCTGATTCCACTGGTGTTCGATCTGAGTGATCCTCGTGCCACTGCAGCTTGGGGTAACTTTCCCCGGTGCCCCATCCTCCCACCCCAGTCAAGCCCCACCATCCCCTGGGGGACTCTGCCCCATCGGAACAGCTCTGGCTTTTAGGCTGGACCCCAGGAAATGCATCAATTCCCTCCACATCCATCTGGTCAGTTTTTGTAAGGAAGGATTCCAGGCCTTATGAGCCCCAGAGAGGAGGCCACGTCCACTACGGAGAGTCCTTTGACCCCATCAGTCCTTGCCAACAGCTCATGGAGGGTGACCTAGGATGGGCCTTGTCTACACAGCCAGGGCCCGGCTCCTACACCCTGCCACCACTGGGACGACAAGGGCGTCTTTATGGAAACTGTCCCGTCGAGGCCAGCTGCCCCTTAACCCCCTTCAGTCCCTCAGGAGGCTACCGAGAGCTGCTCTAATAGACAGATGGCCTGGCCTGGTGCCCGGTGGCTCCATCCAAACCCCAGAGGAATTAACATTCTGGAGGTCTGCTCTGCCCTGGAGCTGGCCCATGCTATTGAAGGCAGGTGACATCAATCCGTGCTTAAGAAAGCGTCAGCACTCAGAGCCTAGGGTACCCTGATCTATACTGGAAAGGTGATGGCTCATTGAACTGGGATTGACGGTGCCGCCAATAGCCTAGGCCTCTGGACTCGTCCCCCAGGCTCCAGACTGGAAGACTAGTGGTTAGCGAGGCAAGACAAAGTCATGATTCCTAACGACACAGAAGAATAGCACTCGGCACAGAATAAATGCCAAGCTAGGCAGATACCCTTACTTATTTGTATTACAGCAGCACTCAGTGCAACAGGCTACTGGTGCTACACAGCAGAGTCCCCGCCCCAAACAGCTTACCATCTGAATAGGCGATACAAAGGGTGTGAGGGGAAACTGAGGCACAGAGCAGGGACTTGACGTGCCCAAGGTCACTAGCAGAGCCAGGAAGAGAACTCAGGTCTTTGTGTCCCACTCTGGTAGCTTATCCACTAAACCACTGTAAATAGAGAAACAGAAGACGCTCTCACATCGCCCCTTTCTCCCCCAGCCGCCAGCTGCGTTGGGAGCCTCCCATTGGGGCCTGCGAATAGTTGTCTTCTCCCACTGGAGCAGTAATTGGTTTGGAAGAAATCCCAAAAGAGTAGTAAAAGGGAATATACATTGAGTAGCTTACGCCCAAAACAGGAGAGATTTTCAGGGAAGAAAAGGGGTTTCTTCCTCTCCCCGCCACAGGCTCCACATTGTTACCGGAAAGGTTTTCCTTGTCATTTTTGAATTTCATTTCAAATAGTATTAAACAAAATGAAACCTTGCGGTGTTGGGAATGCCTTTCCAGCAGCACCCCGGACAAGGTGGTGAAACTGATCAGGAAACAAAGTGAAACTTATCTGTCTAGTTTCATCCTTCAAGCGGAGTGAAATGCATAGACAAAGCCGATGAATGTTGTTTCTTCTCTCATTTTAACCAGTTACAGGTTGTACTAACTCAGCAAGGGAGATTTTTTTAAATCAAAAGATGAGTTTTACATCCATCATTTCTCTCCGGAAAAAAAAATCTTATCAATGCAATGTCCTAGACCAGTGGTTTCAACCTGTGGTCCCCAGTCCCCTGGGGGCCCCAGACTATGTCTAAGATTTCCAAAGGGGTCCGTACCTTCATTTGAAATATTTTTGGGGTCCACAAATGAAAAATGGTTGAGAACCCCTGTCCCAGATTAAATACATCGGCTTTGTACCAGGGGTCAGTCCTGTCACTGGCCTTCGTTGAGAATAAAAGCCAGTTACTTATGCACAGTCAAGAGTTACTGAGTTAGCTTGTACTGCAGACAGGGGCGGCTCTAGGTATTTTGCCGCCCCAAGCACGGCAGGCAGGCTGCCTTCGGCGGCTTGCCTGCGGGAGGTCCCTGGTCCCGCGGATTCGGCGGCAGCCTGTGGGAGGTCTGCTGAAGCCGCAGGACCAGCGGACTCTCTGCAGGCATGCCGCCGAAGGCAACCTGCCTGCCGCCCTCGCGGTGACTGGCAGAGCGCCCCCCGTGGCTTGCCGCCCCAGGCACGCGCTTGGCGTGCTGGTGCCTGGAGCCACCCCTGACTGCAGAAGATACTTAGTTCTATCCCCACTGTGTAACCCCCGTTAGGAGAGTAAGGGGCTTTGTCCCTCTGCTACCCATCCCAGCCAGCAGGCCACACAGCGAGTCTGCTACAGCTGGCAATTCGGGGACTTGCCCTTTAGCTCAGCCAAACGCAGATCAGAGAGATGTAGGGCTGGAAGAGAGCTTGAGAAGTCAGACCTACAACATCTGTGATAAGGTGACCCCCGCACCGGGTGGGGGGAGACCCTCCTGCGGAAAGCTGCAGCACGATCGGTGCGCCTGCCTCAGTTTCCCCTTGGTTTGGCCACAAAAAGAACCCAGTCTCTCCTAGTGTCATTCAACATCCCACCTTTGGGCCTAGTTGATAGCTCTGCCTGTTCAACAGCCCACAACATTCTGGTGACAGAATCCCTCCTTCCCAAGACCCACAGGGCAGCAGGTCCAGCACCGTCGTTCCCGATGCCCCGTGCAGAATTCCCACACTGCCCACCCAGGAGCCAGTTTCCACTCGGTTCACATTTCCTTGGCCCCAGCTCCCTGGCCATCCACCTCAGAGCTACAGAGTCGCTTCCCTCCCACCACTCTGCTACCACCTCCTCACACACACATCAGGCTTCCCTGGGGAGCTTTCCTGCAGCATCTGCTCCTCAGTTCTCCCTGCCTGAGGCCAACTCCCAACCCCCAACCACACATAAGCCTGCTGCCAGGGGGTTTCCAGCAGCTTCCCACTCCCCCAGGCCTCTCTGCCTGTGAGTCCTCCACTCTCCTCCATCAACGCTCTTGTTCCAGGCTCAGTTTCCCTTACTCAGGCTGATCTTGCCTCAGTGCCTCGGTGCGAGCTCTTCCCTGACTTGGCAGGGGGTTCCCCAGCTCTGGCCAAGCCTCACCAGCTGTTTTCTTCAGCTCCCGTTCCTCCCCACAGCTCTCCCCCTGGGTCTCCTCAGCTGCCTCTTTTCCTGGCCAACTCCTCCACTGTCTGAGCAGAGTCTCTGTTTATAAGTCCCAGGTACCTTCTCTTACCCCAATTGGGAGGCAGCTCATCAGTCACGGGGCCACTGGACCGTAACACGGCCAGTCACCCTGTGATATCTCCAGTGACGGGGATTCCACGACTGCCCTCGGGACCCTGTTCCACCCTCACAGTTAGAACGTTTTCCCTATTATCTAACCTGAATCTCCCTTGTGCAGGTGAAGCTTGTGGCCTCTTGTCCTGCCGTCAGTGACACGGAGAACACTGGGTCTCCACCCTCTTTCTAACAGCCCTTAAGGTATTCGAAGACTGTTATCAGCCTTCTCTTCTCAGGCCTAATTCTTTCAACCTTTCCTCAGGGGTCAGGTTTCCTAGAGCTCTGATCATTTTTGTTGCTCTCCGCTGGACCCTTGCTCTCCAATCTGGCCACATCGTTATTACAGAACTGGACACAGCACGCCGCCAGCCAAGGCCCGGGGAGAACAGCGCTCTCACCTCCTGGGTCTTACTAGATCCAGCTGCTAAGTGCGGAAAGTCTTGAGTTCAAACCCCACTACCAGCCCTGCCCCCGGTGCTGGGCCCAGCCCCAGTCCGTTGCTGCTTAGGCATGCTGTATGCATGCCATTGTGAGTTGCTTTCTAGCCAGGAATTTCCCCGTTAGCCAATCCCTGGTGTTTGATACAGCAGAGACGGGTCAGTTTCACTTCTGGTGTGCTGTCAGTTTCAAATCTAGATTCAGGCACGAACAGGTCCCATCTGAGGGCATCCGAACTCTCACATGCATCTGGAGCTTTTGCCACCGCTTGTGCTCCTGGCACTGTATCCACGCGAGTGATGACGAAGAGAACAGGGGACAGGCCAGGACGGCCCCGGTCTGGGGAAGCCGCATTGACGTTACGGAGCTAGGTTAATCATACGGGGGCTGTTGAGTCTCGCCATAATTCAGACAACATCGTTGGTGTTTTTTAGTTCAATGTACAGATATTTAGCTGGTGCTTTCCCTCCTCCCCGCCCCCAAGAGGAGAGATCTTTGGCAAGGTTGGGGGTTCAAGGGACTGTAGCTCTGAGAAAAAGATCTGACTTTTCAGGCTCCCATCGAGAGGGGCCGGGTTCAGATCGACCCACAGATTTTTACAGCTCCCTCCGGCCAGCAGAATCTCTTCTCTACCCATAACAGGGAGCGCCTCTATGACAGACCTAGGTCCCTCTCTCAGAGCGCAGGAGAGCCTGTCCCAATGAGATCTGGCCTATCACTCAGCTCTGCATCCACATCCCTCTACATCATGGGATGGCTGATGGGGAGAGAAAATCCGGAGAAGCCTGAGAGTAAAGGTGCTAGCGCCTGGTTTGTAAAGCCACTGCAGCTGGGTCCGCAGCCTGACTGTTTCAGCCACATTTTTATTGTAAGCGTCCTAATCGTATTCTCTTAATCTGACAGTGGTGTTTATCCAGCATCATTTGAGCAGAAGGGACTGCACCAGCCAGGCACTTGCTAACACCACAGGGGGTTGATGGGCAGGAAAAGTGAACAACACACGCACACGCTTACATGCATTGGTGCAATTCAAAGCAATGAGGTTTTGGAGCTATCTGAGAGTTGCCACAGTTAGGAGCGGTGCTAGGGTTTTTGGAGCCCTAGGCGCAGGGCTGGCTCGCCGGTCCCGCAGCTCCGGTATACCTGCTGCAGGGGTGCCTGTGGATGCTTCACCAGAGCCACAGGACCAGCGGACCCTCCACAGACACGCCTGTGGGAGGTCCAACGGAGCCGCCTGCCGCCCTCCCAAATCCTGGTAGGCGGTCGCCTAAATGGAAGCGCTGGCCCTGGCCACAGTGTAAAGCAGAAACAGATCCCGTAGGAATCTGTCTGCGGTAGGTACAACCCACCCCCCTCTGGGTTACAATGCTTGGGAGTTGATCTCTTGATTCCTGACAAGTGGACACAGGGGATCACACACACGCTCACAGCCCCTTGTGCAGGGTCCCCCCTTTCCTGTGCACAAACACCCTCCCGTGCATTCATTACACCCTCATTCATGTCTGAGGCACATCTTTCACTCAGAAGACCCCAGCGGAGTCACGGCTCTTAAGTCAGTAGAAGTAAATGATTCATGTGGCTTCAAACTGTTCCAAGTCCACTTACATAAAACCAGAAACGTGTGGGTGTTTTGCAGCGAGATGCGAGAGCAGGAAGATTGACGGGAAGTGGAGGATCAGGGATTGTAGTGGACTGACGCTGGATTTACACGAGTGTGGCTGAGAACAGAATTTGGTTCAGTGTGTCCCCTAATTAGAGTGACCAGATGTCCCCATTTTATAGGGACAGTCCTGATTTTTGGGTCTTTTTCCTATATAGGCTCCTATTACCCTCCATCCTCTGTCCCAATTTTTCACACTTGCTGTCTGGTCACCCTACCCCTAATGGGCACTAAAACCCACAGAACAGAGCAAAGCAGCCCCTGGGAATGCAATCTCCAGGGCAGGATCGGTTGCTCAGGGACTTTTGAAGAATCAGTGGACTATTAAAAGGGAATGATTACAATTCAGTTACAGAATCTGATCTGGAGTTTGAGCCTGCCCCGTTCAAGGGAGGTTGGATCTGGGGATCTGATACAGCCTGTTATAAGCGAGGGGCTGGGCTTGGATTTCTAGCACCCCTCATGTGTGTGTGGGGGGCCCCTCTGGTTTTTGGCATGAGCTCAGCGATAGACAGGTCCTTGGGGATGGTGTTGGAGGAGGTGATGAGAAAGCAGAGGGCTACGGAGCTGCGGCAGAGTGAATGGGCTGAAGCGTGACACAGAATCAGGATGCAATGTTAACTGCTGGCACTGGAGAGGAGTTTTCTGGGAAGGAATGAAGCTCAGAGAGGGGAGGATTGAGGCTGAGGTGAGAAGGTTGGAAGACAGGGCAGATGGGGGTGGGGGAAATGAGCCCACACAGGGGATGCAGAGATGGGTCATAGAGTGGTTCTAGGGCAGGGACGGGCAAACTACAGCCCAGGGGTTGCATCCGGCCCATCAGACATTTTAATCCGGCCCTTGAGCTCCCGCTGGGGAGCGGGGTCAGGGGCATGGCTCCACGTGGCTCCCGGAAGCAGCAGCATGACCCTGTTCAGCTCCTACATGTAGGGGCAGGCAGGGGTCTCTGCAGGCTGCCCCCACCCCAAGTGCCACCCCCACAGCTCCCATTGGGCATGGCCCAGAAGTGGCTTCTGCAGATGGGGCAGCGCGCAGAGCCACCTGGCCATGCCTCCATGTAGGAGCTGGAGAGGGAAGCATGCCACTGCTTCCGGGAACTGCTTGAGGTAAGTGCTGCCCGGAGCCTGCACCCCGACCCTCTCCCATGCCCCAACCCCCTGCCTCAGCCCTAATCCCCCTCCCGCCCTCCAAACCCCTCGGTCCCAGCCCAGAGCACCCTCCTGCACCCCCAACCCCTCATCCCCAGCCCCACCCCAGAGCCCACACCCCCAGCCAGAGCCCTAAACTCCTGCCCTGTATCCCAACCTCCTGCCCCAGCCCTAATCCCCCTCCCGCCCTCCAATCCCCTTGGTCCCAGCCCAGAACACCCTCCTGCACCCCCAACCCCTCATCCCCAGCCTCACCCCAGAGCCTGCACCCTCAGCCAGAGCCCTAAACTCCTGCCCTGTATCCCAACCCCCTGCCCCAGCCCTAATCCCCCTCCCGACCTCCAAACCCCTCAGTCCCAGCCCAGAGCACCCTCCTGCACCCCCAACCCCTCATCCCCAGTCCCACCCCAAAGCCCGCACCCTCAGCCAGAGCCCTAACCCCCTGCCCCACACCTCAATCCCTTGCCCCAGCCCAGAGCCCCTCCTGCACTCTGAACTCTGCATTTCTGGCCCCATCCCAGAGTTCGCACCCCTAGCTGGAGTCCTCACCAACTCCTGCACCCCACCCTCCAATTCTGTGAGCATTCATGGCCTGCCATACAATTTCCACACCCAAATCATAGGATCATAGACTTTAAGGTCAGAAGGGACCATTATGATCAGCTAGTCTGACCTCCTGCACAATGCAGGCCCCAGAATCTCACCCACCCACTCGTGTATCAAACCTGGGTCTGAGCCATTGAAGTCCTCAAATCATCGTTTAAAGACTTCAAGGTGCAGATAACCTTTCAGCAAGTGACCCGTGCCCCACACTGCAGAGGACGGCGAAAAACCTCCAGGGCTTCTGCCAGTCTGCTCTGGAAGAAAATTCCTTCCCGACCCCAAATATGGCGATCAGCTAAACCCTGAGCATGTGGGCAAGACTCACCAGCCAGCACCCAGGAAAGAATTCTCTGTAGTAGCTCAGATCCCACCCCACCTAACATCCCATCACAGACCATTGGGCATATTTACCCTTAATAGTCAAAGACCAATTAATTGCCAAAATTACGCTATCCCGCATCCCCTCCATAAACTTATCAAGCTCAGTCTAGAAGCCAGATATGTCTTTTGCCCCCACTACTCCCCTTGGAAGGTTGTTCCAGAACTTCACTCCTCTAATGGTTAGAAACCGTCATCTAATTTCAAGTCTAAACTTCCTGATGACCAGTTTATATCCATTTGTTCTTGTGTTCACATTGGTACTGAGCTTAAATAATTCCTCTCCCTCCCTGGTATTTATTCCTCTGATGTATTAATACAGAGCAATCATATCCCCCCTCAGCTTTCTTTTGGTTAGGCTAAACAAGCCAAGCTCTTTGAGTTTCCCTTCATAAGACAGGTTTTCCATTCCTCGGATCATCCTAGTAGCCCGTCTCTGAACCTGTTCCAGTTTGAATTCATCCTTCTTAAACATGGGAGACCAGAACTGCACACAGTATTCCAGGTGAGGTCTCACCAACGCCTTGCATAACGGTACTAACACCTCCTTATCTTTGCTGGAAATACCTCACCTGATGCATCCTAAAACCACATTAGCTTTTTTAACAGCCATATCACATTGGTGGCTCATAGTCATCCTGTGATCAACCAATACTCTGAGGTCCTTCTCCTCCTCTGTTACTTACAACTGATGCCTCCCAGCTTATAACAATAGTTTGCCCACCCCTGTTCTAGGGCTTGGGGGCTCAGGCAGTTCAGATGGCACAGAAAGGATTGCTCTGATTTCAGATGAGGGCTGCGATACAGGTGACACCATGACAGCAGACCCGGGCAAGCTACACACAAACATGGCTAGTGCGGTGGCAGGCGTATTTGTCCAAGGACCCTTTTAGCCAAGCCGCACACTGCTCCAGGCAGTCCCTGATAGGCAGCCGATAGCTTCGTAATGCTGCAATGAGCTAACGAGTGTCTGTGTGAACCACTGCCCTCTAATGGGTGGGATCAGAACTGCTCAAGTGTGTGTCATGGGCCCTGTACTGCACACAGAATAGGAGGGCTTCTCAGGGGGACAGGCAGTCCCTGTATGGCCATTAGGTAGGACAGGCTGTGCCTCTCTGCCTGGGAGCTAGAGAGAACCACAGGGTGTGTCTGTGTCCAGAAGCTTCAGTAAGGAATCCCCTTTATAGCAATCCCAGCCGAGTTCCTGTCTCTGCAGCATCCTAACCTGCTCCCCTGCCCACTTCCACCCCCCAAGCAACATTAACCTCTGCAACCCACAGCCGATCGCAGACCCAGTATTCGTCTATGTGAGGTAGATTCTTACACCATGCTCAGCACAGCAAGATCTTTGTGCCCACCCGTCCATGTTCCCAGAGAGCCAGACTTTTCCCTGCAGTACTCTGTGTTGGTCTCCGCTAGACCTATGCTCCCCTGCCACCAGAGGACAGAAACCCAGCACTGCAGCCTGATGCCAGATCTCCAGCCAAACCCATAAGCACTCCCATTTTAAACTTTGATGGCAGGCCAGCCAGGGTATCAGACATGGGGCTGGATTTTGAGCTCAGCTACCTCAGTGTCAATCCATTCATTATTATCCACTGCAGCTGGGCCCCTCTAGATTGACTCTGGTGCAGCTTGGATCAGAATTTGGCCCTCAGGGACTGAGGGAACCATTCTAAAATGTGTCGAAGGTGCAGGCAAATCCCCCCACGCTCCCATGCTCACTAGATCCTGACTCAATGATTTGCAGAGCTTCCTCTCCAGCGGTGAAAATCTCTCCAGTGAAAGGCCCCTGATAAGTTATTGTTATTAGGCATAAACAATGCTTTTGTCCTTATCAGCTTGTTATCTGCTGTGAGCACATGGCAGCGAGAGGAAAACGGCATGGAGCCTACCCAGGCTGCGTTTCCGATGTGAGCTATTTCCCCAGCCACGGGGCAGGCGGATGGCCATGCAGTGTTCCGGGGGGGGGGGGGGGGGCGGGCGTTCTTTAGATGCATTTTTAACCTGGGACGTTTTTCCAGTGCATTTGGTGCTGGCAAAAGGGGGTGGGGAGGATTGGCAGGCCCAGAGCAAATGACACCCTCTCCCCTCGAGGGGCCATGCAAGCCCCAATCCCCCAAATTCAGTGGACTCCAGTTTTACCCAGGCTTTGGGGAGACTGAACTATTTGCAAAACTCAGATCAGCATTTGGAACAGATCAAGGTGGGGTTTTCTTTTGGGGGGGGGGATCTGGAGCTGGGGCTCTGACTCAGTGTGTCTTGTGGCTGAGTTTTGCTCGGCCTCTTTATGCCCCTGGGGAAGCCACCATTCAAAGCGAAGCGAAGCTGGGAGCAGTAAAACAGGACCGCGCCACTACCGTTGGGTTGGGCTGAGAAGCGGCATCACATTTCCGTCTCTTTATCTGTATTACAGCAACATCTACAGGGCCAGCTTGAGCTTGGTCTGCCCTTTCCCCTAGTGAGAGAGTCTCTGCCACACAGAGCTTGCAATCAAATAGACAAGAGACGTATCATTCTCTCCACTCTGCAGGTGGGGAAACTGAGGCACAGCAGGATGGCGTGACTGACCCGACACCATGGAGGGAGTCTAGGGCAGAGCCAGGGATTAAACCCAGCTCTCCCCAGTGCCGGAGCCCACAATGCCATCCTTCCACTCTGTCACCCCCTGCCACTGTCAACATGTGCCCGTACAGAGGGCAATGGAGGAGGGCAGAGGATGAGCGTCTCTGATGAATTTCAGCCCTCGTTTTAAGACACTGTGCTGCTGTCACTAGCAGAGACCGAGTAAACCCTACAGGCAACACAGCACCCACCACTGGGCTGGGGGAGCACCCCCTTCACTGAAATCGTGGCACACGCCCCAAGTCCATGGTTTTGAAGGCCAGTCGTGGCTCTGGAAACGGGTGCCTTCCTGCGGCAGGCTGGGGCGAGCTGGAATCTCTGCGGCTCAGCGGAGCCTCATCTTCCCCTCCTGACCCATGATTAATTGAACATTGGATAAAATTAGCCTCGAACGCTGCCCCTCTGGGGTCTCTGCCTACGTCTCAATCAGGCAGCCTGTAAGTGGGTCACTTCGCTGCCGCCTCCCCCGGCCTCCTTTCACGGCCCTTCGCACCGCGACGCCTGCATCTGGCAAGGCGAGGAGGGGCGAGTTCCAGTAAACTCTCCCAGAGAGCCACCTGGAAGGGCCTGGTGTTCCTCCGCCGGCCGCGCTGGCCCAAAAGGCCTTTGCTCAGCCTGGCATGCCTGAAACCAGCACCCAATGCAAACGGAGACAGGAGAGGCAGAGGGGTGGGGGCAATTGCAGGCCAGAGCAGTAGCTCACGGGGCCCAGTGAGCTGGCTGGGAGAGGAGGAGCTGGGGTCAGAGGAGCGGAGCATCCTGGCGGGGGAGGAGGAGGATGGACGGTGATGGGGACATGACAGATGGGAGGGGCAGGCAGGGTGCAGAGGTGGGAAACCAAAGCATCCTGGGGAGAAGGCAGGGACGGGGGGCCTGTGGGTAAGCTGGAGAGAGAGCAGTCGGGGCACAGGATACATTAGGGTACAAGATCAATGGGGAGGAGGGTGGAACAGGGACTCCCTTTGATGGGACGGGACTCGGGTTGACAGACATCTGTTTTTTGCTGGTCTGCTAAAAGTCCAGTTGGCAGCACAGTGGGGCTAAGGCAGGCTCCCTGCCTGCCCTGGCTCCGCGCAGCTCCCAGAAGTGAACATAAGAACGACCGTACCGGGTCAGACCAAAGGTCCATCCAGCCCAGTATCCTGTCTACTGACAGTGGCCAGTGCCAGGTGCCCCAGAGGGAGTGAAACTAACAGGCAATGGTCAAGTGATCTCTCTCCTGCCATCCATCTCCACCCAGGGCCGGCGCTACCATTTAGGCAGCCTAGGCAATCGCCTAGGGCGCCAGAATAATTGGTGGGCACCGTTTTGCTGGAGGGGGCGGCAGGCGGCTCCGGTGGAGCTGCCGCAGTGGTGCCTGCAGAGGGTCTGCTGGTCCGCGGCTCTGGTGGAGCTGCCGCAGTCCTGCCTGCGGACGGTTGGCTCCTCGCACGGCTCCGGTGGACCACCCGCAGGCATGGCTGCGGCAGCTCCACCGGAGCCGCGGGACCAGCGCATGGGTTGGCGAAATTGCTGTCCGCCTAGGGCGCTCAAACCCCTAGCACCGGTCCTGTCTCCACCCTCTGACAAACAGAGGCCAGGGACACCATTCCTTACCCAGCCTGGCTATTAGCCATTAGCAGACTTAACCTCCATGAATTTATCCAGTTCCCTTTTAAACGCTGTTATAGTCCTAAAAGTGGATGGCATGTCTGGCTCCTAGGCAGAGCGGTCACGGGGCTCTGCACGCTGCTCCTGCCCCAAGCGCCGGCTCCCTTCCGCCCAAGCTAGAGGGATCGCTGCAGGCACTGCCAGAAGAATTTCCCCTTTCTGTCCCCCTCCGGAGGGATTAGAGGTTGCTGCTCTGGCCGGCGTTGGCTCTGGAGGGGAATCCTTGGCTTTTGCCCGGTGACAAAGGATCGCTTGGAAAAAAGAAATTCAGCTGGCGCCGATGGAACCAGCTGAGCCCATAGGCTGCCCCCCAAGAGGCGCTTTTAAACTCTCAGTACCAGCGTCGACCGCAGCAACGGCAACTTCACCATGGATGCATCACGAGGCCCCCTCAGAGCTCCTGATCTCGCCTCAAAGATCAAGCCTGGCATCCCCAGTGTCCTCCCCACTGACCCAGCGAGGCGCCGCTCAGGGTATTTAGCTGGCTGTCCCCTGCTCACAATTCAATTCGCCTGCCTTCACTGAAGCTGGCACAGCTGCCTAAGCCCTGGGCCTTGTTGCGGGGTATCTGCGTGTCGATTCGCATGGCGTTTCTGGAGTCTGCATTTACCATTCGGGAACGGGCTATTTTTAGCCGCTCTCTTGTAATTTGTGTCTGTTAATTTGTTTGCGGGGTATTATTTTCGGATTAGTGAGCACAAGCAGCCAGACTGCTGTGTATGAGCTCCTTCTCCCCAGCCGCGTCTCGCCGCCTCCGAACGCAGATTTCTTTGGCCTCTTGGCGAGCGCAGCTATTTGTAACCCTCTCGCCAGCTCCTCACTCTGCTCTGAAATTAGTGAGGCCGGTGCAGCGCTGTTCATGCTGGGGGAGCCTCGCCGGATGCGTGGAGGGGCTGGCACGAGACCTCGGATCCTGGCACTGGTGCTAGGGGAGTTTGTGCCGCAGAAGCTGTGATGGCCCAGCTGGCTCTTGGACCAGGCAAGAGCAGGCCCCACTTGCTGCCCGTGATGCCGTATCCCTAGCAGGGCTTGTGGCTGTGGGGAATCACCTGCCTGTCCCAGCCACACCTCCGCCTCCCCCCGCCCACCCTGGGATGCCCCTGGCGCCGGGAGCTCCGTGGAGGCGGAGCAGAACTGGGCATGGGTTGGAGAGGTGGACCCCAGCCTAAAGGGCCCTGCAGCACTAGTGAATCGTACGGCGTAAGTGGCATCAAGGCCTCGTGCTGGCTCTCAGCTGAGGGGGAATGTCACCCCACGACCCAGCCCCAGGAGAGCTCAGGAGTTTTGAAAACCAGGATCCAGGAGGGGGGCCGCAGCGCAAACCTCCCAGGGCTTCAGTGGGACCTGAGCGCAGGCCTCTCCAGCGGGGTGAATTTCACCACCTCTGCGTGGCTGAGAAACCCTTCCCCAAGAGCCCTCCGTGTCTGATTTTGGTCATAGCTCCTTCCTGAGCTTTGCCTGCTCCGTCCCCGCTGCCCTCAGTCAGCTCCCGTGGCCAGGCCATCAGCAGGTGTGCAGTCCTGGATTCCGAGTCCGGACAGGCCTGTGGGAAATGCCCATCCAGGACACCGCCCCAGAGGCTTGTCTGCTGTACACCCTCCAGACTGGCCCACTCACTTATCGCTGCAATTCTCTCTAGCTAGGGAGGAAACTCAGCACTGGGTGGAAACACCCAGCAGGCAGCAGCCCACCTTTCGCAGGGACGAGCCCATCGCGAACGCCCCTCTCTTGGGTGGTCCCCAGTGCTGGAGTGTCTGATGGCCTCTAGTGTGTGTGGATTGATCCTCATGTGCCCTGGGAGGCAGGGCAGGGCCGGTGTCCCCGTTGTACAGCTGGGGAAATCGAGGCACCAAGAATCAAAACGACCTGTGTCCATGGCAGAACAGGGAATGGAGCCTGGGGCTCGGACTAAGTTCTGTGTTGCCTCTGAAAGAGTCCGTGAGCTTTGGTTTCCTCGAAATGCCCAGGGTCGGCCGGCAGATTGAATGGGAAACTGCAGCGGGTCCAACTGCTAAAAGGGTTGGCAGCTCTGAGGAGCAGCCAGAGATGGAGCTGCCTCTCTCTCATTGTCTGGGCTGTAATTCTTCCTGCATCCATTTAGACTGGAGCTCACCCCCACAAAGAGCCCCCCACTCCCTGAAATACACCACCCCCACACAGCCCCGTCCCACACAACCCAGCTGCACAAGCCAGCCCCGGCCGCCATTCTCACAAGCAGGGCCAGCTCCAGGCACCAGCGAAGGAAGCAGGTGCTTGGGGCGGCCAATCGAAAGGGGAGGCAAGTCCGGGTCTTCGGTGGCAATTCGGCAGCGAGTCCTTCACTCCCTCTCTTCTCTTCGGCAGCACTTCAGCGGCAGCTCAATCAGGTTTTGGTTTTTTTTGCCGCTTGGGGCAGCAAAAAAGCTGGAGCCAGCCCTGCTCACAAGCAGTTGAACTCCCCAGATTCATACCAAACCCGCTGTGATCCTCGAAGGAAAACCTGCCCTGAAGGAAGTTGAAGTGAAAGCCGGGGCCCTGGACTGTCATGCCCAGCCCAGACTACATATAACAGCAGCTTCCCCTCTAACTGGAAGCAACCTCCCGTGGAATTTCGAATCCTGCTACCTTCCAGGCTCTCAGTCGCCGTCAGTCACCATCATGTAGGCAGGGGGTGACAAGGGAGCCCCCCACCAGATCGGTACCTTCGTCTAAGTAGCACAGAGAGCATGACAGGGCCCTCCGGAGCTCGGCTGGGTTATCTGCTGCTGCTGCAGCCGCTTCCCCAGAAGGATGCTGGCCGTCTGCAGCACAAACAGGGTCGCTCAGGCTCTGCACCTGCAGCAGGACGGCGGGGGGCATGAGGGGAGGGGGGGGTTGCAAGGAGTGGCCTCCTCTTTGTGAGCCCAGCTGATGGACAGAACTGCATGAGGGAGCTGTGCACAAGGTAACGGGCTCGCATTTCTTCTTGGCAGATTGTGCCCGGTGTGCGGAGTGCACAGAGCAGGAAAGGCATGTTGGAGAAAACCGGACAGAGCTTTTTCATTCCTGAGGCAGTGCAGGCCACACAGTCCAGGGAGGAGAGGGGTGGAAATGCAGCTGGGATACACACAGTCAGCTCTTGTCTCTGCCATGAGGGGGATCAGTGCTCCCCAGCCAGTCCTGAGCATGGGCATTGCTTCCCACACTCCCCAGATCGCGGCTTCACCAATACAGCCAATGGGTAACATTTCCTCATGCAGCTAAGCGAGCAAGGAGGCTAAGTCCCATGGAAAGTCATGGGGATGTCGGAGAATTTTACCTGCTGTTGTTGTGGGCGTTGTGACGTTCCCGATGGGAACGCGGTTAAAAGGAGCTCTCTGGAAACGAATTGCAAGCACACAGACAGCTGTGTTGGGCACAGAGCACCAATCACATCACAGGCTGGTGTCACCTCCACTGTCTCTGTGCCCTTATGCTATGGCCTAATGGTGTGAGCACTGCTCAAGGATTCAGGAATTCCAGGGGCTATTCCCCTCTCTGCCACTGAGCTGCTGTGTGACCCTGACCATGTCACTTACACTAGTCTATTTAAACAGTAAGCTCTTCAGCAGCAGGGCCATGTTGTTTGTAGTGCACCCAGCATGCTCTTGCCTGGGACCTCTAGGAGTGACACTAGTGCACATAGGGTGATAGGCAAATGGGTCATTACAAAGCCAGAAAGAACATGCTACCAATACCCCGTCATCAAACTCTTCCAAGAAGCCACTTACCTCTTCAGGGCTGCCCTCTGACAGACTCTAGAGCAGTGACACTCAGTCCTCAGTGGTTCAGGACCCAAATTAGTGATCCGTGTTTCACTGTCGTGTGAATTTCATGTTTCATTTACTGTTGTGCAATATACTCATAGGTAAACAATATTCATCTTCAGACCCACTTTTCACCCATCGCCATTGTGTTGTGTTCCTCTATGCTGACGGCCCTACGACAGCTCTTCGTGAGCATGGGAACACGTGATCACCGTCACAGCATCCTGACGGGTCAATAACTTACAGCGCTTAGTAATGAGATCACACCACGTTTGAATAGCATGTGCTGCAACGAGCCACAGGGGACAGGTTCAAGAGCCACTTGTGGCTCGCGGGCGTCAGTCTGAGTATCTCTGCTCTAGATCAAGCGTCTGGCTGCTCCCCCACAGTTCCTCCCCAGAGTGGTTCCCTGGGTAACTCCGCACAGCCCTCCGGTCTGTTATTCCACGGGCTTAGGAACTACCAGAGCGCAGGATGTGCATTCTCCAGCCAGGCCTTGAATCTGAGCTCCCAGGTTGTGCTGGGATTCCTTCTTTCTGGGAAGGAAGCGAGGGGGCAGCCGCAGCTGGGGCCACACTGAGGATTGTGAATGGATGCACTGGGGACTTGTGTGCACAAAACAACGTGAAAATAAATGCTACGTGCCCAGAAGAGGTGGACTCAAAAGCAAAGAAGCTGAGAGCAACAACTGGGACTGGCTGCTTTGCAAGAGACAACGTCAGAGGAGAAGAAAGGAGAAGACGTCCTGGCTTTTTAAGATGGACGTGACAGAGCTCCGAGCCAACCCCCTGGGTTAGCCCAGGTCCCATCCCAAAGGGGACCGCGTCTCACCTGGCTGCCTAGACATTTGAAATGCTCTAGCCGCAGAGGGGGGCTGGCAGGAGCACTCCGCTGAGAGAGGCGGGAGCGGACATGGGGATGAATTCATTGAAACTGATGCAGTTGGGCGTTCGAGCTCCAGTAACAATGCAGAAGTGGTAAAGGCAAGTCGGCGGCAAGGGGGAAGAATGAGCCAACAACGAAGGGGTTCATCTAGCACTCGGAAAATGGGGGTTCAGTTCCCTCCGCTGCTCCTGACTTCCTGTGTGATGCTGGGCAAGTCCCTTAGCTTCTCTGCAGGCCTCAGTTCCCCCTCGGTAAAGGGGGAGATTAAAGCTTGGGAGGCCCGAGACAGGCAAGGTTTTCTGCTGACAAGTGGCCTCCTGGCAGTGCCGCTGAGAGGGTGAGTAGAGATGCAGCATTGCACAGACCTGCTCTCAAGCTGATGCTGAGATACCAGAGGCATCGGTTTATTTTTGCAGGCCAAGCCAATAGCCACCCACATGGCCAATTTCTCATTACTTGCCCCCTGCCCCCCATGCTGGAAATGCCCCATCTGCCCCGTTGTAAGGGACCATGGCCAAGGTCCCGGTGGCTACCCTGTCACATCTGGCGTGGATTTTTGGGTGTGGTTGCTCTGAAGATCTAGTGTGAAGCTGGACAGGGTCGTTCGCTGGGTAGCTGAGAGGTCTCTCTAGGGCTGAAGCCAGTAGAAGATGCTGCAATAAAGCCAAGAACTGGCAGCAGGGTGGAAAGGGTCGGCTTGCACAGAGGCTGCTAAACGGGCTGCTGAATGGGCTGCCTCACAGCTGAGCCGGCCTCTCGTTCCGGAGACACCTGGAAACTGACCTTGGGGATTTGGTGTTGGCGGCAGCTGTCTGCAGCGATTCTCCGAGGGGCCGACCAGCTCCCCCAGCACCCCCTTACCAGACCCCTTCTCATCTCAGTCTCCTGGCAAAGCAGCCAGTGCAGCAGGGCAAAGGGCGGGACACGTCTGTGCCTGCTGAGGGGAAGCTGGCATGTGACCTCAGCCTGTTGGTCTGCGTGGAGCTGGGAGCAGCCGGCCTGCAGGTCTTGTACAACTGAGGTCTCCTGCTCCACCAGCAGCATCCTCCAGGTGTCCTGGGCACCCATCTCTCCTTAGCCCAGGTGCTGCTTAGCAACAGTTGCTAGGAGACTCTCAGTTTTGCAACTACCCTGCTTTGTGCCCTGGGGCAAGTCACGGCCCTGCTCTGTGCCTCAGTTTCCCATCTGTGACGCGAGGATAAGGCCCCCTTTAAACAGTGCTTTGAGCTCTGCAGGTGGAGAGTGCCTGGTAACTGCTGCTGTTATCCCGGGACACAGGCCGAGGATACATTTCCCGGTGGACAATGCTCAGAAACAACCGGACAGCGGCAGGCATCAGCGCACGGAGCAGGAGTCTGAGGGGGAGGAAAAGGCCTTGGGCCATGGACTTGCCAGTGCAGCCAACCGTAGCGGACTGGCGCCCCCGCTCCCCATACAAGGAGAAGCTCCCCCAGGGCAGCCAGAGGGAGCAGGGACAGGCACTTCGCTTTGTAACCCATCTGGGGCTGGGCTCTGGGTGTTGCATGGCAGGGGCTCCCCCAAAGAGCCAGGCAAGCAGCTTCGGCAGCTGGCACGTGCACCTGGGCTCTATCCACCCTGCCCGCAGTGAGCGTGGCTGGATCGGAAACTTACGAAATCTTTCATCGGCTAAGGGCCTGACCCCAAGTCAACGGGAAGACTCTGCAGCTCTGTTCTTTTCCCCACCTTCTTCGGGGGATTAAACACAAGCTGGTGCACAAGGGGCCAGGACGCCAGCTCTACTCCTCCCCTGCCAATGTGCTAACTGGGTCTGCTGTTGCCATCGGCCTCCATGCGAGGGCCAGTCACCACCCAGCCCCAACCTCTGGACCGCAGCTTGGAGGCTCATTGCAAGGGTCTGCCCTTGAATTGCCTCGCAGGTGTGACCTCCCTCACCAGGTACGAATGTTCAGACAGAGGCTCGTCGGTTTGGACAGTGCCCCTTTAAGGGAGGCAGAGCCCCAGGGGGACTTGTGACTGGACACGGGAATGCTTGGCCCTGCTGCTAACCATGTGGCTGTCTGCTCACAGAGCCCCCTTGTTCGGGAGCGTCAAGTGCCTTTGTGTCACGCTCCCGCAGGGGTTCTGTTGTACGGCGCCAGCCTGCCTTGTTTCTTGTGCTGCCTCTGAATCGCACCCTGTTGGTTTCTACCACAGCTAGGCAGCGGGGCTTTTCTCCATGCCCAGGCCCAGCCCCATCTCACCCACTGGGCCTTCACGGGGCCACTCTGAGCAGAAAGCTGACCAAGATGCTGGGCGCTCGATGCCATTGGTCCATAGGCAAGGCCTGGAATGTGTCAAGGGAAGGGAGGAGGGTCTAATAGTTAGATCCTGGGACTGAGAGTCCGGAGACCTGGGTTTTGCTCTCTGCTGCTGGCTCACTGTGTGACTGCGGGCAAGCCACGGCCCTACCCTGCCTCAGTTTCCCCTTGCTGTGTGCTAAGAACAATACTTGCCTCTTTCCCGAGGTGCTGTGAACTTTTGCCAGGGTACGTGAACGCTGCACTGAAATACCTGTGGCACCCGGCTCAGAGCTCGGGTCGATTGACTGAGGCTAGCAAGGCTCGGGCTGAGGGGCTGAACACTGCAGCCGTCACCCGTCTTGTTTACTTGGCTCTGCACAGCAACATTTAGTGCCAACGCCTGAGTCCCACTAGCCTGAGTCAGCTGACCTGGGCCAGCTGCAGCTGCGCTGCGAGTCTCTTATTGCAGGGCAGACGTCGCCTAAGACGCTTTGAAATCCTTGGTGCTACAGGAAGGTGCTACAGAAGGGCAAAGTGTTAGGGCTTGTCTACATGGAGAGTTATTCCAGAATAGCTGCTCCTGATTAACTGGATTAAGCTATTTTGGAATAAAGCTCTCTTATTCTGGAATAAGAATGGAGTTAATCTGCTTCAAATTCACACCCTACATTCTGGATTAACGTGCATGTGTAGACAGCTCTTATTAATCAAGGCAGGCTAAGCTCATGCGCTAGGGATGGCCAAAGCCGTTCAGAGAAGAAAGGGACTGGCCCAAACCTGAGCAATAGCCAGCTGGCTGACTTCCCTCTGCAAACAGGCCCAGAGCGCTGCAAGCTCTGCCAAGCAGGCACGATGCGGTCCCGAAGCCCAGCCCTGTGCACACAGGCACCCGGTGATCGGCAGAACCGAGCAACTACTGTCACACACACTAAGGCAACGTGTGGCCTTGCGGCGCTTGGATTAAACCTGCTGATCTTGAGGAGGGTTGGTTTGAGAAGCGCTGCATTTTCCACACGAGCCCACTTTGCACCCCGCTGTCCCTCAAAGCCACTGGCCAAGTGCTCTCGTACCACATGTATTGCACGAACCCTGAAGCACACTTTGCATGAAGTCAGATCTTGCTCCCCCTTCCTCCTGGGTCCCAGGCACCCAGGACCAGTGCTAGGGTTTTGAGCGCCCTAGGTGGGCGGCAATTTTGCTGCCCCGCGCGCTGGTCCCGCGGCTCCAGTGGAGCTGTGTCATAAACAGATAGCTAAGGGTTAATGTCTCTTTCACCTGAAGCACCTGACCAGAGGACCAATCAGGAAACCGGATTTTTTGAATTTTGGGTGGAGGGAATTTTGTGTCTGAGGTCTTTGTCTGTCTGCCTGCTTTCTCTGAGCTTTGGAGAAGTAGTTCTACTTTCTAATCTTCTGTTTCTAAGTGTAAGGACAAAGGGATCAGATAGTAAGTTATATGGTTTCTTTTCTTTGGTATTTGCATGAATATAAGTGCTGGAGTGCTTTGATTTGTATTCTTTTTGAATAAGGCTGTTTATTCATATTTCTTTTAAGCAATTAACCCTGTATTTTGTCACCTTAATACAGAGAGACCATTTGTATGTATTTTTCTTTCTTTTTTATATAAAGCTTTCTTTTTAAAACCTGTTAAAGTTTTCCTTACTGAGAAATTTCAGGGAAATTGAGTCTGTACTCACCAGGGAATTGGTGGGAGGAAGAAATCAGGGGGAGATCTGTGTGTGTTGGATTTGCTAGCCTGATTTTGCATTCCCTCTGGGTGAAGAGGAAAGTGCTTTTGTTTCCAGGACTGGGAACTGAGAGGGGGAGTCACTCTGTTTGGATTCACAGAGCTTGTGTCGGTGTATCTCTCCAGGAGCCCCTGGAGGGGGGAAGGGAAAAAGGATTATTTCCCTTTGTTGTGAGACTCAAGGGATTTGGGTCTTGGGGTCCCCAGGGAAGATTTTTCAGGGGGACCAGAGTGCCCCAAAACACTCTAATTTTTTGGGTGGTGGCAGCAAGTACCAGGTCCAAGCTGGTAACTAAGCTTGGAGGTTTTCATGCTAACCCCCATATTTTGGACGCTAAGGTCCAAATCTGGGACTAAAGTTATGATAAGCTGCCGCAGTGGTGTCTGCGGGAGGTCCACCGGAGCCGCGCGAGCAGCCAACCTGCCGCCCCCTCTGGACACCCTGGCCTGCCGGCTGCCGCAGCGGCACCCTGACCCAGGGTCAGTGCGCCTCCGCGGCAGCCGGCAGCGCAGGGTTTCCCTGGGCCAGGTGACCCCCGCCCCTGGACTATGGGCTGCCGCGGCGGCGCCCTGACCCAGGGGACACCCTGGGCTGCTGGCTGCCGCGGTGGCGCCCTGACCCAGGGGACAGCCTGGGCTGCCAGCTGCCGCGGAGGCGCCCTGACCCAGGGGACACCCTGGGCTGCCGGCTGCCGCCGGCAGCTCAGACTCCTTCTCTGTCCCAGCAGCAGCAGCTGCTCAACCATTTAAAAAAATTTGGGGGTGCTTTTTGGCGCCCTCAAATCTCAGCGCCCTAGGCAACCGCCTAGTCTGCCTAAATGGTTGCACCAGCCCTGCAGGCACCCCGTGGGGAGTTGGGGCTTGTCTAAGTGAGCACTCAGCTCACAGCAACCTGAGGGGTAAATCTACCTGCCCCAGCCGCTGCGCACAAACTGTCCGTGTGGACTCTGCTGCTGCGCGCTAAAAGTTCCTCAGTTTGCGTTGCTCTCCCATTTCCAAGTGGGGTAGATCAAAGCACACTCCTGAGCTGTTACTGTGCATAGCAGGGTCCGTGCAGACAGCCTGACTCCCCAGCCTGCTGCGAACTAAAGCCTGAGCTGCACCACAAAGCGGGGGCGCCATAAGTCGCCTTGCATCGACCTGGCCGTGCACATGTCTACACTCAGATTGGCCTCCCGTGGACACCAGCGCCCCATGATTCCACTTCCCCGAATAGCCTTGAGCCTGTGGGCAACACAGCGCAAGTACAGACATGGCCCCGCCACATTTTTATCAGCCGTAAGGGTAAGCGATGTGGAGGGGGCAGAGAGGAGCGAGTGGGGGGAAGAGGCGTAGTGGGGGCGGGGGCTCAGGAGAAGGGGCAGCGTGGGGGTAGGGACTTATGGCACTGGGGGGCAGAGCCACGGTTTGGGCACTGGTAGCCCCTCCACACTTTCAGGAAGCATCTGCCGCTCCTGCATCACAGAGCAGAATACACCGAGGGCATCAGGATTAGTCAATATTATGGAACAGCAGGAAGCAATTTAAATGCTCAAAGCTCCTTTCGACCATTTGCTCTCCAGTTTCAAATGCTGAGGTCAAGACATGCCCCGCCAGGTGCTCAGCAGAGCTCCCCGCTGGTTACCTGGCCCAGCTGACTCAGAGACAGTCTCGCGATTCCCGAGAGCCCTAGAGTTTAGATTGCCACGGCACTTCCAAGCTGTCAATTTCCTGTAACTTTCCCAGCATTTGTCCTTTCAGGTTGAACCATCACCACATGTTTGGTCTCAGTCCAAGAGCGAACTTCAAAACCTTCCGAAGAATCCACTCAGCATTTTTTTATTTATGGGAGTGAGGGTGGGAGAGGGGAAGAAAGTCTTTTTCTCATAGAAAAAGGAATTAATTACAACGTTTAAAACCCCAAATACTTCTTCTAATTTGCTTTTATGGGACAGTTGCAGATGGTGGGGGCATGTTGTCAAAGACATGCCTGTACGGAGTTCAGCTTGGTTTTGGACGATGTGAGAGTGTGACGTTTACTCTCGATCCCTGAAAGAAACCTGAAAGACAGACTCTTGGGTTGTCCTCTGAGGTGTGAGCTGGAATGGCATTAGGGATTGTGTTTTGGGAAGCATTTTCACAAAAATGACAGATGTGTATTGTGCATGAGGCCAGGAACCAGGAGACCTGGGTGCTATTCTCAGACTCTGTGACCTTGGGCAAGTCATGTCACTGCTCTCTGCCTCAGTTTCCCTATCTGTAAAATGGAGAAAAAACATGCTTTCCCTCCATTGTCCAGTGCTCTATACGTGAGAGTCAGATGTGCTGGAGAATGTGTGGCAGGTAAACTCTCCTTTTGGGACAGTCAAAGCAAGAAGCAACAGAGGGATGGATGGGGCATTTACAGATGCCAGGGTACTATGGACTCATCCTGTCTCTAATACTATGGTTACCTGTCAATTCCATGCCACTGAAGTGCCATTAGCCTCTGTCTACTGGTGACTGTGAGACCCAGTCCCGGAGTGCCTGGTTGCGAAGTACAAACTAATGCACTAAAAAAGGCTGCTCCTGAACACTGGGACCAGGAGAGAAGCTGGAACTTCCCGTTAGCAAAAGCGCAAGGACCATCAACGATGCAAGGGCCATGCATGGAACCTGCAAGTGTGCCCTTAATGGCATCGGTTCTTTGCACTGAACCTGGCACTATTTATCCCTGCACTTCTGCCAGGATGGAAAGCAAAGTGAAATCCTAGCTGCTTTCACTCTGCTAACGATACAAAAACTAACAGAAACACTTTTTTTTTAAGTACATCAGAAGCAGGAAGTTAGTCAAACAACCAGTGGGGCCACTGGATGATCATGACACAAAATGAGCACTCAAGGACGCCAAGGCCATTGTGAAGAAACTAAATGAATTATTTGCATCGGTCTTCACTACAGAGGATGTGAGGGAGATTCCCACACCTGAGCCATTCCTTTTAGGTGACAAATCTGAGGAATTGTCCCAGATTGAGGTGTCATTAAAGGAGGTTTTGGAACAAATTGATAAAGTAAGCAGTAATAAGTCACCAGGACCAGATGGTATCACCGAGGAGTTCTGAAGAAACTCAAATGTGAAGTTACAGAAGTACTTATTGTGGTATGTAACACATCATTTAAATCAGCTTTTGTCCCAGATGATCAGAGGACAGCTAATGTGACATCAATTTTTAAAAAAGGCTCTCGAGGTGATCCAGGCAATTACAGGCCGGTAAGCCTAACTTCAGTACCAGGCAAACTGGTTGAAACTATAGTAAAGAACAGAACTGTCAGACACATAGATGAACAAAATTAGTTGGGGAAAAGTCGATGTGGCTTTTGTAATGGAAATCATGCCTCACCAATCTATTAGAATTCTTTGAAGGGATCAACAAACATGTGGACAAAGGTGATCACAAGGGGATATAGCATACTTGGACCTTCAGAAAGCTTTAGACAAGGTCCTTCACCAAAGGCTCAGAAGCAAACTAAGCAGTCCTGAGATAAGGGGGAAGGTCCTCTCATGGACCTGTAACTGGTTAAAAGACAGGAAACAAAGGGTAGGAATAAATGGTCAGCTTTCAGAACAGAGAGAAGTAAATAGTGAGATTCCCCCAAGGGTCAGTACTGGGATCTGTGCTGTGCAACATATTCATAAACGATCTATTAAAAGGGGTAAACAGTGAGGTGGCAAAGTTTGCAGATAATACAAAATTACTCAAGATAGTTAACTCCAAAGCAGACTGCGAAGTGTTACAAAGAGATCTCACAAAACTGGGTGACTGGGCAACAAAATGGCAGATGAAAGCTAGTGTTGATAAATACAAAGCAATGCACATTGGAAAACATAATCCCAACTATACATATATAATGATGGGGTCTAAATTAGCTGTTACCACTCAAGAAATAGATCTTGGCGTCACTGCGGATAGTTCTCTGAAAGCATCCACTCAACGTGCAGCAGCAGTCAAAAATTGAACAGAATGTTGGGAACCATTGGGAAAGGGATAGATAAAAAGACAGAAAATACCATAATGCCACTACATAAAGCCACGGTACGCCCACACCTGGAATACTCCATGCAGTTCTAGTTGCCCCATCTCAAAGATATATTAGAATTGGAAAAGGTTCAGAGAAGGGCAACCAAAATTATTAAGGGTATGGAACAGCTTCCAGATGAAGAGAGATTAAAAAGACCGAGACACTTCAGCTTGGAAAAGAGAAAACTAAGGGGGAATATGACAGAGGTCTATAAAATCATGACTGGTGCAGAGAACGTGACTAGGGAAGGGTTATTTACCCCTTCACATAACACAAGAACCAGGGGTCACCCAATAAAATTAATAGGCAGCGGGTTTAAAACAAACAAAAGGCAGCACTTCTTCGTACAATGCAGTCAACCTGTGGAACTCCTCGCCAGGAGATGTTGTGAAGGCCAAAAGTATAACTGAGTTCAAAAAAGAATTAGATGAATTCATGGAGGATGGGTCCATCACTGGCTATTAGCGAAGATGGTCAGGGATGCAACCCCACGCTCTGGGTGGCCTGTGAGTGCCAGAAGCTGGGAGTGGATGACAGAGGATGGATCATTTGATCACCAGTTCTGTTCATTCCCTCTGCAGCACCTGGCACAAGCCACTGTCAGAAGACAGGACATTGGGCTAGATGGACCCTTGGTCTGACACAGTCACGTCATTCTTATGCTAGTGAAAATCCTCACTAACCAAACTGCCCACACCCAACCCCATCGGAAGGTGCTGATATCTAGCCTCTACCCTCCCTCCAGAGCCAGAAGCCTGGCTCTTTGCTCATGCCTTTGTTTCAGATACAAGCTCTCTCTTTCTATAGCATGGTGAGGGGTGTGTGGCAGGCAGGAAGAGCCGATAAGCCCCCATGCCAGCCCTCCTCCATCCCAAATACTGTATGGATTGTACTGGATATACAGAGATTGTACCATCTGCCACTGCAATGCAGCCAGCTCTGGACTGTCACGGGGCAGGTGTTCTACTGGGCCACAGTAGCTCAGGACACTTGACTTGCCCTGTGGATATCAGTAGGCAGCCTGGAATTACTAGCACTGGGGTTTGGCCGGGAACTGGTGAAAACCAGCAGCGACTTTCCACGGGGGAAGTACAATGGATTTTTTCTGATCACGTGTTGCTCAGGCCTCGGCCCAGCCCAGCGCCCCCTGGCATCAACCCATCCCGGCCCAGCAACTCGGAAGGAAGAGTGCCACCCGATGCATCACCACCCCCTCCTATGGCACTTTTGTCCTTCCTTAGAGATCTCCCAGCTAAGCTCCTAGCGGGGCCCACCCTGAGCGGCTTGCAAAGCACGACGAGATCAAAGCCTGCATGGCTGCAGCGAGATGAACCCCCGGGTAGGCCGGCCCAGAAACTGACGAACCCCTCCCACCTGGCCAGCCCTGCAAACCACATCAGCCAGAGCAACTGCCAGACAAGCATCTATACAAGGGGCCTTTGGAGCAAGCCAGAGGCTGCTGCTGCTGGAACGGATAGCAGCAGCTCAGCAGCCAAGCCCACCCAGAGCGGCCACAGGTGCTGGATATGCCGCTACAGCAGGAAGAGGACGGTGGTCCACGAGGAGCAAACAGCAGCCCAGAGTGCCCAGGTGGGGGGTGAGCCCCAGTCTGCGATGGGATTGCTGTTCCCAGACGGAGCTGAGCCGAGTTCAGAGTGTGGCTGCAAAGGCTGGCAGGGCGGGAGGGAGCGAGACGCCAGGTCTGTAGTACAGAAATCACCGGGGGGCCGTGTCTGCAGGAGGCTGCGCACTGGGGGGGTTAGATTACAGAGCGCCTAGCGACACGTGTGTGCACGGGCGCAGGTCTAAGTGTATGTGGGGGTGCACAGGTAAGTAATCTATGGGTGGGCGAGTGCATAGGTCAGTATACGTGGGCATATGTAGGTAAGTGTACATGGGGGTGTGTGTGCATAGGTGAGTGTATGTGGGTGTGTACGTGCATAGGTAGGTGTATGCGGGGGTGCACGTGCGTTAGGGAAGTGTACACAGGGGTGCCTGTGCATAGGGGAGTGTATGTGGGTGTGTACGTGCATAGGTAGGTGTATGCGGGGGTGCACGTGCGTTAGGGAAGTGTACACAGGGGTGCCTGTGCATAGGGAAGTGTACATGGGGGCATGCCTGTGTAGGTGAGTGTACACAGGGGTGCGCGTGCAAAGGTAAGTGTATGCAGGAGTGCATGTGCACAGTTAAGTGTGTGCGGGGGTGTGCGTGCACAGGTAAGTGTGTGCGGGGGTGCGTGTGTGTAGGTAAGTGTATATGAGGGTATGCATGCAAAGGTAAGTGTATGCAGGAGTGCATGTGCATAGCTAAGTGTGTGTGGGGGTGCACGTGCACAGGTAAGTGTGTGCAGGTAAGTGTATATGAGGGTATGCATGCACAGGTAAGTGTATGTGGGTGTGCGCGGGCATGGGTAAGTGTACATGGGGGTGCGCGTGCATAGGTAAGTGTATGCGGGCGTTCATGTGCCTAGGTAAGTGGATGTGGGTGGGCGTGGGTAAGTGTATGTGGGTCAGGGCGCACACATGCAAGTGAGAGAGTGGGCTGAGGGGAAGCCAGGAGACAGGTTCTGAGCAGAGGGGGCCCCCGCAGAGTTGAACCCCCAAAGGTTTGTGGGTGTTGGTCCGTCCGAGCTCACAAATAGGTGGGGAGTGACTGAGGCATGGGAGGGAAACTGCATCCAATAGCATACACTCCCGCTGCCCGTCCTCCCCCCGTGCTCCACTCAACGAAGCGCAGCGGTCGGGGTCTTCGACAGGGCCCCGTCGCTGCACCTGGGCAGTGAATGGTCACACACACGCCACGCTGCTAAAGCCAGATTGCACGACGGTTGGAAGGTGATTCCAAACTACGTTGCAGATGAGACCTGCCAGGCAGTGAGCAGGGAGGAGGCTGGAGTTATCCAGACCGAAATGTACACGTGTGCCCCCCACCCACAGACACACACCCCCCTACTCTGCCCCACATGCTCGAATATATGGGGCACGCTCAGAACCAGAGCTGGGCGCACACTAGCCGATGCTTTTCTGAGCAGAGCCCATGCCACCAGGACAGACGTCTGCCCCGAGCCAGCTCGCTTCCCACGAATATCCCAGCCCCCAAGCTCGCTGGGGTTTGCACTCAGGGAGCGCCTGACCCCGAATCCCATGAGTTCCAGTCTGGGAGCACACCCCTCCCACGGGACCTGGGCGCCCACTTGGAAAACGTTATAATTGTGACTAAGTTCTGACCTGCAGTGAACTGGGCTGAACTGGCTCCAGATGGAGAAGCATTGGCAGGAGCGGTTTGGCAACTAGCTGTGAATAACGACCCCCATCTGATCTGCACGGGGGCAATTGGCGAACAGAAAGAGGCAAAATTAATCCAATCTGGGATTCATTATTGAGTTCCCCAGGCAGCTATGCATGGAGCCAGGCATGCAAATGGTGATCTCGGACAGACGAACAACCTCCCATGCAAACACTGCTCCCCAAGGGGGAGGGAGGAACGGGAAGGCCAAGCTGCAAAGGTGTCCCTGACAAAGACAGACAAGTTCTCCTGCCCTACACCACAGACCAATTCCTAGAGCAGCTTCAGTGGGCGAGGTGCTGGGATCTGCCCCCCGAAACCCTAGCACCAAAGCATTGCTGTGGCCCCGGCAGGGCTGCGGGCACACAGGTATGCGTCACGTGCGGCTCTGCAGCGTGGATACCCGCACACAACACAGGTACACTCTGCGGTGCACCTTGGGGTGACACTGATTGGCTACGGCTAGTGCTCCAGATTTACGTACAGTACCTAACGCATTGGAGCTAGCAGGGAAGTCCAAATGACAGCTCTCCCGCCCAGGCCCAACTCCACCACAGCTCATTTCCCTCCCGGCCATCTGCCTTCCCCTCCTGCCCCGGTTAAAGCCCAAAGCAATATCTGAAGTCTTATGGATTTCAATGCCCAGAGTGCGGTTTCCCTCCCACTTTTGGGGTGTCTGGGAGACCGTGCCATGGCACATCCCTGCCCAGTGTTTCCCATCTTCAGAGAGCCGCATGGGGATTAACTCACAATGCCCCCGTGCTGGAGGAGTGGGCTATTCTCCACTCTAGTACAAGTGGGGAAACCGGGGCACAACGGGAGGCCGAGTGAGCGAGTGGCAGAGTGGGGCTCAGATCTCAGGCGTGACTGGCTACCTAGGTGCGACTTCTCTCTAGTGTGTGGGGAGCCAGCAGGGCCTGGTTATCTAAGTTCTGCTCCATTCTCCCCTGGCCAGCGCGGAAAGGCATCAGGGAGAAGCGATCTCACCAGCCACTGAACAGAGCCCCCCAGACGCTGGGGTTTTCCCCAAACCCAGATCTGACAGTGTGGGCCCACCCCTCACTCCTTAGGGGCGAGCACATGGGGAAAGGAGCCAGATCCTGCCTCGTTTCAGCCTCCGGCAGGTGAAGCCAACCTCCCACGCCCAGCAATCGGCAGGCCCAGCCAGGACTGCGCAAGTGGCTTCCTCAGCAGGCAGGAGGCGTCACTGGATGGACGCGGCCTTGCCTAGCAGGGGGTAGGAGGGCAGGCCGGGGGAGCAGAGAAAACAGACTCTAACCCTTCACTGCATTCCTTATCAAGGAAGAGGAAGCCATTCATCTCCTGCTGGAAACAAAGCACTTCAGCGCGCCGGGGCTCCTGGCAAGCTGGCCCAGACTTTCTGGTGACTGAGGAAACCGGCCCGATCGGCTCCCTTCACCGCTGGGTATCCCAGGGGTGTTGTGTGCTCTGTTGTAAGGACAGGAGCCCATTATCCTCGGGCTTCAGGCTCAGTGCGGGGTAGGGCACGATGGCAGAACTGGGGGCCTGGCGGGAGAGCCAGGTTGCAGCCCCCTCCCCCAGAGGAAGCAGGTCGAGGGGTTCCCACTTGGACCCCGCGGAAGGGCTGTCCACGGAGCTGACCAGCTTGACCCCAACGCTGCGCTGGCCCTGGCCAGGCACTGCTGGAACAGCAGGGGGCGCTGCGATCCAGGATGAGGGTCTGTTTGCCGGGCTGGGGGCCAGGTGAGGACGGGAGTAGCTCGTTTGGCTGGAACGGGCCAATCTCTGCCTGCTGTTTCAACCTCATTTGTGTGCTGCTCTTTGAAGCCCAGAGTGCTCAGCGCTGATGCCCTGGCAATTCAGCGGGAGGAAAACCAGCTCCTCCCAGGTGAAATAAAGCCAGGGACTCACAGCGCAGCCGAGCGGCCACCGCACTGGCCCCTGGTGTGGGATTTAAAGGGGGTGGCTGGAGCCTCGCAGAGAGATTCCCATCCCAGAGGTGGGGAAGGGGGTGGGCACACGGGCTCAGAGAATGATGTGGGGACCAGTGAAATGAGTCGGGGGCTGTTTGCCAGCGCTGTTCTCATTGCTAATCCCCCCTTGACCTTGGGCCAGTTTTTTGAGGCGCTGAGCTCCTCCATTCCAAGGGCAAGCAATGGAGGCGGCGGGCGCTCAGCACCTGGGAAAAATCAGACCCTGGACGCCTCAACTGGGGCACAGTAGTGGGATGGTCACCCGCTCCTGCCCTGAAGGGCTTGAAAACAGCCCTGGGAGAGGGCTGAGGCAGCGAGAGGGCTGCTGCTGACGGGAGCAGCAAGCCCCAGCTGGTTGGGGAAACAGCCACGCTGCAATCGGACCGTAGCTGGCCCTATAAAGGCCAGGGACACCAGGAGCTGTAGGATTCCCCCTTTATCTCTCGAGGGAGAAGGGCCTGGCTGCCTGGGAGCGGACAAAGGTACCTAGAGTGGAGCAGGGCTGGGGAAAGGCAGAGGAACTGGGCAGCTCCAGCCTGGAAACCCACCAGGCTGCAGGCCTTGTTAAAGGCTGGAAAGGGTACTGGGGTTGCAGGAGGCAGCCCACAGGTAGGCAGAGGCAGCAGGTCCAAACCCCCTTGCCGGTGATGAGTGGCACTTACACTGCAGTCTGCCCCAGTGAACGGGGGCTAGATAGTGACTGGCAGTGGCCAGAGTCTGAGGCGAGGTGGGGATAGAGGGTGGGGGTTCCCTAGGGAGGGGAGATCCAGATCTGTGGGGGTCTTGCCAGGGGGCAGCACCCCGGCCTGAAAGGTGCACCGGGGTCCAGGAGGGACTCGGGCCCAGCGGCAAGTGGGACACCGGCCTGTAGAGGGCGCTCCGGAGGCTGGAAACGCTAATTCCCTGGATGACCAGCAGGAGGCGCCACAGGAGTGAGTCCCGCCCCATGACAGCCACTCAGTAGCAAACGCCCAGTTCTGAACATCTGGCCCCAAGAGACTCATCTAAGACTGAGCCAAGTGACAGCGAGGGGATTAGCGCCGTGCTCTGTGTAGACACGGCATTCCTGCTGGCAGACTGCGCTGCCTCTCACTGTTCCAAGCACACAGGCTGAACCTGGAGCCCCGACTCCGTCTCCCCACCCAGCTTTGCTTAGCAGAACAATCCCAAGACTTCAACAGGGGTTTTCACTGCTTTAAGATTCCTACTGTGAATCAAGATCAGGGCCCCAATGCGCTAGGTGCTGTACATGCCTAGGAATACAGGGGAGAAGAGAGGTTATTCTGGTGCTGTGGCTAGGATGAGACACCCCGCAGGGCACTCTGATGGCCTGGGGAGGTGGGCACAGAGCTGCAAGAAAGACACACATACACACCCCTGACCCCTCACTTGCAGGAGATGGGGATCATGCCTCTGCTGCAGGTGCCATCAGATCAGCTCACTCACTTGTGCCATGGATCCTCCAGCAAAGCCCCAGGGCCAGGGAGCTTTCAACTGTGATAAAACCCCCATAGTATCGACTCACAGAGCCCCGGTCAGCTGACCTAGGCTCACGGGGCTCAAAACTGCAGCGCAGACATCGCCTAAAACAGAAAACCCAGTGACAGCCGCTAGAAGGCTCACAAACTATTTAAAGGGATACTCTCCTATTCTCACCCACTTTCCAGTTTGCGAGTAAAATGACAACAAGGCCAACTGAGAAAAAGGCCTGAAAGAGGCCTGCGGAGCCAGCCAGCCAGAACCGCCACCGGATTATCCTTTTCTATGCCCCTGGGGTGTTCTAATCTAAAGCATTCAGAGTTTGGGACTGAGAAGCATTCAAGAGCACCCAGGCCAAGGAGATTCCAGAGAGCCTGTCTGATCTTCCGGTGGTGTGAATCCACATCACTCCGCTGAGGTACCGCAGCAGCCTGACCCACAGCCGGACTCTTGCAAATAAATTAACCTCATGAATATGTCTGGATTTGCATTGCTTCCAAGTGGTGTCAGGGAGTAAGCAGACAAACCTTTTCTACCCCGCTCACTGGCAAGGTGCCCCGTCTCCCCAGCCTGGCGTACTTTTCAGTCTTGCCCTGAAACTGGGTTTGTCTGGAGTAATCAAAAGGGGATGCTTCGAACACCTTTCAGACAGCTTCAATCTGAGCTGGGCTGATTGTCCAGAGGGCATATCACTGGTGCTACGAACTGTCAGCGAAGCAGCTGAGTTTGCTCCAGCCTGCTGGGAACCCAGGATCCCCAGACTGATAAACACTCCAGGAAGTTTATCTGCAGACCTGACAGAAATATGCAGCTGCCAACATTTCATCTGGAAACTCCTGGCCATAAGTGTGGACAGTGACATTTGAGAGGATGTCGCTTTCAGGACAGCACCTGATTTCTGGCCTGAAATAGCCACGGCCTGGAAAGAGGTTTCGGGAGAGAAATGCTTTGAAAAGAACAGATGTGTGCTGACCTTTTTAGCACCATGCCAGGGACTGTGGCTGAAGCCTGCCCAGGTCTGGCTCTCACCCCTATTGGGTTAAATCAGAGAGTGCCTCCTTCAGCTACTTGCAGTCAAGTTAGTAATTATTATTAATTCAATTTTTGGATTAAAGAAACTCTTGAGCTGGTTGGGAAGTGATTTTTTTCTGGTGAAAAATTTTTGATGAAAAGGAAGGAGTTGAATTTTTTGGGTCAAAATCTTTTTTAAGTTAAAACGAACCATTTTCAGCCTTATGCTTTTTTTGGTGATTGAGAATGATATTATAGCCAGGTTGGTCTCAAGATATCAGAGAGACAAGGTGGCGAAGGCAATATCTTTTACTGGACCAACTTATTATATCAGGCCATTAGAAGATATTACCTCCCCAACCTCATCTCTGAAAACGTACAGTCTGTTCGGACCTAGGTCCCACTGTCTGCTATGAAAGGGGAGAGACACCGAATACGCACGTACCAAGAGAAACAAAAGAACAAAGAAGCCAGGGGGTTAGACATTTAAAAGGGGAAACCCAGCTGTGTTGGGTACAGGAAGAGAAAGAAGAAATGTTGAGCTCAGAGTCTGCCAGGCAGGGTGCGGTGGGCGCTCCCATCGGAATCGCTTACAGTCTGGAGCTCTGTATCAGTCACAATGACCAAGTGCCACCAGTCTGGGAGCTGCACCAGCCACAGAGCCACTGGCACCCTCTCCTTCTCGGTCACGGAGGATTGAAGTCAGACGCACAACAAACAGCAGCTGTTGCATGTCTGAGGCTGATGGGAAACGATGCCCGTTATGCCACATGGTCTCTTCTGGGAAGGGGTGGGTTGTGTGTGTGTACAGCTCAGGCCACGGGGTCTGCATGGGGGCATCTGCCAGCTGCCTGCAGGCGGATCACCCACAACACAGACTTATTGCCTAGGAATACAGTTGCTCAATTTCTACCGTGACGACCTTACAGAGGGACCGTTTAGATGAGCGCCAACTTCACTGGTAACTGCACACTTGCTTCACAAGCTAGAGTTGTTCTCTCAGGCCCAACCCTCCAACTCGTCCAGGGCACATGATGAGTAAAAGCTGGATTGGACCCCAAGGAGGGGCCTGGGCTCTCTCTTCTTCCTGGCAAAGAGAGGCAGATACTTTCTTTGCTTTTAAGGCTTGTTGGTTTTCAGAACATACAGCGACAGGAGTTCATATCATGAGTGACTGGCACTCCTTAGGCAGCTGCCAAGAGCAGGGAATTGCTCACAACTGGGCTTTGCACAAGTATCAGCAATATCCATGGACGCACTATGCTCCAGGAGAGTTTTAACCTTGTTGGTCAAGTCCAGGGGTCGGCAACCTTTCGGAAGTGCAGTGCTGAGTCTTCATTTATTCACTCTAATTTAAGGTTTCGCGTGTCCGTCGTACATTTTAACATTTTTAGAAGGTCTCTTTCTATAAGTCTATAATATATAACTAAACTATTGTTTCATGTAAAGTAAATAAAGTTTCTAAAATGTTTAAGAAGCTTCATTTAAAATTAAATTAAAATGCAGAGCCCCCCGGACTGGTGGCCAGGACCCGGGCAGTGTGAGTGCCGCTGAAAATCAGCTCGTGTGCCGCCTTCGGCACCGGTGCCATAGGTTGCCTACCCCTGGTCAAGTCAACAGCTGTGCCACCTCATGTGGTGACGTGAGCAGATCTTCGGGACGAACACCTCTGCTCGATGGCTGTTGGCCCCCGTGAAATCACAGAAAAGCTTCCGGGAGGCAACGAAACCGCTTACAAAATCCCCAACGACCGCCTGACGGGAAAGGTGGTGCACACGAGGACATAAAAATGCAGGCTGGCAGTGCCAAACGCCCTCCCGCGGGCGCGGAGCAGGATGGATCAACCTGACACGTTTCAATCGCCTCTGAACAAGATCCGGCAGGTGGAAAGTCAATATGCAGAAGTGGGGCTATCCCAATGACCCAGACACACAACTGCTGTGAAACACAAACCATACGGCATCTGTTGGTCTGCTGGCTCCTGGAGGAATGGTGTGCCATGGGACAGGAGAGCGCTCCAGGGCTACAGACTGGGCCGTATCACGTGCCCAACAGTAGGAAAGCCTGTGACTGTGGTGGAATGACACGAGAAGAAGATCTGCTTAGATCTGACCATCTGTTATAAAGATCATTCTGGCACTTTTCACAAGGGTGTGAGCATTCTCCCCAGCTTCTTACTGACTGGGCACCATTTAGCCTGGTTAAATCACTGCACGGAGTTCCAGGGGGTTACAGCTTGCTTCGCTCCCTCTCCTGCCCAGTTGTGTGATGTTGCTGCAGGCTGTTAGACAGCTGTGGTGCTCCACTCCAGAGGTGGCTGCATTCCAATAGGTTGTAAGGCGCTTTGGAACAAAAGGTGTTATGTAAAAAGTAACTGAGGATTGGTATTACAGAGGACAGATGGAAAAGTTTCCATTACATCATGTCTTTTTCCCTTGAAATGTGAGAGGAGCAGGGGGATTATGTAGGGTTGCCACCTCTGAGGTACAAAAAACCAGGCCAGCCTTCTACGGCTCCAAGCCCCCAGTCCCTGCTATCAAGTGGTTCGGCCCCGGGTGCAGCCCAGCCCTGCAGTACCCAGGGCCGGCTCCAGCTGTTTGCTGCCCCAAGCGGCGAAGCGAAAAAACAAAACAAAAAACCTCCCAAAAGTTAAAGCTGATCAGCGGCACTTCGGCGGCAGCTCCATCGCGCTGCTTCATTCTTCCGCGGCAGCTCGAAGAGGAAGAGAGGGACTGAGGGACCTGCCGCCAAAGACCTGGACGTGCTGCCCCAAGCATCTGCTTCCTTGGCGGGTGCCTGGAGCCGGCCCTGGCAGTACCCCATCCTTCCCCTCAACCGTGTGAGTCTGCCCCTGCAGCCAGTCCCACCCCGGCAGCCCACATTGGCCACCCAGCTGCTGGCCTCAGCCACCCATCGCATCGGTGCTTAGGGCAACCCTAGAAGTGAGTTCGAGTCCTGACCAGGAATCCGGTCCCTGGAGTCTGGTCTCCTTCTGCTGTAGCTAAAGCTGTTCTGCAGCTCGCCTGACCATGGCTTCGTGCTCCACCACTCGCAGCTGTGGGGGTATCTAGCTCCAGCATCAACAGGTAACAAGGGAGCCATTTAAATCTACGTCTTCCGAAGCAAGCCACCCAAAGCCGATATTCACACTGCACTCTGGAAGCACAGACAGTGCACAGCAACAGCTACACCCTGCTCCCGTCCCAGCCGTAACACAGAGCACAAGCCTTGGCAGGATCAACGGGGGAAAGTCTATGGCCTGTCTCAGTCACAATGTCAGCCTAAAGGACCCCAATGAGCCCATCTGGCCTTAAAATCCAGGGTGAACTCCTGGCCCAATGGCTGTCATGGGCAAAACCCCGATCGACTCCCCTGGGGTCAGGATTTTCCTCCCGTAATCTATGATCCGCAAAGGCAGAATCAGAACTAGCGCATGTCAAATGCAGATCAGCTGGAGGAAAGGGAAACTTAGCTGAAGTCTGTGGAATTCCAGCTGTTCGCATCTGCACTGAATCCGGCCTACCATTTGCTATTGCAGGACAATACTCCTTGCTTTCTGCAAATCACTGCGTGGGTCAGCTGGGTCTGTGTCGCTTCAGGGGAAAGCAGCTCAGACATGGGTGGGGGTCACAAGCCAAGGAGCTATTCTTGTTAAAACACTCCCTGAACTGAATGTGGCACTCAAGTCTATAACTGAAGCGGGCCCAGGGCCAAGCAGCCTGGCGAAGAGGTGACACTATTCAAGTTAGGGACAGCATGTGAGAGCCTCGCGGCACGCAGCAAATCTGCCTACCAGTGAGACAAAGAACTTCCAGGCTTCTAGTCCAAATACGCCCAAGACTAAACAAGCAGCAGCCATACTGAGTTGGGTTTGGCTCTTGGTGGGTCTCCCAAGTGACATAGCCAGTCCTTGGATGGAAAGCCCGGGTGCTCTAAGGGGGTGAGTGGTCATGTGCGAACGGTCATTGTGTTGCTAAATGTGTCATAAAATGATGAGGCATAAACCAACCGTCCTACCCCTGTGGGCTCAAGGAAGATCCCACGGCACCCTCTGTCTCTGCCTACTTAAATCACCCTCACTGTTTCATTTGGACACCGTCTCCGTCCTCCATTTCTGAGCGGGACAGTTACTACACACTGTCGAGCAGTGGGCCTGGTGCGTGGCGGAGGCAACTGCAAAGTGCTTTGGGCTTCAAGACCATGGAAGGGATCGTCGCAAAAACAACGCAAGCTGCAAATGGGGCTGGTCTGCCCCATACGGCGCTTGTGTCTCCATCTTAGCAAGATGGACGCATCCAGCAATGGGCTCAGACATGTCCAATTAATCCTGATCCAGGTCCACATTTCAAACACTTCCCAAAGACTGGGGGTATCTGGGGCTGGCATCTGGGCCCCATCTCAAAGACCCATTGATTTCAAAAGCACTTCACAGTTTAGGCTGCTCCCTTTTCTCCCTTTCTTAAGCTCCAAGGAGTTTCAACCAATAAGGGCTACGGATTCCTTATAACAGGACTGTTTGGACATCTTGTTGATTATTTAATTAGTCCAGAAGTCAATTAAAAAACCAATAACTGCGTTTATCAGCAGAGGTTAATTCAATCACAGGATCAAGATGAATCATCTCTAGGTTATGTGAGGAACTCTGCCCCTAGTGGAATATCAGGTGATAAGACGCTTGACTAGGGTGACCAGATGTCCCGATTTTATAGGGACAGTCCCGATTTGTGGGTCTTTTTCTTATATAGGCTCCTATTACCCCCCACCCCCTGTCCCAATTTTTCACATGTGCTGTCTGGTCACCCTACGCTCGACCAATGACATGAAAGATAAACGTATCGCAGTCACTTGATTTAAGGGGACAATGTCAAGTTAGCCCCCGAATGGAGGCTAGAGAAAATCAAAATCTACATCCTTGTGTCTTCAGGAGGTTGTTTACTTCCAAGGCAGTTTTATTTCATTTACAGCTTCTCATGGTGCCCGGGAAGCGGAAAGTGAGACTGGCGATATATTATGTTGACAAGGGCTCTCCACATCGCTTAGGGTTATTAGTAATAGCCGACACCCTAATATAACAAAACAAGATGGCGCTCTGCCACCCATCCTACCTGACAACCTTGCTACTCACACTGCAGGATGATCTCAGCCGGGTGAGTGAAACCCTGGACTAGATCCTCCTTGAAATAGTTGTAACGTTTACAGGGTTACCAAGCATTCGAAAATCAAGTCAGAACCACCAAAATTAGGAGATTGGCTAAAAAAGCATGCTTTAAAAAACACATTTGGGGTTCTATTTATTCACCATCTGCTTTTTGAGCCCTTTGAGATCATGTTTTCAAGCTTCTCTCTGAAGCCAGGAGGACTAGAAACTTCCTTTCTTTTTCAAATGAACACAGATTTTCACAGGACTCCAAAAGCAGCTGCAGTGAGCTGACACTGATGGATGTGACATCCCATACTTTATTGATATGGAGTTTTCTGGGGTGCTTTGTGGATGTTTGGTGCTAAAGAATCTACCTCCCATTCAAACGCTGCTCCCTCCCGTCTTCAAACACAGTCTATTTGTCTTTATGTTCAAGGTTCTTTGTAGTCTATCCCCACCTGCCCTATCGTCTCTGTTTCACTATTGAGATGTCAACTCCTGTTTCCAACTGGCCCGTGACACCAGCCTCTGCTGCCCACTTGTTAAAACTGTCAAAAGGGCACCTTGGCGCTTTCTCCCATGCTGACCCTCACACTTGGGAGGAGCGTCCCATAAACATCGGCAAAAGTAACTCGTTACTGTATCAGGGTTTAAATTCTCACAGAGTGTTTTCTGGAGCCCCCCACAGCACCTCTCTCCCCATTCGAGGCTTCAGCTGAAGGCTGGAGGAGGGGCTTCTGCCCCGTTGGAGGCACACTGGGGCTTGGGGCTTCTGCCCTGCAGGAGGTGCCCAGGCTCAGGGCTTCTGCCCTGCCAGGCATGCCAGGGCTTGGGGCTTCAGCCATGGGGCCTCGCGGACCCCCTGAAACCAGCTTGCGGCCCCCTGAGGTTTGACTGAATTTAACCCCTACTCATTATCCTCCTTTGGAGTCCTCCTTAAAACTCCCTTTTGCCGTGATGCCTACAAAACACTGGACAAGGGCCAGGCTGCCGGTGGGCTGACCACGCTGAGCCGGTCTGTCTCTCTGTTTCCTTGTTCTCCCCCTACCCTGTGTATCTGGCTGTAGCCATCTGTTGTCTCTTGTCTTAGACTTAGATTGTCAGCTCGTTGGGTCTTTTTGCTGTGCGTTTGAACCAGGAATCCATCCCTCGCTCTTGGCCCATGGTCGGGTCTCTCAGCCTCTCCAGTAATACAGATAAAGAACTCACGCCCTGGCTGCCGGCAGGACAGTGATACGGTGGGTTATTTTCTCCCAGACGTTTCTAGATCTTGCTGCTGCTGCAGCCAGGAACCCGCTCGTCCTCAGGTCCCCTCCCCGCCTGCCCCATCTCCCCCTCTGAGCCCTTCTTTGCAGCATCGTGCTGTATCATGCGGCTGGCTTGTCAATTGAGATGCTAAATGCTGGGGATAAAAGGCTTGTGGAAAGATAATAAAGCAAAGGGGAGTAAATTAAAGTGGCTATAAATAGTGCCTGAAGAGGAACAGGGGATGATGTCATTCACATTTACATAAGCTGGCATTTAAATCAATTCCTTCCTTGTTCCTGCCCGAGGTTGGGAAATAAACTGATGGGCACAGACTCCCATCCCTCCCTGCTCTCACCTGCCAAGCGGGTATGGCCGGAGGGCCCTGGACCATCGCATGCTGTTTGTGTGGGGATCGGGGTCCCACAGCGCCAGGCGCTCTACAACCCTGTGGGCAGATGGGGGCCGCGCCCTGATGCCCTGACAAGAGAGTTAAAAACAAGCTGCAGTGAGCAAGGGGGTAGGGGAAGAGGGCAAGGGTAACTAACGAGATCGCGCGCTTACAGATGCTAACTCAGGGCACGGCGTGACTCCCAGCCAACCCCTTGGGCTCCCTTCACAGCCCATCCCTCCCCTCTTGGATAAAGTGACCCTGGCATCACCACCTTTTGATTAGTTCCTGCCCCAACCTGCTTCTATACAAACCACCCGCCTCCTCCACCCAGCACACTCCATTCTTTCCTTTAAATAGAGTGCAGTCTCTGCCCTCTCGGACAATGGGCCCCTGCCGGGTGTGGGGCTGGTGGGGATCCTTCAGTCTGCCTGCCCTGGGGTGTCTCAAGGCACGTGAACAGCCAGCCGCCAGGAGAAACACTGACCATGAGACGCTGCCACTGACTCACTCGGTGGCTGTGGGCAAGTCACTTAATCCCTGGAGGTCTCCATTACCGCATGTGCTGGCGCCACCCAACGGCCCACACATGTCATCACAGGTCACCGTTAACCCCTTAGGGAAGGGTTAGTTCTAGACACGAACACGAATCTGCGCATCCCCAGGCCGGCTTTGCCAGGTCCGGTCCCAGCCAGCGAAGCCCACTCTCCCTACGCCTCAGCGCAAGGAGTCTGCAGCTATGATCTCCCGTGCCTTACACGTGGGTTTACACCACTGCCGTCGGGATGGAGAATATTCACTGCAGGGCTTGCTTCTTGCATTGCCCAGTCCCTGGGACATCCCTTTATGCTGCGGAAGGGGACTCCCTGTCACCTAGTTGTCAGGAGCGTGCTCAGAGCATCTAGCAGTGGGAGCAGCTGGGAGGCTTTAGCTGCATGGATCATCCATGCCAGAGAGGGTTTTGTTTAGATTTCCCTGAGGATTTCCCTTCTCCTTCTCAGCCTGGTCCCTAGCAAGGGTTTGCTGGAAGAGCTCCGAACCTCACCCTTCCACTGCCATCAGCATGTGAGCATCCAGGGAATGTGAAGTGATGCCTTGACTGTTACATAAGGAGATTAATGCACATGAGAAGAGCTACCTGATGATAGAGGCTTGGAAGGCGTGGGCCTTGCCAGGGCTTCCCTCTCTAGCTAGAGGCTTTCAAGCCCACCCCGGCATGCTCCATAAGCTAATTGTTCTCTGGGAAATGGTCAGGAAGTCCTCTCCAGCCCCCCGGGAAAAGGCTGGCAAATGGAGGCGCCAGTCCTGCAACGTGCATATTCTGGGGGGATGCCTACCCTCAGACAGAGCCCCAGTGAGGTCTCCAGGAGGGTGCAGGATCTGCCCACCCACCCCATGGGACACCCTCTGTTATTCCCCAACCGGAGACAATAAATGGGTTTGTAGCGTGCCCTGTAGGGCAACAGATTCAGACTCTCTCCCACTCTGCAGTGGTGTGAATGAGCTAGAGCTCAGCTGGGGGAAAAGGCTCCTGTCTTGGCAGGGAGGACGGATGGTCTCTAGGTTAAAGCCCAGGCCGGGCACTCGGCCGACCTGCAGTCAGTGCTCAGTTCTCCCAGACTCCCTCTGTCCAGGTGCATCTACCCTGCACAACAAGCCCTGCGGCAGCGCATCTCAGAGCTGCACCCACTGACCCGGCTGGCGCTCCAGGGCTAAACTGAGCAGCGCCACATCCGCACTCTCACACCTGGCATGGGGCCTTGGAGCCCAAACCTCCACGTTGCAGTGTTGACCCCCAGTCAGCTGATCTGGGCTCAGAGACTTGCCCCTCAGGCTGCCCTGTGCTGCAGCGCCCCCACCTGTAAAGTAGGGATCCTAATTCCCAGCAAGGGGATGGGATCTACTCATCGGGGCGGGGGAATCAAGATACTACCCTGATGGAAGCCACCTCACTAAAGATATTAATATCGGCGGGGTCATCCAGAGCGCCTGCGGGTTTGCTTTTTTAAAGCCGGTTGGGTCCATTCAGCAGCCCTCATGCACGTGATCAATGCTAGCAACGTCCTGCCATTTGGGAACACTCCCAAGGATTCGGATTTAGAAAGTCTGGTCCCGCCAACCCTTTTACCGATCAGCGGCAGGGGAAGGGAGTAACAGCCCCAATCCTGCAAGGCACTGAGCACCCTCAATCCCTGACGGGAAAGAGGAAGATTCATCTATGTTGTGGGCTATATCGTCTGCCGGTGTGAAATTGGTGCTGGCGCGATGCCGATTTACGCCACCTGAGGATTAGGTGCACACCACCGGGGAATACACTGTACACTGGTTCTCTCTCCCTCCAGGAGAAACAGAACCAAGAGTTCTGAGAATACAATTTGTGTTTGAAAGCGTTTATTCGAGAAAGACAAAGGAAAAAACCTTGCCAGGTTTCTCTGCCTCTCCCTCTCTCTCTGTTGCAAGCCGGGTGAATCGCTGAGCAGCACACAAGATCCCACGCCAAGAGGAAAGAAAATTACCTTTATGAGCTGTCTGCAAGTTAACTGACAGCTGGCAGCCGACGGCAGAGCTGCCTTTGCGAGGAGTGGAATTTAGCAGGACAGTATGTTTATTAACTCAACGCTGCTCGGAAGAAGTCCCTCATTCCCCACTGGCTTTGAGGAGTGAGTACAACAAACAAACCCTGCCAGTGATTTCACCCGCCTGACACAGCAGCCCCCTGCTCAGACCATCTCATGGGGGTGCTCGGTCATAGCAACCCATTCACGCCTCGGCCTCTCTGCTAAGACTGCCAAGAAGGGGGCCGATTGTGGGGATGGTTTTCACGATGTGGGCACCCAGCCACTCAGCGCTGGATTGAGGCCACCAGCAATCCATCAGGTCGCTGACAACCTGGGCTGGAGGTGAACTGCTGACCCGCAGCCTTCGGGTCCTCACTGCCGGTGCCAACCCCCTGACCCAGTGTGGTACCGTCAAGGGACGGTTTTCACATGTACATTAGCAGCCGTTGAGCAAACAAAACGAACCTGGGAGAACAGAGTGATCTCAGGCTAGAATACTGACACGAACAGCTGGCTCCAAGCCTCACGTGTCTGCAATTACGTGTGACAGCAAAAGAGAGTCCCGTGCTTTGGCTACTGAGCGGTGCGCCTAGCTGAAAGCTCCCGTCGCCTCTCCATTTCGGGGTGACCTTCCCAACTTCTGTTGGTGAAAGAGAAACCTTGCCCCTCTTGTCTCTCTAATATTCTGGCTACAACAATTCTGCAATCCCATTGCTTCAGCAGCTCTATAGACCAATCGGACTCTTCCCTTCCCTTTCTCCTTAGGGTATGTCTACACGTGATGTTTTAGCCATGGTCATTAACACGTGTTAACTAACATCATTGTGGATTCTAGTTGGGGCAGGACACAAAACTCTCATCCCGCATGCAAACATTTACTTGAGGTCACGTTTAACGAACCTGAGGCTGCAGGTCTGTGGAGTCCTAGATCCACGCACAAATAGGAACAAACCTTTGGGTCATTTTGCACCCAATGAAATTAATAGGCAGCAGGTTTAAAACAAACCAAAGGAAGTATTTCTTCACATAATGCACAGTCAACCTGTGGAAACTCCTTGCCAGAGGATGTTGTGAAGGCCAAGACAATAACAGGGTTAAAAAAAGAACTAGATACATTCATGGAGGACAGGGCCATCAATGGCTATTAGCCAGGATGGGCAGGGATGGTGTCCCCAGCCTCTGTTTGCCATTTAGATGTTGGTATAGAAAGTACGCTTATTAAGTTTGCAGACGATACCAAACTGGGAGGGATTGCAACTGCTTTGGAGGACAAGGTCAAAATTCAAAATGATCTGGACAAATTGGAGAAATGGCCTGAGGTAAACAGGATGAAGTTCAATAAAGATAAATGCAAAGTGCTCCACTTAGGAAGGAACAAACAGTTTCACACATACAGAATGGGAAGAGACTGTCTAGGAAGGAGTATGGCAGAAAGATCTAGGGGTCATAGTGGACCACAAGCTTAATATGAGTCAACAGTGTGATACTGTTGCAAAAAAAGCAAACGTGATTCTGGGATGCATTAACAGGTGTGTTGTAAACAAGACACGAGAAGTCATTCTTCCGCTTTACTCTGCGCTGGTTAGGCCTCAACTGGAGTATTGTGTCCAGTTCTGGGCACCACATTTCAAAAAAGATGTGGAGAAATGGAGAGGGTCCAGAGAAGAGCAACAAGAATGATTAAAGATCTTGAGAACATGACCTATGAAGGAAGGCTGAAAGAATTGGGTTTGTTTAGTTTGGAAAAGAGAAGACTGAGAGGGGACATGATAGCAGTTTTCAGGTATCTAAAAGGGTGTCATCAGGAGGAAGGAGAAAACTTGTTCACCTTAGCCTCCAATGATAGAACAAGAAGCAATGGGCTTAAACTGCAGCAAGGGAGATTTAGGTTGGACATAGGAAAAAGTTCCTAACTGTCAGGGTAGTTAAACACTGGAATAGATTGCCTAGGGAAGTTGTGGAATCTCCATCTCTGGAGATATTTAAGAGTAGGTTAGATAAATGTCTATTAGGGATGGTCTAGACAGTATTTGGTCCTGCCATGAGGGCAGGGGACTGGATTCGATGACCTCTCGAGGTCCCTTCCAGTCCTAGAGTCTATGAGTCTATGAGAAGCTGGGAATGGGCGACAGGGGATGGATCACTTGGTGATTATCTGTTCTGTTCATTCCCTCTGAGGCACCTGGCATTGGCCGCTGTCAGTAGACAGGATACTAGGCTGAATGGGCCTCTGGTCTGACTCAGTACAGCCTTTCTTATGTTATGTCATGTCTATGTGCTAGAATTTACAAGTGTGTTCATTAGAAATGTGCCATTGCTGTTGGAGTCCTGCAGATTCCCCCAGCCTTAAATAACAACAGATACTTTTTGCTGATGTAGCAGCCTTTGTCGTAGGTTCTCCAAGTGCTTGAAGAAGCGAGACAAGTTTAACTGGGGTGGCAGGGGTCTATATCTTTTGAGGCAGGGCTTACATAATTGTAGTGCTCATTAGCGGGTATGTATTTGTGTGGTCATAGCAGGGCATTGTATGGTTTTATGGATTATTAGCTTTGGGAGTCAAGCTGCCTATCCAATGCAAGGGGAGAGGGGTTGCTCTTAACTCTTCATCATATCGAAAGGGGTTTTTGCCTTTGTGCCTTCCCCAATTATACACATGGAGCAACGGTGACCGATGGGAAAGGTATGACATCGCTGACTGGGCCCAGGGAAGTCTTTCCTTGACTTTACCTCGATGTAGGCTCAACCCTTTAGACCCCACCTGAGATTGATTTTGACTAGCTACCTCAAGGTAAAAACCAAAACTGGTCAAAACTTTTCCATCAAAGCTGGGTGTTGACCGAAATTATGGTTTTCTGGGCAAAGGGTCTGCTTGCGGTGAAACGTGTCCATTTGTCAATGAACAACTGAATGCCCCCAAACCAGAATGTTTCAGCCCAAACCTAAAATATGGGAGATGTAGCCTGGCCAGGAAGCCCAGCCCCCGAAGGAGGACAGGAGCATGAAGTGCGCAAACTATACCGCCCACGAGGCATGGTGGAAGCATTTCCAAATCCAAATGTTTTCGTTATCACATTTTTGCCAAGAAACCATTTCACCTGGAAAATGTAGGTGAAAACAATCCTTCCCCACACACATTTTCATAGGAATTTTCTGCTGGAAAGAAAACCTATTTTCTGACCAGCTGTGACAAAAACAACTCTGCTCTGGGTCAAGAAGGGCATTACGTGGAGATAGCTCGGTCGATGCACAAACGCACCTTTTGGGGTTTTTCTGCAGTGAAGACACAGCCATTAATTCAGTACATTGCAGAGAGGGCCAGATCCAAGCTCCACTGACATCAATGAGTCTTTCCAATAACTTCAGCGGAAACTCGGAGGCCTTAACCCGAAGGATCATTAGACCCCTGGAAATGCCTCCCTCACCAGTCATTATATAAGCAGCAGCATCTGCCTTCTGGAGTCACAGTGCGCGTCAGTTCCTCCCACTACGTCACTTCTCCTCTTAGCACCATTTGCCTATAGAAGCGCGGCTCAAATCCCAGCAGACGCTCACACTCACAACAGGGAATCTGGCTCAAAACGTCCCCCTTCTTGGATAAAGTCCCTCAGCAAAAGCTGCTGCTCCCTGCTCGGCCAGTGACCTGCACCTCTCCTCTCCAATCCCCCAAACCACAGAAACTCACTGGAGGTATATTTATGCTTGAGTCAGAATGAAGTCACACTTTATGGTTTCCTCGGTGTCAGCTAGTGACTCCTATTCATGTGCTATTTGCATCCCATCTGCCATGTTATTGCAGAGTATTTATAGCCATTTTGGATGTCTAATTATAAGCTACAACTCCAGAAAAAAAAAGACAAGAAAAGAAAAGAAAAGTGCACACGGAGCGAAGAGGGGAGAGGAGAGGTACATGGTGGCTACGGACTCTTAGAATCCAGGATGCAAATAATAATGATCAGCACTTTATATAGTCCTTTTCGGCCACAGCGCTCCAGGTGCTTTCCAAACATTTCATTAGTGCCCGCAAGCCCCTAATGTGAGGAGAGAAGAGTAAAAACATCCTGCTTTCTAGATATAAACAGAGAAGTGAAAAGTCCAACGTTGTACAGGAAGTCAGTGGAAGATGTGGGCCTAGAACCCAGGAGTTCTCCTAGTCCTCTCCTATTAGACCACGTGCCCTCCCAGAGATGGGAACAGAACCCAGGAGCCCTGACTCCTAGTCCTCTCCCATTAGACCACGTGCCCTCCCAGAGCTGGGAACAGAACCCAGGAGCCCTGACTCCTAGTCCTCTCCCATTAGACCACGTGCCCTCCCAGAGCTGGGAACAGAACCCAGGAGCCCTGACTCCTAGTCCTCTCCCATTAGACCACGTGCCCTCCCAGAGCTGGGAACAGAACCCAGGAGCCCTGACTCCTAGTCCTCTCCCATTAAACTACGTGCCCTGCCAGAGCTGGGAACAGAACCCAGGAGTCCTGACTCCTAGTCCTCTCCCATTAAACTACGTGCCCTCCCACAGGGCTGGCTTTAGGAACTGCAGAGCCCGATTCGAACACCTGGCGGCGATCTGGGTCTTTGGCGGCACTTCGGTGGAGGGTCCTTCACTCGCTCTGGGTCTTCTGCGGCACTGAAGGACTCACTGCCAAAATGCCGCTGAAGAGCCGGAGCGAGTGAAGGACCCGCCACCGAAGTGCCGTCGAAGACATAGACCACCACCAGGTGAGTAAAAATTAAAAAGTTAAGCACTCTTCCTTAGGGCACAGGGCCTGATTCGGTGAATTGGCCTAAAGCCAGCCCTGCCCTCCCAGAGGTGGGAACAGGAGTCCTGACTCCTTGGTCTCTGCCTTAACCATTCGGACCATTTGCCCCCCTACGAGATAATCAAACTGAAGGATCAGAGTTAGGAAGGAGGAGTTAATTGTTCCGGTGTGTTACTGAGTTCACCCTGGATCAGACATAGTGAGGAGATCAAGCTGTTATTTCCTAACATGTGGTGAAGTGAAAGGAAGAGACGCATATACATGAGTTGACTGGAGAGAATTCAAGGAGGAGTAATAAGGGCGGGGGGGCTGATTTCTGAGGTATTATTCAAGGAAGCAGCCATGTGTTGCCTGGCACCCCATTACTAGGAGGGGAGATGAGCGGTATCTAGAAGTATTTCAGAGAGGGAGAGGAATGCAGAGGGTGATGCAAGTAAGTGTCACTGGCAGAAACGGGATTAAAATGGGCAATGGAAAAGTTAGGCTGCAATATAGCTTAGCAGAACAGACCGCGGACTGGGTTCCCAGTGGCAGGGCCTTTCCAGTGCTGGGGTCATCTCGCCTAGCCTGCTATAATGTGGGCAGTGAGCCGCACTGGCTGGGGTGCAAAGCCGGACAGGACAACATAGGACAAAAGACGTCTCTCTTAGCACTAACTCCCATGGTTCTAGGATTCTTGCCAGCAGCCGTTGGAGGTGTTAGTTAATCCTTTGCCCACTAAAATCCTGATGAGCTTGGAACACGCCTTTCCCATGTGATCCCTGAAATATCTGCCAGCATTTGCTTCCAGCTCTGGTACTTATCCGGCCCTCATCACCCCAATATCTAAGCACCTCAAAATCCTTAATGTAGCGCTACACCCCTGTGAGGTAGGGCAGTGCTATTGTCCTCATTGCACAGATGGGGAAACTGAGGCATAGAGAGGCCAAATGACTTGCCCAAGGTCACACAGGAAGCCTACAGTGGAGCTGAGAATTGACTGTAGATCTCTCTAGTCCTAGCTAGGGCCTTACCCACTGGACCATCACCCGAGCCTTTCAGCACCCCAAGAACGCTGCGGTTTTGGGGACTTCTGGCATCCAGGGCGTGCAGAACGGCCAGGCGATGGCGTCAGCAGAAGCGCAGTGCGACCTGAGGCATGTCAGACTGCGACCGCTTTGGGAAAGCTGCTACCCTTGCAGCTTTGGGTCACCAAACCAGTCACGTAACGGAAGTGCCTGGAGGCATCAGCAGAGATCACACACAGGACCCTCCTCACTGAGAGTGGGAGTTACAAGGGGAACCCCTGCAGCTGGGAGCAAACAGCTGGCTGTGACAAGAGCTGGGCTCCAAGGGCAGCCACAAAGTCAGCATCTGAAATGTGTGCGCTGCGACGGGCCATCTCCAGCCAGCTGTACCTCTCCCCTGCCACCACGTTTCACACCAGGGCGATATTTACCACACCTTGCCCAGTGGGGGATAGGCAGTAAGCATGAGTAGTCGTGCAGTTGTGGATAATATCCCAGACAGGAGGAGAGAGAGTGTGTGCGCATGTGTGTGTGTGTGCACACATGCTCCTGGGTTAGCACGCGAATCTTGTCTGGTTCTCTGCCCGGCGGATGGAGTTCTTGATCCAATTTGGAATGAATTTTCAGCTCTTCATCCTGGCTCTCCCATTAGTTACCCTTGTCACAGCATTTTGATTAATGGCTGCAATTGGGTTTTCTCCACGGGGCTATCAATCGTCAGTGCGAGTAATTCAATTAAGCACTCCGAGCCGCAGGCGCTGAGACCTCTGCGACTTCCGAGGGGCTAACGCAGACGAACACCAGGACAGCACCACCACCGAGGGCTGCGCTTTCCCGAGCAACAGCTGAGAAAAGCAGGGAGGAAGGACACCTCGGTCCCTGCCTGTCCAGCATCTCGGTAACTGGCTTTCCAAGACAGATGACTAATGGGGACTCCCCCGAGCTACAGGGATGAGATTCCCGAGCCATCATCTCATCAGGAATCCAGCTGGCTTAGAGAGGGACTTTTCCAGGTATAGTCAAAATGGTAGCCACTGAAATCTGCAGCCCCTCTATGGAGACGGAGATTTCTCATCAGATTCATCAATGTAGAAGATGGTTTGCTTTAGCCCTGGCTAAGCAATAGCCTCTTTCCCCAGATGTTCCTAAAGACACAGACAGAGCAATGAGCCACTGGGGTGCTAGGCTGTGCGTTGGCTCACATGGTACTCCGTAGAGCTGCTGAGCCTGCAGCAGAAATCCCAGATGAAACCATGGGATTGCTGGAGCAGATGGAGGTGCTTGCATGCACGGTAGCAGAGGGGCATGCTTCCAGCAGCATGCATGGGATAGGTGCAAGCTGATGTATGAATGATAGCTTCAACGGCCAGCCCAGCAAGTGTGCTGTGTTGCAAGAGAGCTGGAGCGTTCAGAGACCAGCATGGATACAAGCCTGCCCAATTGTCATTACCAATAGGGAGGAGGACAAGAAGATCTGGGGGACCTTGAAAACTGGAGTAACAGAAATGGGATGAAATTTAATAGTGCAAAGTGCAAATCATGCACTTAGGGACGAACAACAAGACTTTTACTATAAGTTGGGGACCTATAGTTGGAAGTGACAGAGGAGGAGAAAGACCTGGGAAGCTCTGAGAGCTAGGGGAGAAAGTGGCGCGGTCAGAGGAGGAGGCGGAGCGGAGGCAGAGGTGAGCTGGGGCAGGGAGCTGCCGGTGGGTGCAGAACACCAACCAGTTTTTCCCCGTGGGTGCTCCAGCCCTGGAGTCGGTGCCTGTGCTATATGATCATGATGGTCCCTGCTCGCCTTAAGGCCTACAAAGCTAAACAACAGTCTGTGAGTTGTTCATTGAGCCTGGCCATTATTCTTGGGGTGTGATTGGTCACTGAAATCACAAGGCACAGATTCTGCTCCCTGATTGTTTTAACTCTGACAACCAACCACCCAAAACCAAGAAGATAATGAATGATGGATCACAAACACCACATTTTTACAGCAGATAAAAATTATAGATGAATAATTTTGTGTTAAAATAGGGAGAAGTTCTGGGATCTGGGAATATTTGAATAAGCAAGTGGTGATCTAAATTCCAGTGAAAATGTAACAACACAACTCACACAAACACAACCAACCAAACTCTCCGAGGTGATTCATGAGTATCTATTCACCAGTCTCTTGACTATCAACCAACCAGTTCTATTCACAACCATGTTTTCACTCCATCCTTGGTCTACACTTGGAGCTAACTGGCAAAGTGTTTTGCTTGCACTTGTGAGTCTTCCAAACTGATGCAGCAAATTGAGTGCAGTCCTAACCTTCAGCAGCAGTCCCAATATTACGTTTACCTGCAGTATATTATTCAGCCTCTAGATGGCTCTGTGTGATGTACAGAGCCCAAACAGGGTGTGGGGACTGGTAAACAAACGAAACAGAGTGAGAACTCAAGTTGTGGGGAAGCCAGATTGTATCTATAGTTTGCAACTGTTTTCTCCATATATCATACTCTTCAACTGCACATAATTTTCATGAGGATGGTTTTGATTCTGTAATGAATCTAGCCCAAGATATAAGTGCCCATCTACTTTATTGTTATTAATTTTTTTAAATCTGTAACATACAAACTCATCACAATCTCTGAAGATGTTTCTGGTGATTTAAGAATGAGCCATATATTAAGCAAAACTGACAAGAGGAGTCAAATTGGGCAGTGTCTTTCCATCCCACCAAAAAGGCACAACCTGCTCAATTATGCGCTGTCATGTCAATACAAACGTCGTCAGTAGGTTGGGCACTGAAAATCTGATGGAGACCTAAATTAAGCGAAATTGAATAGAAAAATAAACTCCATTGTGAGCATGTCTACTTTAATTCCATACATTTCATTGATTCCTCCATTAAAAAAAAATTAAGCGATGCTGCCACAGAATTTCTAGTGGGCTGTACCTGAATGCCCCAGAAATGAAACCTGCCATGCGATTTAGAAACACAGGCAATATTCAGGAGTGTAGGAAACTCACAACTAGCTTTCTAAAGGGACAGACATTACCGACTCTTTGCAGACAAGCCGTGGACACCAACTGCCCCTTTGAAATCCATTATTCTCACGAGAAGAGGATGAAGGTTAGAAAAAGTGACTATATTCCTCTAGCCCAGAGCCAGCGGGCTTTGTAATCTCAGCTCCGTCTTCAGAGCTAAACCTGGTGTGTTGGATGCATGTGACAGAAAACCTCTCCTCTAAATGGCTCAACAGTTAAGGCAGGAGGCCCTTTGGATCATGTCTGGAGAGATCCCCTGTAGAAACCACCTCAGTCCAGTTGTACCCCCGCCTCCCCCATGGCCAGAGCCTGTGGCCCCTGCTTTATTGTGACCTCACTGATCTCTGCACATCAGATGAAACGTGCAAGCAAGAGCAGAAGCGTCAAGACCAAGAGCACAGAAAATAACCCTCCTGCGAGCCAGACTGCTGGACAATACAGCAGAGCATGCAAACAACTTCCCCTTCTCTCATGTGCTAGGCCCCTTCCAAAGTCAACCCTCCCCAACAACATTCCAGGAACATCAGCTCTGTCATTCCCTGAAGAGCAATTAAAAAATCCCCAGCTGCCAGCGCCAGGCCCAGCTGTGCTGCTAGTTAGATGCTAACGACCGACCTACCATGCACAAAGACAGAGATGAGAGGAAGCCTTGGATCTCCTGTCTCCGCCCCGGGCAGGCTGACCGCCTTCCAAATTGCCAGAGGGGCACCTTGATCACCAAGGCAGGCAGGGAATAGCTGATGTCTGGTGAGGACCTCTCTGGATACTAAGCCCCTCCCTTGCTAATATCATCAACACTCCCTTAAGTTGAAGTTGGTTGAGTCATGGCCTCGTCTGCTTTTCATGCACCTTAATAAGTTCTAGGAAGGTCACCTCTGAGCATGAAACAGCCGTCTCCATCCACGTATGCAATTGATAATGACCTGAATTAATCTGCACAGGGCCCAGAGAATCCTGCTTCTCCCTCTCAGCAGCTAGAGAAGCACAGAGGAGAATCAATGTGCCGAGAGGTGGGTACAGGCTGGGACTCCTTTACTTTCATTCTCTGATGGATTCCGCAAGCATCAGCAGTCGCCATGTTCCCGCTGCAATCAAAGCCCTGCTATTCCCCACCTCGCCCCACCCCCCTTCTGGATAGTTTCCTACCGGGTGCAGCTTGCATCTCGGCCATGCCTCCGGCCACAATGAGAGCCTCGATGATCTTTGCGTGGTGTTCTGAGTTCACCTCCGTGCTGTGAAGAGAAAGGGGTGGAAGGTGAGAAAAGAATTCTGACAAAGGACAGTCCAAGACTATTGGTTATGGATACGGCCTGTGGGACAGGCAAGACACAGGAGAGTGACACCACCTGGAAGGAGAGTGACACCACCTGGAAGACTTGACAGGAGAGTGACACCACCTGGAAATACAAATGTTCTCTGGACAAGGGAATGGGCCGTGAGCTTTCTTCCTGAGGAGGTGCCTTTAAGGAGTTAATCTGAAGGCACCAAACTTCTCAACACCTTGTTCCTGGGGGACTGTGAATAAATCCAGAAGTGCTGCACGTTAGTAGCCACAATGCTTGTGTAACCATCGCCTCACGCTGCTTCCCTGGTTCTGGACACACAGGGGTCAGCGGAACCTTCTACTTGTCCTTTCACTTTCTTCTATTCCTGCCGCAATCCCATGGGGTTTGAAATTACAGCTCCCAAACTGGCTATATTCAGGGGTCTTGGAAGCTCCCTACAAGTGAGGGGGCCACTGGAGCCCGAACTGTGCCCCCCATGCCCTCTTCCCCGCCCCTCGAGGTCCTGCTCCTGCTTCTCCCCAAGCCCCTGTCTTCGCACTGCCCATTTTCCCCGAGGTCCCACCCTCGCACTGCCCTTTCTTCCTGAGCCCCTGTGCCACCTCTTCCCCTGAGGCTCCGCCCCCATGCCACCTCTTCCCCGAGGCTCCGCCCCCCACACCGCCTCTTCCCCTGAGGCTCCGCCCCCATGCCACTTCTTCCTCTGAGGCCCTGCCTCCTGCACCGCCTCTTCCCCTCGAGTTCCTGACCTGTGCCGCCTCTTCCCCCGAGGCTCTGCCCTCACAATGCCCTTTCTTCCTGAGCCCCTGCGCCACCTCTTCCCGAGGCTCCGCCTCTCACACCGCCTCTTCCCCTGAGGCCCCGCCCCTGTTCTGCCTCTTCCCCCGAGGCCCCGCCTCCCGCTCACTCCTCTCCACCCTCTCCTCCTTGCCGCTTGACCTTACGGCTGGTAAAAATTGGGAGGCCGTAGCCCACAAAACGACCAAAGGTGTGTAACAATCTTTGCAAACATGTTGGCTATGGAGAGTGGATTGTCCATTTGCTCGAGGTAGGAAACTCTAGTACAGACAAGCCCTTAGAGAACCCCGAAGAAGTGCCGGAGCGATGGCTGCAAGTCCATTACATCATTCACACAGAGCAAGGCGCCAGGTTACAAATCAACTACTCGATTCCTTTTCACCTGGGTCACCCGGGTCTGTTAACCAATCCCACTGTAAGTGAGTGCAGGGCTGGGTACAGGGCAGAGCAGGCAAGATTTCAAATATCAACACTTACAGCAGAAAAGCTTCTCATTCATTTTTATGAGACAAGCCCTTCACTATTTCCTCCCAGAGCCAGGCAGTGTGGCCCGTGGGTGGGGCACAGGAAGGGGATGTGGAAGACCTGGGCTCTATTCCCAGCTCTGCCACTGTGCCTCAGTGTCCCATCTGTAAAATGGGGATAATGATCCCTGCTTTGAGATTCATAGATAAAAAGCCCTTTGCAATCTGGTTAATAAACACTATGTTCTTGTGTAACTTGCTGGCTATGTGTGTATGATGATACACACATTAGCTAGCAGCTGGCCTACAGAGAGGATAGAAGCCTGCTACTGCTACAGGCTAAGGGAATTGCTCCCTTACCTCCGGTAGTTGAGGCCTGTGCATTTGGCAATTAAAGTCCTGGGTTTTAACCCAGCTGACAGCTTGTGGTGGCAATTAATTGCTACACACTGGGGGAATTTTTAAAAATATTGTTATTATGAAGCACTAATGCTTCAGGGAAAGGATGGAGACATGGTCAGTGCCTGTACATTTGTGCTGGTAGGTCACGTCGATCTACTACACACAGCGTATGCCCTTACGAGCGGGATCGAAACAGCGGCTGTGGTTCAGCAGCTTGTCAGTGTCTATCTGAGTACGTTGTAGAACACCCCGAGAGATCTCAGCAACCTGACAGGCCCTGACTACCTGGGTTGGGTTTGGGTGAAAAACAGCACAACTCTCTCGGGGCTGGGTCGGCTCTAATGACCTTCTCCTGCCTGTGGGGTTGGCTCAGCAGCTGCGTGACCTGCTCCCACTGGCCGTTGCCACCTCGCTGTGCTGCGCACGCATGCTGTGGAGTGGATGTGCCGAGGAATTACAGCGCCTCTCGCTCCACAACACACACACACAGCAGCAAGGGGCAGCGTCTGGCTGGCAGCACAGGTGGCAGGGAGCTGTGCTGGCTCAGATTTGGCAGAGTCGGGGCAGAAAACAACTCAACCCTCCCAGGCTGGGTTTGAATCTGGGTCAGGCTTAAATTATAGGCACGAGAAGAGGGTAGGGGAGGAATATGCTCTCTAAACAAAATTATTACAGTCCTGATTCAGAAAAGCATCTCTGTTCAGGAAGAGCACTGAAGCACCTGCTGATTAAACCCCATTACAGTCAATGCGACTTTGGCTCACACTTAAGTGCGTCACAGAACTGGGGCCACAAACTCAGAGCCGTGACTCACAGCTGGTGGCTCTGCAAAGGACTGTGATGTCAGAGAGGCTTGTGATGGGCTGTTTTGCTCTTCCGCTGCTCATTTGAGTGAAAGATCTCAAAGCACTCGAAAAATGGCAGGCAGTTCAGCCTCACTCACCCAGGAGCCAGGGCAGTGTTAGGATTACACCCATTTTACAGACAGGCAAAGTGAGGCCAAGTGCCCCAGGTTTCACAGTGAGCCAGCGACAGAAGCAGGAATAGAACCCAGGCATCCTAACAGTCCCATTGCTGCTCCTACCCCTAAACAAACCCTGCTTTCTATACTGTCCCAGGGGAACAAGAGGCAGCAGAGGGACTGTTCAGAAATAAAGAAGAGTGTGGGGGGGGTAAACTACCCTCCAGAAGATGACACACAGCAAAACTCCTTCCTAAAGAGCAAGTCTTTTCCCTCCAGCAGGCCGCTGTGCTCCTGGACGGCACTACCAGGCTCCAACACCACTGGTCTATTTCATTTTAAGGAAATAACAGCCTCCTCAGTGGCAAACGGCGGAACGGGTGGGCTGCGATTTTTCCTGTGAGCGGACACTTTTTAAACTTTCTTCAAGGTCCAAATGGCCTGTTGTTAAACGGACACTGTCAAAAAGCTGAAGCCTCCCAGCCGCTTTCCCTTAAACTTGTCACTGAGGAATGGCTGAGTTTGGGCTAGCCATGCACTTGTCGGGAGCTGGACAGCATCAGAGAAGGGACATCAGTTTTGTTCTATGAGCAGGGACCTCAGGCCAGTTCCTAACGAGCAGCTGTCTGTGGCACCAGCATCGTTGACACAGCTGGAGACAGCCTAAGCAGAGAGGCACGACAAGAAAAGGGCCACAGAGATGGAGCCATAGTCAACACTCATGGTTTGTATTAGGGTAGAGTGGCCAACACACCGGGGAATTGAAAGCGGGACCTCCGGAGGTAAAAGCACAGGCTGCCAAACATTGAGTTACAGTTACCTAGCTGGGCTGTAACACCGTGGTTCTCAACCAGGGGTCTGCTGCCCCCTGGCAGGCCCGTGAGCTGGTTTCAGGGGGCCGTGGGGCCTCGCAGCTAAGGCACGGGGCCCTGAGCCCCGGCACCCCCATGGGGCTGAAACCAGAGCAGAGTCGTGAGGAGCCCCGAGCCTGGGTGCCCCCCGCAGGGCTGAAGCCAGGAACGGAGCTGTAGGGCTGACGCCCTGGTGCTCCCCTGTGGGTCTAAAACCCTGAGCCCCCGGGCCCCTGCAGGGCAGAAACCTGGAAGCCCGAACCCCCTCCCCTGCATGTGGCTGAAGCCCAGAGCCCTGCAGGGCTAAAGCCTTGAATCTCCCGCCTCCCCCGCCCTGGTGACTGAAGCCAGGAACACCGAGGCCCCCTCTTGCTGGGCCCTGGAGTTTTTATAGCATGCTAGGGGGGCCTCAGAAAGAAAAAGGTTGAGAACCTGCTGTAACAGCAACATATCGTGTGCTGATCTGGCGCAGAAATGGCTCTGTCAGACCCACTCGTCAGTGGGTTACAACAGCATCTCGCAGCCCAGCTGAGATTACAGCCCCCACCCCTGGTGCTAGGCGCTGTCCATATGTTCCAACAAGAGCCAGGCGCGTCTCAAAGCCAGCTCACCTTGACGCCGGTGGGCGGAAGAGCACTTCGCCGAAGAGCTCCCCCAGGGCCCTGGGGGTGAGGTGGCTTTTGCTGCCATTCTGACCCAGTTTGCAGAAATGGCTGGTGAGGTGCTGCAGGAGGAGGCCGTGCTGCTGGGGGAGGGTGGGCGACTCCAGGACCATCTTCACCCGCTGGCCGCACTCTTCCAGGCTCTGGGTTTCTGTGGGAGAGGAGAGCAAAAGGGAACGAAGCTTTTAGCCCAGGGAAGAGCATCCCAGCACCAAGCCCAGGGGGCTGGGGAAAAGTTTGTTACCCAGGCTGCTCAGGTGAGATTTATTTCCCTTCTCCTCCTATCAGCCAGCCTCATTTCTCTCCTTGCTACAGATCGGGGTTTAGCAAACTCAGGCCTTGTCTACCCGGCCCTACGGTTCAGACTATAGAGGTGTGAATAGTATTGTGCACCCAAGGGCTGCACTGCCCCGCATAGACAGTGTGAACGCGAACTAACAAGGCCCTGTTTTGCAGGAGAGGGTCGCCCCTCTGCCAGCACCAGCCCTCAGGGCTCGAATGGTCCCTAGATGTTGTGATGGCCCCTTTGCCCAGCAGTGACTTTCACCCTGGCAGAGCAACTGCATTCTACAGCTGCCTGGCCAAACGCCCACGTGGCGCTGGTGATGTGCCCACCCTGGGACACAGCCAGGGTTTTATCTACCAAGAGTCCCTAGGTAAGGCTTTCAACACAGCCCAACCTACTTCGCAGCAGCTGTAACACAAACTGCTCTGCCTCTACCCATGCCCCTGCAACTTCCTTGCTGCTGCTTCGTGCCCCAGCCCCTCAGACCTAAGTCTACTTTGCATGTTGCTAATTCTTTGTAGCGCACCCTTTATGTGCCACCCTGGGAACCGCTGCTGTAGGCATCCCCAGTGGCCATTCCCTGGTTTACCCCCAGGACTGTAAAGTTATTTCATGAGCTCACCTGAGCCAGGCTGTGCCACATGGACACAACTCAGAATGGCCACCTGAATGCTCAAGACTGGAACATAAACCAATAGTCCTTTGTTGAGCCAACCAAATTACGGTCTGTGTGAGACTCCTGCCCAGGGCAGGTGTCTTATGCTAAGATAGGGAGACCCATCCTTTCCTATCACAGCTTCACCCAGAACTGGCCTTTGAAAGAAGCAACCAGTTCTTTTTATCTGGCCTGCGGGGCCCTGATTGGCCACTGCCTGCTCCCAGCCCCTCTGGCCACCGGAGGACCAAGTCTCACTGGTTCCACAAGCGGCTGATCCTAGGGGGAAGGAGCTTCCTTAGGTAACCCCTAAAGGTCTAAACATGCTGCTCTTCTCTTCCAAAAGGACCACTTCACAGGGCAGGCTGTGTTTATAAAAGCGCGCTTGCAATAACTGTAACTTCACCACCAACTTTGCCTCCCGTGTTCCTCATTTTAGTGCCAAGGCGACATGTGCTCCCTGCAGATTTGGTCTCTCTCCCCTTCCCTTATATTGCCGAAGGTTATTTAGGCCAGAAATAGAGAATCATCGTGCAGAGGTTGCCGAGAGAGTTCTTTAAGCCAAAGGGTTGAGTCTTATGCCATTTTAAGGTCCTTGCATGAATAATCCCTTCTGTGTCCTTCTCCTTGGTCCCACACTGGGGCTCGAGCGCAGAAGGACCCATCCCTCGGACATAGGAAGCACATCTCCCCCGCATCATACTGGGTCAGGGCAAACACTGATCTCTAGTAATTCGAGACCCGCTCCACTGACCTCAGCACAGTGAGTCTAAATTCCCCCTGGAGTAACAGAGAGAAGATTCTGGCCACCTGCAAATACATTCTGTTTCAACCTGCATGATTGCAAAGCACTTTACAAACTGTATAGAGGAAGCCCTTCAGCTGCCTCCGAACTGCAGCCGCCTCTAGGGTGGAACATGGTAGCGGTTTAACAGCAAACAGTGACTCAGCAGTTTTGGACAGGAAATGAAGAATTCCATATACAACTGAAGCTGCAGGGGAATTTAAGCAGGCAAGGTGTAATAACCCACAGTGGATTTTGCCCAGGATTGGCCCTTACACTTACATGGAGAAGGATTTGTGCGCTGTAGTTTGTAAAAGTGAAATTGCCTGTCAATGGGGCTTGGGGAGGACTTATGTGGTACGCATGCTTGCAATTTAGTATTGAGTTTCCTGGCTGACTATGATCTATACCTGACAGGTGAATAAGGGAAGCATGGGGGTGCTAGTAAGTCACTCAGAGGGTACGTCAGGGGATGACGAGGAATCATTGTGCCAAAGGGGACCGGGACAGTTTCAGAGTGTAGGATTTTTTTATGGTAACCTGCAAAGGGTGGGGGCGAAATGGGTGAGTGCCCTTTATTTTTGCTTCTTTGTGCTACGTGAAGCGGGCTAGAAAGGTCTGGGGTGGTAGAATATGTTGGTTTTCTGCTTGCGTTAGAACTCCTGTTTTTGGCTATGCTGAATCTCTCCGGATGACTGGCGCCGGTAGGAGAATGATGTCTTTGCAGGCTGTGCTACTGTGATTGTTTCAGACTCGAGGGTTTTTATATGATTTCTATCAATGCTTCAGCCAGTGGGAAAATTTCAGTGTTTGGGCCTAAAAGGGACAGAAAAGCATCACAAAAATGTTGTCACATTTTTACTAGCTCTGTAGCTGGCAGGAGAAAATTGCGTTTGAACAGAAAAAGAAATGAATTTTTCATGTACATTTTCTCAAAAATGTCATCCCACTTTTCAAACTAATAGAGTCCTATTTAATTCCAACAGCTAACGAACCCTTTGGAGAAAGGACGTCTTTGACAAACATCCAAATATCTCTTCCTTTTCAATTAGAAGCTTTATTCCTCACCTGGGTCTCCAGAGAGTCCTCCAGCAAAGCCAAGCGAGAACAGAGCTGATATTCCTGCTGTTTCTTAGGTTAAAAAAATAACAGCAGAAAAACAACCCTTTTAGGTTTTCTGTGTAGATCAGAAAGAAGTAAAACAACAACAACAAAAAAGACACAGAGCTCTTTCTTTTTCCTTTGCAGGTCTCCTTCAATGGAGGTTAAGAGTCAGAGGCAATCATACTTCAGGTCACTGATCTATGTCCTCAAATTGGGATGTGCTATATGCATAGCACGAAGCCATGAAGTCCAAATGAACACGGGGCCCTGACTGAGGACACAGGTCAGAGCTTTGAAAATCTGGACAGTAACTTGAATTCCAGGACAGGCAGCAACCTCAGCCAGGCACAACAGACAGATCTGGAAATAAGCTTTGAAGAGAGTCAGGGACTCAGATCAGCCTGGTTCTCCACTGCCTGGCAGCTCGTCTCAGCATTTGCGCCCTGCGCAAAGAACAGTGTCAGTGACCGCGCAGCACGCAGGTCAAGGTGGGACCAGTCCCGGAGAGTCCTGGTCACATTTTCAGACCTAGTCACTGCTTTGGGGTGTCTCAAATCATGCACCCCCAAAAATCAAGGAACCCCAAATTAGTGACCACTTTGAAAAATTTGATTAAGATTAGACACGCCAGGGGTTAGGGCACTAGTGTAGGACTTGAAAGGCTTAGCCTCTCTGTGCCTCAGTTTCCTCTCTGTACTAACAGCCCTCTATTGCTAGGGAGTGTGAGGCTAAACCCACTAAAGGTGTGTGGTGCTCAGCTGCTATAGAGATGGAAAAGCACCTAAGAGAGAGAGAGAACTCAGGAGTCCTGCCTTCCAGTCCCCTCGTCTGATCACGAGACAACACTACCCAACACATCTCTCCGTGGGTATTAGAACTGGGCAAAGCGCGGGGCGATGCCAGGCAGGTGCGTGAGCTCAGCTGGCTCGACAGCCCGTGCCCGTGTGGCTTTGCAGCATGTGTGGAACCGGAGTGGGAGTTAAAAAGGCAGGAGCTAAATTAATAACCGAAGCCTCTATATTTGGAAAGGAAAGCGCCCGTTGGCAGCGTCTGTTGACCCGAGGAAGGGTGGCGTCAAGGACACTGGAGGGCTCTAATTAAGCAGAGGCCAGGTGGGGGCGACCAGGAATAGCAGCCAGGACACAGCCGCACAGCAGACGCGTGACCTCACAGCCCAGTGCCTGGCCTCTGAGTGGCTGCTACATTTTCATGCGGATTCCAGTAGCATCTGGAGGCTCCCGTTCGGAGCAGAGCCTCTTGGTGCTGGGTGCTGTATATATGTCTCTTACGCCCCCAAATGCTGGCCTTGGGGGATGGCTTCAAACCCTGGGCCACAGCCTGAGTTTGGCATCTCTCTGATCAATCCCATCACGCCCCTCCCTTCAGCCTCATCTCACCGCGTCTCTTCTCTTCCAAGGGCACTAAGGAAACGCCCAGGCTGCCTGTGGGATGTCGCTCATCCAAACAATACTAGTGATGCCCAGCTCTTCTCGAACGCTTGCCACCAGCTGAGCTCCAAGCACTTTACAAAGAAGAACAGTATCATTATCCCCGTTGTAGAGGTGGGGAAACTGAGGCACGGGGAAGTAATGCTGTCATAAACAGATAGCTAAGGGTTAACGTCTCTTTCACCTGGAAAGAAGTGATCTGAAACACCTGACCAGAGGACCAATCAGGAAACGGGACTTTTTCGGATCTGTGTGGAGGGAAGTTTGTGTGTGGGTCCTTTGTTCTGGGGTCTTCTGCCTGCACTCTCTCAGCTATGAGAAGTGATTTCTGTTTCCTGCTTTCTAATCTTCTGTTTCCAAATTGTAAGTACAATACAGTAAGGCAGTAAGGTTTCTATTGTTTTTCTTTTTGTATTTACATGGATATAGTTGCTGGAGTGCTTTGAATTGTATTCTTTTTGAATAAGGCTGTTTATTCAATATTCTTTTAAGCAAATGACCCTGTATTTGTCACCTTGATACAGAGAGACCATTTTTATGTATTTTTCTTTCTTTTTATATAAAGCTTTATTTTAAGACCTGTTGGAGTTTTTCTTTAGTGGGGAACTCCAGGGAATTGAGTCTGCAGCTCACCAGGGAATTGGTGGGAGGAAGAAGTCAGGGGGAAATCTGTGTGTGTTAGATTTACTAGCCTGACTTTGCATTCCCTCTGGGTGAAGAGGGAAGTGCTTGTGTTTCCAGGACTGGAAATAGAGAGGGTGGAATCCCTCTGTTTAGATCCACGGAGTTTACTTCTGTCTCTCTCTCCAGGAACACCTGGAGGGGGGAAGGGAAAAGTTTTATTTCCCTTTGTTGTGAGACTCAAGGGATTTGGGTCTTGGGGTCCCCAGGGAAGGTTTTGGGGGGACCAGAGTGCCCCAAAACACTCTAATTTTTTGGGTGGTGGCAGCTTTACCAGGTCTAAGCTGGTAACTAAGCTTGGAGGTTTTCATGCTAACCCCCATATTTTGGACGCTAAGGTCCAAATCTGGGACTAGGTTATGATAAATGCATCTTGCTTATGGTCACCCAGCAGGCCAGTGGCCCAGCCAGGAGTAGACTCTGGAGTCCCAGTCCAATGCTCTATCCCCTAAATCCAATAACCACAGGGAAAAGATTTGCTTCATACAACTGTCTCCCCCACACCCTAATCTGTGTGCCCTCCCCAGGATTACCAGTCAGGGTAGGGATATGGCAGACACCTTTGCTGGTTCAATATGTGACAGAGATGCTGGGCAGCACTGCTGCCAAGTCGCCTCCCACCAGCTCCACCCCTAGGCACCCCGGCACTGTTTGCGAGTTACAGGTTGGCTGATATCAACTGGCTGGCCACCTAATGTCAGTTCTCAGCAGAGAGCTGCGGATCGCCTCCTCCAGTCCGCAATCCAGTCCTGGGGGTGGTATCCCCCTGGGAACGCTACATACCCGACTGGGGGAACCGGAACCCTTTGCTAAGAAACCAGCTCCTTCGGTTGCCCCATCTCACCACAGCCATTAGGCCACGTCTCCACTATGGGGGCTGTAGCAGCACAGTGCTCCAGCTATGGTACTGCAGATGTAGGCAAGTCGACAGAACCACTTTTCCATCCAGCTGGCCACGTCCACACCAGGGAGTAGGGCGGTTTAAGTATGATGCTCAGCGGTGTGAATTTTTCACACCTCTGAGCACCATCGCTATGTCTAAGAACTTTTTAAGTGTAGATGAGGCATTAGCCTCTCAGCTAGGCTGACCTGCCGCAAATACAGCGACAGCCGTGTATTCAGCAAAGCAGTGGAAGGCTCGTCTCTCGTGACACCATAAACTAAACTAGACAAAACTCAGGAGAGTATACGGCAGGGACCTTCGAGCAAAGGGAATGGTACTTTTATTCTTAAAGACACAGATATCTGAAAAGGGAGATAAGCCAACTACAGGATAAAATAGCTATCTATCTATCTATCTATCTATCTAGATAGCTAGATAGAGGAGGTGTTTAGGGATAGATAGATAGATAGATAGATAGATAGATAGATAGATAGATAGAGGGGATGTATTGGGATAGATAGATAGAGGGGGTGGATGAGGATAAATAGATAGATAGATAGATTAGATAGATTAATGATCTGGAGGATGGCGTGGACTGCACTCTCAGCAAGTTTGCAGATGACACTAAACTGGGAGAAGTGGTCGATACGCTGGAGGGCAGGGATAGGATACAGAGAGACCTAGACAAATTAGAGAACTGGGCCAAAAGAAACCTGATGAGGTTCAACAAGGACAAGTGCAGAGTCCTGCACTTAGGATGGAAGAATCCCATGCACTGCTACAGACTAGGGACTGAGTGACTTGGAAACAGTTCTGCAGAAAAGGCCCTGGGGGTTACAGTGGACGAGAAGCTGGATATGAGTCAACAGTGTGCCCTTGTTCCCAAGAAGGCTAACAGCATTTTGGGCTGTATAAGTAGAGGCATTGCAAGCAGATCGAGGGATGTGATCATTCCCCTCTATTCGACATTGGTGAGGCCTCATCTGGAGTACTGTGTCCAGTTTTGGGCCCCACACTACAAGAAGGATGTGGAAAAATTGGAAAGAGTCCAGCAGAGGGCAACAAAAATGATTAGGGGGCTGGAGCACATGACTTATGAGGAGAGGCTGAGGGAACTGGGATTGTTTAGTCTACAGAAGAGAAGAATGATGGGGGATTTGCTTTCAACTACCTGAAGGGAGGTTCCAAAGAGGATGGATCTAGACTGTTCTCAGTGGTAGTAGATGACAGAACAAGGAGTAATGGTCTCAAGTTGCAGTGCAGGAGGTTTAGGTTGGATATTAAGAAAAACTTTTGCACTCAGAGTAGTGAAGCACTGGAATGGGTTCCCTAGGGAGGTGGTGGAATCTCCTTCCTTAGAGGTTTTTAAGGTCAGGCTTGACAAAGCCCTGGCTGGGATGATTTAGTTGGGAATTGGTCCTGCTTTGAGCAGGGGGTTGGACTAGATACCTCCTGAGGTCCCTTCCAACCCTGATATTCTATGATTCTATGAGATAGATAGATAGATAGATAGATAGATTAGATAGAGGAGGTGTACAGGGATAGATAGATAGATAGATAGAGAGGGTGTATAGGGATGGATAGATAGATAGATAGAGGGGGTGTACAGGGATAGATAGATAGATAGATTAGATTAACTGCCACTTAGCCAGCTGGCTCCTGGGTAGATATATATGCTCACTTTCCGGGACAAACCGTCTGCTGTCACAGCTCATCCTTGAAAAGTGAACCCAGGAACGATAGCAAGATGGGCGCCTCTTAACCACTTGTAACAATAATCATTAATAATAATAATTAACGAGTGGGACTGGGAGGCACACGCGGCAGCAGGATAACGAGGCTGCTGGGACTCGGAGAGGGCAGGGCTCTGCATGCTAACGAGGCTGCTGGGACCCGGAGAGGGCAGGGCCCTGCATGCTAACGAGGCTGCTGGGAGGGGAGTTTTGACTGAGGGTTTCAGCTAATGAGACGATTGGGAGAAGGTGGGGGAGAACCCAGCGCTGGAGGAGAGAGGTTCACAATTAAAACCAGGCAAAGCAGGCGGGTTAGGAGACAATTAAACCGAAAAACGAGGAGAGGGAAGAACAACAACAAAAAAAGCCTGTAGCTCCTCTTGCTGCTTCCCCAGCAGCCCAGCTCAGGAGAGGCGGTGCGGGGAAAACCAGGTCATCACCTCTGCGTTTCTCGGAAAGCGGACCAAGAGTGTCATGACAGCTTTAGACATCTCCGTAACCAGGTCCTTGCCATGATCCCTGTTCCAGATCAACCCTGGGAGGCCGTGCGCTGGCAGAGACGACTTTCCCAGCTGTATTTCACAAACCGCCTACCCCCACTCCTGCCCTGAAAGAGACCATATTAAATTGCAACTCCATAAACCCAACGGCTCACCCCAGCCTGCAGCTCCAGCTCAAACCCTGCTACGCAGAGACCGAGAGAGCCAGGGATAATACATTGAACCTGCATTGTTAAAAATATCAGAACCTTCCTGTGTCTTTGCTACGCCTTCTCTCTCCCTTCTGTCCGCAGAGTGTAAATCAGTCTCGCCGACATGCAAACGAAGCACTCGGATATTAATTTGCTGTCAGGTGGGGACGTGCGTCTCCGCCCTCTGCTGGACGCAATCAAAACTGCTCCCCCATGTGTCATAGACCCCATAACACTTGGAAAGGAAGGAAATTCTCCCATAGCTCAAGTGGTAGCAGGGAGAAGCCATGCTTGCCGCTGCTGTGAGTGCCAAAGAGCACAGCAGTGGGAGAACCCTGAACAGGGTGACCAGAGAGCAAGGGTGAAAAATCAGGACGGAGGTGGGGAGTAATTGGTACCTATATAAGACAAAGCCCCAAATATCAGGACTGTCCCTACAAAATCAGGACATCTGGTCACCCTAACAGTGAAGCTCTATTCTGCAGCCTAGCTAAGCACAATCCCCTTCCTCTCAAATGAAGATCAATAGATACAAGCAAGGGACCTCCCGAGCGACAAGCAGGAGCTGCTGCAGCTCCCTAGCTGGGACTGTGACAACCTCCTTTCCTCGGAGGATGGGGCATGGGGAGGACCTGGAGCACGGGGAGGACCTGGAGCACACGCCCCAGTGGGCTGGGCAGTCACTGGCCGAACAGATGCCGATAGAGTTGGACTAAAGAAACACAGAGAGGGAGAGGTGACAAGGTTACGCCCTGATGGAAGGGCAAGGCATGGCGGGCTGCGGACACTGGCCCTACTGCTCCCCTGCCCGTCGCTCCTGCTGCCACAAGCACCGGCTAGGAAAGGAAACATGCGACGAGCCAAAAATAAACAGCCATTAATAACCACAGACTAACGAGCCAGCCGCCCTTCCTCCCAAAGCCTTTAAATAGCTACAACACCTGCAAGGCGCCAGGGGTCTCCGGAGGGGATTCTTCCACCACATGGGCCTTTGCTCCCCCCGCCCCCAGGAGCTACTGCACCATTTGGCCTCGCTCAGCCCAGATCCATCTCCCCTGCAAAGCTCTGCTAGGTTTTCACCTATTGGAGGTGGCTGGACTCCTCTGAGCCCATGGAAAACAGCCAGATGCAATGGGTAGCGCTGGGGCCTCCGTGCCTTTGTGATTAGCCCAGCTGCCTCTGGCCTTTAGGGAGTTGTGAAATCCAGACTCAAACCTGGGCCCACATTTCAGTGAGGGTGTATGTGTCAGGCAGGTCAAGCTGGGGCCAGGACAGGTCTTAACCCTGAGGAGTATCAAAGTCTGGCTCAGACTGTCAGCATTACGGCCAGACTCATGGTTCGCAGAACTCCAATGCTGACCGCCGGGGCGTGGATGGGGGAGAGGGTTAGGTTCCCAATGTGGACTCGCTCCCTAGGATTGCCGGGTGTCTGGTTTTCAACATGAACGCCTGGTCGAAATGGGACCCTGGTGGCTCTGGTCAGCATCGCCAACTGGGCTGTTAAAGGTCTGGTTGGCGGTGCTAGTCCCTACCTGTCCTGGCTCCTAGGCGGGGTCTGGCTCCTAGGCGGGGGGGTGTCCACAAGGCTCCAAGTGCTGCCCCCGCCCCGAGCGCCAGTGGCGGTGCCTGCGGACGAGAGCAGTGTGTGGAGCTTCCTGCCCCTCCCGCCTAGGAGCCGGACCTGCTTGCTGCTCCCGGTGAGCATCGCGGAGCCAGGACAGGCAGGGAGCCTGCCTTAGCCCCACGTGCCGCTGACCGGGAGCCGCCCAAAGTAAGCCCGCACCCCACCCCCTGCCCCAGCCCAGTGAAAGTGAGTGAGGGTGAGGGAGAGCAAGCGACCGAGGGAGGAGGAATGTAATAAGTGGGGGCGGGGCCTCGTGGAAGGGATGGGGCAGGGGGTGGGGCCTCAGGGAAGGGGCGGGACTAGGGTGTTCAGTTTTGTGCTGTTAGAAAGTTGGCAACCCTACTGCTCCCCCGTCTGCCTGTCAGCCCAGATCCGGTGTGAAGCATGTGGTTACACTGATGTCAATTCACACCAGCTGAGGATCTGGGCCCATCCCAGTTAGAGTTTATCTAGGATGGGCTAAGCCAGAGCTGTAAAACCGAAACCCCTTTGTGATCCGAAGCCAGCTCCAGAATGTGCAGCCGAGTCCCGTCTCTGCTAATGAGGTAGCTATGAACTGGTGTAGCGCTAACTCGCAATAGGATTATTAAAGAGCAGTCCAGTCAAGGACAACCCCTGGGCTGGTTTGGACTGACTCAGCTCTGCGTGTTGACACGGCCCCCATCACGGATGGATTTTAGCCCCATTCTTACAGATGGGGGAACTGAAAGGCAGAGCGCTGCAGTGACTTGCTTGCGGTCGCAGCTGAGTGCAGTATAAGAACCCCGATTGATTAGATTAGAACACAGTCCATGGCAGAGCCAAAAATTGATCCCCTGTCTTTCAAGCCCTACTCCAGTGCCTTAACGGCAAGCAATAATAATAGCTAGCATCAGTAGATTGCAGTGTGCTTTACATGGGAGGACAGAATCATTGCACCCATTTTACAGAAAGAGAGACTGAGGCACAGAGCGGGGGAAGCACCTTGGCCAAGGAGATCTGTCAGGCCAGTGGCAGAGCCAGGAACCCAGCTCCCCTGAAGCCCAGTCTAGTGCTCTATCCCCCTGGCCATGCTGCCTCCTGTTGGGCCAGCTCTTCCTCCAAGCTTGCTGGTGTTTCTCACTGGCTTCCCCTCCCCGCTTCTCTGCCCCTTCCCAGGGTTGGCAGGAGCTCCCCTCCTCACGAGTTATGATTTCAGAAGTCAGGGCGTGCAGCACCCAGAGAGGCAGCCAGCTTCATCTTGAGGAAGGAAGCAAAGATCCCACTTGCTGGTGACTGCGCTACCAGGGAAGCAGAGCTGCCAAACCTTCCTGACCTCCATGGTGCCTGCCCTCCTCCTCCAAGATTAAGCTTTAATCCCTCCTGGGGCAGGACCTCTAGTTTACAATCCAGTTTCCAGAACAAGACTCAGGCACTGGGGGGTTCGGTGCTGCACGAGGCAGCTGCTTTGAGGCTCAGCCAGCTCCCCAAGGCTTTGTGCCCCAGGCCTGGGGGTTTGGAGGAAGGGCAGCGGGCTCTGAACACCGGCCCGATGCCCTGACGCTGGAGGTGCTGCAGCTGCGTCCCAGGGACATGGTCACAGGACGGCGTTGGCTCCCATGGAGCATGAGCCCCTGGGTTGGGCAGGATGAGCACCAGTGAAAGCTGACAGGTGCCAGGGTGATGGGCTCGGGCTATGGGTGCCAGCTCACGTATGCAGCTTAAGAGCAGCAGGGGCCAAGCTGGGAGCTCTGAGTGCAGGAGAGGCCTTAGAATGTCCCACATTGGGAGGAAGTGAGCGGAGGCCCTGGAATGATTCACTGGCATTTGCACTGGCCCCCGCTGGCCCTGCAGCCCCTCTGTGCAGGCGGGCCCCCAGGAGTGGCATCCAGCGACGGAGTCCAGGTGCAGTCAGTGGCAGCACAAGCCGCAGGAAAGCCTGCTCGGCTGGATTTCCCCTGCAGACAGGATCCAGGCAGATCCACTCCGTGGCAGGGACAGCAAAGCCTGGCAGTGGGGGAGCTGGGGCCGGCAGGAGCTGGGGCACGGGTCACCTGCCTGATGCTTGCGCCAGACCCTTCAATGCCCCATTGGTGCCCTTAGGGCTGCAGACACCACCTAGTAAGGAGAATGCTGGGTGCTTCTGGTGCTCTCCTGAGCAACGCTTCAGATGCTGTACAGCTCCTCCCACCCCACAAACATTACCCTCATTGGCATGGACACAAAGAGCTGGAACCGTGAGATTAATACCAGCATTCCCCGGGGATTTTAGGTGAAGGGCCCAAGGCCACACAGCAAGTCAGTAGCAGAGCTGGGGGAGCACCCAGAGTCCTGTTCTTCACCCGCACTGCCTAGCCTATGTTGTCTCTCCAGGATGGGTAGCAGGGGCCAAGGCTCAGATCCTCAGAGATTTCAGGCCCCACCAAGATCAACGGGAGTTAGGCGCCTAACCACCTTTAAGGATCTAGGCCTAAGTGATAACCCAGAGTGTGAGACTTCAAGAGAAGCTCCAGGGACCTCGGAGCATGGCTAATCACACAGGGGCAGGGCTTACAGCTAGGTTAATTTTCACTCCATCCCTCAGACCTGGCCCATGGCCCTTCTTTCACTTCTCCCTCCACCCGACCTCTCTGCTCTGCCTCTCCAGCACCTTCATTTCCTTCTCTGATTGCAAGCTCTCCTGGGCCTGGTGCATGTCTAGCTCTGTGTATGTACAGCACCTAGTGCCAGGCTGTCCGAGCACAACCCTACTGCAAATACTGAGGCTCTAGTAATCAAATCTCTCCAACCTGTGCATTGGGACAGCTTCATGCTGTGGGTAAAGGGAGGAGTTCGGACTCCAGGACTCCTAGGCCAGCACTAAATGTCACGGTCGGGTTCCCCTGGAGAGGAAGTGGAAGAGTTGCATTGCACACAAGTGATGGTTTCTTTCCTCTTGATCAAAGCCTCCGGGAAGTTGGCTCCATGGAGGGTAGGGGCCTCTCTTTTCCAGCAATCCTTTTGCAAGGGATGAAAACCCCCCAAATCTTCAGCGTTTTAAGATGTTGCAAAAAAAAAACAACTGAGCCTCCGCCCCCGCCCGGTTTGCAGAGACGAGACCGACTATCCGCAGGAATGTTGCAGTGTCACAGGGGTACGGTCCAGCTTTCTTTTCCTCTTGCTTGTTTCCAATTTGTGCAATCACATGGCTGCATGAGCACTAGTAATGAGCAATTACTGTGGGCAAACAGACATCCACGCTGAAGACGGCTCTTTCGACTGATGGGTAAAGGGATTTTCTTTTGCATGCAGGCTGGATGGGGCCAATTCATGGCTGGGGGGAGTGCCACTGAAATTGAACCAAAGACACATTTGGCCCAGCGAGTTTGCTAGTAACATGAAAGATCCATTGCATGTCGATGTGACTAGATGGTGACCACAAGGTCGTGGGGTCAAACACTCCAGAACTTGGGTTCATATCTGGGCAGAAAGGAGTAACGGACATTTCACTCTTAAAATTCTATCTCTGGCTGAAAGATCACACCAAGGGTCCTGCCACCACCTCTGGGCACTGGCCAGGTAGAGTTTAAGGATCTCAACTCCTTTAAACACATCTCATCCTGACATCCTGCCTGGCGGGTCTCTAAGACAAACATTTTCAAACTTTCAGACCAAAATCCAAAGCCAGGCAAAAAACTCACCGGGGTTGGAGTTTTGTTACAAGTCCTAGGCTCCAGCAACCCACACAGATCTTTTGGCAAATCTGGCTTGTAGTTCTGAGAGTGGCAAGTGAATTCATGGGTTCAATGCATTTGCAGAGGCCCCACCTCGAAAAGAGGCTAAACCCAGCGGCTTTGGCTGAGTTTTATTTGGGTTGGGTTGGGTTGGATCTCGGAATGAGAGCAAAACTAGACTCGGAGCGAAACTGAGGGAGGAGGAGGAGGAGCAACTGTGATGACTGCCTTCTTGGCCAACACATGAAGCATTGAACTGGGGACCTCCACATTCACAAGCAAGGGCTTGAGATAGAAAGCTCTGTAGGTAGGAACTGGAACAACTCATATCTTCTGTGGATCAGCACAACGTGCACCCACCAGAGGGTTTTACAATGTCACACAGACCGGAAATGCAGGGGAAAAGGAGGGTTTGCGTGAACCCCCTGGGGGAAAGCCCCCAAAGGCTCACAAAGCCCCAGCACGAGCAGGATCCCCTATTCCCAGCGGCTCTCAAAACATGGTCTGTGGAGCACCAGTTGTTTGAAGAACCAAACATCTGGAGAACCATTTTGCAGTAGCACAGGGGACCCTCTCTAGCCCCATGTTCAAGCATTTCTTCAGCATCCCAACACTGCTTCATGAATCACCAACACTACCTCGCATAACGTTCTTGGATCTCCTGGCAGGTCACCCACCCAGACAGAAACTCCCCTCACCTTCTCCAGTAGGGAATACCAGTTTGCCAGGACCCAGCACCAGTCCACAGACTGCCCTACAGAGGCCTGGCAGCAGCGACTGTATTGAATCTGACCATAGGTTTTCACGTCCAAGAACCGCAATCACAGATGGCAAAAGCCTGATAGACCATCTTGTTGCTCTCCCAGCCGGCGCAGCACTGATCCCCGTTGGACACTAACCAGTGTTTGGGCCCGTTGGTCACAAGCAGTGGGATTTTCCATGCAATTTGCTTTATCCCCTTAATCTCTTCCTAATAGAAGTCCAAGGGAAGATGAAACTTCCATTCCCTCATCTCACAGCTCCAGGCCAAGATTCTGAAACGTGTCTTGATTTTGGATGGTCAGTTTTAGGCTTTATCCACACTAAGAGCGGGATTCTGAGCTCACACAGATACGCATACGCATGCTACCTCACGATAGCTAGCGTGAGCATGTCTGCGCCTGCTGGGAATCGCACTCTGATCTGATTCTGGTGGATGCTTTAAAGGCAAATGTAAAAATTAACTCCCTCCTGAGAAAAAGAGCTTTAAAGCCCGTGAAAGCACCAGTTGCATTCGCCTTTGTTTCCGGCTTTGGCCTCCTCCTTGCATCATGAAACAAACAAAGATTATTTCTGCCCTGGAATTTCTGGAACTCGCAGGCTGCGGAGAGGGGGCGGGGGGGGGGAGAGACGACGGCTCCCCTTTGAAGTAGCTTAATGAGCCGGTCAAGCTAATTGCTTTCTAATTGAGTTTTTATTCTTGGAAAGGAGGCAGCCTCTGATTACTTCCCTAAAATGTGAGAGGGAGGAAAGCAGGACGGGACACTCCATCCCCACGTCATGCTCCCTGTGGGCCATTTTGGGAGCCAGCTGACCTAGTGTATTTCTCATGGGGGCTTCTCGGTAGGGAGTTGTGTCTGCTCATGCTGTGTGTGTGCGGCGGGGGGGAGTTATGAGGGGCAGAGAGTGGAGGACGGCTAGTTGTGCAGGCAGAGGGAGAATCACCGTGGAGCTGGTAAATAGTTTGGGGTGGAGGAGTTGGGCTAGTTCAATGCTGAGCTCCAGCGGGGAAGAATGGCTTCCAGTGAGTCTTGATAAACACTTGCATAGAACCATCGGCATGCCGATGTGCCAGTCTGACCCCGCCAGGAGAGGGCCTCGTAGATCCCTGTGCCGTGCCGTCGTGATTCCATACTGCCAGCGTCACTGCGCCGCGTGGCCGGCCTAGACATCTCCTCATCCTGGAACACAGCCAAAGGAGCGGGAATCTCTCCAGCCTTTGAAACACGTGGCCTCTGGAGAGCTCAGAGGTGAGAATGAAGTTTAGATAGAAAAAAAAAGGGTGATACACACTTCTTAGAGGTAGAGATATTTATCTATCCATCCATCCATCCATCAGCATACATACGTCTGTCCACCCCATACATATCTCACCATACATCTCTCTCTAGCCAGCCAGCCATCCCCATACTTCTGTCCACCTGATATATATCCATCCACTCCCATACTTCTATCCACACCATCCATATCTCTCCATCCCTCCACCCTTTACATATCTATCTCCCCATCCATCCACCCCATATGTCTATCCACCCCCATACATGTCTATCTAGCCATCCATCCATCAGCATACATATCCATTCACCCCATACGTCTGTCCACCCCATACATATCTATGCACCCCATACATCTTTCTCTTTCTATTTCCCTTTGTCTCTCTCTCTCTCTCTCCACCCATCCCAGCGGGATACTGAGGTGCCGTCTCTATCCCCCTTCCATGAAGACTCTGCATTACCTCACACCCTGTGCAGCCTGATTGACTTCAACAGGACAGCGCGAGGGGCAGATCAGCCCAGGATTTGGCCCTTAAAGTCTACAGCCCAGATCTGCCAATGGCTCTGCTGGGATAAGCCCAGTGATGCCGCTCGGTGCTGGTGTGACCCCGGGCAGAGACACCGACAGGCTCTAACTCTAAATAGCTCAGTCCCCACCCATGGGATGACGCCCTGGCCTGCCATGACCTGGCCTCCTCCCCCGGCTTTCTCAGCCTCTCTTCTCATTGTCCCCAGTGCTGCATACGGAGGACGCCAGGGAAGCTGCAGTGTATTTCGGTTGCTGCTGCGTGTTACGCCTGGGGCACACTAAGACGAAGGGGATTAAGTTTAAAATTAAAGGGCCTGATTGTTATTTGTGCTGGCTATAATTGATAGGTTCTCTTCGGAGGTTAATCTGCTCCTAATTCAGCAGTGTCTGGGTATTCGTCCTTTAGGTAGGGTTTTCTGAGGACTTAATCAGTGTACAGCCCAGCGGGTCTCCTGAAGGAGCAAAGGACGAAGCTAGCGATCGAGAAGGACAAAGCTGTGCTGAGACCTCCGCGGAGGGCTCCCCTTTACAAACACCTGAACAGTCGGTGCTGAGAAATGCCTTCCCAAGAGTGTCAGAGGAGCACACACTGCTTCTAAGCCTTCTGGATAGACGGAGGCAGAGAAGGAATAAAACACAGCCCTTCTTGTTCCAAAAGCACAGCCCCCCCCGCCAACTCGACCTGAAGGAGAATCTTCAGTGATTATTAGACATATAGGGCGTATGAAACACAGTTCCGAGCCTAGCGACTAGATGGCAGCAGCACACAGACCCATCAGCCGCTAGTGTGTTACAATACTGAAAGAAACATCATTGAGATATTAAAAAAACACCTGCTACTTAACATCAGGGCTCATTAAAAATAAATGAAAACCCAGCACCACTGAAAGTTAGGGTCTCTTTGCCGATGCCGATCCTGCCCTCACGTATACAGGTGCCTCACTTTAAGGTTCTGAGTCGGCCTGCAGCACCGTGCCCCCTAGCCCCATAAACTGCCGAGCCACCCATTCCTGGAGCACCAAGACTGTCTTTGGAGGCTTCCCATCCCCATGCAAAGGCAGCTCAACAGTGCTGAGCTTGGGAGAGCACAAGGCCTGCTACCTTTGGCTGACGGGCGAGAGAAAGGTCCCACATGGCAACTCCAGGCTGGTTCCGTGGTGAGGGATCTCAGGAGAGGTGTCAGGTGTGTAGACAGCTGCGGTGATCAGGCGGCTGCAGGAAGCTTTGCTCCCGGGCAGGGCATTGGAGGGGGCCCCCAGCTCACTCTCTCAAAACCAAGTTCAAACTTCATGGGCCAAGTTACATCTTTTGCTCAGTCTCCTGCCAAACACTGAATGATCCAGGGAGCCTGAGGAGCCAGCTGTTCCAGTCAGAGGGAAATCCCTGTCCCGGAGGCAGTTCCTGCGTTACCCACGCTGACTCAGCTGTGGTGAGAGCAGGAGAGAGAAGCCAGCACGGAGGTGGCTGGGGAAGCTGCCCTGAGCCAGTCTGTGCTGGATATGGCCTGTGCATTCACCGAACAGAGATGAGGGCAGCAGGCCACGGCTTGCCAACAGCAAAGGCATCGGTGGCAAATCAGAGCTGCTCCCCAGATAATCACGATGAACTTTGTCTACACAGGATGTCCCTGGGCAGCAAGTGAATGCGTCGGAAATTCACCTCCTAGCTTGCCACGCAGCAGTGCCTTATGCAGACAAGTCCCCAGTATCCAATCTGCTGCGCTGGGCCGTTCTCTGAGCCGCCAGCTCCTGCCATTCTGCTCGCAGGTGCTTCCAGCCTGGCTGGAACCCAGTAAAAGAGGTTTGCTACCTCACCCCAATAAACTGTGAGTTGAGACACAAACCCTCCAACCCAAGGGAGTTCTGAGCCAAAGGTGCCCCGGCCTCCTCCTATCAGCCCAACTGTGCTTCCGTCCCTGTGGCACGTCCTGCCGCAGCAGGGGATTAGGGGGAGGTAACAGAGCAATGGTAAGAGCTGGGAGTGGTCATACGCAGACCATCAGCCAAACGGCTCCAAGTAGCCAGGAATGCTGTTAGTGCTGGAGATGGAACTACCGCAAAGACCCACCCTCTGAGCACCCTGGAAGCTTTAGCTCCACACTGGGTCCTCTCTCTAAATAACAGTCAGTGCTTCGTCTCCAGGTCCCAAAGCACTGCACAGCGGCAGCTCGGCATTCTGAGTGCCCTGTCCTTTGGCAGACGGGGAAACAGAGTCACAGTGAGGTGATGTGACTAGCCCCCGATCACACGGGCAGTCGGTGGCAGAACCGGGGCTCCAACTGAGGAGTCAGATTGTCAGAGGGTGTCTCCGGACAAAGCCAGCACGAGCCAGAGGTCCTCGGCACTGCTGAGATTCCTGACGCCCAGGCTGCTCATTATCCACATACGATCACACTGCCCCTACGCTCCGCTTGAAACTGTGCCAAGAAGGGCCCAGCTCCCCTCTGGCCAAGCGGGGGAGCGAAGGGGGTTAAATTGCTGCTGTGGTGGAATATAACAGTAACCCACAGTCTCCTAACCCCCACTGCCTCACTTGGGCGTTACCATTCTGGGGGATATGAAATATGGAGGCAGACGCCATCCACGGTAGCATTTTGTCTCCAGCTGGTATCTGCTCATCCAAATTAGTACTAGTTTTACGTCAGCTCTCGATGCTGAAGTGAAAATGGGCTCCACTGCAGCAGGTGCGGTCAAGGTCTGTGTGACGATGCGGTTCTGGCGGGACCCAACTGAGAGTGACAATTCAGGACCAATTGCTCAGAGCAGGGCAGTTACAGCCCAAGACTGAGGTTTTTCCACCTCTAAGGCAAACCAAACCAGCCAGACAAAAATGACTTCGGTTTCACCCCACTGGCTAACCACAAGTCACACATGCAATTTCCTTAGACACTCCAGTCTCCCAGTTATCACCACCAGTGCCGCCTGTCCTGGGGATGAATGGTTATGAAAACCAACACCCCAGTAAAAGAAAAAAGTTCTCTCGATCCCAAAGGACCAAGCCCCAGACCCAGGTCAATATACACATTAGATCTTACCCACAAATCACGCTGTTGCCAATCCTTTAGAATCTAAAATCTAAAGGTTTATTCATAAAAGGAAAAAGATAGAGATGAGAGCTAGAATTGGTTAAATGGAATCAATTTCATACAGTGATGGCAAAGTTCTTAGTTCAGGCTTGTAGCAGTGATGGAGTAAACTGCAGGTTAAAATCAAGTCTCTGGAGAACATCTCCTGCTGAGATGGGTCAACAGTCCTTTGTTCAGAGCTTCAGTTTGTAGCAAAGTCCCTCCAGAGCTAAGAAGCAGGACTGAAGTCAAGATGGAGATAAGGCATCAGCCTTATATAGGCTCTTCCAGGTGTAAGAACCTCTTTGTTCTTACTGTGGAAAATTACAGCAAAATGGAGTCTGGAGTCACACGGGCAAGTCCCTGCATACTTTGCCGAGTTACAAGGTGTATCTGCCTCCTCTCAATGGGTCAATTGTGTAGCTGATGGTCCTTAATGGGCCATCAGGCAGGCTAGGTAGAGCTAACAACAACTTGTCTGGGATGTCTCCCAGAAGCACAGCACAAATTTGAAATACAGACAGTATAGAGCCAATACTCATAACTTCAACTAAAAAATGATACATACATACAGACAGAATAATCATAACCAGCAACCCATAACCTGGTCTTAGACACCTTATATGACCCCCTTTACACAAGATTTGGTGCCACTATGTTCTATATGGTTCCCGATTATATCAATAACGTCACAGCCTGTATAAACGTAGGGCTGCGAGGAACCTTGAGAGGTCAGCTGGCTGAGCCCCCCTCTCCGAGACAGGACCAAGGAAACCCAGAGCCTAGAGCCCTGCACAGATACAAAATATGTATCTGCGGCCGAGCCGTGACAGAAGCGGTGAAAGCTTCCCAAAGAGGGGGCGGGGGGACCACTTGTCAAACCATGGCCCTCTCCCACATGTTGCCCCTTCCCCCCAAGGCCAGTCAGGCTTGTCTTTGCAATGTTCTGCCCGCGGCAGCATGTTTACCGAGTGGGATGCGCGCATGCCTGGAACCTGACGAGCCGCGTGGGGGCAGGAAGCTCAGCCCTTCCCATCCTGCAGATCAGCAGCCCGGCCTCCCTGATCCCCGTCCCTACAAGCCCTGCTCATCCATGGCACAGATGTGCCGCTCGGCGGGGGGAGCTGTGGACTCAGGATGAGGCTGTTGATTTAGATGAAGAAGCTACAAGTAAAGCGAAGGAATGAAGGCAAACGAGGAGCCTGATCCAACCCCTGGGGCCTGACCCACCGCCTCTGTGTTCCAGTGGGAGTCCTGCCATTGAATCAGGCCTTACCTGCCCTGGCAGAATAAACTAAGAATAAGCATGTGCTGGAGCTAAACCTGGCACGGCCAGGCTGGTACGCGAGTACTTACCAGGCCCAGTGCTCTTGCTCCTGGAGCTCAGAGTTCAAATCTCTCCGCTTGCAAGAGCAGGCTACGGTTTACAAGAGGTATGTTGGCATTGCCATCCTCAGAGGGGGTCAGGGCTGCTAAGCGATAGTGACAGGAAATGGACCCTTTCCAGCACTGAGTCCTGGGGGGTGGGGGTTGACAGCTGAGTCATGGAGATTTGAAGTGGGAGGGGGAAGTCCCAGGAGAAATGTGGTTGGTTGGCCATGTGCCATCGTGTGCGTGGAGGGATGCCGGGAAAATGCAGGCACGCGACCTGTTTGCCCTGCAAGCCCTTTAGCCGATGCAGTGGCTGGAGAAAGAGGCAATCGGCAGAGGAGGGAAAAGCCAAAGGCGCCGTGGCAAGCGAGGCTTTTCGAGCTGCGAAGGGCTTGTCTGCAAGCTGGGGTCATCGCTCATTAAGAGCTAATTCAATTCGGTCTCGTTTAGCCAGCTGCGTTCCCCACGGCGATCTCCTGGTTTGGTCCGTCCTAGGCGAGCCAAAAGAATGATTTAAAGAGGTGATAATCCCGCGGACGGTGGAAATGTTTTATTCCTTGAGACAGGAAGGTCTGGGCAGTTATAACAACAACAGAGGGGGAAACCTTATTTCAAAACTTGGGCTCCGAAGGAGGAAAAGGGAGCCAAGTTTTTAAGCGAAGCGGATGGTTAACCATTTGGGTGACCGCGCGACAGCGATCCTGCCTTGTGGAGACACTGGGATTCTGGGCTCAAAGTAGGTAGGAGAGTGAGCTCCTGAGGATCCCAGATGCAAAGAGAAACAGTACCCTCATGGGTCTGCCCCAGTGGTCTCTGGGTGATGCTACGATCTGCCCTGCGGTCTGGGAGACGCGGAGTTAATTGCTGGAAGGGACTACTTCATGTTGTTCAGCAGTGACCCCTTCTGGCCAGTTGGGAACTACAGCGTGGCAGCAGCTGGCTCTGAAGGATGGGGCTGTTACACACGGCCGAGTGGGTGGAAGGTGCCAAGTGACCAGTCAGGCTGCCCAGGGCACACGGAGAGGCAGCATGGGGCAGTGGTTAGCATGTGAGCTGAAGAGGGGAGTTCGATTCCTGGCTCTGCTGCAGCCTTCCTGCATGTCTTTGGGCAAGACACTTAGCCGATCTGTGCCTCAGTTGCCTCAGTTTCTCCCTCTGTAGCATGTGGCTCACAGCCCTGCCCTGCCTCCCAGGGGTGTGTGAGGATAAGTGTGTAAAGACTGTGAGGTGCTCATGTACTGTCAATGGGAGAACCCCTCCTGTCAGCACAGGTAGTGTCTACACTTCAGTGTAGACAAGCCCTTAGCCTCAGATCCAAAGACAATCACAGTGGGGGCCAAGCAGCCTTTTTCGGCCTCAACAGAAGGTGCAGTCAAGCCCCTTTATGCAGTAAAAACAGCTACAGGAAAGGGTGGTGATCACCCACAACAATCAGCCACATGGCGGCTCAGGACTAACCCAGGCACATTAACAGGGGTTTCCTGGGTTGCACAGACAGAAGCTAGGATACTAGTTACAGACTGTGTTAGGGGCAGAGCAAACCAGAGAGGGTGTCCGTGTGAGCCAGAGAGGACGCTCCTTGAGCGCACAGCTCACTGGAGGGGCAGACACAGAGGTATCTGGGCCCAGAATAAATGTTCTGTACATAACTAAGATGACCCCAAGTATATATCTGACTCATATCACCAATATCTCATCTTGTTCTGAATGAAATAGACCTGCAGGGCTCTGAATATTAGCTAACTGAAGCCAAAGCCTGAGCAATGTAGCTATACAGGGGCCTCTGTGGTGTGGGGCCCCAGGCAACTGTCCTGCTTGCTACCCCCTAACGCCGACCCTGGCTTGTATATGCAGAAAACCTGTTATTGTGGCACAGGGGGGCCATGGAGTTTTTATAGCATGTGCAGGGGCCTCCGAAAGGAAAAGGTCGAGAACTCCTGAACTCCACCGATGGCCCCAGGCTTCCTTTCTTTTGCCGGTTCAGCTTTCACAAGGCCATCTGCTCTGGACACGGATGTTAGAGCATCACGGTGGGGACATGCATATGTGCTGGGGTGTCTACCAATTCATGGCTTCCTAGGCCAGAAGGGACCACTGTGACCATCTAGTCTGACCTCCCATATAACAGGCCAGAGAATTGCCCCAAATAGTTCCTGCAGAAGATCTGTTAGAAAAACATCCCGTCTTGATTGAAACAGTCGTCAGTAATGAAGAATCCACCATGATCCTTGGTAAATTGTTCCCACTGGTTACTTACTCTCACTGTTGGAAATGTATATCTTACATTCCATCTGAATCTGTCTAGGTTCAACTTCCAGCCCCTGCTAGAGCTTTCTCTGCTAGACTGAAGAGCCTGTTATCAAATATTTGCTTTAGCGGCAGGGTACTTACAGACTCTCATCCAGTCACCTTTGCTTTCTTAAGCTCCTTGAGTTTATCACTCCGAGGCAGGTTTTCTAATCCTTTAATCATGTTATGGCTCTTCTCCCAACCCTCTCCGGTTCATCTACGTTCTTTTTGAACGGTGGGCACCAGAACTGGGCCCAGGATTCCAGCAGAGGTTGCACCAGGCCACATACAGAGGTGAAATAACCTCTCTGCTCCTGCACGAGATCCCAGGACGGCATTAGCTCTTTTGGTCCCAGCGTTGCACTGGGAACTCGCGTTCAGCTGATTCTCCACCACAACCCCCAAATCCTTGTCTGTCACTGCTTCCCAGGAGAGAGTCCCCCGTCTGGTAAGTATGCTCCTAAATGTGGACATTTCCACATCACCGTATTAAAACACATTGTTTGCTGGTGCCTAGCTGACCAAGCAATCCAGGCCGCTCTGCCAATAGGGATCATTAATACCGGGAGGAGTTGGGACGAGAGCTGACTCGCCCGCACCTGGAGACCTGGCCTGTCATAAACAGATAGCTAAGGGTTAATGTCTCTTTCACCTGGAAAGGAGTAACCTGAAACACCTGACCAGAGGACCAATCAGGAAACAAGACTTTTTCAAATCTGGGTGGAGGGAAGTTTGTGTCTGAGTTTCTTTGTTTTTTGTCTTGTGCCTGTCTCTCTCTCGGCTATGAGAGGATTTCTGTCTCTTGCTTTCTAATCTTCTGTTTCCAAGTTGTAAGTACAAATATAGTAAGGCAGTAAGGTTTATATTGTTTTCTTTTGTATTTACATGTGTGTAGTTGCTGGAATGTGTTAAATTGTATTCTTTTGAATAAGGCTGTTTATTCATATTTCTTTTAAGCAATTGACCTTGTATTTGTCACCTTAATACAGAGAGACCATTTTTATGTATTTTTTTTCTTTTTACATAAAGCTTTCTTTTAAGACCTGTTGGAGTTTTTCTTTAGAGGGGAACTCCAGGGAATTGAGTCTGTGCTCACCAGGGAGGTGGTGGGAGGAAGAAGTTAGGGGGAAATCTGTGTGTGTTAGATTTACTAGCCTGACTTTGCATTCCCTCTGGGTGAAGAGGGAAGTACTTCTGTTTCCAGGACTGGAAATAGGGAGGGTGGAGTTCCTCTGTTTAGATTCACAGAGCTTGCTTCTGTGTATCTCTCCAGGAACCCAGGGAGGGAACACCTGGAGGGGGGAAGGGAAATGGTTTATTCCCCTTTGTTGTGAGACTCAAGGAATTTGGGTCTTGGGGTCCCCAGGGAAGGTTTTTGGGGGGACCAGAGTGCCCCAAAACACTCTAATTTTTTGGGTGGTGGCAGCTTTACCAGGTCCAAGCTGGTAACTAAGCTTGGAGGTTTTCATGCTAACCCCCATATTTTGGACGCTAAGGTCCAAATCAGGGAATAGGTTATGACATGGCCCCATCCCAGAACTCAGTGGTAACCAACCACAACTAGCACTGGCCTCATCTATGCCACAAGCCCCATCTGTCCATGGCTGCAACCAGCCTCTAACAGATTAAATGGTGCATGCTTTGCCTGCCTAGCTGCTGAATGAGGATCTCAGTGTTTTCCAGTGCATGCACGCCTAGATGTATAAAGGTATCTAGGTGCCGATGTCATATTCGTTTCAATGGGCGTTAGGCACTGAAATAAGCTTTGTGAATCTGGGCCCGCGGCCGCTGTATCGCCTCCCCCAGGAGCAATCATTCTAAGTAAATGCCCCAGTACAGGAGATACGGGACACTCCTGGAGCCAATTCCACACCCACGGCCACCAAGAAACAGAGCTGCCAGGAAAACCAGACAACAGGACCAGCCCAGCCATAAGGCAGGGCTTTGCACCGACCAGAGAGTCAGCCTGTGGGGAACAAAATGTGGGCCTTCTGGAACTAGGAGCATGTACTTCTGCAGCCTGAACTCAGGGCCATCTCAGTGGTTACTCCACTAGGAATGCTTCTGCAAGGGGCAGTGCTCATGGGCAGAGCAGGCAGGTCTGAGGGATGCGTGGCCACTCACCCAGTGCAAGAGCCAAAGGAGAGACTGACGGCACTGGGAACTAGATGGATCTGACTGGTTGATGGGGCATTACAGCCCCGGAGTAGCTGGTACAACATGGGGGTGTGACCTCCTCTGAACGTCTGGCCTTCAGAAGCTCTGGGGACTGTGCTGGGACCCTGACTCAGCGTGTGGCACAGCAAAACACACACTGAGGAGCAAGGGCTGAGGGTTCATAGGTCTATGAATCTATGAAAAGGGGAGCCAGACGGATACTCCCCGGATCTCATCTAGCACCGTTCATCTGCCGCTCTTCCAGCACTTACTGAGGAGGGCAGGATCGTTACCCCCATTTACATAGGGGAACTTGAGGCACGAGGCGGGGATGTGACCTGCAAAAGGTCACCCAGCAAGTCAGTAGCTGAGCTGGCAATAAGACCCCAGATCTCCTGAGGCCCAGTGCTCTACCCACTAGGCTACACTGTCTCCCCCAACTTGCGACGTTTGCCCATTGATTTTTAAGTCTTTGCTTGTTAAATCCTTGTATGCAGGTCCACTTGCTCATCCTAATACAGCACTCGAGAGCATGATGACAGAAGCTGGGAAAGCACTGTGAGGTCATTCCGCCCAGCCCCGGTCACCACGGCATCCCCCGTAGGGCTTTGCCCGAGTCTAGTTTTTCCACCTTGGGCAAAGGTCAAATTCAAGCTGGCTGGATTGTACAAGATCATAGACAGCTCCAAACAAGGGGGAAGGTGCTCAGAGAGAGGCAGGAAGCACCATTATTAAGCTGTCCGAGCCTGAATCTTTTGTTATAAAGTCATGAAATTCCTCTGCTGGGCAAGGCCACCCTAGCAGCTTCCTGGAGATGGCTTAAAGTGCTCTCCAGCCTCATGTGCAGACAGGCTTCCAGAACCATGCTGCTCAAGGTAGAAGATTCCAGAGCACAGTAGGTACTTAGCTGACAGGCCCCTTAAAATACGATCCAGGGATTATCAGTTCTTCTGAGCAGGGGCTGGATCTTCCTATCCATTTGGAAAGTAGCCAGTACATTTTGGATAAGACCACGATAGAAATAATATTCGCCATGCAGACAGCTAGCTAACTCTGTCTGCTCCCGGTAAGGGTTTCCATGCTAAAGGCCCTCTTACAGTAGAGGAGGAGGACTGGACTGAGATTTGGGAGTCCATCGTTCAGTTCTCATCTCTATCCCAGACTATGCGTGATGTGGGACAAGTCCCGTTGTCTCCATTCCCCACCTGTGAACTGAGGATAACAATTCCCTACCTCACACTGGTGCGGTGGGGATAAATTCACTCCCGTGTGCAAGGTGCTCAGAGATGCTGGCGGGGGCAGCGACAGAAGAAAGTCTGCTCTTTGGCGTAGTCCCTGCTTTCTCTCTGTTAGAAATCACTTAGAAGGTCTTTGGAGCCCAGCCTGGCTGCTGGATGAACTGAAGATTTCCGCCTGCCTGAACCTTCCCAGTTATAAGCACTTGGCTGGTTGTTTGAATGAAAAATTCAAATAAAACCTAACCTGTAACAATCTAATGCAGGCCAAAAATGCTCCCAGAGACCGAAAGGAGCTTCCAACATCCTGAGCGAAAAAGCAGAGCTTTTTCTATGCCCATATAAAGCCAAAAGTTGACTGGATTACAGTAAAACCTTCCCAGGCACCCAAGCCAAAATATTGTAATAATGCTTTCTTCCTAGGCCCGAAGCACAGGGACCTGGCAGCCACTTGGCCTTCTGGCATGGCCAGGGCACACCGGCTCTGCGCCGAGAGCCTTTCAGCGTTTGAGACAACGCCACTTATTCGGGCGCAGGGTGAATTTCTTAGAAGTGCCATTGGTTTTGCCACCGGGCGCCGTTATTTTGGAGCCACACGTGTACCTGTACTAGAGGCTAATGAGAGGGTGCTAACGAGTAAATCCTGCAGTCATCAGCCTTTGCTCAAGAAGAATCGCACACTGAAGTCAATGTGAATTTTTGCCTGACGGAGTAAAAAGTAGTGAGGACTTCAGGATTTGACCAGGTTGGGATTAGAATTCAGGACCCAAGCCCTGAGGAGCTCTGCTTGCTCAGTCATGTGTCACTCCAGCAGAGGACTAGTCTTCGCAGACAAAGTCCTTAACCAAGGGTCCTGGTTCAGAACACTTCTCAATGTTTGCTCCTGCACCTACAAGGGGATGGACTAGAAAGTCCAGATTCAGATGCTAACCAGGCCTTCTGCTCTGTATTTTCCTGACTCTTCTTTACTTCTAGGACTGAAGAGAGTTAGTTTCTCCAGCATATGTAACTCTCAAGGCGTCTCGGCAAAGGGCTAGATACCAGCGATGCAGGCTCAGGTCACTTGCCTCCTTAGACATTAGGACCGGCTTCGCTGAGGGATGGATGTTGGGCTTATCCCAGGGGTATTTTCAAGGACTGCTGAGATCTATGGCTTCTGCCCCGATAACCACCGGAGATGGGCACAACCGACTGTGGTTTCACGTCTCTGCCCAAAGGAAGCGTTTAGATTCTTTGCTGCTGGGTGGAAATTCATGGTGTTTGGCTTGGTTGATGGTTGTGCACAATCCAAGGGAGCAGCACTTGGATGCTGGGGGATTGTGAAATGCCTCAGCCCTGGTATGCGGAGAGCTTGTTTGTTATGATTCACGGCATGGGAGAGGATTGTTTAGGAATTCTACCACAGCCTGCCGTAGAAGCACCACCAGACTCCTGAATTCCTCTGTGCACATAGCTCAGTGAGGCTGGTTTATGCAAGTAGGGAAAACAGCTGGTAAGGGAGCAAGGGGCCTTCCCTCGCCCATTGTGCTGCTGCACAATTTCAGACCTTGTGTACTCCACTGGCCTGTGGCGTGTGCTCACGTCTCCGCTTAGTGGCTGGGCCCATAGACAATAGCAGCAGCTACTTCCCCACTGTAGAGAGAGAGCTCTTCCTTAGCACGAGTGGGAGAGCCTGTGATTTCCAGCGTTAAAGTCCCTGGGTTCAGTCCCCATCCTCGACTATGGCGTCTGTTTGAGGACTCAGTTGCAGATCTGGTTTACTCACAGCCCCTGGAGTGCAAGGAGTGAGCAGGCCTAGAACCCCTGCTGGCGCTGGGTATCCCAGAGAGGGCAATGCTGCCCTCTCCATCAGCAGAGCCAGGAAGGAGCATGTCCTGTCCCTCAGGAAAGCACCGTGCCTACCTGAGAGACTCCAGCAGCTGGCATGGGGCCTGCAATTCTCTGCAGTGGAGTTTGTGGCTAGCCCGTGGAAGGACAGGATTTCCTGAAGTTTTGAGGAGCCCAAGCCTTCCTGGGGAATGAACTAACTGATTCTGCAGGTCTGAAAATCTCCCTGCCTCTGAGGGAGCTCAAATTCAGAGCTGAACATCGCGGCCTGACCCATGGCACTCTGCTACAAGTGGGGTCATCAGCGGAGGACCCAATTTCCCCCTCACCAGCTTTGCTCTGCAGCTGATAGGGGCCTCTCACACGTTCTCAGCTTGATGGCTCGACTGACCCAAGAGACAAAAAAACCACAGCCAACCTAGCCCCATATAGCTGAGCACCACTGGCCCCCTTGCATTTATCGAATGTCTGTGAAAAGCTGCTGGACAGAGCGCATGGGTCATCTACAGTGGCTGCAATTGTTAGTAATGCTAACGTCATGGCTGTTTCGGAGGGATTTGTGTGCTGGGGACAGGGATAGTGGATGAAGGGCAGGGGAGACGCCACATGCGCATGATTCCTCTAGAAGTTTTCAGTTTCCTTTAACTCTTTCTTTTCAATTGAGATTAAAAAGGAAAAGAAAAAAACAAACAAACAAAAAAAAACAGCTGAAAATCCTATTGGAGGTGTCCCCATGAGGCCTTGGATGGAGCAGGCCAGGCGTGGCTTGTGCTGGTTAGTTTTAGAACGATCATTTCTGTTATTAGTGACAATCTCTTGCTGGAGCTGGTGTCAACTCTCCTAGCTCACTAGACTTTAATGGAGCTACTGCAGCTGATCCCAGCTGCAGATTGGCCACTCAGTCGCTGCCTTGCAGACTTTACAGGCGGAAGCCCTGATTCTGAAAATACCTTCCTGGTGTGACTAGCCTGTCCGCCTGACTCGAATGGGACTAGTCCCAGGAGGGAGGGTTGGCAGCCCTGCAGCCTCCCTTGGGCAACAGACGATGCAACGGGGAAGGGAAACAAGGTAAAATCACGGCAGTGGTTCGTTCAGATTGGTGCTTGTTTCATCACCGCCCTTTCCTGAATGGCCACGCAGCATTTGCTCCCTGCCCTAAACTGCCTGCCTGCTGGCCCGCCCCAGAGGTGGCTGCATTTCAGCCACGTGCGAAGTGATCCCGGGGTGTAATCTGTCGATCTCTGTTGGTATAGCGCTCCTTTGGGATGAAAGGCTAGTGGTGGGCCACAGTCATCCCTGGGGTAACTCCACGGACAGCAGGGGTGGATTTGGCCCGTTATTACCTCTAAATCTCAGCGCCTGTAACTAAGCAGCGAGGCCAAGAGCAAGGAGCACCTTTGCACTGGGCTTCGAATCTGTGCCCTTTCACAGATTGGCTGCAACAAGGAAGGGCATCCGCACTGAAGAACGACTCTAAAGAGAAACCGATGCTGCTTCTGGTGAAGGACTCTCCGTGGCTATTTAACATTTTACTAGCAGGTCCCTGCCCGTTGCGTCTATCTCCCGATGTCATCCCAGTGACGGACACAGCAGGGACAACGGGCTCCAGGGAGGTGAGTGCTTTTCCTAAAGACTCTTCCATGCCAGGGGTCGTGAGGTCGCCAGCGGCGTGACAAATGATGGATGAGGCAGGGAGGGGCGGTGGGGACGTCGCTTTTAATGGCGATCGATTTCTTGACCTTGATCGAACACTTGGGGTGGGGGTTTCCATGTGCTCCATCCATCCCCGGCAGTTGGATCATTATGAATAGCCGCTTGAAGAGATTATTATGGACTGGGAGACAGGGACAAAGCCTGATGATGCCTGTTAGGGAGGGAGGACGGGGGAAGCAACATGTTCTGCTCGTTCTGAGATTCAGCTTCTTCGGAGTGTCAGCTAACAGGGAGCCATGGCTCAAGTAAACTGGAGCAGCCAGAGCTCTAAAGCAGTAAGTGGGAATGGGAAAAGAAATGGGAGTCGAGTGGTCTGGGTTCACTTCCTTGCTTTTCCAGGGAGACCCTGGACCAGTCACTTAGTTCCTCTGAACTTCCTTTGGAACGGGGATAAAGCTACTCCCTTTTGGTTGCCATTTGTCTGTCTCGTCTCTTTAGATTGTAACCTCTCCAGGGCAGGGACGGTCTACCATGTCCTCTGTGTATGTAGAGTGCTTAGCCCAAGGGGGACCCCATCTCAGATGGGGCCTCTAAACTCTGCTGCTGAGGATGGATTACATGGGGAGAATTTACTGGTACAGAAACCCTTGCAATGCAGCCTACCCTACACGGCACTTCATCCCAGATCCGTGTCACCTACCACACGCTAAGCAAGACTGACTTCAATCCTTTGGGTTTATTAGGCTCTTTAGGGGGAGACCTCTAATGAACTGTGAAATGCCCACAAGGTAGAAGCAAGGGTGATTCAGTGAGGGGCATCTTTCCTGATCCATTATCCTAGTGGGATGGGGGGGTGCCGCTGTGTTTGGGAGGAGACATTAAGCCTTTATCCCAGCCTCTTGGGGTCATTAAAATACATCACTGTGTTTTTATCAATTGTAGAAAGAGAGAAGGAATCCCACGAAGGAAATTTCCCCTGAAGACCATTACCTGGAGACACACTGCTGCCCCTTCTACATGGGTGGAATCTGCTATACATTTCAGGGACCCTCCAGATCCAAGCCCACCCCTAACTTTAAAACAAATAAAAGGAAGTATTTCTTCACACAACGCACAGTCAACCTGTGGAACTCCTTGCCAGAGGATGTTGTGAGGGCCAAGACCATAACAGAGTTCAAAAAAGAACTAGATAAGTTCATAGAGGATAGGTCCATCAATGGCTATTAGCCAAGATGGGCAGGGATGGTGACCCTAAACTCTGTTTGCCAGAAGCTGGGAATGAGCGACAGGGGATGCATCACTTGATGATTCCCTGTTCAGTTCATTCCCTCTGGGGCACCTGGCATTGGCCACCATCAGAAGACAAGGTACTGGGCAAGATGGACCTTTGGTCTGACCCAGTAGGGCCATTCTTATGTTCTTAACTCTTCTGTATCGGGGTGGATCCTAAAGCAGAGGGACCAATATTAGATGCAGCAGAGGATAGTGGAAATCTCACGGGAACAAGTGATCTCATGAGGTTTCCCCAAGCTTGCCAACACCACTAGAACAGCTAGAGGATGTCTGATGCCGTCTAACTGGCCCTAGCCCTGGCTTAACCATGCGCCTGAACTCCAGCCCTTCAACATAAGCCCAGTCTGGATCCAGATGTGGACCCCACCAGTCACTCCAGACCGAGCTCTATTCAGTAGCACCAGCAACTGCTCACAAGACGCAGTGATGACCCCTTTACCAGGCCTTCCCATGATGAAGCTTGAAGAATCTCACCACCCATAAAGCAACCAGGCAAAGCAAATGGGGTGATTACCTTGAGCAGTGTAGATTAATTCGCTGTAGATTGCGGGGTGGATCACAGGGCATGGGAGCTCGTGGAGGTACCACTTCAGTGCCTCGGCCAACGTCTGCCCATCAAATGGGTCCGTGTCTACAGCTGCTGCATCTGGAAGGGGAGCGGAGGAAGAATGTCACTCCCATAGGCCAAAGATACAGACGAGCTGGCGGGGGGGGAATGTCTGCCCCAGAGCAAAACCCTTCATGGTCTGGAGGGATCCCACACCGAGGCTGAAACTGACCTATCCTCACGGCTGAGACATGCACGGCAATCACTGGAGACAACAACGGTGCTCATGGCTGGCCTGGGCTAAAGCAGCCTATTTTTTTTTGCTACCCCACCCTACCAAGCCCTTCTTTGTCTCATCCACCTGTTGGGGGAAATCCTGTCCCACTGTCAATGGCAAAACTCCCACTGACTTCGATGAGCCTAGCCTTTCTCCCCTTATGCCTGGTCTGTTTAGACTGAAAGCTCTTTGAGGCCGGGATGCTCTCATGCTGTATATCTGTACAGCACCTGGTGTAATGGGGAATGGGCCCACAACAATCCTAGTTTTCAATACGCTGTAATTAACGGAAAACAATTCAAAGCAAAACAAAACACCATCAACGAAAGCCAATTCGTCCTCCTCAGAGAGACGCCCGTAACCTGCTTAAAAGTAAACACTGGCAATTAAAAGAGACAAGCACATCACGAACCATGGGCCATGCAATTATTTTTCCTGTGTCTTCAGACGTGCCCCTTTGAAGAGAAGAGGAGGTGCTCAATTACCACCAGGGTGTTACACGCTGAAATTGAGTTTTGAATTGAATGGCTCAGAAGTTTGGATTGATTTGTGCATTGGGCTTTAATAACAGAGACATCCTCCCAAATCACTACAAATGACACACGCAGGAATCACTGAAATGCAGCTGCCTCTGGAGTTGGGCACGGCAGTGTATAAATACACAAAGTGAACGGAATTTGTCTGGGATGCTGGTGTCAGTGCTGGGACAAGTCCGGCAGGCTCTTTTAACAAGAACAAGGGACTCAGAGTGGCCCTCACAGCAGCACTATGCAGGGACATTGCTTCACCGCTTGTTCTGAGGAAAGAGCAACCGAAAAATAAATTCCTAGAACTCCTGCATTGTGGGTTTTCCTTGGAGATCTCCCAGCCAAGCTCTGGCCAGGGGAGCTTGCTGGAGGAGGGGTGTGACAAAGTTCCTCCTCTACCTTGCTTGCCTCACAGATTCACCCTGTGGGTCAGGAAACAGCCCAGAGACCTTCCCCTCTGGTAGAAGCCATAGTCCAGGTCAATTCCTCCTGTGTTTGATCAGGAGTTGGGAGGTTTGGGGGGAACCCGGGCTCGCCCTCTACTCCGGGTTCCAGCCCAGGGCCCTGTGGATTGCAGCTGTCTAGAATGCCCCCTGGTACAGTTGCGCGACAGCTACAACTCCCTGGGCTACTTCCCCATGGCCTCCTCCCAACACCTTCTTTATCCTCACCACAGGACCTTCCTCCTAGTGTCTGATAATGCTTATACTTCCCAGTCCTCCAGCACTATGCCTACTCACTCAGCTTCTTGCACACCTCTTGCTCCCAGCTCCTCACATGCACTTCCTCTCTTCTGGCTCCCTGCTCCCTTTGACCTGACTGGAGTGAGCCCTTTTATAGCATCAGGGAGGCCTTAATTAGAGTCAGCTGCTTAACAGCCTCAACTGACTCTTAGCAGGTTCATTGGAGTCAGGTGTTCTCATTAGCCTGGAGCAGCCCCAGCTCTGGTCACTCAGGGAACAGAAAACTGCTCAGCCAGTGGCCAGTATATCTCCCTTCCACTACTCTGTTGTTCCCAACTGGCCTGGGTCTATCACAGAGGGAAAATCGGGTTAATCAAAATGTTTTGTTTTGACCAAAACAAATAATAAATAAATAAATAAAATGTTGTGTGCTGATTTGGCTTTTTGGCTTTTCATCGTATGTAATACAGCAAACACGGAACCAAGAGTTGTTTCAAACCGAGACATCTAAACGGTTCATTCGGACAGTGCTGAACTGGCCTGTTTGGACCCTGTCCGAATGCTCCTTTCCCCAGTTTTTATCCAAACTGAAATGTTACTGAAATCGATGCAACGTCCTGATCAGTTTCAGGTTTGACCGAACTGCGTTTGTGGACATTTTCCCCACTGGTTCTGCTGGCGAGTCCCGGCCTTGCTCAGGGACCAAACTGGATCACAGTCCAAAGTGCTCCGGGGCAGGCTTAGCAGCCAGCGGAACGGCTCAGAAAGCCTTCGACCAGGGGCTGTAGCAGTCCTCGGTGGCAGCAGAGCGGGGGTGATGTTTGTGCAGAGAGGATTCTGCTTCCTGGGCCATCTCTGAACTACCTTGCAAAGGCGGTGGACGGAGCCAGAGGCTACAGAACTGCTTGGGTCCACTAGCCGAAATCTCCCATCAAAGTGAGCCTCATGCTGCAGGGGCTGCCGGCTAGGGGAGGGCTCCGTCCTGTCCAGCTGGAGACAGACACGTTTCATTCAAGCTCCATGGGCATCCTAGCAGGATCAATAGCAGCAACGCTCTGCTGCATTTCCCAACAGGTGCCAGAGCCACCCCTAAAAGAGAGCAGCCTGTCCTGCTGACCGGCTGCCTGGGAAGCTTTGCTCCCTTCCCAGCCTGGAACTCCTTTGCACGGGTCCCTGGATGGCTGCCAAGGCCCCTCTCCCCCGTGGCTTGGGGCTGGCTTTTGCGTTCAGACCTGGGTCATCGTGTCATCCAGCTGCTTAGAAACCCGCAGTTGCTCAGACACCCTCTCCAACGCACTGCGTGCCAGAGGCCGGGCTGGCGGGGCCATCGTGACAGCTGTTTACATGAGTGCGGGCCAAGGTGACTGGGAAAGATCAGCGATGATTGTGAGCCTGGGAGGTATTAATAACTCCTGGTAATTCTTAGCACCACAGACTGAGGCCTCTGCTAATTCGCTGGGTTAAGTGTCAGCACGGACGCCGCATCCCAGGCGCTGGGACGAGCGTTTCTGTGTTTTGAGGGAAAACACCCAGCAGATATTTGGAATGTGCCGTGTTTCCAGCGAACATTTACCGCTGGCGGGACTCCGTTCAGCCCCACAGACTGACACACAGGATGCACTGGGCCCCTCCCGGTGAGTCTTTGCACCAACAACTCACGTACACCGAACGCTGATTTCGTCTCCGTTGTGCGCTGTAGCGGGGCGGACTCCCCCACTCCCTGGGAGGATGGGCTGTGGCTGGCCATGGCGCCTGCGCAGCCCGGGAGCCAATCAGAAAAGGGCTTATGGGGAGCCAGTCAGGGCCCAGATTGGAGGGAACCAATCAGGGCCAGGCTCACCCATATATAAAGGCTGCCCAGAGCAGGAGCGGTCAGTCTGTCCCAGGCCTTCGACAGGGGAAGGTCAGTCTCCAAGGGGGAGACTAGCACCGCGGACAGCGCAGCGCTGGGCAGGCTCAGGAAGGCTTGAAGCCTCTAGCCCATAGCCGCCAGGCTGCAGGCCCTGAAGAGAAGGGCCTAGCGGGTGCAAGGGGCTGTAGGGGAAGTGGCCCAGGGAAACAGACAAAGGAGGGGAAAGAAAGAGGACAGCGAGGCTGACGCCAGAGGGTCCCTGGGCCGGGACCCAGAGTAGAGGGCGGGCCTGGGTCCCCCCTTCCTCCTTGCAGTACAACCAGCCATTGGCCGTAGGGAGCGGCCATTATAGACTACGCCCAATCCCTGACAAGAGGGATTAGACATTGGGGTATGTGGTTGCACATGGTGGCTGGAGTGGAGGACTGCTGATCACCGATCCCCAGAAGGGGGTCCAGATGGACTAAGGGACACTGCCAGAGGGCAGTGGCCTCGAAGAGGACACCATCGAGCAGGGAGCAATGCGGGTCCAGCGACAGCAGCGGAGAGCAGAGGGTAGAACAATGGACGGGACACCACCAGGAGGGGGCGCTCCACTGGAATCAAGCTAATTCCCAGAGTCACCAGCAGGAAGCGCCGCGGGTGGTGAGTCCCAACCCGTTACAGCGCTCTTTGGCCAAAAGCCTCGGTTTTGCCAGTGGGGAAACTGAGGCCCAGAGTGGTTAAAGTGACTTGACCCAAGTTCACAGACCAAGAAAGGAACCACGGGAGTCCTGTCTCCAAGTCCTCTGCTCTAACCACTGAAGTACACTCCCTTTGTCCTGTCAGTCTACCTGAGTTATAGCAGATAAGGACAACTGGAAACACTTGACCATTTTGGATAAAAGTCACGGCAAGTTTCTCACTTCATGCATGGCAGCGTGAGTAAAGGCAAGGTCCGGCTGAAACCCTTTGACGCTGGTGACTCCACTGTGAATGGAGATTCTTCTGAGGGTCCCAGCAGAAAGCCAGCTGCTGTGGTGTGCTGTGCTCCTAGGGGTGTGCAGTGCCCTTGACTTTCCCCCATCATCCTTGACAAAGGCCTTTGCTGTATTCGCAGGAGAGCCATCCACAGATATATGGCATGATGCTGGTCTATGCCATAACTACCCCACCATCCTAGCTGGCAGCCATGCTGGCCAAATCTCTAGTGTAGGTGCAGTTCTACCAGACAAAGACCATTTGAGAGTGTAGCTTATTTTGTCTGGGGAAATGGTATAAGCTATAATGACAAGGGAACTCTCTTGCTGGTACAAACTGTGTCTCCACTAGGAGGGTTTGCTGGTGTAGCTACACTGGTGTGACTCTATTAGCAAAGCTGTGCGAGTGTAGACAAGGAACTAACCCAGAAATGAGCACTGTGCTCTGCACAAGAGTCACACGTCCGGCACTATCCACACAACAAAACTTACCCTGCCCCCAGGATCACACCAGACAAAGCTCCTGCTGCCCGCTAACACCGCTCTGCCAACACCCCCACCTCTCGTGTCCATTTGTGTCCTTCCCCCACTCCCGTCTCCTGTCCCTGCACAGAACGTCCCCGTTAGAGTTCACCCAACCTCCACCCTTGTTCCATGATGCTCACTAGACGTCAATATACCACCACCAAATTATACTCCAAAAGGGGCTTCCTGATGCAACCCCAGCTCCTCCACTTCCTGGCTGAGATTCATGGCAGGGACTGTAACGATCGGGTAGTGCGGAGCACGGGGTTGGCGTTACACTAGTAAAGAATGCCAGTTTTCCCCGGACGCAGCCTTCACTGGCCTCTGCAGCTCTTGGGAGCTACCAGATTTGTGTACAGGCTGGTAGAGGGGCCACTTGTACCTCTGAACCTGCCAAGGCCCCGTTGTGCGACAAAGACCCGCGATGGGGTGTGTGGGGGGGGGACACAAAAATTGTTCATGCAGGAAACTTAACATGCCACAGGACTCATTGTATGGGTGTCAATTTGTCTGTCTAAAACCTGGCCTGAAAATAAGGCAGTAAATCAACTGGGGACAGCTTTAACTCCCGCCCAGAGAGCCCAACACAATGCACACTGGGGATGGCTCGCTCAGTAGAGAACTAAATAGTTGTGATTATCCCCTTACATCAAATGACCCTTGTTTAGGCATTAGGGCCTGACTCTGCTACACGTAGCCTGATGCAAATCAGGAGTGACTCTGCTGAGCTCAGTGGAGCTGAGGGGATGTCAAACCAGTGTCAATTGAGCCCTGGGGCTACAAATCACAGAGGTACTGGAACGGGGCAGGGGGAGGTCAGGGGGCCAGCCCCACACACACTTTTAGGGACCTTCTGCCGCTCCTGGCGGCTCCTCTTTCTGGACCTCTCTTCAGAGGCTTCCAGGGGCAGATACAAAGATTAAGGGCAGTTGCAATGGGAGAGGGTTATGTTCAGATGTGAGCAGGAAAATATAGAAATGAGCGGAGCTCGAAAGACTCACAAAAGGGGTTACTACAAAGACCAAGGAACCCCAGCCTAACCCGAGGTGGAATTATCCATAAACTGGCCCCTAACTAGAGTCAGGAGCTCCCCTGGGCCTCTCGTACCCTGTTGTGCTGTGGAAGTCGAACCCACAGCTTGGCCTGCTGTTCATTCCCCAAGAGGGGTACTGAGATCCAGCCCTTCAGGCTGCTCACCGGCTGGGCCTGGGACTTCAGTTCCTATGCAAACACTAATCCTCTGTAGCTGGTGTTTTCCTGGCCTCAGGATGGCAGGCAGCCGACCCAGTCATCTGCAGCACTAGTCCTCCAATCTTCACCTTATACAATGGGGAGAGGTGACCCTTACTTTCACTGAGCCTCGACAAAGTTTTGGTCTCGGCTCCAGGTCACATTTTGGTCAGTGATGCGAGTGCCCCATACTGGCTTCTTCTGTACAGGGCCACTGTGTGGCACTTGAAAGAAAACCCTGGTTGGTCCCTTATTTACAGGAGACAAAAGAGGCCTTCACTTCACACTTGGCTTCGTGACCAGATAGAAAACCACGCTGAATAATGCCAGAAGTGAAACCTCTAACCCAGCAATTGGAGACACTACCTCATAGTCAGTGCTGACCACAAGCCTGACCGTGAACCTCGGAGCAACTCCCCCGGGGGAACAGCAGGTTCAAACCCAGTGGCTAGGTCCCTGAGAAAACAGATTCGTAACGAAGTCAGCCTGGGGCAGCAGCCTGCCTTGGCCAAGTGTGACACAGAGCAAGGCATATGCTGGGTCTGTGCTGCATTCCCAGAAGCAAAAGGCTGGGGCATATCACGGTGATTTTCCCTAGGATTATGATGATCGGAAGAAATGGAAATGTACCAGCTACAAATGCCATGGTAATAACCCTTAGCAGTGCTTCTGTTGCCATCTTAGTGCACAGATCTGCAAGCAGAAACTCTGCATCTGGATGCACTGGATGGCGGTAACTGTTTAGGGCACCACTGGTGACGAGTATTTGCAATTGGGCTGGAGCCGGCGTATAAAACCCAGTTTCTCCCCAGGACATCTGTACCCGAGTCCTCTGATCCTTCCCAGCTCTTTCTGCTGCTCTTCTAGACAGAGTGAGGGGGGATTTGATAGCTGCTTTCAACTACCTGAAAGTGGGTTCCAAAGAGGATGGAGCTCGGCCGTTCTCAGTGGCAGCAGATGACAGAACAAGGAGCAATGGTCTCAATTTGCACTGGGGGAGGTCTAGGTTGGATATTAGGAAACACTATTTCACTAGGAGGGTGGTGAAGCACTGGAACGGGTTCCCTAGGGAGGTGGTGGAATCTCCTCCCTGAGAGGTTTTTAAGGCCCAGCTTGACAAAGCCCTGGCTGGGATGATTTAGTTGGGGATTGGTCCTGCTTTGAGCAGGGGGTTGGACTAGATGATCTCCTGAGGTCCCTTCCAACCCTAATCTTCTATGATTCTATGATTTTTCCTTTGGCAATGTATTTTTCTTATTTATTATCATTTATAAATTTGTTACAAGCTGTGAACAACCTTGTTATGAGTTGAATTAAAATCACATTGAGATTTATAGGTGTGAATTCACCCTTTAATTAAAAGCAGCAAAGCGTCCTGTGGCACCTTATAGACTAACAGACATTTTGGAGCATGAGCTTTCGCGGGTGAATACCCACTTCCTTGAATGCATTAACATCACTGTCAGCATATGCCCCCATCTAAAACAAAAGGTGTAGGTGAACCCATCCAGGAGCTTTCGACCGAGCTTTGTTTTGGGTAGGGAGAGAGAGAGAGAGTGAGTGAGTGTGTGTGTGAGAGAGAGAGAGAGAGCTGGGAACAGATAAGAACAGAGAGATGGAGAGACAAGAAAGCCAAGCAGCAGCCGGTAAGCGCAGTGTGACCTTGGAAAAAGCCAGGCAGCATTTTTGGGTCTGATGTTGACTAAAAAACTATGGGAGATGTTAGCTCAGAAATTGCTCCTTTTGTTCTTGGGTTCTTCTACGTTCAGAGACAGAGTTTTGTTCCTGCCTTGTAAATAAACAAGACTGCGTCCAAGAAAATCCCAGCCGCCATCAGTTTCTATTTCCAGCTGGAACATCCCCAGGGCCCTGAACTCTGACTAGCTGCTCAGGTCAAAAAGAAGCAACAGTATAATATAAAATTTACAAAGTTGAAACCAAACGTTTTGAATGACCTGAAATGGCACTTCTCCCCGCCCACAAATTCACTTCCCTTCCCCCCACAAATTCACTTTCCCCCACCCCCCAAATTCACTTCACGGAAAACTTCTGAAATTTGACACTTTGTTCCACGACAAAAAACAAACATTAAAATGTTGGAACTTCCAGTGAAATGGACATTCCGGTTCCCGTGCTGCTCTGTTTGGGGGTATGAGAAGCATCCCATGGGTCTGCAAATCAGGGGACTGGATGTTCCACACAAGTGGGGACTCAGGTGCTAAACCCCATCCAAGACCCCAGCCCTGAGCACATCACAACTTGGAGGAACATTGACTCTGGGCCTTGACCCCTGCTTCCCAACTATCCCACATTTGTATCATGAAAACCCAGGAGCTGAACCCCCTGAAGTTTGAATCTGAACACCGACACCATGTGGAGACGCAGTTAACGGTTCTGTGGGGCTCTGCGTACACCCAAAGACCTGGGAGCAGACCTGGCAAACGCAGTCAAAGAGAACCTCTCTGGCTTTTCCGAGCCATTATGGGCATATTGCTCTGCTTTGGTCTAATGCCATTTGTCACTGTCCGTTTTCACGGCAGGAGACAAGCTAGGCAGAGGTGTTTAAAGACAGAGACTGGACTCTCTGATGAGAGCTCTGAACAAAGGAGGCATTTTTCGCCCATCTTAACAGAGGCTGTCTAGGAGGCCAGGGTTTGTTGCAAAGCTTGTTAACTCTCAGCTCCTAGTGCCTCCCCAAAGGGCAGAGGTGCGAGACCCAATGAGCAAGCGAGAGAGACAAGGAAATTGCTGGGTTTTTCCTCCCTGCCCTTCTTAAGACACTATTGTGGCATCTGTTTGTGTTGCAGCACGAACGCTTCCTAGGGGGCAATTAAAGATCAACATTTAAAATATGCTGCGCTTGCAAAGCCCTTTTGAGCTGAGGATCTCTAAGCACTGTACAAATAAGCCATTCCAGGCCCCTGGCAGACAAGGTGTTATTCTCCCCATCTCACAGATGGGGCCAGGAGAGATTTAAGTCCTCAGAGTTCTTCTTCCATAGGAAAGCACCTCTCCTCATGGAATGAGTCAGCCAGCACGTAACAACACAGACCTGTGCCAGCCATCTGGCTGATGGCCACGCCGAGCCCTGCAGAGTCGAAGGGTCCACGTCTGCTTGAGCTAGAGGTGTAATTTCCATCTCACACGGATGTCGCTTGGATTGAGTTAGCATGCTATAAACAGAAGCAGGGTGATGCGCTACCCGCCCCATGTACACCCTACCCAGGACCTGCCCTGCTGCCTGCCTCACCGTGGCGACACTTCTGTTTTTAGCGCGCTAGCTCAATTGGAGCTACTGTGCGTGTGTCTATCCCAGCTGGGAATCACCCTCCAGCCTCCGTGTAACTGACACTGTGCTGAAAGCGGCTGGGGGGACCAGTCTCTTTACTAATATCCGGGGGTGTCCACCTGAGAGCCGGCACCCTGCGGTGCTGGGCGTTTTACAGACACATCTGGTGAGAGGCAGCCCCTTCCCCAAAGAGCTTGCCAGGGACAGCCAAAGGGAAGGGGGACTTTCATAAAGTGATTGGCTCAAGGACACCCAGCAGCCAGTGGCAGAGCTAGGAACAGAAGCCAGATCTCCTGACTCCTAGTCCAACTCCCTGCCCGCTGGGTCACACAACCTCCTCCCATGCCAATTTAGACGAAAACATTCTCTGCAGAGCCACTGGCTCCCAGTTTCTCTCTACTCACTCGCTCTCTTAGGGAAGAGCAAGTCCTGTTATATTCCTGTAAATCCCCTGTATAGTGAAACCCTCTCATATGGGGGGATGGGTAGGGCACCTGTAGTGAATAGATCTTTGTCTTTCCACGAGACCCGGACTAGGTAGCAATTATGCCTCCCTCGGCTCTGAGCAGCTATTCTGACCAGATCTCCTCATGCTGGAATAATAGGTGGCAATTATTTATCCTCCTCCTCTGGGCAGTCTTTTTGTGCACAAGCTCGACTTTTCTCAGTTGAACTCACACTCACAGTAATTTCTCAACCTCGTCTGAACCAAGAGTGGCTAGGGTCTCATTTTACCTGTGATTTGACTAGCCAAACCAAAACAGTCCTTTAATTTCCCAGCAGCAGCAAATGACGACACAGGGGAGGGCTCGTGTTTGCATAGATTCACAGATTCCAAAGCCAGCAGGTACCATTGTGATCAGCTTGCCCGACCCCTTGTATAACACAGGCCAGAGAACATCCCAGAATAACTCCTAGAGCAGAGCTTTTAGAGAACCATCCAATCTTCCTTGAAAAATTGTCAGTGGTGGAGAATCCCCCACAGCCCTTGGTAAACTGTTCCAATGGCTAATTACCCACACTGTTTAAAATTTACACCTTATTTCCAGTCTGATTTTGTGTCACTTAAACTTCCAGCCATTGGATCCAATGATAGCTTTCTCTGCTAGAGTGAAGAGCCTCTCATTAAATATTTGTTCCCTATACAGGTATTTGCAAATTGTGAACAAGTCCTTACTGTTTTCTTTGTGAAGCTAACTACACCGAGCTCCTTGAGTTATCGCAGTCAGGCAGGTTGGTTTTCCAGTCCTTTAACCATTCTCATGGTCCTTCTCTGACCCCCTCTCCAATTTATCAACATCTGTCCTGAATTGTGGACACTAGAACTGGACACAGGATTTCAGCAGCGATTGCACCAGGCCTAGTACAGAGGTGAAATAACCTCTCTGCTGTGATTCCCCGTTCATGCATCCAAGGATCACATTAGCACCTTTGGCCACAGCGTCGCACTGAGAACTCATGTTCAGCTGATTATCCACCACGACCCCCAAATCTTTTTCCAGAGTTACTGCTTCCCAGGATAGAGTCCCCCATTCTGTAAGCATGGCCTACATTCTTTGTTTCTGGATGTCACCATTTACATTTAGCCATGTTACAATGCATATTGTTTGCTTGTGCCCAGCTAAGAAAGCGACCCAGATCACTTTATCAGTGACCTGTCCTCTTCATTATTTGCCACTGCCCCAGTTTTTGTATTCTCTGCAAACTTGATCAGTGATGGTTTTATGTTTTCTTCTAGGTCACTGAGAAAAATGTGAAAGAGCGTTGGGCTAAGATTGGATCCCTGCAGGACCCCACTAAAAACACACCCACTCAGTGATGATTCCCAGTTTACAGTTACAGTTGGAGACCCATCAATTAGCCAGTTTTTAATCCATTTAATGTGTGCCGGGTTAATTTTATATCCTTGTGCAGTACCAAGCAATGTTCCTGCATAGCGCTGCTGTGAGAGCCACTCCGAGTCCCTTGTGCTTGTTTAATGCAGTACCAAGTCAAATGCTTTATAGAAGTCCGAGTATATTACATCAACTCCTTTATCAGCCAAACTTATCTCATCAAAGAAATATCAAGTTAGCTTGACAGGATTTACTTTACACAAACCCATGTTGATTGGCATGAATGATATCACCCTCCTTTAATCTCTATTGATCAAGTCCCATTTCGGTTGCTCCATTATCTTGCTCGTGGTCAATGTCAGACTGACAGACATAGAATTATCCAGGTCACCCCGTTTACCCCTTCTAATATTGGCACAACATTAGCTTTCTCCCAGTCTTCTGGAACCCAGTCATCCAAGACTTATTGAAAATCAACATCAATGGTCCAGCAAGCTCCTCAGTCAGCTCTTTTAAAACTCTTGAATGCAAGTTATCTGCACCTACAGATTTGAAAAGGTCTAACTTTTTAACTGCTGTTTAACATCCTCCAAAGATACTAGTAGAATGGAGAGAGTGTTATATCTTTACTCTGTCTGTCTTTGATCCCTTCCCCATAGCATTGTTGGACTGAAGTGGTAATGAACAGGTAGCCACCGCTCCAGTGCTTGTGATAATGTCGCCCCCTGGTTGCTGGAGGCCTGAAGGGAGGATAAAGGTCTTAATACTGCTGCCAGCTAGAGGAGATTACCCTTAAATTCAAGTGGGAGAGCCCTGAGTTTATGGAATAGAACAGTGGTCCCCAACCTTTTTTGTCTGGCGGTCGCCAGATGAAGGACCATGGTGGCGGACGCGCATCCGCTGAAATGCTGCCGAAATTCGGCAGCATTTTGGCGGCGACGCCTCTGGATGATGCTGCTTGTTGGTGGCAAGCGGCGTCATCCAGTGGCGTCGCCACCCAAATTCAGCAGCATTTCGGTGGATGCTCGTCCGCCGGTCAGTATGCAGGCATACTTAGACGCCCTCACAGGCGCCATGGCGCCTGCGGGCACCGCGTTGGGGACCCCGGGAATAGATGATTAGAGCTGAGCAAATAATTGATATTTTGGTTTGGTGGGTGAAATGAAAAATCTGAAAATTATTTTGTTTCTAACTAAAACTGACTTTTTCCCCATTTTTTCTTGCTGACACAACGTCCCCTCCCTCCCAAGAAATTCACTTGGGTTGATTTGAAATGCCATTTTCTAGCCAAAATGCCAGTTTGAAACACAATTTCATTTTGAAACAAATCGCTCCGAAAATGTCAAAATGAACCATTTCAGCATTTTTACCTGCTTTTTACCTGGCTGAAACTGAAACTATTTGCTGAATTCGACGCACGTTGTCAAATAGTTTCGGTTGCCGCAAAACTGCATTTTCTGGTGAATTTACTATTCGTTCGAAAAAGTATGGCCAGCTCTAGTCCTTCTACTCCCTGGGGGTGCGTACAGTCATAGTGTCCGTATGCAGAACTGCCCACTCTACAGGAGCTATTTCTGTTGTTGTTGTAAGTAGGAGTTTAATTCAGCACAAGGATCAGTTACAGTTTTTTAGTGCCCCAAGGGTCAGTCCTGGGGCCGGTTTTGTTTAGCAGCTTTATCAGTGATGTAGATGATGGGATGAATTGCACCCTCAGGAAGTTTGCAGATGACGCTAAACTTGAGGGAGAGGTAGATACGCTGGAGGGTAGGGGTAGGGTCCAGAGTGGCTTAAACAAATTAGAGGATTGGACCAAAAGAAACCTGATGAGGTTCAACAAGGACAAGTGCAGAGTCCTGCACTTAGGAAGGAAGAATCCTACGCACCGCTACAGGCTGGGGACTGACTGGCTAAGCGGCAGTTCTGCAGAAAAGGACCTGAGGATTACAGTGGATGAGAAGCAGGATATAAGTCAGCAGTGTGCCCTTGTTTCCAAGAAGGCTAACGGCATATTGGGCTGCATTATTTAGTAGGAGCATTGCCAGAAGATCGAGAGAAGTGATTATTCCCCTCTATTCAGCAGTGGTGAGGCCACACCTGGAGTATTGCATCCAGTTTTGGACCCCCCCGCTACAGAAGGGATGTGGACAAATTGGAGAGAGTCCAGCGGAGGGCAACAAAAACGATCAGGGGGCTGGGGCACATGACTTAGGAGGAGAGGCTGAGGGCACTGGGGTTATTTAGTCTGCAGAAGAGAAGACTGAGGGGGGATTTGATAGCAGCCTTCAACTACCTGAAGGGGGGTTCCAAAGAGGATGGAGCTCAGCTGTTCTCAGTGGTGGCAGATGACAGAACAAGGAGCAATGGTCTCAAGTTGCAGTGGAGGAGGTCTAGGTTGGATATTAGGAAACACTATTTCACTAGGAGGGTGGTGAAGCACTGGAATGGGTTACCGAGGGAGGTGGTAGAATCTCCATCCTTAGAGGTTTTTAAGGCCCAGCTTGACAAAGCCCTGGCTGAGATGATTTAGTTGGGGATTGGTCCTGCTTTGAGCAGGGGGTTTTGGACTAGATGACCTCCTGAGGTCTCTTCCAACCCTAATCTTCTATGATTCTATGATCCCTTCCCATGCTCTGTACCAGCAGTTTCATGGCATTTATTTTGGCCACTCAGCCAATGGAGATAAGGCAATACATGATGGCTCCTTTGAATGAAAATGACCAGCAGCTTGAAGATATGGGTATCTACTTTCTAGATAAATGATTGACTAAGGAAGAGAGAAAAGTTAATCTTCAGTAAACAACATGTGCACAAGCTCTCTGTTAATACATTCTTCTTCTACCAACTGAGGTGTCCCATATTTAAGTAGCGCTGGCACCGCAGTTAGTTTCAGATCTTTCTGAACTCATTGTTGGGGTCTTTCCAGTAGGCTCAGTCTCCTACTTGGCAGTAGATGAAGTAGGCAGTGGACAGATCCATCAGGCAGGCTATTTAATTCACTCCACACAACTGGTTCAGCAGTGACACAATCTGGGCACCAGCTCCTGCCTTGGTCATCCTTGTCCCCACAGAAGAAGGCAAAGATGGGCCGGCCCCGGTTCTGCTGGGACACCTGCATGAACTCGCTCTAGCCCCGCACCGCCTTCTCCTCCCAGCCCATGGACCCGCTGCATTGCTGGGCAGATGCACTGCTAGCACAAGATATGTCCGTTTGCACTGCTAAATAGCTTAGGCTCCTAAGGAAACCTGGCTCATTCTACCCCCAAATGCTTGCGAGTCAGAGATCACAAACGACAAGGAACTTTATCTTGCTTCTGTATTTCCCCTCAGCAGGTTCCAGAGGGGGGGTCCTATGTGACAATGCTGGGAACAGAAACTCCAGGGGAGGGTGTTTGCTTTAGCAGCTGCCTGAGTTAAATGGAACAGGGAAGTTGGCTAGTGCATGCACACAGACTGAAAGGCTCCTCTGTTAACCTGCGGAATCCCTACTCCTCACAGAGGCCAGGGTCAAGCCACTTCACCGAACCCAGCTGTAGGGCGGCCTCACTTCCTCAGCACCAGCGGGACTGTTCAGTAGGACTCCTCCCACCAGCAAAGCAACGGCACTTTCATGAGTGTACCAGGGGACGTCCACACTGCACATTAAGCCTGACTCCGGTCTGAGCCCACAGCCTCCTTTCCGTCCACACACAAGTCATTCTGACTTGGGACAGCAGGCACTCAGGACCTACATCCTGGGACCGTGCTGGGAGGGATGGGTCAAAACCGAAGTCTCACTGTGACTCAGGGTCAAGCCCTGTCATTTTGCAGTGTGGACACAACTCGAGCCACAGTGTTGCATCAGAAAGTCTGCATAGCGCAGAATGGACATGTCAGCATGCCTGTAAGACCCGGGCACAGCGACTGTAAACCCAGATCTCCAACGCAGCGCGGATGCTCACTGGTGGGTGGCCCCTCAATCTGAGCACCGGGGTTAGTCAAGCCCAGGTGTGAGCATCCTCTATTGCAAAGCCCTTCCTGCTCTGCTATGTCCTCACTCTCTCTGCACTCGCCCATGTGTGTGGGGGGCATGTCCCATGGCACCTTGGGCTGAGACGCTCTAGGATTCCTACCCAGGCAACTGTGGGAGAATGTGTCTGTCCTTGGGGGGAATTGTGGGAAGGCACTGGAGGACTTCCAGCACTGGAGTGATTTAGCCTGTCCTCACTGCAAAGTGGGCAATTTCCAGCCCGAGTTAAAGCAGAGACGGGACTCTAACCCGTCCTCCAGCAGGGTCAGCTATCCTGGGCTTAGAGCACCTCCAAACCCAGCTCAGAGGTCGGTGTGTGCGTGTGGACGGTACGGGGAGGTGAAGGTTAAAACCCAGGTAGGAGCCAGGTTAACTGTGCAGTGTAGACATAACCAACCCTAAGAGGACACATCAGTGGCTTTGATCTGTAGTTTTGGATGCAGCTGGGACACAGGACCCTCTCCAGCCCTCTCTCTAATACACGGCTATGTACACCTCCCATCACCCCGGCTCAAAGAGCGCTTTCTTGGGGTCACATTCCTATCGGCTTCAGGGAAAGGATATGGTCGCAAGGTGCTGGCCTAACATCTTTAGCGGTACTGTAACAACCCTGTGCTCAGTGCCTAGATACTACAAGGATGGATAGGAACACCCCAGTCAATTGGCCCACAAACAGCCTTTTACGTCTTCGAAGCCATTTACAGACAGCAGCCCCGGATCGCCACAGCCTCCCCCAGGTGCTAAGGCAGCTCTGGTGCCCCCATTTCACAGGCTGGGAGAGCGAGGAAGCCCTGACATGAGCAGACTGAGTTGGGCCTGGGCGTTCTGGTTGCTCAGGGACTGGGAGACTTGGGCATCCATGGCCGCAGAGCGAGGCAGTGCAAGAGATGGCGCAGGAATTCTGGACCCCCCTGGCTTCCACTAAGACCACTAGGCCATGCCCGCCAGGCCATTCAGCTAGTCAAGTCCCATTCCCACAGTACACGCGGGCTAGGGGACGCGTGGGCCCCATAAAGAAACCCCAAAGGTCGGCCCTTTGAGGGTGGAATCCCACAGTCTGGAAACCCCCTCATGAGGACCTTCTCAAAGTCCAGCTGGGTCCGAAGAGGATAAAAGCCACCGGTTCATTGCCCTTCTGCGAGGTCCAAAGCTCCAGCCTCCACCAGGTCTCCCACAAGCTGTACACTGAGCGTATCCCAGAGCCTTTTCCCACAAAGGCTTCACATGTGGAGCTGGTGCAGCTCACATGTCTTCACGCTGGATCCCGCATGCTTCCCACATGACTTGCACTGCCCCGTGTGCGGAAGAAGGCAGTTTAAAGGGCAGCTCTCCAACCTGGATGCACTTCGGCTGAAATTGATGGTTAGCATTTTAGCTCCTTACAAGCACGCTCTCCTCAGACACCTCCCAGTCTCAACGCATCTGTCTTGGCAGCCCCCCTGTGAGGCAGGGCAGAGCGGTTATCCCCATTCTACAGTAGGGAAACTGAGGCACAGAGTGGCTAAGTGTCTTGCCCAAGGTCACCCGGGCAGTCTGTAGAAGAGCCAGGAATGACCCCTCCCCCGCACCACCAGCTCCAGAGGGATGATATTACCCATCCATCAGCTCTCTCTCCACTTATTCTCCCACCGAAGTGGGTAATCAAGGCCCACTGGTGCATAGCTTAAAGGGGTTTTGTAACTGGTTCTGCGATTGTTAAGGAGTCCGGCAGGCCAATTGTTATGCATTATAAGCATTGATAGCAGCTGCCGCTGAGCTGCTTACATACTACTCCGGTCTGAAACATGCTGATAACGACAAGTCATTCTTGATTAACTCTTTATAAGCCATTAATAAACGGAACCTGAATGTGCAGCGGGACTGTTAATAAAATGCTGGTGAGTCTGAGTCCTGGTCTACAGTACACGTTTAAACCAAATTTAGCAGTGTTAACCCTGCACCCGTCCATACAACGAGGCCCTTTATATCGATATAAAGGGCTCTTTAAACCGATTTCTGTACTCCTCCCCAACGAGAGGAGTAGCGCTGAAATCGGTATTGCCATGTCGGATTAAGGTTAGTGTGGCTGCAAATCGATGGTATTGGCCTCCGGGCGGTATCCCACAGTGCACCATTGTGACCGCTCTGGAAAGCAATCTGAACTCAGAAGCACTGGCCAGGTAGACAGGAAAAGCCCCGCGAACTTTTGAATTGCATTTCCTGTTTGCCCAGTGTGGAGCTCCGATCAGCATGGGTGGCGATGGAGTCCCAAATCCAAAAAGAGCTCCAGCATGGACCGTACGGGAGATACTGGATCTGATCGCAGTATGGGGAGACAAATCTGTTCTATCACAGCTCTGTTACAGAAGATGAAATGACAAAGTATTCGAAAAAATCTCCAGGCTATGATAGACAGAGTCCACAGCACAGTGCTGTGTGACAAGCGTAACGGAAAGCCAAAGAATCAAATGGACGCTCATGGAGGGAGGGAGGGGGTACTGAGGACTCCAGCTATCCCACAGTCCCTGCAGTCTCCAAAAAGCATTAGCATTCTTGGCTGAGCTCCCAATGCCTGTAGGGTCAAACACATTGTCCGGGGTGGTTCAGAGTATATGTCGTCAATTTACCCCCCTCCCCCCGTGAAAGAAAAGGGAAAAAAATCATTTCTTGACTTTTTTCAATGTCACCGTATGTCTACTGCATGCTGCTGGTAGACGCGGTGCTGAGGCACTGAACAGCAGCATCCTTTCCCCTCCCTTCCCCAGCGGCAGACGGTACAGTGCAGTAGGACTGGTAGCCATCCTCATCATCCTGTGAGCTCTCCTGGCTGGCCTCGGTGAGGTTGGCTGGGGGCACCTGGGTAAAAATAGGAATGACTCCTGGTCATTCCCGGCAGATGGTACAGAACGGCTGGTAACCGTCTTCATCATACCAACTGGGGGCTGAGCTTGATCAGCCCCCACTCCCTTCATGTCTAAAGAAGATTCTGTACTGCCTGCACTATCATAGCAGCGGCAGGCTGGGTTCCTCCCCCCCCCCCCAACGTTTAATGTCCTGCCTGGACTATCATAGCAGCTGGAGGCTGCCTCCCCCTCATTTTATCTCAGTAACAAGTCAGTGTTTCTTATTCCTGCATTCTTTATTACTTCATCACACAAATGGGGGGGGACACTGTAGCCACGGTAGCCCAGGAAGGCTGGGGGAGGAGGGAAGCAACGGGTGGGATTGTTGCAGGGGCACCCCCTAGAATGGCATGCAGCTCATCATTTCTGTAGGATCTGACACGGAGTGGCTGTGCTCTCTGGTTCTCTGATACACTGGCTCTCTAGTACACTTGCCCCATATTCTAGGCAGGACTGACTCTATTTTTAGATAAAACATAAAGGAGGAAATGACCCGGGGAATCATTCCCTTTTTTGTCTTTGCACCCCCGGCCGACCTCAGTGAAGGTCAGCCAGGAGCACCCACAACAGCAGCAGACAGTACAGAATGACTGATAACTGTCATCTCATTGCCAATTTACAATGGCACAGCACAGTACAGAACAACTGATAACCGTCTCTGCTATCTTGCAAAGGCAAACGAATGCTGCTGTGTAGTGCTGCAGTACCGCCTCTGTCAGCGGCATCGAGTACACATACGGTGACAGTGACAAAAGGCAAAACGGGCTCCATGGTTGCCATGCTATGGCGTCTGCCAGGGCAATCCAGGGAAAAAGGGCGCAAAATGATTGTCTGCCGTTGCTTTCACGGAGGAAGGAATGAGTGACGACATTTACCCAGAAACACCCGCGACACTGTTTTTGCACCATCATGCATTGGGATCTCAACCTAGAATTCCAATGGGCGGGGGCGACTGCGGGAACTATGGGATAGCTACGGGATAGCTACCCACAGTGCAACGCTCCAGAAATCGACGCTAGCCTCGGTACATGGACGCACACCACCGAATTATTGTGCTTTGTGTGGCTGCATGCACTCGACTTTATATAATCTGTTTTACAAAACCGGTTTATGTAAAATCGGAATAATCCTGTAGTCTAGACATACCCTGAGAGTAACCAGCCTTGACTTTCTGCTCTCTCTCCTCCCTCCTCATTTTTTTGGAAAAGGAGTCCTTTATTTTTATTAGAAATTCCTGGTTGGATCATAGAATCATAGAATATCAGGGTTGGAAGAGACCTCAGTAGGTCATCTAGTCCAACCCCCTGCTCAAAGCAGGACTAATTCCCAACTAAATCAGATGGATCTTCTTCTGTTATTTCTAAAATATACATAACATGGGTTTACGCCTCAATTCAGCCATGCATTTAAGCCCTTGCTTTATCAAGCACATGCTTAAAACAACTTTGGTGGGATTTCAGAAACTTCAAGATAAGCAGGTGCTTATGTGCTTTGCTGAACTGGGGGCTGAGCATTGGTGAAAGGGGAGTATGCAGCGTTGAAGCTTTCTCTCCCTGGAACAGGGGCAGCGTAAGCTTCCCTACCCGGAACTGCCTCTTCCTGAAACTGGTGCAAGTTGCCTTTCTGCTGCTAAGGCAGCCCTGGGATGCCGCTGCGTCGTCCCAGTCACGGAGGGGGGTGTTGAGCTGCACTGTGTGGCCACCTGTCCATGCGGAAATGGAGTGAGACCACCCACTCGATTCACACAGGCCACCCAGTCGCTGGTAGACAGTCAGGCTTTTCATTCACTCCTGGGAGCCCTCCACACCCGCCCGTTCCCATGAGGGAAATCGGGGGCAACAGGTTTCAGTAGCTCTTGCTGAGACTGGACACTGCAGTCTGGAGAGCTGGGTCGCCGGCCAGACGGACTGCAGGGACAGTCTCCTCCAGCGAGGCTGGGATCGAATTCCCAGCTCTCACTTTCAGCTGGAAGGGCGTTGCAAATGCTGGACAAAGGGGCAGCCGGACAATAGCCCCATTTATACCACGCTGGCATGCGGCCCTCGCAGCACCGTGCAGGCAGCAGTGGGCTGAGCCAGCCTTGCCCAGGGCTGGATCCCACCAGTGTAGGAATGGGCGGGACAGATTTTCAGCTGAACCCCAATTCGCACTGGGACTTGGAACCTAACCAGGGGAAATCTGGCAAGATCAGCTCCCTCTTTAGGGGAGGTCAGGCTGCCATGGTCCTGTTCCAACAGGGGTCTTCTGGGGTGAGTGGCAGTGTGGTCCTGTCCCTGCTCACCATGGGGCACTGGTAAAAGGACCCTCCTTGCTTTGCTGGGAGCCACATCTGCTGGAAAAGCAGATCCCAGGAGCTCGCATCCTTCGGGGGTCCTTTTCCCACAGGGCAGTGCTGGGGAGTGGAGTTCGCCAGGTGAGGGAGGAGTCTAACTTCCAGTTCCCCCACCACCACCAAAGCAGAAATGGGCTTTTCCCTAGAGCTGCTTGTAAAATGGAGGTGGGGCATGGGGAGATTTCCCCGCATGGAAAATTTCAACAAATTTAAAAAAATAATAATTCTCCTTGAAATTGCCAGTAGAAAATTTTGATTTTTGGTTGAAAATACATTTTTTTAACATTCTCCCCCAAATTCTGCATTTATTATTTTTCCAACTAAAAATCAAAACATGGTTGAGGAAAGCAGACGCCTTCCTTGAATGTTTTCGTTTAGCGAAAAGCCCAGTTGTCCATCGGAAAATAAAAGCTCTGATGGAAAATTTTCCACCAGCCTTGATTTTCCCAGGGATCTGGATCCACTTAGATCTGAAACTCAGAAAATAGCTCTAACTAGGAACACCCTGAGGGCTTTAAATCTGGAGTGCCAGTTCGGGCCGTCTGTCACAGTTATATGCTCTGCCGTGTTGGGATAGGTTAGATCGTCTCTCTGTGCTCATTACAGAACATAATTTAATTGTTCACACAGATATTGACAAAAAGGTGGCAGTTCCTTTTCTGTAGGTCTCACCTCGAAATTTGTAACAATTCTGCGTGCTGAGTTCATGGAGGCGTGCACACTGTGCATTCTTCATGGAGACTCAAATCCAATTCCTGGCTCTGCCACAGACTCTGCGTGTGACCTTGGGCAAGTCACGTCACTGCTCTGTGCCTCAGTTTCCCCTCTCATCCTGTGTCTGTCTTACCTATTTAGAATGTAAGCTCTTTGGGCCAGTGACTTTCTCTTCTCTGGGTCTGTACAGTCCAGTGTTTCTCAAACTGGGGTCGCTGCTTGTGTAGGGAAAGCCCCTGGCAGGCCGGGCCAGTTTGTTTACCTGCCCCGTCCGCAGGTCCGGCTGATCGTGGCTCCCACTGGCCCCGGATTGCTGCTCCAGGCCAAAGGGGCTGCAGGAAGTGGCAGCCAGTATGTCCCTCAGCCCGCACCTCTTCCCGCAGCATTGGTCCAGAGCAGCGAACCATGGCCAGTGGGAGCCGCGATTGGCCGGACCTGTGGACAGGGCAAGTAAACAAACTGGCCCGGCCCACCAGGGACTTTCCCTATACAAGCGGAGACCCCTGTTCGAGAAACACTAGTGTAGTCCTAGCACAATGGGGGCCCTCATCTCAGCTGGGACCTTTAGGTTCTAGTATAATACAAATATTAATTTCAAAAGGCTCAGTTCAGAGACCGGGTGAAAGTTTGGGGCATCCTCCTGGTGCCAGTACATTTTTCAAACACAAGAGCTATTCGGCAGCAGCGAGAGCTTGTGGCCAGATGGGCAGATGGAGCGAGAACAACATGTGTTTTCACTTACATAACGGCAATGACGATCCGTCAGTGCTGAGCTTTTGCTCAGAAATGATCACTGAAATACCTTGCACATTAGGAGCGTGACTTGGCCTGATTCCTCTGGATACATTGGCGAGTAACTGCCACAGATCACAGAAGAGCTCTCATTAAAAGGATGTCGTCAAATCAGTTGTATCCAGGTCGGGGGAAGCTCGTAGGCAAGTTCTGTCCCCCGAAGGATGGATCAGCCATCTCTAATGCCCAAAGCCGTAACTGCTGGTCCAGAGAAGATAGAAGGGTTCTTTGCTGTCACCCCCACGTCCCGGCCAAATCCCAAACTGAGGAATGACACTGGGCTTCCCTCAATTGCCCCTCCTCTTTCACATGTAGACTGTTGTTTTTTTTGTCACTTCCTGTCCTAAACCCGCTGCTTTGTGTTACTGAAGAAGTGGCTACGTTCTACTCCACTGGCAGCTGCTTTTCGGTGGTGAACACAGCAGTTCCTTGGGGAAGGAAAAGCACCAGAGAAAAGTGAAAGATTGGCCCAGCTCCTGTTGAAGGGAGTTGCAAAACTCCCCTGGATTTCAGTGCCACAGCCTCCATGCTGTAGTGGGCGGGGTGGGGGAGGTCACATGCTGCAGAGGGAGGATGAGAGGTTGGGGAAAGAGAGTCCTTTGTCTTCCCATAGAGACACAAGTGTTTCTCGCAAATGGCCCAGTGGCTTAAGCCCTATGCTGGACACCTGGGTTTTATTCTCTCTCTGACGGGTGACCTTGGGCACCTCACTTTAACCTCTCTGTGCCTCAGTTTCCCCATCCATAAAATGAGAAATAATGACACTATCCCTCCTTTGAGATCTACGGCTTATGGGCTCGATTCATCGCTCTCCGGCACCCTGTGCAGCCGTTCACGTCAGGGCTAAATGCCACCCTTGCGGTTTGAGAGCAGTTTCGCACCCGGCTGTGACTGGACAAGGAGTGCGGCCACTGAGAAGCTGGCCATGGAGTGCTGAATATTACTCTAACCTGCATTCAGGATTGCTGCAGGACTGCGAGGCAGACAGCTTTCCACCGGCTGCATGTGGCTGGAAATGTTTATACTCCGCTCCGGCAGAATACGCAGGGTTAGCTCCATTGAGGGGAATTAGCCACTGGAACAACTGACCAAGGGTCAATTCTCCATCGCTGGCCCTTTTGAAATCCAGATGGGATGTTTTTCTAAAAGGCCAGCTCTAGTTCAAGCTGGAATTCTTTCAGGGAAGTGATCTGGCCTGGGGGTAATCACCATGGGCACTTCTGGCCTGGAATCTACAAATCTGTGAACCTTCGGCTGGTAGAAACTGGCCCCACGCCCTTAACTTCACTGGCGTGACAATATTGGAAGCCATGGGCGGCAGGTAGCATAGGCAGGGGAAGGTTGTGCCTCCCCAAACAGCCTGGGGTAGCCTTGCCCATGCTTCGCCGCCGGTCCTCCTCCTGCCTGTTTCCAGTTCCCGTCCTGCTGTTCTGGGGCTGAGAGGATGGGGTAGGCAGGCTGGGGCTGCTGCGCACAGGGGCCTGGGCTGGGGGCTGTGCCACCTGCCCGGCACTCCAGGGTGGGGGGGGCGCTCCGGCCCTCCCACCTGCTCGCTCAGCGCTGGGGCTGGAGACATGCCCCGGCCAGCGGCCACAGTGTGTGTGCGCGCTCTGGGCTCCAGTGGAGGGGGGGTGGAAGGGGAGGGGCAGGGGCATCAGGCAGGGGAGGGGCTGAGGGCTAGCCTCCCCCAGTGGCGTGTTCACCTGCCCCCCACGCTTGACACTCTGTAAAGATCTGGACCGCTGAGCTGATTGGTAATGTAGCCCGTGGGTGGAACACGGTATGTGGAAGTGGGCTGAGAAAACTAGAAAACTCAGGAGAACGCTTTGGGGAATTTCTTTATAAATCCCTTAAACTTGATGTCAACCTGGTTCATTCCAAAGGCAAGACATTGGCTCTTTAGCGGCATTTGGCGTGAGCCCAGGCGTCATTCCTCTCCAGCAGGGATGGAGGAGTCTCCAGAGAGCGGGGATGACTTCACTAGAGACACAGAAATCCCACCCGCCCCTCCACTCAGGGGACTAACAAGCTGCGGGGCTCCTGGGATTCCCCTTTAGATGGGGAAATGCAGCTAATCCCAAGCCGGTGAATGCAGACAGCAGTGCTGACCCAGCAAGTGGACGGCTCCAGGACTGGCAGGGCGAGAGATTGGGAAGATGATGTGCTGAGAGCACTGGTCCATTTCAGACGGTTGCAAGGAGCATGTGGGCAGACTCAGTCTCTCTTGTGGAATACCCAGGGTGGAAGGCACGCAGGGCAGAGAAGGTAGGGGTGCACATTCTGCTGGCTCTAAACCTTCCCCCTACCCCAAGCCTCCCGGCGATGATTTTAGCTGGGGTGTCTAACGCAGCCCGGCTCTAATGAGCCTAACAGAGATCGAGAAAAACAGCAGCAATCTGCTTCTGAACTCGGAAATCCAACACTGATTGGTTCTGGCCTGGGGCTATTAGCCCCAGGGACCCTCCCTCATTTAATTGACTCATTTGCATAATTTTGCATACAGCCTTCAGGGAAGGATTTCAAAGGGAAGGTTTGCCTGGTTCTTGGGATTTTTCCTCCCCCGTAAATTTCATTTGAAAGTAAGATTCTTTTTTTTTCAATGTTTATCTTAATGGGATTTCACCCCCTCCAACCAGAGGAAGAGGATTTAAAAATAATCATAACTAAAAGTCGCAAGAGGCCTGGCTGAGAGCCAGGGGCAGGAAGTCGGAGCTGGATGTGGCAGGAAGTCAGAGCAGGGTGTGGCAGGACTAAAGGTATTTATGCTCCAGTCCAACATGGAGCAAATGTCTAACTTGACGGAGGCGGGTGCTTCCCTCTGGGACTCTCCCCAAGCTTAAAATTAGGCATGTGCTTATTCACAGAGTCACAGATATTAAGGCCAGAAGGAACCGTTAGAGGATCTGGTCTGATCTCCTGTCTAACGCAGGCTGGAGAATTTCACCCAGTTACCCCCGTGTTGACCCAATGAGCTGTGTTTGACGACAGTACGTCTTGCGGAAAGGCATCCAAAGCCTGGTCTACACTGAAAACTTAGCTCAACCTAACGACGTCACAACTCACACCCCCGAGAGACCCAAGCCCTGGTGCAGACACTGCTAGGTCGATGGAAGAGTTCTCACAAGGGGGTGGATTTACTACAGGGACGGAAAACCCCCTTTCTGAACCACAGTGCCCCAGCGGAGCGCTTGCAGTGTAAACAGACCCCGAGGCTGGATTTGAAGACATCAAGAGATGGAGAATCCGCTACTTCCCTGGGGCAGGGGGCGACCCCAGGATTAATCACCCACTCTGTTCAAAACTGGTGCTTTCTTTCTAATGGGAATTTGGCTGGCTTCAGCGCCCTGCCATTGGGTCTTGTTGGGCCTGTCTCTACTAGATTAGATTAGCGCCCAGAATTTCCTCCCTGTATAGGTACATATGTCCTGTCATCAAGTTCCCCCTCCACCTTCTTTTGGAGAAGCCAAACAGATCGAGTTAAGTCTCCCACTGTCAGGCATTTTCTCCAGCCCTCGAACAATTTTTGTGTTGCTTTTCTGCGTCATCCCCAGTGTTGTGGACACCAGACCTGGTACCGGGGCACCTAACCAGAGGGTCCAGGGGGCCATGACCCCATCACTTTTTTCCTGCCTTAAAGGCAAGCGACGGTTCGAGAGGGGATGGAGAGGAGTGAGCGGTGGGTGCAGCCTCTGGGAGAGAGGCAGAGTGGGGGTGGGAAGAGACCAAATGAGGGCAGGATCTTGGGGGAAGAGGCTGAGTGGGGGCGGGTCCATGGGGGGCAGAACATAGGTGGGCCTCTGAAAGGAGGGGTGGAGTGGGGGGGTCAGGGCCACGGTACAGGTGCCGGTGGCCTCCCCATTTCTAGGCAGCATCCCGAGCTCCTTTATGGTATCTGGCTGGCTCGGGGCCTCACTGCCCTGGGTGTGCTGCATGGGGGGGCCAGCGCGCAGCTCACTGCACTCATGAGGGGATGATGCTGCGAGGCTCCTTTCCCCGCTGTTTTGCCCATTGCCTTGTAGTCTGTAGCTGTTGAGAGGGCCGGTCATGGCTTCTTCTCAACCACTGGACTTTCTCCCTCTGCGTCTCGGAGACCCGTCTCCTTTTATTGCCAGCCCTGGGCTGTGATCAGAGCAGCAATGGGACAGCAAGCTCTGCTGTGCGCAGTATCATCCGCGACAAGCTTCCAGCAGAAGCGTCATTGCTGGGGATGATGGGACAAGCAGCTGAGCTCCCAGATCCTGGGCAGGGCTAGCAGTTAGCAAGATCCTACAGGCCTGATTCAAACCCGCTGGAATCAGGCTCGCCGGGTTTTGGATTGGGCCCTATATTCCTGCTCCTGCACACTTGGGATGACTCCCATGAGTAACAGATGCTGGGTCCGGCCCTGTCGCCGCATTATAAGCACCAGCCTGACCTCCCTCCTGCCCTTTCCTCTCCTGAAGGGTGAGTCAGGCTGTGGGAAGACAGCGTGTGACTTTCCCAGTGGGGCGAGCTGCACTTTGGGGTCAAGGGCGGATCATCCTGTGGGGAGAAGGTTTGCCACCAGCTGGGCAACGGCCAGGCCTCTGGGTGCGCAGCTCTAGCCAGAGTGGTCTGAGTTCCTGTCTCTGCTCTCCGGGCGCAGGGTAAACCGCACGGCTGGGAATTCTGCAGGGCAGCCGGGCGGCAGCTGTGTTCACCACTAACTCTCCTATGCTGTGGCCACTGGAACTCCAGGGCAGCTGCCCTGACTGAGGACCCCTAGTGAGATATAGGGGGGGCTGCATGAGCAATTGCATCATGAGAAATTCAGCCAGATGCTGAGCTGAGTTGGGAGAGCCAGGGGGGAAGCTGGATGGAGCCCACTCGATTCCGGTGCTGTACGGAGGCAGAGCTGTGATGGGCTGGACTCCAGCGAAAGAACTCTGGGCCTGGGAAGCCCCGCACAGCAGACCTCCTGGGCGTGCTATCGTTGGAGGATGGCGGGACCTACCAGCAAGGTGTCTCAGCACCGAGTGGCAAGCAGAGGGAGGCAGACCTGTGCTCACTGCTACAGAGGGGCCACATCAGGAGGGGCAGCTCCCGCGCAGGGCAGGGGCTCCCCAGCCCACAGAGGCCTGTGTGTCAGGTTGCAAGGGGCCAGGATGCACTGCGAGGAGGGGCGCAATCGTCGGAAGGGACCCAGAGGAGGGTGGTAGCCGCAGGGCAGGTAGCAAACGCCGCCCATCCAGTGCGCAAGGGGGCCTGGTTCAGAACCTGCTGCAGAGAGACGGCCCAGGTTCCCTTACTCTAACCACTAGGCCAGGCTGCCGGCACGGATTCTACCCATGAGTGGGAGTTGGGTGCCCCACGTCCACAGTGAATGCCCTCCCCACTGGTCTGTTCCATCCCGGACCTGAGAAATTTTCCTCAGAACTGACCCTTTCCCACAACAAGGGTTGGTTTCAATGGAAAATTCCCTCCCAGCGGCAGGCAGGACCTTGAGGACAGGTGTCCTCTGAAAGATGGTTCCTCTAGCTGGAGCGCTGCCCCGGAGCTGCCCCAGCGCAGGGGCTGCCGTGCCTCTGTTACAGCAGCAGCATCGACGGGGTTGAGATTGGCGGCCTCCCAGCCAACTACTGACCGGGCCCGACCCCGGCAAGCCTGCTCTCCAGATCAGGGTGAGAGCAGAGCCCTGTCTATGCTCTGGTGGTGAGTCACCACTCTCCAGATGTCAGCTGAAGGCAGCACATTACTGAAGGTTTCCATTAAGGAAGCGCCATCCCTTCCCAAACCCTAGAAAATGACAGAGGGATCAAATCGGGGTGTTTTCCAGGCTTTTCCGAGCCACAACTAAAACTTCACGCACAATGACATTTCCAAACAAACTCGGATTCTGGGTTGCTGACACGTCTAGAAAATGAGCCCAGCCAGCCCATCCGCTCCATGACCACGGAGTCTCTCTGTGATCCGTCTCCACCCCAAGCTGGCAGAGGCTCACACAGCCTGGTGCTGGCTCCAACGGGAGAAGAGAGGCAGCTGCGTGTGTTTAATTTGTTTTCACGGCGCTGGCTTTGGGGAAGGAGGAGGAGGAAGCGGCAAAGAGATGGACATTTTGCCCCGGTCCTGTCCCCATCACTGAAGGCCCACGGACCCATTAAATGCAGTGGATGGACACTGAAGTAGCAGCATTCTCTGAAATAGCAACGTTGCCTTTCCCCTGTGAATCACACTGGACTGCCTTGGACCCATCTAGTCCTGGACCAGTGTCCAGAAAGTACAGCTAGACCAATGGGTTGATGTAACCTTAAGGTCAGATGCCATGTGTCCCACAAGGGCAGCAAGGAAACCTGTATAGCACTGATTTCCAGGTGGTGGTGGCTCCACCACCCCCCTTTTTTTTTTGGCTCCAGATCCCTAAATGGCCCCCTCAAAGATTGAACTCACAACTCTGGGTGTAGGAGGCCAATGCGCAAACCATAAAGCTATCCCTCCCTGATAGAACTGAAAGGGACCTTGAAAGGTCATCAAGTCCAGTCCCCTGCCTTCACTAGCAGGACCAAGCACTGTCCCTGACAGTTAACTGACTCACCGCACTTTCAGGCATCAGTACCACCTGCCAGTCATAGCCCTGGCCAGCACTTTTACAGCTGCGTGTGGCTGCACCGGCCAGGGCCACCCAGAGGATTCAGGGGGCCTGAGGCAAAGCGGGGGAGCTGTGGCACTTCTACTCACCCAGCAGCGGTCCGGGTCTTCAGCAGCATTTCGGCGGCGGGGGGCCCTTCAGTTGCTCTGCGTCTTCAGCAGCACTGAAGGGCCCCCCACTGCTGAAATGCCACTGAAGCCTCAGACCACCGCCGGGTCAGGGCTTGCGGGGCCCCTGTGGGGCTGGCAAATTGCCCCACTTGCCCCCCCCGGGTGGCGCTGGTCTCACAGTGTAGGCACAGCTAGTAACCAGCCCCACAGCTCCTTGACAGCCTGCTTCAAGCAATCATCTGCAGCCCACATGTGCAGCTGAAATCACGTGAGAATCACTTGCCAAGCCACCAGCACAAAGGACCTGAGGACTGGCAATTTTTTGCATGGCCCAGTTCTTGGAGAGAAGACACGGGGCCTCGTTTTGAACCCCCTACAACTGTATGACCCAGCCAGAGCTGTCGGGATGTGAAACGGCTCCTTACATCAGGGGACTTTGGGGACATGACATCAACAGAACACAACAAACACACACACACACACACAGAGCAAACCGATGACAAGCTAGTGCTGTTGTGCTGCTTCCTGGCTAGCTCCACAGGCCGGGGTGGGAGAAGAGAAATGCTAAGCCCCAATGAATTTGATTTGATTGAGTCTTTGCTCTGGCATGTCCAGCTCCATTATACAGATTCCAAGAAGTTTGCTTCCCTGCTTTGTTTTGGGCTCGGAAGTGGCTTTGTTTAGAGGTGGGATCCTGGCCCGGCACGATGTGCAGGAGCCCAACCAAACCATGCACCAGGCAAGCTCTGACTTGGACCCAGCATCCTGCATTCTCCAAAGGGGCTGGCTGGGGAAGGGGCTGTCCTCGGCTCAGCTGAAAGCAGTCCCAGAGGAGATGGCCAGAGAGCTGTGCATGCGGCCCAGAGAGGCATTGCAAAGTCTTGGAGGGCACAGGGAGCGTGGTGTCTGTGCATTTCCCTGCCCCGCACCCACGAGGGGCTGGGCTAACTTGTACAGGATTTAACCTCTCACGTGCTCAGTGGCAGCATGGCTAGGATGCTGGGAGAGGATGGTGCTCTGAAGGCAGCGTATGCCCCACCAGGGGCTAGTGTCCCATAGCGTAGAAGGCACCAGAAAGAGAAAGCCTGATAAATATCCCCACACACCGTTCCCAGCCACACGAACTCCCTCCCATTCCCACAGCCCTGCTCCCACTTCCCATCCCGATCTCAGGAGCCCTCTCCCTTCCCAATCAGACAGACTCCCACTCCCAATCCTGCAAACCACGCACTCTCCCACTCCCATGAACCCCTCCTCCCCACCCAATCCTGCTGCTCCCACTCCCCCACCCCGTTCCTGGCCCCTAGCCTCCCTGCGGCCCACTCCCAGAGGGGTAGCATTAAGAAACACCTCTATCATTGCGATATAAACACACGACCTGACCCATCTCCTTTCACACTCTAGCCCCCCTCCCACATCACCATCAGCCCCCCACACCTCCCTGCACGTGTTCCCATAGAGCCCAGCGTCACTGGCTACGCGGTGCGAGTGGAAAGAGGAGGAGGCCAGGAACTGGCTCGGGGATTTGTTAAGCATACAGGAGAAGAGGCGCAAGAGCGAGGGAGGTGGAAGAAAGGAGGCAGGGGAAGGAACAGGAGCGAGCCGCGATCTAGCTGTTAATGTAACCCACCATCACCCTGAATGGCACCCTGTGCCCCCTAGTGCCTGGGCCACACACAGAACTTTAAGAGGCTTTTAGTTCAGGCAGCAGAAATCCTGCCTTTAGCTCCAAAGGCCACAGGTTCAATTCCCACTGCTACTGACTTCCCCGGGCACTGTGTCACATTCACCTCTGAGTTGCACAGAGTGAGGTCCCAGGAAGACCCTCATTCCCGAGGGAAATCCTAGAGCCCTGGTGCTGGCTGGCTGCATTGAGACCTTTCCCTGACAAACGGGAGGGAAGCAGTCGGCTCGGCTGCTATTTCTCTTTCCTCATGGAATGAATGGAGGTTCTGAGCCATGGAATTCAGCTGACTCAGGCTGGGCAGGAAATGACATTAACCTGAGCTGCACCGGGGAAGGGGTGAGTAACCCCAAACGGGGGCGGCCGTCCAGTCCGACGTTAGTTTCTGTAAATCAGGAGGATGTTTAGTCAAGAGAAGGCAGCGCACGCGGGGCCTCGGGCAAGCGAGGAGCAGAAATAACTCGGCCAACCAGCTCCCTGGGAGACAGCCGCGTGACACCGCTCCCACATCGAGCTCTGCTGCCCTCCTGCTGCGTGCAAGGGATGCAAAGAAATATAGACAACGGCCAGTTATTTTCCAATTCCCTTTGCCAAATTCACATTCAGCTTTCCTTTGGCTGGAGCCCCCAGGCAATCTCTGCTGTGCTGGTAGAGATTGAGGGGGATTCACATTGAATTGTGGCCCCTTTAAGCGATCCCCCCACACCCAGCAGTACCCATGCCCCACAGAGCCGCCCAGGCAGGTACACAGCCTCCCCCAGCAAGAGAATCAGTGGAAGGAACCCAGAGCATTCTGGATAAAAGGGAGTGTGGCCAGCAGTTCATATGCACCTACTATTCTGCACTGGCAGGTGGCCCCATAGGGGCTGGTGCAGCTGGGAGCACACGTCAATGCTGCTATAAACCGCACTGGGGGTGAATCAGCCCTGACTGTCCTGGTCCAAAGCCCAGCAGTGATGCACGGGGCCGGGGCCTTCGCACACTGAGTTCCCAAATTTTCCTTTCATGCATTAACTGTTATAACAGTGGATAGCCACATACGTGTCCCGTCCCTCTTTGGATCTTGCTAAGTTCTTGGCTTCTGCGACATCCTGTGGCAACGCATGGCGTGAAAAAGGATTTCCTTGTCCCAGTTTTGAATTTGCCTTCTTGCAGTTTCATTGAATATCCCTAACACCAGGCATGAGATGATGCTAATTCCTGAATAATTTGGGCCTTAGTTGTCTCAAAGACCAGCTCTCCATCCAGATGGAATTGCGAAGGCAAACAACTGAACTAGTGGTCCCTGCTGGCCGTAACCTCTATGATTGTATGCCCCATCACAGCAGCTGCACTCTAGCAACAAACTCTTGTTGTCTTTCCCTCTGGGATGGGAGCAAGCAACCGGGTGTCCTGGTAGGTCCCTCGGCTTTGGAATTTGCAGTGATGTGCCACAATTTGCATTCAGCGAGATTTAGGATGCAGAGCAAGATGCATTTTTTCACACTGGTTCCGTCTAGATCAAGGCTCCTAGCCCCATCAGTAGCAGGGACAGAAGAGGCAGGGCTGTGTCTGACTGGTGCCAGTGGTGGGTACTGGTTGCAATAAACACGCAGCATAACCTGGCAGTGGACCCAAAACACATACATCGAAACCACAGGGACATAAGCGTGCACAGCACTTTTACACCTGCTGACACAGTTCCGCACGGGGAGCTGTTAGTTAAATTGGAAAAGATGGGAATGAATATGAAAGTTGTAAGGTGGATAAGGAACTGGTTAAAGGGGAGACTCCAGAGGGTCGTATTGAAAGGTGAACTGTCGGACTGGAAGGAGGTCACCAGTGGAGTCCCTCAAGGATCGGTTTTGGGACCGATCTTATTTAACCTTTTTATTACTGACCTTGGCACAAAGAGCGGGAATGTGCTAATAAAGTTTGCGGATGACACGAAGCTGGGGGGTATTGCTAACACGGAGAAGGACAGGGATACTATTCAGGAAGATCTGAACCACCTTGTAAACTGGAGTAATAGAAATAGGATGAAATACAATAGTGAAAAGTGCAAGGTCATGCATTTAGGAATTAATAGTAAGAATTTTGGATATACGTTGGAGGCGCATCAGTTGGAAGCGACGGAGGAGGAGAAGGACCTTGGGGTACTGGTTGATAGCAGGATGACTATGAGTCGCCAATGTGATACGGCTGTTAAAAAAGCAAATGCGATTTTGGGATGCATCAGGCGGGGTATTTCCTGCAAGGATAAGGATGTGTTAGTACCGTTATATAAGGCGTTGGTGAGACCCCATCTGGAATACTGTGTGCAGTTCTGGTGTCCCATGTTCAAGAAGGATGAATTCAAACTGGAACAAGTTCAGAGACGGGCTACAAGGATGATCCGAGGAATGGAAAAACTGCCTTATGAAAGGAGACTCAAAGAGCTTGGCTTGTTTAGCCTGGCCAAAAGAAGGCTGAGGGGGGATATGCTCGCTCTATATAAATATATCAAGGGGGTTAACGTTAGGGAGGGAGAGGAATTATTTAAGTTTAGTACTAATGTAGGCACGAGGACGAATGGGTATAAACTGGATATTAGGAAGTTTAGACTTGAAATTAGACGAAGGTTTCTGACCATTAGGGGAGTGAAGTTCTGGAACAGCCCTCCGAGGGAAGTAGTAGGGGCAAAAGACTTTCCTGGCTTTAAGACAAAGCTTGATAAGTATATGGAGGGGATGTTATGATAGGATTGTTAATTTGGGCAATTGATCTTGAATTACCACCAGACAGGTCTGCTCAATGGTCTGCGGGGAGATGTTGGATGGGATGGGAACTGAGTTACTGCAGAGAATTCCTTCTTGGGTGCTGGCTGGTGACTCTTGCCCACATGCTCAGGGTTTAGCTGATCGCCATATTTGGGGTCGGGAAGGAATTTTCCTCCAGGGCGGATTGGCAGGTGCCCTGGAGGTTTTTCGCCTTCCCCTGCAGCGTGGGGCACGGGTCGCTTGCTGGTGGTTTCTCTGCAGCTTGAGGTCTTCAAACAATTTTTGAGGATTTCATTAACTCGGTCCTGGCAGAGGGGTTGTTATAAAATTGGATGGGTGGGGTTCTGTGGCCTGCCTTGTGCAGGAGGTCAGACTAGATGATCAGATTGGTCCCTTCTGACCTATGAGTCTATGAGTCTATGAGTCTATAACTGCAGCTGCCAGAATCTGCTCTCTCCTGTGTGTTTACATATTCCTGCTGCCGTCACCTCTTCAGCTGGGACCCTTTTCGGACCAGCCCCCTCCAGTTATGCAGGTAAGCTTGTCTCAGCTAAATGCTGATGTGTTCACGGCACTCCAGCTCGCAGGGAACACTGGCAACAGGAGTGCACAAAGTGCAGAATTCCATTTGTGCCCTCCAAAAATGCAAAAGAAATGAATATTTTTCATTTTCTTCAAAAATTGTCATGAACTTTTTTGGTGGAAAATTTGAAACGTGACAAAATAAAAACATTCCTTTCCAGCTGAAAAATTTCTGGTAGTATTTCCGGCTATTTTTGTTGTTTGTTTTTAAAAAGGTATTTGATTTGGCTCTTTTCTTACTTCACTTTTTCAAACTATTTTCCACCAGAAAAGGGGTGGGTGGGGGGGTGGGTGTGTGTGTGATAAAAAAATGAAAGCAAGTGGGAAAAATCCAACAAAATCATGACCACTGCGAACAAATAATGGGAAAAAATAAAAATTATTATTTTTGTTTTGAAATTTTTAATGAAAAAACCACAAACCTATGCAACTGATATTTTTCACAAAATTTTTCATTTTGGCCAAAAAGCCATTTTTGTCAATGAAACTTTTGGATGGAATGTTTTTGCCCAGCTTTAGTTTGCAATGAAACTGGTGTTTTCAGCTGATTTTGCCCCAAATCAGGCATCGTATGGGGGAGGGTGCTAAACAGCTGCTGTGCTCCCTCCCAGAGGTGGCAGCATTCCAGTGGTGGATAATAAAAGGACTCTTGTATGTGGCTTGCCAAGGGCTTTGGGCTTAGTAGTGTTGCAGCAAAGCAGCTTTTAAAGGGATGCGTGTGGGGCTTGGAATGATGAAAACCATCTCTGCCTCAGTTTCCCTGTGTCTTTGAGGCAGGTCAGTTCCCTCCTTTTCCTCAGTTTGGGATAACAGGAGAGAGCTGCAATGCAGCTCAGCGCTCGGAAAATGTTTCGTGCTGAGTGCTATGCATCACTAGCGAATGCAGCAGTCTAGCCTCACGCAGGCTTTCCAGAGCCTGAACCCCTCGGCCCCAATCCGGTTCTGCTCGACCAGCCAGAAATGCACAGCGAACTTCAGAGAATGCAAACAACCCCATCACCATCGCGGGCAGGAACGCCGACGGCAGCCCCGGGTCGAGTTTCCATGTGGCAGCTTCAGCAGCTCCAGGGACTGACGCTGACTTCATGCAGTTTAAATGGGGACCCTGCGGCTGCCAGCCTCTCTCAAGCGTCTCTGTGGGGCTGGCTCAAATTTGCCAGCAGCAGCAGGGACAGGGCGAGCGAGCCAATGTGAGTCACAAGTGGTGTTTGGCCCCATTGTGTCTGGCGGACAAGTCCAAGCCTTTCCCATTTATTTACCCTTCTTTCATCACCACCAAATATAACAGATGAGCTCAGCCCTCTTCCCCGGCTCTGACAGACCCTGCGTTTATTTACACCGCAGGTATAAATACAAAGCCGTGCTCGGTAATGACAGCCAAGCCTGGAGCAAACGAGGAGTGGGGAAGAGTCTGGCCTGAGAGAATTGTGTCCACCCCCAGGGAGCCCCTCAGTCCATGGCGGATGTGGAAATGCAGCACGCAGTGGTTTAGTGGCCCCCCATGGCCTCTGTGTGCTGAGGATGGAGGTCATGGCCCAGGGCTACCGTTGCTCTGTGCTGGCAGCGTTCACCGGGGGCTGCGTCCACCCATGCCCGGGCAGCGTGAGCTACATAGCTTTGCTTGTCATGAAGAGACTGGAATGAATCTGATTTGCCTGACAGTGCGACAGTCCATGAGCCCAGCCTGGGGTCAGGAGCTGGCCCAGCCCAGCCTCCCCCGTGGCCTCACAGGGACCCTTCTGCCTAGCAGCAGCTGTATCTAGGCCAGGGGAGTATCCCCTTACATGAGGGACTTGGCTACCAAGACAATAGGCCAATGGAACCCCTAATCCCTAAAGAGCCATGACCTAATTCTGGGTCCCACGATCTTGTCTCTAGGCAGATTGTTATCGGCTGTAGAACGAGATCAAGGCACGGGACTGGATGCGCCAGGCACGGACTCGCCGACCTGCCTGACGATGACACCAGCTGGCAGCCGCCCATGCAATCCCAGGGCACGGCCCTGCTCCCAGGGACACGGTGCAGCTCCCGTGGCCTTCAGTGGGCCTGATGGAGGCCCCAGCAGGCCCAGCGACTGCAAAGCAGACGTGATTTTCCCTGTATCACCTGCTCCTTGGTGCCAAACTCTGGACAGGACCTCAAGAGGTTATCGAGTCCAGCCCCCTGCACTGAGGCAGGACCAAGTGAACCTAGCTCATCCCTGAATGGCGTTGCTCCAACCATTGTGCCTCAGTTTCATTCTCTGCAGAACGAGGGGAACAATACGTCCCTTGGGGGTGGGAGGAGCAGGGGGCTTAGTGATGCTTTATTAATATTTGGACTGAAGGTGCTAACGAAGCACAAGGTATTATCCTGTTAGTTGCTTCGAGGAGGGGAGTGGGGGTGTGTGCAGGGCTGGGGTGTGAGTGTGTTGCGGGCAGCCTGTGCGGGTGTTTGCGCATGTGGGGTGTTTGCGTGTGCAGTGTGTGCAGGGGCGGGGGTGGGGCAGGAGTGTTTTTGCGGGTGGGGCACATTTAATTGGCTATTCACCAACAGCGAAACTGGTTTCTAAATGCCCAGATGGGAGGCTCTGGGGGAATCTCTGTGCATCTGTCTACAATGGCACTGAGTCTCAGAGCTTGGGTCAGCTGGTTTGGGCTGCAGGGCTAAAAACTGCAGAGCAGCTGATCGCGCTCCAGGGTCTCAGACCCCAGGCTCCAGCCTGAACCCGAATGTCTACCCTGCAATTACATAGCCCCACAGCCTGAGCCAGCTGACCCTGGCCAGCCAGAGCTGTGCTACAGGTCTTTGATCCCAATGTAGACATAGCCTAGGGGACTGACTTGGTCTCCTTTTGGCGACTCAAGATTTCAGCCTTGTCTGCAAAGAGAAACTAACTTTGCTGCTAAGTTTCTTGTACGACAACAACCTAAATGTCAGTTATACATTTGGGGTACCTCTCACCCCTATCCTAGCCACTGATCTGGCTCCCATCCCCAAAGTATCTGGGGCCCTGCCAAACTTTAATGTGTTTATCTTCCCAACACCCCTGTGAGGCAGGGAAATGCTATTATGCTCATTGTACAGATGTGACAACCAAGAGAGACTCAGTGACTGGTCCAAATTCACACTGGCAGTTTGCAGCAGAGAAAGGAAGTGGGTAGCATCCCAGGGTAGCGCCACCAACACTGGACCCTCCTTTCCCTCTAACTTTAGCACTAACAACTTTTGCAATCAATGTTTGGCGTTTTTCTCAAAGCCCCAGCTCCTGGAGTCACATCATGACATGCTGATCTCTGCTTCCATTTCAACAAACAACAGTTTGTTTACAGTCCTTGGGGTTGCAGAGAAAAGCCTGAACCCGTGACCTCGAAAGGGCAGATAAAGGCAAATAAAGAGACTCCCCAGTGTATTATTAAATCTCTTGATTTTTCAGCCAATCTCCTGATCTGGGGGCGCCTGGCAGTGTAATCTCCCCATTAAAAGAAGTGATGAATTCTTTGGCACCAGGTGCTTCACCTAAATGAGGATGAACCTGGCCAGCACTGGTGCAGGGAGAGCCGTGCCAAATCCAGAGGCTGGAGACACCCTGGGGCTTGTTTATGTGTCTGACCTGATATGGGATACCATACAGCGGGTAAATTCAGCAGCAAGCGTGGGCAGGGGAGAAGGTCTCGCCCACATGGATTTACATTTCCTAGGAAGCCTTCCCTGAAGCAGCCGAGTCTGGGGAAGAGCCATGCGGTGGGGGAAGAAAGGCCCAAGGATTCCAGGCCAGCGTGCGGTTCTTCACGGCACCTGGCATCCAAACGAGCTTTTGTAACATTAAGCCGTTTGCCTGGCTCAGAGGGGCCGTGCCCCTGGATGTCACCGCCTTTAAGATCATTTCTTCCCCTGCCTGAGGCGAAAACACGTTCCACCGTCATGACCGAAGCCGCCCACAGCTCTCACACTGCGCATGGCCAGTGCTGAAAGGGACACGCTCCTGCCGTGTCTGCGACGGAAATCAGCTCCTTTGGCTTTCCTGTGTTCCAGCCCGACACCGCACTGCGTGGGCGTTTTGAGGGCCATGGTGATGAAGGATCAGGCCCATATTTATCCTCCACAGTGCTTCCCAGAGAGGAACAAACCGCAGCAGAGACAGAAATGAAGAGGTGCAGATCTGGAAGCTGAGAGAGGATGGGGGATCAGCCGGGCTAAGCACTGGGAACCAGCATCTCCTAAGATTTCAGACTGGCTTGGCCTTTGATTCACGGGGCAGCCCTTATCTAGGGGATACAGGTGGTGTATCAGAGGCTGGCTTTTTGGTGTGTTTGTACCTAGTCTCTATGGTAATACATACACCTCTACCCCGATATAACACACCCCAGTATAACATGAATTTGGATATAACGCGGTAAAGCAGTGCTCTGGGGGGGAGGGGCCGCGCATTCCGGCGGATCAAAGCAAGCCCTGGCAGATCAGCGCCTCCCACTCGCCACTGATCAGCTGTTCTGTGACAGGCAGGAAGCGCTGGGGAGGAGTGGGGGCAGGAAGAGGCAGAGCGAGGGTGGGGTGTGTTTGGGGGAGGGAAGAAGCGAGGTGGATGTGGGGTCTTGGGGGAAGGGGCAGAGTGGGGGCGAGGCCTAGGGCAGAACAGGGGACGAACACCCCCGGGGAAATCAGGAAGTAGGCATCTGTGCCTGCAGAGTCACTGAGAGAGAGAAACAACACCCAGAAGCCCCTCTGAGACAGAAACCCCGGAAAGCTCTGTTTTCTTGCTTTCTCCAGCATCAATCGGGAATCATTCCACTGGAGCCAGCGAGTTAGACCAGAGTACACGGGAGGAGAAGCCAGCCACATTCCTCTGGGGAAAAATTAAAAACAAATCTGCCTTCCTTTTGTTCTTTCCCCCCCTAATTATTTCTCCTTGTGCCCTTGGCCCAAAGAGAACCTCGAATAAGAGACTCCTGGCTCCTTGATTGCCTGAAACTCTTTCCTTTGTGATCCACTCCACCTCCCTTTTCAGCTGCCCACTTTGTTAAGTTCCTTCTCTATTCAGTTTCCTTTTCCACAACAGCATCTGACTCTGATTCTTGCATTCTCCGGCACGTCCCCCAGCCCTTCTCTCTCTCCTTTTCTTCCCCCCTCCTCAATAGAGAATAGCCCCAAACTAGATGCTGAATGTGCTAAAACAATTAATTCCCTTCTGGAGTTGGCACGCGACTCATAACGCCAATTATTCTTTCAATCTGCTCTCTCCTACGCGCGAGCATTTGGCGGCATTTGCACAAGGGTCAAGAAAGAGATGGTAAATTTAGTAACCCTTTTCACAGAGCAGTTTAAAGCGAAAATCATATCGCGAGAGCCAGGCGGGAGTTTTCATTTTCCTAACGGGTTTAGAAAACTTTTCATCTCCTCTTGACTTTATTTAGCATTTTTCTTTCCCATCTTAAAATTGTCCCATCCAACAATCCTGTGGCTAAGTGGTAAAAGTCCACAGTACCATGGTACTTTTCCTTGCTCCCAATTCTAGCTCTGACCTTGGGGATCAGAGCTAACTGAGCCACTTTGTCCTTGGCACATACTTCGCTCTTCCTACAAGCTGGGGAAAGATGGTTACAAAAGAGTTGGAGAAATCCCGTGCGTCCTCAGGGCTGCTGCCTCAGCAGATATCCTGTCTCTGGACTCCACCCGCCTGGCACTGGGTTTCTCGTGGGATGTGTGTGGTGGGACACCCGTAGTTAAAGACGGCAGGTTGCCAGCGTGCTGGAAATGTTCCCACTCATGCAGCAGCCCCAGATCAGTCCTTTGAGGAGATGGTGCTGCAGAAGTAACGCAAGAGGGATACGGCCCCTCCGAGTGGGCTGCCCTTCTCCTTAGACCTTTCTAGCCCCAGAATTGCCATTGTGCCTGTGCCATGCGGGACGCCTCTGACCTGCGGGACATGTAACTATAACAACACAATGACGCGGAGTCACTTTGTCGCAATTGGAAACAGGCTCAGGCCGCAAAATTCAGATTAGCCCCAAGTTTCGGGGAGGTCTGCTTAGGCCTGTTGTAAAATGCAAGGTACATGGGGAGTCCTCTTCACCCCCACTCCTAACACAGTGAACAACATTCGGTGAATACGAGAGGCAGCCAATGTAAAACACTTCTTTGCACAACTCATGATCAGCCTGTGGAATTCGCTGCCACAAGAGGCCAAGAGTTTATCACAGCAATGTAGGGCTAGAAGAAACTTTGAGAAGTCATCAAATCCAGCTCCCTGTGCTGAGGCAGGACCAAGGAAACCTAGACCATCCCTGACGGGTGTTTGTCCAACCTGTTCTTAGAAACCTCCCATGACGGGGATTCCAACCTCCCCTGGTAGCCTGTTCCAGAGCTTAACTATCCTTAGAGTTAGAAAGTTTTCCTAATATCTACCCTAAATCTCCCTTGCTGCAGATTAAGCCCACTGCTTCTTGTCCTATCTTCAGTGGACATGGAGAACAATTGATCACTGTCCTCTTTAAAACAGCCCTTAACATACATGAAGACTTATCAGGTCCCAGCTTAGTCTTCTGTTCTCAAGACTAAACATGCCCTGTTTTATTCGCCTTTCCTCACAGGTCCAGGTTTCTAATCATTTAGTCATTTTGGTTGCTCTCCTCTGGACTCGCCTCAATTTGTGCAAATCTTTCCTAAAGTGCAACTCTCAGAACTGGACACGACTCCAGCTGAGGCCTCCCCAGTGCCGAGTAGAACAGAACAATGACCTCCTATGTCTTACACAGGGCACTCCTGTTCCTACACCCAAAAATGACATTAGTGTTTTACCAGCAAAGAATCCTGTGCTACATGACTACATGCATCTGACGAAGTGGGTATTCACCCATGAAAGCTCATGCACCAGAACGTCTGTTAGTCTATAAGGTGCCACAGGATTCTTTGCTGCTTTTACAGATCCAGACTAACACGGCTACCCCTCTGATACTAGTGTTTTACCAACTGCTTCACACTGTTGACAAATTCATTTTGTGATCCACTATAGCCCCAGATCCTTTTTAGCATTTACTAGCCAGTTATTCCTCATTTTGTAGTTGTGCATTTGATTTTTCCTTCGTAAGTGCAGTACTTTGCACTTGTCTTTACTGAAATTCATCTGGTTGATTTCAGACTAATTCTCCAGTTTGTAAAGGCCGTTTTGAATTCTAATTCTGTCCTCCGAAGTGCTTGCAACACCTCCCAGCTTGTTGTCATCCACAGATTTTATAAGCATATTCTCCACTCCATCGTCCAAGTCATTCAAGAAAACATTGAATAGTACTGGACCCAGAACTGACCCCTGCAGGACCCCATGATATAAGCCCTCCCAGTTTGACAGCGAACCACGGATAACTCCTCTTGGAGCACAGTCTTTCAACCAGCTGTGCATCCACCATTGTATTTTCACTTAGACCTCATTTCCTGAGTCTGCTTATGAGCATGTCATATAGAAAAGCCTTACTAAAATCAAGAAATATCACGTCTACTGCTTCCCCCCATCCCCTTCCCCTACGTCCATTAGGCCAGGAACCCTATCAAAGAAGGAAATTAGGCTGGTTTGGCATGATTTGTTCATAGCAGATCCATGCTGGTTATTCCTGATATCCTCTAGGTGCTTACAGATGGATTGTTTCTTTAGAATTCTGGAATTGTTAAAGGTTAGAGGCCAGATCTTCAGCTGGTGTAAACCTGTGACTTCAAAGGAGCTATGCTGATTTACGCCAGCTGAGGATCTGGTCTTAGATCATTACATGGACAATGAGAACGTCCACGGATACATTAGATAGGGTAAAAGTACATCTATATTAGAGGGATATAATTCTCCAGCTTCAGTGGATCAACCAACCAGTAACTAGTGAGGCTTAGGAAGAAATTCCCTGTATGGGCAGTGAGTTCCAGAACTGTCGACAACGGTAGTTTTTGCACCTTCTTCTAAAGCACCTGCCACTAGCCATTGTTGGAGAAGCTGAGATAGCGTGGGGATGAGGACCTTTATAAAGCTTAGATAGATAGAAACGGACTAGATGGACTACCAAGCTGATCCAGTCTGGCATGTCCTGTGTTGGGGCCATTCACACATCTCAGATCTAGATCTGAGGTTGGATTTAGAAACGCCTCCTGCCATCTTTAGAGATCGGGGTGGGAGCACGAGGATCAGGTGGACATTCACAGGGATGCTCTGATCCCACAAGGATGTTGGGACACTGGCTGGGGGAAATTGGGACTTCCCTGGGAAATCCAGCTGCCAGGCAATCCTAGTCACACTGAAAATGTAGCCAACACATATGTAGTGCCTGGAGAGCGCACAGGATGGCATTTGGCCGTAGTTTCACAGCTCTCGCTATGCTGCGCACTAGGCCCGCACAGCACTTTTCAGCAAGAGCAGGGAGGGAAGCCAGATCCTCCAGTTCCAAAAGTATTTGTGCTAGAAGGGAACGTCACTGTGCTGTTTGCCAGGTGGAGGGCCACACAGAAGTGGGCAGTTCTGAGTCCATCCAGCACAGGGCAATGGTGCACAGACCGACACTCTAGCCAGCTCATTGGGAGAGGCTCAATCTTTTGTCCACCTTTGTTTGCAAAATCCATGTCATTATTTATAGTTAAAAAGTTCTGGAAACTCTTCCCTCCCCTCCAAAAACAAAGCAAGTGTATCATGGGAAGAAGTATATTCTGATATCCTCTCGGTCCGACTCATCACGGTCTTTGTCGGAGCTCAGAGAAGGGCCACAAAGAATGACTTACGCCTGGTTCCCAACACTGCTCTGAGTGCTAGAAAGGTGTGCTACTCTAGGGTTCTATTTCTGATTTTGCCATGGATGTTTGACTGACCCTGGGCAAGCCACAATCTCGCTATGCCTCAGTTTCCCCATGGATAAAGTGGGAATAACAAACACCCACCCGCTGTGGTGCTAGGAGAAATAACTGACATCTGTAATCTGCTTTCGAATCTCCCTGTTTAATTAACAGCATTTCCGTGGATGGTACTGTAAGGCCAGATTCTGCTCCAGTGAAATCAACAGCACTCTAGTATCACTCACCCCAACCATCCAAAAAAATTGGGAGTTAAGGCCCTCCCAAATTATGAGATTGTTAAAAATCTCATGATTTTTAAGCCAATACATGTTGGGATCTTTCACTTTCTGAGCCACTAGACTGCACTGTCATATTTCCGAGTTTATCCCCACAACCATGAGGCCGAGAAACTTTCTGACAGTTCACGTGACTCCAGGAGCTGGGGCTTTAATAGAAGCCCAGACAGCACATAACTCACAATAAAAGGCAAGAGCTGGCCACATTGTCTCGGATCCATTCACCAGTTTTCAGGGCTCAGGCAGAAGGCTTTAACAACAACTGAATGGTGCGCTTTCACTCCCAGCTTGCGTAACTCTGCACAGCTGCAGCCCTACATGGTTGCTTAGGTACATCTGAGTGCTAATCCCAAAATATCATCTGTTGCCTAGCCACAATGTGTGCCCGCTTCTGCAACAAATTCGTTGGTGGATGATGAGAGGAGGAGCACATGCTGGTATCAGTAGCTGCTCTTGTAGTGTGTGTGTCTTTGTCTGTGCATGCATATATTTGTGATTGCGTGGTTGTGCATGTGTTCACACATGTAATATCTGTCCAGGGTCTCCTGTATTTTTGTGCATGCATGTGCGTACACTGTTTGTACATGTTCGCATGTGCGTTTGTGCATGCGAGTACATGTGTATGCATGTACACAGTCACACATGGGTGAGTTTACCTGCATGCAGGACTCTGGATGACTTCCCCCTCACCATATTTTCACCCAGGAACTTCTTGGCCGACATCTCTCCACACCTCACGGCCACTCGGCTCCAACAGCGCGCACAGGGTGCTGTGAGTATCAGGGTCATGCTAGATTTTGGGCTGCTAAATGCACTCAGAACCTGCTGCCTGCAATACCAATGCATGTGAGCTACTGCACCAAGCATGTGTCACTGGAGAGATCGGATGATGCCGAGCCCTCCAGAACCTGAGTACCCTCTCCAGACCCTGGGTTGCCTTTTGAGAACATTATCACCCAGGAAACCAGTGCAAACAGGGACAGGGGAAGTGTTCAGAGACCAAGCTGGCTTTGAAAAACAGATCCCTGCCCTGGGACAGGGGAGATGAAGGTTCAATCCCTCTCTTATCACAGACTCCTTTGGATAGTCTCTTCATCTGTCTGTGACTTGGTTTCCCATCTGTAAAACCAAGGCAATGAATCCTTCCTTTCTCCCATCCTGTGTGTCTGTCTCGTCTGGACTGCAAGCCCTTTGCTGCGTGTACATAGAGTCCCCTGATTTTAATAATAATAAGGAATAGAGATGGAGCTCTAGCCATTCACATAAAGATTCTGGTCACCCCACGGTTCTCGGCGGTGGGCTCCAGCACTCTGCTTTGGGTCACTGCAAAGACATGAACCATTTGCAAAAATGACATTGGGACGGCAAGCCGCCCCCCAGGGCTTGGGGCGTTTGGAACTTTGGGCTCAGCTCTAGGAAGAAGAGGTGGGTTCCTAAGACATTGTTAGCCTCTTTTCTTCCTGAGGCACTGAGCAGCGGCGCCTCCAGCCCCAGCTGCTTCAGGCAAAGTGGAGAGGCTTCTTTCTCCATTTTGACTGAGAAAGTGCGTTCGACCCCGGACAAATGCATCTGTCCATTTAAGGGAATGGCTGAGTAAATTCTCGTAATAAAAACCAGCTTAAGCAGCCGCGTTCGGCTCTCTATTCTTAGTGCAAAATCTATAGCCCTAATTGCTTATCGACTCCCCGGGCAGAATGACATCACTTCCAGCCAATCAGCAAGCCCCAACCAAATGACTGGACAAGGCCAGGCCTGCATAAAAAGCCACAGATGGGACAGAGGTCAGGGCAGTGATGGGCAGCTGACAGCAGGGACTGATGGGAAATCACTGCCCCAGGCTCCACTGGGCTGCGTTGAAGAGGAGGAGAAAACACGTAGGCTGTGAATTCAGGCCAAAGCTCCTCCACTTATTAATTCATCCTTTTGTGGCACCAGGACTTTGGGGCTTGATCCCAAGCCCATTAAGTTCAGTGGAAAGCCGCTCTAGCTGGACTTCGGCTCAGGCCCAGTGGGCCTTCCAGAGAAGTAATAAGAAACTCAAGGGTCTTTCCTAACAGCGTTTCTCCATAGCTCTATCCTCGCAACACATGTGGGAAAAGCAGCTTTGCGGTTCTGCCCCTGGGAGAAGGAGAAGAGACGCATTTGCAAATTGCAGAAGCTTAAATGATTCAAGCCTGGAATATGGAAGTTCCTCCTCTTCTTATCCCTTCTAGCAAAAACCCAGCAACGAGCAATCTTAAATTTGCAGACTCCGGCAACAATTCGTACCATCGATCACGGGGGAATAGTAGGGGGAATATTTATAAAATATCCCATCGTGAACGTTTGTGAGAAAGGTGCCAGATAAACCCAGACACACACAAATGGATACTAGTCTGCCTTGCGCAGGAAAACAATGCAAGAGAAATATGGGAATCATTGAGAGGCTTTGATATTGACCCAGGAATCCAATAAAAAAGCCAAGAAGGAGATAGACACATAGAGGGCAGTAACTGAATACCATCCCCATTCTCCTCTAGCTTTCCTTTCTTTCTAGTCCCCTGAGATTTTCCCCTCTCCAAAAACATACAGCTGCCCACTCCTTCAAAAAAAAATAAAAAGCCAGATAAAGAGATAGATCATGTTAAGATGGCATTTAAATAATTTTGTGGGGGAAGGGAAAAGATAATGATATAACAATATATGCTCAACATACAATATGTTCTTTAATACTGTGAATCAAGATATGTACCTATGCGGCTCAGGTTGTACTGTCTTATTGTAAATGACCCAAAATATCCTGAAATAAATAAAATATTTACCAAAACGCCAAACCCACAAACTTGTATGTGCTTTGAATTGGAGGCTGCGTCTTCCTCTGGGTTTCAGGAGCGGCTAGTGGGCATGACCGTGCCATAAATAAGAACGACACAGCACATGAACGTTCAGAGTCAAACCCAAAGCTCCTCTGCAAGTCAATGATGCTGCATAAATAGGATGGAGGACAACCAGGCAAGAAACCAGAACAGCCCTGGTCCACCTCGAGCTGCACTGGGCATGTGGGGTTGAGTACTGCAACAGACAAACCACACCCAGGCTGCTACCTGCTACACCAACGGTATTCTTGGACATCACCTATCCAGGCCCTGATCATACCCAGCATGGGGAACTGAAAGACAGAGAGTGGCTTGCCTACGGTCAGGCAGAAAATCTGCAGCAGAGCAAGGATTTGAACCCAGGTATCCAGAGAGCTAGATTAGCATACGAAGGACCATCCTTCCTAAGCATTGTGGGAGTGCTATGGAAGGACCAGTAGAACTTCTGCAGCTGCAAACCCCCCAGTCTGTACTAGCATTGATAAGGTGGGCACTGGCTTCAGAGGGAGAAGGCCTTTGCCAGACCTGCTCAGAGCAGGTGCAATTGCACCAGAGGTGGAAACACCCTGTGTGACATCTGGGGCACTTGTGTGTGGACACACCTGGTTTTAGAAGCGTTCCACACACATGCAAACAGGTACTGGAACACCACTGTTTTCCAGCATGATGCTATCTTCCAAAAAGCCAACAACATCTGCTGTAAGGTTTGACAAACTCTCCGGGGGACGGGAAATATGGCTCCTCTGTTGTTCTGGCTCAACCATTCGACCGAGGAACGTTCTGCTGCTTGTTTCGTCCATACATCATCTTTGAACCATAAGAACACAAGCCCTGCTCTCATCCAAATGCAGAAGATTAAAGATGCTCCCAACCCCTTGCAGCGAGGATGGAGCAGAGCATTGGAAGTTCCATTGTATGACCCAACATGGAGGCAGTGTGGTCTAAAGAGTCCATGAAATGTCATTACCATAAAACAGTAGTTTTCATCCTGTGGTCCGCAGACCCCTGGGAGTCCTCAGACTAGGTGTAAAATTTCCAAAGGGGTCTGCACCTCCATTCAAAATGTTTTAGGGGTCTGCAAATGAAAAAAAGGTTGAAAACCCCTGGTGTAGTGGTGACAACACACATAAGTGAGAATCTGGATTGCTGGGTTATGTCCCTGACTGCCTGTGATTTGCGGGGTGACCTTGAGTAAATCATCACCTTGATAAGTGCCTCCGTTTCTCCATCTGTAAAATGGGGACAATGGAGATCAATCACCTCTGTAAAGTGCTTAGCCATTCTTGTATGAACAGCGATGTAAAAGAGGAGACCCTCTCTTTTTTTTTAGGTATCTCTGTGGCCCGCATTACCGTGGTATCTGAACAATCTCTAACATAACACTGCTATGAGGCAGGGCAGTCTTATCAGTCCCATTTTACAGAGGGGGAAACTGAGGCACAAAGAGTCTAAGGGACTTGATCAAAGTGACACAGGGAGTCTGTGATGGAGCAGGGTGTGTCCCAATACCTAGGCTAGTGGCTTAACTGCTGCCCCATCCCTCTTCTCAGTTTACCTTCTCCCATTTTTTTTTTAGTAAATCTTTGTTAAAAAAAAGAGCGTTGAACTATTCAGTTAAATCCAGCATTGGCTGCTCTAAGGAGCTTTCCATTACTGTCATTACAGCTGCTTGGAAAATGTATGCAGTGCTGTAGCCATATCGGTCCCAGGATACTAGAGAGACAAGGTGGGGGAGGTAACATCTTTTATTAGGCCAACCTCCGTTGGTGAGAAAGACAAGCTTTCGAGCTCACTCAGAGCTCGTGTTCAAGCAAAATGCCCCTTCTACAATCTTCAGCCAAAAAACTTTTGGTTTCTCACAGGGAATTTCAATGAAAAAATTCCCTTTCCTTTCTTTCCAAAAGGAGCTTTCAAAATTAACATTGTCATTTAGTTTGGGAACAGCAACTCTTCCTTCGCTTTGTCTTCAAATAGTGTCAACTTTTTCCAGTTGGAAAGTAGTAAAAATAAATAAATAAATGAATAAAAAGGCTGAGAAAGTGGGTTTTTCCTCAGTTTTAAACAAAAACCAAAAAACCTTTTGTCGCTCGTCTTTTCTGTGTGAAAACGGGGTGGGGGAATACAAAAATCAAAAAGAAAAATCCAAAATATTTCAGTTTCCAAAAACTGAAACAAAAACGACCATTCAAGTCAAAACAAAATGAAATTTTTCATTTCATTTTGAACCGAGGATTCCAAATGATATTTTTCATTTCCACTTCCCCGATCGGCAAAGAAACCATTTCTTCTGGAAAACGCTGATTTTTGACTAAACCGGGGTTGCCGAGGTGAAAATATGTCCATCCAAAAACACTGACCAACTCCAACCATGATGTATTGCTAACTTTGCATGTGCTCCCCTGACTCCTGCTGGAGGGGACCAGACCAATTCAACTGTGTTTCATAGGCTCTGTGCCGCTAACCACAGAAGAGTCTCCTTTAGCACAAGTGGTGATTTTGCACTAGGAGGGCCGATGTCCTGTCCCTACTGGCTTCCATAAAGTTCTGAGTGCTCATCTTGAAGCATGAAGTACTAGCTGGCTAGAGGCTCATTACATTATAGGATGGAACTGTGTAACCATTTTGAACATCTATAATTTAAATGCCAATGTCTCTCGTTAATTATGAAAGGCTGCCAGAGGGACAGAGGTAGCTCTCTGACACGGTACATGCATCCTACTTCTAAACTCTATGCAAGAAATAGCCCTATTCAACATCCTTTCTAAAATGCTTTGGACTCCACCATTCACACAACCAACCCCTACCTCACTGGAGAATTAACTCCAAGCTCTCTGCTTTCCCTCCTGCTGCCTATTGTGGAGATGCATTAGCTGCCTATTGTAGGGAGTAATTGCCATAAGCGGTTGATGACAGCAATCAGAAAGTTTGCCTTGCCGTTGTGACAGGCCAAATTATTTTACAAACCCGTTCAGCAGCCATCTCGGCTGAAGACCCATAATCTTCCATGATTGGTTGAGCGGCTCCACTCACATCAAAGACAATGGGAAATCATGAAGCAAGGTGTTTAAATGAAAACCAATTGCAAGAAGATTATCCCCTTTCGGGGGGATATTTCAAGGGGAGGAAAGTGACATGACGACAGATCCATTTAGCTGCCGTGCGCCACTGAAGTACAAATGAACACCTCCCGAAAAAGAAAAAAAAGTCACTCCCAATAAAAGTCTAATGCCCGGAGGTAAGTTTGGAGTTTAGGCAAAATCCCCACGTTACAATTGGTTATAATCCTTTGCATTTATCCAGCCCTTTGCAGCAGGGGTTGCCAAAAGGAGTCAGCACAATTATGCCCATTTCACAGCACAGTTATGCAACTTATCCGAAGCCATCCAGGGAGAAGTAGAGACAGGGACGCAATGCGGCTGCTGTCACTCCTTTGGAACAGTATAATTTATTTGTATATCAGTAGCCTCTGGGAGGCCCAGTCATGGACCAGAGCTCCATTGTGTTAGGTGCTGTACAAAATCCCCAGGTGCCTTTCATCCAAAGATCCCAAAGCTCTTGCCACACATTAAGGAAACTTCTCAATGCTGCCGCCTCGTTACGCTCATGTTACAAGGAGGAGCTGGTGCAAAAGGGACATTTCAAAGTTGTAGAACAGGTCTATGGGCTAGAACCAAGGACTCCTGAATCCCAGCCCTGTGCTCTCTCACGTGAATGGTTCAAGAATGGGCCGGGACGGGAGCTGGAAGTTGTGGGTTGGGCTGCTTGATTCAGTTGAAGGCTGGGCTTCCAGCTAAATAGAATATTTTGTTGAAAGTGTCTGTTTTCCTTGAATACTTTTTGATTTTTTTTTTTTGGTTGGAAAACTGAATCTAGGAAATTTTCAGCTCCCAAACCAATTTTTTTTCCCAGTGGTTTTTGGCCACATTTTTCAGGTGTCGTTTGTCAAATACTGAAACAGTTTCAGTTTTCAATGAACAGTTGAACGTTTCAGTAAAAAAATCCCCAATTGTCTGACCATCTGGAGTTCTGGGTTCTACTCCCGGCTTGTTAGGCCAACCTCCAGCAAGTCACTGCCTCTCTGTGCCTCGGTTTCCCCATTGGCGAGCCAAAGATAAACGCCATTGACTTGATGCGCACAGGGAGTGCTGAGCTAAATTATTTACTGATTGGAAAAGTGGGTGGAGACAATCAAAGGCACCAGGGAAGGGCAAAGTTTTTTCCCTCAATCCTCACGTCCCGCTTCCCAGTATGAAACACTCTCACCAGCTCACTGCCAAACAGAGCTGTGTTTGCTAAGAATCCGTTGGCACCCATTGCTTTTCCCACCCCAGAGTCCCAAGCAGAAAATCATTATTTCCCAGGAGGGAGAGGAATAGGCTGCAAGAGTGATTGAACTTGAGGTCCCTAAAATCCCAAGGAATCCAGTGGCACCTTAAGGACTAACAGATTTATTTGGGCATAAACTTTCGTGGGTAAAAAACCCATTTCTCCAGATGCATGGAGTGAAAATGACAGAAACAGGATACAGACTAACACAACTACCTCCTGATACTGAAATCCTGCTACGTCTTGGTCTGCAGGTGCTGTGAAAGTCGGCTTTGCACCAGGTAGTGCAAACCACTTCCGGGGGTGGAGGGCTTCCAGCTAAGGGACCCCACCCACCAGAGATGAAACATGTCAGAGTTTTCGGATCGGGGGGTGGCTTAGAAAGGACCCATATTCTGCCTCTGGAAATGCAGCTCGCTACACGGGCTCATAGCAGCACTTACTCGCCTATGTGCTGATTGCAGCCTGCAGAGGAAAGATGGGCATGTGGAGCGGGAGTTTCGTGAGAGGTGGTATTTCATACAATTAACTGGACAGAATGCTGCTGGAGCTGGGCCCTGCTGTGCTCCCGAGAGGCAGAGCCAGCCAGCCTTCCAACCTGCAGGATCCAATCGGATTTTATGGCTATATTCAGCTTCCTCTGGAAAGTCTGACTCACTCGGAACAGGCTTCACTTTTCCCAGCAGGCTCAGTCTGATTTTCTGCTGGGTCCCCTGCTCCAGCACGAGGGCATGAATAGCTCCAAAGCCTTTATAGACCTCGGTGGCCCCATCCGGCGACTCACACCCCCTCCTTCTCCCACTGACACAAGAGGAATCGTGAGTCACTCTCGCCGCAAAGATTGCAAAAGAAATAACTGCAGGAGAGGAGCCGGCCTCTTGTCAGAGGGATCTGTAATGTAATCTGGACTGTAAATCACAAGAAGAGAGCCAGCCCAGAACAGAAACTATGGTGATGGGTGTGGGATCAGAGCCAGCCCAAAACAGAAACTACGGTGATGGGCGCGGGATCAGAGCCAGCCCAGAACAGAAACTATGGTGATGGGCGTGGGAACAGAACCAGCTCAGAACAGAAACTATGGTGATGGGCGTGGGATCAGAGCCAGCCCAGAACAGAAACTACGGTGATGGGCATGGGATCAGAGCCAGCCCAGAACAGAAACTACGGTGATGGGCGCGGGATCAGAGCCAGCCCAGAACAGAAACTACGGTGATGGGCGCAGGATCAGAGCCCGCCCAGAACAGAAACTATGGTGATGGGCATGGGATCAGAGCCAGCCCAGAACTGAAACTACGGTGATGGGCACAGGATCAGAGCCAGCCCAGTGTTCAGGCAGCAGAGTTTCCAGGACTTGCAGATGATGACTGGCCCTGGATCAGCTGACAGATTGAAGTCCCTTTCACTGGGGTACTGAGGGTTTCCAGAGGCAGTCGCTGGGGACTGGGAAAACTGACTTTGGCATTTCCCCTTCTGGCAAATATGGCAACGAGGACGACGTCCACCCAAATGAATCTAGCGTGGCTTCCCTCCGCCAGGTCCAGACACCAGCCTTTCGATCCTGGTTTCAGCCTCGCTGGGAGATTATCTCAACACACACTGCAGTCCTGTCTGGGCTACCAAAAATGCCGCATTCCAACACAGCGGTGCAACCGGGCTGCGGATTATCACAGAGGGCAGCTGTGGTCTCTCGGGGGTGGAGCACAGGGCCGGGGCTCAGCTGTGATCTCTGTGGATGGAGCACAGGCCAGGGCCCCAGCTGCACTAGTCAGTGGATGAATCACAGGGCCAAGGCTCAGCGGTAGCTTCTCTTCCCAGCTTTGCCTCTGATTTGCTGCATGAGTTACACTCAGAGCGAGGCCACTGTGCAGCCAGTGGGACAGAGGAGATGGGGAGGCAGAGGGGGGCATTCTACTCCACTCTCCTGAGTGCAAGAAATGGATTTCCTCAAACTCTCAGGGATCACAAGTGACCTCTCCTTGAAAAGCAAAGAGGAAAATCTCTGCCTGCCCCTGGGAGACTGGAGAGAGGTGGCCTCATGCTACAAAACCACCTGGAATGTCCGGACACTGCTGGCCAATGGGCCAGGGGACCCGAACCCAAACACAGTGTCACCCTGTCGGGGGTGAGTCGTCCCCACCTCGAGCAGATCCTGGGAGTGTCTGGCTTTGACTAGCATTTATTGCTTGTCGTGCCCCAATGAAGTCCCTCTTAAGTGACTCCAACTTAGGCAGGTCACTCGCCTGCATTCTGCACTGCTGTGTCCCGAGGGTACAACAGGCAGCCCGGTGCTCAGCAGTAAGTGCTCTGGGATCTATGGCTACCAAATGGTTATTATAAGAAGGGCTATTTTCCCGCCCGGGCCAAGAGACAAGTGCACATGGTAACTATTTGCCAGAGCAGGGCTTTACTCTTGTTATTAATGTTAATCGTTTTACAGCCCAGCCTAGAGTTCCCGATCAGAAACAGGGCCCCACTGACTGAGGTGCTGTTCAAACACACAGTCAGAGACAGGCCATCACAGTCTAAACAGGCAAAGATCACGGTCTCCATTTTACACGTGGGTAACTGTGGCCCAGAGACACAGACGATGCGTCTACACTGGGACCCAGGCTTGTGGACTTGGTGTTTCCAAAGCCCACGATTGAGCATCCACACTGCATGGTAAACCTGGGTTTACAGTCGCTGGATCCAGGTCTCATAGCCAGGCTAATGCATCCACACTGCACTAGGCAGACCTTCTGACACCGGTCTGCATCTTGGGCTGCGTCCACCCTGCAAAATGAAGTGGTTTGGACCCAGGTCCCAGCAGGACTTGGGCTCTGACCCACGCCCTAGTGCTTGTTGATCTGAGTCAGGCTGCAGACAGAAAGGGGGTTGGGCTCAAACCTGAGTCAGAACCTGGGTTTTGTGGGCAATGTAGGCACTAAGTAACACCCCCAAGGCCTCATAGGGAGTCTGTAGCAGAGCAGAAAATTGGACCCAGATTTCTTGACTCCCAGTCCAGGGCCTTAACCACAAGACCAGCCTCTCTCTCCAAATCAAGAGAGCTAAAACATGGTTCATCAGCTGGCTTTCTTCTAAACACACAATCAAGAAAAAACATCATTTTCACGCCTTTTTTAATTCCGTGGTCTAAGCAGGGACACACACATCCACTGCACTAGCTATCAGAATACACTAATCACAATCAGATCCTTGCACCACAGAAATCCAGGCCTGCGTCCTTTAGCTCAGAGATGCAATCTGGAGTTGGGGGGAAGGGGTTTGGTGTGAATCCAAGTATCGTTGATCCAAAGTTTGGGGTAGGGAAGAGTTTTCTGACAGTCCTGGTGTCGGCTCAGCCAGCAGCCACTGAAATCTACACGGTTCCATGACTGTTCAAACCCCTGCCCAGTTGTGTTATTTAAAAAACCACACAAAAAGCCCTTTATTAAGGGCAGCTAGTTGCAGGAAGCAGGAGCTTGGCAGAGATCAGCTAGGCCAGCAAGTGGGAGCAGAATCCAACCAAAGAGACCCACAATTATATCAGGCACCCCTAACTCTTCCCAATCAAATGGCCAAACTCATCGGTGGAAGTTTACATGAGTCATGCAGAGCCATAATTACTGCACCTGGTGCGTGCTGGCGACCGACAGGGCTGGGTGTGAAAAGAAAACAGGCTAACCTGCAATGTATTTTCTCCCCTTGGTGCCGGGCGAGCTATCTTTAGAAAGCCATTTCCAATCAGCAGCAAGCTCCGAGGAGTGGGCAGAGAATGCAGAGCCTGCGCTGGCCGGCTTTCTAAACCAGTGGCTTTGTTTCCAGGGCCAAGTGGAGACGGCTGGTTCTGTGTCGCAGTACAATTAGGATGGGGAAAGAAAGGCTCTTAATGCAGGGCGGGGGAAGGGAATGATTTGGTGCAAACTTCTCACTGGAGACAAAGGTGTTGCAGCCCAAGACAGTTGGGTATATAAGATTTGAGCCCTGAAAAGCACACACACAAACAAACTCCCATCCTTGCCAAATGCCGCCTTTCTCTTGAAAGTCTATCTTGGTCCTTAATGCTTGGGGCAGAGACGAGAGGATAGCTGTGTACGGACCGCACGGCTGGCCAGTGGAGGAGTGACATGCTCCTGCTAGAGAGGGTGGATCGGGAACTTCTGGGCTCCCTGTCTCAGATCATCTGGGATCAGGCCATCAAATGAAAAGGTGTCAAATTCAAAACAGACTGTGAGGCTCTGCGGGGACAGGACTAGAACCCATGTCTGCAGGAGGGCCCACACCGCCAGGCATTACCCCAGACCCTGTGGAGATAAACAGCACACGAAGTCCCACCTCAGAAGGCTGGACTGACAACATCCCTCCTGGCCCCTGATTGGTCCAGGTGTCCTATTTAAGGAGCACTTCCAGGAAGGGTCCATGCAATGAGGTGGGCCCCCTGCCAGCAGTAGTGACTGATCTGCAACTTGGCTCACTCAGCCTCCCAACCCCAGCTCAGATCCTTGGCTTCTGCCTATGAGCTCCAGTCCTGATCCCTGGCTTTGGTACTTGGCCTCTGGCTTTTACCCAAGAATCTGGCGTTGAACTCTGACTCTGGCAATGGACACAGGCTTGTGTCCTTGAACTGTTCCCTCCATCCCTGCCACCTGGAATCAGTACAAGGACCCTGACCCCAGTCCCAAACTCAGGCTACAGCTTTAGGACTCCGAACCCAGTTCTGACCCCCTCCAACCTAGGCCCCTGGACTCTGGCCCCTGACTGCCAGACACAGATGCAAGGAAACACTTTCACACAAAGTGCGATTAGACTGTGGAACTCACTGCCACAGGATTCTGTTGAGGCCAAACATTTAGCACGATTCAAGAGGGAACTGGACCTTTATATGGCAAACAAGAATACTCCAGATTACAACAGTTAATGCTAACAAAAATTTTGGAAGTGCTATTAAATCTCATGCTTTGGGGTTTCATCCAATCTCTAATTAGGCATTAGGAGGCAATTTAATGTGTGGGAGGGGGTGAGAGGAGGGGAGATTAACCCACATCTGCAACTGTGAAGTTCTTACACTGTCCTCTGAAGTTGCTGATGTTGGCTAGGATACAGGTCTATATGGACCTCCGCTCTGATCTGCTCTGATCATGCCCATGTTCCTCATTCCGTACAACCAACCATGAAACAGCGTGAAAAGCTAGGGCTACCTTTGGAAGAACAAGCAGGAGACTCTGTGCATGGCTTTAAGGGGCACAGTATTATCACCCCCATCCATCTACCCAGCCGCCCTGAGCACATTTACCAGGCTTATCCCAAGAGCACGCCCAGCCGTATGGAGCAGAGCCTAGCTGCTCGTAGGATTCATCTCCTTTGCTGGCGAGATTAGCCCAGAACTCCCGCAGGGATCTCCATCTCCCATGACAATGTATTGTCTCCCTGCGCACCAAGCCCTAGACAGGTGTTGTGGATTGTTAACAAATAGCCTTACACCAGCGCAGAGGGACAGCAAGAGACCTACAAATCCCGTGTGGATACTTTCCTGGATTGGGGGCCTGTTCAAGATAGCATTTAAGCGCATGCCTAACCTTAAGCCCATGCTCAAGTCCTGCTGAAATCAATAGGATTTAAGTACATGTGTAATAATTTAGCACAAGATAAAGTGCTTTCCTGAATACGGGATTTATTTCCGACTTGATCCCTATTCTGCAGGGATCAGGTTTTTAGACGGCACGTCCTCAGTGGCAGGGACTGTGTCATTTCCCACACTCTACCCTGTCCCCCAGCCATGGGGATCCATCCGTGCTTCATAAAATCAACTCTCTAGAACCATCCTCATTGATAGTCAAGGAAGTTATGGGGGGCGAGAAGAGGGGGAGGGCCCCAGGGAGGTGTGGTTTATAATATAACAACATCTGTTCCCATAAGAGTCTAGATAAGGATCACTGAACCCAGCACTGAGATGCAGCCACCTTTGGGTGGTTTAATAGACACCCAGCTATAGAACACACCAGTCTGGGGTAGGCGGTGGGGGAGGGACAAATGCTGCATCCAACCAAGCCATAGGAGGGCAGAATGGACTCACCACTGCTGGAATCTGGTCCGAACACCAAGGCCAACCTCCCGTCTAAAGTGGGGTCCGATAGTCGATGCTATTGCTGGAGCTTAGCCTTTGGGTCATTGTCTTTAAGTGGCACAGCGCCCCCTAGTGCCATATTGGGGCCCTACTTGCATAACGACTCGGAGGGGCAAACGGCACAAAGGACACTCGCTGCAGCACCTGGGTTTCCCACGGCGCTCGCCAAACTGCGTGTCAAGCAGGCCAAGCTCGTCTCAGAGCTTCTGCTGTGAACCGGAATGAGCCCCCAGGCTCAGGCTAGGGGAGCCCCCCATTATCACAGCAGCTAAGTCTATGCCAGGCAGGAACAGCCTGGATTCCAGCAGACAGCAGGGGACGTGGGAGAATGAATTGACGAGGCGCCTGCAGAAAGACAGCCTTGCTGCCCCAACCCCACCTCCTTAATACGGCTGTGGGAGCCCCACAGGCCTTCTCTATGGAGACCCGACAGCATCACGGCTAAGCTGCAGCTTCGTGCACGCGGTCAGAGGGAGCTGACCTCCAGGCGCAGCAAGGTATCTTAATTCCCCGTGGCAGGGCACTTTCCCTGTCCCCTTGTCTCTGCCACACCAGTGCTATTCAGGAGCGAGGCTGCTCCCCTCCAGGCAAACCCTGCGCCCGCCTCTGCCCCTGCTAGGCCGCACTGCAGCTGGTGAGGTCTTTGAAACGCCTCTCCACCCGTTACGGACTTGCTTCCCGGTTGTGCTAAAAAGCGATGAGCTCATTCATGTTGCTTTATATAGCTCTTCCATCAGCAACTTCTCCATAGCAACGCGGCCTGGTGTGACAGCTCCTCATGGGCCTGGGATGTCAGGAGCACGGCAGTGGGGCCACCCCACCCCACCTGTGGCGCTGCCTCTGCGCCACCTCGCCAACAGCCAGGCCCCACGGGCAGAGGGTCAGCGAGGAGCCAGACCCAGGGAAGGGAGCTTTCAACATGCAGCTCCCAAGCCTCAGCTGTGGGGCTGAGTGCTCAGCGGCTGGGCACTGCCTGGTACCACAGCACCACCCTATGGACAAGTCGGGATATAGGGTTTCTTTTAGAAATGAAAGGAATATGCCTGGGACCCAGCTGGGAAACCTGCCCAGGAAAGGCTGGGTTGAGGGGGAGGAGAGTATTTTAACGTTAGGGACACCAAAAAGAGAAACGAATTTAATTAAAGGCACCACCCAAGGATTGTCAACTCCCACTGGCCTCAGTGGGCCCATGGGTGAAATTAAATCCTGCCCAGGACCCAAAGCAAGCTCTTCTGCAGTACTGAAGCTTGGAGTCACTGGGGAATCTTGGCACCAGTGGGGACCTGCGGGGGCCTTCTGTTGGCTCTCTGCACTGGGGTGTGCATCACCCCAGGACTGCTGGCACCCCACTGTCCCCCCCCCCCAAGGCCCACCCCCTGCCTACAGCTGTCTCCCTCTTTCCCAGATTTTGCCATGGCACTGGCCTCCTCCGTCATCTGGGCATTCTGCTTGGGGCAGGGACCCTGGCTGTGTCTATACCTGGACATGCCATGCTGTCTGCTATGGTCCTGTGCAGATAACAAGGGCGACTGTATTTCCATAAGAGATTTCATAGGGTCTAAGGCCAGAGGGACTGAGCTCCTGGATAACCCAGGTGTCAGATTTCATCTGATCACATGTGGGCTGGGCCCCATAACTTGGGTCAGACCCAACCATTCCAGGCCTCAGGGGACTGAACTTGTGTGCCATAGAGAGGCTGAGATGCCACCGATGCCCAAGGCCCAGGCAGCAGCAGGGCACTGATCACATAGGATATGCCCAGATGATCACAGCAACTGATCCATGCACCTCACTTTAGAGGAAGGTGAAAACCCCCTAAATCAAACTAGGCCCTGTCCGACTCGTGTGTCACCACTGGTATTTAGCAGTCCGTACCTGGATCTCACCTAACCATTCTGTAGATGATACACGAGTCAGAAGAGAATCCAGCTCCCTGTCCTAGATCTGCATTGGCTAGGATGACCAGAGAGCAAGTGTGAAAAATCGGGACGGGGGTGGGGAGTACTAGGTACCTATATAAGAAAAAGCCCCCAAAATGGGGACTATCTCTATAAAATCGGGACATCTGATCACCCTAGCATTGATCTGCTGATCTGACTCAGAAGGTGGCTTGGTAACACAGCCATTCTTCTGCTTATACCCACGCTTTTAATTTTCACTTTCCTTTTAAATGGCTTCCATCAGCAAGATCACAACACGTCACTGTCCTGACAGACTGTCCCACAGCATCACTACACAGCCTCTTCAAGCAGGATCTACAGTTCCATGGCCTCCCCTAGTCTAGCGTACATGCAGAGCTGGCTGTCAGGAAAACCAGCTTTTTACTTTGAAACTGAGCCCATTTGATACGAACGTTACTGGGGAACAGATATGGAGCACCACAACGCCGGTGCTGTGGCATATAATTGCACTGTACAGATGCTATGTAAACAGAAAGGCATTATAACAAAAATCCATAGACATTTAGGAACTTCACAGCAGTGACTCTGCTGCACAGCACGGCCATTCAGACCTTCCCAGCCACAGCAGGGACACAGCTCAGATCTTCCTGCTCTGAAAGCAAAAGCCTGAAGCATTTGAGCCAAAGGGAAATCTCCATTAGCTGTCAGCCGTATAGGGCCTATGACACACACGCTGCTAAGCAGTTGTGATTCTAGCCAGTAGCGGGCAGTGGTGGCATATACACAGCAGACAGTTCATTACGGCATTCTAGGACTCTTATAACGATATTGCAAGAACGCTAGATCCCAATGCTGGAAATGAAAAGGTGGCTCATGGACACACTGCTCATACGCAGGGAGCGCTCCTGTAATAAATGACCCTGGTTCTCCCCACTTTGCGCACAGCCGGTATGAAGCATCTCTGCCCATCAGGATGAAGGAGGGAACAGCGTGATGGTGGCTTACCTGTCAGAAGAGCCTGTTTGAGCTCAGGGTTGCTGAAGGAGCCAGGAGGGGCTCGGTAAAGAGCCTCGTTGTCGATGCCTTTGAAATCAAAGGGAAAAAAAGAAATCAGAGTCAAGAATTCTCCCTCTAAAGCACCATACAAACCACCATGCTTTGACTCAGATCTGCTCGAAAGGCCCAACGCACAGATGAGGTCAGCATTAGCACACCAGGGTCGTCTTGTTTTGAGGTCTCTGTTCTGCTATCAACAGCCTGCAACATCAGGTGTGTGTTGTGTTGTACGTGAGAGCGTATGAGTGAACAGTGCCCTCTACTGGATAGAATCAGAACTGCACTGCCATGTGTCAGAGTTGGTTGAATAACTGATTTTTTGATGTGCTACCAATTCCAAAAATAATAATAACCAAAACAAAAAAATGAAAATGGTTTGGGGTTAACTCAAAATGATTTTTTTTCCAATATGTTCAGCAAATCAAACGTCGAAACAAGATTTTGTTTCTGGCCAACCTAAACGTTATGCTTTGACAAAATTTAATTGTTTCATTTTGATTTTCACCATTTTTGACATTTTGGATTGCTTTTAAATAAAATTAAAAGGACATTTTGAAATGGAAAGTCATTTTGAGCTGAAAAATCAAAATGTTTCATTCTGAAAGTGGAACATTTCATTTTTTTTAAAATTCATTACAGTTTTAATTATTTTTACTGAAAGAATTTTGCAAAATTGACTCACATTTGCCTAATACACCAATGTAGCTGAGTCTGTGGTTTTTTCCAGAAAAAGTTTTGTGCAAAAAAACTTCTCTGAGCTCTAATCATACGCCTCAGACTGCTACATGGGATACGGGCCTGAGAACTAGGGAAAGAAAAGAAGATCTGAGTTCTAGCCCCATTATCACCAGGAATTTCTGATAGGGCCGCCCAGAGGATTCAGGGGGCCTGGGGCAAAGCAATTTCGGGGCCCCTTCTATAAAAAAAATTGCAATACTATATCCTCGTGGGGGCCCCTGTGGGGCACGGGCAAATTGCCCCACTTGCTTCCCCCCCATGGGTGGCCCTGGGAAAAATAAACCTTCTGCATCTTGGCACAAACCCAGTTTTGAGAAAACTTCTTTACAAGGTATCACTGGTTCTCAGAATCAGCTAGTGCTAAAAGGCACTAAAGCTCATTAAAAGGGTTGGACAAATATTTTCCGTCAAAACTTTTTTTGGATCCAAAACTAGGGGTTTTTAAAAAGCAGAAAAAATCACGGACAATGTCTGCTTTCCTTCAAAATTTGTTGTGGTTTTTTTTAATTGAAAAGCTGAAATTAGTCTGTCAAAACCTGAATATAGTTTGGGGTTTCAGAAGCGTGTGGCCAAATATTTGCTGCTTGCTGTGTTTGATCGTTTAAAGAAACAATAAAAAATTCTGCTTAAAAAAAATCCAAAACTTTTGAACCACCTCAGCTTGTGACCAAACGCCTGAGCCCATCCAGTCAGAGATTTTTCCAGGTTTCTGATACTGTTCTGGCTTCCTTGACTCATATCTGTCTCCATAACTTTGGGTTCATTTAGCTTAGAACATAAGAACAGCCATACTGGGTCAAACCAAAGATCCATCCAGCCCAGTATCCTGTCTGCTGACAATGGCCAATGCCAAGTGCCCCAGAGGGAGTGACCCTAACAGGCAATGATCAAGTGATCTCTCTCCTGCCATCCACCTCCACCCTCTGACAAACAGAGGCTAAGGACACCATTCCTTACCCATCCTGGCTAATTGCCATTAATGGACTTAACCTCCATGCATTTATCTGTTTCCTAGAGACTGGGTCCATGGGGTCTCTCACAAACTGGAGACGGTTACTGTGGGTTTGTCTTTAGTATAGCTTATGTACATACTCCATGAACCGAGCATTTGAGCTTGTTCCAGAATCTGGGATGAGCCTAGGCTGTGAAAACTGACATGCTCAAAACAGCACATGCATGTCTATGGACACAGGGTGCTAAAATTAAATTAACCCAGGAGGTCTCAAACTGGGGGTCAGGACCCCTCAGGGGGTCACAAGGTTATTACTGGGGGTCATGAGCTGTCAGCCTCCACCTCAAACCCCTCTTTGCCTCCAGCATTTATAATAGTGTTAAATATATAAAAAAGGGTTTTAATTTATAAGAGGGGAGGGTCGCACTCAGAGGTTTGCTATGTGAAAGCGGTCACCAGGACGAAAGTTTGAGCACCACTGAATTAACCCCTCTGAAGCCTCAGGGAATGCAGGGGAGTCAGGGTCTCCCTTGGTAGGGTTGGGAAGGAGGTAGGTGGTGTAGGATATTGCTCTTCTCATGTGATCCCCCCCCAATGGCTAATTTTAAATGAAGCTACCCTCCCCTGACACGAATCTCCTATGGCACTGAAATTAAATATAGACTATAATTTGGCATTTGAGAAGTGGAAGGGATGGTAGCCCGAATGGAAAAGCTAACAACTTGGCTCTTCTGCAAGCCTCAAACTGCTTTAGGGTAGGGAAGGCTGTGCCTCCCGAACAGCCTGGCCCTGCCCCCTATCTGATCCCTCTACTTCCTGCCCCCCAACTGCCCGCCCCCCTCAGAATTACCAACCCATCCTGCTCCTTGCCCCCCTCACCGTCCCCCAGAGACCCCACCCCCACCACCCCACCCCTGCTCCCTGTCCCCTGCCTGCCCCAACCCCTATCCACCCCCCACTGAGTCCTGACAGACCCCCAGAACGTCTACGATCTAACCCCCCCCATTCCCTGTCCCCTGACCACCACCCCCAACCTCTGCCCCTGGGACTCCCTGCCCTTATCCAACCACCCCCCCAGCCCCGGCCCCAGTCCCTTACCCCCGGCTCCCCCCTCACCTGAAGCCTCAGCGTGTCATATCCAGGAGCGTCCCTGAACAGCTGTGCAGCGTGGCTCCGGCGTGGTCAGGGGGCGGGGCTGCGAGCTCCAGTGGGGCCCGAGTTCCCTCCGCTCAGCCTGGAGCTCGCAGCCCCGGCCCCTGACCACGTGGCTCTGAGCGGGGCGGAGCTCAGGCCCCGCCGGAGCCACGCTGCAGCTCTGTTCAGGGAGGCTGCTGGATGCGTCGATGCTCTGGGAGACGGGTGGTGTAGTGATCTGGTGTGGCGCCCCCTCTGGCCAGAGGAGGAAGAACCCAGCTGGAGGCCAGAGTGGGTGGAGCTATGGAGCTCTGAGCCCGCCCCTCCAAGGGTCAGGCGGCGACCCGGGACTATAAAAGCCGGCCCACAGAGCTCAGTCAGGCCCCAGCAGCCGGAGCGAGCAGACGTCCCTCAGGGAGCTCGAGACTAGGAACCCCCTGCGACCCAGGGCAGCCGCCCAGGCTGGCCTGAGCTCCCCCGCGCCCGCTACCCGGAGGAGCCGCCGGAGCCTCCCCCCCCCCCCGCGCCCGCTACCCGGAGGAGGCGCCGGAGCCTCCCCCCCCCCGCGCCCGCTCCCCGGAGGAGCCGCCGGAGCCCCCCCCCCCCCCCGCGCCCGCTCCCCGGAGGAGCCGCCGGAGCCTCCCCCCCCCCCGCGCCCGCTCCCCGGAGGAGCCGCCGGAGCCTCCCCCCCCCCCCGCGCCCGCTCCCCGGAGGAGCCGCCGGAGCCTCCCCCCCCCCGCGCCCGCTCCCCGGAGGAGCCGCCGGAGCCTCCCCCCCCCCCGCGCCCGCTCCCCGGAGGAGCCGCCGGAGCCTCCCCCCCCAGCGCCCGCTCCCCGGAGGAGCCGCCGGAGCCTCCCCCCCCCGCGCCCGCTCCCCGGAGGAGCCGCCGGAGCCTCCCCCCCCCGCGCCCGCTCCCCGGAGGAGCCGCCGGAGCCTCCCCCCCCCCGCGCCCGCTCCCCGGAGGAGCCGCCGGAGCCTCCCCCCCCAGCGCCCGCTCCCCGGAGGAGCCGCCGGAGCCTCCCCCCCCCCAGCGCCCGCTCCCCGGAGGAGCCGCCGGAGCCTCCCCCCCCCCCAGCGCCCGCTCCCCGGAGGAGCCGCCGGAGCCTCCCCCCCCCAGCGCCCGCTCCCCGGAGGAGCCGCCGGAGCCTCCCCCCCCCCAGCGCCCGCTCCCCGGAGGAGCCGCCGGAGCCTCCCCCCCCCCCAGCGCCCGCTCCCCGGAGGAGCCGCCGGAGCCTCCCCCCCCAGCGCCCGCTCCCCGGAGGAGCCGCCGGAGCCTCCCCCCCCAGCGCCCGCTCCCCGGAGGAGCCGCCGGACCCTCCCCCCAGCGCCCGCTCCCCGGAGGAGCCGCCGGAGCCTCCCCCCACGCCCGCTACCCGGAGGAGCCGCCGGAGCTACCCTGGGCCGACTATCCGGAGGAGCCACCGGACCTGCCACCCAACCCCGGCTGTGACGAGACCATGCTCCTGGACCCTGCAGAGGCCGACGTCAGGACCCAGGTAGGCCCCGAGGGGGTGTACGGAAGTGGCCCGGGGGCAGCTGACCCCAGTCTGGCTGCAGCATTACCAGAGCCTGTGTCAGTGTGTTGCGGCCAGGATCCCCACTGACTAAGCAGTAGATCCTCAGCCGCTGCCAGAGGGCCCCGGGCTGGGACGCAGTGGAGCGGGAGGGCCTGCGTCCCCCCTGCCACCCAACTCCTGGGTGGCAGACTCCCCCTCTCCCTGGCCTAGGGAGGCCAAAGCCTATTAGAATCGCTATTGTTGCTCAGCCCTGCCCAAGGGCCTGAGCTACTGACTCAGTGTTTGTTGCCCCACCCTGACCGAGGGCCAGGGCCTAACGGGTACTGTTGCTCAGCCCTGCCCCGGGCCTGAGCCCCCTTGCCCCGCGGAGCAGGCAATTGCCGCAAGGACTGCCGGACTATTTCCCTGGACCCACCGGGGTGTAGTGAGCCGGTGTGGCTTCCCTCTTCCCCCCAGAGAGGGTCGAGCCCCGGCCGCACTCGGTCACAGACGAAGGCGGGGTTGGGCTGGGGCGGGAGCCTCACCCATTCTCTTGGGGCCCCTGCAGAGCCTGGGGCAAATTGCCCCACTTGCCACCCCCCCTTCCCCCCGGGCGGCCTTGATTTCTGAGTGGCAACGGCATTCTAGAGCACAGCAGCAAACGTGAAGTGGCTACAGCTTTGTTACAGGTCCAGGGGAGAAGTCGGTGTGCATGAGGAACTGCAGCCATACAAAGGCCCTGGGAAATATTAGCTAGGTTGACACTGATTTTGCTTCAGTTTGCAGAGCTGACGTCTCATAGAGAATGAAGGGGACAAATTTCACATCTCTCTGATATTCAGTTTCTGGCTGTCTCAGGCACGGCCTCGCTTTGCATTCCATTCATGTTGGGATGGTTCTCTTTGCAACCAGAAGAGCTGAAAATTCAGGGGGAGATTCCTCAAAACTCAATGGAGCTATACCAGCATAGAGCTGGGAGTGAGAGAGCAGGGACACCCCGCCCAAACTGCAGTGTGGAGGCATACACGCGGATGTTTCTATGACCCAAGCCAACGCCTATAGAACTGGCCAGTTTGGATGTGTTAGGTGCCTATGAGTAGGGTGACCAGACAGCAAATGTGAAAAATTGGGACAGGGGGTGGGCAGTAATAGGACCCTATATAAGAAAAAGACCCCCAAATTGGGTCTGTCCCTATAAAATCGGGACATCTGGTCACCGTGCCTGTGAGTGTCTCCCTTCCTGTTACTAAAGTTAGATCTAGAGCTGGATAAACAATGGGAAGGATTCTTTTTTTTGCAATGAAAAATATGGAAAGCTAAAAGTACTTTTCCTTTTTGCTTATTCAAAAATTTTCACACACACACAAAGATACTTCAGACTTTCAGGTTTTGGGGCTTTCGCCCATTTTTTTCCGTTTCCCAATATCCTTTTTTTTTTTTTTTCATTTTACCACCGATAAAGAGGAAAAAAGGGAAAGTCAAAATCTGAACATTTTTTGTCTTCAGATTTCATTAAAAAACCCAGAAAAATACAAAAAAACCTCTTTTTGGCAAAAATGGTTTTTTGAATAAAAATGGCCTTTTTGATAAAAAAAATTAATTACAAAAATTCAAAATGACATATTAAATCCATGTTAAGGGGACAATCCATCAAGCTGTAGCCCTCCTCTGACCTCACCCAAGCTCCCTTTCAACAGAGCAATTGGGACGTCACTAGAGTTGGTCTGAAAATGGGGTTTTACCCACAGAAAATGTTGATGAAAAAAATCATTTGTCAAAATTTTTCAAAGAAAAGTTTGATTTTACAGTTAGAAAACATTAAAAAACTAAAATATTTTGATTTGGAAATCCTGCTGCAATGCCTCAAGGGAGTAACATTTTGGGTGACTCATGCTCCCATCTTCCTCTATTGACTGGGCTCCTTGATTGCACTACCTCTCCCATGATGCACCACAGTTTCTTCTCATGGTGAGGGGAGGCAGTAGCATCATGGGAGACCTTGAGCATAGTGTATTATGGGGGATGTAGTCCAGCTGAGTGTCCCAAGGGAGGGGAATGGAAACTCATTGAACTGCAACTCCCATGAGACACTGGGGCAAGCTATCGGAATCAAAATATTTCAGTTACTTTTTGTGAAAACTGTCATTTAGACCAAAAAACGTTTCCACTGAACAACAATTTTGATGGAAAATTACCCGCCAGCCCTAGACTTTTCCAAGAAGGGGGATGGATGTTCAGGGACTCCGCATTCCCTTTACATGCACTCCCTGCTGCAACGAGAGCCAACAGGCCTCTCTCTTCCCCAGCTACAGAGAAGTAAAGCCCTTTGCAATGCTATGAGTTGCACAGTTTGCCAGAGTCCTAATGGCGTCTGAGCCTCACATTGCTGGTTTCATGTGCAATTATTCTCTCAGCTCTGCTGTTATGGAGCAATATGTAACATGCAGCTTCGGAGGAGACCAAAGGACAGCTGCAAAGGGGCTGATGATTCCTGGGTGCAGAGGACGAGGCTCATGTTCTTACCCTCCACCATCAGTGTGGTGTCAATAGCCCTGTCGCTGCTTGGGGATGAATCCCAATTCTGCAGTCAGTGACAGCCATGCTCTGAACCAGCAGAGCCCAGTGCTAAACTCCCGCAGTGTAAACTGTCTGCATGCAGGGCCTGCTCTGGTTGCTGCACCAACAACTGCCAAGCCCCAGGCAGAACAGGGCTGTGGTTGAACCATGATAGCAAACGACCTCTGCTCATCGACAGACATCAAGTACTAGAATCGCAACCGATGCCTAGCATGCCTGCGGCAAATACGGCAGCCCCCATCTCGAGCGATGATAGGGACTGAACTGGAGATCTGAGCCGAATAGGCAAGCTGGCAAGCCTAGAGTTGTAACGAACCCATCTCTGCCGTGGATCGGAAACAGAGGGGAGGACCCTAGCTGGCATGTAGCACAGTTTTCCCTGTCCGGAGCAGACATGTTTTTGGTGGTTTCACTTTAGATAATGCTACCCCATAGGTAATCCATCCTCGAGATTCAATAGCATGGCTTGTGCAGGTGGTTGCTGCATATTTCAGAGTGGTACTAGGGACGGTTGCAGTCTGTGCTACTGTCAGGCTGGAGCCTTGTTTAAAAGGTTTCAACCATGTGGAGTCAAATCTTGTTCTCACTCCGGCATAGATCTGAAATAGCTCCATTAAAGTCAGTGGAGGCGCACTGGTGTAAATCTAGATTTTGGTCCCCGGTGTGGATGGGGCCTGTTTCTGACTGTCCATCGTGCTGTGTCAGCAGGAAAGGAGTGTGCATGACACATGGAATACGCATGCCCAATGCATGTATTTGTCCCAACTGGAAGAAATGCGAGGAGGTGGCCAAGGAAACATGCCTGACGTACCTTGTTTTTCCAAAGCTTCAATGAGTCTCATTACAATCAGAGGTGCTTGTTCGGGGAGCCTTAACTCTGCAACCTCGGCCTGCCCAGTGGGTCCTGTTAGAGAGACAGATGAGAGACAAATAAAGAGGATTTAGCAGAGTGGATCTCAGCGCTTGTCAACAAGGCAATTTGGCTGGACAGCAGCTGTAGTGCAGTTAAATAGCATATTCAATCTCTCTGATGGGCCAGTGCCTGGAAAGTAGGGGGTGATAATGAGCCAAGCAAATAATTTGCAAAGAATCATTTATTAGATGGATTTCTCCTCTTTCCCACCTTGCTAATTGTGCGCAAACAAACAACAGATTGTCTCAGATTCATCATTTGAAGCCATTCTCCAGGCACTTGCTCCAGTTAATTAATTCCAGGCTCGTTATTCAAACATGCAAGCTGTGGTCTCTGTCTGTTTCATGACTGGACGGCCCTAAGTCACAGGATCAGGTTTCCAGCGTTACTGCTGGTACAGGGGAATTTGAATTTCCTCTCTGAGAGCAGTTCCTAAGAGTCCCATTCTAACCACAGGACAGGGACACATTCGCAGTATGCGGTGAGCGAACACAGGCTTCTGCCTACACTACGGAGACCACATCAGCATAGCTATGCATAGCTCCACTGTAACCATAGCGTATGCCGATAGGAGTTTTCCTGACGGAGGAGAAACGTCACCTCCCCGAACAATGTTTAGCTTTGCCGACAGAAGCACTCTTCTGTTGGCGCAACTGTGTCTACACTGGGATTTTGTCGCTTGGGGTGTCTGTTTTTTCACACCCTTGATGCACACAGCCATGCTGGGATCTGTTTTAAGGACAGCCCAAGCCACAATCAAAGCAAATTCCTTTGAATTCCTGAGCCTCTGTTAACCAGAAGCTGGGAATGGGCGACAGGGGATGGATCACTTGATCACCTGTTCTGTTCATTTCCTCTGGGGCATCTGGCATTGGCCACTGTTGGAAGAAAGGACATTGGGCTAGACAGACCTTTGGTCTGACCCAGTATGGCCGTTCTTATGTTCTAACAAATGTTAATGGACGATTTTCCCCAGCAGCTTCCCAAGTGCTAGCAATAACTTTGGTTCCCCGCTCGCGTAAGGACTCTTCCCCACTTGCTCAAACTGCCCTTAGAGCAGCCAGGATTACTGCTGTTTTGACAGCGCGTGATGGGCCCTGAATATTAACGTATTATTTCCTCTGCCCTCCCCCACAGCAACTGCAAAATCAGAATTAAACGGGGAATAGCCCAGCAGCAGGGCACCTCCCCTTCCATTCACGGGGAATGGAAGGCCTGCCACCCTCACACACACTACTTACACCTTGGTACCAATGTCAATTTCCCAGCATCCATGCTGGAGCTGTGGTGTTGCGAACGTTCCTCACCGCCACCAGGCCTGCAGGCTAGTTGTAGCTTTGCCTTGGGGTTTGTTTGTTTATTTATATTTGTTATGGGGGAACTTCTCATCCTAAAATCTGCATGATGCCTGCACCTGGTCATTGGGTGCACTGTGTAGGCCCCTGGATTGTCACTCTAGTTTGCTTGTGAGCTTCTTTTTACACGGAACGTGTCTTCTTCTAGAACTTGTGCCAAGCACACTCCCGGCGCCCAACATAGGAAGGAAAAACTATGGGCCAGGTCCTCAGCTGGAATGGTTCAGCTAAGCTGCATCGAATCAGCGAGAGCCATTTATTCCTTGTGACCAAACCATTGTTGTGCCGGCGCGTGGTTATGGTTTGCAGTGAGGCACCAGTTAATAATGAGCAAGGCAGGGCTGTAGGGGTTAGTTCTGAGGATACGGTTGGTGGCATTCTTCTCCCTGAATGAATCCCCCAGCATGGTGTTTGGGAGTGTCATGCTGCCAGGTGTTTCACTTTCCAGGCAGGATGTGTAATTAAGCTTCTCTAAGTGCTCTCTGCATTAAAGACCCCTTGACATGTCTCCGGAGAGCCAGGGGTTTCAGCCCAGTGGGGCTCCTGTGTTCTCACTCTCCATGATCCTCCAGGCCACAGCTATGTAATTAGCTACGTGGGAGAGTCTTCTTCCCCTCCGATTTAACAAAGTTTTTCCATTTACAAAGCACAACCCCAAAGCTCTAGGCACCATGACAGCAATTGCACTGGCAATCAGTTCAATAGCACCCAGCAGTCTGACAGGGGAGGCTGTAAATGGACCTGCAAACTCCATTGCATTGCACCCAAAGCCCCATCATATTCAGCCCTATTGTATCACAGCGTCTGCCAATCACCCCCTCATCCCACCCCGCCCCCGATCTATTGGCTCAGAGAGTCACACATTTCAAAGTCAGTAGGGAGCACTATGATCATCCAAGCCGACCCCCTGCATCATATAGGCCGGGGGAGAGGGGGATTGTTACCTGAGATTTTTATACATACATATACACACACAGACACGCACAAACACAAATTACAGAAGAGCTCAGCTTCCAGCTGGGCAGGCCAGATTTTTCCTTTTTGTAATTGAATTTTCTTTTAAAATCTGGCCGTAGGCGCAAGCCTGTTAATTTCAATTGGATCCTTTATTTTAAAAGACATTCTGTTCAGATTCTGGTTTCCATGCACATGCAGGAAAGCCCAGCATGAACAAGGCAGGAACTTGCATCGTGGGAATGCCTCAGCCCCCTGCTATTTCGTTTCTTTCCTTGTCAGCTGAGGATTTCTTCTCTCCTGCCTTATGATAGTTGTGGCACTCCGATGAACTCTGGTGATGAGGGCCATAGATGTGGACAGGCACACAGACAGGCAGGCATGGGGATGGACGGACAGCTGGGTCGATAGATGCATGGAGTACATGGGGGTGGATGGAGCAAACAACAGGGGATGTGCACATGACAAAGGCAGGCGAGGCCAAAGTTCCCTTCATGGAAGAATTGAAAAGCACCACCCAAAAAGCACAGGGTTGGCAGTTCTGCTCTGGCAGGGCCTTTCCGCAGAGGTGGGCTCTAAGTCTGTGGGGGCCTGGCCTGGGGCAGGTCTCCAGAGGACGGAGCAAGCAGGAAGAAGGAGGCTGTGGGTAAAGTTCTGGGCTGGGACTCAGGAGATCCGGATTCAATTCCTCTGCTCTGCTCCAGGGCAAGTCACTTCTGAGATTGTATTTTGCAGGGGACTGAGTGTTTCCAAGCCCACGTGTGAACATCCACACTGCATGGAAAGCCTGGGATTCCAGCGAGAGGACTCAGCTCTTCCAGCCGTGCCAATGCATCCACATTGCACTATGCAGATCTTCTGACTCGGGTGTGCAACTTGAGCTGCGTCCGCACTGCAGAATGACACGGCTTGGATTGGAGTTGCAGTGGTTCTAGGGCCCAGGTCCTGGGTGCTTGCTGACCCGATCTAGACTGATTTGTGTGTGGACAGACGCGGGGTGCCGGGGACGGACACAGTGTGGGCTCAAACCTGGGTCAGAGCTTGGGCTTAGTGTGAAATGTAGACATAGGGATGGGGCTAGCAAACCTGGGAGCAAAGTTCAAGCAATTTAATCATCACTGGATGATTCTCTGATCTGTTCGTTCCCTCTGGGGCACCTGGCATTGGCCACTGCCGGAAGACAGGATACTGGGCTAGATGGGCCTTTGGTCTGACCCAGTATAGCCGTTCCTATGGGGTTGAGATCCTGGGCAAGGTGCTCCGCTGGAGCCGCTCCATTGAGAATTCCGGTCCAAGCGAAAGATGTCAGTTGTTGTGTAGTAGCCGGTGGTTCCCAGAAGAGGCTCTGTCCCCCCTTTCCCAATCCGATTGGCCTCTCGCAACATCCCAACCTCCCCGCCACAACGAACCACATGAGATTGGGGAAAAGAAAAGAGAGATCCCTGGGGCTGGGCCAGGGTCAGCCCAGCATGGACACGGTTCGGTGAGTAACGGCCCTCCCGCTACGGGCTGCTGAGAGTAGATACCATGGCAAGATGGTGCAGATTGTACAGAAACCTGCTAGCCCAGAGCTCAATCCATAGACTGCTGCAGTGCGTGTGGTTAATTTAGTGAAGTGAACACTAAGTGGATAGTTCTGACACCCCTTTAAAATTTTCCTTCGCAGCCAGTTAATAGCTAGGCCAGAAATAACAAAATCCGTGCTGGGTCCCACCACTTTCTAAGCAGACGGGAGAGTGAGTCCCCCATCTCTTCTGTTTCTCTCAGCGCTGTCTGTCGTGCCCACAAAGACTTGATCCCCCTCCTATGGGAGGAACCAGCCATCTTCTTCGGTGCAGAACTGGGTGTCCTGGAGAGAGCAGGCTACTCTGCATTGCAAATGCGCCCTCTAGTTTGCCTGGTAAAGAACCAGACTGTGGGAAGAGGCAAGAATCGTTGCTGGATTCACCAGGCTCATAGGGATGGTGTTTAAGCTTTGGCGAGAGGTGACGAACGGGAGCTACATTACACAGAGGTCATGCTTGGGCATTTACAGGAGGACGTTGCAATGATCATTGTACACTCTGCAACGCAACAACCCTGCAGGTGTTCGCTGCAGCCCAGACCAGACACAGGAATGTTCTGCAATCCCGTGCCAGGGCCTTCCGCAGCGACCTGTGACCACAACCAAGCGGGTGCTGTGGTCATCCAGTGGGATCGAACCCACCACCTTCAGCATCAAAAGCAAACATCCCTCCTCTACAGGAGCTGCTTTAGCTGTGAGAAGTCAGCCATCGTTGTTCCTGGGGTCGGGCACCAGAGGGAGACAGGGCCACATGCACTGTGCCTTGACAACTCCATCCAGTCAAAAGCAGGACTTACTTCACCGGCTGTTCTGCAGCCTCCTCTGTGTTCCCCGGCTCTCTCAGAAAAGGCGGCTGAGTAGCAGAGGTGTCAGATCAGTCTGATGTGATGTGGCACGACAGGGCTCTGACAAGATCGTCGCTGTTCCAGTCTGGATGACTTTGCGCGTGAACAATACTGTGTTACTGGGAGGTTTTGAAAAACAGGGTATTCGTGTCACACACACAGATTTCCCCCTCCGTTGGTGTTCCAAGATAGGCTTCATTTTACCCTCTTTCACGTAATACTTCTACCCCTTTCCCACCCCGAATTAGCCCGTTTTACTCTGCAAATGGCTTACTTCTGAGGGGGGGGGGAAATATGATTTTGCATAAAGGACATTGCTACATTTCACAATTAAATGCAAAGTAAAGTAAACTGCTACTGATTCTGCCCTTCTCTCCCGCCTTCTGTTCCCATCAGCATTCTAGTTCTGCCTCCCTGACTTCCTCTACCCTTAACACCTCCCGTGACCAATGGCCTGAAAACTGCTGGCGGGGGGGGGGGTGCTCTGTGACCTCACACTGGTTTTTGCACCAGTCTAACTCCAGAAACAGGTGGAGTGACTCCTGACTGACACCAGGCCAATGCAGTTGTGATGCAGTAGGGACTGTCTGTGTGGGGAGTGGGAGAGCAGGGGAGGACTTTAGGGGATGGACGATGCCAGGGCCTGTAACCTGAGCTAGGTAAGGGAGGGGAAAGGTCAAACACCTTTGCCCGGGAAGGGGAACAAAGGAAGGGAGGGGCAGGAGGGAAGCAGTTTGAGTTTGGGCTTGGGGCTGTGTGGGTGGAATTCAGGGTATCCTAGCTAGAATCCAAGCACCCTGAAAGCCCAGAAGGACTCGGTGGAGGGGTCCTGACTGTGCCTGCAAGCTCTGCTGTAACCTGTGTTCCTGTTGTCCAATAAACCTTCTGTTTTACTGGCTGGCTAAGAGTCACTGTGGGTCCCAGGAAGAGGGGTGCAGGACCGGACTCCCCACACTCCGTGACAACTGGTGGCAGCGGTGGGATATACTGCACCCCGTGGACAGCGCTTCCTGCAGTAAGTGACTGGGGAGCAGTAAAACGAAGGGGTGGTTAACCCCTGGGAGTGTGTGCCCAGTGAGAAGGACTTTGCAGTAACAGGGTCCCCCGGAGGATTGCAGCGAGCAGTCCCAGGGGCGGAGGAGTCTGCAGCTCGACCCTGGCAGAGAGGTGGTGACCTCAAGAAGGCCTGGTGCACTAGGGGTCCCCCTGGAAACCGTGGGGAGCGGCGAGCACCCCGGCCTGTGAGTGGTCAGCAGGAAGATGTATGCCAAGCGGCGCAAGTGTGACCTGCTGGAGCTGTGTAAGCAGAGGGGGCTGCACCCGGGGAGACGCACCAAGGACCAGCTGATTGCCCAGCTGGAGCAGGAAGACCGCATGAATGAACGGAGCCCTGTCTCTGAGGGAAGCAGCCGAGCAGATGCAGCGCAGGCACCAGTGACTGTCCCTGCTGGGAGTGGTCAGCCGGCAGACGAGGGCTTCCCGAGACCCCCCCTTCCTAGGCGTAGAGGAAGGGCGGGGAGGAGCCCAGTGTATACCGAGGGCACCGTGACACCCCCGGCCAGCAGGGGAGCCTCACGGCGAAGCTCACCCCCCAGCAGGGGATCCTCCCGGCAACGCTCGGCATCCGTGGAGCGGATGCGGCTGGAATATGAAAGGGAGCTGAGACGGGAAGAGCTCGAGTTAAAGAGGCGAGAGCTGGAGGAGAAGGCGAAACAGCGTGAACATGAGGAGAACCAGCGTAAACATGAGGAGAACCAGCGTAAACATGAGGAGAACCAGCGCCAGCGTGAGTGGGAGGAGAAGGAGAAACAGCGTAAACATGAGCTGGACCTGGCCCGGCTGAGGAGCAGTGAGGCCCCGGCTGCGGTAAGTGAGGGGGGACCCAAGCCTACAAAGAGCTTTGATAAGCACTTGCTGCCCCGGCGTAAGGAGGGGGAGGACATAGATACCTTCCTGACGGCCTTTGAGAATGCCTGCGAGCTGCACAGGGTTGACCCTGCAGACAGGATCGCAGTTCTCACCCCCTTACTGGACTCCACAGCCGTGGAGGTGTACAGCCGACTGAAAGGGGCGGAGGCAGGGGACTACGAACTGTTCAAACAGGCCCTGCTCCGCGAGTTTGGGCTGACTCCTGAGATGTACCGGAAAAAGTTCCGGAGCCAGCGTAAAACCCGTGAGGTCACATACCTACAACTGGTCAACCGGGCGCAGGGGTATGCTCGCAAGTGGACAGCTGGGGCCCAAACTAAAGAGGACCTGCTTGACCTATTCATACTGGAGCACCTGTACGAGCAGTGCCCGTCCGACCTGAGGCTGTGGTTGATGGACCAGAAGCCGGAGAACCCGCAGCACGCAGGCCAGCTGGCCGACCAATTTGTGGACAGTCGGGCAGGGGATGGCAGGGAGGAGTCTCGAAGGAGCAGGCCTGCCTCAACGCAGAGAGAGAGTCATCATGGGACCTCCCAAAGGGGGCCTATGGAGAACCCCCCCAAAAGGGGAACATCCAGCGGCAGGTCCCTCCGACCCACTCAAGGGGACCCACGAGATATGGGCTGCTATCGCTGTGGCCAACGAGGTCACATACGGGCCCAGTGCCCCAAGCTCAGGGACAGACCAAGCAGACCCAACCCGCAGAGGGTGGACTGGGTAAAAACCCAATCGGAGGAGGGGTTACATTCCCAGGAAAGGGGGGTTGGCAACATACCACCTGTGGATGCTCCCGGTTCCGGGTTTTTGGTTTAACGGGTGGGCGCGGGGCTGCCCCTCCGGAAGGAGTGCATTGTTTCCCTGGAAGTGAATGGGAGGAAGGTCACTGGGTACTGGGACACGGGCGCAGAGGTGACGCTGGCCCGGCCCGAGGTGGTGGCCTCAGATCGGATGGTGCCCGACACCTACCTGACCCTGATGGGCGTGGGCGGGACCCCATTCAAGGTACCCGTGGCAAGGGTACACCTGAAATGGGGGGCCAAGGAGGGCCCCAAGGATGTGGGGGTACACCAATATTTGCCCACTGACGTGTTAATGGGAGGGGACCTTGAGGACTGGCCTAGTAACACCCAGAGTGCCCTGGTCGTGACTCGTAGTCAGAGTCGGCAAATGGCACTGCTCCCCGACAACGGGGAAGGTACTCGACCTGAGGTGCAGGACCCTAACTCAGGGAGCGGGGAACGCCCAGGGGCACGGTGCAGAGAGGCTGCGGCCTCAGACCCAGCCAGCAAGAGAGAGCCGGTCCCCATTCCTGTCCCAGCTGCTGAGTTCCAGGCCGAGTTGCAGAAAGATCCCTCCTTGCGGAAGCACAGGGACCGGGCTGACCTTAGTGCGGTACAGACCATGAGGAGAGGTTGCAAGGAGAGGTTCCTGTGGGAGAAGGGGTTCCTGTACCGAGAATAGGCTCCCCCAGGGGAAGTAGAGTCATGGGGGATCAGGAGGCAGCTGGTGGTTCCCCAGAAGTTCCGTCACAAGCTGTTGTACCTGGCCCATGACATCCCTCTCGCAGGGCACCAGGGAATCCGGCGCACCAGGCAGAGGCTGCTACAGAACTTTTACTGGCCTGGGGTCTTTACCCATGTCCGACAGTACTGCCAATCCTGTGACCCCTGCCAGAGGGTGGGGAAGGCCCGGGACAAGGGGAAAGCGGCTTTGAGGCCTTTACCCATCATAGAAGAACCTTTCCAGAAGGTGGCCATGGACATAGTGGGATCCCTCAGTAAGACGACCCGGCCAGGGAAGAAATACATCCTGGTGGTGGTGGATTTTGCCACTCGCTACCCCGAGGCGGTGGCCTTGTCCTCTATCGAAGCAGACACAGTGGCAGATGCGCTGCTGACAATTTTCAGCCGGGTGGGGTTCCCCAAGGAGGTCTTAACGGACCAGGGGTCCAACTTCATGTCGGCCCTGCTCCGGTCCTTATGGCAGAAATGTGGGGTCACGCACAACTGGCCCTCAGCGTATCACCCCCAGTCCAACGGGCTGGTAGAAAGGTTCAGCGGGACGCTGAAGATGATGCTAAAAACATTTATGAACCAGCATCCACAAGATTGGGACAAGTACTTACCTCACCTGCTGTTTGCGTACAGGGAGGTACCCCAGGAATCTACCGGGTTTTCACCTTTCGAACTGTTGTATGGAAGGCGGGTGAGGGGGCCCCTAGACCTGATGAGGGACGAATGGGAGGGGAAGGCCGCTCCCGAGGGAGAGTCAGTGGTGGAATATGTCCTGACCTTCCGGGAAAGACTGGCCGAGCTCATGGGCCTGGCCAGGGAGAATCTGGCCCGAGCCCAGAGGAGGCAGAAGGTCTGGTATGACCGCACAGCACGAGCCCGTGCCTTCGCCACCGGGGATCAGGTGATGGTTCTCATCCCCGTGAGGAGAAACAAACTCCAGGCCGCCTGGGAAGGGCCCTTCAAGGTTATCAAGCAACTGAATGAGGTAAACTATGTGGTGGAGCTGTCAAACCGGGCACATCACCGTCGGGTGTACCATGTGAACATGATGAAACCATACTATGACAGGGGGAATGTGGTGTTGGCCGTGTGTGGACATTGGGAGGGGCAGGGAGATGACCCCTTAGTGGATCTATTCCCTGGGACAAAAACTGGTTCCCCCCTGGAGGCGATTCCCCTCTCTGAGCAACTGACCCCGGGCCAGCACGCTGAGATCAGAGGGGTGCTGCATCTATACCGACAGCTGTTTTTCAACCAGCCTGGACGCACTAATTTAACTGTCCACCGGGTGGAGACCGGGTCACACCCCCCTATAAGATGCTCCCCTTTTCCGGTCACTGGTAAAACTGCCCAGGATCTTGAAAGAGAGGTCAGGGACATGCTGGCTTTGGGGGTGATCCAGCCGTCTTCCAGCCCTTGGGCCTCGCCAGTAGTGCTGGTTCCCAAGAAGGATGGGTCAATCCGGTTCTGTGTGGACTATCGAAAGCTCAATGCCATCACCGTATCTGATGCCTACCCTATGCCCAGGCCTGATGAGCTCCTAGACAAGCTGGGAGGTGCTCGGTACCTCACCACTATGGATCTTACCAAAGGCTACAGGCAAGTGCCGCTGGACGCAGATGCCAGGCTGAAATCGGCCTTTATCACCCCTCTGGGGCTCTATGAGTTTTTGACCCTGCCCTTCGGCCTCAAGGGAGCGCCGGCCACCTTCCAGCGCCTGGTGGATCAGCTACTGAGGGGGATGGAGAGTTTTGCCGTGGCGCATATTGACGACATCTGCGTCTTCAGTCAGACCTGGGAGGACCACGTGTCCCAGGTTAAACAAGTCCTGGACCGACTCCGAAAGGCTGGGTTAACAGTAAAGGCTGAGAAGTGCAAGGTGGGGATGGCTGAAGTATCTTACCTGGGCCATCGGGTGGGGAGCGGCTGCCTGAAGCCGGAACCAGCCAAGGTGGAGGTGATCAGAAACTGGCCTGCTCCCCAAACCAAAAAGCAGGTCCAGGCCTTTATTGGGATGGCGGGGTACTATCGAAGGTTCGTGCCCCACTTTAGTGCCATAGCCGGCCCCATCACTGAACTATGCAAAAAGGGGAAGCCAGACAAGGTGATCTGGACTGAGCAGTGCCAGGAGGCTTTCCGGGCGCTGAAGGAGGCTCTGGTTAGTGGCCCAGTTCTAGCAAACCCAAATTTTGAGAAACCCTTTATGGTGTTCACTGATGCCTCAGATACGGGACTGGGGGCAGTGTTAATGCAGGAGGATGAAAAGGGGGAGAGACACCCCATCATGAGTAAGAAGCTGCTACCCCGGGAACAAAGCTACGCGGCCATCGAGAAGGAATGCCTGGCCATGGTGTGGGCCCTTAAGAAGCTAGAGCCATATCTCTTTGGGCGACACTTCACCGTGTACACCGACCACTCTCCCCTGACCTGGCTGCACCAGATAAAAGGAGCCAACGCCAAGCTCCTAAGGTGGAGCCTGCTCCTCCAGGACTATGACATGGACGTGGTCCATGTGAAGGGAAGCGCCAACCTGACAGCGGATGCGTTGTCCCGGAGAGGGGACCCTGAACTTCCCCAGGTCACTGGGCAGAGTGACCCCGCTCAGTTCAGTCTCGAAGGGGGGAGAGATGTGATGCAGTAGGGACTGTCTGTGTGGGGAGTGGGAGAGCAGGGGAGGACTTTAGGGGATGGACGATGCCAGGGCCTGTAACCTGAGCTAGGTAAGGGAGGGGAAAGGTCAAACACCTTTGCCCGGGAAGGGGAACAAAGGAAGGGAGGGGCAGGAGGGAAGCAGTTTGAGTTTGGGCTTGGGGCTGTGTGGGTGGAATTCAGGGTATCCTAGCTAGAATCCAAGCACCCTGAAAGCCCAGAAGGACTCGGTGGAGGGGTCCTGACTGTGCCTGCAAGCTCTGCTGTAACCTGTGTTCCTGTTGTCCAATAAACCTTCTGTTTTACTGGCTGGCTAAGAGTCACTGTGGGTCCCAGGAAGAGGAGTGCAGGACCGGACTCCCCACACTCCGTGACAGCAGTGCAATCAGGCCACTTGGCATCAAGGGGAAATCTCACTAAAGCCGTGTAAGAGCAACATTCATTGCTCTCTCTGGGCCAGACCCTCTGCTAGGGTAAATCTGCCCAGTTCCAGTGTCATAGATGGAGTTACACCATTTTACATCAGCTGAGGATCTGGCCCATTATCTTGCAAAGGATCCCCTCCATAAATGCTTCACATCCTATTCAGTATCTGCTGCAATCTCTGGTGGCATCCTTACTGCCTCCCAGCGCAAGGATGTGCTGCTACTCTCAGTGGGATCTGCCCTACCATCTAAGCTTCCCAGGATACCTGCCAGGTGCAACCTCGCCGCTCTGCTGTTCATAATCCCTCCTAGGTCAGCATCATCTACCACCCGCTGAAATCTGCACTGGCCTCCATCACTCATTAACTAGAAATGACGTTTCCCGCATCCCACGTGACATAACCTCCAAAGCAGGGCAGGGGCAGGTAACAACACTTAATTGTTCTTCACGTTCTGCCAGCGGTATCCCGCTGCCCACCCGGCACTTAACTTCTCCTATTCCCACCCCACACACTAGAGCCGGAGACGGGCCCCGGCTGTGAAATTCAGATCCATACCCAGGTTTGGAACATCTCAAACTTCCCAGGTGTGTGGCCCCCAGCCCGGCCCTGCCTAGCAGCTCAGTGCAGGTGTGTGGAAGCCAAAAGCGAAACCGCTGCTCGGCCAGGGCCTGATCCAAAGCCCCCCTCACCCACCGGGGTCAATAGGAAGATTGCTACTGCCTTTGACGGGCTCTGGGTCGCAGCCCAAGTCTAGCCTGTCCACTGGGACCCTGGGAAGCCCCCTGACAGAGGTTGAGCTCCCATTTACCCACAGCTGCTGCTAATCCTCTCTGTCCCCCACTCATGTCATCCCTTGCCCTGGAGCTTGGCCCATTCCCAGCTGCAGAAACTCGGCCAGGCCTGAAGGAACTGGCCTAATCTCTTCCCTTCTCTTCTAGAAAGAGCAGAGGAGGTGCAGAGCCACACAGCTCAGAGCTGGAAGTAAATAATAGAGAGGAGTGTGGCTCTTGGCAAGACGGCCAGGGTATTTCTTTTAATCACAGCCTCTATTTAGCCGAGTTAACCCCTTGCTGGCAATGGCGCCTGCTGATCAGAGATGGGCTCAGACCCTGGACTGAAAAATGAACCTAGATCCCCAGGGGAAGTTGGAAGTGGCTCCTAGTATGTTTCTGGGGCCTGGCCCAAAGCATGTTGAGGTCAATCAGATCCTTTCCACTGGCTTCAAAGGCCTTTAAATCAGTACCACAATATGCCAAAGGCCAAACTGCAACTCCAAGCAGCACCTGTGAACTTTGGGGGGTTCAAAAGTGGAGTCTGTGTTAGGGGCTTGGGACCAAACCTCCCCACTCGGAACACATCCTTCCTTGGCACCAGACTGCCCCTTAGCCCCTGCAAATGGTGGAGAATGGAGGCAGCTGCTCAGGCTACGTTACTGATGGGGGAAAGACATGAATCCGCGAGCAGCTCGCTGCTTGAGCGGCAGCACCACCAGGCAGCCACTGAGCAGAGTCAGCAGCTCACTCAGTCCCCTGGGGCGGCCCTTCCGAAGCGATGCCCTTTGCGGCTGCATGGAGGGGCGCTGCAGAGACTCCAACTGAGCCAGCAGCCCTGCCTGCGGGACGCGGTGAGGGGAGCTCAGAGGGGAGAGCCCACATCCTTCAGGGTGCTGTTCTCTGGGGTGGGGCATCTCCCTTGGTTGAGCACTAGCGAGCCCCTCCTATGGGAGGTGGGCCGGGGAGCGGGCAGTGACCCATGTCCCAAGGGAATGGACCGTTCCCGCCCGGGACACCTGCCACTCGGGCATCCACTGGTCAGCAGTCAGTTACAAAGGTCGGGGGAGTGCCGCAGAGAGATCACTAGATAGATGCGTCACCAACGGGGGGACTGCAGGGGAGAGTCACAGAGAGATGCTACTGCATTACAATACCCCCCGGCACTGCTCGCTGCTTTCCAGCACCAGATCCACCCCTCTTCCAAGGGAGAACAGCTTGGGCCCGCAACCCCCCCACACCCGAAGCCTGCAGGTGAACACACCCCTCCGTTTGCCCCCTATTCTTCTCCTTTCATGACTGCGGCTCACTGGCATTTAAACCTAGCCCGGGGCAGACCACATTGCCGGGTGATCCCTTTGGTTCACAGCTGGTCGCTTAGAGACAGCAGGGAGGTGAAGGACGGATCCAGGTCCCCTTGACAGCACCTTCACCTGCAGCAGCGTGGGTGACTCCCGTTTGCTAGGAGGAAAGGGACCGCCTGCTCGCCAGGAAAGGGTTAACGCCGCGCTCTGCTTTGCCTGGCACATCTGCTGTGCTTCAGCAGCGGTTACACAACACAAGGATTTGATCCAGCCGTTCCCCTCCCCAGCCCCTGGCCTCAGTGCAGCAGGCCTAGGGCTGGCTTCAGAGCCTGGGCTTGCAGCAGGAGCAGTTTGCCAGCGCAAGCCCCTCGAGTCCTTTCTCTAGACAAGGCCACAAACGCATCCTCCTCTGCATTCGGAATCCAGCACCCTGGTGAAATCCCCAATGCACCCACGTTAGCCCCCTCGACGGAGGTGCCTCCTCCCTTTATCCCCGGCCGAGCAAGAATGCCCGTCCCTTTCCCAGCCCTGCCGCTCAGCGTTCTCTTCGGAGGGATGGCCCCACTCCTGGCCAGTAGAGCTCTGTTACAAACGCTGGCCACAACCCTGGGCCCTGGAGCTGGATCCGTCCGTCGCCCTTCAGCGAGACACCTGTGGCCCCGATTCAGCTTTTCAAGCGAGATCATATGCTGTATGTTCTCCCCACCGACCAGCCTCTCCCCTGCTCCCAGCTTGGCCTGTGCGTCAGCCTTCCTCCTCTGAATCCCCACCCGCCAGAGCCCCCTGACATCGCCTCTCCCCAGCAGGGCAGGAAACCTGCCAAGATCCTTCTGGGGTTGGTTTTATTACAGACAAGATGAGAACCGTGAAGAGGGGGATGGGGCAGAGGGAGAGACAAAAGGACACAACCTGGGTGCTGGCCAAGATCCTGCTGGAGAAGAGTTGCATTGTACTGGCTGCCTTTGTCTGCTTTCATACTGCGCGTATTACAACCAGCAGCTGATACTGCCAGAGAGAGCCGCTGTACAGCACAGCAAACCCAACTCTAAATCCAGAGGATTTTTCAGCAGAGGGGGAAGGGAGAAACGAACAGCTATTTTCCCTCAACAATCCCCTGCATTTAGTGCGGATGCCTAGCTCTTCCTAGCAGTAGATCCGAAAGCACTTGACAAAGGAGGGCAATATCATTACCTCCACTGCACAGCTGGGGAAACTGAGGCACAGAGCTGAAGCGATTTGCCGGCGGTCACCCAACAGCAGAGCCAGCCATAGAACCCAGGCCTTTTGCATCCCAGCTCGGTGAGCTGTCCCCTAGCCCACAGTGGAGCAGCTAGCTTGCTAGGTAGGGGCTTTTCTGGCCCCCATTACCACAGCAGCTGTATGTGTTTATCCTCATACAGGCAGGGCAAGGCTGTTATCCCCCTGTATGGAGGGGGAAACTAAGGCACAGAGTGTGTGAGACCAAGAGACTTACACAAGTTCACACCCAGGCAGTTTGTGGCAGAAAAGGGAACGGAACCCAGCCAAACCTCCTATACTGCAGGCGAGGGCCCTAGCCTAGTCACAGGTGGGAGACTGAGGCACTGGTTAGCTTACATGACTTGCCAAAAGGCAGCCAGGCCTTGCACACTGACCAGCTGAGGCTCAAACCCAGGTGTCCAAGGCTCTATCCCATGTTCTACCCACTGGACCTCCTGCTGGCTACAGCCTGTCTCCTCTGTCACCTGCAGATCGCCCGCTAGTCTGGGAGATCTAGCTGGACAATCTACGTCTGCCACCTACATCTACTGGACCACGGCAGGATGGCACAACTAGCAGCTCCCTCCCACCCCCCGCCCACTTTCATTTCCTTTGAATTTCCATCTCTGGCTGTATCTAGGCTCTGTCTGAGGTCCCAGAGCACTCTGTTGAATCTGCAGATCTCACTGCTGTTAGGACATGGGAGTTCTTAAAGGGGAGGAGGGCTAGTCTCACTACAGCTGCAAAGCAGATTGGAACCGGCCCAGATTTCAGCCAAATGAATGTGTCCTGTTGTCCTTTAATAGAAACCAACGTGGCGGCTTTTAAAGGGCTGCCAGGCATTAGGCTAGAAGGAGCAGCTTGGCTTTGAGTCAGGGATAGTCTCTGCCACTCCAAGTGCTGGGGGTACATTTTCGAACACCTTTAAAGCCCCCAAACTGTGGGGGGAACATGGGGGCATTAAATATTGTTCCCCTAAGCACTGGAACAAAGGGAGAATCTCCATTTACTGTGCGCTGCGGGGGGTCTGTGACAGAAGGGAGCAATTCCAAAGCCATCCAGCAGAGGGCAGTGCTGCACACACACATTATGTCCTAGATGCTGCAAAATTGTCCATCCGCTGGCCCACAGAATAAGCCGCTCATGGCATGTCCGACGTTCAGAGTGAGGAGTGGGCTGCACATGGCTGATAAAGCAACATTTAACTAGACCAAAGAGCTATTTCGTTAAGCAGCTGGCTGGCGTTGACTCTGTCTCCCCGTCTGGGAAAGCACCCCATCAAAACTGGGTCGGCTTTGTCTTCCCTCTCCACTTCCGTTGGCACGTCCTGAGTCCGGAAGCAGGGCAGAACTGCCTCCAGGAGCCTTCTGCCAGGAGCGGCCCCGGCAGGCTGCCAAGGCAAGCAAACCACTAGAGCCAGGCAGAGAAGGGCCGCAGCGTGGCTGTCTGCTGGGGAGGCTGGGGTGCCCGGTGGCACTGGGCAAAGCTTTTACTAGCAGAGCTTGGATTTCACAGGGCGAGGCTGCGGCCGAAACGGGGTTGAGGTTATTTTATTTTTTCCCCTCTTTGACTCAGAAATGCTTTGCACAGCTGGGCACGCTCAGCCAAAGTGGATTCCACACCTCCACTCCCAGGGACTGTAGTTCTTTGTGTACTGCGGGGTGGGGAGGGGAGAGAGACCATCTGATTTCAATGTTCTGTCATGATAGCTCTGCTCCCATTTCGGTCAAATTTTCAACACCGCGCTGAGCCGGGCCTCAATGGGAGCTGAGTGCCTTTGAAAATCTGCCTCTTCAGCTCTCAGTAATTCAGCGCCGGTCTGTAAAACAGGGATCTGGGGGGGCTGAGAGAATTAACCCATTAATGTACGCATAGCACTCAGACACCTAGAGAAACAGAACACGGCTGACCCAGCTAGGTGGAGTGATTGGGCTTCTGGAGATGACCAGCTCATTGCACTGGCTGACTGGGTGCCTTCCGCTCCTAGGAGGGTTTTCCATTTCAGTGCTCTGTCCTTTCAAGTCCCTTTTCATCCCAGGGTCCTAGAGGGCTTTAAATCCAGCCACTCAGCCTCCCAACTCCCCCCTGTGAGGGAGGGAGCTACTGTCACAGATGGGGAAATTGAGGCATGGACTGCCCCAAAGCACATAGCGAACCAGTGGTCTCCTAGGAGACAGCATGGAAGACAGGGACAGTTGTGGGAGAGGGTGACGATCAAATGCGTGTTAACACCCAGCAGAGCTTGTCAAGGGGATGGCGGGACAGAGGGGATGCATCCACATGCAGGCTCTTGGCTTGCCAGATCGCAGATCCAGAAGAGCAGGGAGAGAACAGGGCTGGCTGGGAAGGATTCCTAGGGAGAGTTCTTGCGGGGTGGCCAACAGCCATTCCCCATAAGCAGGGACAGAAAGCACTGTCCTCCACAGCTGCACTGGAAATGAGCTCCGGGCTCCATGAAGGCCCCAGCCCCTCCCCTTGGTCTCTCCCCTTTGCCCGGGTTCTGCCAAGGCTCCGCTCTGCAGTGGCTGATCCAGCGCCTTCCATCACAGGCAAGCTTTTGTGCAGCTGCATCGTGGAGGATGCACCTGGGATGAAGGTTGCTTCTAGGTCAGAGCGATCGTGCCAAGGCGGCATCATGCTGCGGAGTAGCTGGCAAGGAGAAGTGGTTCTGTGTGCAGCTGCTGAGCGCAGCCCGGATCCTGCTTTACTGAAGCCAATGGGGGCTGTGTTACCATCTCCCACAGAAGAACCATTGGGCTGGCACAGAAGAGGCTTGGTCCTTTGAATAAGCTAGGACTAGCAGAGAGAGGAAAGGAATGTCAAAGCTGAGGCCCCCATTGGCTCTCTGCCCTGCCCAGCTTCCTGTGGGAGGGCTTCAGGGCAAAGGGGCAGCCTTACCTTGGATGTGTTGAAATTCTGTGCAGTTCTGCTAAGACCCAATGGAGTAAATTTTCAAACACAGGCAGATCAAGTGTCCCCAGGTGGTCACGCGTGGACTATGAGGTCACTGCGAGCATTGTGAGGTCTCTGTGCACACAGAACGGATGAAGATGTATCTTTGTCCCCCTCTACTGACCATATAGAGGTTTACAGCTCTGGACCTGCCTATCTTAGCAGCAGGTGTAGGGGCCGTTAGCTCAAAGCAATAGCAGCTCATGCTTTTAGACCCACAGGCCTCAAGTTCAGTCCCTGTGATTGACTCAGCCAGGGGCCTGTTACAGGGACTTTGAGAGTCACATCTGAGTGAAGGAAAAGAACTCAGAAGTCATCTAGCCCAGCTCTGCCGCATTGGTGCAGGATCATTCCCTGTTGGACGGCTCCACAAATCCATGGCCAGCTGTGATGACTATAGCAAACCCTGTGGCCACGCAGAACTCCACAGCAGGTCGGACGAAAGGAAAGGACTTCCCTCCACCCAGGGTCCAAACAACGCACAATGCTTCTCACCAAACTCCTCTCCAGCCTCAAAGCATTGGGGGAGGAGGAGAACTCTGTCCATTCCTGCAGAACCATGTGCACCCACCCTTGATCTGGCCACAAATGGACAAAGAGATCTGCCCACAACCATGTTCTCCTGGCACCAGCTGCCTGAGCGGGAGATTGGGATCCTACCAATCCTCCCACGAACCATTTTCCTCATCTGTAGATTCCAAGGCCAAAAGGGACCATTTGTGAACATCTGGTTGGCCTCCCTGGATAGCACAGGCCACAGAACTTCCCCATAATAATTCCCAGAGCAGAGCTTTGAGAAAAACCTCCAATTTTGCGTGAAAAATTGTCACTGATGGTGAATCCACCACGACCCTTGGGAAATTGTTCCAGTGGTTAATTACTCTCACTGTTAAAAAACGTATGCCTGATTTCCAATCTGAATTTGTTTCTCTTCAACTTCCAGCCATTGGATCATGTTGTACCTTTTGCTGCTAGACTGAAGAGCCCATTATTAAATATTTGGTCCCCGTGTAGGTACTGACAGACTGTAATCACATCACCTTTTAATCTTCTCTTTGTTACGCTAAATAGATCCAGCTCCTTAAGTCTATCACTGTATGGCAGGTTTTCTAATCCTTTAATCATTCTCAGGCTCTTCTCTGACCCTTCTCCAGTTCATCAACATCCTTATTAAACTGGACACCAGAACTAGACACAGGATTCCAGCTGCGGTCGCACTAATGCCAAATATAGGGGTCTAATGACCTCTCTGCTCCTACTCCAGATTCCCCTGTTTATGCAAACAAGGGTTGCATTAGCTTTTTTGCTCACAAAGTCACACTGGGAACTCATGTTGAGCTGAGAATTCACTGTGACCCCCAAATCTTTTTCAGAGCGTACACCTACATTTAGCCATATTAAAATGCAGACTGTTTGTTCATGCCCAGCTTACCAAGTGATCCAGATCACTCTGTAGCAGTGACCTGGTTGTCCTCATAGGATATCAGGGTTGGAAGGGACCTCAGGAGGTCATCTAGTCCAACCCCCTGCTCAAAGCAGGACCAATCCCCAGCAAGATTTTTACTCCAGTTCCCTAAGTGGCCCCCCTCAAGGATTGAATTCATAACCTGGGGTTTAACAGGCCAATGCTCAAACCACTGAGCTATTCCTCCCCCCAACCTTGTCATCATTTCCCACTCCCCCAGTTTGTGTGTCATCTGCAAACTTGCTCAGGGACGCTTTTATGTTTTCCTCCAGGTCATTGATCAAAATGTTAAATAGCGTAGGGCCGAGAACTCATCCCTGCAGAACCCCACTAGAAACACACCCACTCCATGATGATTCTCCGTTTACAGCTACATTTTGAGGCCCGTCAGCTAGAGCTAGACAGATTTTAATCCATTTAACATGTGCCGGGTTGCTTTTATGTCGTTGGAGTTTTTAATCGAAATGTTATACAGTAAGTCAAATGCCTTATGGAAGTCTATGACATCAACGCTATTCCCTTTATCAACCAAACTTGTAAACTCAGCCAACAAAGATATCAAGTGCGTTAGACAGGATCTATTTCCCACAAACCCTTGCTAACTGGCATGAATTATATTACCCTCTGTTAATACTTTACTAATTGAGTCCAATCTCAGCCACTCTATTCTCTTGCCCGGGATTGATGGCAGACTGACAGGCCTGTAACTAGCCAGGAAAGCTCAAGCCTGATCCCACAGCTTCAAGGCGCTGAGATAATTTGCAGAGGCTTCCAGACTTGTGGGTTCTTCCCCATCCAAGCCTGCAAGCATCTGGAGCAGAGATGGGCCAGGACCGAATCACTGACTCACAACATGCCCCTGAGGCTAAGCCTGAATTCAGAGCCAGAGCTCAGCTCTGCTGCCAGCCACACATCTATCCCTCTCCTGGGCTGAAGCAGCCCCCTGGACCTAGACTTCTCCAAATGGAGGAAGAGTTTGGCTCTGAGTCCAGTTGTGAGCTTTCCTGCACTCATTCATCTCAGGATATATCAGAGCCTACGCTCTGATCTCCACCTGGCCTGCTGCTCCTAGGGTGACCAGATAGCAAGTGTGAAAAATCAGGACAGGGGGTGGGGCGTAATATGTGCCTATGTAAGAAAAAGCTCCAAAAATCGGAACTGTCCCTATAAAATTGGGACATCTGGTCACCCTAGCTACTCCCCAACCTACCCCTGCCACGCTGGATAATTTAATGGAGGCAGAATGTTACTTTGCCAGATTTCATCAGAGTGATTTTCCTCCTCCCCCAGCTTGTGCCACCATGCCAGGCTCTTTCCACTGAAAAATCACGCCCGCGGCTTCACCAGGCGGAGCAAGAATGCATGGAATGGATCAAATTTCTCGGCACAGTCAAAATAGGCACGTTGGGAGGCTGTGACCATCCAGCAGGGCAGCTTTAAATTGTTTGTATCTCTTTGCAAACATCAGTCCATCAGGACAATACAAAATGGGCATTTCTGTCTCTGGCTCAGACAGTTGGGTTTTCTCCTGACCGCCCCCGAAAGGAGGAAGGAATCAGACTCACTGATGCTGACAGTATCTTTGCACTTGGCAGGCATCAGGAAAGTGAACCTTGGTTTTTTTTTTTAGTATTTTAAGGCTGTTTTTCTTTAAAAGAAAGCAAGTTCCAATGGCTTTATCCAAGAGCAAGCTGATATGACCACTCCAGGTACCCCTGGAAGAGGGAGCCAGACAGATGGGATGGGGATTAACTCCTGGGGACAGACAACAGATAGCCCTGCCATCAGGCAGTTACATATCCTAGAGGGCCAGCTGGCACGTGTGGGTGATGAGAAAGGCCATGTCAAACCCACAGGTGGACCCATATGAGACTTGATCAAAGGACACATCCTGCTCCCTGCTCTCGGCAGATGAGAAAGGGCCTAAAAGTGGTGACAGGAAGGAAGAGGCAGTGAAGAAGCCAGACATGGGGTATTGATCCCCTTCGCCACAACATGAAGCTCCGTTCCGCAGTCTCTCCATAGCAGCAGGAGCAGATGGGGAAAGGGTGAGGCGCCATATACAGCCACAGTCCCGAACCTGCCTCCCAGCTGTGTTATATAAAGGGCGGGTGGGGACCAAAGCCCTGATCTGCGCCCCAGACGATGCCACCCTCTCTCCAGATTCCACATGCACAGCGCAGGGATCACGTGTGCAGCATCTGCGCCTTAATGCTGCGTTAACCCTGGGCAAGGCTGACCAAGGTCTCCATTGGGAGATATGCTGCATCTCCCCCAGAGGGGGCCAGCGATCGAGGGACTCCCTCTCCCGAGGAAGCACAAGCCGCAGCCTCCCTCTGGCAATTTCGGTTGACAGAGCACCCAGTGCTTTGCACCGAGATGCAGACCGGGCTGCAGTGGCTGAGTGTCCGTCCAGGTGCTCTCTCGCAAGGTAGCCTCCACAACCTGCTGTCATCGCAATGGCAGGCTGAGGGGGCCATGGGGAGTGGGGTGGCACAACGTCCTGGCCCCAGCTGCAGGGATGTTGCAATGCAGGAGCTTTTTGATTAATTACTCCTGACAGGAATATGGTCTTCTCTCCCCAGACGCCCATCACCATGGATACAAGGCAGGCCGGAGCGGTGTCCATGACAACTCTTGTGAACCATTTATTTACACAGACACACACACAATTCTATACACACACTAGCTGTGCCAGCCAGTGCCAAAACATCACGTGGGATTTCCTCCTCATGTCGTCCCATGTTAGCAGAGGCTAAGGGACAGGATCTCAGGACTCGGGGGTTCTGATCTCAGCTCTGCTCGTGACCGAGGGTGGGACTATGAACAAGCCGCTGTGCCTCGGTGTCCCCCTCTGAAGGGGGACAGTCCTAGCTTTCCTGGGGTCTTGCATTGATCGATGCTCTCTCAGCCCAGGGACGCAACCTTAACACAGGAAAGCAAAACTCAGGCTTCGAGCAGCAGAATGGTCCCCAAAGGAACTGTGGAACCCCAGCACACAGCTCCCAGCCAAGGGCAGCCTGGCAGAACACACACCTCTTGCTTCAGATCTGCGGCGCTAAGGGGACCGGGGTAAATAAAGGGTAGAGGCAAAGAGAATGCCCTGTCGTCTGCAGCCCTCTCTAGAGCCAGGGCCAGCTCCAGGGTTTTTCTGGCGGCGGTGTGTGGGGGCGGGAGCCACAATCGTGATCGGCAGCAGCTCCACTGCGCTGCTTTCTTCTTTGGTGGCACTTCGGCAGCAGGTCCTTCCCTCCGAGAGGGACCGAGGGACCCGCCACGCCAGTGCTGCTCCTTCCCCTTGGCCATCCCAAGCACCTGCTTGCTGAGCTGGTGCCTGGAGCCAGCCCTGTCCAGAGCCAACAGGTGGGGTCGCTGAACCAAGGGGAGAGGCATCACTGCAGCCCATGGGTGGCTGGGCTGAGTTTGCTCTAGAGCAAAGGCTCCCAGTCACTGGTTGGGGAGGGACCCAGACAAGGCCCAGGCAGAGAGCACACCCGAGGTGATCAAAGCAATGACTTATGGAGTTCGCTGGCTGCAAGCAGCTGCCCAATGGAGGTTCAGAGACAGGATGGAGGCAGGAGCAAGAACCCTCCGCAGCGAGCTCTGAAGCAGCTCTCTCCTGTGTTACTGGCTACTGCTGTCCACAGCACATCACTGACCGTTACAAGTGATGCGGCCCCTTCCGCCGCCAGCACCAGGAATACTAATAATCACTCTGGAATCGGCGTTTGTTTTCTCTTATTCCTGGCTGACCCCATCCTCTGCAGCCACGCACGGCACGGACGACACTAGAGATCAGAGCACGCCAGAGATAGACTGTGGTGCATTGGCTGTGTGAGAGCGAGTGGGCAGAGACAGAGCCATGCCAGGGCAGGGAGAGGCACTGCACCAAAATGTTTCCCAGGACTTTTACCTCTGCTGTGAAAAATCTCCTTGAAAAAACAAACTCGGCTGGAGCCTGCCAGCAAAGAACAAGCTTGGCCCAGTGCTTTGCACCAACCTCCTGGGAAACGGAGTCCCAAGGGCACTCACACGCCACATCGCGTTGTCATACTTCACTTGCGGAGCCTGCTGTCGTCACCAAAAGGTGATGGAAAAATCAGCTCCGTGCCCCAGGAATCCCCCCAAAACGGATGTGAACTTTGGATCCAGATCCGAACCCGGGACCGTTCTAGCAGGGCAATGCTTCAGAGACGAGGGCAGCGTGCACTGCTCAACAGCTGGACGAAAAAGCCGCCCTGCTGGTATTTTTAGAGAAAGAAACACTAAGAACAGGGAAGCTACAGCAGTCAAGAATTTAAAACTCTTCTTCGTTTACTTTCTTTTGCAGCTGGCTTAAAGTGAGAATCAAACATTAGCGATGGCAAAACCCCACTGGTAATTTGGTCATTTTTAGTGCAAATTTCAACCGAGGGTCAAAGGGGATCAATGACTCAGCACTCCCTTTGGCCCATTCACAAGTCTTCAGTCTAAACCCTTCCCTTCCCGAGGGAGGGAGCCTAGAACCTTCAAAATCGCCGAGGTTCTAGAGCACAAAACCTTGGAGAAGTCCGTGATCCATTTCGTGCCTTATTAAGCCCTTTAAACTTCTGTCCTAGAGGCTGCCAATCTTGGCACGGCTCAGAAAATGTGACCTGCCAAGACAGCGGCCAACATCTGGAAAGAGTGAGGTTTAAGAGGCCTTTCCTTCTGTTTTATGTGGCCGACTGATCTGTTTGGATAGAAATATGAAAAAACCCAGACACTCTGTGACTCTGTACTTCACACAACAAACCAAGCTGCAGCCTGGGCCAGCTATTCTCATTATGTTCGTTGTATCTTCCATTTTTCCTGCATGACAGGAGGGGGAAATAATTGCGTAAGAAATTCAATGTTTGTTTTCTGTTTTTAAAGTAACGTTACTTAAGGTACGATGGTAGTTTCATGTTTCATTCTCCCACCGCACCCACCTGGGTTTTAAGGATAACCAGAGGTTAAAAACGGTAATGTCCAAGGCAGAGAATTTTGTTGATCTTGATTGTTTAAACCAAGGGAAGAGGTGTCCCAGGTTATGGTGCTGGATTAAAACTCTGACAAACCAGGTTCAATTCTTGGCTTTGACACAGTCTCCTTGAGCAATCATGTCATCACTCTGTGCCTCGGTTTCCTTTCTATAAAATGAGGATAATCATCCTTCCTTTGTCTGTCTGGTCTATTCAGATCATGAACTCTTTGAGACAGGGGCTGTCTCCCACTGTACAGCACCCAACACAATGGGGCTCTGAGCTCGATTGGGCTCTCTTTTGTAGTAGCAACAACAATTTATTCAGAAGTAAATAACAAGCACTGGGGGCTTCCAGGAAGGTCCGATCTAGAACTGGCTTACAATGGGATCTTCTCTTCTCCAGCCAGAAGAGAACCCCCTGCCCCAGGTCAGCACCCAAACTCCCTCCCAGACCCTGTACTCCTCCTGCACCTCAAACCCCTGCCCCAGGTCAGAATCCCTCCTGCACCCAAACTCCCTCCCAGACCCTGCACCCCTCCTGCACCTCAACCCCCTGCCCCAGGTCAGAATCCCTCCTGCACCCAAACTCCCTCCCAGAAAGACACTTATAGAACAGCTGTTCTAAGGTAAGAAGCAGGCTATTTTGAATTAACTACATTCCACATGTTTTAAGACTGAAATGTAACCACAAAATGGCTTTATGTTAATTAAAAGGCAAATTTAGTATAGCGTTAAAAGCCTTGATGCCATAATTGTGATCCTTTTGTTTTAAATTAGAAAATAGACTTGTATACAGGGGTCCCACAAAATCTAATAGCCCCCGGGCCCACAGGAGAGTTAATCGCCCTGAGTTTCATGCTGCCTCTCACAAGCGCTGGCAATGCAATGTTTTAACAGCATCACATCTCCCCGTTCTGCCGATCAAATCCCAGGCACTGAGTGCAGAGCAAAACAAAAAGCAGTGTGGGCTAGTGGGCTGGTCTGGTACTCAGGAGCCTGGGGCTCTGTTCCCAGCTCTACCAGTCACATACTGACTGTGCGACCTCAGACGAGTCATTTCCCTGCTCGCCTGTGTAGGCTGTTGCTCCTGTTAAGCAGCGCGGCCTAGTGACTAGAGCATTGGACTGGGACTCAGGAGACTGGCTCAGCTGCTGGGTGACCATGGGTGAGTCACTTTCCCCTTTCTGTGCCTCGGTTTTCCCCATCTCTAAAAGGGGATGCTGCTATTTGTCCTCCTTTGTAAAGCGCTTTGAGAGCGACTGATGATAAGCAATCTAGGTATTATTGTTTATATTACTGTGTGTCTGCCCAGCACTGTGGGGCCCTGGAGTGTCACTGTGATACAAACCACACTAAACGGACTGCACGCACTCACTGGCAGGAAGAATCAGCGTGCTGGAAAGATCTCCCAGGCACGGAGGGCCGGAGTCAAAGCCCATTGCCTTTGGATCAAGCCCAGCGTGGGCGGAGAGGGCCAGCCACCTCTGTGACAATCTCTTCTTGTCACAGGCCCAGGGAGACCCCTTCGGGCATGCCCTCCACCTTACCCTTGGCAGCCAGATGGAAAAGCCAGAGTTAATATGGCCTGAGGCTGCACTAATTCTTGCAGTGTGGCTGGGGAAACCTCCCCCAGAGATGGGCCCAAGGAGCAGATGTGGTCAGGGGAGACCCCTGCAGCATGGCCCTGGGTCGGCTTGACCTACTACAGATTCCACAGGACTTGAGGGCAGAGCTGCTGCCCACCTGAGAGAGGGACATACCCCTCTCTTTGACCAGGGTGTGCAGGAAACTCCACCATGGGAACTTTTTGAGGGGCAGCTGCTGCCCCAGCCGCCACATGGGTATGACCCAAAATAGTGCAGGACTGTTCCCAACAATAAACATTATTCGGGGCTTTATACAGCTTAGTTTTAATGTTCCAAGATCCCTCTCCAGTCTGATCAGGAAATCAGATCTACCACCTAAATTCTCCTCTTCATATCAATCCCTCACTCCTAGTTATACCCCTTTGGAAGCCCTCTTCCCACTCGGCCTTCACACCCTGAACACTTGTGCATGGTCTTCGATATAGATCTAAGAAATGGGATATGCTGGAGCAGAGCAGCAGAATCTTTTCTTTCAACCCTCCGATCAGAAATGAAGCAATGCCACCAGCAATTCTGCCCCATCTCCACCGGTGGCTAAGTCTGTTGCAGTGGTATTGAGCTGACACTCGGAATTCTCTACCTCCAAATAAAAACAGGAGGTTTAAGTGAAAACCCTGGCTGCAGAGCAGTGCTGAGTGAGCAGGAGCTACTGGCCACACCACGTGGTGAAAGGTTATATCTGAATCATGCAGTAAAACAAGAGGCTGGATTTGACACGGGTGCCATGACGGGGAGCAGTTGGAAGCAACAGGGGAATGTCAGAGCTAAGTAGTAGGTTTGAAAGAACCCATAATGCTTGGAACCACAAGTTCAGATCCCAAAGAAGTCAACTCAGCCCTTCCTCCTCGTGTGGCAAACGACTCAGTAAAAGCAGCACCTTTGGATTCAGCAGATCTGTGCCCCGGGTAAATCTGGAGTCAAAGCAGCCTATTATTTTAACCGGCTCTGAGATGCTCATGCGGCTCTGGCAGAGGGAGCCTGATTCTACTCCAGCTCAGGCATCGCCTATAGATTTGCTACCCCAATACTGACTGCAGAAGCTTTGTGATGCACGAGCCAGGAAGAGCCCAGATGGGCTGGCAGCCAAAATGAACAGCATTTGATTTGTAAACTGAGCCAATGTGATCTGGAGTCACTGAGAGACAGACTCCAGATTTCCCTTCTGGAGTGGAGCCCCCTGGTGGGGTGGAGAGTGGCAGCTGCTCTAAGGGGAACCGTACGGATCCCAGCTGTCGTAAGTGTTAGGGCAGGGGTAGGCAACCTGTGGCATGCGAGCCGATTTTCAGTGGCACTCTCACTGCCTGGGTCCTGGCTATCGGACCAGGGGGGCTCTGCATTTTAATTTAATTTTAAATGAAGCATCTTAAACATTTGAAAAACCTTATTTACTTTACATACAACAATAGTTTGTTTATATATTATAGACTTATAGAAAGAGACCTTCTTAAAATGTATGACCGGCACGCGAAACCTGAAATCAGAGTGAATAAATGAAGACTCGGCACAGCACTTCTGAAAGTTGCTGACCCGTGTTAAGGTCTGACTTAGCTTCATTGGCTGCAATTTCCCTTCCTCTCTGCCCTCCCCCCACCAGGGGGCTCCCTTCCAGAGGCAAAATGATTCCGGTTTGCAGAAGGCTAGGAAAGCAATTTTTGGAACAATCTAAATCCAATATTTTGTTGGGTCTCCTTCCCAGCCTGCACACCTCCCCCCAAAAGCTGGAGCCATGTCACACCCAGGATATTAGAGAGACAGGGTGGGAGAGGCAATTACACAGATGGGGAACTGAGACCCAGCCACTTGCCCAAGGTCAGCCAGAGAATCTGTGGTGGAATCAGGACTAGAACCCAGCTCTCTCAAGCGCCAGTTCACGGCCGTAGCCTCAAGCCCAGCTTGTCTCTTCACCTCTAAAGCAAACTGAACAGAGCAGGAGTGAGCAGATGCAAAAGTGACTTGCAAATGCAAGAGGGCTCCTGGGATGGGCTCCAGAGCTTAACAAGCCAGGGGAGCGGTTACATCTTTGGGAGTTTGCTTGCACGAGGATCCCAGGAGAACCTTTGCTTGCTGCCCCCGAATCACACAACACGGGCTGAGAGCTGATGAGGTCAGACGTTTGAGGCAGTCTGACAGCATCCCTCCAGCTCAGCTGGGAACACAACAGACATTGCAGGCGTCTTTCTCCCAATCAGGCATCTTCGGGTTACAGAACCTGAGCGTCCCGCTGCATCCCCCACCTCATAAATGGAAAGGAAATAAACGCACGAGAGCTGCCAGGGTTGGGGGTGCCGCAGAGCGAGCTCCTTTGGGAATCTGCCTCCAATGCTCTTGCTACAAGTGAGGGCCCAGCTAACCCTACAAACGCTACAGTGGCCGAGCTGCTGCGAGCCTGCAGTACAGACCCTACATTGGTGGAAGGGGTTTTTCTTTCGCCGTAGGAAATCCACATCTCCTAGAGATGGTAGCTAGGTCAAGGGAAGAATTCTTCCATCTATCTAGTGGTATCTATGGTGGGGCTTAGGTTGGCTGAACTATGCCGTAGAGAACAAGACATTTTTCACTGCCCTGAGCGCTGCAGCTAGCTCAGCATAAGTTGTAGGGCTGGAGTCTGAAAGCAGAGCGTCTCCCTGAATGCCAGTGGTGGGGACGAGAAACCTAGACTGAGCTGTTACATAGTCCCTGGTTGACTTTACATCCTTCTCAGTGGCGCTTTCAGCATTCCTGGCTGCGCTCTAGTCTCAGCCCCATTTGAACCACCCCATTAGCCCTGAATTATCACAGGCCCTTCTGAGTCTGTCCGAGCCAAGCCAGCAAATAAACCATCTGTGGTCGCTAAAGAGCCAAAGACAGATTTCACAGAATCACAGACACGTCAGGCTGGAAGGGACCAGGAGAGCTCACCCCGTCCATCCCCCTGCTCTGGGACAGGGCTAAGCACACCCAGACCATCCCTGACGGGTGCATGCCTGGGATATTCTAGGAGCCTCTCTCTCTTTACAGAGCTTTAGAGAGAGATCTATATGGATATAGACACGCTAGGCACATAGATTTTGTTCTCTCAGTTCCTGGGCTAACTGCACCTCAGACCGTGCCTGTTGCTCTGAGCACACCCCCTATTGGGCGTCAGGCCTCAAGCCATCCCCTCACTTGAGAGGGAAAAAAAAAAAAAAAATCGCACAATTCTCCCATGCTCAGACCCGGCTCTGGGCTCCATCCCTTGTGTACCAACCACAATTATGTCAGCAGGCTTGATTTATGGTCAATGTCTCTGCAGTTCTCTCCACTCTGGGAGCACTGAGCAGGGGCTAATACAATGACCAAAGAGCCGCCTTAGAGCAAAGTATTGTTTATTTAAGACAAAAACAATTCAGGGACAAACAGATCTTAAAGCATAAACAGATCAAATGCATGTCTGGCCTACCAGGTGTCCAGCCTACCAGGTGTCTAGCCATGTGGCACACAGAGCTCCTGGTAGTTCTAAGCTGAGCTCCCCCACAAAAGCCACTGGGGACCATTATCTGTTCCTTTCACTCCCAACACAGGTCACTCCCTCTGTTTCAGGCAGAGTGCCCTGTAAAAGCTACTCAGGCTTTCTGGTCACTCTCCTTCCAGAGACTCAGGGCAGGACTACACTGGCAAAGTTACAGCGCCGCTCGGAGAGCGCAGAAAGGAAACCGCTGTTGTGTGTTCACACTGACAGCTTCTTGTGCAATAGTGCATTCACACTTGCAGCACTATTCAGAGCGGTGCACTCTGGGCAGCTATCCCACCGAGCATCTCTTCCTCTTCTGCCACTAAAAGTTGTGGGAAGGCGGACAGGGTTGCGGGGCATCCTGGGTCCAGTCTGATAATATGACAGCTGCACAGTCACTTTCCCTCACTGACCACTTCACATGATACAGGGTGCGTAAAGTTATTACAGAGCAATATTCTTAGCTTATCACCCAGCAGCTCCACAGCCATTCATTTCTGTAACGGGGGGAGGAGGGGTGTCTCCGTACTCTGCCCCCATCCCCTTGGAAACAAGCAGAGAGGGGAGGGGAAGTGGTAACGCTCGGGTCCCGGCACGCAGGATGCATCAAGTGTGGCTCGGAGGGATGGCTGGCGACCGCACAGATTAGGTTGGTAGGCCATCTGGGAGCATCGCTAATAGCCAACCAAATGGCAGCTTCCAATGTGATGCTGAAGCTGAAAGTTAACACAAGCACTGTGTGCGTTTACCAGGCAGTGGTGATCAGGAGGGAGAGGTCAGGATGGCGCTGATGTTGCGGCCATGGCTGGTGTACTGCAGCCAGTTCTGGTGTGCACACTTTAACAAGGGTGTTGAAAAACTGGAGTGGATCCAAAACAGCCCACAAGAACAATTTGAGGTCTGGGAAGGACGCTGTGGGCTCTGCCTGCCTTCGGGGTCCACCCTGACCAGCTGAATGGAGGTAAAATGACAACTTGCCCTATCTATGCTAGGATTTTAAACGTGGGAGCTTGCTGTGTTAGCTATCTCCTTGCAAAAACACCCTCCAAGTCTAGTGCAGACATAGCCTTGGAGTGAGAAATGCAAGCAGCTCCATCTATGTGGCTTATCAAAGGGAAGGTTAATATGCCACTTAATCACAGTGGGTAATTGCCTGCACAGGCAGAAGCTGTCTGATATAGAGAGCTCTCTAATCTAGCAGACAAAGGCAAAGCAAGAGCCAATGGCTGGAGGTTGAAATCAGCACAGTTTAAACTGGAGAGGAAACATGAACGTTTAATGAACCCCTGGGACCGCTGCCTGAAGGAGGAGGTGGATTCCAACATCCATGGAATCTGCAAATCAAGACTAGGTGTCTGTCTAAAGCAGGGGGTCGGCAACCTTTCAGAAGTGCTGTGCTGAGTCTTCATTCATTCACTCTGATTTAAGGTTTTGTGTGCCAGTCATACATTTTAACTTTTTTAGAAGATCTCTTTCTGTCAGTATTATATAACTAAACTACTGTCGTATATAAAGTAAACAAGGTTTTCAAAATGTTTAAGAAGCTTCATTTAAAATTAAAAGGCTGATCTTACGCCACCGGCCCACTCAGTCCGCTGCCGGTCTGAGGTCCCGGCCCTGCCCACATACAGTGGGTACCTACCTTCTCCCTGGTTCGAGCCCATTCTCTTACTCTCTCTGCACTGAGTTGAGGGTGGGAGTGCACTGAGCATAGGGCTGGGGGTGAAGGAACAGGCTGGGGGTTGGGGTGTAGGGTCTGGCCAGGAACTAAAATGAGGGAGGGAGCTCAGCATTGGGGCAGGAGGTTTGGGTGGGGGGCATTTAGCTGGGCAGCTCCCATTTGGTGTGAGGGCTGCAGGTGGCTATGTGTCAGGGTGCAGGAGTCAGGGCAGGGGGCTGGGTGTATTTGAGGAGGATGCAGGAATCAGGGCAGAGGACATGTGAGGGGGATGCAGGAGTCAGGGCTTGCGGTGTGTCAGGAGCTGGGTATGTGAGGGGAGTGCAGGGGTCAGGGCAGAGAGCTGGGTGTGTGTGAGGAGGGTGCAGGGGTCAGGGCAGAGGGCTGGCAGATGTAGGGGGTGCAGGGGTCAGGGCAGAGGGCTGAGTGTGTGTGAGAGGGGTGCAGGGGTCAGGGCTGGGAGATGTGGGGGTGCAGGGGTCAGGGTAGGGGGCTGGGTGTGTGAGGGGGTGCAGAGATCAGGGCAGGGGGCTGTGAGAGGGTGCAGGGGTCAGGGCTGGGGCTTTGGTGTGTGTGTGGGGTAGGGCGGGGAGTGGGGTGGGAGTTGGGACTCCTGGGCTCCGGGAAGGGGCTGGTGTCTGATGCTCGGGGGAGGAGTGCTGGGAGCGAGGACTCTGGATTCCTAGGTTTCCAGCTGGGCTCTAGTTGTTGGAGGGGGTGGGGGGCAGACGGAGACTAGGGCTCCGAACTCCTGGGTTCTGCTCTCAATGCCGGAGGGGAGCGGGGTCCAGTGACCTGGGGTGGGAAAGAAGCGTGACCCAGCTGTTCCCCGGGTCCAGCAGGCGGCGAGTCGCAGCCCCCGGGCTTGGGTTTGGGCTGTGGGATGTGGTCTGCCCAAGTACGGAGCCGAGCTCATCCCGGCACCGGGGCTCCAACCCCAGGGCAGCCTGCCTGAGTCCAGGGAGCGGGCCAGCCGTGCTTGCGGGGTGGGGTGGGAGCACGGCGCAGCTGGGACCCAGGGACCCTTCCCCACTTACAGGCCTCGCAGGCGCCTGTGGGGCCGGGTCCCTCTTCCTGCCCCCACCAGAGGAACCGCTTCCGGGGCCGCTCAGACAACAAGGCCACCAGATAGTGGTATGGACACGCTACCCGGAAACACAACCTCCCGCCGGAAGTGACGGAGGTCAGGAAAGCATGTGCAAATGCCGGCGGCAGGGGTGGAGAAGAGCGGGCCAGGCAGGATTTTTAATGGCCCGCTGCTGTTTGCTGGGGTCCTGGCTGCTGGGCCCGCTCAGTCCCCTGCTAGCCTGGCTTCGGCAGCAGGCTAAGCGGGGCTGGCAGCCTGGACCCCAGCAGGCAGCAGAGTGCCATTAAAAATCATCTTGCCTATAATGGCATATAAGGCACGGCTAGCTGCCATTCTGAGCCAGCAGTAACATCGAGGAGGGGAAGCAAAGGGCAGATCTCCTCCGGCTGCAGTGACAGCACTCGCAGTGCCCTGGCCCAGATGTCAGCACATACGCACACATTGTCAGCACGGGCCCCTGAGCAAGCGGGTGTGTGTGTGTGGTCGCAAGAGATTGGTAATGCTTGAATACAGACAGAGGGGGCAGCTCAGAGGGGAAGAGGAATGCAAGCAGCTAGCCACCCGGCCGGCTGGTGCTCCCAGTCCAACGAGCCAATCCATGCTGATCGGGGGATTCAGCCCCTCCTGGCAAGCCCCATCTGCCTGGAGCAGCAGCACCTTTAAACAAGAGAGGCAGACAAATCTATATCAGACAGGGCCTGTTGCAATCCCCCATGGGGTGGCCACAGCGAGGCCGGCCTTTCTAACCCCATCCATCCGGATTGGGAGCAGACGAGACATCCATCCAGGGCCTGAGTGAATGGGCCACGCGGCAGCTACAACTGTTTTTGCAAGGAGTCTAGGGGCTAGGAGGAGGCATGAGGGACCTGGCAGTAAACTGCTCCCTGCGAGTTGTGTGCTTAAGCGACAGCTGTAACAGCTTGGTTCATCTCAGGTTAGAAACGCCGGCAGGAGGCGGAGAACCACAGGTGCGTTTAGAAATTGGCATCCGCTGTCTAGTCAAGTCGCGTGGAGATAGCAGGAGCGCTCCAGTCCATCTCAGGGAAGTTTCATATCCGAGGATCGCAACCAACCCCCTTGCCCGCCCACCCACCTCCCCCATCTCTGCACTTTAATGAAGTGGGAAATAGGCAGAGAAAAGGGAAGTCCTTTGCCCACAGGATGAGGACTAGAACTCTGGTCTCTAGACTTCTAGTTCCCTATCCACTAGGCCATACTGCTCTAGGCAAGGCATATACCACAATCAATGCCCTTCAGAGCAGGCACAGCCTAGAGCTGCTCTACCAGGTGGGGTCACTGGTGGGGGGGATTTGGTGGGCAATCTAGATTTAACTGTAAGATTGCTGCTTGTGGGCATGGCAAGAGAAATGAATTTTTAATCACAGGTGGATGGAATTTTTTTTTTAACTGGAAAGGGGATTTTTTAAGCAAAAGAATTTTTGGGTGGAAAATCTTCATTTTGGTAAAAAAAAGTCCAGTGTTTGGAGGAAAACAATGGAAATGATTTTGTCTCTCCGGTTTTTGGTTCATTTCTTTTCCCCAACAACTGAGCATTTTCAGTTTAGGGTTTAGTTTTTCATTGACAAACCAAAAAAAAAAAAATTGGGCAAGTGATTTTTGGCGGAATGCGGGAAAAATTCAAAATTTCCCTTGAAAAATAATGGCTATTTTTCCAAAAATAGCTCTGCTTTTAACAAGGGATTTGAGGAAGGAGGGGGGAAGGGCATTTCATGCCTAGCCCACGGAGTAGCATGCATGGAAATAAAAGTGGGAGGAGATGGTGAATTGGGCATCAAGACTGGCATAAGGGTGGGGCAGATGGGTGGAGAAAGGGATTCAAGGGGATACAAACAGGCCAGGTTGGAGCTGTGAAAGGATCAGGTGGCCAGTTTTCCTCTCTGTATAACACCTTTCATCCCAATGCACCTCCCGGAGCAACGCATCCAGGATCCTTTGCCTGCCCCTAGCATGCAGCCACCTCAGAGGTGGAGAGGGTGCAGAAAAAAATGCATCAAAATGATTTGAGGACTGAAGAATGTGCCTTACATGGTGACAGACTTGAAGAGTTCAATCTGTTTAGTTTACCAAAAAGAAGCCAGAGAGATGACTGTTACAGTGTATAAGTACCTTCATGGGGAGAAAATATTGGGTATTAAATAGCTGCTTGATCTGGTAGAGAAAGAGAAAGAACCAATGGCTGGATTTTATAGCTAGACAAATTCAAAGAGAAATAAAGCACAAGTTTTTACACTGAGGAGGGTGATTAACCATTGGAACAAACTATCAAGGGAAGTGATGGATTCTCCATCTCTGGAGATCTTCAAATCAAAACCAGATGCCTTTCTGGAAGATACCAACCACACGTTAGTGGGGACCAATACAGGGAGAACAGCATGAAGTTCCCTGGCCTGTGTTATACAGGAGGTCAGAGTCAATGATCTAATGGTCCCTTCTGGCTAATGTTAAACAGCCAATGTAGCAGCCCATTGCAAGACTGAGGAGAGAGAATGTACCACAGCTAGAACATGGTGAGGGACTGTGATCATAGGATATCAGGGTTGGAAGGGACCTCAGGAAGTCATCTAGTCCCCCCCCTGCTCAAAGCAGGACCAATCTCCAGACAGATTCTTACCCCAGTTCCCTAAATAGCCCCCTCAAGAATTGAACTCACAGCCCTGGGTTTAGCAGGCCAATGCTCAAACCACTGAGCTATCCCTCCCCACTTGCCAGCTCTCTTGAAGGCAGGACAAGAAGTAAGGGGCTTCATCAGCAGCAAGGGTGATTTAGGCTGGAAATTAGTAAAAACTTTAACCCCTAAAGACAGTTACGCTCTGGGACAGGCTTGCAAAGGAGCTATGGAATCCTGCAACGGGAGGTTTTTAAGAACAGGTTGGACATGTGAGACGAACTGGGAATGTTCTTAATGTTTTCTCTGAGTACTGTGTTGGTGCCTCAGTGTCCCCACGGCAGTTCTTAAGTATCTGGCAGAGCAAAGGGACAGTGCACCTAAATGCCTGACACTGTCTCCTAGCAACTGATGGCCTGGGCCCCTCCTCTGCAAAGGTGCCAACTGAAGGCTTTGGACACAAAGGGATCAGGTGACCTCCTGGCCCGGGAAAGGAGCTGAGCAGAGAGGAGGGGCTGGAGGGTGTCACGGAGTCACCAGGCGATACTCTGGAACTGCTCCCCACCAAGCCAGTCAGGACTTTGGGGAGCCTCCTCTCCCTTGGAGCAGACTTGTTAAGGGCAAGAAGCTCACACGGCTTCACCTCCTGGGTCTCTCCTTGGAGCATTCAGCATCCTCTGCCCCTCCGTGCGCTTCCCACAGTGAGTCCACCCCAGCGGGGTCCTGGGGAAGCCACCGGGTTCTGCATCCCCACTTTGCAGTCAGACGTGACTCTCAGCCAGCCAGTAAAACAGAGGTTTATTCGATGACAGGAACAGGGTCTAAAACAGAGCTTGTAGATACAGCGAACCGGACCCCTCGGCTGGGTCCATTCTGGGGGGCAGTGTGCCAGACCCCCAGGTCTGCCCTCCACCCTTGACCCCAGCCAGCTCCAGACTAACAACCCCCCCCCCTTCTTTCTGCTCAGCCCCTTTCCCAGGCCAGGAGGTCACCTGATCCTTTTGTTTTCAACACCTTCGGCTGGCACCTTTGCAGAGGAGGGGCCCAGGCCATCAGTTGCTAGGAGACAGAGGGTCACGCATTTAGGTGCACTGGCCCTTTGCTCTGCCAGATACTTAAGAACTGCCATGGGGACACTGAGGCACCAACACCGTATTCAGAGAAAACATTAAGAACATTCCCAGTTCGTCACATCTCTCCCCCCTTCGAGGCCGAACTGAGCGAGGTCACTCCAGCCAGTGACCTGGGGAAGTTCGAACCCACCAACGTTCCCATGGATGCCCAAGCATCTCTCCCATTCCTTGGTGTGAGTTACACCAGGACAGTCCAGTCTCACGCCCTCCCTTAGGTCGGGTGTGCTTGATGGCACTTGCAGGCCGCATGTGGGAAGGTTTATGCGGCTTGAACCCTTTTGCTACCCCAATACCTCTGGGGTTCAAACTGGGATGGGGTCTTCTCCCTTCTTCATCCAATCCTCCCTCTTCAGGTTCAGGGGTCCCCTCACTCTCCTCCCATCCAGCAGCTCGAACGGGAAGAACCCTGTGGATTCCTGGGGCACCACCAGCTGCCTCCCGATTCCCCCCAGTTCTACTTCCCCTTGGGGAGCCCATTCCCGGTACAGAAATCCCTTCTCCTGCAGGACTTTGTCCCTGCAACCTTCCCCAAGGGGGTTTGCAGCGCTGTGGCCAGCAAGTTCCCTCAGCTTCTCCAAGGAGGGATCCCTCTGCAGCTCGGTCTGGGATTCAGCTGCTGGGGCAGGGAGTGGGACCTCCTCCCTCTCGCTGGCTGGGCCTGGAGTCACAGCCCCCCTGAGCCCTGTCCCTGGTAGCTCCCTCCCTGCTGTGTAATCACTTCCCAGCAGCACGTCTGGACCAGGCAAACCTGTTTGGCAGCTGACCTGCCCTGCCTGGGTGTTCCCACACTCAGCTGGGGTCTCAGCTCCCCCCATGCTTAGCACTGCCCTTGCTGTCCCAGTGGGGGCAGGCAGCGAGCTCTTTGCTCTGGTCACAGCATCAGAGCCAGCGTGAGCCCCCTCTACGGTGTGCAGGGGGGCGGGGAGCATCTCTCCCTCCCATTCAGCCCCAGGGGGCTGGTTACAGGTAGGCAGGTATCCTGAGCCCTGCAGCCCCTCCCCCCTGCCAGCCAGGTCATTTGCATTTTCACTGATCATTTCCATCCTAGCCAATTGGTTCCCTGGATTTGAATTCAAACCCTCAGCCCTTACAGGAGCGGGGCCTGGATCCTGTCCCATGGGGAGACAGTCACCCCCCAACAGGGCCTCCCAGCCGATATCCTGGAGAACCCCAACGACCAGCCAGCCCAACCCCTCCTGTGTCTGCACAGGGATCTGGGCCATAGGCAGGGCGAGGGGCTTCACCCCAGGGAACTTCACCCAGGTCCCACAGTCCCTCAGCATCTGGGGCTGCACCACCACAGTTCTCTCTGTCCCAGGGTCTCGCCCCCGCAGGCGTGTTTCCCCACTGACCCCTGGGCAGCCCCCTATGTCTCTCTGCTCCACCATCACCAGTCCACGCTGCTGCTGCTTCTCCTGCAGCTTTTCCTCGGGCTCTTGCTCTCTCTCACGGTCCTCTCGCTCTCTCGGGCTCTGCTCCCATCCCATCCGTCTCCGATCTCCTGATGGGGAACCCAAGCGTGAAGACCCTCGTCTGATTGGGGACCAGATTCTCGGGAATGCCTGGCTGATGCTCCAGCTGCTCTCAGATCCTCTTGTAGCCCCATCTGGGCCAGGAATCTGCTCCTCAGAGCGGTCCTTCTCCTCCAACTGCATGATTAACTGTGCCTTGGTGAATGTCCCCATGCGTAACCCTCTCTTTGTGCACAGGATCACAATGTCCTTCTCAAGGAGATGGTGATAGGCCATCACTTCACCGTTCCCAAGTGGCTCTGGACTCACAGGCCTGTGTGCTCTTGGCTCCCCCACGGTTTCCAGGAAGAACCCCTGGTGTGCCAGCCCTTCTCGTGATCACCACCTCTTTGCCAGGGTCGAGCTGCAGACTCCTCCGCCCCTGGGACTGCTCCTGCAATCCTCAGGGGAACCCTGCTACTGCAAAAATCCTTCTCTCTCCCAGGGTCAAGCAGCAATCTCCTCCACCCCTGAGACTGCTTGCTGCAGTCCTCAGGGGGACCCCGTAACTCCAACAGTCCTTCTCGCTGGTCACACACTCCCAGAGGTTAACTGCCCCCTGAAACCGTCCCTCTCTGAGCCTTCAGCATGCCTGGTCCTCATTATCCCTCCTTTGTTTTACTGCTCCCCAGTCACTTACTGCAAGCAGCGCCATTCACGGGGTGCAGTACATCCCACCTCTGCCACCAGTTGTCACGGAGTCACCGGGCGATACTCTGGAACTGCTCCCCACCAAGCCAGTCAGGACTTTGGGGAGCCTCCTCTCCCTTGGAGCAGACTTGTTCAGGGCAAGAAGCTCACACAGCTTCACCTCCTGGGTCTCTCCTTGGAGCATTCAGCATCCTCTGCCCCTCCGTGCGCTTCCCACAGCGAGTCCACCCCAGCGGGGTCCTGGGGAAGCCACCGGGTTCTGCATCCCCACTTTGCAGTCAGACATGACTCTCAGCCAGCCAGTAAAACAGAGGTTTATTCGATGACAGGAACAGGGTCTAAAACAGAGCTTGTAGATACAGCGAACCGGACCCCTCGGCTGGGTCCATTCTGGGGGGCAGTGTGCCAGACCCCCAGGTCTGCCCTCCACCCTTGACCCCAGCCAGCTCCAGACTAACAACCCCCCCCCCCCTTCTTTCTGCTCAGCCCCTTTCCCAGGCCAGGAGGTCACCTGATCCCTTTGTCTCCAACACCTTCAGCTGGCACCTTTGCAGAGGAGGGGCCCAGGCCATCAGTTGCTAGGAGACAGAGGGTCACGCATTTAGGTGCACTGGCCCTTTGCTCTGCCAGATACTTAAGAACTGCCATGGGGACACTGAGGCACCAACACCGTATTCAGAGAAAACATTAAGAACATTCCCAGTTCGTCACAGAGGGGGTTGTTTGTCTGGAGCTGGCTGAGGGCAGACGGGGGGTCTGGCTCACTGCCCCCCAGAATGGACCCAACCGAGGGGTCCAGTTCGCTGTGTCTACAAGCTCTGTTTTAGACCCTGTTCCTGTCATCGAATAAACCTCTGTGTTACTGGCTGCCTGAGAGTCACATCTGACTGTGAAGTGGGGGTGCAGGACCCTATGGCTTCCCCAGGACCCCACTGAGGCGGGCTCACTGTGGGAAGCGCACGGAGGGGCAGAGGATGCTGACTGCTCCAAGGAGAGACCCAGGAGGTGAAGACAGTGTGAGCTTCTTGCCCTCAAGAAGTCTGCTCCAAGGGAGAGGAGACTCCCCAGAGTCCTGCCTGGCTTTGTGGGGAGCAGTTCCAGAGCATTGCCCGGGGACTCCGTGACAACTGGTGATAGCGGAGGGATGTACTGCACCCCGTCAATGGCGCTGCTTGCAGTAAGTGACTGGGGAGCAGTAAAAAAAAGGGGGGATAACGAGGACCAGGCGTGCTGAAGGCTCAGAGATGGACGGTTTCAGGGGGCAGTTAACCTCTGGGAGTGTGTGACCAGCGAGAAGGACTGTTGGAGTTACGGGGTCCCCCTGAGGACTGCAGCGAGCAGTCTCAGGGGTGGAGGAGATTGCTGCTTGACCCTGGGAGAGAGAAGGATTTTTGCAGTAGCAGGGTTCCCCTGAGGATTGCAGGAGCAGTCCCAGGGGTGGAGGAGTCTGCAGCTCGACCCTGGCAAAGAAGTGGTGACCACAAGAAGGGCTGGCACACCAGGGGTTCTTCCTGGAAACCATGGGGGAGCCAAGAGCACACAGGCCTGTGAGTCCAGAGCAACTTGGGAATAGTGAAGTGATGGCCTATCACCATCTCCTTAAGAAGGACATTGTGATCCTGTGCACAAAGAGAGGGTTACACATGGGGAAATTCACCAAGGCACAGTAATCGTGCAGTTGGAGGAGGAGGACCGCTCTGAGGAGCAGATTCCTGGCCCAGATGGGGCTACAAGAGGATCTGGGAGCAGCTGGAGCAGCAGCCTGGCATCCCTGAGCGTCTGGTCCCCAACCAGACAAGAGTCTTCACGATCGGGTTCCCCATCAGGGGATCAGAGACGGATGGGATGGGAGCAGAGCCCGAGAGAGCGAGAGGACTGTGAGAGAGAGCAAGAGCCCGAGAAAAAGCTGCAGGAGAAGCAGCAGCAGCGTGGACTGGTGATGGTGGAGCAGAGAGACATAGGGGGCTGCCCAGGGGTCCTTAGGGAAATACGCCTGGGGTGGCGAGACCCTGGGACAGAGAGAACTGTGGTGGTGCAGCCACAGATGCTGAGGGGCTGTGGGACCTGGGTGAAGGTCCCTGGGGTGAAGCCCCTCGCCCTGCCTATGGCCCAGATCCCTGTGCAGGCCCAGGAGGGGTCGGGCTAGCTGGTAGTTGGGGTTCTCCAGGATATCGGCTGGGAGGCCCTGTTGAGGGGTGACTGGGTCTCTTTGGGACAGGATCCAGGCCCTGCCCCTGTAATGGCCGAGGGTTTGAATTCAAATCCAGGGAACCAATTGGCTAGGATGGAAATGGTCAGTGAAAATGCAAATAACTTGGCTGGCAGGGGGGAGGGGCTGCTGGGCTCAGGATACCTGCCTATCTGTAACCAGCCCCCTGGGGCTGAGTGGGAGGGAGAGATGCTCCCCGCCCCCCTGCACACCGGAGAGGGGGCTCACACTGGCTCTGATGCTGTGACCAGAGCAGAGAGCTCGCTGCCTGCCCCCACTGGGACAGCAAGGGCAGTGCTAAGCATGGGGGGAGCTGAGACCCCAGCTGATTGGGGGGACACCCGGGCAGGGCAGGTCAGGTCGGCTGCCAACCAGGTTTGCCTGGTCCAGACGTGCTGCTGGGAAGTGATTACACAGCAGGGAGGGAGCTACCAGGGACAGGGCTCAGGGGGGCTGTGACTCCAGGCCCAGCCAGCGAGAGGGAGCAGGTCCCACTCCCTGCCCCAGCAGCTGAATCCCAGACCAAGCTGTAGAGGGATCCCTCCTTGGAGAAGCTGAGGGAACTTGCTGGCCACAGCGCTGCAAACCTCCTTGGGGAAGGTTGCAGGGACAGAGTCCTGCAGGAGAAGGGATTCCTGTACCGGGAATGGGCTCCCCAAGGGGAAGTAGAACTGGGGGGAATCGGGAGGCAGCTGGTGGTGCCCCAGGAATCCACAGGGTTCTTCCCTTTCGAGCTGCTGAATGGGAGGAGAGTGAGGGGACCCCTGGACCCAGAAAGGAAGGATTGAGAGGAGAAGGGGGAAGACCCCCTGGGGGATCTCTTCCCTGAGGTGGGAGACAATCTCCCCATCAGGTGTTCCCCATTCAGAGTCACTGGGAAAGCAGCCCAGAACCTGGAGAGAGAGGTCAAGGACCTGCTGGCTTTAGATGTGATCCAGCCATTTTACAGCCCATGGGCCTCACCTGTGGGGCTGATCCCCAAGGGAGACAGGATGATCTGGTTTTGTGGGGGGCTATCAGAAGCTTAAAGCCATCACAGCGTCCGATGCCAACCCCATGCCTAGGCCTGGGGAGACTCTAGAGAAGCAAAGGGCGATGGAGAACTTGGCCCTGGCAGACACTGATAACGTGCATCTTTAGCCAGACCTGGAAGGAACAGGTGTCCCAGGTGAAGAGGGGGCTGGGCTGCCTCAAGGAGGTGGGACTGACGATAAAAGCTGGAAAGTGCAAGGGGGGACGGCAGAGGTGTATCTGGGCCACAAGGTGGGAAGCTGCTGCCCAAGCCCAGAGCTGGCCAAGGCCAAGATGGGGGCTCTTAACCAAGAGAGCCCGAATCGCAGCCCAGAGTGCTGGGAGAAGACCCCATCCCAGTTTGAACCCCAGGGGTATTGGGGATAGCAAAAGGGTTCAAGCCGCATAAACCTTCCCACATGCGGCCTGCAAGTGCCATCAAGCACACCCGACCTAAGGGAGGGCGTAAGACTGGACTGTCCTGGTGTAACTCACACCAAGGAATGGGAGAGATGCTGGGGCATCCATGGGAACGTTGGTGGGTTCGAACTTCCCCAGGTCACTGGCTGGAGTGACCTGGCTCAGTTTGGTCTCAAAAGGGGAGAGAGATGTGACGAACTGGGAATGTTCTTAATGTTTCCTCTGAATATTGTGTTGGTGCCTCAGTGTCCCCATGGCAGTTCTTAAGTATCTGGCAGAGCCAAGGGCCAGTGCACCTAAATGCCTGACCCTCTGTCTCCTAGCAACGGATGGCCTGGGCCCCTCCCCTGCAAAGGTGCCAGCTGAAGGTGTTGGAGACAAAGGGATCAGGTGACCTCCTGGCCCGGGAAAGGGGCTGAGGAGAGAGGAGGGGCTGGGAGGGGTTGTTAGTCTGGAGCTGGCTGGGGACAAGGAGTGAAGTGCAGATGTGGGGGGTCTGGTTCACCGCCCCCCAGAATGGACCCGGCTGAGGGGTCCTGTTCTCTGTATCTACAAGCTCTGTTTTAGACCCTGTTCCTGTCATCGAATAAACCTCTGTTTTATTGGCTGCCTGAGAGTCACATCTGACTGCGAAGTGGGGGTGCAGGACCCTGTGGCTTCCCGAGGACCCCACCTGGGTGGGCTCGCTGTGGGAACTGCACAGAGGGGCAGAGGATGCTGAATGCTCTAAGGAGAGACCCAGGAGATGAAGACGTGTGAGCTTCTTGCCCTGAACAAGTCTTCTCCAAGGGAGAGGAGGCTCCCCAGAGTCCTGCCTGGCTTTGTGGGGAGCTGTTCCAGAGCATCGCCCGGGGACTCCGTGACAACATGTACCTGTCACACCACAGAGGGACAGACTTGACTTCTCAAGGTCCCTTCCTTTGACAAACGATACAACGGAAAGATCCTGTCAGGAGAAGTATGAAGGACCAGAACTCCAAGACTTACAGATCCGTGCCATGGACTGGAAGGAGGGGCAAAGAATTGTAGGCACCTCCGACCTCATGTACATGAGAAAAGGATTCATGAAGTGAAGTGAATTTAAATCAGCATTTATGGGAGTTAACACAGCGTGTTCTGTTGATCAATGGGAGGGGATTACCCAAAGGGCCAGCACAAATCCTTTGCACTGCTTACGTCCCATTTAACCCCTTACATATAGGGAAACTGAGGCACTGAGCTATTACGTGACTCGGGGCTGGATCTAACTCCCATTGACTTTAACGGGAGCTGGAATGGACCCTCATCCAGCCCGCTGAGGTGAGGAATACTGCAGCACACAGCAGTTCCGGTTCTAGAGCTCCTTCTCTAACCATTAGGCAGCAGGATTTAAACATGATTGTACTGGTGTTTCTCCTGCTTACTGAATGATAAAATTAGTTTAAAAGGTCTATTTTTCAAAACCAAATCCAATAGTACATTTGTGTGTTTGTACTAAAATGAGCTGCCCTGTGTACCTCTGCACTACTGCCTCCTACCCAATGGAATCAGAACTGATCATCTGTGTGTCATAGAAGCTATACTGAATACAGTAACGGCAGGTCTCCTTTAGCTCAAGCATCGGGGACTTGTGAGCAGAAAGACTCAAGTTCTGGGCCCATTGTCTCTGGGAAGTTTTGATGGTTGCCACCAATCCCTCTACAGCGCCGGATTTTTTAATACTAGTCACATCATGAGAGAGTTTTTATAATAATATACATGTTGTGATAAGGTTCCTCCTCTACCTTGGTGGGTCCTGCACTTATTGGCACATTTGCTTACCTCAGTGATCTTCACCACAGTCTGGATCAACTCCTCCTGTGTCTGATCAGGAGTTGAGAGGTTTGGGGGGGGAACCCAGGCTCACCCTCTACTCCGGGTTCCAGCTCAGGGCCCTGTGGATTGCAGCTGTCTATAGTGCCTCCTGTAACAGCTGCAGGACAGCTACAACTCCCTGGGCTACTTCCCCAAAGCCTCCAAACACCTTCTTTATCCTCACCACAGGACCTTCCTCCTGGTGTCTGATAACACTTGTACTCCGTAGTCCTCCAGCAGCACAACCTGTCACTCTCAGTTCCTTGCGCCTCTTGCTCCCAGCTCCTCAGATGCACTTCCTCCCCTCTAGCTCCTTCCTCCCTGACTGGAGTGAGCTCCTTTTTAAACCCAGGTGCCCTGATTAGCCTGCCTTGATTGGCTGCAGGTGTTCTAATCAGCCTGTCTGCCTTAATTGGTTCTAGCAGGTTCCTGATTACTCCAGTGCAGCCCCTGGTCTAGTCACTCAGGGAACAGAAAACTACTCAGCCAGTGACTAGTATATATGCCCTCTACCAAACTCCTGTACTCCACTGGCCTGGGTCTGTCACAATGTGTAAAAGCAAAGCTGGAGTGTGGGATCAGAATGGTTTGACAAGGACCCTTTAAGCTCTAAGAATATTCTCAGGCTGCAGCAATGCCGTTTGATGTGGCACTGCAGCCATCCCATGGTGCCGCATTAGCAAGTGCTGTATGAATAGCATTTCTCTCGTCGCTACTTAACTACAAAGTCATTAAGCCACCCGCTCTGAATTAATACAAGGCGTTAATTCACGGCGAGCTCTGCACTGTGCTGGGATGAAGGGAATGCTGGAGCAGCCTGCAGCACTCACGCATCGTGATGGCAACGTTAGCCTCGTGCTTTGATCCCAGCAATGCTGTGAATGGGCACTGAATTGTGACGGTAGAGCTGTAGTTTCAGTTCTCACCTCTGCCACAGACTTCCTGTGTGATCTCAGGTAAGTCACTTCATCTCTCTGGGCCCGAGTTCTCTCTCTCTAATTCTGCCTCTCATCCTCTCTCTGTCTTGTCTGCTTAGGCTGTGAGCTCTATGGGGCAGTGTCATAAACAGATATGTAAGAGTTAATAGAACAGAAGTACTTCATGTCTCTTTTGCCTGTAAAGGGTTAACAAGAACAGTGAGCCTGGCTGCCACCTAACCAGAGGACCAATCAGGGGACAGGATACTTTCAAATCCTGAGGGAGGGAAGTTTTTGTGTGTGCTGTTAGTGTTTGGTGGTTGTTCTCTCTGGGTTCTGAGACTGACCAGATGTGCAACCAGGTTTCTCTCCAATCTCCCTGATACAGGTTCTTATAGATTCAAAATAGCAAGTACTAGGTGATAAGGAGAGTTAGGCTTATGTTTGTTTTCTTTATTTGCAAATGTGTATTTGGCTGGAAGGAGTTCAAATTTGTATTTTGCTGAAAGGATTTTAATTTGTACTTGTATACTTAGGCTGGGAGGGTATACCCAGTGTCTGTAGCTGAAAGACCCTGTAACATATTCCATCTTAAATTTACAAAGATAATTTTTGCTGTTTTTTCTTTCTTTAACTAAAAGCTTTTCTTGTTTAAGAACCTGATTGTTTTTTTATTCTGGTGAGACCCCAGGGGACTGGGTCTGGATTCACCAGGGAATTGGTGGGGAGAAAGGAGGGAAGGGGGAGAGAGAGGTTAATTTCTCTCTGTGTTAGGATTACTTTCTCTCTCAGGGAGAGTCTGGGAGGGGGAGAGAGAAGGAGAGGGGAAGGTGAATTTTCCTCCCTGTTTTAAGATACAAGGAGTTTGAATCACAGTGATCTTCTAGGGTAACCCAGGGAGGAGAAGCCTGAGAGAGGCAACGGTGAGGGAAAGAGTTTACTTTCCTTGTGTTAAGATCCAGAGGGACTGGGTCTTGGGGGCCCCCAGGCAAGATCTAAGGGGACCAGAGTGTAACAGGCACTGGAATTCCTGGTTGGTGGCAGCGCTACAAGTGCTAGGCTGGTAATTGAGCTTAGAGGAAGTCATGCTGGTACCCCATCTTTTGGACACTAAGGTTCAGAGTGGGGAATTATACCATGACAGGCAGGGTCTGTCTCTCCCTCTGGGTGTGTCTAGTCCCTGGCACAATGGGCCCCTGCTCTTAGCTTAGCACTGTAATACAGATACAGAACAGCAACAATCCTCATTCAAATGCTGCGAACCCCTGTTTCTGATAATCCTGTTTTAATGCCATCCATGTGGAGGATAATAGCCCACTACATCGGCCAGCCAGGAGAGTTACTCCTTTAGCTCAGTGGGCAGTGGCCACTGCTTTTAGTGCTGAGGTTCAAACCCTGCTAATGGCAGGGGGGAGCATGGCCAGAATACACAGGCAAAGCATCTTCCCCCTAACTTTACTTAGTTTTTTAGAGAACTATGCTCTTTAAAAGGAGGGGGGAGGAATTTTGTTCTCACCCAAGTGAGAGGTCACAGCATCAACCGAGGCTGTCTGTACTGCACCCATCTCCATAGTATCTGAGCATGGCATGGTTACATCACACCGGGAGAGAAGCTGATGAGACCCAGGGGATGGAGGGCAGCAACGGCTGGGAACTGTGTGCCTCTGACATCACTGCTCAGTGGACTAAAGATTTTTGTGCATGGGTAGCCCAAGTTCTGATAGATCCAGTCTCCTATGAATCTGAATTCAATCCTCGCCTGCCCTAGGAGAACCTAGCCCTTGATCCTAAACCCAGCTGATCTTCAGTGACGGCTACACACATCATCACCAATAGGGAACAGCTGTAGATTTGAGCCCTATAGCTATAATCACTGCCTGTGCAGATCATTCAAAGCCAGAGTCTACTGGAACTCCATAAGGAACTCCGGTCTCCATCCAATTGGGAAGAGACGGTTTAATGAGTTGATCAGTGAAGTTCTATTCAAGGCAATGAAGGCTGCTATGGGAGCAGGCCCCTGTCTAAATTCTTGTTAAACATTTTTCTTTCTTCCTGCTAAATAGGGTGATTTGTATCTTCCATTGGCCCAAGGCTGGGTGGGTTTATCTGTTCCCCAGGCACCCAGCTCCATCGTCCTCCAAACAGAGGGTGATTCGAATAAAAGACTCCATGACTGTAAATTAGTCAGCCATTCATGGATCTATGGACCAGATGGTCCTTTTACAGACCAAGTGAGATGGGAGATTAGCAAACTGGAAAGGGCACCTGGAAGCAGATCCGAGCCTGTAGGGCCCCACTCCCACATACTTTACTCGCTCAAGTCGTCCCTACTCACACAGATAGTCCCTGTATTTGCATGATGACGAGTAGATGAAGTTAACCCCATGCAGAGGAGGCTGATGACTGCTGACCCCTGACTTTGGAGGGTACAAGGTTTGGGGTATAATCTATTTGCTAAGCATGCATAGAGAAATAATAATGGACGTTACTGAAACTGTAACAGCAAGTAGAAGAACCAAAATATGTGTCTTAAAAATAGGCTTGGCTATAGGTTTTAAGTATTCAGGGCTTGGAGTGAAGCCCAGTAGAAGCTGGCAGTTGGTATATGCCAACGTGAGTTTTACATAAGGTTATAAAATTTAGCAGAATGTATCCTGCGATAGTTTAGCAATGCATTGTCTGATAAACAGGTAGACCACAAATGAATAGATAGTGGCATCTTAGGTTACTTCTGCAACAAGGTAACCATGAAGAACTGCATTGACATGTCAAAACTATTGGGACATTAATTGACGCAAGTAAGGTGTTAACGATCAGAAGTTTAATGTAGCTGGAATACCACAGGTAGGCAGGGGCCGAAATCTTATCAAACATGGTTCCAGAGGAGGAGGAGGAGAGCCATGGGAAGAGAAGGGACAGTGAGCCATGGGGAAGGGGAAGGTCATGTACTTTGTCATCGTTCTCTTTGAAGAAATCTCCAAGATCCTGTGCAGAGAGAGAAGTGGAGGTAGGAGGAGGGGTAAGAATAGGAGAAGATGAGCTTATCCAACCTGTTATTGGGATACCAAGGTGACATGGGACAACCAGGCAGGAAGCCTGGCCCAGGATCGTCCTTTTAGAGTGATCTCCACTTATTTTTCCTTCCTTCTTTGTTTCTAATGATCTCCAGAAGTCTGCCCAGTCTGTAAGTATGAACAATGTAGGAAACCACTTTACTGTACGTTTCTAATTATTATACATGGATTGATTTTTCCTGTGATTTCAATATTTGTCTGTATTAACTAAGCTCATGAGGTTTCTGCATATGCTTCACTCATTTCATCTTCTTAATTAACGCTAAGTAACTGCCTGAAAAAGGACCTGTTCTTTGTAGCAGGTGCCTGTTGCACACCTATAAATAATTTTATAATTGTAATAATGGATCACACTACAGGGCTAAGCATGAGAGCTACAGGCTTAAACAAGAAAGTGGTTTTACTGCATCGCCGTAACGGATGCTTACCCTGGCAAGAGATCAATTTGAGTGTAGACACATGCACATATAGGTCGATGCAAAGCAACTTACATTGGTCTAACATTGTAGTACAGTCCAAGCCTTTGGCTTATATGGTGCATAAGCATTTGTATGGCCCTCTGCTTGTCGGTGAATTTCACTCAGGAATAGTCCCTCTTTATGTGGTCAGGCTATTACTTTGCAGGTAGTTTTACAACACAGCACAGAGCCTGGAGCCAGAACCAGGCTTGAAAAATTTCTGCACAAAATTTCCATCTTTTGTCAAAATAATAAATGCTAGAAAAATCAAAATATTTCAATTTGGAAATGCTAATACAGTGCCTTGTGTGAATTATAGTTTGGCGGCCTCATGTCTCTCTTCTATGGGTTGGCCTCCCTGGGTGAACTACATCTCCCATAGTGCACTGTGGCCCAGCACTCCCATGATGCACCGCCTTCCCTCTCCAAAGGCCTCATGGGAGATGTAGTCCAACCAGGGAGCCCAGCCTAAAGAAAAGAATGAGGGCACCCGAATGACAACTGCCATGAAGACCATGACAGCATTTCCAAGTTAAAATATTCTGGGTTTTGAATTTCTGCCCCAAGTTTTCAGAAACAAACCATCAAATTTTCACCCAGCTCCTGCCAGAATTTAAGGTGAAAGACCTCCCGCAAGCAAGCCCTTGGTTGGAGCAGGTTGACCTGTTTTTAAAACAGCTTTGCAAACTAGATTACAATTAGTTTGAAAAATGTGTGTGGAGGTGGACACATTTTCAAGCAAATGGAACATTTTGTTACAATGTGATAGAATGAAAAATGGGCGGGTTTTAATTCTGAGTCTCCCTTTCCCCCCTATTCCAGTCAGGTAAAACAAAGAGGGGAAGGGTTAGAACAGTGTGGAGGGCACAATTCCCAAAGCAAGGAAACCTGGAAACCTCTTGGCTTGGTTCACACTGAAAAATTTAATTTATACCAAAAAAAAAATAGTGAAAAATTCCAAATTATTTTGTTTGCTGGAGGATTTTCAGCAGCAAAACCCACCAAAACCGAAATCACTGCCATCTTCTAACCAGCTCTGAGCCCGCTGAAGTCAGTGGCAAAGTTCCCATGGACTCCAACGTGGTCCATCCATCCTGAGCTCATCCCTGCTATAGGGAAAGCATGCTAGAGGCAGCTCAATCATAACGGCAAACAACCCCTCCAGCTTCTTAGTGTACAACAGGGAAAGAAATTCCTCGGATGGTGGAATATTGGCCAAAGCCAAAAGATTGATCCGTAGGCTGCCAAAGGCTTTCGGCAACGTGCCACAGTCTCAAACTCTTCCTTCCTTTCTTCCCTTATGCGATCGTTAACTCTTCTCGTCTTCATCTGCCTGTAGCTGCAATGAAGAACAGAGCGAGCGAGGGAGGAAAGCCCTGCCAGATCATTTGGGTTTAAAACACCGCTTAAAGGTATTGTAGAGCCAGATGGGCTTACGCTCCTGAGGCAGACAAATGGGTCCCTTGACACAGAAGGAAGCCGTTGCATTTCTGCCATCTCCAAATGCTGCTTATAGCCCTTAAGGATCAGTGGCTGACTGGCAGGCAGATACAACCGTCCTCCTGGGATTGGGATCATCTGGGTCTTGCCATAGCAACAACCCAGGTGTGCATACACGCCGAGCAAGTTCAGGATCACCATCAGCTGAGGTGAACTACACACAGGGGTTTCTTCCATGCAGGCATCTGAGGATACTCTAGTCAAATCCCCCTTCTGAGGATTTAGGGAAGGATGTAACCAGTTGGATACCAGGGGGCATCCTGGCTCCATTGAAGTTCAGGACAAAACACTCATTAACTTCACTGGGGCCATGGTGTCACCTCCCAGCCGGATCCTAGGGTATAATTGGGATCAGATGTTAACTCAAACTCCCAGTGATTTCTCCACTGCAGTGATGCATTCCCCCACTTCTGGGGCACATCAGCAGAGGCCACCTGTTTGGGTGCAGAAGATTTCCTCCCCTAGTTAGTTTCATAGGAACTGCCAGCCTGGACCAGACCCCAGTGGTTCCATCTGATGCAGTATCCAACCCCAGAGGAAGGTGCAAATGATACATAGAGAAACAGACGCACCCAGGTTTAGAGCACTTGGGAGTGTTGGGCTCTGACTAATACCTTTACAGAGCTACATTCTTGAAAATAAGCTGTCTGGGGAAAGAGCTGGCTGCTGCTGATAACCATTTGCACAGTGGAGAGAGCTGTTCTCCTGTTCTGTTCTATGGCTCATTGATGACCTGAAACCTCCCAATATCAAAGCAAAATCAACAAGCAGCCAGCAAACCTTTTTTCCCTCCTCCCCTTCCTCATTACAGCACTGCAGGATTGTGCCACAATGGATTTAAGGCTCTTCCTTCACGTATTGCAAGGGGATAATTAAGATCGAGCACCGTTAGTGAAAGACGTGGCCCCTTAGGCCAAGAAACCATGTGCTGAGACGTGCTGTGTAAAGAATCGCTTGTCATAAACTGGGTGAAGGTGGATGAGGCAGTATCTTTTATTGGACCCACTCCGATTGGTGAGAGATGAACGCTCGGTTCCAGGTGACTCCAGTATATATTCTCTGATGGAGCCCTCTGAGATTTCTATTTCTCGCTGGCAGATAAGTGCGTATCTTGTGCCGCGGCTGCTCCCTGCATACAACCTGTGCGTCTGCATTGCCGTTTCATTGAGCAGTAGTTTGTTCCCGGCACTGCGTGCGGCATGAGCTGAATAGCAAGCAGCGATCACAGCACGGAGCTGCCAGCCCCTCCGCGCCAGGCTCAGATGAAATCCGAAGGAAGAGCTTCCCGAGAACCCAGCACACCTCACATTCCTTTGCAAGTTCTCAGCCGCCAGATCCCGTCCTTTGAAATCAGAGAGGATTCCCCACCGCCCTCCAGCCAGGCGTTCCCACGGGGTAACATCCCCACCGGAAAACTATACACGATTGTCATGTTAGCTTCTGGCTCATCACGTAATAAGCCAGATCAATAGACTGCTGGTCACATCTGAAGTGAATGGGTATCTCCATTGACTTTTAATGGGCATTGGATCAGGCCCCAACTGAGACTGACCTGAGACACAAAGCTGGGATCCAGATTTCGATCACCCCAAGGCCAGGGGCTGTGGTTTGCTTTGACCCATTACAACAATAGACTCCCACCTGCAAAATTTTGATCTGGATTCGGATTCCAGTTCCAAAGTCGGGGGCGTCGGCATTGACGGTTCAGTTTTATGAACATCGCTAGTGACTAGTGGATAGAGCACTGGACTGGAACTCAGGAGACCTGGGTTCCAGTCCTGGCTCTGCCACCGGCCCGCTGGGTGACCTTGGGCAAGTCACTTCCCTGTTCTCTGCCTCAGTTTCCCCATCTGTAATAATGATGCGGATGTCCTATGGCTGATAAGAGCTAGATGGCTCTATTAATAAGCAGAAGGGCTGCACCAGGGCTAGAGCAGGGGGAGGGACTGTCACAGCTCCTGGGTTCTGTCCCAGCTGGAGTTTGCCCATGGCAGGACCAGGCCCCTTGGCTGGCTCAGCGTGCCACTCACACCTACATCACTCTAGCTTCAAGACCAGACGAAGGACTCCCTGTCCAGTTAGGGGATGCCAGCTGGGCAGGGGGAAGGGAAGAACAGCTGCTCTGTAGCATGATCAACCTCTTCCACTGATCTGGTGGAGCCACAGCTACCCAGAGGGGTGAGGCGCTGCAGGCAGGGAAAGGGTACAAGCCAGAGGGAAGGTGTATGCACGCGCACACACCCCTCCCTATTTCCACATGCTACAGAAGCCACGGCTCGTAGCCCCAACCATCCAGACATTAGCCCTGCTCTGGCCACTGCCTCACCCGCCTGGCTTTAGGAGGAGCAGACCGTTGTCAGGCCATTCCCAGAGAAGAGGACACAGTACCGGGGGCGCTAGCCTCTGACTGGGTCACATACCGGGCAGGTGAGCATCACTCAGCAGCTGCCAGCTACTGAGAAAGAAAACGAGGTTGACGGGTGTCCATAGCGCACCCAAAGCGGGGTAGATCCGAGGCGGGGGGGCTCACGGTTGCTAGAATCAGTTGAGCAGGCACACGGGCGAGATACCGCACAGAGCAAGCTGGCAAGACGTAAAAAAACCCAACTAATCACCCTTATTTCCCCTTCTTGTTCCCAGTTCTACATTATTGTTATGTACTGCTTGTGTGACTGTCGTGCCAGCAGCCCCTCAGAGCCCACGGCCCCAGGGTGCTAGGTACTGTACAGAATACAGAGTACGCACAGTTTCTTCACCGTGTTTGTCTGCAGCTGCCCCCGGCCTTTAACTGAGCAGCCTAGTTTTATCCCCAATCCTCCTTTTTCAGTTCCTGACACCTCCCGCCCTGGGGTCTGCTTTCCCCGACTGCGCTCAGTTCTCCACCTCCCTGTCTCACCCTCCCTTCCTTTCTCCCTTTGGAAGAGGTGGGAGAAAGGTTCAAAGCTCCAGGCCAGATCTCGGTCTGACAGCATTTTGGAGGGTGAGTGGGAGGTCGCCGTCTTCCTACTGGAGACGAGTTGATAGCTCTGAGCTTCTTCTGCGCCTCCTCCACCACCACCACGAGACCAAGAGAGTCTTACCAGGGCTAACCACCCACGCGCATTCCTGGAGGACGCTATCACAGACGCTACCTACAGAGAGACCCCGTTGGGGGTGGGTACAGACAGAGCTTTGCCCAGCTCGCTTTTCAAGTGCGCCACGAATGATCAAAGCCAGCTACAGAAATGCCACTCAGAACCACCCCACCCTCAGAGCTCAGCCAGCAGGACAGCGATCCACCCGTGTCTTGCTCAGATCGCCGAGGAAGGGGCCAAAGGGCCAGCTGCAAAGGGTGCAGGCTGAACATGCTGGAGACACCAAAACGCTCTCCTCTGGAAACAGCATGAGCCCAGAGAATTGGGTCATGTCATGCAGTCACCTCTCATCAGCCAAGATTAGAGGCCATTCTCCCCATTTCCTGTATTTAATTTGGCACTATATATTCACGGCGGGACAAACCATCCCCCCGACTGCCCTCCCCAACACCTTGAGCCACTAGCTAGCAGCAGAGCAAGAACTTGGAGGTGATCACCAACTGGGACTTTATCAACCCTGCAACTTAATGTGCACATACAGAATATCACGTGCCGGCGAGAGTCTCCAAGGAGCAATTTTTCCCCCATTTTCGCCAGACAACATTTTCCTAATGAACTTTATTGGAATGTTCTGCCAGCCAATTAAAACACAGCCCCAGAACTTTTCTCTTCTCCAGCTTAATGAAAGGGACCTCTTGAAGTGGAGAGCAGCCCGCCAAGCAGCTGCTGCTGCAACTGGAGAGGGACGGTGATGATGCGCAGAAGCCATGAGGAGTCATTTTTGGCCCCACAAAAACAACACTGGCATGGAGGTTAAATGGGTCAGAGTAAAGGGGATACAGTGAAGATCAAACACGAACTGAATAAAAGTCCTCACCTGCATCAGGCCTGGCCTATGCTTGGAAGTTTTAGTGGCATTTCAGCTTGGGGAGTGACTGTTTCTCCAAATAGTTATACTGGTACAATCCCTAGTGCAGACCCAGTTATACCAGTTTAAAGACACTCATTGGCCAAGCTAGCGAAGGTATCATGCTCTCCTCATCAGCATTTCAACTGTCTGTCTGTAATGTGAAGACTTTTGAACATTGCATCCATCCAGTACTACATGGAGAGGTAGGCTCTGGCCTATAGATCCTTTGGCTCAATGCACGTGTATTTATACACAGCTGAACTGCTCCAGTAGGAGATCCAGAGAGCTCACATCAGAATAGCCCATAGGGTAGTGATTAGGGTACTCACCTGAGAAGGGGGGAACCCTCTGGTCAAATCTTCTCTCCTCACCAGGCAGAGGGGGGAGTTGGACCAAGGTCTTCTCCATCCCACATGAGCTCCTTAATCACTGGGCTAAAGGTTGCAAGGGAGACGTCTGTGCTCTGAGGACTCCTACTGAATGGAGCCCTGCAGGCTTTGCCTCACCCACCTTCCCCTGCTTTGAGGATCACACTGGGGCGCGAGACAGGCATCCGACAGCCTGCCTGAAGCAGGATGGGCCATGCCCAGGGGCAGAAGCACAGGTACCTAAGGCACTTATACAACAAAAAGTTAGGCCCCACCGAGTTAGGTGGCAGCTGTGCAGGGGTTTTAACAAGCTCAGTGGTGCATACAATTTGGAGTTAGGCACCTATGTCCTTTTATGGATCTAGGCCCGTCACTTCGGCTCTGAGTCTCTAGGCAGGCACTTCAGGTGCAGATCCTGACACTGCCACCCCTCTTGGCAGAGAGGATGCTGCAGTCCTATCACCTAGGCCCTGAAACTAGCACTGACTCTCCCAAGCCCCTCCAGTAGCTGTGTAAGCTGTGGGCTCGCTGCTTTCCTGTTTCCCTCTTCAGGGACTATGTGACAGTGTAAGTGACACACACGCACACACACACTTACTTTACTCTCAGACAGCACTAAGACAGACCAATTTAGGGCAAAAACAACTAGACCTACCTGCAAATCCCTGCCTCAATTTCCTCATCACTCCAATCCTTTAAGGATTTGGTCAGTGTCTTTTCTGGGGGCCCAGGATTCTTGTTCTCTTCCTGCCCAGCTGGGTCTGTTCTGGGCCTGCCTGCCCTGCTGCCCTCTGGAACACAAGAATGCCTCCCCCTTCTGTCAGGAGACTCTCCTCTGGGACTTCAAATCCTCCTCAGGTGATCTGCTGCTTGGTTACAAGCCCAGCTGATTGAACTAGGTCCTGGGCTGGGGAGCATCTAGCTCATTGTCTTAAGGTGCTTACATTGGAATGGGAGACACTCTGGGTTAACGACCCTTGATTGCTCTGCCTTGCTCGCCTTTGGCAAGAATTTCTCCAGACACCATCCAGGTAAGGTCAGCACAAGGTGGAGCGTAAAAAACAAACTGTACGCACAGCAGAGTCCTACCACCAAAATGCTGCACACAACACAAAATGGAGTTTGTAGTTTGCGATAGATACACAATGACATACATTAATCCATCACCACAGTTAAAGTCTACACAACTGTTGTTTGTAGACAAGGCCTGAGGTACACTTCAGAGATGAAGAATCTTTAAAGCACTGTCTACCTGGTTTAACTTTCTGCATTTCACTCAGCAGCAGTCTTGGTCAGTTTCAGCCTTCATTTCTTGTCGGTTTCACTTCTGGGGTCCCACGCTTGATACCCATCTGGGGTTTGGTTTCCCAGTACCGCTGGGGTTTTTTAAAATTTATTTTTAAAAATTTTTCACAGAAATTAAAACAAATGAATGAAATCACTTCTACTAGTTCTGGGCCAGGCTCTGATCTTTGTTACACTTCTGGCATTGAAAGAAACTCTGTTGTAGTAAGTGGAATTACTCTGGATTTACACCAGAATCCGTCCAATCAAGTTTTCTAAGCCTTTCCCCAATTTTTCTATCGATCTAAGATCATTATCTGGCCCATCACCATAGTATGAGCACCTCGTTTTCTTTAATGTATTTAGCCTCACAAGACCCCTGTGAGGCAGGGAAGTGCTATGAACCCATTGTACAGATGGGGAACCGAGGCACAAGGATACTAAGGGTATGTCTACACAGCAGCAGGAAGGTGTGAGTCCCAGCTCAGGTAGACATACACTCGCTGGCTCTGCTCCCAAGTTTCCTCAGTGATGGCACACAACAGAATGCTCCTCACCTATGAGGAAGCAGCAGGCTTTTGTAGCAGGGACCAGCCACTAGAGGGAGATACAATCACATGCACCTAGGTCTGCGTATTACAGCTGGATTTCGGTGTATTGAGAATCTGCCCAGTAGCACAAAGGGCTATGGGACGGGGTCACAATTGCGACGCCTGTCACCAGTGTGAAGCTACCTGCCCGTTCACAGGTAAACTAACCTGCTGTCCGTAAAGTCACAGGAGGAAGTGCCGCCCTATGGAGGTGGGGCTTCCCAGATGGACATAGATGCACTAGCGAAAAAGTGTTCCCATGAGCAATCAGCCAGAGCACTTCAAGGAATGGAGACATAAATCCTGCAATTCCCACTGCTGCAGGGGAGTGGGTGGAGGGTAAACGACAGAGAAACTCAGTGCATTCATGCACCCACCCCCCCAAGTTCTAATCCTTGGTAGGTCACAAGGGGGGCGCCTCGTTTTAACGCCAAATGGACGTTTTGCCCAGGACGGAGGATTGGCAAGACCTGTTCAGAATGGTAAAGTCTGGCGCAGCTCGGGACGCAGGTGCCTCAGCAGAGGTCTCTGGGAGGGGGTTGTTCAGGACTGGAATAGCCGGGGGCCTTGGGGTCAAGTTTGAGGGGAACAGCAGAGCTGGGTTGGGGAGCCCAGGACTGGAATCTGAGAAAATGCTGCTGGTAAGAACTGGGTGCACTGGCAGCCTGATGAAGATGGTAAGTACTTGGAAAGCAATGGGTGCCGCCAGGCAGGATTGAGGGGCATGGGCAGAGTGATGATGGGGAAGGCCAGGGAGCAACTGTTTGAACTATGCTCAGCTCAAGGAAGCCACTCGCTTTTATGAGCACCCAAGTTCCCTCACCATTTAAATAAAGCCCGAATGTTGCTAACAAAGTTCACTGCTGTGAAATGACCACGCTGCCGCATGGGAGAATCCACGCTAAGGAGGCAGGAGCCAGGAGCCGGGACATTGCAGGGACAGCAAGCAATCCTTTGCCATCCCAATCCAGCCAGTTTAGGAGTGGGACTGACCACAGCTCCGGGGCAGATGGCTGGACAGGGAGGAGCTGAACCGGGAGGCTAGCTCAGGCAGCAGTGCTGGGAAAGCCGGAGTGGGGGAGGACTCTGGATTTATAGAAGGATGACAGGAAGGTCCAGGAGAGGAGAGATAAACAGATAACAGCTGCATCGCTGCCAGAGGAACGCCGAGGGCTTGATAGAAATAACATGATTTAGAGCAGGCTGGTTTCAATTAAAAACCAAGGCCAAGGGAATCTGAGCAGAAAGGTAGCCAAGATAGCAGAGCCTTCCAAAGGCAGATTCATTCCAGCTGCTCAGGATCAGCTGTTTATTCCCCTCACTCCCTCTCTGTGTCGGGACACAGGAAGGACAATGGTGTTAACAGAATAGGGGACAAGTACCCCAGAGGCAGATCCAACCTCCTGTATACAAACCCCCGAACGCGGAAGGTCCAGCCCCGAATGCAGTCTCTGGATCCCATCACCAGCCTGGACATAGCTGGCAGAGAAAGGGGGGCTTTGTCCTGGAGGCAGCTGACACCTTCTGCATCAGGCCAGCTTACAATGTGTGGGGTATGAAACTCTTGCCTAGACAGAAAGTCCAACAGCTTGATTGCCTGGAGAGAGTGTTTTCTGCTTATGCAATGACCCCTTGCATCGATCATTGGCAGTGTCTGAACTCAGACCCTTCGCCATCGTGACACAAGCTGTTACCACGTGAGCTAAAGGAATAACTCTGTTAGCAGTAGTAGGCTGCTCTCCCTTCACATGGAGCAGCCACTAGAGGGCAATGTGGCACATAAGACTATAGGACTGGAAGGTACCTCCTGGGTCATCACATCCTTCCCCTGCGGTCACAGGCCATCCCATCACATACCCCCATTCATAAATTTACCAAACTACAACTTCAAACCAATTAGGTTTCCTGCCCTCCTTACTCCCCTCAGCAAACATGGACTGCACTCCATGTGCCTTTCCATTTCCAAGCTCACTGGCTGCCTTTCCGAGGTGACAGCTACTCGAATAGATCTCCAAAGTTTCCAGGCACAAGAGATGTTTGTGACCATCTAGTACGACCTCCTGCCTGAGAATGCCCCCAGCATCTCCCGCAGCCAGCCCCATAACTTCCGGCAGAGCTAGAGCAGGACTTCTAGAAAGACATCGGAGTCTTGATTTAAAGACTCCACATGAAGGATAATCTGCCCCAGCTCAGCTGTCTGCAGAATTCTGTACAGCTTAGTTCCAGTCTGAATGTTATTGGTTTCATCTTCCAGCCAAAGGACTCTAGACATCTTTGCCTGATATATTATAGAGCCTTCTCCTGTCAGATCTCTTCTGCCAATGCAGGTGTTTGCAGATGGTGATCAAACTGCCCCTTAACCTCCTCTTGAATTTCTAAGTAGATTGAGCTGCTTGAGTCTCCAGAACGAGGCTCCAATCGGCCTTGTGGTTCTTCTCCGAACCCTCTCCCAATTTCCCAACACCCTTCTGAAGTCCGCGATCACACGCAGCCTTGCAGCAGCCATCTCGTCGGTGCCCCCACCCAGAGATCACACTGCTTCCCTACACCTGTTCAGGAGTCCCGCTTTATACAGCCAAGGACGGTGGCAGCTCGTTGCTGGTCTCAGAGCCACTGCAGAACAGGACCGCCCAGGGGGAGGGCTGGGGGGAGTGGGGCAATTTGCCCTGGGCCTTGGAGGCCCTGGCCCAGCAGCGGTCCAGGTCTTCGGCAGCATTTTGGCAGCAGAGGCCCTTCAGTGCTGCTGAAGATGTGGAGCGACTGAAGAGCCTCCTGCTGCCGAAATCCCGGCACGCCACCGGGTGAGAACAAGTGCCGCAGCTCCCTCGCTTTGCCCCAGGCCCCCTGAATCCTCTGCGCAGCCGCTGCTCTCTGGCTCCAGGTTGCTCCTGTGTAAACGCAGGAGAGAGCCCAAAAGAGGACGCCTGAAGCTAAGCACCTCATTGCAGATTGTTGCTTATTCCCACGCCTGCTCTGACATGCCCAGGGACTGTGTGGACCCACGAGGCTCAAGACTTATTATTATAGTGCTAACGACTACCTCTTACACACATCCCCATGGACCCACGGCTCACACTCATCCTGGAGCCCAGCCGCTTTCGCACGCAGCACACGGACTGTGGGGGCGAGGTCACGGCCAAGACTGAGTCACTGGGCCCTGCCCACCCTTCTCTGCAGAGAGATCTGATACCAGAGGGGATGTTTCATGCTGGCTGTTATGTACATGCTGCTCGGCCTGGGAATCTGGCCCGGCAGGTGGAGTCCATATTTCAGCGGACATTAAGTGCAGCTCCAGCACATTCCCGGAGAAGCCCAGGGGAGAATTTTTCTCTCTGAGCCAACAGCATCTGGGCAGTGCAAGCATTTCAAGGGCAAGTCGAAACCCTGACACCAGCGCAGTCACCTTCAAATCATGTGCTTTATTTGCAGAGCTGGTCAGAAATTTTCCTGATGAAAAAAAGTTTCACCAAGAAAATGCTGGTTCAGCTAACAAAATATCTCACTCAAGCTAGTTGGATTTGATGGACTCTCACCATACCAGAGTCAGGGTTCCGGCAGAACTCTGCCTGAATCCCTGCCAGCCCTACTCGCCTGGTGGACTACTGGGGACCCCCAGCACACAGTCTGCCCGGGCCAGGAACCCCCGGCTTCCAAAGTGTGTAGCTTTGGGGTAGCCCCACCATGCTAGGACTTCCAGGATTTTCAGGGTCCCTGCTGCAGAGCTGGAAGCCCCAGTTGTGACTGGGGGCTCTGTAGCAGGGAGCCCGGAAGTCCTGAGAACCCCAGCTTGAGTTGGGGCAGCCCAGGGAAGCAACTGGCTCAGGAGTCTGGAAGCCCTGGTGCCTCCATCCCCAGGGCTGTCTGCATCACGGAGCTGCCCCGAACCACAGACCTGGGAGACACCAACAGCTGCTGAGTGAAAGGGACACTGAAGTGCTGGTCATTTTCATGGTGAAACTGACAAAAAGATCAATTTCACTCAGCCCCTGCCTCTGGGGAGCAGATTTGGTTTGGGAATCGCCACATGTGGGTGTATCCAAAACAAAATAGGAGGTGGGGGTGGGGGCAGCTTCCCGTTAGTGAGAAAGTTTGAAAAAATTGGACTTATTCCAAATTTGAACAAAGCCAAATCTCAAAATCTCTCACGAACTGGAAACCCCGAGTTTCGGAAGCTCTGTTTATTATCCCGAGACACGATTAAGGGGCCCATGACTGGAGAGTTTCAAGGCTGAGCTCTGGGGCACCAAGCACTAAATTGGTTTCTGGCGAATGAAACACCTGATAGGCTCCAACTGATCAGGACTGAGGCTGGGTACGTTGTAACCAGTCTGTGGCTAAATACGACCTCTGTATCCATTATTGCAACAGCACCTAGAGACTCCGCTGGTGTCAGATGCTGTACAGACACAGCCTTTGCCCCAAACAGCCTAGGATCTGAATGGACGAAACGTTCTCAGTCCAGGGGATCTGGCTACAGAATAAACTTACAGAGGAGTTGGGGCGAATTGAGCTCTGGATCTTTTTTAGGGATTCTGCCAAACCATTCTCTGCAAAAAGGCCTTTCTGCTATATGAACGCCACACACGACACTGATACCCCTTCTACCCAGAACCCCCCCTGCAATCCACACAGCCCTCCGGGAGCAAATCAGCCTTAGCCAAAGACAAATAAAAGTAAGTTAAGAATACTGAAAAAATCCCAGCAACACACCAATCTACCCCACGCTGAGTTTTTTGCATGGCAAGAGCCAGAGACTCCATGAAATCCATCAGGATTTCACTATTGTTATCAGTTTTACATGGGAGGCACCCAGATACTGCAGGATGGGTGCTGGTATAAAACCCTGATAGACAGGCAGACAAGGTGGGAAGGGGAACAGGCATAGACAGCTGAAGTGACACCCCCGAGATCACAAAGCAGGTCAGTGGTAGTGCCACGATAGAAACCCATGTCTCCTGGTATCTCCCAGTGCAGGGTCTTAGCCACTCACCCATTCTGTCACATAACAGCGGTGCAAAGAGGCCCACCAGCACCCGGAAACTAACCATTGCTAGCGCCAAATAAATCCAGCTGGAAACAAAGCTCACATCAAGTCATTGCGTGGCTGCCTCAGGGTGAGCACATGCGGATTTTTTTTTTGCCAAAAATGATTTGCTAGTTATTAACGGGGTGGGGCAGGGGGATTCTTAAAAATAATGAAAAGCAACCCTCCATGCAGCATTTGTGCTGATCTGATTATATTAGAAGCTGCAGCAGGCAGGGTTTTTGGTTTTTTTTCCCCTGCCTTTGGATTTATTTGATCTGTCAGAAGAGTACAAAAACATGCTCAAAGCACAGAGAGACAAAGACACTCACTACTGATGGCAGCATCTCCTGTTTTGGACTAACTGGGACACTGATCAACGATTTCTCCTCCCTTCCTCAGTGCGGGGAAGGGATGTGCTTAAAAGTGACAAGCAAAGGGGGAAACAATGTACTTGTGCTTTTCCTTTTCACTTGCCCATGTTCTACTGAAAAGGTCTGAAAGGGTTGTGGGGTTTTTAAGGTTCCTTTTTCTTTTTTTGTCATTGTTGTTAAATGCTCAGTTTCATACATAAGGAACCCAAGTCCTATCTAGCCTCTATAACAGGGGTGGGCAAACTTTTTGGCCTGAGGGCCACATCTGGGTGTGGAAATTGTATGGTGGGCCATGAATGTGCAAGAAATTGGGGGTTGTGGTGTGGGAGGGGGTGAGGGCTCCGGCTCAGGGTGCAGTCTCTGGGGTGGGGCTGGGGATGAGGCATTTGGGGTGCAGGAGGGTGCTCCAGGCTGGGACTGAGGGGTTCGGAAGGTGGGAAGGGGATCAGGGCTGGGGCAGGGGGTTGGGTCATAGGGGGAGCTCAGGGGTGTAGGTTCCGGGCAGGGCTCATCTCAAGCAGCTCCCAGAAGCAGTGACATGTCCCCCCCCTCCAGCTCCTATGTGGAGGCGCAGCCAGGTGGCTCTGCACACTGCCCCACCCGCAGGCACCACCTCTGGCCAATGGGAACTGCAGAGCCGGTGCTTGAGGTGGGAGCAGTGTGCGAGCCCCCTGGCTGCCCCTGCATGTAAGAGCCAGAATGGGGATATGCCATTGCTTCCGGGAGCTGCATGAAGTGGGGAAAGCCTGCGACCCTGTTCCCCGGCGAGAGCTTGAGGGCCAGATTGAAAGGTCTGATGGGCCGGATGCAGCCCGTGGACTGTAGTTTTCCCACCCCTGTTCTATAATCACTGGAGAATTAGTGGAAGGTTGACAGCACATAAGCCAAGAAGAGAAGGAGAGCTGAACAAATGAGAAGGGCTTTAAGGGCTTTTAGTCAGAGTCTTTAAAACACCTTTGCTCAGACCTATTTAACTCTAAAAACCAACATCCATTTTGGAGACTCGATATCTTTGTTAAAGTTTGGAAACCTCTTCAGTTAAGATGAGAGGGTATGTGACATACATCCTCAGACACCTCCACCAGACCCTGGGGAGACTGGATATATTTCATCTGCCTGATATATTTAAGGAAAATCTACAAATCATAAACAAGTCAAATAGAGGGCAGAGGTCCTATTTTGTTTTTAAAAAGTGCCTTGAAGGTTGCCTTTGAAAGACCACTCAACTGAAACAGTGACTCCCTAGATCCTGGCAGCCTTGATCAGAGCAACTGGGAAGCTCTTGGGGTTGAGTCTGCGTGATGGGGTGTCCAAATCCCACACTGGAGAGCAAGGGGTTAAGGAGCAGCTCTGGACCCTGGCGGCCCCTGCAAAGCCTGCACAAGCTGGAGGCAGGGCTTTAAAAAGGGGAGTGGAGCAGTTCAGAGGCAGGCAGGGGAAGGGAGCAGAGGGCTCCTCTGAGCTCTGAAGGGAAAATCCTACCCGGGAGTTCATGGCCTGGAACCTGGCCTGTGTTGGGGTGGAACATGACAGCAGCACACAGTAACACCACACAATATTTGCAGAGGCCAGGGAGAAGAGTGCATCTGGCTGAGAATGAGCTTCCCATTATAAAAAGGGTCCAACTGCAAACTCCAGTTGCCTATAAATGGGTAAATAGATAAAATGGGCCACAGAGTGGCGAGTATTTCTGTGTCCTGGGAAGTTATGGGCAGGCAAAAACAGGTACAACTCTCAACGAACAAATGGTGAAGGAGATCAAACCCTCACTCCAAACTCTGCTTGAAGTCAAGAGGTGTTTGGCCTTAGCATACAGACAGGCTCTACCATCTGGCCTGGGGCTGAGTGGATATATAATTAAAGAGAGGACATTAAATATACTGAAACATAATCACATTTTATTGTTTTGACTTTCTTTATAGACAAAGTTTGAAGGAAGTGCCAGAAAAAAGACAAAAGGGGCCCATTGGTCTGGCAGGAACCTCAGCAGAGCGTGCTCTAGAAGGAAATTTTAAAACTGTGTTCCTCTTGAATCACTGAATGTCCCCGGAGGCAACTGTTCCGCTCTGCTGATGTTTAAAAGGGCTCCCACTCCCCAGCTCCAAATGTCAGGTTTCAAGGTATTATTCCATGTGATTAAAATGCAGCCTCAGGGATCTCCAATCTTTCCAGCAAGCCACTCTCTTTTCATTCCTCTGTCTCCCCAGCCGGCTTCTCCACCTCTCCCCTGCAGGGCTGTTTAGCAGAGGTTCCTGTCTCACCCACACTTCACAGCTCTCCTGTTCAACTTTCACTAGATATTAGTAGCAGAATCAGGGTTGTGCTGGGGAGACGCAGCCGGGGTCACAGGCCCAGCGTGCCAGGCACTGGACAGACCCACAGCGAGGCACAATCCCAGCGCCAAAGAGATTACGATCTAAATAGGCAGGACATGCAAAGTATGGGAAGGGAAACAAAGGCACAGAGTGCCAAAGTGATTTACTCAGGGGCACTCAGCAAGGCAGTGGCAGGACTGGGAATAAAACCAAGGTCTCGTAAGTCCTGGGTGCCTGCTCTACCCATTGCAGCACACTGCCTAGATTTCAGAGACGAGATTGTGAGCCGGCAGCAGTCAGGGCTTATCCTTCCATGCCTGCCTATGGAAGGACTCAAGCCATGTGCTAAAAATTGACCCCTGAGGCAGCACTGGCAGTGTACCTCTGAAAGAGGAAGAAAATCCATCTCCTGACATTACTGGCATGCTGAGGGGGAGAGCTAGGGAGCCAGCCCGACTGCTACCGTCACCCGCTAGAAAGAAGCAAACTGCGGCTCTGCTCCGGCCATCAGTTCCCACCGGTGACGGGAGGGGTCGGCAGGGGGAGATGTCTGCAGCTGAACAGAGACCAGCAGGTTTCTGCTGGCCACCTGATGCAGCAGCGAACTCATTGGATTGAAAAAAAGCAAGCCTGGCTAGCCCCCGCTGCAGCTCTCACACCTCAAATCACACCTCAAGCGATGGGCCCGGTCTCTCAAGCCAAGCAGGCGGCTGCTGGGACACATCTAGAGAAAGCAGTGATGCAGGAGGTGTGCTTCCCTCCCAGGTGATATGGACACTGCTGGGAGAGCGGGCATTTTGAATAACACAGACACGCCCTGACTGCATAAGCCGTTGCTGATTCCCATGGTAATTTGCAAGAAAAGGAGCCTTTAGCCAGCCCTGGTGTCTTGTCCAACTTGGGGGTTACACCCCCCTGACCTACTGTTTCAACTGGAGGCATTCTTTGTATGCAGCATTGGGGTGTACTAGGAAACTTGCTGTGCTTCACCCCAGAAGCAGCTGCACTTAAGCTAGGAGGAAGCCGCGTACACACGCACAATCTGTCCGTAACGCATGCCGGGATGAAAGGTGCTGTGTCAACCTAAGCTTGTTCTCTACTCCCGTCTGCAGAGAACAGTACTTTTCAGCAGCTGGAGTAAATACATGAGAGGAGACGAGAATTACTGTTTGCATTAGTGTAGCACTTAGAGGCCCCAGTCTGGGGTTAGGACCCCATTGTGCTAGGAGCTGTATGCATGCAATGAACAGATGGCCTCTGCCCTGGAGAGTCCACCAGGAGTCCAGTGATGAACTACTACCAAAGGCAAACCCTAGCTACTGTACTGCAAAGAATGGGGATGTCTCTGCCACCATGGCCCTGCCTGGGCAGAGTCTTAGCAAGGAGTGTAGGGCTCTCTCACTACCCAGGTTACCTGTGGCTACTATCACTACTGTATTATTACCACAGTACCTAGGAGCCTGCGTCACAGACCAGGGTCCCATTGTGCTAGGGGCTGTACAGACACAGAGTATGATAAGTGACTATCACAGACAGATCAAAATTAGAGCTTTCCACCAAAAACGTTTTTCCCCTGCAAAAACAACATTTTTGAAAAAACACATTTTTACCAAAAAGAGAGAGAGTCTGTTTTCATCAATAACTTTTTCAGGCTTTCACAAGTAGTCTCCCCCCCACCCCCCGACAAATCAAAGATTTGGGATTTTAAACAAGAATGTGTTTTTCCATTGCCAAAAACCAATCACACTGACAATTTTTCAACAAAACAAAACTCAAAATGGCAAAACTTGAGATGAAAAAACTTTGTGGAAATGTTTCACATGAGTCAGATCAATCAAAAGGACATCCACCAACCAGCTCGAAATGCAAATCCTTAGCGGCCCATTTGGAGAGCCAGGCAGACAGAGGAAGGACGGTGCAGAGGTTAGGGCACTTGGAGACCCCAGCTCAATTCCCTGCTCTGCCACAGACTGTGTGTGTGACCTCAGGCAAGTCACTTAGCCTCTCTGTGCCTCAGTTCCCCCTCTGTACTATGTGGCTCACAGCCCAGCCCTGCCCTGCCTCCAGGGGTGTTGTGAGGATAAATGCATTTAAAACTATGAGCTGATCACATACCCTAATAATTGGGGCTAGGTATGTACTGAAGTTAACATAGATAAAAATGGGGTAGGATATCCCAAATGTATTGTGTGCAGTGTCCCCTAGCAGAGAAGATAACAACCTACTACTGCCACTCCCTCAGTGGAGTTGAGCTGAGCTACTCCCTCACCTCAGGTGACAGAGGGTTTGTGCCTAAGGTCCCAGGTTCCCACCATGTCTGGTTAGAGTGGGAGGAAGGAAACTCAATGAGGATTGAACTGCATTTTCCTTGGTAAAGTCTCTGGGAAGTTGAGGTAGCAAAGCCGCTCTGCGCAGTTCTCACGGGGGGCAGCGTCTTCTCTTTCCACGATGGACTGGAGCTCAAGAACTCTTCATCTCCACTGGGACCTTCCTCAAGGCCACTACCACCACCCAGTCCCCGCTATTGGGGCACTCCAAGCTAGGCCCCTTGCAGCTGGCCTCCGTGGTGCATCTCCCCAGCACTGCGCCCCCACAAAGCTCCCATCCACCCAGCAGCTGCACCCATCACTCGAGACCACCACAACATCAAGCAAGATGGCCTGAGACAGGTCAAGGGGGAAAAGGGCTCGGGAACCTGCAACAGTTTGAGAGGCAAGGCAGGGATCTTATCCAGGATTCAGGGAAGACAACGCTTCCTCTCTTCTGTTTATATAGGTCACTGTCGGGCCTTCCCTCCCACCCACTGCCTCCCCCCAGCCTGTAGTTTGCCCTGGGAGGGATAGAATGACCCAGTCAATGACCAACAACGAGTCCAAACAGCAGCCTTCCCCCAGCTGGAACTTTGGGTTGACTGCTCTGGATCGCCTTTTAAATTGACTGTCCCCTATTGCCACATCATGCAAATAGGGTCGTTAAGGTTCCATGTGACTTTATTAGCTCAGCAAGTGGAGAGGAGGGAGCTGCCATTCACCAGCTGTCTGCAGCCAGATCCCCCACCAGTCCAGCCTACTGCCCCCCTGCCTATGCTCACCAGTTAAGGCTTCTGCTTTAAGTTCTGGTTGTGGGAAAGGCTGCAGGGTGGAAAGAGGTGGAGTAGGGGCTGAGCGGGGGGCCCTGGAGGGTCTGCGACATTTTTTAAAACCAAAATGGGGGTCCTCAGATTGCTAACGTCTGAGAACTGCTGAACTCAGCCATGCCGCTTCCCAAGAGATGAACGGCATCACTCTGCAGAAAGGAGAAGCGAAGGGAGGTCCCCTGTCTCTATGCTGCTCCTGGCCACTAAAGCAAACAATCTGAATAAGACAAACAGCCGTAGACAGACTGGCATGAGTAGGGGAGAGCATCCTTAGCCAAGAGCCATCACACACTGGAGACTGGGAGGGAGGAAAAGGACACCGTGGGAAGCAGGAGCAACATTTTCCTGACTGCAGCCCAGGCGGGAGCTCTGTGCTCCAGCTGTTGCCGTTACTGTTTGAAATGCAATTGCACGTGTGTTAAGCACAGAGCCTTCTCTGCCACTGGAAGTCAACCCTGGCCTGGAGATGTTTCATTCGGGGGTGGATTCAGCAAGGAAACTAGGCGGCTACAGAAATCCTTAAAGAAATCGAAGATCAAAACTGCTCTGCACGTGACTCGATTGCTGGGGGTCGCTTGCCGAGGCCTGTTTATTTACCAAGCCTCCTGCAGTGCAAGCTCTTTGGGGCTCGTCCTCTGTGTTTTGTGCATCGCTTATTACTCTGTCCCTGCTCAGCAGATGAGGACAATCCCAGGCCACGCACAGTAGCGTAGCCAGTCTAACGGCAGGAGCACAACGCATGCAACAGTGGCTAGAAACACGAAGACAGAGCAACAAGCTCAGTGCTACTGGATGCCGGGCGGAATCATTCCCCATCTTCCTCTGCCTCCTGGCTGCAAACACCCTTCCTCAGCGTGAGCAGCAAGAAGCCCAGTCAGCCGCCTTTCCCACAGCCTGAACTTAAAGCAGAAGCCTTAGTCGCTGGGCATAGGCAGCTGGCAGTAGGCTGCATGGGAGGCAAGTTTGTAGAAATTTTGGTGGTGCCCAGAACCCACCCCCCCAACTCCGCCCCCTCAAACTCCGCCTTCACCTGCCTAAGGCTCTGGGCCGGGTTTCAAGGGGGAGGTCTGGGGTGCAGGTCCTGTGGTGGGGATTAGGGTGCAGGAGGGGTGCAGGCTCTGGGAGGGAGTTTGGGTGCTGGGTGCAGGCTCTCGGCTGGGGCAGGGGGTGGGTGTGCAGGAGGGGGTGAGGGCTGCAGGCTTTGGGACGGAGTTTGGGTGCAGGCTCTGGGCTGGTGGTGGGAGTGTAGGAAGGGGTGAGGGGTGCAAGCTCTGGGCTGGTGGTCGGGGTGTAGGAAGGGGTGAGGGGTGCAGGCTCTGGGCTGGTGGTGGGGGTGCAGGAAGGGGTGAGGGGTGAAAGCTCTGGGCTGGTGGTGGGGGTGTAGGAAGGGGTGAGGGGTGCAGGCTCTGGGCTAGTGGTGGGGGTGCAGGAAGGGGTGAGGGGTGCAAGCTCTGGGCTGGTGGTCGGGGTGTAGGAAGGGGTGAGGGGTGCAGGCTCTGGGAGGGAGTTTGGGTGCTGGGTGCAGGCTCTGGTCTGGGGCAGGGGGTGTGCAGAAGGGGGTGAGGGGTGCAGGCTTTGGGACGGAGTTTGGGTGCAGGCTCAGCTGGGGGTGAGAGTGTAGGAAGGGGGAGGTGGTGCACACTGGGGCAGAGGCTCAGGGCACAAGGGAATGAGGGTTGGGGCTGAGGATGAGGGGTTTGTGCTGCGGGGGGGCCTCAGGGCTGGGGCAGAGGATTCGGGTGCAGGGGGATAAGGGCTCTGGCTGGGGATGAGGATCAAGGTGCAGAGGGATGAGGGCTCTGGCGGGGGCAGAGGATTCGGGTGCAGGGGGATGAGGGCTCTGGCTGGGGATGAGGATCAGGGTGCAGAGGGATGAGGGCTCTGGCTGGGGATGAGGATCAGGGTGCAGAGGGATGAGGGCTCTGGCGGGGGCAGAGGATCAGGGTGCAGAGGGATGAGGGCTTTGGCTGGGGATGAGGGTTTGGGGCGTTGGAGAGGCTCAGGGCTAGGGCAGAAGAGCAGGGTAAGTGCAGCCTGCCCTGCCATTAGCGAATGGCAGGCCCTAGGGCCCTGGGGCAGCAGACAGCAGTTCTGCCAGGAGCCGTTCTCTGGCAGCAGGAGCAGAGCAGGCAGGGATGCGGCGGAGGGGGGACGCAGGGGGAGGGTGGAAGGCGGAGACCGGGACCCGCTCCAGGCAGGGACGCGGAGGGGGGTGGAGGACACTCAGGGGGAGGGGTGGAAGGTGGGGCTGGGACCCGCTCCAGGCAGGGACGCAGCAGGGGGTGGAGGACACTAGGGGGAGGGGTGGAAGGTGGGGCTGGGACCCGCTCCAGGCAGGGATGCGGCAGGAGGTGGAGGACACTAGGAGGAGGGGTGGAAGGTGGGGCTGGGACCCGCTCCAGGTAGGGACGTGGCGGGGGGTGGAGGACACTCAGGGGGAGGGGTGGAACGTAGGGCTGGGACCCGCTCCAGGCAGGGACGCGGCGGGGGGTGCAGGACACTCAGGGGGAGAGGTGGAAGGTGGGGCTGGGACCCACTCCAGGCAGGGACGCGGTGGGGGGTGGAGGACACTCAGGGGGAGGGGTGGAAGGTGGGGCTGGGACCCGCTCCAGGCAGGGACGCGGCTGGGGGTGCAGGACACTCAGGGGGAGAGGTGGAAGGTGGGGCTGGGACCTACTCCAGGCAGGGACGCGGCGGGGGGGAGACCCGCAGGAGCCGGGACCTGATCCAGGCAGGGCCGGAGGAGAGACCCAGCTCCAAATATTGCTGGAGCAGGGCACCCGGCCCTGAATATTCCTGGAGCCCAGGCACCTCGAGCCCATATAACCCGCCGCCTATGGTAGGCTGGACTGGTGGGGGATCTGGCTGCAGACAGCGGGTGATGGGCTGGGAGGCACAGGTGTGGTGGAGTGCCTGGGACAGACCTGGGGCTGCTCTGGGACCGCCTATGAATGCTGCATGGGACCGGGTTATTGGGATGCTTGCTGGCTGCCTACAGGGCTGTGGGAAATAGGAAGGCAAACCGGTGACTAGAAAGACAGCCCTCGACGCGCACGCTGGGGTTGTGACAAGGACCCAGACCTGCTGGCTGCTTCCGGTGCACAGCGCGGTGCCAGGACAGGCAGGCAGCCTGCCTTACCCCACCCCGCTGGCCGGGAGCCACCCAAGGTAAGCCCACACTCCAACCCTGAGCCCCAACCCCCTGCCCCAACCCTGAGCCCCCCAAACCCAGAGCACCCTCCTGCACCCCAAGCCCCTCATCCCCGGCCCCACCCCAGAGCCTGCACCCCAGAGCCCGCACCCCCAGCCCAGAGCTCGTACCCCACCCACCACTGCAACCCTGAACCCTTCATCCCTGGCCCCAGCCCAGAGCCCGCACCCCCACCCCAGAGCTCGTACCCCACCCCCCACCGCAACCCTGAACCCTTCATCCCTGGCCCCAGCCCAGAGCCCGCACCCCCACCCTAGAGCTCGTACCCCACCCCCCACCGCAACCCTGAACCTTTCATCCCCAGCCCTACCCCAGAGCCCGCACCCCCAGCCCAGAGCTCGTACCCCACCCCCCACCGCAACCCTGAACCCTTCATCCCCAGCCCCACCCCAGAGCCTGCACCCCCAGCCCAGAGCTCGTACCCCACCCCCCACCGCAGCCCTGAACCCTTCATCCCCAGCCCTACCCCAGAGCCCGCACCCCCAGCCCAGAGCTCGTACCCCACCCCCCCACCGCAACCCTGAACCCTTCATCCCCAGCCCTACCCCAGAGCCTGCACCCCCAGCCCAGAGCTCGTACCCCACCCCCCACCGCAACCCTGAACCCTTCATCCCCAGCCCCACCCCAGAGCCCGCACCCCCACCCCGTCTCAACCCATAGCCCCCTCCCGCATTCCAAAACTCTCAGCTCCAACCCCAGCCTGGAGCCCCCTCCTGCACCCCAAATCCCTCATTCCCAGCCCCACCCCAGAGCCCTCACTCCCACCCCGTCTCAACCCGCAGCCCCCTCCCGCATTCCAAAACTCTCAGCTCCAACACCAGCCTGGAGCCCCCTCCTGCACCCCAAATCCCTCATCCCCAGCCCCACTCCAGAGCCCTCATCCCCAGCCGGATCCCTCACCCCAACTCCCTGCCCCAGCCCAGAGCCCCCCCTTGCACCCTGAACCCCTCATTTCTGGCCCCACCCTGGAGCCCGCATGCCCAGTTATAGCTCTTACCCCTGCCCCAGCCCAGTGAAAGTGAGTGAGGGTGGTGGAGAGCGAGCCACCAAGGGAGGGGGCATGTGGTGAGCAGGGGCGGGGCCTCAGGGCAGGGGCGGGGCCTCAGGGCAGGGGCGGGGTTAGGGTGTTCGGTTTTGTGGGAGTAGGACGTTGGCAGGTCGAGGCATGGAGGATGCAGAGGCTGGAGCATCGAGCGAAGGAGCTGCAGGTGCGGCAGTGAAATGAGCATGCTCAGAGTAATCGGAGCCTTCGCCCACCCCAGCAGGAGAGCAAAGCTGCTGGCAGTATCCAACAGATGGATGGATGGCCTGTCGGTCACAGGGAAAACCCAGTTTTTTTCATTTGCCTCGCGCGCTGTGGGGGGCCGGCAGAGCTGGAGCAGAGCGAGCCGAGAGGCCAGCGTTATCTGCTGTGGCTCTAGGGTTAATGGGCAAGCAGCCCCCTGCCTGGCCTGGCCTTGCATTCCCAAGCCCCCTGGGGCCAGACTGCTCTAGATCCCCCCGAAACCTGGCCCCACTTCTCCAGTTCCACTCCTCAAGCCGACCACAAATGTGATCCAAACAGAAGGGCCGAAGGAATGGGTGGGAGAAAAGCTTGTGGGCTGCAGGGTGAATACACCAGGCTGATGGTCATTTAAGGGGGATGCCTCCAGAGTTCACAGCGCAGTCTGCACAGCAGCAAGGTGAGCAAAGCCAGGTGAGAGGAGGCTACGTGGCTTGGTATTTAACTGCCTCATCTTTTACCCGCCTGCACCTCTCCACAGTACTGGGATCAGGCCAACTCAGGGCAGATCTCTGATGTGCCGTGGCCTCTCCCAGAAGGTCAGGAGGAGGAGCCACTGGCGGCATTTCAACGCTTTGTGTGCTTACAAGATGCGGGAACTCAACTCCAAGGAAATCCACCTTAGCAGCCTCCCTCAGAGACTGCCACAAAGTCAGCTTGCAACATCACTGGCGCTGAGTGCTGCAACGTGCTGCGTTCCCCTCCCCAGCTCCATCACTGACTCTACCAAAGCGGCTCGCTGCTCAGCCCGATCCTCACTCCCCTGCCCGTCCCTGGCAGGGGCGGCTCCAGGCCCCAGCATGCCAAGCGTGTGCTTGGGGCAGCAAGCCGCGGGGGGCACTCTGTCGGTGCCGCGAGGGCGGCAGCTTGCCTGCAGAGGGTCCGCTGGTCCCGCGGCTTTGGAGCTGCAGGACCGGGGACCTCCCGCAGGCAAGCCACCGAAGGCAGCCTGCCTCCCATGCTTGGGGCGGTAAAATGCCTAGAGCCGCCCCTGGTCCCCGGTGCCTGGCCCTGATTCTCACCCACGCACCTGTCCCTGATGCCTGTCTCCAATCCTCACCCCCCTAGCCTGTCCCCAATGCCTGTCCCTGATCCTCACCCTGTGCCTGTGCTCAGTGCCTGGACCCAATTCTCACCCACGTGCTTGTCCCCAGTGCCTGGGCCCTGATACTCACCCCTGTGCCCGTGCCTGGCCCCGATCCTCACCCCTGTGCCCATGCCTGGCCCTGAGCCTCACCCCTGGGCCCGTCCCCGGTGCCTGGCCCCAATCCTCACCCATGTCCCTGTGCCTGGCCCTGATCCTCACCCTGTGCCCGGACCCAATTTTCACCCACATGCCTGTCCCCAGTGCCTGGCCCCAATCCTCACCCATGTGCCCGTGCCTGGCCCCAGTCCTGATCCTGATCCCATTCCTGACCCAGTGCCTGGCCCTGATCCTCACCCTTGTGCCCATGCCTGGCCCTGAGCCTCACCGCTGTGCCCGTGCCCACTGCCTGGACCCGATCCTCACCCCCCCCACCCATCCCTGGTGCCTGGCCCTGATCCTCACTCCTGTGCCTGACCCAGTGCCTGGCCCCAATCCTCACCCTATGCCCGTGCCCAGTGCCTGGCCCCAATCCTGATCCTGATCCCATTCCTGACCCCGGTGCCTGGCCCCGATCCTCACCCTTGTGCCGGTGCCTGGCCCTGATTCTCACCCTTGTGCCTCTCCCCAGTGCCTGGCCCCGATCCTCACTCCTGCACCCGTCCCCAGTGCCTGGTGTCGCTGCTGCTCCCACTCTTCCCGTTAAGGAGGAAAACACAGGACTGTTGCACATGGATTCAATAAACATGCCAGCCCTGGAACATGGTGAGGGCTGAACAGAGGGAATGAATGGAACATGGCAATTATCAAGTGATCCACTCCTGCAGTCAAGTCTCAGCTTCTGACAGTCAGATTTAGGACACCCGGAGCAGGGGGTTGCATCCCTGATCATATTGGCTAATAGCCATTGATGGATCTATCCTCCATTAACTTATCTAGTTCTTTTCTGAACCTAGTTATACTTTTGGCCTTCACAACATCTCCTGGCAAGGAGTTCCACAGGTTGACTGTGAGTTGTGTGTAGAACTTCCTTTTGTTTTAAACCTGCTGTCTTGTAATTTCATTGGGTGACCCCGTAGCCCTTGTGTTATGAGAAGGGGGAAATAACACTTCTCGATTCACTAGCTCCACACCAGTTACGATTTTATAGACATCTGTCATATTCCTCCCTCCCTGGGTCGTATCTTTTCCAAGCTGAATATTTCCCTCTTGAAGTACTGGAGCTGGCGAGGGCTGTCGAAACAAGCAACTTGCAGGGCCCTTCGGAGCAAGGGGATCTGCTCTCGAGGCTCATGCCGCAAACCAAGCACCAACCCCGTGCTGATGCTGGTTGCTTTCCTTTCTGGAGACTTTGCAGCACCCGCAGCAGCGTGGTGCTCTGGGCAGCTGTTACCGTGTTCCTGTCAATATCAGAACAACAACCCCCTTACACTGCGCAGATGAGTTTGCTTAACCTCTGCCCTCTTGTTTCCGTGGAGTAACCTCCTCTGAACGCTGCATTTGTGCTTAGATCCGTAGGCTCTAGCCACCCACCGCACAGGGTGGGTTACACACAAACGCCTCTTGCCATAGCTTAGTGATGATGGTGTATGCCCTGGGTTAACAGCCAGGGTCAAGCACAGGAATCAAGGGTGCTATCTATCCTGCCCGTCCCACATTATAAAAAGGAAGGGGAGTCCATGCTAGATGGGAGAAGAATCCCCCCGGTGTGGAAAAGGCAGAGAACCACCGGACAACTGTTCCCAGTTAATGCGCACAAAAGGGGGATCAGGGTCCGACCCTCGGCCCGACTCCACTGATCGGCAGACTACGTGGACTCACGCCAGTCAAGGAGTTGAGCTTAGACTCAGCATTTTCCAGGCTAACGTACACTCAGCAGATGACTGGCAATTCACCTCTCTGACCTATCTGTCCTGTCCGTGTAGACAGTAATAGCAATCCCTGCCCCAAAGAGCTTGCAGTGTGTTTACACAGCACCCAGCCCCACAGGGCCCTGACGGTCCTACTGGAATACAAATCCAGAGTGACTCTCATGCTGTTGTAGACAGATCAGAAGCAGGGCTTTAGTTTTTCAATGAGCTCACTGTGCCCTGGAGGAACCCAGGTTCCTCTCTTTGCCATCACCCCAACCCAAAGGGCTTCAGCCCTGCAGGGCAGCCTCAGCTGAGAGGCATCTGGTCTCATGGGCCCAAGCAGCCCTTCACCTTTCAGCAAGGTGACCAGTTGTAGATGATAACAGCTCTGAGCCGCTGCCAGCTGCAGTCAAATGCAAACACTTCCTCTGGTAATTCCACTCTATGGAACCAGCTGGTCCCCTAAGGACATGCAGCATAAAGAATTAATTGTAGGCATGTACCCCACTGGCCAGCGTTACAGGGCCTCTCTGTGTGCCCACTCCGCAGACAACACGATTCTGTTACAGCCCCAGCTACAGATCTTTAGCTCTGGAGATCCCTGGGTCGATCCCCAGTGCGTCAGCCTGTCGCTCACACACATGTTGGCAAGCAAAGGGTTTTAGAAAATCACTCTCCTTGATGTACCCTCCCAGACTGGAATTCAAGCACCGAAAGCAAAGCATTTTCCCATTCAGCAGCCACACCAACAGCTGCTGCAGGAAAAACAGAGACCCTTGAGTCCTGGCAGGTACCGGTATTGTGAATTCACTTTCAGGGTGGGTTTGCACAGTGCACAAGGGAAACACTGTTTAAAATTCTGTGTGTGCAGCCCATTTTCTCCTCTCCCTTTCCCTGGTTGAAGATCAGGGGCCCTCATTACCAAGCATACTCTGATAAATTGTCATGCAGTGAAGAAAGTTCTCTTGTTTGTCCAACCAGGAATGAGAAAACCCAATTACACCTAATGAAGTGAAACTCAGACAACTGTCAGTAGCAAGGACAAAGGCAGCTTCGGGGGAGGGAAATAGCCCCAGAGCAGTTTGTAATAACCTCGCAGCTTTGGGCATAGGTCTGCAGCTGGGATACAGCCCTGGAGCTACCACACCAAGAGGATTTTCCCAGCTGCTTGATCTAAACCAGGTAGGGTCTCCAGATGTTCTGATTTTATAGGGACAGCCCCGATTTTTGGAGTCTTTTTCTTATATAGGCTCCTATTACCTCCCACCGCCTGTCGTGATTTTTCACACTTGGTTGTCTGGTCATCCCCCTAAGGGGCCTCGAGCAGGTTTCAGGAGGGCCTCCAACCAGGGCCAGCATTAGACTTGCTGGGGCCCAGGGCAGAAAGCCAAAGCCACACTGCATGGGGCTGAAGCCTGGGCCCCTGAGCCCCGCCATCTGGGACTGAAGCTGAAGCCTGAGTAATGTAGCTTCATGGGGGCCCCTGTGGCATGGGGGCCCAGACAATTGCCCTGCTTGCTACCCCCTAACACTGGCCCTGGCTTTTATATGCAGAAAACCAGTTATGGTGGCACAGGGGGGCTGTGGAGTTTTTATAGCATGTTGCGAGGGGGGTCGGGGGGGGCTCAGAAAGCAAAAGGTTGAGGACCCTTGATCTACAGGACTCCCTCTAATAGGCATAGGCAGCAGACTGTTCTCAATGCAGACCAGCCATTAGCAGGAGATACCCAAATGTAGCCGGTGTTACATGCTCATTTCCACCAAGTAATTTCCAGCCCCAGTCAATGCCCATCTTAAAGCTCAATTAGGAATGGAATGTCTTAAAGTCTGTCTTAAATAGGAGGAGTGAATTACGGAAAAACAGACATAAAATCAGACACAAACAGGCACCCCCACCCCCAACTTGAGTTCCAACTTTGCCTCCCTTGTTTACCAGTGAACACACCCCACCTGGAACTCAGTACTGCACCCAGAGACATCTAGTGGCTGAATAATGTCCTGCAAGTTAAATATCCCATTGACAAAAACAGAGCAGCCATGTGGCTATGGACTATGGGTAAGGCTGTGAGTCTATCACGGAAGTCACAGACTCCGTGACTTTCCGTGACCTCTGAGACTTCTACAGCGGCCAGTGCTGGCTCAGGGGCTGCTGGGCCAGCAGCAGCAGTTTGGGTGTGTGAGAGGGGGCTCAGGGCTAGGGGCAGAGGGTTGGGCGGTGCGCTTACCTCAGGGCGGGGGGCTCCCCAGCTCCCACTAGCATGGCCCTGCAGCTCCTAGGCAGAGGGGCCAGGTGGCTCCGTATGCTGCCCATCCCCACAGGCCCTGCCTCTGCAGCTCCCATTGGCTGCTGTGGGTCTTGTGGCGGGAGCAGCGTGAGGAGCCCCCTGGCCCCTCCACTGCCTAGGAGCTGCAGAGACACACGGAGCCAGGTAGAGAGCCTGCCAGCCCTGCCAACCCTCCCACCCCCAGCACCAGCAGGAGTCCCAGGTCACTTCCCTCAGCACGTGCAGCACCGCCCGCCCAAGTTTTACTCAGGGTGTGATGCCTGACCAAAGAGGGTTAAGCATCCTGCAGGATAAATGACTCAAATTCAACCCTTAACAGCATATTGGTAGATAATGTTTGTGGTTTTGTGTGTTTACATAGATATTGGTAGAGGTCAACAATGTAAAACCAGTCCCTGTCTATGCTGTACTCTGTTAATTCAGAGATCAAAAGGACATCTTACCATTTAAATGAGCTGTAAACACAGACTATCGCTGTATTCATAGCCAATCATCTGCAAACGGTGGGGAAACAGGCAATTGCTTGATGTTAATCTATGTGGATAATTACTGGTGATGCTTAGAAAATGGGTCCACTTTCAAGTCCCCATGAAGCCTATTGTTCGCCTAAGGACTCGAGCTGTCACAAGAGGGCCTGAAACTGTATAAAAGACCCTTGGGTCCTGATTCTGTCATCCCAAACCTGCCTGATGCTTCATGAAGGGAAAGCCTAAGCCATAAGGACTGAGATCCCAGTCCTGATTGGACCACCGTGATACAAACACTGGACTACAACCTACGAACTATTTCGGAAAGAACTCTTGGCATCCACAAAGCTCTCCATCTCTGCTATGAATCTCAGTCTCAAGAACTGTACTCATGTCTGCACGTATATTGATCTTTTAACCAATACCGTGTCTCTTTTCCTTTTAAACACATTTCAGTTTAGTTAATAAGAATTGACTGCAAGTGTGTTTTTGGGTAAGATCTGAAATATTCATTAACCTGGGAGGTAATGTGTCTGATCCTTTGGGATTGGTAGAACTTTCTTACACAATGAATAAGATTTTCAGGAATCCTCACCATATTTGATGTGGGTACCTGGATGGAGGCCTGAGGCTGGGTTACTTTAAGGGAACTGTGTTGTTTGGACGTCTGAGTAACCAGTGAGGTAATAAGGAGGCTGTTCTACGCTGGTTTGGTGAATTTAAGTATTGGAACATCCACCTGCTTTGTGGATTGTCTGCCTCATTCTTTGCAGTTCACCCTAATCAAGTGAGCTCAGTTGGCCCCCCGGGATCCCGGTCATACGGGAGTATATAGTAAAAGTCCTGGACAGCTCACGGGCTGTGAATTTTTGTTTAAAGCCTGTGACCGGTCCAAGGCTTTTACTAAAAATACCTGTGACTAAAACGTAGCCTTAACTATTAGCCTTTCATGTCTAGAGACCTGGGTTCAAACGTGGATCAAGTCACTAGGAAGAATTGGTGATGGTCAAATGCCACAAACATTCTCACTGTGAATATTTGTGGTGAGCGGCATCCCTGCCCCTTTGAACTGATCCTTCCTCAGAAGATGAAAACCGCCCAGCACAGCTCAAAGATGGCAGAGGCACAAGGTGCTCTTCACCTGTGATCCTGAAGCCGAGGCTCGTTGACTGAAGTTCAGCGAGGCATTTCAGAGAACCATGATCTGCTCATGTTCACTGAATAAACCCATCCTTCTGATGACAGACCACGGAGCGGAGCAGGGCAGGACATAATGAAGGTAGGTGTAGCACAGACAGCTTTAGAATCACAGAATATCAGGGTTAGAAGGGACCTCAAAGCAGGATCAACTGCCAATTAAATCATCCCAGCCAGGGCTTTGTCAAGCCTGACCTTAAAAACCTCTAATGATGGAGATTCCACCACCTCCCTAGGGAACCCATTCCAGTGCTTCACCACCCTCCTAGTGAAATAGTGTTTCCTAATATCCAACCTAGACCTCTCCCACTGCAACTTGAGACAATTGCTCCTTGTGCGGTCAGTAACAGCTCTGCGCTGGCCCAGCACTTGCTGATCAGCACACGCCTTGTGATTCCATACCACCCTTTCCATAGGACAGGCAACCCACTGTACAACATGGAACAACACCAAACAAGGCAGCAACCCCCCTCCTACGGAGCACACAGGCTGGCTCGGCGCTCTGCTTGCTTTACCTAGATCTCTGCCAAGGGTGACTGGCACGGCAGCATGGTAAAAATGCTGGGTATGGTAGAGGGAGATGAAACAGGAGAGTCACTAGACACCCTTCCCTCTGAACAGCCAGGAGGGAGAGGGGCAGATACCACACCAGGATGGAGCTGGCCATCCCGGTGCAGGTCCTGATGCTGCCCACTTGGCGACAACGGAGAGTGGCAATGTCATAATGACTGCCTCTTAATGCAATGTCGTAACGCATGCATTATGACGATGCAACGTCAGGAGGACACTCTGCATGCCTCAGATCAGGCGTCTGAGGAAGAGAGACTGGCCATAGCCCTTCCCCACTTCACAGCGGTGTTGCAAGGATGATTATGGTAAGGATCATTGGATGCTCAGGTGCTGCGGTGATGTATGGAGGGAGAGGACTTTCATCCTCTGACAGGCCTGTCAGCCCAGTGTGCTGTCCGTCATCTTTTAAGAAGACGGTCTTTGTAACCGTTGCTGGCTAGCGATGTGTATTTGGGAATCCTACAGGAGTTGCCTTTGGAGGTTAGGAGAACTGTATTCTTGGGGGAATGGGTAGAAATCCCACAGAAACAGGCTGCCCTGTTTGATGTAGCCCTGATTGATGGCGACCTGTCAAACGTTAATTTAGGGCAATTCCCTCTGCAGCCACTTCTGGGTCCAGCTGAGTCTTTGGGTTAATCGTAGGGTGACCAGATGTCCCGATTTTATAGGGACAGTCTTGATTTTGGGGTCTTTTTCTTATATAGGCTCCTATTACCCATCACCCCTCATCCTGACTTTTTACACTTGCTGTCTGGTCACCCTAGTTAATGGCGATCGCTTCAAAAATAAAGAGTGAGCGGCCAGCTCTACAAACACAGCTCCCTGTGTCGGCATGCAAACTGGGCTCGATCCGCCACTGCCCGGCCCCCAGTGTGACTGCAAAGTAGGTGCAAAATGCTGCCATGCTGGTTCGGTAGCGGTTTTACTGGCTTTGCACGGGGCAAATGGCTGCAAGGAGGCAGGGCACGGCCGAATTTGCCCCTCACTCCTGCAGAGCCCAGCCTGCTCCCGGAGAGCGAGCTGGATTCCGTACTGCGCCCGGCGCATCGCCAACAGAACGGCCGGCTCAGTTTCTCTCGCAGAAGTGTCATTGCTGCTGTGGCGAGCCAGGTGGGTTTGCCAGTTCCAGGTAGAGTCTGCAGCATTAATAGTCAGGAATAGAAAACTCTAATAAGGATGCCCCTTCATGTCACTCCTCGGAGGCTAATCCTCCTTTAAATCAATCATGTTCTCTGTGGGCATCTCAGGCGTGGAATAATCCTGTGCGCCATATGGGGCACTGCTACCCCCTTTGCTCCCAGCCACCCCCATGTCTTTGCAATGCTTTGCCGGGCCCTTTGAACACGAGGCTCGCTCATCAAGTTCAGGGAGGTGGCAAGGAAGGAAGGAAATCAGCAAAACTGCTTAATGCTCCAGCACGCTTCAAAACTACACAAGCCCTTTTGTTAACCTAGTTCAAAATCCTTGCATGAGACACAGACCAAGCAGCCAGACACCAGAGGATTGGAGATACTAAGCCAGTTCTTGAGAGAGTTCGGCCTTGGGTAGGTCACGCTGTGTCGATCTGAATAAACCCCAGCAGAGGTCCCAGCCTGGAAGCAGACCGACCTTATGCCCGGAGAGAGATTTCTCCTTTAATCACGTCCTGGAGGAGAGGAGAATGAACCAGGCTGGTTCTGTTTGCTTGGGTGCATTATGGAACTGCTGACGTGTTGTGATCAAGCAGAGGTTTTGGCTCACCCACATCCAAGCTGTACTCGGCATTTTTTAAAGATTAAGTCAGTGGGGGCTGCGTGTGCTGGGCCCTTCTGACAGGCAGGGCCTCTTCAGTCAGGTGCCTAAGTACAGAGGTAAGTGGCCCCCTGAGTTAAGTGCCTCAGTTTAGACACCTAAGTTTGAAGACGTCCTCCTTTAGATAATCTAGGTGCCTTTTAGCTCATGCAGTAGAGATTCATACACGAAGCTTCAGAAGTCCCAGGTTCGATCCCGCCCATCGATGACCAGGGGCGGCTGGTGTTACACTTACACTCATAGACAAGACAGACCAAGAGGGGAATTGTTATTCCCCATTTTGCAGATGGGAAACTGAGGCACAGGACGCTCAGTGACATGGCCAAGGTCACAAAGGGAGTCTGTGGCAGAGCAGGGAAGTGAATCCAGGTGTCCTGAGTCCCAGCTCAGTGCCCAGAGGGTACAACAACCCATCTAGATATTTGCCTAATTTTACAACAGACCACATGAAAGCACTAGCGATGTCAGTACAAACTAAAATTTCATACAGACACAGACTTGTTTATACTGCTCTATATACGATACACTGAAATGTAAGTACAACACGTACATTCTAACTGATTTATTTTATAATTCTATAGTAAAAGTGAGGAAGTCAGCAATTGTTCAGGAACAGTGTTGCTGTGACGTGTTTGATTTTGTAAGCAAGTCATTTTTAAGTGAGGTGAAACTTGGGGATACACAAGACAAATCAAACTCCTGACAGGGGTACAGTCGTCTGGAAAGGTTGAAAGCCACTGCCTTAACTCCTCCTCCCTCCAACAAAAACAGTTGCCTAATCTGAAAGTCAGAGCGATGTGACGTTAGCCAGAGATTTCATGCCTCGAACCACTGCAGCAGTGAGACCCTGCAACCTAAACAGATTTATAAAACTGCTTGGCTTTGGGGGGAAAAATCCCAGCTGGTCTGACACCCTGATCTGTCTGCAACACAGCCTTCCTCTCCATCCCTTCCCCTCTCTTCTGGGCAGCCGAATGGGGTCTCTTTAACACAATCACATACGTAGCAATGATCAGGCTGCAGTAACAACAACAAATCTAATTTTCTTCCCCAACAGACTGAGTTCTCCTCTCAGGCTACGGAACTGCATTGACTTCTCCAGAGTGACTCTTGACTTATATGGGCCCAGGCGTGGGTGGAATCAGGCCATATACTCTGGGCATCCTCATTCAAACCCAACACAGAGAAGGACACTGCTAATGCAGAAACCTGACCCAAGAACATTCCACCTGAGACTCCACCCATGGTGTGCAACAAACTGAGGCATTGGACTTCACTGCTGAAGAATCAGTTTGCAGTCTACAAATATTTATACCTTTGCAACTCACCAAGCACCCCAGCTAGAAATGTCCTCCTGTTTTTAAGGGACTCCATGAAAAGAGACAAGAGTCTTGTGTTCAGGATTTATGGGTTCTCCATACACCAAGAGCAGCCATGTATTTCCAAGTCAGAATGAGTTTTGATTATCAACTGATTAGCAACCAATCAAGAAAGAACGAATATAAAGCCTTCTGGTGAGAGCACAGTGCGTAACCGCACCTCTGCAACAATCTGCATGGAGATGATTCAGATTTAAAGCTGCAAGACCCAGAAAATGAAGACAGGACAGATAAGATACACAACTGATTACACCAGAAACGAGTTTGGAAGTCACTTTGGCAGGCTGAAAGAGCAAGTGACAGTGAAGACTCCAAGCTAGGGAGAAACACACCGTCTTCCCTCTGCCATCGGTGGGCCTTTGAAAGGAAATCCTACACCTCTACAGCCACACCTCTCATAGGGGCATATCTGTTAAGACTGTACAGCTCCTCGCGTTCCTTTCTGTGCTCCCCCCACAGCTGCAATAATTAGCTCTTACCTTGACCGGCTCTGGCTTTTTTGCCGCCCCAAGCAAAACAAAAAAAACAACCTGTGGGGTGGCTGGAGCGGCGAAGCAAAAACAAAAAACAAAAAAACCCTGCGGGGTGGCTGGAGCCAGGGTGCAAACTTTCGGCTAGCGGGACTCCCTGCGCTGCAGACGTGCCCTGGGCAGTGGAGTGTGCACCCTGGCTAGCAAGGGGGAGGGGGAGGGAGCGGGGGGAAAGAGAGAAGGGGGGCAGCCAGGGCTTCCTTCAGCCAGGGCACTCACCACACAGACCCTCCCGCTGCGCTGCCTGCCGGGAGGGCTCCGCACTGCTCCAGTTGGCGGGGAGGGAAGGACGTGGGCTGCCGGGCTTGCTGCAAACCTGGCACCGGCTGGGGCAGACAGAGAGTGCAGCTGGCTCCCAGCAGGGTGCTTCCCTCCTCCACGCCGCCATCCCCTACACGGCGGCCAGAGCGGTGAACAGAAAAACGAAAGAAAAGGGTGGCCGTGCCGCCCTAGGCTTGGACGGAAGCCGCCCCTTAGAATCTGCCGCCCAAGCACGAGCTTGCTTGGCTGGTGCCTGGAGCCGGCCCTGACTCTTACCCAGCACTTTCCAGCTACAGATCTCTAAAAAGCTTACCAAGGTGACAGCATTACACTCATGCCCCGTCCGGCCCACTGACCAGTTGCCTTGCTGGGAGCTGGACATTCAGTCTGTCTCTTGGCTCCCCAGGGTAGCTTGCTACAGGACCTTTTCTCCCTGCCTCCCTACCAGCTCTTGCGCCCGATTACCTGCAGAAGTGATGGGGCGTTTAGCCCCTGACTCCTGTGATCGCTCGCCGTGCTGCCAGTTTCTGTTTGTCACTGGTACAAATCCGGACATGCTCCACGGAGCTGTACAACGCATGCTAAATGATCCCATTCATTCAGCCTTCGATTTGCTGGTCAGCCTGGCTCGGAGGAGTGATGGGCTCAGTGCATACGTTGCAACACGCTTGGAACAAAACCGACTGCGTCCCCCTGCCCAGATCCGAGCCCCGCAAACTTTGAGCTGATCTGACCTCTGGGGATGGCGTGCGTCTCCACTGGGACCCTGAGGGAGCTCTCGAGTCTGCCATCCCTTATCCCCCCCGCAGAGGTAACCCCACTTCCCAGAGGAAGACTGCAGCCCAAGCATCCAGAGGGCCCTGGATGACTTAATTCCCCTGGTGTCAAGGAAGCCCCAGTCTCTTCTGCCGAGGATTGGGAGACAGGACTACCTGGCAAACACCACACAACCGGGTACCCACAGTGGAGCTAGCAGCGCAATCCTGCCCCAGCTTTGGTGGGTATTCAAAGTCACCCATGATGCCAGCCAGTCGCCCAATGCCAGCTTGCTCCAGGAGCCAACCCTGCCAGAACTGGATCTCACGCAGGCCAGTGTAAATCAATCAGGAGCGATGCCACTGAGGCCAGCAGAGTCCTACCCCATAGAGAGTCAGCACGCGATCAGTATCGAGGCCTCTAACAGCCCTTGATGTGAGACCCCAGGCAGGACTCCATGCGAATGCCCCCTGGCACAGCGTGCTCCCAGCCAGCTCCCATCACTCCTGAGCCTCCACCGTGGTTAGGAACACGTGCCCGGTTGGGCTCAACCACCCAGAGCCACATGTCCAGCCAGCCCCTGCTTTCTACGTGCAAAGCCGAGCTTGGACGAGGCGTCTTGGAGGCACGTACCCCACCCCGCTCCCCTCTCCCCCTCCGGAGGCATGCTTGATGGCTTGCCAAGAAACCGCTTTCTGGGGGCAGGGGTCAGTTTTGCCCCAGAGAGCCCATGGGGTTTGGGGCCCAGCTGCCTGACCTCCCCCCACGTGGAGACCGTGGGAGCTGGCTGGACATCGCCCTGCCCCCAAAGAGGGGGGTGCGTGGGCAGGGGGTCCCCGCATTCCCTGGGAGTTGGGCTCTCAGGGCAGGGCGGCTGACCTTAGCCTGGGGCCTCGTGGGTGGCTCCCCACAACATCTGCTCTGAGGAGTTCTGAGAGGCCACTACCCGGGGGGGGGGAGCACACTCATCACACACACGCCCCCCCTCCCCCATCCCCAGCTGGTACTCACCCCACAGCTGGCTGGTGGGGGTGGGGGGCACAGGCCTGGGCCGAGCCTTGAGAGCGCTGGGCACAATCCTCACAGGGCCCAGGTACTCCACATAGGTGCCCGGGAAGTCGCCCCGCTCCTTGGTGCGCTCGTTGAAGCCGTTCAGCCACCCCTTGGGGCTCCTCTCGTCCCCCTCCTTGTAGTCTGCCGTGCCCAGCAGTCCCGCCTTGCTGACGGTGACCAGGTCCCCGGGGCACAGCGCCAGGTCCTCCTCCCGGCCCTTCTTATACTCGTAGAGCGCGCGGTACTGCAAACCGTCCGAAGAGGCCATGGCGGGAAGCTGGCAGCAAGGGGTCACTCGCACGGCGCGTGCTCTCCGCTGGGCCCAGCAGGCATTGGGAGGGGCTGAGAAAGGGCAGTGGGCTGGGATCAGAGCTGGGTTGTGAGGGGCGAAAAGAGGAGGTCAGTAGAGCTGTGCCCAGAACATCTAACTCTCCCCCCGGGCACCCGCAGAGTTGCAGCTCCGGCTGCCAGCCTCCCACTCCGGGAGTGCAGGGATCAGAGGCAGCCCTGAGAGGTCAAGAGCACGCAGCCATCAGCCCAGCCATCCGTAATAATCCCAGTGCCATCCGCCGACAGCTGTGCGCGTGGGGGAGGAGATTGCAGTCGCCCGTCTCTCCCCCAGCTCGGCTGCAATCAAATGTTTCCCGCTACGCCCGCCAGCCTGGATGCCCTCCGTCTTCCCGGATGCTGCTGCTTGGGATCCCGTCCTCTCAGTGATTGCCTGCCCGGTCCGGCCCTGCGGGAGAGAGAGAGAGAGAGACAGCATATTAATGCTTAAATCATCATCATCTCAAAGCACCAACGGAGCCCAGCTTCCCACCTAAAATGCCACACCAGGACTGTGGGAGACACAGGCGTCTTAGCACGGTCCCGTGTCCGCAGGGATGAGGCACCTCAGGCAAGAAAAGTGGGGACATGCAGCTGTAAAGGAGGAGAGACTGGGCATGGTGCCCTCTTGCCATAGGACAGTGGTTAATATGCTTCTCCCAGCACACAACACTCCTCCAGAGGGCTGCCGAAAAGCCATGCCAGAATCTGGTTAAATACGCGGAGATGGGGAATTTTTTGAAGGAGGGGGGTACATTTCAAAAATCACTTCAGGGAGACAACTGCCTGGGGAACACTCAACCCACATCAAGTCAAAACGAAGTGATTCCACGCAGCATCTGGCTACAGCCCAGGCATTTCGGAGAGAAGCCCGTCTGTGAGAGACAGTCAATCATTCGTCTCCCCTTTCCTCCGCTGCCCACCATCACCAGTGTGCACAGCTCTTAAGAGCAGGAAATAGCTAGCCACATGGAGAGAGGCGGCTTCCCCCCACCTCGAACACACACACACGCTTCCTACCTTCGCCTCTCCATGCCACAGGCATGCCTCCACCCGCGCAGCCTGCGTCCGACTGCAACAACTTACCCATGGGGCTGCAACTCCTGAAAAAGTGCATGCCTCTTACCATTCGGTGCCAGGCGTGTCCCGGCTCCGTCTGCCGCCTGCAGCTGCCCGGGGCTCCCTGCCAGCTGGGGAGAGCAGGGAACGATGTGCCTGGGAAGCTGCCAAGTCTGTGCCCACGCCCCCAGCCTTCTCTTTCTGGGGGAAGAGATTCCAAGGCAAGGTCCTTCGTGCAGTGCTCCCGCCCTCAGACCCCTTTACGCTCCTGCACTGCTGCACCGTATTTCTAGGGTGATGTCAGTAGACACACCTCCTCGCTGGCTGTGATATATAGGTCTCCTCGCTGCTGCAGCAGAAGGGAGCCAGGCGTGGGGAGGGAGCCTGGGAAGGAGAGAGGGAATGAGCCGCACGCAGAGAGAGCGAGTGTAAAAGTGAAGAGAATGTGAAAAGCAGGCGGGCAAGGCCTGGCTCAGGGTTTGAGGAGGAGCCTTGGGCCCAGTTGGAGGGTAAAAATAGACAAGGCCAAGGGAGGGGAGGGAAAGATACATCGAGGGGAGGAAGAGAGAGGGGAAAGGAGGAGAGAAAAATGACCCCGGGGTGGGAGGGGAGCTGAAGCGAAAGGAGCTGATCCAGACAGAAGGGTCAGGAACAGGTAGATGGGGAAGGGGAGAGGATTAGCTGGGGATTACTCAAATCCCGTTAGATGAATTGCTTCCCTGGGGCTGCTCTGGAAGAGCACTGGGAGCTAATCCCAGCTGGGCCAGGCTGAGCTGCAGGGTCTTCCCAGGGTTGGCCACTGCATTTCCTTGTATCTTGTCCAAGGCATTTTATTTTGTAAATCCTCTCCCCACCACACACACACGCCCAACCCTTTCGGGGCCAGTTCCTGAAAAGAAGCAGGATCTGGTTGTCTCAGCCCCCCAGTGGCAGCAACACCATAAGGCCACCGGGATCAGAAACAGAGCCAGAGGCGGGGGAACCAACCCACAACAAGATGGTTGAGTTTAGCCAGATTCTCCCGGGTCACGCCCACATGGGCTGATAGCTGGTGGGTTCTTGTGGTCACCATCTGAGAGTAGAAGTCACGGTGATCGGAGAGGTGCGGGCAGCCCACGGACCTGAACTACAGTACGCCATGCAGGGAGAGCTCGGGGAGGAGTCTGAAACCCTCCTTCAAACCTACTGAGAGGCTCCAACTGAGATCAGGGCCCCATTGTGCCAGGCACTGTCCACAGACACGGTGAGAGGCAATTCCCGCCCCTAAGAGCATACAGTGTGAACAGACGAGACCAACCAAGGGTGGCAGGGGAAACTGAGGCTCAGGGCAGGGGCGTGCCTCATGCGAGGTTTAGCGGCACAGCCACATAACAGATGCTAATCAGGTGGCTCAGTGTACGACTGGAAGGTGCTCAGATACCCCAGTAATGAGGGTGGCGTGAGAACCTATGCAGAACAGAACCCAGGCGTCCTGAGTCCCATTCAGTGCTCTGGCTGTTGGACCGTTCTCTGAGGTGTGTTACAACCAAGCAAGCGTAGGGCTGGGACTTCTGCCAAACACCAGTCATTTTATTGCCCCTCACCCCCCAAATCACCCCTCTGCCCCCCCGGTCACTTTCACCCCCCGACACTCTGGCTGCATCTACACCACAGTTTAAGCAGTGACTCCAGCCCAGGTAGGCACATACCTGCAGGAGCTGTAACCTAGAGAGGTAGGGATGTGGTGACATGAGCCTGAGCGTGGCCTAGCAGTCCTGGTACAAACCCAGCTACGTACTTGGGACGCCCACCACTGCGTCTTCATTACCATTGTTACCCATGCTAGCTAGGTTAAAGCTAATGATTGGTTAACTAAGGCACTGGTTCTTGACCGGGGCTCTGTGGCTCCCTGGAGGGCCACGAGGAGGTTTCAGGGGTCTGCCAAGGACCAGGCTTCAGCTCCAGGCGACGGGGCGTGGGAACAGAGCGCCACCTCCACCCCCTGACTCACCTCCGCGGGCCCCACCGCCTGCCTGGGTTGGGAGGGAGAAGTGGGAAACCAAGCATCGCAGCATCCCTGCAGCAGAGAGCTCTCCTCAGGCCGTCAGTAAGGGCTGCCTCACAGCCAGTGACTCCACGAGCAGGCAGCAGCTAGCCGAGGAGACACACCACTGCTCTGCCCTGCTATAGCAGCACTTCAGGGAGCAGGGCCAAATGGGAGGCAGAAATCTCGGCTGAGCACATGAGCCTGTGCAGATGCAAAAGAGGGGAGTGTGGGAAACATGCCAAGCCTCAGACATCACTCACTTTGCTTCCTAAGCAAGTTAGAGCACACGTGAAACAGGCAGGGGGAAACCGAGGCAGAGTTAAGCCCCCATTCATCAGATACCTGGGTCGTACCCCTGTGCCGTCTGTTTACATCAAGACCCTGATCAGCAAAGTACTTAAACATGCTTAACTTTAAGCGCACGCTTAACTGGGATCTAAGTATGTTCTGAAACGTGTCCTTCAGGGCTTTGCCAAATTCATGTCCTAACGCCCACTGCCTATCAGACCCTACAAATACAGGCAGGAATGCTGATGGGTCCAGTTTCAATGTTGCCATCAGTAGCGAGGGTGGGGAGAGAGGTGGAGAGAATAGCAAAGGCTGATCAGAGGTGAAGGGTCAATACTGGAGTCATAAATAATGTTAATACACCAAGACCATCCCCCTCTGCTAAGTAACCCATAAAAAGAGGAACAAGTGCTGCCAACTGCTGTGATTTTATCCCAAGTCTCATGCTAGTGGAAGTTTTCTTAAAGCCCCAGCTCCTGGACTCAGGTGATTGAAAATCTCAGCTCTCGTTTTAAAAAGTTTCTAACTTTCTCTGTTGCTGACACAAGAGCTGGACCATGTGACTCCTAATGGCTCTAACACCAGAGACTCAAACATCTATTACTCTAAAATGAAAATCCCTTGATTTTTTTAAGCCAATCCCATGATTTCAGGGGCCCGACTCACCATTTTCAACCACTTGAGGTTGGCAAAACTGGACCATACCCCCTTCACTTCTATGCTGGGTTGGATCTTTCCAGAGGCCTTGACCCCTGAGCCCTTTGGGGCAGGAAAACGGGTTGCATAGGGGAGAGGGAAGGAGCAGTGGGGTAGGTATAATTATCCATTGCTTTGGACACCCTGGGTCACAGGGCCCGAATGCACATTTTCCCAGTTACAGGGCTAGCAGCACCTCTACCCCGCTACACACCCCGGGTCTCTGGCCTTGTGTCTTTACTTCCCCCTGCAATTCTCCACCCTTAGCCCCAATCCTGTGCTATTACCCCCTGTGGATCGACCACGTTTCCCCAGCAGGTGTGGCTGGCCTTGGGACGTGTCAATTCTTCCCTTCGGGGGCTGTGACCAGCGGTGAATCCAGTGACCTGAACCACCCCACTGAAAGCAAAGCAGGAGCACAGCATAGCGAGCAGATGGCTTTTGAAACAACACCCGTCCGGCTACCTTCCCATCCCTTGGCCCAGAGCCTAGGCCGGGCTCTGCATTAACTCTCCGAGGTGTTGGGAGAGACACGTGACGTCTATGTACCCCCAAAACCCTTTGTCACAGGTTTTTGTGCAAACAGCGCCACGGACACAGCAGGCAGTGCTTGGGCAGCCCCAGAGCTGTGTAGGGGACACGCCCTAGGATTCTGGCCTGGCTCCACTCATCTAAGCAACGCCACTCCATCTAGACTGCTATTAATACCTGTGCTATGGGCACGTGCAGTGTCTGTCCTCTCTTCTGCCTTGTGCTGAGCCGGACCTTCCCCCTCGAGCAGCTGCATATGTCAAGGAAGGACAAATCCACACAGATGCCAGGAGACATTTCTTGCTTGCCCCGTCTAGTGCGTATACCTTTTTGCTGCACATTCCAGGTACCGTGCGTGGGCCATGAATTCCAGCTTTGCACCTAAGTGTCTCGGCTTGATATTCTAATGGCCCTAAAGGAAGGACAAGACGCGCTGGGCTAGGAACTTGAGTGGATGTTGCAGAGGGCTGGGAGGAGGAGGATGTATCAGATCTGCCTGCCCCTCCTATCCCCATTCCCTTCTGCAGGTTAGACGACTTTCTGCACCCCGGCCCCTGGAGCCGACGCTGCCAGACTGCTAGAATTCACATTATCATGGAAGCACCCCACCTTGGAGCGCTTTGCCTGCCCACCGCCAGCTTAGAGCTGGGCCTGGTGACGCATTTCATCTGGGTACTTATTTTCAGCAGTGCAACACAGCCCTCCAAGGAGCCGGCTTCCTCGCCGAGTTTGCCGGGAGAAATGACTCATGTTAAGCGATGTTGTTATTATAATGGGCTCCGATTCGCCAGGGCTGGTGTGATCCCATGGCAAGGGGGGAGGGAGTCCTGGGGTGTCACCAGCGAACGACTCGTTGGGTGCGCTACGTATATGGCTATATCGGAGGTTGTGCTGTGCGTCGACGTGGGAGCCTTGTTCACGTGGACTGGGTGCCTCTGTGGGTCGGAGTCTTTCACCTCACGGGCCTCAGTGGCTGACAATCACTGCCATCTGCTTGGGCTGTTTGTGGAATGAATTGGGGGGAGGGGGGTTCTTAAGTCTCATTCCTCGTGGCCATGCCATGAAAACCAACCCCACAGCTGGGCCCCACGTTGTCACCCTCAACCTAGAGGCTGAGAAGTAACTGGCCCATGGAGTCTTGGGGCCAGATCCTGAGCCAGGGCTCATGAGCAGACACACAATGGTGCCCTTTGTGTTCCCTTCAGGCGGGGGTTGCTTTGTGCCAGGCTTCTGGAAAAGGCTGTACCAAGTTGTGCCGGCGGGGATTTGCCCAAAGAGGGCATGGTATAGGGCCTGCTGCAACGAATCATAGAATCTCAGGGTTGGGAGGGACCTCAGGAGGTTCTAGTCCAACTCCCTGCTCAAAACCGGACCAACACCAACTAAATCATCACAGCCAGGGCTTTGTCAAGCTCTATTGCAACAAAGGAGTCTCCTGCTGCTTGTCTGTCTGGTTTTTATTCCTAGCCTTCTGTTAAGTTAATTAACTCTTACAATTTCCATCCTGCAGAAATATCTACAGAGCCATTCTTCCACCTTCCTGGCCTCTGACCTGCCCTCAGCATCAATAGTGGGATGAGTGTATCTGGGTCATAGGTCCTATTCCGCTAACTCTAATGGGGGTTCTTCTGTAGCTCCGCTGCGGGGGAGAGGGACTGCGTTTTGCTGCCCCTTCTGTGAAGCCCCCAGGGGCAGGCACAACAGGGACAGCTGCGGAGACCTAGCTAGGAGTGGGCTTTGCGTTTCTGTAGTGCCTCCCTTCCATGGGTCTCGAACTGCGCCCAAACCTGAATTCACCCTCGCAGCACCCTTGGGTGGCTTGACGGGTGAGAGCTCCTGGACTGTGTAATGCAGTGAGCAGTGGCTGCTGGCGTCCCCACATCCAGGCTCTACACTGGGGCAAATCCCCACAAGATACGGAAGGAAACCAGCTACAGCACCCAGGGATTCGTGTCGAATCCTGAGCTAGGTCTCTGGGCGTGGGACTCCGGCAGATCTGCTTGAAGGCAGTTTCTCTGGGCTGCGGGAAAGCAGCTGCACCTGGTGCACTCGGCCTATCAGAGCAGCCGGCTCAGGGCCTGAACTCGGGGGCATGGGAACCCTAATGAACCAGAGCCCCTTGCCCACAGCTCAAGTGTCATGAAATCAGCAGGCAGCTCTTGTGCTGTACCTGGCTATGGGAACCCAGTGCTGTCTCCGGCCCCGCAGCCTGTCTGTATGGGCATGTCCCCATGAATCCATTCAAAATGGCCGTTGTTAGCATGAGTCGTCCACGCTGTGCTCTCTCCGGGGACACTGGCTAGTTTCATTTCCTTTAGCCCATACAAGCAAAGTATGTGTCTGCTGGGACCACCTTTTCCTCCGCTGCTTCTGGATACATGGGTGGTGGACTTTGGGGTGTTGCCAGCCCCAAACAGTCAAAAATCATGAGTCAGGCCCCAGAAAATCATGAGATTGAAATTTAAAACCGCAATAAACGTAGGGGATCTTTCTCTTCGCCTTGGAGCCAGACTGGAGTCACGTTCTCAAGGTTTTCTCTGCAACCACGTGGGCTAGAAAACAGTTTTCTTTCAAATGAAAGCTGAGTCTTGTGCTACCAATTCCAGCAGCTGAGGATGATACTCCAGTGATGAGGAAAAGTATAAGGTCTGTCACAGGTCCTTACTGCTCCCTGTAAGCACTGCAGTTCTTACGTGACACCCATTGCGATAGGGCCTGAATGCATCACAATCTTTGGTCATTGTTTAACCTCCCAACATCTCCAAAGGATATGGATTATCCCCATGTTACGGAAGGGAAACTGAGGCAGAGAAAGCCGAGTGATTTGCCTAAAGTCATCCAGAGTGAAGAACTGAACCCAGATCTCCCAAGACAGAGGCTAGTGTGCTAACCACTGGGAAATCCTTCCTCTTACAGCCCTATGAGACTGATGCTCTCAAAGACTCATGGCCCAAGATATTATACTTGATGCCTGGCCATCCTAGCCCAAGCACGTGGCCTGCGGCAGAGGTCCAGATGTGACTGCATCAGCCTCTTCTCCCCTTCCTCTTTTGCATCCTCCTCGGAGAATGGTTAGGAAATCACCCAGCATGGCAGTTCCTTAGCACCCTTGAAACGTTCCTGGCAGCTTGCGCTGGTGGCACCACAGCCCTGAGGGTAACAGAAGTTGCAACGGGCAGCCTGGCCGGGGTTAATAATTGGTTGGATCCTTTCAGTGCCCCTTTGCAAAGGGGATGGCGGAGTGGGGCCGCATCGTCTTAATCACGCTGGGGGATGTTTGGCCGTGGGAAACCGGAGCAAGCTGGATTTGTGCCGGTGAGTTGCGTGAAGGATGCGGGGCGGCCCTGTAATAAATGATGAACTCTCTAAAGTTTGGACGTTTGTCCAGATGCTACAAGAAAACATGGGGCTGATTCAAGAAGAGGGAACCTGCCTGTCGGCAGGAAAGCAAACCGCCCATTGGCTGACTCTCAAGAGACAACGCAGGAGCGGAGGCCCTAGCTCCCACCCTGGGACTTGCTTGTCATGAGGGGGAGGGAGGTCCCAGCTGGTAACTTGGACTCTGGCAACCAGGGTTCAGCTCCCTACAAGACCTTGGCAACTCAGATTTTCAAAGTTATTTAGGTTCCTAGTGGGATTTCACAAAAAGCACTGACATGGGTTAGGTGCCTACCTGCCACTGATTTCCAATGGGAGTTAGGCACCTACCTGCTTAGACACTTCTGCAAACCCCACTAGGCGCCTATCTGCATTGCTAGGCTCCCAAATACCTTTGTAAATCTGGTCCTCAGCCTCTCTGGGCCTTGGGTCCCCATCTGCAAATGGGGTGAACAGCCCTTCCCTACCGCCCGGGATTGTGCGACAGGGAACACGTTCAAGATTGTCCGGTGCTCGGACCCTATGGGAACCAGGGGGAAGATAAATACCCTCGAGAGGCAGATGGTAAAGCGAAGCTAGAGTCATTCAACCAAACGATGCCCTGGGGATCACGAGCAGTGCACTGTGACTGCAGCGGGGGTTTCCATGCCTACAGTTCTCTGTACCGCCTGCTCGACAGTCTCTGTTTACTCCAAATAGAGATGGAAAGATTATTAAACATCATAGCACAGAAGTGAGCCCGAGGGTTGTTTAACCCCTGCTGCGCCGTCTATCTCTTCAGTGGCGCACTGACAACATGATTTAAACCTGAAACAGAGGGAGGAATCAGAGCGTGTCCATGAAATTACAGAAAGAATTCGAGTTAACCTATGGACTCAGTGACCAGCAGTTTTGTGCGTGTGGGCGCAGCGAGTCGGAGAAACGAGGTGATTTCACCTCCGTCTACAACACTGGTGAGACTGAACCTGGAATTCTGTGTCCAATGCGGGTGACTGCACGTTTTAAAGGTCATTGAAACCTGGAGCGGGTACAGAAAGAGCCAGAACAATTATCCAAGAGCTGGAGAAAATACCTGACAGCGAGAGACAGAAAGGGTTAATCTGTTCAGTTTATCGAAAAGCCTGAGAAGTGGCTTGATTATAGCGTCTAAGTACCTTAATGGAGAGAAAACGTTCAGGTACTAAAGGGCTCTTTCCAACAGCAGAGAAAGGCAGACAAGAGCCAGACAAATTCAAATGAGAAGCGATGCACACATTTTTTACTGCAGGGATGATTAAGCACTGGAACAAACTGCCAAGGGAAGTGGTGGATTCACCAGCTCTTGAAATCTTCAGATCAAGACAGAGTGCCTTTCTGGAAGCTCTGCATTAGCCAGACACGTGTTACCGTGCTCAATGCAAGAGCGTCAGGATGCAATTCTCTGGCTTCTGTTTATATGTAAAGTCAGAGCAGAGGATCTGATGGTCCCTCCTAGCCTTAAAAACTATGAAACTCAGACTATGTCTACACTACAGCCTAGGCCACTCGTGAGGCCCCTCGTGAGCGTGAATATTCCACCTCCGAGTGACATGAATTACATCGATATAAGAACCAGTGTGCGCAGCACCATGTTGGTGGGAGAGTTTCTCCCGCTGATGTAGCTTCTGCTGCTTGCAGAAGTGAGTTTCTTTATGCTGACGGGAGCGCTGTCTCCTGTCGGCACAGAGTAGCTTCACCAGACACGCTTCACTGGCACCGCTGGATCGGTCCACTCGCGCAGCGCGGCACGCATTGGCATGGCCTCGGAAACAGCAGGATTGGTCTAGCGCCAGCAGAACTCAGCGTGAACAGAGCAGCTGAGCACCAGGGAAGGGCCAGAATTAAAGGGCAAAAAGAGGCTGGAAAGGGCGAACTGGGTGTTTAACACCCCAGTCTGGCCTCTCACCCAAGCGACCTCGTAACTGGAACGGTGCTGGGTACCCACAGGGGAGGGATGAAAAGCTAACGAGCTGTAGGAATTCCAGCCTCCGCGTTCAAGCACTAACTATTGTCTGTGTCCCAGCCCCCTGGTGCAAATGAGTGCCAAGAGTCAGAGCCGCTCCCAAAAGCGCCCGCTGCATGGACCCAGGGCGGGAGGGGAAACCGTCACAGAGACGGGAAGAGTCTTGCCAGCAGGTCTATGGCAGAGCTGGGGCTAGCACCCAGGTCTCCTGAATCCCAACTCAGTGCCCTCTCCACTAGCCTGCCCTGCCTAGGGAGGAAAGGGGTAGATTGTAGAAGTACCCGCTTTCTAGTTAAGGCCAGCCCTGCCCCCCTCACCTAATCTACTGCGCCCCACAACCCAGATGGCTCACAGACAGCAGCAAGGAATCGCTGTGAGCCTGAACCTGCTGCATTCAGACAGCCCAGAGCCAGGGACCCATCCCCTGCCCTGAGTTAAGGCCCCTGCAGCAAGCTGGGGGCAGGACGGGCTGCCAGGAACCCCCCGCCCTCATGCTGAGATCTGTGCGTGCAAAGCCTGCCCTGGTTCACCGTGCCATAAATGTGTCACGTGGCCATCAGAATCCCAGGCAGCGCGGCTGGCCCAAACTGCCACGGCACATTAGAGAAAGTCACTGGAGCAGTGTGCTCACCGGAGCGAGGGCGGCACGTTATGTAACTAACGCTATTCCCAAGGAAACAGCCACGTGGGTTGGGTCCAGTTCCGGGGTGAAACATGCTGGCCCTTGCCGGAGCTCTGCGGGGCCCGGCCCTGCCTGGCTCCCTGTGCCGAGCTCGTTGAGAGGAAGGCTGGCCCGGGGGTTAGATCCACTAGCCCAGGACATGGCGGACCTGGGGTTAAGCCTCTCCTCAGCCACAGGCTTCCAGGGTGAGTAGGGCTACATCAGTGGTCCTCAAATTTCTCAGGGTCTGGGCTGGGGCCGGGCTGCGGCTCCGGGGGCGGGGAGGAGAGGTGAGAAGTGGATGGGGGTAAGCAGGCCGAGGCTGGGGCCACAGCTGGGGGGAAGTCTAGGGCCATGAGTGGGGCCGGGAATGGAGCTGCAGCCAGGGGCCATGGGTGGGGGGTCAGGCCGGAGCACAGCTGGGAGCAGGAGCAGGGCTGGGTGGCACCCCCTCCCCTCTCCCCCCCGGGGGCTGCCCCGAGCCCTGCCGCAGTCCCTCAGAATGTTCCTGTGCGCCCCTAGGGGGGCTCACTCCGCAGTCTGGGGACCTCTGGTCTCCACTGTCTGCCCCTTACCGTGGCGTGTAGCATACATACGCTGCACCCCCCCAAGCCTGGGTATAAACAGCAGCGTAGTGGGTGAGACCAGGCGAGCCGAGCCATGTCCGAGCCCCTAGGGACGCGCTCCATGCAGCCCAAGCACTGTCTCCCCCGGCTACACGGCTGTTTTAGCAGTGTAGTGCCCCGCTGCCTCCCCCCATCAGAGCCTTCCACTGACATGCAGTGGTTCAGTGCAGTGCGCCGGCACGTAGCTACGGGGGGCCCTGCATGCTGCCAGCGCCGGGGTGCAGCATAGCTCCAGCCTCTGTCTCTCTGGGCCTCGGGTCCCCATCTCTGCAATGGGGTAAGAGCTCGGCCCTGCCTGCCGGGGGGCGAGGATAAAGGCACTACAGGTTGTATGTGGCTCAGACACTGTGGTGATCGGCTAGGTCAGTACCTGAGATAGACAGATGGAGGATCAGGGCCTAGGTAATAATTATTTGCATCTCAGCAGCCTCTGCCCAGACACAACGAGAAGCAGTTCCTGCCTCTGTAGAGCTTAGGGGCTACGTAGCCAAGACAAAGGGTAGGGAAGGGAAACTGAGGCACACAGTGTTGGGGGTGAAGTGACTTGCCCAAGGTCACTCAGCAGATCACTGGCGGAGCCAGGAACAGCTCTCAGGTCTCCCGACTTCCAGTCCCGTGTGCTAACCACCAAATCCCACCACACTCATTGCTAAGGTGCGAGGGCCTAAACTGCAGGTCAGCGTAGTTCTACCATGCAAGCGGGACGCCCCCGAGCTAGCACTGATCTAACGAGCGCAGGTACCAAGAGCCGTCGAGCTGCAGCAGCCTGGGCTGGACAAGCCCCCCGCCAGGACCCTGGCTGTGTTCTTGAGTGGCCTGCCCGTGCTGCCACAGCATTGCTGTTGTCGTTACTGGAGCTAGTCACATCACTGCTGGCTCTCGCGTCTGCCTACAGGTGCGGCAGGCACACCTCCGCCAAGCGCCTTGGTTTATTTACAGGGACCCACGTACAGCCTTGTTCTATGACGTCTGGGGGATGCGATTAGCACAAATGCATTGAAGCGCCATTGGAGTTAAAAAAAAAAACACAACTCTATGTGGATAAAACCTATAGCATTACCTTAGACAGTGTGCGTTTCCCCGGGGGCCCTGAGTTGCTTCTCTCTAGTGACGCAGAGCAGCTTACTTCCGCCAGCCCAGCTCTGGGAGAGCAAGCCGGGGGCTGCAATGCTACCCCTCCCCAGCCACAAAACCTTCCAGTGACAAGATCCTTTATCGCTATGGATAGTACGAGAGGTTGGACGAGCCCAGCTGGGATTGCAGAGCTGGGGAGGGGAGTTTGCAGTAGGAACAGCTGGGGGAAAAAATAGCTTTGACTTTTTAACTGAGGCCCTTTGATGGAAAATCAGAGATTAAATATAGAACAGAACCTCCAGAGTCCCTTCGCTGAGTAACTCCAGTTAAAAGGGACATCAGGATTCAAGACTTTACCCTAGGAACCAACAGGGGCCAGAGAGCAATCACTGAGGGACTTACGAAAGCTTTTGATAATTCAGGGACACCTCAGGCAAGTTCATTACATGCAGCTGGTTGCAGGGTTCTATGATCCCAAGTCATCTGGGACTATGGACTATCTGGGATTCTGCTACCCTTGTTGCTAGATCATATCCAGTTTTGTGGGATTTACACTGGACCTGGTCTCACTCTCCAGGGCAAAGTGGAAACCGACCTGCTCTTTGCATGGCCCAGCAGAGAATTCAATACAGCATGTTCAGTTGTCTCAAATCAGCATTGTTTGCCTTTGCTCCAGCAGCCTGCAGGATCAGAGGAGCACTACAAACCTACAGCTGCAGCTCTCCAAGGGACAGGCAGCCCGCGTGGTAAGCAAACCATCTGGGATCTCCTCCAGCCTCACTGAGCTTCAGATGGGCTTCTGGGAGAGCACAGCTGGACGGCTGGCTTGCACCCAGCGCGCGCTGCATCTGGAAGCTGCCGAACCTGCCTCAGGGCACTGAGCGGAGCTGCCACCCTGCTCTCTCTCCTTTGGGAATTTAAGGACTGGAAATTAAATCTGCAATCTGGACACAGCTAATTTACTGGGCTCCTTTCCCCCATCCGCAAAGAGCAGAGCAGGCATTGCCATGGCGAGGGAGGCCCCTTCCAGACTGAGGAGTAAGTCTCTGATCCAGAGAGAGCGCAGTGTGTAACTCACAGCAACCTTCTGCAAACGCAGAGACACAAAACGACAGCAGCCTCAGCGGCTGGCGCCCAGGTGGGGGCTCTGTGACGAACTGGGAATGTTCTTAATGTTTTCTCTGAATACTGTGTTGGTGCCTCAGTGTCCCCATGGCAGTTCTTAAGTATCTGGCAGAGCAAAGGGCCAGTGCACCTAAATGCCTGGCACTCTGTCTCCTAGCAACTGATGGCCTGGGCCCCTCCTCTGCAAAGGTGCCAGCTGAAGGTGTTGGAGACAAAGGGATCAGGTAACCTCCTGGCCCGGAAAAGAAAATAAGCAGAGAAGAGGGGCTGGGAGGGGTTGTTAGTCTGGAGCTGGCTGGGGTCAAGGGTGGAGGGCAGACCTGGGGGTCTGGCACACTGCCCCCCAAAATGGACCCAGCCGAGGGGTCCGGTTCGCTGTATCTACAAGCTCTGTTTTAAACCCTGTTCCTGTCATCAAATAAACCTCTGTTTTACTGGCTGGCTGAAAGTCACGTCTGACTGCAAAGTGGGGTGCAGAACCCGGTGGCTTCCCCAGAACCCCGCTGGGGTGGACTCGCTGTGGGAAGCGCACGGAAGGGCAGAAAATGCTAAATGCTCCAAGAAAAGACCCAAAAGGTAAAGCTGTGTGAGCTTCTTGCCCTAAACAAGTCTGCTCCAAGGAAGAGAAGGCTCCCCAAAGTCCTAACTGGCTTGGTGGGAAGCAGTTCCAAAGTATCGCCCGGTAACTCCGTGACAGGCTCCTCTCCCTTTAAAGGCACAGTACACAGGAAACAGGCGCTACACACACACCGCAACCAGTTCCCTCTTTCAGCCCTGTTCGTAATGGCACGTGGCTGCTAACAGGCGAGGGATGCTACATTGCTCGTTTGTTGGTGGGGGTGCTGTATGTGGAGCCACCCACCATTGCAGCACTGCCTGCTGTCAGGTCACGGTGCTGCAGGCCATTGCAGAGCCACAGGGGCAATCGCTGGGAGGCGCGGTCTCTAGCGCCTCCCAGCGATTGCCCCTGTGGCTCTGCAATGGCCTGTTTCCATCCGGGATACCCAGGGCCTACCCCCCTTTTCCCACTTCTGTCCTCTTCTAAGAGGTTCAAGGATCCACACTCATGAACCAGCTGAGGATCCTTCCACCCCCCTCAGGCCCCACTAAAATTCATTGCTCCTCAGCTTTATTCCACACGCTGGGCTGAGCGCTGCCCTCCAGGGCTTTTTCCTCCTCCCAGCAGGGTTTCCCCACTGCCTCCCGTCCCCAGGGCCTCTGACAGCTTCTCCCTGCTTCTTAAAACCCTGAACTCCAGGCCTCCTAAGGGAACCGGACCTGCTCCAGCAGCCTTCCCCAAGCGGGCACTCTCCTTGCTCCTCCCTCCTGGGTCTCCTCCCTCGAGGAGGTCGCCCTGACCCTTCCCCAGCTGGCATCGCTCGTCCTAATAAAGTTCAGATCAGGCTCAGCTGCAAGTTGTTGTTAGGTCCTAGGCCAGGCTGAGCCCAGCTCCCCTTAAAGGACCAGCCAGAGGCAATGGTACGAAACTCTGTCTCTTCGGGGCCCCGGCCCTGCTGGGGTTGGGTAGCCACGTGTCCAGCATTGGTGTCACCCTGCGCTGATTTGGGCAAGGTCCCTCTGGGTCACGCTGAGCTCATTGCCTGGGGCTACTCAACATGAGGGAAGCACAGAGGGATCAGGGCCATGCCGACCGCCACAGAGGATGGCAGGTAGGGGATTGCCCTCCCGGCCACAGCATGGCCAGTACTGCTCTGAGCGCTGCAGGGGCTTTGCACGAGGGCCACTCCGTGCAACATAAGCAAGTCTGTTCACCACAGGAGTGCAGGCTGCTTTGTTCAGCCACATCACAACGGAGAAGAGGGGTTGCATGGTTGACCACTGATCTTCAGGGATGGTGCAAACTTGATCCCCCATGAGGGGGGGTCTGCCTGTACTGTGTCCGTTGGTGACATCACACACTCCCCCCCCACTTCCTGTTTAATAGGAAACCCTCTCCTGCCCGCTGCGAGATACCCCCGTGCGGGGCACTATTCCATGGCTTGCCACCCAGCCCCCAGCTAAACCCTGGGCATCATAGCAGGACCCTGCCCCCAAAACTCAGGCAGTAGGGGGAGGGGAAAGCTGCCCCACCTCAGGAGGGGACTCGTGGGCACCCACCAATAAGCAGGTCGGGTCGGGCAGCGTTCATGTCAGTTTCTGATGCCAGGGCTGCAGCCCGGGAGCTGTGTGCCTGGAGCCCCCTGCTCTAAACTCACCGCTCCCGGCTGAACTCTCAGCCAGCTGCCCCCTCTCATCACCATTCCACCCCGATCCAGAGTGGGGGCAGCAGGAGCGTGTCCTGAGGAGGAGTTTTAACCCCTTCTCAGCCAGGGCTCTGCAAGTGGGGAGCTTTGGTAACTGTGTGGGGAGCTGGAGAGGAGAAGAGAAATCTATTCGCTAAGCAGCCTGCCCTGTCATCGGCGACATGGGCATGGGGGGCACGAGGGCACATTAGCAAGGCAATGCACTCAGCAAAACAGCAGCCCCCTGGGACCCACCAGTGGCTACTGACTCCAGAGTGATTCAGGACAGAGGCGCCCTCCTCATCAGGGTCGCTGATGAATTATCCCCTGCACGGAGCGAGGCCAGCACCACCCATCCATCTGGCTGCTTTTGAGCAGCCCTGAGCCAGCCAGACACAAGCGGCTGCGTTCTGAACAGCTGTTTACTTGTGCAGAAGCAAGTTTGCTTGCTGAGAAATAAATTACTTACATGCTGGCCCCATGCATGGAGGGAGGGAAGGGAAAGACTGGGCCAAACTAATTCCTGCCTCAGTGTTCAGAGGGCTGAAGGGGGAAGGATGCTGCAGCCTTTTTTGCTTTCACGGGGGCTGGTGAAATGGCCCAAATCGACAGATCCCAAGCAGCCATGCTGAGCCATACTTCCCTGCACTGCCTGAGCAGCCCAAAGGGGCCCAATTCTGGCGGCAACTAGCCGGCCGAAAGTCCCCTTGTAGAGGGGAGCTCTCAGCTGGGGTCATTTTTGGGGAGACCTCTCTTGCGCCTGCCCCCAGGATGGAGGTGGGGGGGGAGACACTGGTCCACAATGCTGATCATCCATGGGTGTAAGTTAGAGTAGCCCCATAGCTGCTCTAACTCATGCTATGGCTGGAGCTAACATAAACCTGCCCACACAGTCAGGGTCACAGGCTCCCTGACATCCCCCCCACCCAGCATTTAAAGGGTCACAAAATAAGTGGTGGGGGGGTGTCAATCACTCCAGTATTTGCCCATCTCCCAGCCCAGCACTTAAGTCTGCACCCAATCCCCAAATCAATCCTGTCCCCCGATCGATTCTGCCTCCTCAGCCTCAGCTCTGCTCCCCTTTCAGCCCCTGGGGTTCTTGCCTCTCTTTCCCTGGCCTGGGAGTGGGGTGGTCTGCAGCAGGGTCTCCTCTCCCGGCTCCAGCAGGGAGGCGGATGGAAGCAGACGAGCCATCCCCAATGCTCACAGGAGGGAAGGAGGGAGCAGAGCTCTCCAGGTCTCTTCCTGCCCCCCGTGCCCCTCCTGGGAGCGCGGGGTCTGCAAGGAGGAGCCCAGTTGAGATGGTGGCATTGGCCTGGCAGATGCTACTGTGCCAAACCTGTCGCTGGTTCACACTGGACTGCCGTGACCCTGCGGCCGGGCACAGAGGGAGCTCACAAAGTGACACTGATACCAAGCAAATAGACTGGCAGCTAGATGCTTGGAAGACACCAGCAGAGGCAGGAGAGCCTTGGGGGAGTTGGAGAGACGAAATGACCAGGGCAAGGAAACAAGCAACCTCCTCTCAAAGGCATCTCCCCTGCCTCCTGCCGGCTTGCAAGCCAGACAGAAGCCATGTCAGTGTCCTGTGGCTGTGACTTTTGCAACGCACTCCAGGATGTTCACATCCAATGGCTGAATGGACGCAGGAGCAGACACATGCCTCTTGCGAATTCCACCCCGGGTCTCCAAGACCTTTGCCAAGCTAAGGAGTTACTCCTCGCACCAGCAGGCCTTTCAATGGACTGCTTCACACAGCATAGTGGGCACCACTGCTTTCGGACAGACAGAACGAGAGTGGAGCAGCCGCGTGTCATAGATCCTGTCCTGCTAACAGCTATACGGGATTCTCCTTGAGCTCATGAGGGAGAGACCAGTGCCTTGGCGGTAGGAGGAGTGAACCCCACTGTCCTTGGGAAGCTCATGACAGGCACAGATCGGTCATGCGACCATGCCCCTTTGATGCCCAGCTTCTATATGTGTGCTCGAGGGGCGGGGCCCTGCCATTCTACGGGGCTGTAAGGTCGGCAGTAGCGAGCAGTAGGCAAACAGCTCGTTAGTGTCACGTGCTGTTGTCATGCCCACCTGCAGAGTCCAACGGTTGGCAGGCAGGGAGGGGTCCAGTCACCAAAACATGACCCACAATCCCCCCAGGGCCTCTCAGCTCCTCCACTCTCTAAGCCTGCCCCCCTCTGATGCCAGGGGCTATGCAGTCCTGCTGACAGTTGCCCCCCACCCTGCTGGAGCCAGGGCCAGCAAAGCGGGAGAACTCCCAGACCTCCCCATCTAAACTGAAACAGAGACAGGGAAGTTGCCCCTCAGTTTGGCAAGGAAAGGGGGAGGAGCAGGTGGGAGGGAGAAACAGCCCAGAGAAACCTCAGGCTCCCCCATCAGGGCTGCTGCCCCCACCTCCCTGACCCAGGCAGAGCAGAACAGCGAGCCCAGCCCTGCCCCTCTGGGTGAACAGAAGCTGAGGCCAGGGCAGAAAGCCCAGCTTCTGCAGGAACCAGTTCGTTTTCCTCCCCAGTACCCCCCTAAAGACTAGACCCCTCTCTTGCATTTGGCCAGTGCCTCTCCTTCTGGAGCAGGGCTTTCCCACCGACATGCTTCCATAGCTGGGGTGGAGCACGGCAGCTTCCCAGCCACGTATAACGATGCACAGCTGGCAGTGCAGGGGGAATGGATAAAACCAGGAGCCACGCTGGGATCTGGCCAGGAGAGCGGCGGGTAGCCCATGACTTTCCTGCAAAAAGAATCACCGGACCCATAATACCCACACATATGCCTCTTCCAAAAGCCACCAACACTGGCGGTTAGTCACAGGGGAGGGGGCTAGTTTTTCCCATTTTCTAGCCTCGATGTTCCTATCTGAATTCGGGAGCTGTCACGCTTTCCATGGCAATTCCGAGCAAATCAGTCTCTCTGCTTCTGACTGTAATTTATGGAAATGCCTGGACCGGCTCCTCTCGGATTCTGGAAATTAGGATGAAAGGCACGGCAGGATTTCATAGTCCTATGGAACTGCTGAGGTGATTCACTTGTCAGGGAGCTGCTAGGATGAATTAACAGCGTAATCGGCTCAGATCTCTGGATTTCAGGTGGAGGGTTGGAGGTGGATATCCCAGCTTTCTCATAACTGCAGGGGGGGAATATTTCAGTGAGCTGCAGCTGCTCAGGTGTTCCAGCAGGAACCAGTCGTCTCGCTTGCATTACAGACAGGAGCAGCTTCTCTGGTGAGACCTTGGCTGCAGACAGAGACAGCTCCTTTCCCTCCCTTGCCCTGTGTCTGGTGCAGTCGTTCACACTTGTGCTAAGCAGGTGTGAAACACTTCCGTTTGGATGTGGCAGCGTTTGTACAGGGGGCTGCACAATGGAAAATCAGGTGCCAAGTGGAGGCTGCTGTCTCTCAGCTGATCATTTTAGAGGGGTGTTACCTTACAAGTGTAATATAATATCTCACTGAAAGGTGACACAGGGCCAGAAAGAGTTAATTAACTCACAGACTGACCTGACCCATGGCCAAACTTTAAAGACTTGTTAGGAAGATCTGTAAACAAACTCCAAGGGGAGTAGTGGGGCCAAAAGACATATCTGGCTTTAAGACTAAGCTTGATAAGTTTATGGAAGGGATGGTATGAAGGGATAGCTTAATTTTGGCAATTGATCTTTGATTATCAGCAGATAAGTATGCCCAGTGGTCTGTGATGGGATGTTGGATGGGATGGGATCTGAGTTACAGCAGAGAATTCTTTCCTGAGTGCTGGCTGGTGAGTCTTGCCCACATGCTTGGGGTTTAGCTGATCGCCATATTTGGGGTCGGGAAGGAATTTTCCTCCGGGGCAGATTGGCAGAGGCCCTGGAGGTTTTTTGCCTTCCTCTGCAGCGTGGGGCATCGGTCATTTGCTGGAGGATTCTCCGCAGCTTGAGGTCTTCAAACCACAATTTGAAGACTTCAATAACTTGGACATAGATTAGGGGTTTGTTATAGAAATGGATGGGTAGGGTTCTGTGGCCTGCTTTGTGCAGGAGGTCAGACTAGATTATCATGTCAGTCCCTTCTGACCCTAAAGTCTATGAGTCTATGAGAGCTGAGAAATGCAGCCGGCATTGTTAGAAAAAGAAGGGGAGCTGTTTGCTCAGGTCTTGTGATGTAGGCAAAAAAGTCTTGTCTATTACTATGGCTTTGACTCAAAGATCAAAAAAGGAGTATTAACATTTAGGAAGACACTTGAGTGAAATAGTATTATTGTCTATGTGTCTCTTTGAAGCTTGTATCTGTAGCTTGTAACCTGTATCTGAATTATTTAATGGATAAATTACCCTATGCTAATTGCCATAACGTTCGGGAGACGGAAAGTTAAGCCTATTGTTTTCTCAGGCCAAGAGGCGGCTGGAAATGTATAAAAACCCAGGGACACGATCCTTCATCTCAGATCTGCTTTGAGTTTCAAGAAGGGGAAACCCTGAGCCATAAGAATTGAGATCCCCAGTCACTGATTAGAGTCACTCTGAATATGGATATTGGACTATAACCTATGGACTATTTCTAAAAGGACTTTTGGCAACTACAAACTCACCATCTCTGCTAGGTATCTGGACCTCAAGACATTGAAAGATCACTATAAATACAGATTTGAATTCAATCAACTCACTCTCTTTTTTCTGTTTTAATAAATTTTAGTTTAGTTAAGAAGAATTGGCTGTCAGCGTGTATTCTGGGTAAGATCTAAGTTATCATTTGACCTGACTCTGGGACTTGGTCCTTTGGGATCAGGAGAACCTCTTTTCTTTTACTGGGGGTGTTGGTTTTCATAACCGGTCACCCCTATAACGAGTGGCACTGGTTGAGATGCTGGGAAACTGGACTGTCTAAGGGAATTGCTTGTGTGACTTGTGGTTAGCCAGTGGGGTAACACCAAAGTCCTCTCTGTTTGGCTGGTTTGGTGCCTTAATCATAAAGGACCCCCGGCTTTGGGCTGTACTGCCCTACTCTAAGCAATTTGTCCTGTACTGATACTCTCAGTTGTGTCCTACCAAAGGCAGCATTGTTACAAGGGGTGAGGCTTTAGCTTTCGGACCTGCATGGTAACCCCGAGACTTCACCCCCGCAACAGCCACACACCTGCTCCACAGCACTGCCTGCCTCCACATCTGGAACGAGCTCCTGATTTCACTTCTACCCACTCACATCCACTCTCTCCTGCTGCCAGGTTCCTTCAATCCTGCCGCCTCACAGGCCCCGCTCGTCTTCCAGATGCCTCCACCATCTCTCGCTGCATCATGGGAAATTAGTCTCCTTTTCAAAGCAGCGGAGCAGGAATCATGAGGACCAGCTGTGTGAATGGAATAAGTTACTACGTACTACTAACCCCAGCCGGGGCTCCTAGCTGCTAGTCCCAGCCAAACTGGGGAGGGACAAGGCTTGCTCTTCCCCTGCACGGCTGCTTGGGGGGTGAAGGGGAGATGATCAGGAATTTCCTGCAGCAGTGGGAGGTATCCAGAGGTGGGTCTGAAGGCAGCACAGAAGTGAGGGAGTGAGGGCGGCACTCTGACAACCCCCCTACAACAGCTTTGTGCCTGTCATAAACAGATAGCTAAGGGTTAATGTCTCTTACACCTGAAAAGAAGTAACCTGAAACACATGACCAGAGGACCAATCAGGAAACCAGATTTTTTCAAATCTGGGTGGAGAGAAGTTTGTGTCTGAGTACTTTGTCTTGTATCTGTCCCTCTCGGCTATGGGAAGGATTTTTCTATTTCCTGCTTTCTAATCTTCTGTTTCCCAGTTGTAAGTACAAAAAGATAGGTTTGTTTTTTTGTATTTACATGTGTGTAGTTGCTGGAATGTTTTAAATTGTATTATTTTTGAATAAGGCTGTTTATTCATATTTCTTTTAAGCAATTGACCCTGTATTTGTCACCTTAATACAGAGAGGCCATTTTTATGTAATTTTTTTTCTTTTTACATAAATCTCTCTCTTTAAGACCTGTTGAAGTTTTTCTTTAGTGGGAAACTCCAGGGAATTGAGTCTGTGCTCACCAGGGAATTGGTGGGAGGAAGAAGTCAGGGGGAAATCTGTGTGTGTTAGATTTACTAGCCTGACTTTGCATACCCTCTGGGTGAAGAGGGAAGTACTTCTGTTTCCAGGACTGGAAATAGAGAGGGTGGAATCCCTCTGTTTAGATTCACGGAGCTTGCTTCTGTGTATCTCTCCAGGAACCCAGGAAGGAAACACCTGGAGAGGGGAAGGGAAATGGTTTATTTCCCTTTGTTGTGAGACTCAAGGGATTTGGGTCTTGGGGTCCCCAGGGAAGGTTTTTGGGGGGACCAGAGTGCCCCAAAACACGAATTTTTTGGGTGGTGGCAGCTTTACCAGGTCCAAGCTGGTAACTAAGCTTGGAGGTTTTCATGCTAACCCCCATATTTTGGACGCTAAGGTCCAAATCTGGGAATAGGTTATGACAGTGCCCTCCCACAATTCCTTTTGGATCAGGACCCCCACAGTTACAACACCCTGAAATTTCAGATGTCAACTTCTGAAATGTGAAACTGACTAATTTTCAAATCCTAAGGCTGTGAAATTGACCAGAATGGAGAGTGAATTTGGTAGGGCCCTTATTCGTGATGCATCCCAACAGGTTTTACTTCAGTTGTAACGCTGACAGGGGCAAATGCTGCCACCAGGCCTGGCTTCAGGATAGCAGTTTTCACATGACCTACTGGAACACTACCAACACCACCAATTGTGTGAATATCTAGTGCTGGTTACGCCCCTGCGCTGGATGATTGCCGCACAGCTCACGGTGCTTGCAAATTTTGCTCAACTGAATGAGACAATCAGTTGCCATTCTGTTTAGAAACTGGAAGATGGTCCCCAGTTCCTGAAATCCGAGCATGCTGCCATCACAGATATGGTCCCATGTGCGTTGAGAGCTTCCCTTTGGCTGTGCATGACTCGAGACAGACCGTTGCTGTCCGTGTCACCAAGGAAGTTGATCAGATGGTGCTGGCAAGGTCACAAAATCTGCCCAAAAGGCTCACTGAAAATTCAGCACCAAAAGCGCTTGCCCAGCCACTTGAACTGAAGACCCAGCTCCATTAACGGGGGGTAGGAGTCGTGTGTGTATTCTCTGCCAGATGCGATGCAGAGGCATGTTCACCCCCCAGTCGAGGGCTTTCTCCAATCCCTGTTTAGATCAACAGAATGACTCCCGTTGACTTCGATGGGCTCTGGATCAGGCCCTGAGTGTCCCCCCAAGGGAAAGCTGATTTATAGGGGCACAGCATTGGTTCAGTCAGCAACTACAGCACCATCTGGTGCCTTCCTGAGCTCCCATCCCCAGATCAGCTCACGCACCTGCAGCAGCAAGTGTTAAATTCATGCCGGAGCAATGGGTTCAAAGGATTCTGGGTTTTCATTTCTCCCAGGCTGTTTCCCCCTCTTCAGCTTTTTGCCCCTCTGGTTTCCCAGGAGGCAGCAAAGGGTGAGTCACTAGGATGTGGTCAATGTCCCATGGCAGCCAGCTCTGCTGCAGGGAAACCCCAGCCAGGGTGAGCCTTTCCTGGGGCGATCAGGGAGCCTGTGTGGAGAATCAACTCTGCTGGGTGGGACCAACAGTGCGGAGGATCACAGGCTAAGGCGGCAGTGGAATCCGCTCCCTCCAGGCAGGTAGCATCTGCGGTAAAGCAGCTGCTGCTGGAGCTCATTCTTTTTTACCGGGAGCGAAAAACTCAGTGCTAAAAAAATGGAAGTTGTCTACAAACCACCAGGATCCTGCTCGACACAGGACATTCTGGGTGCCCCAGAGAAGGGAGATGCAAACATTATAACAGATCAGGGGCTTGTCTACACTGAGACTCAGACTTTAAGGCCAGAAGGGACCATTGTGATCATCTAGTCTGACCTCATCCACCCACTCCTGTAATCAGGATGGGCAGGTGTCAAGGTTTTTTCCCCACTTTGAACTTTAGCGTCCAAAAAGTGGGGACCTGCATGATCACTTTTAAGCTTAATTACTAGCTTAAATATGGTACGCTGCCACCAGCCAAAAATATAGTGTTTGGCACACTTCCTGTTCTCCCAAAACCTTCCCTGAGGAACACAAATCCAAACCCCTTGGATCTGAACACAAGGAGAAATTAACCTTCTCCCCGTCCTTTCCCCCCACCAATCCCTGGTGAGTTCAGACTCAATCTCTTGGATTTTAAAACAAGGAAAAAAATCAATCAGGTTATTAAAAAGAAAGCTTTTATTTAAAGAAAGAAAAAGTAAAAATTATCTCTGTAATATCAGGATGGAAAATGCTTTACAGGGTATTCAGATTCATATAGACTAGAGGGACCTCCCCCCCGCCCCCAGCCGCAGATTCAAAGTTACAGCAAACAGAGGTAAAAATCCTTCCAGCAAAGGGGAAAAAAAACATTCACAAGTTGAAAGAAAACAAACATAAGACTAATCTGCCTTGCCTGGCTATACTTAAAATTTTGAAACATGAAAGACTGATTTAGAAAGCTTGGGAAAGTCTGGGTATACGTCTGGTCCCTCTTAGCCCCAAGAGCTAACAACGAACAAAACAAACAACACAAACAAAGACTTCCCTCCACCAAGATTTGAAAGTATCTTGTCCCCCCATTGGTCCTCTGGTCAGATGTCAGCCAGGTTTACTGAGCTTTTTAACCTTTACAGGTAAAAGAGACATTAACCCTTAACCATCTGTTTATGACAGCAAGGATGGTGTCTCTAGCCTGTGTTTGCCAGAAGCTGGGAATGGTGACAGGGGATGGATCACTTGATGATTCCCTGTTCTGTTCATTCCCTCTGGGGCACCTGGCATTGGCCACTGGCAGAAGACAGGATACTGGGCTAGATGGACCCTTGGTCTGACCCAGCATGGCCATTCTTATGCTCACACTTGGGTGGAGCAGCAAGAGAGCTTTGAGCCAGACCAGCAGCGAGGGAGCCTGCTTGCGGGTCAGCATCCTCACAAGACCAGGGGCTGCTCTCAGAGGCCGTGGGATCTTCCTCCGGCTGAGCAGGTGGCAAAGGTGCAGCTCTGAGAGCCATGGAGTTTGCCATCATGGCAAGACACGGGCACTGGCGCTGCCCAGTTGAGGGGCCCACTCCTGGAGATCACTGGGCTCTGGTTTGGCATTTGCCCGGTGGAGTTGCCACTTTTAAGAGGAAATGGCAGGTAGAGCCAGCACTCAACGAAGTGAAGGGCTCCTGGCGTTGCCTGGAACGAGGGGCAGCGTGGCCAAGGATTCGACCCATGCACCTGCAGCTGACCTTCAGCAGCTCCTTCTGTGCCAGCCAGGGCTCCCCCCTTCAATCCTGACCCTCTGCTATCCCATCCATGGGATTTTTCCACCCCCACCCCAGCCCTGCCAATGCCCCTCAATGCCAATGTGTGCTGTTCCAGCCCTGGGCTCCTCCCACACACACAGCTGTGCCAATGCCCCTCAATCCTGAGCCACAGCCCCTGTTATACCAACCCAGGGCTCCCCACACAGAGCACTCCCAACCCACAGCCCCCTACTATTCCAGTCCTGCCTCCTCGTCTCTGCCAATGACCCTCAATCCCAACCCACAGCTCCCCCACCCCACTATTCCAGCCCTGGGTTCTGCCACCACACGCAGCGCTTCGCCGGTGCCTCTCAGTGGCAACCCAGAGCCCATCTCTCTCTCCCCCCCCCCACACACACACACACCCTCCCTTTACCAGACCTGGCTCCCCCTCAACTCCATTGATGCTCATCAATCCCGGTCCACGGGCCCCTGTGCTATTCCCTCCCTGGGCATCTCCAGGGAATTTCGCCAGTGCCCTGCACACGTGACCCACGGCATTTCCCCCTGCTCCAGTTCTGTGCCGGTCAGCAGGGGGCTGGTGCTGTAGGCAAATATCCACTAGGAATCTGAACCCTTCACAGCTATAGCAAGTTTCACCAGACCCGGGCTACACCCGGAGCCACCTTGGCACCCAAGTTTGGCTGTGTCTATCCGGCACTTTCCCACCGTGGCACTACCAACAGCGCACCTCCACTGGTGGCAGCAACAGCGGGGGCTCTAACAGTGGCCGAGACACCAGCATTTTTACCACTGCGCCCTCTGACCCTGCTGGGAGCACTTTGGAACGTGCGCTGACCCCATCAGCAATCCCACCGCTCCCACCACAAGTACAGCTGCACCATAGTAGTGGCACAACAGAAACATTTAAGAGAACTCAGTGCAGAAAAGGCTTTTCCATCCCTTCCCCTTATCACTGCCATCATGGTAGTCTAACAGGAAACAGTGATGCTTAATGGGCACTCTGAGTCATGACACATTATATAAATGCCTGTGCCAAGCACTGGGCATCAGAAGCAGGGCTCTCGGGACGGCCACATCCTACCAAAGGGCGTAGGATAAGCAATGAAGGCGGCTGGGGGACCAGTGCAGCTGGCAGAGGACAGTGCTGGGTTCAAGGTCTGGAGTTAAGACAGATGGAAACGTGCGTAGAAGTCCATGAGGATCGCACGCATGCAGGGTGGCTGGCAGCTATGGCTCATCCCTAGCAGAGAACGATGTTGCACCCTGCCCTGCCCCTAATTCATGTCTTGCACAAGATCCTGCTGCTTCCACATCACCACCTATTCTACAGACCACTTCTCTGCTCCTCCTGCCCACAGTGTGGGACATGGAAATGGGTCAGACCTAAGGTCCATTTAGCCCAGCATCTCACAGAGGCCGATACCGTGGGCTTCAGGAGGTTTGAGAACCCCACAGCAGGCAGATGTGGGATAATCCACCCACCAAATCATAGAATCATAGACTTGAAGGTCAGAAGGGACCATTATGATCAGCTAGTCTGACCTCCTGCACAACGCAGGCCCCAGCATCTCACCCACCCACTCCTGTATCAAACCTGGGTCTAGTCATTGAAGTCCTCAAATCATCGTTTAAAGACTTCAAGGTGCAGAGAATCTTCCAGCAAGTGACCCATGCCCCACACTGCAGAGGAAGGTGAAAAAACTCCAGGGCCTCTGCGTGTGGGCAAGACTCACCAGCCAGCACTCAGGAAAGAATTCTCTGTAGTAACTCAGATCCCACCCCATCTAACATCCCATCACAGACCATTGGGCATATTTACCACTAGTAGTCAAAGACCAATCAATTGCCAAAATTAGGCTATCCCGTCATACCATCCCTTCCATAAACGTATCAAGCTTATGGCCTGGCAACACTTGCAGCTGCAGAGCACTGAGAGTTAAACCAACCTTTGTAGAGTGCAGTAGGGAAAGCGCTGCAGTCTGTCCACAGTGAGAGCTGCAAGCACACTGGCATGGCCACATCTGCGGCACTTGCACCAGCATTGGGAACGGTGCATTATGGGCAGCTATCCCAGCATGCAAGTGACTGCGACGTGCTTTTCAAATGGGGTGGGGTGGAGTGTGACAGGGAGTGTGTTGTGTGTAAGTGGGGGGAGAGAGAGTGGGGTTCTGAGGGGCTGAGAGCATGTCAGCATGCTGTGTGGTAAGTTCAGACAGCAGCAGACACCTCCAGGCCCCCCGCCTCTCTCTCTCACACAGCATTCCACAGTAACGGCTTGCATGCCGGCTGTCAGAAACAGAGCTTTGAAAGGGCATTTCCGCATTCCTACAGGAGCTCAAAACAATGACAAGAGTGGCCACTTAAGGGGATTATGGGACGTTTCCAGAGGCCGATCAGAGCACAGTAACGCAACACCCCGTTCACACTGACGCTCGGCCGTTGTAGCCAAGGCGCAGCAAATGTTATTCCTCTCGCTGAGGCGGAGTACCAGCAGCACTCTAGCTGCAGGGTCAGAGCGCTCTACGTGCCTTGCCAGTGTGGACGGGGAGTGAGCTAGTGTGCTTGGGGCTGCTTTATTGCACTGTAACTCGCAAGTGTAGCCAGATATGTCTTTTGCCCCCACTGATCCCCTTTGAAGTCTGTTCCGGAACTTCACTCCTCTGATCCAGAACTTCACTTCTCTGATCCTGATCCCCAATAGCTACAGGTCAGCTGAAGCCCTGAGGCAGGAGGTTTAACAGTGCTTCCAGAACACTTGTCAGTCAGAATTGGGAGGAAGATGACAGTGAAACTGATACAGTTGGGTGGGAGCTCATTGCAGGATCTGGGGTCGAGGGGCAGCAAGATGCAATGGCTGGGCATGCCCTTCCCCCCACAGAAAAACCCAACCAGAAATGCAGGCTATCCCCCAAAATGCAGGGTGCGAACAGGCCTCCAAGCGGTGCTTTGCTCCCATGACACCACTGCGGGGCCAGTGGGTTTAAACCGGTGCAATGAAGGCACTGGGGTCCTGGCCGGCCAAATCAACAGCAGTGGCACGGCCCGGTAGGGGATGAACAGAAAAGGGCCGTTTAGTGCTAGCACCAGGGCTATATATAGCCGAAAGGCCTGGCATATTTCGGCAGCAGAGCTCAATCAAAGGTTGGAGAAAGGAACCACAACCCCACAAATTCAAACAGTCAGCTCCTTGCGCTAGTAATGCATAGGGCTGGTGTGTTGACTATCTGTACAGTGTGAAACCCCGGACAAACGGTACCCAATTCAAGTCCCTTGGGAGCTCACTGTATTCAAAACGTAAAATGTCCGTGTGTTACAGGGGGGAAATTGTAGGTCACTTGTCTGGGAGACAAGTGTTATGCGCTCAAAGGGCTCTTTTAGTCAATGGGCTAAGACAAGAACAAACCCACCTCCAGAGCTCATCTTTTCAAGCTTTGCCCTGGGGAGGGGCCCTAGGTCTAAGAATGACCTATTCCCAGGATCAAAAGGCCTATAAAGAAGCGACTCACAGATTCATGGGTGTGCTGGTTCTGAGCAAACAGCTGCGATGAACATCTGAGCACAGAGAACCCCCTCGGTGGGGTGGGAAGGATGGATCAGCGGCCGGAGCCCTTGCTGGAGCTGGGGCAATCCCTGGTAAGCTTAGTAGCATGTGTGAAGGTTCTTTTATTGTTTTAGTGTTTTCTCTGTAGTGCTTTTACCTTAAGAATAAATGGGCTTGCTTAGGCCATCTCTACACTACTGGGCTTACGGCGAAGCAGCTGCACCACTGCGAGATCACTCGTGCAGCTGCTCTGTGCTGGTGGGAGAGCGCTCTCCCCTCGACATCATAAAACCACCTCCACAAGTGCCTGCAAAACTTATGTCGCTCGGTGGAGTGTTTTTTCCACACCCCTGAGCAACACACGTTTTGCCGGCATAAATGGTAGAGGAGATGTGGCCTTAGAAAGGGCTGCGTGGGAACGCAACGGTGGGCAATTACACGATTTTCAGGCTTTGAGGAGAAAGCAAGGCAGGCTGGCGGAGGCAGTCTGTTTTGCTGGGGAACTCAGGGCGTAGGCAGGAAACTGTGCAGTCTGGAAAGACCCCGGTCAGAAGGGAGGAAGATTTAGGTCTCCACTCAAGGGAGAGGATGGCTTGGGGGAGGCAGGATCCTAAGAGTGGGAGCCCCTGGTGGATCACAAAGGGGAAATACAGATGCAGCTGCCCAGAAGGGTGGCACAGTGCACCTAGAATACATATAAAGAAATAGACATTGAAAGCGTGTCTCTCTCTCCAGCGGAGGTTGTCTCTATACAAAATAAGTCTGTATTACTTGTGTTACAGTTAGTGCCTTGAAGCCACAGGGGAGAGCAGGGTCTCACTGCTAGGCGCCCCAGGCCAGGGGCCTCAGAACCGGGGAAGTAGGGACCCATCGGCCCATCAGTTTTTACTGGCTGTAAGGGCAAGCGACGGGGAGAGGGAGCGGAGATGAGCAAGTGGGGGGCGGAGTCTTGGGGGGAAGAGGCAGCATGAGGTGGGGCCTCATGGGAAGGGGCGGAGCCATGGGTCAGGTGGCCTCCCCACTTTTAAGGATCTTCCACAGCTCCTGCCCCAGGCCACTTTCCTACCCACTACATCACCCTATGTAGTGTAACACTCGGAAGCACCCAGAATTCAGCCTTCCCCTTGCTGCATTTCCCAGGGACTGGGTTGTTAACGTCAAGGTACTAGGAAAAGGAGCCAAGGCCAGAGATGTGGTCCTGTGGGAGGTTTCATTGGCTGATGAAAGAAAGAGTGAAAGGAGCGGTGGGTCGGGGAAGGGAGAAGTGTCCTCAGTGCCGAGAAGCAGTAGAGGTGCGCTGGCAGACAGAGCTAAAGTATCATCTTGAAACAGCGTCCAGAACATGCTTAGAGTCACCGCTTGCATTGGGGAACCAGTGAGCTGGGAGCTTCTGACCTGTCTCGATGTCTCATGGGACGGAGCTGGACCTGCAGTTCCATATTTGGGCCTCCTTGAGATGAGAGGGTCTTTTGAGCTCAGCACGGCTCTGTCACAAGGCTTTCCGGGGCCCAGTGAAGGCACGAAGCTCAGCGCTGAGCAGACCAGCCCACATTTGGCCGGCAGAGATGTTTATTCCTGTTCTCCACCGGTCAGAGTTTGCTGCAATGAGCTGGAATTGCACAAATCTTGCCTCGCTGTAGGAACATTCATTGTATCATAGCAATCGCATGTGTCAGGACCCGCAGTCCCCAAGCAGAGGTGAGCGGCAGAGTGGACAGCTCTTGCTGCGGACAGGCGACCTCTCCCTGAGACAGAGGCGGAAATTAATTTACTGAACTCGGTAAAGGTCTGAGGACTTGGGGAATGGCCTCCTGGACTGCAGAGGGCTCAGCACCTCCCAGGAACGAGGGAGGCTACAGGACAGCTGTTCTGGGGGGCTAGCGGGCAGAACTGAGACGTGGGCTGAATTGCTGAGGAGGGGCTAAAGGACAGAATTTGATTGGGGGGCATGCCAGGGTGTTGGAGATGTGTGTGTGGGGGAAGAATGGATATTTGGCGAGGGGGAGAATGTACGTGTGAGTGCTTTGGGGAGCAGAACTGATGTGGGAGCCCCAGTGATGTTGTGGGTCCAGGGATGAGACCTGATGTGGGGTTGGGAGAATGCTCTAATTTCCATGCACAATGCTACTGCTAAGATCATTTCCTTAGCCTGTTGCTTGGATCACGTAACCCCTCTCTTTGAATCCCTCCACTAGCTCCCCCTTCTCTATCGCAGCAAATACAAGCTGCTTGTCTTCACGCTCAAGGCCAGTCCCAGTCAATCCTTAACCTACCCATCATCTCTGGGGAGAGAAACTTTTTTTTCTGTGCTTGTATGGCACCTCACACAGGGAGTGTGCTGGTCCATGACCAGGTAAATAATAAATACAAAGTAACAATCACAAGGTGAGCAATCTTCTGAGAGAGCTACGCAAACCATTTACAAGAGGGAAAGCTGCAGTACACAGATGTTAAGACGTAACTTAGATTACAAGGTCTCTAAGAATTGGTGTTGGTGATTTAGAGGTGGTGTTGATGGATTCAGGATTAGAGCTTCTAGTCATCAGAACTATGCTGGGAACTAGACTGAGCTGATCTCCAGCTTTTGAGAGCTGTTCTTCTCTCGCTCTGATTTTGGGGCAGCAGGTGTGATGCTAGGAATTGTTTTGGGAACCCTCTGTGAAATGTTTGACAGATGATGCAAGAGCAGCCATATACACCAGTGGAGAGGACATTTCAGATTCAGGAAAAAGACCAAGACCCAACAAAGCCCATTCTTCAAGAGAGAGCACAGTGTGTGTTCTCTTTTAACATGCTGCATCAACCCTGCCTCACGAAATGGCAGCTGCCCCACCACTGGGCAGATGTAGAAATTTAAAGGTACAGTATGGAAAAAAACAAGTCTTCTAACAACTACATACACTCCACTCCAGGAGGCAGAAGATACCTAGAGGTCAGTGGAAAGCAGGCAGTTTCTGGGATCTGTATTGAAAGTTGTGCAGTATTTCCTGTTCTTTGTCGATTGTGTTCACACGCAGCACACTGTGTTCCCCACAGAACAGCCCTACAGTCTGACAGTCATGCGAACAGCTGATCAAGTTGGAACTAGCTCCTAACTTTCTCTGGAAAGACTCGGTTTGCAGTCCTCTGTCCAAAAATCAATATGCGCTCTCACATTGCTTTGGCAGCGAAGAGGACTCTATTGATTGTGCCAGCATTTAGCTTTCAGCTGATTATCTTCCAAGTCAGACGTGTCTTGTGCACTCAACTCCAGACTCTGAATGAGCAGACAGAGGTCTCTACTAAAGGGGCAAACACACAGGAGAACTGCTAAGAACAGTGCTTCTCAAAGCCAGACCATCGCTTGTTCAGGGAAAGACCCTGGCAGGCCAGGCCAGTTTGTTTACCTGCCGCGTCTGCACGTCTGGCCGATCGTGGCTCCTACTGGCCGTGGTTCGCCGCTCCAGGCCAATGGGGGCTGCGGGAAGGGCAGCCAGCACGTCCCTCGGCCCGCACCGCTTCCCGCAGCCTTCATTGGCCTGGAGCGGCGAACCACAGCCAGTGGGAGCCATGAGCAGCCGAACCTGCGGACACGGCAGGTAAATAAACCAGCCCGGCCCGCCAGGACCTTCCCCTGAACAAGCGGTGGCCCAGCTTTGAGAAGCACTGGCTGAGAACATGCTACAGCCTAGCCTCAGTCACCTGGTCTGGGTTATTCATACAGGACCAGGCGAAGGAACTGTCAGGTCAAAGGCAGTAATGCTCCAGCCTGGTGGCACTCTTTCATTTAATTAGGAAGTGGGACGCTGGCTCCTCAACCAATGTTTCAAGACCTACCATTGTCTAGTGGGATAGAGATGAGACTGGGAGGTAGGACTCCTGGGTTCTTTCAACCACAGCTCTGCATGGCCTTGAGCAAGTCACTGAACATCTGTGCTTTGGTACAAAACCACATCGGCCCCATCTACTTAGGATCACTGGGCACCATGAACTCCTCACCCGGAGGCTCTGCCCTCGGTACAAGCTGCCCATTGAATACAGAAGCTAGTTCATAACCTCAGTCTCAATACTCACGGCCCTCTGGGATTGGCCCTGCCTACCCGAGAGGCACTTCTGAGCCGGCCATCAGGACCTCCCATGATAGCTATGTCCCTCTAGACTGCCAACGGGAGGGCATTCTCCTGTGTGCCAGAGGCAGAGCGTCTCAGAGCAGCTGGAGCTAGACTCTAGAGCTCACCCCATCAAGAGATGACAACGGCCACGGGCCTTGTCTGGAGAGATAAATGCAAAACTTGTTTCTTCTGCTCAGATTCCCTTCAGTAAGCGCCTCCATCTTCATCTTGCACCCACACAATGCAGCCAGCCCACGTGCACAGAGACACACAAACGACGGACCAATTCCATTCTACGCAGTATGCAGGTGCTGACTTTTGGTTTTGCCAGTGGGTGCTTTTGAGAGTGAAGAGACAGAGTGAGGGCGCAGCATTGGGGGGGAAGAGGTGGGGTGGTGCCTCGGGGATGAGCGGGGGCCTGGTCTCGGGGCAGCATGCCTCCAAAGGTTGGATATTAGGAAAAACTTCTGCACTCAGAGTGGTGAAGCACTGGAATGGGTTACCTAGGGAGGTGGTGGAATCTCCTTCCTTAGAGGTTTTTAAGGTCAGGCTTGACAAAGCCCTGGCTGGGATGATTTAGTTGGGAATTGGTCCCGCTTTGAGCAGGTGGTTGGACTAGATGACCTCCTGAGGTCCCTTCCAAACCTGAGATTCTATGAAAGGAAGGTACACAACATCTGGCATTTCTTGCACCATTTGGAGGCCTTAGCCTCCCCAAGCCTCATACCCTCTGCCATGCAGTGGCATGTGGAGCTGAGCACCCCTATTTTTTTCAGTGGGTGCTTGAGCCCTGGAGCACCCACGGAGCTGGCACCTCTGCCTTAGTTTCAAAACACCTTCCAGTAGGACCTCCAGTACTCTACTTCGAAAGGAGTAACCAGTTGCACACATACAAAATGAGAAATGACTGCCTAGGATGGAGTACTGCAGAAAGGGATCTGGGGGTCAGGGGGAGGGAAATAGTGGATCCCAAACTATATAGGATTCAACACAATACTGTTGCCAAAGAACCAACATCATTCTGGGATGTGTTAAGCACCCTCAACAGCAAGCCTTGGGCTGGTGCAGAATTTGCCCCCTATGCATGGCTCCATTGGCCTGACCAGAGCTACCCCTCCCCAAATATAGAAGTCAAACTACACCTATGGTTTCAAATCTTTTTAAAATGCTTTCAACATGGTGACTCGTGGTTCTTCAGATGGGGGGAATTCGCCTTTGTCTCAGTGTCTTTCCATTAATGCTAACGGGCCCAGTATTTGTCTTTTCCTCTGCTGGACAATGGATCCTTACTTGAGTCTGGTTTTGTGTCAAACCCTGGCTTGAGAGGTGCCTTTCCCTGTCTGATCGCTCACCATCCTGCTGTGAGGTGGAGCTGGTCTCTATGTGGGAGGGTTGCCAATTTTGGTTGGATATATTCCTGGACATTTCATCACATGCCAATCTTTAATTAAAGATTCATCTCTGATTCCTGGAGACTACAGGACAATCCTCAGAGGGGAGTCTCCCGGAATCAGGCTGTATCTCCCAGAGGCCACTGAAGCCAAACTGGGAGATTTTAGGCCACTAAAAGTCCAGCAACACAGCAGGGCTAAGGCAGGCTCCCTTAGCCAGCGCCTCTCACCCCCTCTCGTACCCCAAGCCCCTACCCCAGCCTAGAGCGCCCTCCTCCACCCAAACTCCCTCCCACAGCCCACACCCTTCATCCCCTCCTGTACCCCAACCCCCTGATCTGAGCCCCCTCGCAGAGACCACACCCTGCACCCCCTCCGGACCCCCTCACCCCTGCCCCAGCCCAGAGCCCCCTTCTGCACCCAAACTCCCTCCCAGAGCCTGCATCCTGCACCACCATCTACCCTAGCCCTGACCCCCTCCCAAAGCCCAACTCCCTGCCCCAGCCCTGAGCCACCTCCTGCACCCAAACTCCCTCCCAGATCCTGCACCCCCTCCTACACCCTAACCTGGTGAAAGTGAATAAGCGAGCGACAGAGGGAGGGAGGGTGGAGTGAATGGAGCGGGGCCTCAGAGAAGGGGCAGGGCAAGGATGTTTGGGCTTGTGTGGTTAGACTCTTGGCAACCCTATTGCTGTGTCTCAATTCTGCGTGCCATGCGGGGGATGCTATTTGGAAGGGTGCGTGGCCCTGCCCACACCAGCATGCTTCTAAATGTTGTCCCACCTATGTGGGACCGGACAAACCCAGCTCTGGTTATATGAGATCCGGACTGCTGTCACTCCACACCAGACAGGACCGTCAGTCTTAAAACCCCACAAATGGCTGCCTACCTGCCTCGCCAGAGCTTCATCAGCCTAATACTGAGTGTAGACCAGGCCTCAGTTTCCCAACTTCCTCAAAAAAAAATCATGCCCCAGCTGGGGCTTTTGGTATCATGCCCCTCTGGCTGTTATAGAGGGTCTCTACCCTGCTCCCCTCTGGACCCATTGAAGATCTCTCCCACTGCCTGCCCCAGGACCTCAACAGACTGTGTCTACGGCCAATGGCTTCTGCTGCCTGGCTTTCTGCTCCTCGGGGTCTCTCCGTGAACTCAGCAAGCAGCTCACTGAACCCAAGCTGCCTATCATAACCTTAGTCCCAGTTTTGGACCTTAGCGTCCAAAATATGGGGGTTAGTATGAAAACCTCCAAGCTTAGTTACCAGCTTGGACCTGGTACCTGCTGCCACCACCCAAAAAATTAGAGTGTTTTGGGGCACTCTGGTCCCTCTGAAAAACCTTCCCTGGGGACCCCAAGACCCAAATCCCTTGAGTCTCACAACAAAGGGAAATAATCCTTTTTCCCTTCCCCCCTCCAGGTGCTCCTGGAGAGATACACAGACACAAGCTCTGTGAAACTACACAGAGAGACTCCCCCTCTCTGTTCCCAATCCTGGAAACAAAAAGTACTTTCCTATTCCCCAGAGGGAATGCAAAATCAGGCTAGCAAATTCAACACACAGATTCTCCCCATTTCTTCCTCCCACCAATTCCCCTGGTGAGTACAGACTCAATTTCCCTGAAGTAAAGAAAAACTCCAACAGGTCTTAAAAGAAAGCTTTATATAAAAAGAAAGAAAAATACAAATGGGCTCTCTGTATTAAGATGATACAACACAGGGTCAATTGCTTAAAAGAATATTGAATAAACAGCCTTATTCAAAAAGAATACAAATCAAAGCACTCCAGCACTTATATTCATGCAAATACCAAAGAAAAGAAACCATAGAACTTACTATCTGATCTCTTTGTCCTTACACTTAGAAACAGAAAATTAGAAAGTAGAACTACTTCTCCAAAGCTCAGAGAAAGCAGGCAGGCTCACAAAAGACTTAGACACTCAATTCCCTCCACCCAAAGTTGAAAAAATCCGGTTTCCTGATTGGTCCTCTGGTCAGGTGCTTCAGGTGAAAGAGACATTAACCCTTAGCTATCTGTTTATGACACGCCCCCCAAATTGCAGACATTGGGGAAGCTCACTGGCGGCGATTTCCTTCTAGAACTTGAAAATAAACAGATTAATACAACACATACACCTTTACATATACTCCTAAGTATATAACTAACAGACTTCTACATTTTAAGAACACTTTTTAACTACTGAATTCTGGGAAACTCTCACGGGAGAGTGCATCAGCAACTTTATTAGAAGCTCCTGTGATGTGTTGAATTTCAAAATCAAAATCTTGGAGAGCTAAACCTCCAATGAAGAAGTTCTTGTTGTTCCCCTTGGCAGTATGAAGCCACTTTAGTGCAGCATGGTCAGTTTGTAGTTGGAACCGCCGTCCCCAACATATGGGCGTAGCTTTTCCAGGGCGTACACAATGGCATAGCATTCCTTTTCACTGACTGACCAGTGACTTTCCCTCTCAGACAGTTTCTTGCTGAGAAACACGACAGGATGGAAGTTGTGATCTGTTGCTTCCTGCATGAGCACTGCTCCTATACCACGCTCAGATGCATCCGTGGTTACTAGGAATGGCTTTTCAAAGTCCGGGGCCCTGAGCACAGGGTCAGACATGAGCATCGCCTTAAGCTGGGTAAAGGCCTTTTGACACTCATCAGTCCACCTAACGGCATTTGGCTGGGTCTTTTTGGTCAGGTCGGTCAATGGGGCAGCGATTTGGCTGTAGTGTGGTACAAATCGCCTGTAGTATCCGGCCAAGCCTAAGAAGGATTGGACCTGCTTCTTTGACTTTGGGACAGGCCACTTTTGGATAGCATCCACCTTGGCCTGTAGGGGGTTTATGGTTCCTCGACCCACCTGGTGCCCCAGGTAAGTCACTCTGTTTTGGCCTATTTGACACTTTTTGGCCTTAACAGTTAGTCCTGCCTGCCTGACGTGCTCAAAGACCTTTTCCAGGTGTAGTAGGTGTTCGGGCCAGGAGTCTGAAAAAATGGCCACATCATCGAGGTAGGCAACTGCAAATTCTCCCAGTCCAGCTAGTAGACCATCTACCAGCCTCTGGAAGGTGGCGGGTGCATTTCGAAGGCCGAAAGGAAGGACATTGAATTCATACACCCCCGCATGGGTGACGAATGCTGACCTCTCCTTGGCAGGTTCATCAAGCGGTACTTGCCAGTACCCCTTGGTTAAGTCTATTGTAGAGATGAACTGGGCACGTCCCAACTTCTCCAATAGCTCATCGGTACGTGGCATTGGATAGTTGTCCGGACGAGTTACAGCATTTAGCTTACGGTAGTCCACGCAAAAGCGTATTTCCCCATCTGGTTTGGGTACCAGAACCACTGGAGATGCCCATGCACTGGTAGATGGGCGGATTATACCCATCTGTAGCATGTTCTGGATCTCCCGTTCTATAGCAGCTTGGCATGAGGAGACACTCGGTAGGGTGGGGTTCTGATTGGGTGAGCATTACCTGTATCAATGGAGTGGTATGCCCGTTCAGTCCGTCCTGGGGTGGCTGAGAACAATGGGGCGAAGCTAGTGCACAGCTCCTTGATTTGTTGCCGCTGCAGACGTTCCAGGGTGGTTGAGAGGTTCACCTCTTCCACGCCACCGTCTTTTTTCCCGTCATAGTAGACACCGTCAGGCCACTCAGCATCATCTCCCTGGACTGTAAACTGACAAACCTGTAAATCTCTGGAATAGAAAGGCTTGAGAGAATTAACATGGTACACTTTAGGCTTTAGTGAGGAATTGGGAAATGCTATGAGGTAGTTTACAGCTCCCAGGCGCTCTTGGACCGTGAATGGCCCTTCCCATGATGCTTCCATCTTATGGGCCTGTTGCGCCTTCAAGACCATAACCTGGTCTCCTACCTTGAAGGAACGTTTCTCTGGCATGTCTGTCATACCAGGCCTTTTGCTCTTCTTGAGCATCCTTTAGGTTCTCTCTAGCAAGGGCTAAAGAGTGTCGGAGGGTGCTTTGTAGGTTGCTTACAAAGTCCAGAATGTTAGTTCCTGGAGAAGGCGTAAACCCCTCCCATTGCTGCTTCACCAACTGTAATGGCCCCTTAACCTCGTGACCATACACAAGTTCAAATGGTGAAAACCCTAAACTGGGATGTGGTACAGCCCTGTAGGCAAACAGCAACTGCTGCAACACTAGGTCCCAATTATTGGAGAATTCGTTGATGAATTTTCGTATCATGGCCCCCAAAGTTCCATTGAACCTTTCCACCAGGGCCATTGGTTTGATGGTGGTACGGGGTGGCAACCAAGTGATTCACCCCATGAGTTTCCCACAGTTTTCCATGGTCCCTGCCAGGAAATTAGACCCTGAATCTGTAAGGATGTCAGAGGGCCAACCTACCCTGGCAAAGATGTCTGTTAGGGCCAGGCACACAGTGTAGCCCTGGTGTTGCCTAGAGCGACTGCTTCTGGCCATCGGGTAGCAAAGTCCACTAAAGTCAGTACGTACTGCTTTCCTCTGGGCGTCTTTTTTGGGAAAGGGCCCAGAATATCACCAGCTACTCGCTGAAATGGGACCTCAATTATGGGGAGTGGCTGGAGAGGGGCCTTGACCTGGTCTTGAGGCTTTCCCACTCTTTGGCATACCTCACAAGACCGGACATACTTGGCAACGTCCTTGCCCATCCCCTCCCAGTGGAAGGACTTCCCCAACCGGTCCTTGGTTCTGTTCACCCCATGTAGCTCCTGGCAGCCCTGAATCTGAGCCATCACGTGACCGCCTAGGCTCCTTCCTTTCACCGGAGGGGGCAGGCAAAGCCTGGCACGGGCGCCACTGAGCATCAGTCTCCTGCAACCCAGTCGTTCAACTCTGGGGGGTATGCTTGCTAGTCCCTGCGCTTCCCATGACTTATAACCAGATGCAGCAGAGAATCAATACAGCTCCCCCCCCAGCCTCCTGCATGCCCCGAAACAGCTAACAGGAGGTGCGGGGATCAGCTGGGCTGCCAGGGGCGGGAGGTCCTGGCCTGGGGCCGGGGGGGGGGGCAGGGAGCTGATGGGGGGCTGCTGACGTGTTACTGTGGCTCTTTGGCAATGTACGTTGGTAAATTCTGGCTCCTGCTTAGGCTCAGGCTGGCCTCCCCTGGACTGGATGAAGAACAGCCCATACTTTCCCTTACAACGTTAAAAAGAAACCAGCGCTTTCCATTTCTTCTGAAATGCGTCACAGTTGGAATTTTCATTGACTCAAAGCTCTGGTTTTTAATCTCCTCCTTTTTTCTTTCCCTTGGGGGGGGAACCCCCCTAAAGCAGACACATTAATCTCTCGGTCTCTCTCTCTCTAAGTGGGCTCGGTCAAACTAGATGGGGCAGAGCACCATACCCAGGAGGTGTGTGGGTTACAACTGCAAAAGCCTTCGTCCACCAACAACAACTTTCACTTGCTCCAGTTCAAAGCTTGAAACCCCAGGGTGACAAGAAGCAACTCCACCCTGGCATCAGTCTTCTGTGTGAAAATGAGCCTCAGCCATAAAGGGAAACCATAACAGGACTTACCCAGCCTGAAGAGAGGAAGATGCAACCTGCTCTAAGCTGGCCTCTTAGCTACAGCTGCCTGGCTCTGCCCAATTTAAAGGGCGACGCCCAGAAAGGCATGCTGGGAAAAAAAGTTCCTCTCAAAGGTTGACTCTGCAGCAGGGCTAGTTATTAGGAACTTAGATGCCTCTAAGAAAGGGGCTCCTAGGAGTGTATTGGGGGTGTATTTATTTTAGCACTTTGTGCTGTGGTATCTGGGCACGCTCTACAGTAAATCAATAGTAAAGCCTCTTAATGGATTTCAGGAGCTCTTCAGCACTTTTCATTTTGGGGTTAAAAAAAAAAGCCCTTTTTTTTCTTGGCTTGTTACAATTGTTATTGGGAGGTGTTTGTGGCGTGGGAAAGGCCTTTACAAAGGGGAATGCTTTGTAGTGTTTCTTATGCTGAATTCACCTAATCTCTGGATGCTGGTTCTCTGGCCACGTCCCCTTTAATAAGAGCGTGACTGACTAATATAGTAACTTCTCATCAAACCCCCTAGCTATAGCATAACTACGAGCAGTGGGCTATAAAAGATATCCATAGCTTGAATACTACGCTGCAATCTAGTGGTTAGGGCTGGGGACTGGGAATAGGCCTGCTTCTGCTCTATCATGCTATGTTAGTGTCTGTGCCTCAGTTTCCCCATCTGTAAAACACAGGTAACCACCCTCTACTCCCACCCCATAATTCCTTCTCCCTACCTGAGTCTTCATGGCAGCTGCCGTCAGAGTGGTCTGGTGCATAGGATACAGGACTGGGACTTATGCTAGGCTTTGCTACCGCCCTGCTGGGTGACCCTGGGGAAGTCATGTGCCCTCCTCATCTTGGTTCAGAGGCAGTCCTGGAGCTAACGAGGTGCCTATCCAGCACCGAGCACCACGGGGCTCTGGGTGGCGTTGCTACTAAGAATAATGAACCACAAAGCAGATTGTAAGCGATCTGGCTCTGTACGAGTGCAAGTGGCTGTGCTCGTTATTTTCTCATGGTCCCATGCATCGCCTCTTTCCCTGTTCACCTCGGTTTCCTGTGAAAAATAACCTCCGGGAAGCAATGTCACGTGAACTGACACAGCCTCACCTGGGAGGCTGAAATTTCCAAGGGGACTTGGAACACTTAGCCGCTGGTGGAGGTGGGGTTAAAACTGACTTTAGTGCTGGGGACACGCGTCAGGCTGATGACAGATCTAGACGCAGATATGCGGGGTGTAGCAAAAGGGGCAGAGACGGGAGAGAAGGGGCGTAAAGGTCTCATGGGGGATGTTGAGGTTACAGACAACGGGCTAAATTCTGCTCTTGCGTGCACCAGCCTGAAGACAGAATCTGGCTCAAGATGAGCAGGAAAGGGGCAACAGACAGAAGGTGGGGGCCTGGGTTTGGATCAGACTGGGAGAAGAGCAGATAGTGTCCATGTAAAAGGAGGCACCTTCAGCAGAGAGTAAGGAGAGCAACCTGGAGAGGAACTATCCCAGGTGAGCAGCGATGACAGCTGACCTGAAGAGGCAGGCCCAGGAGGGCACAATAATGTCTCGTGTCAAGGGCCACAGAGAACAAGCAGGGGAAGAAGCCAAGTGGGAGTGGAAAGGAGGAAACCTGCAGATGCCTGTCTCCAGGGTGAAAGCCAGGGTGAAATGGGTGAAGGACCTCAACGTCTGACAGACAATTAGCACAGTCAGGTCCTCTGTTGGGGCTCCAGCTGCTAAAATGCAGGAGACGTGAGGCTCTGGAATGAAATACTGGGACAATTTCTTGCTCAACCTTAGTTACTGCGTTTAACAGATGGCACCAGGCGGCGCATCTGGTGGTACAAGTCCCCCGGTTCTGCTCTTGGTTACCCTGCTATAAATCCTGCTGTAAGTCCAATAACTCCAGAAGAGTTAGTCTGGAGTTTCACTGGAGTAAATGAGAGCAGGATTTGGCCCCTGGTTAAAAAAAAAACCCACCCTACGCAAGCTATTAGTCTGAGCACAGCACAATCCCACAGCTGCTGAGCCATTGCTGTGAATAATGCAACACAGACATGCTCACACCTGCAGCGAGATCCACCACTGATCATCTCAACAGGGATAGAGCCAGGGGATTCCATTTAAAAATACTTGCAGAATATTTTATTTGAAAACAATCATGAGCTATTGAATAGAAGTTTATTCTGCAACTAGTACGCTACAAGTGCTACTCCCATGGTAGGAGCCAGCCCCAAGGCCATATGTCTTATGCACTGGTCAACAGTGCAGGATCATTGCAAATTTCTGCAAGTAGGTCTATTAACCCAAAACGCACCCAGGCAACTCATTCACACATACCGCTAGTGGCAGATGTTCAGGAGTCAATAGCTAAGCCACAGTGGTTGGTTGCCTACAGCAAGTCACATGGTATTATTTCTGCTCCCTGATTGGGTGACCTAATTGTTATGTAGGCAAAATGTGTCCGTTACAGAAGATGTGATCACCAAACTGGGGTTGGGTCCTGATTAGGGTGACCAGATAGCAAGGGTGAAAAACTGGGACACTTTTTTCAGGGATAATGGGGTACAGTTGCCTGTATAAGAAAAAGCCTCTAATACCAGGAGGTCAGGTCACCCTAATCCAAACATCAGAGGATAGCCATCTGTATCCACAAACAGAAGGCGTATGATGGCACCTTTAGCTTATGCCCAAATAAATCTGTCAGTCTTTAAGGTGCCACTGGACTCCTCATTGTTTTCCTAAGCCAAACACTTGCTTGTGTGGCAGGACAGTATTATTACCCCCATTTTATGGATGGTGAACTGAGTCACAGAGACCTAGGCCCGGATCCTGAAAGGTATTTAGGCTCCAGAGTTCCATCAAAATTGAGTCCTGGGCGAGCAACTGAAATCAACAGAAGTTAGGAGCCGAACTAGGCATGCCTCAGGCTGAGCCACAATTCACCAGTCAGTTCTTGCACAAGGTGGGTCTCCGATGGTCACACTATGATGCACTGGCACATGCCTTTCATCGGAGAATCTCCCATCCCTTGGCCCAGATGAAATAATAGTCCCGCTGCCCTGCTGGGACACAAAGATCATCTCCTTCGCCGGCCAAAGGCACATATCGCAATCCAGACCACCGGACGAACGGGATTCTGTATTTACATCCTGCCTTGTCCAGCAAACGCAGAGTAGCCAAGCGTGGCCTAACCGCATGGAGGAAGGATGTCAGGCATAATCGCTATGAAATTAGCCGTGTAGCAAATGACCAGCTTGCTGGTTAGTCATTACCAAGGCCTCGTTGTAATTACACACAGCCATTAGAGAAACAAGGCTTCTATTAGGGGAGGGAAATAGAGCCTGCCCGGCTGAGTGCTCCTCGGAGGGCTGTGGGAGGCAAGCTGGAAGCGGCATGGCCGCGTAGTGCTCTCGCTGTCACAGCCGGGTTTCAAAGCAACAGAGCCCTGGGAGATCATGGCTCAGTTCTGTACTGGAGAGGAGCCCTAGTCTAGCAGCAGAGGGCTCGCGGGGTGGCAGTGCAGTCAGCGCTGTCCTGGAGGATGTAGGAGCAGCAACCCTCAATTCTCTCCAGCATGCAGGGAGTCCCCAGCTGGCATAGAGACGATGTTCCCTGTTCCTTGACACACCCTGGCCCCATTGCCTCAGGGTAGGAGATCGGGCAGGGCTGGAGTTCCACGGTGTTCCGGAAATCCTTATCTGGTGGGTGGCCCCTTCAGGCCATTACCAGCATGTGTACTTTAGAGCAGCTTCTACACTGCTCTAAGCTATGCGGGTGTAGCACCAGCCCCAAGAAATCAAGGAATTGCAACCTGCACCTTTGTGCCTGATGCCATTGAGTCAATTCCCAAGACATGCTGAGCCCTTGAGTGTACTCAGCACCTGGCAGGATGGGGCCCTGCCTGAGCACCTGCAGCTCCCATTGACTTGCCTGGGAGTTGTAACTGCTCAGTGTGTCGCAGCATTGGACCCGTGGTTGCTATGGTAATTCCTTGCAGTGGCAGAGCACCTTCTGTTCTGCAGGATCCCAACGTGCAGACTTGAGGCTCCCACTGTAGTGAAGAAAAGTTGGGCTATTAGCTTCAGGAGGGGTAGGCTGATTCCCAGCCTCCCCTATGCCCCACTCACAAACCCACCACTGAAATGCAGCCACCTCTGAGCTGGAGCACAGCCGCTGACTTACAGAGCTCAGCCACACCACATCCTGCCATTAGCAAACATTGCTGGCCTCTTTCCTGAAACCGCTCTGCCGCCCGCCCGTGGGAAGAGAGTCTCTGGCATGTCTTGACAATACGTGGCATGGTGCCCTCTGGACACAGCAAGTTGCATTTCATCTCCTGCAGATCCAGCCGCAACTAGCAAACGTAGCTGCCCCCAGCTCACCTGTTTGTCTCCTTCAGGAGCGTGGAAGGACCTGGTCTGTGCAGCCTGGTAGCTGGGTGCATCAGCAACATTCGTGCCCTGCTCTGAGTTGAGTGGGGAACTGCAGATCAGAGGCCCAGTGCCTGATTGCCTGGCCTTCTGCTTCTGGGCTTACTGGAGAGGGAAGAAAGGGTTTGATCACTTGGAGATGCCCTGGAGTGTTTTTAGTTTTAACTCTTTTCACTGGTTTCCACTCACTCCTGGCGTGTGCGCCACACACGTAAGACACTGTCTTGTTGGGCTGGGCCCACCAGGGAAACTATTTCCTTTGGCAGCAGAGCCCCCAACTCAAATGATAGTTACTGCTGCTGCAGTCAGTAACAGGGAAGCTTAAAATCAGAGCGAGTCTTGCTGTGACTGTGCTAGGTTGAGATGCAGGAGATTTGGGTGCAAGGCCCACCTCTGTTACAGACTCCCTGCATGACCTTGCCCAACTCACTTAATCATGGCATGCCTTAGGGCTGGTCTATACTGGAAAGATAGGTCAGGGGTGTGAAAAATTCACACCCATGACCAATGTAGTGAAGCCACCCTGGTGTAGACAGCGCGCAGGAGATTTTTTCCATTGACCAGTTACCACCGCTCGGAAAGGGGGATTTACTGTGGTAATGGGCAAACCCCTTCCACTGCTGTAGTTTGTGCCTATGCAGCAGTGGCAGCACTGCCATTGCAGTTGTTTCTAGTGTAGACACAGCTTTCATTCTCCATCTGGGAAATACTGCCTTTGTCCTACTCTTTGTCTACTTCGATTGGAAGTTCTTCGGGGCAGGGGCTCTCTTCCTACTATGGGTGAGACAGCACCCAGCACAATGGGGCCCTGATCTTGTTTAGTGCTTCTAGACATACAGGTGATGATCTCCCTGATCTGACCTTTGGAGCATAGGTCTAAACCGGGGAGTGACATGGGCAGAAGGCAGTTTGGACAGGTCTGAGCGAGTATCCTCAGTCTGGAACACCAGCCAGTTGCTCCATCCCGCCACTCTGCTAGACAGGCCTGAGCGGGCATCCTCAGACTGGAACATGAACCAACTGATCCATCCCTCCACTCTGCTGGACAAGTCTGAGCTGGCATCCTCAGTCTGGAACACCAGCCTGGAGCCAGCTGCTCCATCCCTCCACCCTGCTGGAAGGCCCAATGGTTACCTGCCTCGGTCAGTTTCACTCATGTTCAACTCCCCATATAATACACGCCTCGCCAGTTTGCTGCTTCTGTCATGCTGCAAATCTACCTGTGATGAGACTTTATAGAAAGGCCTCTCTGGTCTTCCTACTTTCTGATGTCCTTCATCCTACAGATACCTCCCAGATCTTCATCCAATGCATTGCACCGTATCATGGCAGCTCCAGAATATACTCCTCTTTGTCACTAAGAGGGCCCTGGTTTTCTATGGGCCAAATCAGCCAGATTTGGTCATTGCTAAGGGCAGCCTCTCGGTCAGATTACCTTCATCCCAAAGAGAGTCTAGGGAGGAATTGATTGCCCATGGCTGAAATGCAGCTAGCTCTGGGATGTAGCGTGGGCATATTAGAACATACAGCAACATTCCCTTAGCATTCCGGAGAAGAAGTGAAGCAGAGAGTCTCAGTAGGTTGCTTTTATTTAACAGTTACGTCAATGTGATGGAACCAGATTCAGAATTTCACTCTGTCTCAATGTCTCTGCAACCTACTTCCTGTTACATACCTGCGGGGGGCGGGGGGGCCAGAAGATGGTGCTAGGCCATGTGCTTCTCCCATAATACTAATGGGGGAGCTAGGCAAATGCAGAAGGGGAAGGCACCTGAAGTCCACTGGAAGCCATGTTGCCAATCCTGAGAGTTCAAAAGTCATGAGTCGGTCGAAAACTCATGAGATTTTTTTTTAAAACATCAACTTTTGTGTTCCCTTTGTCTGTCTTCCAGGATTGGCATCTCTATGGTTCATGTTTTCAAGTTTTTCTCTGCAATCATGAGACTTTGAGACGTACTTTTTCTTTAAATGAGAGCCGAGACTCCTTTGCAATCACTTGACTCCAGGAGCTGAGGCTTTAAGAAAAGCCCCCAATATCAGGAGATTTGTAGTGAAATCCCACGAGCTGGCACCACTGGTACAGACACCGGGACTGATTGCTATTTGTGCCTTGAAAACACGGTACCCAACTGGAGTGGAATGTGGCGAGGCAGAATGTCATTACTACCTGTGCTGAGATACAGTCCGGACAAGTGAGGCTAAAAAATCACCCAACCCCCTACTCCAGTGGAAGTGCCATGAGGCTTCTGAACACTCGTGGTCAGTCTGCCACTGTGTTGCCCGTCTCGTTCGAACGATGGTGCCTCCCACGGCACAGCGCTCCCAGCACTGACTCAGAGACGAGGCAGCCACCTCATAAACCGCTGCTGAGTCCCAAAAGACCCCAGATTTTCAGTCTTTAAGTTTTCAGGCCTGACCTTGCTGCGCCTCTGAGCCAAGACCAGCTCCGACCCCAGCAGGATGGGTCTGGAAAGAGCCACCTTTCGCAGCCCTGGCACGGCTTGAAGAACAACCCCTCCACCAAAAACCCCCCAGCCAATGCGACTTACACAACGGTCCGGCTGTGAACTCGAGACACATCCCTGCGCAGTTCTTCCATATGCCCAGCGTGATTCAGACCTATACAGCCCCAGGCTCCCCCGGGACAGATGCCACTTCGCTGCCCCCTTCAGCCTTCATTAATTAATTCAACAGGTGCCATATTCTCGAGGAAGCAGCGGGGGGCAGGCGGTTGCTTTTATTTAACAGCTACATCAACATGAGTCATGTGCGTCCAAGGTAACCGCATCTGTCCCGGATGCTGGCGGCCGGCCAGCTGCTGAGTTAACAGTGACACGCTTTGCCATGAGCTTGCAAGGAAAAGAAATGCCTTGAAATGAATCGATGCAAATACACCCAGTTCAGTGCTTTGGCTGGGACCAGAACCTGCTACTATTACAACATTTCATGGGGCACCATCAAGATTCATATTTTTTTGTAATTAATGGGCAGATCCTCGGCTGGTGTGAAGCAGGCAAGCTCCACTGGCTGGAATGGTGCTACGCTCATTGTCACAAGCTCAGGATGGGGCCCTCTGTTTGTTAATAATATTTCAGATTATTCCAACAAAGAATTTTTAAAAACCACTTTCCCCACCATGGATTTTTTCCTCCGTACTTCTCACATCTTGGACTCTAGCTGGCCCTGGCCCTGATTCTACATTGCTCATATTCATGTAAATCAGGAGTAATTCCATTGAAATCAGTGGGTTACAGCAGCGTTACAGGAGAATCTAGTTCGATTCGTATATCCATGGTCTAACACTGCTGAATCTAAATCTTCCTTTTTCTTTGATTAAACATAATTTGGCTTCAAAACTACTTGACAGGCCCTTTAAACTGCACAAATGTTGCACTGGGATTTTATTCTGGTCACTATTCTGTCCCTCCAGCATCATCAAAGTTCCCACACACAGATTTTAATAGATCATCTAGCGAGTCCATCCCCCAGACAGTGCAAGGGTCAGCGCCCTGCTGGTAATTAGCATATGTCTCCTCTGGAATCTGTGCTGGACTCCACACTGCCGAATAAGAGAAGACACCCCAAGGTGCGGGTTTATCACACAGTGCAGAGAGAGGCACAAAACCTTACTGACTATAATTAACAGACAGCTGCCTAATAACTGGTCTGATGCTCGAAAGTATTGAGGCACCTAAATCCCATTCAAATCAATGTCAGGTAGGCACCTAAATATCTTTGAGCATCTGGATTCTTGTGCCTATTCCACATGGATAGTGCATTTGTAATAGTTGGTGGGCAGGATTGAACCTAGGGCCTCTAGGACTTAGTGCATGAGCTTCTACTGCATAAACTGAAAGCCAACTGGCTCATAGCTAAGGCTGCACCAGACTCATTAATCTCTAAATGGTCTTGGTGCCACCAGAGGGAACAGATCACCACACTCAGCAGGTGTGTGGGTGACACATTCAATTCTACCCTCGCCGGATGGCCACTTCCCCTCTGCGTGACCCCATCGCTTCTGTTGGGAGCTGGCGGATGCTCTGCTGCTCTAGATGTGCCTAATCATAGAATTAACTTATTCACTTTAGGTACCCACATTCGAACACAGAACTCAAAGTGACACAAGGAGAGGCAATGGCTGAAGCAGAGGTAGAGCCCAAGATAGCCCAGTCCCTAAATCCATGCTTGATCCACTAGACTGTGCTGCCTCTCTGGCAGCTCTGATTGGCTCCACTCCTGCAGTCAGATCCACTCAGGCAACCCTACAGGGGCCCCACAGCGTGGGGCTGTAGCTAAGAGAAGGATTGTGTAAGCCACCATACGTGTGTGTCCAGACTGGACCTCAGAACTGGTATGCTCACATATGCACAGAGATGTTAGATAACAGGAGTACTCTTGGAGGAAGGTTGCAACATAACACAACTGTATTTCTTAGCATTCAGCATGATAATACATGAGAATCCCAAAACAGAGAAAAGCAGGCTGCTCCCTAAGGCAGATGGCACAACTCACCCCACTTTACTCTGGGAAGGCTGGCTACAGAACAGGCCCAGATTACACGCTTCCTTACAGAGCCGCCGAGCCTGCAAGCAGGACCAGGAAAACCCCAGAGAATTTAAAGTGACTGATCACAATTTTTCAATATGCCACATGGACCTCCTGCGGTTTCCCCTTCATGAGCCCTAATTGGGTTTGATAGGTGCCCCCAGGCTTGCCATCTCTGGGGTACAAAAAGCCCAGGATATATGGGATGATCCTGAACCCATAAAATTGAACAGTTGGCAGTGCAGACTGAGCACCTTTCAGATTTCTCAGGACAGCTACCTCAAAAAAGAAATGAATCTGGGAAAACCTGGAGAAAGGGCAACACTAGTTGCCTTTCTAGTGGTACCATGCAAGTGCGTTAAATCCCCAGGCTTGGGCAGTTACAGATTGTCTGGATGTGGGTCTTAATGAAGAGAGAGGGGAGAATGCAGGCTTTGCACGCGCTGCTGCAAATAAGATGCCCCAGCAAACTCCCGCGTGCACAGACAAACGCAGGCCTACGTTGGGCCTGTTGCGTTATCATGGTTGATAACTGGTGGGGGCTGCAGATTGAGATCTAGCTTAAGAGGGGTAGGATCATGTGGTTGCACCCAGAGAGGGGTAATGGCAGTGAACCCTGTCCCTAAAGAGGTGCACTCAAGGGGGAACAAAACAGGGTCTAAAGCTCAGCTCATCCTGTGACTGTGGTGCTCTTGCATTGCCTCACAAGTCATCATTTAGTTGCCTCAAGTCCCTATTTGCCTTTATGGGCCAGACTACAACTTCCATGATGCACCATGGCCAGGTTCTCCTGTGATTTGCCACCTCCCCTCTCCAAGAATTGTGACATGGTGCATCATGGGAAATGTAGTCCAACCAGAGAGCCCAACCTATGGAGTAGAATGGGTGCTTATGCCACCCAAACTACAACTCTCATGAGGCACCGCAGCAGCCTTTCCAAATCAATTTTTTTTTGAGTTTCTGACTGAAATATTTCAGTATTCAAATATTTGTGAAAAACTGAAATTTTCTGCAAGGAAAAGACACCCAATTTCTGACCAGCTCTCATGGCGAGCCAACTTTAGTGCCTCTCCCTGGTGGAGGAAAGCACAGCACGCATTTCTCTCTAGCGCCATCAAATGGTCAGTGCTCAGAGTGGTGTTGAGCGGGTTCCCCTCCCTCCCAGAAAGAAGGGTACTCAATAAAAATCCAAAGCACATAATCTTTCCCAGCCTTTGGAAGAGAGCCTGGAGGAGTTAACCAGCTCCGAGGAGCAATGTGGCAGTTGCCAACCTCTGTTGCAGCTTATCCTGGCTGAGCTTAGCAACACAAAGCTCAGCATGTGTAGCAGGAGCAAGTGGTGGCAGCCACCATAGACAGGCTAGACGGTGTATTAATCTGTCTGGATTAGCCACTGCGGGATACAGGCAACAGTGTTTAGCAGAGGTCGCACCAAGGTCATGCTTTGGCTCCTAGACCCTACCTGGACTATCTTGGCTTCATCTCCCTAGAGACACACTACATTTTACACTTGCCGAGCTGGGAAGGCCATTTGCTCAGAAGGTGGAGGAGATCAGCTGCAGCACTTGTGTCCGCTGCTCAGGATTTCACTGTGTCGCACAGGGCACCTTGGTGCATAGCCACGGGAACTCCTTGCCAGAAGATGTTGTGAAGGCCAAGATTATAACTGGGGTGACCAGATGTCCCGTTTTTAAAGGGACAGTCCCATTTGGGGGACTTTTTCTTATATAGGCTCCTATTACCCCCCACCCCGTCCCGTTTTTTCACAGTTCTTATCTGGTCACCCTCATTATAACAGGATTCAAAAAAATGGCTAGATAAGTTCATGGAGGAGAGGTCCATCAATGGCTATTAGCCAGGATGGGTGGGAATGCTAAACCATGTTCTGATGTGCCCCTAGCCTCTGTCTGCTAGCGGCTGGGAATGGGCGACACAGGATGGATCACTGGATGATCTTCTATTCATTCCCTCACCTGGCATTGGCCACTGTTGGAAGACAGCATACTGGGCTAGATGGACCCATGGTCTGACCCAGTGTGGTTGTTCTTACGTGTTGGGTTCTGAGTCCTGGGAGAAAGCGGTGAAGTGGGGGGTTCCTGCCTGTCTGACTGGTAGGGGAGGGGTCAGTCAGAATGCACCATGTAGGAGTAATTTCACAAGTGCCACAGTCGCCAGCCAGGACCCCATGGTCTAGCTTGGATTGCAGCTGCCCCGGAGCTGCCCTGTGCTTCACGGGTAGGCCCTGGCAGCGTGAATCATGGTGAATGGAGCCAGGCACGGCAAAACTCACCAGAAGTCGCATGAGAGTGTATGCAAGCTGAGTCACTTGCACATGGGTCACTGCCTTGCCTGATCATGCATTGATCCTCTCGGCTAATACCAGGGCCTGGGGCCCTGCCTCTCCGCTGACACCAGCTCCTGCTTTCGCGTAAGGCTTATGGGGCAAATTCCCTGTGGCAGAGGAGTGTGCAAGTTACACCTCAATGAGTGAGGCTGGGCTCCTGTATCCCAGGGAGACAGGCTGACTCCAGGGAGGGCAGGTGGTGTTGCTACAACCCCTACCCTCAGGATTCCAGCAGGAAAGGACCAGCTTTAATTTACAGACGGGGGCTCTACAGGAGAGCTGAGGGTCTGGAAGGGACGTCCCGACTCAGCACGTCTCTTGAACAGCCTAGCCCTACTTGGGCCAGAGCTGCTCAGGCTGTCCCCTGCTAGAGGAGAAGTTAATGATGCTGCATCATCACAACAGCCTGTGAGTGTCTCTAAACCACCCAACAGAACCTAGCCGCGAGAGTCTTGTTTGTAGCTAGCCGGCGGATACTTCCCACGCAGAGCTGGGCAGACTGTTTGCATCACACCAGTTATCGGCGGCATTTAAGCACTTCTCTGCAAATAACCTTCTGTTTGTGTGAGCGTGTGCGTTAGTCAGTGCATGACGGCGGCAAACCCATTGCAGCCCATGCCTGGCACACCTAATGAACATGCGTCTCCCTTATCCAGCAGTTACGTAGGCGCATGTGGTCTGTGTCTGGCTGCCTAAACGGACATCCCTGCAGGCAGGGGCGTAGCATCACCAGGATGCAATAACACTCCTGCTACCCTTACCCCAGAAGCCTTGGCAGTAGTGACTTTGTCTGCCCTACACTAGGGGTGGGTGTCTGATTTGACAACCACCCTCTTAGTTGAAGCACCGCCACTTGAACCGGGGAGTTAAAAGCAACAGCTGCTGCAAAGACCCAAGGCTCGGTGACAGATGGTTGTAGCAAACTCATTTCCTCTCTGGATCAGGTGCACAGGATGACACACAACACACATACTGGTGGGTTACACTTACATGGATTGTAGGGTCTCTTTAAAGTTGTCTCACCCATGCAAAGGGGTGGTCAGACTAACAAATCTGGCGTCTCAATGCCTTGGTTTAAGGCTCTCTCAGGAACCCAGGATGCAGCAGAAGCCCAGTGTTGCCAGCTTTTGTGGTTTTAGCAGGAATCTGGTGATATTTGGTGTTTTTCCTAAAGCTCCAGATCCTGGAGTTCTGTGATTTCGTGGGGTTTTTAAAGTAGATTCTAGCCCTCATGGTTGCCAAAAAAACCCCATAAAAATGTGACCTAACAGCTCTGAAACCAGAAGGGGGTGAGGGGATTAGGAAGAACCTAACACTGATTATGTTTTAAAATCTCATGATTTTTCAGCCAGTCTCCTGATAGTGGGAGGCCTGACTCAGGGTGTGTGAATGTTTGGGGTGGGCAGCACTGGACGCCCTATATACCCCAGTCGCACCCAGCCAATAATGCAGGACAGTCGATACACGCAGGCTTTTATAAAGCATGTTTCAACCAGGAGATGGGCTGAGTCCCCTTGTGTGTGTTTGGCTGGCAGACAGCAGCATCTGCTAGCACTGAGGACGCATTCGCATTTGCTTCTCTGTGCCGTGCCAGACATGGTTTGCATCAAACACTCCTTCTCAGAACTGGAAGCACATGGGGCATCGCCTGCAGAGGGCTTTCAGGTCTCTCCTTCTCCCTCCTAACGCTGAGAGGCGACACAGCGTTCGTTGTGCTGCTGTCACATCCACACACAAGGATGCACATCCCCTGCAGCTACTGTCTCAATGCAGGAGGCAAAACAGACTGAGCCCAAGCTAATGAATTCACCGAGCATGCAGGCTCTTAAATGAGGCAATTCGGATTATTCACACGCTCTGTTTAGTATATAATCAACAGCTCCGCTCAGTTCCCCTGATGGAAGCATTTGCTGATCAGAAAGCAGCTCATTAGCAAAGCAGTGGGAATAACTAGGCCAGACGCTCTCACTGCTCCGGCCTTGTCTGCAACTGGCAAATCCTGCAAGAGTTTCCCACCGTTGCAGTTGTGCTCTGCCCTGAAAGGTTCAGGTGTTTCACAGTGTCTGGCCCTCACGCTCCATCTGGGAAGCTCAGCCCTTAAAGGCAGAGTCCCCAGTATCACACACACAGCGGCTGCTGGGACAAAGGCAGAGAATGGATGCTTTCAGTGCACAATCAGCTGGCTTTGTGCCATTCCCCAAAGCAGCACCAGCTGGGCATGGCAAGGTCTTCCTGCTCTCCAGCTAATCCCAGTTTCTGGAATGGCCCGTAAGGGCCGTGGGCAGCCAGACTCCAGTTAGAGCAGCCCACAAGGCTGCACTAAGTGATGCAACCAACCTGGTTCTGCAAAACCCAGAACCTCCTTGGGCCCTGCCCTGGGCCGAGCTCTGAGGTTGGAAGAGACACACTCGACAGCATTCAGTCGCATTGCTTCTTTCTTTCCAGGGACTGGCAGCCACAGCATGATGCTTATGCCGCCGTAGCTGGAGGACTGCTGGGACATTTAAAAGGGGCTGGCAAAAGATAATCTCAGGTATGTGAATAATTCAGATGTTTTTCATTCTTCTTCAACTGGTAACCATGCTACACATCTTTATGCACCATGGAGAAAGGGTCCGTTCCCAGGCAGCTTATCAGCCCACTAGAAAGCCCAGAAAAATAAATAGCAGATGTCAACAATAGACCCTCACTTCTCCTAACTCTCGCTGGTCCAAATCCAAAACAAGTCTTATCCCTTGAGCTTGACATGACCTCAGAGAAGGGAAATGGGGGACACACATGACTGGAAACATCTAGTAGTAGGAAAACCCATCTCTCTACTACTAGAGAAAGATCAGCTGTTTTCTCACCAGGACACATGCAGGAGCCCTGCCTTCTCTGTGGCCCCACCCCCTGCTCCTCCTCTTCCCCCTGAGGCCCTGCCCCCTGCTCAGGCTGGAAGCTGGGCAGTGGTAATAAAAGCCCAGGGAGCCCGGGCCACCGTGGGGAGCCCTGGACCCTCCACCTGCCCTGGGTGGGGAGGGCTGGGGGGCCCCAGAGGTGCTGGTCCATGTCCCTGCCCCCTGAGGCGTGCCACCCAGGGCAAGCAGAGGATCTGGGGCTTCCCAAAGTGGCCTGGGCTCCTTGGGCAGCTCTTACCATAGCCCGGCTCTGGCTCCAGCCGGGCCAAGAGTGGAATCTTGGGGGGAAGAGGATGAGAAGAGGTGGGTCTCATGGGGAGTGGTGACTCAGGCCCACCTCAGCTCTCCCCTAGTCCCCCATCCAGGAAGAGGCTGGCACCACTCCTAAGCCTCAGGCAGGTGCGGCGCAGTGCCGCAGGGAATCCAGGACCAATGCTGTCCTGGGGTCAGTCAGCCCGGGACCGGGACTTGAACTCTGCATTTCGAGACTCTCCCGCCCAATTCAAGAGAAGTGCTCACCTTATATACAGCCCCTGTCTTGGGCTTACAATTAAATAACTGGAACATAAAATAAGTTGACGCAGTCAGGGTAAATGGAGAAGACTCCCAAACTCGGGGTTCAAACTGGTCTTGGATACACAGCCCAGCCTTCCCACAGACACCTGTCCCCATTGGTGCCCCAAGTGGCACCAGTATAGCCCAGCCCCTGAGCACCTTAACCCCCCTGTTCACCAAGACAAGATCCCCTGCACTATGTCACACTCTATTTCTTATGGGCCAAAAAGATACCTGGATCCCAGAAACATGCACCAACTTTGGATCAGGATTGGCTCAGGTCCCAGTTCGAGTTTAGACACTGTTGTTGCTAGCCGGGTTGGTGGGATCACTGAGGCCAAGGACAAGCCGGCTTGTCTATAGCAAAGTTGTAATGATATTTACTTGCAATATAACATTCAGCCCTGTGTGCTGTCTTGACTTCCAGATAGAAATGGATACTGGTAAACAAGGGAGACAGAGCTGGAGCTAAAGCTGTGTAGAAACCTATTTGTGTCTGCAGTTGTCGCTGTTTTCTTTAATAAATGCCTCCTGTTTAAGACAATTGCAATTCCATAGAGCAGGAGGGAATTTTGGGGGCAGGGGGAGTCTGTTGTAGACACCCCTGTATGTACAGATATAGCACGTTCTAGCTAGCATGGGACTCCTGATCATGCTGCTAAGACAAGCCATGCTAGAACTGGATCAGCAACAACTGAGTCCGCTGACTTAAGTTCAAATGAGGAGAGGGAGCTCGTGAAGAAATGACCCCTACAGCGCCTCCTGCTTCTTCCTTTCCCATTTTCCAGACTGCCACGGAAGATGCTGGTATTAGGTTATCATCATTACTTGGAAGCCTCATAATTCTCAACTGCCAGGACCTCCTGGAACAATGAGATTTCACTGCCAGCCCCAGCAGGGACTCTAATTTATGTCTTTCCCCCATGTGCTGATTTAAATTCATCCCCGTACACTCCAGGTGGATTCTGTTAAGCCCAGGTCTATAGCTACTGTGTAAATAGAAAGATTTCAGAGAAGAAATTGCCATTTAACAATGGCTCAGCAGCTGGAGTGTTGCTTATTACTCTCAGCAGCATGGTCTTGCTGTTATCTTGAGCTCTGTTTGCCAATTGTCACTCACCGGCAAATTAATCCAAATGAACTTTTAAAGCGGATTAGTTCAACTGCATTCAACCCCTGTACGGATGCCAGAATTCAAGTGACCTTAATTTGATGTAGCTGAATTCACTGCCAAAGTGAATTCCACTTTAAATTCACACCTTTCGTTAATTCGGATTGATTTTCCTGATTGTTGCCCTGTAAAGAAGCCTGTAATGTAGACTAAACTCTTGGAGGCAGGGCCTGGCTTTGTAATGTGTTTGCACAGCAGCCAGCACAGAATAGTCTTCTATAGCCTTTTCATCAGTAGATCTCAAAGCGCTTGTTTGAGGATGTCAGTATCATTATCTCCATTTTAAGATCCCAGGCTGGACTGGCAGCATCAATCCATCCAGCCTCTGTAAATACAACGTGTTACCTAACATCTTTGGGCCCTCTGATTACTAGCAGACGGTTTCAGCTCATTAGTGGTTGCCACCTGCAAATCTAATTAGCATCTGGGGCGGAGCAGGTCGACAGACCCAGGTGGCAGGATTTTTTCCCCCAGAGAATTCAGAGGCACTGTGGTTGCTCCGGCCTGCACGGCCACTGGCCCAGCTTCCCCCATAAGGAAAATGCTCCTTTAGCTGCACGCACTAATTTATCTTTCCGAGAGGTAGGCCAAAGAGTAAGCACTTCAGAAATACATCTGCTTGCAGCTGGCTTAGCTAATCCTACAGGGAGATATCCCAGCTATGTGGGGTTGCCCGTCAGAAAGGCTGAGGCAGGGCCAGTCTGTGCTGGCCTTTAATGAACCTGCCTCCTTTGCAAAGCTGCCTACTCAGGTGTATCTTTAACTCCCCTCACAGAAGAAACACAACGGGAAACTTCTCATTCTCCACTGCCCAGCCGGACTCACCTGGCTCTTTGAAGTTTTCCCTGGCTCATGCATCATTCTCACTGTCAGAGAAACCCAACTGTCAGGAGATTGGCGATTCCTAGTCCTTGGGTCCCGAGACCTAGGGCTAGTGTACCCCATAGCCAAGCAGATCATCTAGTGATGATAAATAGTGACCTAAACATAGGACCTGCCCCTCACCCCCGTAAAGTCCTCGTGCCCCAAACTTGTCCTCAGCTCAGCCCCCTCCAGCATCCTAAGAATTTTCTGAGCTCCCCTCGCCCTGCTGCGCCTCCTAGTCTCTCCCACCATTTGCAGCAGCGAGTGAATTACGGTCATCGACCCACTGAGCAGATCCAAGCACGTGCCTCCTTTTCTCAGAGAACGATTGGGAAATTTTGGCTGCGTCTCATATGCGAATATATATGGTATTTTAACCCTGGGACACGGTGTCCTCTCAAGAAGGCTTGGCTGGGCAAAGTGTCTTGTCTTCTCCTTTCCTTCCCAGCCAGGGAATTCAGCTCCTTGGAGTGAGAGCCAGTGGCTGGAGTTGGGAGGGGGGCAGGGGGCAGCTAATTCCTTTCCCGATGGCTCAGTCTGGCAGCACTAGGCCAAGCAGGAATTCTGGGGTCCTACAGATCTGGGTGACCAGCTGCCTTTAAAAAGCCATGCTCACAAATCTAGGAGTGCGCCTAGTTCACCAGCCAGGCATCCCATGCTCAGGAGTGACATGGGCTGAGCGTGGGCCAGCTTGGCCCAATGCAGCATGCGTCAGGTGTGTTTGGGGAGGGGACAGCCCCCTCCTGTGTCCTGCCCCCCCCCAGATCGCTGGGTGCCCGGTTTAGCAGTTAGATCCGGGGCTAGAGTCCTCGCTGCGAGGAAACACATCAAAGGGAGGAGCAGGAGAAGGGAGTCCTGGCTGCTGGAAATGTCTTCCCCGTCCCAGGCTTGGTCTGTGAGTGATACACCTCAGATAAGGGTCAGCCAGGAGAAACCTGGGACCGCCGGCGCTAGACGCCTACAGCCAAGGCCTGTGGGTGAGATTGTGTCCAACGCCCACTGGGGGTCAGGTGCCTACATTCCTTCTGATGTCCAACTAAATCCACTGCCCTAGCAGCAGAAATCGATGCCAACTTCTCCCAGGGACCAGCTGCTGGAGGCCTGAATTGGTGGCACGTTCCCGGCCTGCCAGGACCATGGGGCACAACGAGTGGCGCCAGAACCTCTCTCAGGAAAGGGTTACGCCCGCCGCAGAGCCAGAGCAAGGCAGGCAGAGCCTGGAGCAGTGGAGCTAGAGGAGACGGCGAGCAGCACGGTGAGGGCACAGTCCTTGTGTGTCCCCCGCCACGAGCCTGCAGTGCATTGAGCCAGGGAGCTCTGGGCTGAGAGCCTCTGATCTGTGAATTAATGCCATACGGAGACGGCAGCGGCCTTCTGCTCCAGCTGGTGCCTAGCCGGGGAAGCTGGATCCCCCCAGAGAAGAGGTGTGACCTGGCACCAGGGGTACTGCCATGGCCCTGTGACCCAGCAAGAGCAGCGTCTCCTCCCTAGTCCCATTGCTAGGAGCGGAGCAGGGGTCAGCCTAGCTAGGGTTGCCGACTTTTTAATTGTACAAAACCAAGCACCCTTGCCCCTCTCGCCCTGGGTGATGGATGAAGAGGCATTTTATTCGCTCCCCTGTTCATGACGTCCCTTCACCAGACACCCTGCTGGCCGCTCGTCACGCCTCTCCGCCGCTGCTCTGCTGGCCGCTCGTCACGCCTCTCCGCCGCCGCCCTGCTGGCCGCTCGTCGCAGCCTCTCCGCCGCCGCCCTGCTGGCCGCTCGTCACGCCTCTCCACCGCCGCCCTGCTGGCCGCTCGTCACGCCTCTCCGCCGCCGCCCTGCTGGCCGCTCGTCACGCCTCTCCGCCGCCGCCCTGCTGGCTGCTCGTCACGCCTCTCCGCCGCCGCCCTGCTGGCCGCTCGTCGCAGCCTCTCCGCCGCCGCCCTGCTGGCTGCTCGTCGCAGCCTCTCCGCCGCCGCCCTGCTGGCTGCTCGTCACGCCTCTCCGCCGCCGCCCTGCTGGCCGCTCGTCGCAGCCTCTCCACCGCCGCCCTGCTGGCCGCTCGTCGCAGCCTCTCCGCCGCCGCCCTGCTGGCCGCTCGTCGCAGCCTCTCCGCCGCCGCCCTGCTGGCCGCTCGTCGCAGCCTCTCCGCCGCCGCCCTGCTGGCCGCTCGTCGCAGCCTCTCCGCCGCCGCCCTGCTGGCCGCTCGTCGCAGCCTCTCCGCCGCCGCCCTGCTGGCCGCTCGTCGCAGCCTCTCCGCCGCCGCCCTGCTGGCCGCTCGTCGCAGCCTCTCAGCCGCCGCCCTGCTGGCCGCTTGTCGCAGCCTCTCCGCCGCCGCCCTGCTGGCTGCTCGTCGCAGCCTCTCCACCGCCGCCCTGCTGGCCGCTCGTCGCAGCCTCTCCGCCGCCGCCCTGCTGGCCGCTCGTCACGCCTCTCCGCCGCCGCCGCCCTGCTGGCGACTCATCGCAGCCTCTTCGCAGCCTCTCTGCCGCCATCCTGCTGGCCGCTCGTCACAGCCTCTCCGCCGCCGTCCTGCTGGCCGCTCATCACACCTCTCCGCCGCCACCCTGCTGGCCACTCATTGCAGCCTCTTCGCAGCCTCTCCGCCGCCGCCCTGCTGGCTGCTCGTCGCAGCCTCTCCACTGCTGCCCTGCTGGCCTCTTGTCGCAGCCTCTCCGCCGCCATCCTGCTGGCTGTCAGTCACTTTTTGCCTCTCTGCTGTGACCTCTACACATCCCTCTCCCAGTGATTTTCAGGTCTTTTGCAGGCTAGGCAGAAACCCTGCCCCAACTCACGTGATTTCAGCTCTCACTGATTTTAAGCTCCTAGCAGGCAGGTAGGGTAAAAGCACAGTCCTACCACAACTGGTTTCAACTCTGTTTGAACAATTAAAATAACAAAAGAGGCTCCTTATAAAGCCTCTTTAATTCTATTCTCTGAACACTAGGGAAGAACAGGTTAAACCAGTCTAGAAAGAACTCCAGAAGAAAGTGTGTGGCCATCTAATCAAGACACTGCCACACCTCACCACACCTACCCAGCCTTACTTTCCCAGGTATCGGACATTCGAACCTCTGCTTATCAATGTTCTTTCAATCAAGGATGACCCCCATCATTTGGGACAGGGTAAGCACAGTCCTGCTTTCCTGTATTCCTGCAATAATTACAACATTGGTAAACATATTTCACTACCCCTGCATTCAGTACAAAGGTGGTTTGTACCCAACACCAGCCAGAGTTGATCCTCTGACACAACTGTAAATGATGAATATGTAAACAGACTAGGAAAAACTGTATTTACATAACCACACCCATAGTCTCTTCCTCTCCCAGCTTGCTGTCAAAGAAGCATTCATTCAGGGTACGTCTACACTACAGGATAAATTCGAATTAGCTTAAATCGATTTTATAAAACAGATATTATAAAGTCGATTGTGCGCATCCACACTAGGCACATTAATTCGGTGGTGTGCGTCTGTGGTCCGAGGCTAGCGTCGATTTCTGGAGCAGTGCACTATGGGTAGCTACTGTAAAATAATGAGGCCAATAATGTCGATTTGCGTCCACACTAACCCTAAATCGATATAGTAATATTGATTTTAGTGTTACTCCTCTTGTTTTGTAGGAGTACAGAAATCGATTTAAAGAGCCCTTTAAATCGATATAAAGAGCAGTGTAGTGTGGACGGGTGCAGCGTTAAATCAATTTAATGCTGTTAAAATCGGTTTAACAGCGTAGTGTGGACCAGGCCTCAGACTCTGCTAACATCCTCACTCACTCATTTTCAACCGAGCTGGGGCAGAGGATTGGTGTGCAGGACGGGGTGAGGGCATCAGCTGGGGGTGCGGGCTCTGGGGTGGGGCCAGAGATGAGAGGATGCAGGAAGGGGTTCTGGACTAAGGCAGGTTGTTGGGGTGCGGGAGGAGTTTTAGTGTGTAGGCTCCGGGTGGCAGTCACCTCAGGCAAGTCCCTGGAAGCTGAAATGTGTCCCTCGGCTCCAAGGTGGAGGCACGGCCAGGCGGCTCTGTGCGCTGCCTCCACCAGCAAGCACCGCCCCCGCATCTCCCATTGGCTGAGAGCAGGGCCGGCTCCAGGCATCAGCACAGGAGGAAGGTGTTTGGGGCGGCCAATGGAAAGGGGCAGCACGTCCGGGTCTTTGGTGGCAAGTCAGCGGTGGGTCCCTCTTGGAGGGAAGGACCAGCCGCTGAATTGCCAGCAAAGAATGAAGTGGCGGGGTAGAGCAGCCGCCAAAATGCCGCCGATTGCGGCTTTTTTTTTTCTCTCTCTTTGTCGCTTGGTGCTGACTGGAGCCGCGAGAGTCCCTTTTTGACCTGGCATGCCAATCAAAAACCAGACACCTGGCAACCCTATCTAGGGCTTATGGGGTGGGCAGGACTCCCCAGCTTGCAGGCAGGAGAGATACTGGGGGTGGAGGGAGGTGATGCTCTTGGGCCAGAGCACAAGTCCTTGTGCACCACAGGTAGCTGTGGGCACCCATCAGAGCATCAGCGTCCTGGCTGCAACCAGCAGGGCATCCTGGGAGCTCACGGGGTCAGTGAGTCTCTGGGAGAAGGAGAACTGGGTCTGAATCTACCAGTTGTTCATGTACCAGAGCTGAGATTGCATTGCTCAGCAGGGAGACCCTGCTGTTTCTCTCAGCCTAGAGGTTCCTACCACACCCTCATCCCCTTAAGCCCCGTGCCTGGCCTGTCACATGAAGTTTGTAGAATGGGACCTGTTCAGGGGGTTGCATGTTAATATAATTTATTATCTGTATGATACCACTTCCCCCAGTGCAAATCCGCCCTGCAAGACAAAAAATCCAGAATTTCCCACAGACCCTGTGCCTTTCCACAGCCTGGTCCGTGGGGTTATTTCCTGCCTTTGGGGCAGCAGCCGAGGGTTTTTTCACACGTCTCCTCTGTATCAACCACAAGGGGGAGCTGCTGGTGTTGTTGATATGGCTGTTAATGAACCTGCTGGGGTAAGTGCGCACTGCTGCCCTCTGCTGGGCAAAGTCAGATAATGTTAGCACAACAGCACTTAGAGCAGTGATTTTCGATCGGTGGTCCACGGACACCTGGGGGTTTGCAGACTGTGGCTAAGATTTCCAAAGGGGTCCGCACCTCCGTTCAAAATGTTTTGGGGGTCTGCCAATGAAAAAGGGTTGAAAACCCCTGAGCTAGAGGGCTGAAGGCCAGACATTGTACAGCGAGAGACAAACGGTGCTCCCAAATTACTGACCATGTGAATAGACAAGATGGAGTCTGGGAGCCATCAGAAACTACAATCCCCATTGTACGGGGAAGCATGGACAGAAGAGGCGACTAACCCGAGATGGCAGCACAACCAAAATCTTTTAAGGCCCAATCTGATGCGTCACCTACCAGACCACCCTTCCTCTCTAATGACAGTGGTGATCGATCGCATGGCCGCAGCTGGCAGACCAGTGCCACTGGCCAGGAGCAGCGGAAGCACCCTAAAAGTAGGGGGGCCATAGGCACCTGAACCGTGGCCCTGCCCCCTGCATCACACACAGACCCCGAGTTCCCCCCGCTGCCTCTTCCCCCCAAACCCCACCCCCACTTGCTCCTCTCCGCCCCCCCATCGCGTCTGGTAAAAAGTGGCGGGGAGGAGCATGGTCCTCTGAGCCCCCATTCCAGTGCCCCTGCCACCAGTGGCCCAGGAAAAAGCACCAAAGGCCCTGTGAATGGGAGGCCGTTATAATAGGATTCATTGTGAGATTGCCAAACCGGATCTACAGCCAGCCCATTCCCACTCGCAGCTGTGCAGCCAGAGCCAACGATGCGGAAACTCCCCCAAGCCTAACTGACATACAGCTCAAGCGAAAGCCCCCAAGATGCCTTTCTTTAACTGGTGGATTGTCCTACCTGGAGGGGCTCGGCTTCTCTTCGCCTATCTGAGTACCGGCGGGTTCGTTCCTGACCGACACAGCTTCCCTCGGCAGATCCATGTGCGGCCAGCCCGTGTGGAGGCAGCTTTGTGCCAAAGCTCCAGAAACCACATCAGAAGCTCTGCCGGCCACATTAAAGGGAGGTTGAAAAGACACATGGCAGGAGCATGAAATGCAGCCACGGGGACATTTTTACTCTGATGGGCCGTTTCTCCCTCCTCCCTCCATCTTGAATAAATGTACCCTTCCTGTCCCGGGCCTGGTCTTCCTTGGTGTGATCCCAGGACGTCGGCAGGGCTGGCTACTGAATAAAAAACACAGTAGGAGCCTGGCCCGTGGAACTGGGAGCCCCTGCCGGATGCTGGATTAAATCAGACCCGCTGGCAAGTTTATGGTTATGCTGCCCCTGGTGGGAGCTTTCTTGCGAGGCTAAAAGCCTTAAAACTAGCAAGACACTTCCACGTCTCACCCATGAATGACTTATTGGGAGATCTTGGGGGCAGGGACTCTCTTTTTGTTTGTACAGCACCTAGCACCACAGGATCTTGGTCCAAGACTCGGGCTCATGGCCAAAATTGCAACGCATTATCACTATAGCAGCAGCACCTGAAGGCCTGGCCATGCTCAGTGTGGTGATTTGGGGCATTTGAGTGCACAGTTCCCCTAGAAATGAACAGGACCGTGCCCCAGTTGTTCTGATGACTCCGAGATGGTACACTCTCACCCGCCCCTGGATGGATCGTTTGGCATTTCCCCATTAGATTCGATCCAATTCTTATTTTTAATACAATGAATTTGATTTGATTATTTGAGTCTCCCTGCCCCAGGTCTATTCTCCCACTATCCTCTGTGAGGCTGCCACACACTCACCGCTGCCATCATCTGCAAACACAACCAGTGCCTGCTCCACCAGGCTGCCGCCTCCTTCTCCTTCCTCTAGATACCCCTCAGGGTCGGCCTCTGATTGCAACGCCAGCCGCGAATGCACAGGCACCATAAATCGCCTTTTAAGACCCAAGCTATTTATCTAGTTCAAACAGGAATTCGTTCAGGGAAGTCCCACGGGCCTGTTGTACAGTAGGACAGGCTGCACAGTGGTCCCTTTCTAGGCCTTATAAGCTAGGACTCACCTGTTTCTCCTGGCTCGACCCTGTCAGTGCAGCAGCTCTGGATTTATCTCCCAAGCAGCAACGTGCTGGCAACCCCCGGCAGATGTTGAAGGGTCTGTGCTGCTCACACACCAGGATGACACTGACATGCCCCACAGGGTTAAGTTCAACGAGCAAGAAGAGGTTAGACACTCGAGATAAATCCAGGGGTCCTGTTCTCCCCCTGGCAGGAGCTGAGCGATACCCTTGGACACCAGTAGGGGGTGCTGATGTCATGCTGTGGAAGAACTGGGTCCAGCTGTGAGCAGGGGGTGGGGGAAACGAGACCAGGACAGGATGCTCTTTTGTGCTGTAATTCCCAGGGCTCACGCAGCCAGCGGCTGGCTGTGCGCGCTGGGCATTCTAGGCCAATATGGGCGTAGCCGGCTGTTAAGGGAGGCTACAGGCCCAGTGGAGCAAGGGACTGTCCCCGGAGACTGGATCGGGGCGAGCGCTGCGCAGACACCCCAAGGAGATGGCCTGTAAATGGGTGCAAACATCCCCACAAGGAAAGGATCTGACCGAGACCCACATGCCCAGGGTTCAGAGCTGGATCCAAAGCAGCCAGGGGTCGGTTATGCCAATGCTGAACTGGCAGGTCGGGCAGCTCCAACCAGCCATCCCGGATGAGCCCCTCATGAATGGCCAGGGCCGGCTCCAGCTTTTTTGCCGCCCCAAATGGCGAAGCAGAAAAAAAAAAAAAGCTGTGATTGGCGGCACTTCGTCAGCAGCTCTACCGCGCCGCTTCATTCTTCAGCTGCAGTTTGGCAGCGGGTCCTTCCCTCCTGGAGGGAGCAAGGGACCCGCCGCTGGAGACCTGGATGTTCCACCCCTTTCCATCGGTCACCCCAAGCACCTGCTTCCTTTGCTGGTGTCTGGAGCTGGCCCTGTGAATGGCTCACTGAGAACAATGAATGGGGAGTTAATTCCTAGGCCTGAAAGTCCCAAGACAAACCCCAGCCGTGGGGTCCGGTTCTGTTGAATGGCAGTTCTCCTTGGTGGGTTTCCTCTGGTCAGGAGAGGGCAGCCCCACCCCCTGGCCCTGCTCCCACATGGGGCTCCCACGCAGTGATACTTAATCTGCTTCCACCTGCCTCATGGGTCAGGGTGCTCTGAGGTCAGCTCAGCCCCACCCTGTAGGTTACTGTGACATCACAACTAACCAGGTCCACCTGCCTGTATCATTACCCAACAGATTTGCTTCCTATAGCAACAAGCTCCGAGCAAAGCAGGCCCCATGGAAAGAGTCCCTTCTCCTCCTGCTAGTGCTCCAGAATACAACCCTTCCCCCCCACCTTGCGCTTGTGCTTGTAGGCTGGTACCCCTGCCTGTACAGTCAGGGTGACCTCTCTCTCCCAGCCATGCCCGGCACAATTCCCCTGCCCTGGCAGGGGTATATGAATAATTGATTATTATTTATAGCATCAAAACAAATTTCAGCTAAAGCAACAAAACCCAGCAGGTGGAATGATGGGTCAGCAACATTATAATTTATGTAAATGAAGCTGGCCTGGGCTGACTTTTCACCTTCTCCCCTACAGAGGGAGCAGAGTTCCACTTCTCTAAATTCTCCACGTCTAGGGCTTACAGAAAGACAGACAGACAGACTGACTGTTTGAATGTATTGGTTTTCCTCCTGCCTTCCAGAGGATCTAGAATTAGACCTGCAGAACCCTGCCTGCACTATAGAATATCATAGAATAGCAGGGTTGGAAGGGATCTCAGGAGGTCATCTAGTCCAACCCCCTGCCCCTTGGCTCTTCCAAAAGGATGGGACCTCACCACTCGAACTTTAAGGAGACTCTCCATCCGACGTATAGGGCCCATGACACTCAGTCGAGCAGTTCTGATTCCATCCAGTGGCGCCCTAGGCAGCTTGTTCTTCTGTATTAGAGCCATGCAGTCACAGGCCAGCTTCAGCAGTGATAAGATGCCTTGAGGCTGCAGAACACCCTTGGGTTTGGCTCCTTGGCATGCTCAGCTCTCCCCCCAGACATCCCCCATTCCATCGGCTCAGAGTTTGCTGGGTGGACATGGGGTGAATCCCATGGCTGGCTGCAGCTCCCTGCCTGAGAAAGGCTCTCAACCACTGGGGCCTGGGCTATTTGCCCTGTCCTGGTTCCACTGCAATGACCTCTGGGCTGTAACCAGCTGTCCCAGTCCCCGCTGTGACCTACGGGACCCCCCAAGCCCTCTAATGTGGTCCCAGAGCACCATCTAGTGGTACAATTCAGGTAGCGCTTTTACCGCTGGAAGGCAATTTGTAAGGACAAAAGCATTTTAAGTCCTTTCGGTGGGAGAGGGAATGGCCAGCTGAGATCCTCCCAAATCTCCTCCCCCGTCCTCCCTAGCCTAGGATTTGGGAGACCTGGGACTGTCTCCCAGGGGCTGAGCTTAGCTGAATATTGACAGCAGCTTTTTTTTGCGGGGGGGGGCATGTTTTAGTTCTTGTTCCTGCCACAAATTCAAATGAGGCATATACATTCTTCACATGCACATACGCTCCCCTGGGGCTCCTCTCTGGGGTGACTTCCCCTTCTCCATCTGTGGAATGGCATCCACCCGGTTCCCCATCAGCTCTGTGTTCTTGGGGAACCAGGACACTGTATCCAGCCTGTCTGACTCATGAAAGACCTTCCCCACCCCAGCCTCTGCCTTGAACCAAGGCCGATCAGAAGAAGGACTTATAAAGAACCATGAAAAGGCCATGGGAGACACACACAAACCCCTCCAGACAAGGGCGACAGGATTAAGGAAACTCCCCTGGCCTCATTCCCATCAAGGATGGGACAGGGAGGCATCTCCATTAGCAAACAGAGGAGAACAGAGATTCCAAGGCAAGAACCGCAGGGAACTCTGGGACCAGAAAAGCAGGGAAGCAGTGCATGATAGGAATACTCTGCTCCAGCTGTTAATGAACTCACGCCTGCACGCCCCCAGCTCAGCAGTTGACAGACCAATTCTAGTAATAAATCCTTGATTGGGATCCACAATACTGAAGCAGCCTAACTGCATTGTGAGCTCCCTGGAAAGGACACCGCCCCGAGCCAGGAATGAGCAGTTCCTATTGTCTAGTCTGAACAAAACAACTGTGGTATCCTCCCTTGAGCCATCAGTTTACCTATAAACAAATCTAGTGTCTCCTTTGAACCATTGTTGGTTGCCTACAAAAACCCCCACCCATGCTCAAGTAAGTGCTCTGATGCCTGGGTCCAAAACCTGCGTCAGTTCCACTGGGCCTTCATCTTCTTCTGACTGATTGTGCTGGGGGCTCTACCTGTCCCCAGCACTCTGGACCCTCTGCTACCACCACCACCTGGGAACCCCGATCGATTCAAGCTTCATAGAATCATAGGACTGGAAGGGACCTTGAGAAGTCATCTAATCTAGTTCTCTGCACTCCAGGCAGGTCTAAGTATTATCTAGACCATCCCTGACAGGTATTTGTCTAACCTGCTCTTAAAAATCCCCAATGATGGAGAATCCACAACCTCCCTGGGCAATTTATTCCTGTGCTTAACCACCCTGATAGATAAGAAGTTTTTCCTAATGTTCAGCCTAAACTGCCCTTGCTACAATTTAAGCCCATTGTTTCTTGTCCTATCCTCAGAGGTTAAGAAGAACAATTTTTCTCCCTCTTTGTAACAACCTTTTACATACTTGCAACTGTTTTCATGTCTCCTCTCAGTCTTCTCTTCTCCAGACTAAACAAACTCAATTTTTTTCAATCTTCCCTCATAGGTCACGTTTTCTAGATCTTTAATCATTTTTGTTGCTCTTCTCTGGACTTTCTCCAATTTGTCCCCATCCTTCCCGAAATGTGGCGCCCAGAACTGTGGCGCCCAGTTGAGGCCTAATCAGCATGGATAGAGTGGAAGAATTACTTCTCGTGTCTTGCTTACAACACTCTTGCTAATACATCCCAGAATGATGTTTGCTTTTTTTATAACAGTGTTACTCTGTTGACTCATATTTAGCTTGTGATCCACTATGACCCCCAGATCTCTTTCCACAGTACACTCCTTCTTAGGCAGTCAGTTCCCCTTCTGTACGTGTGCAACAGATTGTTCCTTCCTAAGTGGAGTACTTTGCATTTGTCCTTATTGAATTTCATCCTATTTACTTCGCACTGTTTGTCCAGATCATTTTGAATTTTAATCCTATCCTCCAAAGCACTTACAACCCTTCCCAGCTTGGTATCATCCACAAACTTGATAAGTGTCCTCTCTATGCCATTAGCTAAATCATTGATGAAGATATTGAGCAGAACCAGACCCCGAACCCACTTCACAGAGTAGTGGGAACCCAGATCTCTCACGCTGCAGGTGTAGCCCTCTGACCCTGACTTGTGTGATCAGTTACAGTTTTCTAAACCTGACTTTTGTAATCAAACTTAAGTTGGATTTAATATTATCACAGTTCTCTTTGTTTGGCTCCCCTTGTATGGCTATTACCTGGCAATAAATAACTTTCATGGTTAAGCTGGTTGCTTCTCTCTCTCTCTCCCCCATCACGGGTGTTTTTGGCTTCCACATTCACTCTGCAGCAATGCCCCTCATACCTAAGCTAAAGATCCCTGCAGTGCACAAAAACCCTGGGGGGTTCGCTCATCAAGTGGGTTACTATCAGAATAACTGTAACGTGAAAGGGGGGTAGGGACGTGCTGAACCTGGGGCACAGGAGGGCGGCAGCTTGGAGGCGCTGCTTGACCCAGCCTGCTGAGTCCAGGGACAATAAGGGGTCAGTTTGGGAGTGCTGATTGACCCGGTCCGCTCAGACGTGCTCTGTTAATGTGCGTGTGTTCACCTGATTCCGGTGCTGGAGGACCCAGCCCTGGGGAACGCAGGTCCTGCAGGACAGCTCCATTGGGAGGCAACTTGCAGCAGGGAGAAGCAGAGCTCCGTGTGGGAACACAAGTGACACAAGCAGCACATTGATAGAAGTACACTCCCTCTCCCCCCAAGAGTAACCCTAATAAATGAGTGTACCCCAAAGTAACGGGCAAAGCTGGTAACAGCCCCCTCTGCAGGGCACATCAGTGCAATAGTCCCACAGTCTCCTGCAAACTGCCCTGGCAATGACAATCTGCAGTGTGCACAGGCTGCAGCAATTCCAGGCCTCTGCTCTTGTGGGCTGAGGGAGCCGGCAGGCTAGATCCAACAAGCTGGCAACGTCCCAGGAACACGGCCCATACGGCAGAGCCATCCGGGGCTTGTGCTGCGCCATGGCCGAATCGTCTAGTCTGGCTCCCATTCCTATTTATAAACTTGGGTTTCCATGGGCTCCACTCTCCAGGAGTGACTCTGGGTGCGTCCTGCCAGCCTGCTTGCCCACAACGGAAATCACCCAAGTAGCTAATTAGTATAGTTAGTGCCTCCCCCTGCCTCCAGTTTCTGGATGACGCTGGCCCATCCACGATCCTGTGACTGAAAGCTGAAACGAGACAAATTCAGATTGGAAATATGGTGTAAATTCTTAGGGGAGAAAGTAATTAGCCATTGGAACAATTTAGCCAGGGTCATGGTGGATTCTCCATCACTGACAATTTTTTCAATCAAGATTGGATGGTTCTCTAAAAGCTCTGCTCTGGGGGTTATTTGGGGGAGTTCTCTGGCCTGTGTTCTACAGGAGGTCAGACTAACTGATCACAATGGTCCCTTCTGGCCTTGAAGTCTAGGATCTCTGAATCCAGCAGAGCCCCCCTGACCGGCTCCAGCCTGAAGGCACACCGGCCCAGAACGTGAACTCTGTTCAGGCAGCTCAATACCTTGAAGGATTTGAGCCAGAGACCCCAAAACATGAATTGTGGGTCCTCTCCACGGGTTCTTCCTTTACTTTACACCAGCATTTCTCAAAGTGGGGTCTGAGAGGGTACTCCAGGGGGTCTGCGGGCTGTGCCGATCAATTCCTCCCCTCCCTCCCAGTGTGTCCTGCATGTCGGGGAACAGCTGTTTAGCATCATGCAGGAGGTGCTGGGAGGGAGGGGGGAGGATAGGGGATGGGGCGCGCTCAGGGGAGGGGTGGAAAGAGATGTGGAAAAGGAGGGTTGGGGGAGTCTGGGCGGGGCCTGAGGAGGGACTTGGGGGTCCACAAATTATTTTTTATCAAAATGGAGGTCCTGGGGTTGTTGAAGTTTGAGAATTGCTGCTTTACACCACTGCAATGCAAGCATGTGAGTTACATACACACGAATGACCCTGCACACACGACACACGTGCCTGTGGACCCATGCAAGCTCCTGCAGACAATCGTGCAAACACACCCTCGCACACTCTCACGGGCATGCACACGGAAACATGCAGTCTGCATCACAAAAACCTCCCCACAAACCGCTGTTGATTTGAAAACGACATTCACACATTTACAGTCAAATGACGGGTGGGGCTCCTGGTCTGAAAACAGCACAACTCCCACCATCCCGCCGTGGCTAGCAAAGCTTCAGGAATAACAGTGGGCAGCAGAAAACCAGGCCCTCTAACCCCAGCTCTGTGGCCCAGATGCTGAAAGGGATCAAACCTAAAACCCCTTGGAGAATCTGGGCCCAAACATGTCAGCCTCGCTGGTCACTCAATTACAGATCGCAAAATCGCAACACTCCAACAAAAAAAAACTTCAAAAACAGACTCCAAGGAGAAACTGCAGAATTGGAATTAATTTGCAAACTGGACACCATTAAATTAGGCTTGAATAAAAAACTGGGAGTGGATGGGTCATTACACAAAGTAAAACTGTTTTCTCCATGCTAATTTCCCCCCCTACTGTTACTCACACCTTCTTGTCAACAGTTGGAAATGGGCCATCCTAATTATCACTACAAACATTTTTTCTCCTGCTGATAATAGCTCACCTTAATTAATTACCCTTGTTATAGTTAGTATGGCAACACCCATTTTTTCCATGTTCTCTGCATGTATATATTTTCCTACTGTATCTTCCACTCCATGCATCTGATGAAGTGGGTTTTAGCCTGCGAAAGCTTATGCCCAAATAAATTTGTTAGTCTCTAAGGTGCCACAAGCAGGAGGCAATATCAGGCTGCAGCCGCTAGGGGCCAGCAAGGACTAAAGAAAATCCTTCAACTACTCCCATAATCTACTAAAAAAAAAGTTTGTGAGGAGTGGACCATCCCCTGAGGGATTTGATTGGGCTGGAAGGGGGAAGTTTCTGATTGGAGGAGACAACTGCCACTTAGGCTCCCTTAAGAGGCTGGGCACAGCACCTGTGAAAGGACAGCAGGTCTGGGTCTGGCTCAGGTAGGACAGGCTCCCAGTGCCACAGGAGCAGTGCCTGGGTTGGGCTCTCGAGGCTGCTTTGGATTTTATTTCCCCCTCTCTGGATTGGATCACTAAGGTGAGCCCTGCATTCCCAGTGTGACCCCTCCCTTCTGCAGGTGGGGGGCTTGATTGGCAGGAGAAACACAGCCAGGTTCAGATCTTTGCCCCTGGGAGGGGGAAGCCCTGAGAAGGGAGTGGGGCTGGGGAGACTTGAGGGCTGCTGCAGTTGGGCTGGGAAACTTTCCTTAGACTCTCTGAGCAACAGTCAAAAAGAAATTGATTTGCCTCCGCTTCCTCTTTCTCTCTGCCGCAGAGGGGAGCCGTTTGGGTCTTCCCTAGTGTTTAAAAGCCCCACCCCTGGAAGGTAACTGAGCAGTCTCTGGGACTTGCTAAAGGGCTCAGTGCTGTGTGAGGCAGGGGTCTGCCCTAAAACTTCTCACTCAGAGGTGTCAGAGTAGCAGCTGTGTTAGTCTGGATCAGCAGAAAGAACGAGGAGTCCTTGTGGCACCTTAGAGACTAACACATTTATCTGGGCTCTGCTAATCTCTCCCTTTTCTTTTCAGGAGCAAAGATGGGCTGTTTCAGTTTCCTCAAGGTTATGATGATCTTGTTTAACCTGGCCATATTTGTAAGTACCTGCTGCGTTTCAGGCTGTTTCTCTTCTCTGCGGGAGCTAGATTTCAATGCCAGCAACTGTCCAGAAACAGTGACTCCGATTATTTTTAAAAAAGAACGAACCTGCCCTTGTTCTCAAAGCTCTGCTGGCCCCGGGGAACTTCGGGATGAGCACTGTGACTGCCTCTCATGAAACCTACAGCAGGGGTTAGGCTGAACAAGCGGTTTGCAAAGCTTTCCAGAGTCCCTTTCTCGGCGTGCTCCTTTGTATGAATTCAGGCGAAGTGCGCGTCTGCCCAGCGGGCAAGGCGGTGACTGGCATCTCGTGTGGACGCACTCAGGCCAGCTGCCCTCTAGCAAGCTCGCTGGAAGAGCAGCACGCACGTCGCAGCACGGACGCAGGCCGCCCTATAGCATTGGCACGGCTAGTTTTAATGAGTTAATTAGAGTACAGGCGGTAGGCCTAGCTCGTGATCCCTGAACGCTGGGGGTTGGCCATACTGCATAACGCTGGGTTTAAGTTTTTAAAGGGTCCCAGCCAAGGTGATCGCGTTTCAGTCTGGGCTTGCTTGGCAAACTGGCTTGCTCCGAACCTCTCGTGGTGGCTGCAGGGCTGTGACGCAGACAGATCGTGTCAGACTGTAAGCAGTCAGTTTCTACGCTGGAACGTGTTGCCCTCTGCAACCTCCAGTAGACCAGAGCCTCGGGCGATCACCTACATTGGACAGCTAGCCGCATAGGACATGTAAGCCAATCCTCCAGCAGGGTCTTTTCCAGGGCGCGGGTGGGCTAACCAGCCTCCTTTCCCTAAGACCCCCACCCCCGAGTTGGCCAGAACAAGACCTGCTGGAGCAGTTCCAGGAAACTGAGGCGTTGGGGCCACGGCTTATTATGGCTCCAGACTGAGACGGTCTCCAACGGTCCCTGATTGTTCTCCTCCCACGCCGTAGGCGACAATCGCACCCGTGGCACTGGAAGGAGAGCAGGGGGTGCAGTGACACCAGGATCCATCCAAACGCTCTTACTCCCTTGCAACCTGTATCCAGCCAGGCCACCCTGCTGGTGGAAATCTATCTGCTCCCTGGGAGCTCCACCACCGCAGAAGTGTGTTTTATTTTCTCTGTCTCTTTGACTCCCTTGGTACAGTACGAACCCTTATGGCCGGGATTCTGCCTTCATGGCTACTGGCCCTGCCGTCTGCGTGGGGTACCCTGGAAAGCCACAGGGGCCAGGTGCTGGCTAGAAAGTTGTCTGCAGTTTTGCTCTGTTCTGACCCCTCTGACTTGGGGCTCGTTGGTTGGATGCCACCCTCGTGAATTGAGACGAGGCCGGCAGGATTAGAACTGCACCGAGTTATACTTGGGGAGGATGAGAAAGCGGGGCTGAAGGTCCTGCCCTCTCTTCTTTCCCCCTCTGGCCTCCCCCTGTCAATGGGCGGACTCCCGGGCTGGACAGGAGATGCTCTGTCTCTCTCACTTTGCCAGGTGGGGGGTTGTTATAGGGCCAGCCAGAAGTCTTCCATCAAACCCCCCCCTTTTTTTTTTTAAATGGAAAAGTCTCCTTTAATTGAAAATCCAGGGGAAGCGTCTGCTGTCCTGGGGAGGACAGGGGAGGGGAAACCCCTCAGAAAACCCACTCTTTTGTTTTGTCCACTTTTTCGGCAGAGGGGTGGGGTGGGAAGGAATCCCATTCTTTTTCCAGGCAGCTCTGGTTTGTAGCTCACTGGCCCCGAGGATCTACTGGCATCTGCTGCCGTCTTTCCAATTACTGACTCTTTTCCCCTACGTTCCCGGGGCACCTGACCATGAACAGCATCAAGTCCAAATCTTGAGGCTGGGGTGTGAGACTGGCAAAAAGATGCAATAATAATGGTTCCGTCTCTTTCCCCCCAACGGGCTGACGCCTCTGCTCCTCTCAGGTTCCTCCCAGGTGGCTCTGATGGGGGGTTTCTCCATCTTCCTCTGCTCTGGATCCAATGAGAAAAGCTCAGCGGTGAGGGGTAATAATGGAGGTGACGAGTGACTCCTCTGGTGACTTTGTTTCCCCAGCCCCAAAGGACACTGCTTCATTCGCCCGGTGGACAAGGCCGCCTGTTCTCGCTCAGCTGGCGTGTGTTCAAAGGCAGAGCTGTCTCTGTGGCACTGGGGGGACGGTGGAGCTGCTCTGCTCCTGCAGCGTCCCACAGGAGAAGCAGTTCTCCCAGCCAGAGGGAAGTAGCTCTCTTCCGTGTATTTCTCCCCCTGGACTTGGCTAGGAGATATGGATAGGGAGGCTGGCTGCCTGGGTCCCTGCTAACCCAGTGTTGCTGGAATGATCAGCCCGGGAAAGCTCATTGGCCCGCGTGATTCTTCCTTTCTTCTCCCAACTGCTCTTGCTGCGGCCCTCAGAGATGGGCTGAGGTCCTTGAGGTCCTTGTCTCTCTACATGGACCCTCACAGGGGGAAGCTTGTCTGATCCAAGGGGCAGTGCCTCTGAAAGCGGAAGTGCGTGTGGTCTCCGGGCTTGTCCCAAAGCCGAGGCGGGCCCAACCTCTGCTGAAGCCTGTGGCTAGTCAGGTCCTAAGATGGCTGCAAAACACAGGAGGCTCCAGAACACTCGTTCACTTGGATACCGATGCGGGGATGGGGATTCTGCCCTCCAGGCCCGAGACATTGTTCTCCTCTGGAGTGATCTGACCTGCTGTGTGGTGCTTCTTGTGGAGTTGTCTCTGCTCTGATGGTCCCAGTTCCGAAAGGTGCTGGGAGGAAAACAGAGTCTTCCAAGGGGGGTCGGGGGGAGGGAGGCGGGGAGAACACCTAACTGGCTTCAAGATTGAGCTGGATAAGTGTATGGAGGGGATGGGATGATGAGGTTGCCTACAATAGCTGCGACAGCTAGCAGCAAATATCTCCAATGGCTGGTGATGGGACACTAGATGGGGAGTGCTCTGTGTCTGGCTGCTGGGTCTTGCCCACATGCTCAGGATCTAACTGATCACTATATTTGGGATCAGGAAGGAATTTCCCCCTGGGTCAGACTGGCAGAGACCCTGGGGGGGTTCGCCTTCCTCTGCAGCATGGGGCACGGGTCACTTGCAGGTTTAAACTGTTGTCAGTAGTGGATTCTCTATAACTTAAAGTCTTTAAACCATGATTAGAGGACATCAGTAACTCAGTCAGAAGTTTGGGGTCTATTTCAGGAGTGGGTGGGTGAGGTTCTGTGGTCTGCGATGTGCAGAAGATCACACAAGATGATTGTGATGGTCCGTTCTGACCTTAGTCTGTGAGAGGGAGGAATGAGTTGGCAGGGGCTTCTGGCAGATGACTCACCTGAGGGTGTCATTGGAGACTTGAGGAGGAATTTAAATGAGGAGAGGGAGGTAGCTAGGTGGATAGAGAGGGCAAACATTGGTGGCACTCTTGGGTACCGATCGCTGACTTCAGACCCTTTCCGTCCGGCGTGAGGGGCCCTTCACGATGTGTTGTCTGTAATGACCCCATCCTAGGCAAGGAGCTGACTGGAGGGGGTGAGGCTGGTGCAGTGGCTGGGCTCTCCTTCCCACTCCGCCAGCAAAGTATTATTCTCTTATCAGGGTTTATCTGCCCCACCCTGTGCTGGAATGCAAGTACAAAGACCTGTTCTGGGAAAGCAGAAGGTTGTAATCTCCTCAGCCAGTGCCAGGCATAATCAGAGGAAATGACTGACCCTGGGGTAGAAATCAGGAAGTTCTCTGAGACCCGCATGCTGTGTCAGAGCTTTCCTGGGTCTCCCAGTTCCAGAAACGGCCCTAGCCAGTGACTGAGCAGCTGTTCCCAGCCTAATCAGGGGGTCTCCAAATCTCTCTTGTGCAAAACACAGTGCCCTCAGCCCTGCCTCTGAGCCAAAACAAAACACGCTGGCTCCCTTGCCTACCGTGAACCCCTCCCCTGTGCACTTGAGTGAATCGACAACATGATTTGTCTCTATGGAGACCAGTAGTCAGGGCCTTGCCCTGTTACGGATTGTCCATGTTTCATGGGCAGCTTATGGTTGCTCTAGGGGAGCTGGATGGCACCGCTTTCCATGCTTGCTAACTCACCTGAGATTATCCCCCAAATCAGGAGACCTCTAATCTGCTCCATGAATCCTTCTTCTGTTTTGTGAAAGGGCCAGCCCTGGGTCATCAGTGCATGCTGGGGAGAGGAGACTAGCCTGTGAGCTAGAGGGGAAGGAAGTTGCAGTTAGCATGAGATCAGAACGTTCACAACTAAAAGTGAAAGGAGAAGATGGTTTTGCATTTCTGGCTCCCGTCAATATGGTGCTGGCTCCAGATGCTGTGTCCCTTAGTCCTTCCCAAGCCACCTCTGAAATAACACACGCCTCCCTCTTGCCTCCTAGCTTGGCGGAGGGACGCTCCTGGGTGTCGGGATCTGGGTCGCCGTGGACGGGAACTCGTTCTCCAGCATATTTGGCTCGTCCAGCACCTTGCAGTTTGTGAACGTGAGCTACTTCCTCATCGTCATCGGCGCCATCCTGGTGGTGCTTGGCTTCCTGGGATGCTGTGGGGCCCAGAAAGAGAGCAAATGCCTCCTGATCATGGTAAATCTCCAGCTCTGGGTGGTGTGAATCTGTGCTTGCTCTGTCTGTCTAGCCCACTTGTCAAGTTGCAGGTGGGGTAGGATGGTGGAAGAAGGGGGCTTTGTACCTCCAGTAGGGAGTTGAGGTCTGTCAGGCCAGTGACCTGCATTTGCAACCTCAGTCTGGACATGGTGGAAACACAGCTACTGCCTTGAAACGGGATGGATTTGATCCCGGGATGGATTTGTTCCCAGGATGGGGCCACTCAATCCATATCTGAATATTGGGGAGGGCTAGCTCAGTGGTTTGAGCATTGACCTGCTAAACCCAGGCTTGTGAGTTCAATCCTTGAGGGGGCCACTTTGGGATCTGGGGCAAAATCAGTACTTGGTCCTACTACTGAAGGCAGGGGGCTGGACTCCATGACCTTTTGGGGTCCCTTCCAGTTCTAGGAGATAGGTATATCTCCATATATTATTAGTATTGAGTGGCCCCCTCAAAATCCCATGCTCCATGGCAAGTGACTTGTTTCTTTGGAGAAAGGTTCCCTGCTTGATAGTAAACCCTGTCTCGCCCAAGTCTTGGGAGATCCCCATGGTAACAATCTCTCAGCCCCTTTGTCACCTGCTTGTGAACTAGCTGAAGCTGGCTTGGCCTTTCCCAAGTTTCTCCCCAGGGCTGCACCCGGCCCTGCTAATAGATTTATTCTCTTTATACGAAGGTTCTTTAGACACTTGGCCAAAAAATAATAGGGTCATGGAAGACCTCACCAGGGATGGGTGGGGGGGATTTGTGTGTAGAAACAACAGTCCAGGCTATTATGAATGCACTGGGAGTACAAATGTATTTAACGTGCATATAACATTGGTCCAGAAACGAGGCCCAGATCTCCTCTGAAGCAGAGTCCCCTTTCAAACCATCACATGCACACACTATATGGCGTTCAAACCTATCGTTGTTTGACCCTCCTAGTGACTGTCTTAGGAACCAGACTCTCTAGATCACGTGTAACAAAAGTAGCTGACCCAGCGCTATTCATTATATTCACGTAGGATGTACAAATCCTACTTAACCCATTGCACTAGCACTGACCTTTCTGCTTGGAGTTATTCAGCTGCGGAACAGACCCCCTGTTGCGATTACCAGGAAGCTGGCAGTGTTGTGGCCAGTCCCAGCTACATGGACTCGGACTCCATCCCGTCTCTAACCTCTGCGTTGTGTCTCCTCTAGTTCTTCTCGATCGTGCTGATCATCTTCATTGCTGAGATTGCTGCTGCGGTGGTGGCTCTGGTCTACACATCTATTGTAAGTCAGAGGGGGGTGGGCGGTCACGGTCCCCTGGAGGGACAGATCGCTCTGTCTCCTTTGCCCATTCCTGGAAGGACTTTACTTTAGGCCTTCTGCTAAGGGGGACACCGGAGGAGCTGAGATCAGTCCTCCCTGATGGGGGTTTACCATTGACTAGCAGCTCCTCAGAGGACCAGGTGGAACAGTGGGTGCTGAGGGTCTGGCCTCACTCATGGTGTTAGTGGGACAGGAGGGAAGCTTGCCCTGTGTGGGAATGCCTTACCCCTGGGGCTAGTCTGTCTCGGGAATTAGTCTCTCGGTCCTGCCCGGAAAACGGCCTGGCACGCGGTTGCAAGGCCTGGTGCGATGCAGCCCCGTCTGGGTGGGGGGCGAGGCTGCCCAGTGTTGTAGGGGGGTGAGGGGCTGGGGGGGGATGTGGATTTAGTCTATTCACACACCCCCATCCCCTGCAGCATCAGTAGCACGCACGCTGCAGCGTGGGTCCTGGGGATTGAAACGGAGGTGGAAAAGCGAACGCTGCAGGCGATGGCAAAGCAGATGAAAGCTCTGGCCCGCTTTCTGTGGCAGCAGTCCTGAGCTGATGCCAGGAATGTCCTGTGCCGTAGGCCAGGGTGGTGTCAGACCCACTCGGGGACGGTCGTTCCTGTTCTCACTTCGTGCTTACAGACCTCACGTGTCTTACGTAACTGGGGAACTCTTTGACCTGTCACACAGTGAGTGCTGTGCTGGCCCCTTTCACCAGGAACAGAAACTTCCCCAGCGTGCCCACCTGCCTGGTATAGCCAGGGCAGCCCCCCTCCCAAATGCAGAGGTTGCTGGTGTACCTGTAGGGACGCCAGGATTCTCCAAGCACCCCATTAAGCTTTGGCCTCTCCCCGCATGCATGCAAGGCCGTTGGGCTAATGCCCGCTGTGATGTCATCTGAACTCTCTTCTAGGCGGAGAATATCCTGGAAGCAACGGTGACTCCGACGCTGAAGAATCAGTACGGGAAGGTTCCTGAAGTCACACAGATCTGGAACACCACCATGAGTACGGTGAGCTGGCCTGCGCGGGCCTCCAGCCACAAACCCTCGGGTTATTTACAAGCTACCTCTCTCGGGAGTGGCCTCTCTGGTTAGAGACTGAGGGGAGCCTTCCCGGGATGAGGCAATAGACTTTGTCTTGGACACTTGGGCCTTGTAAAGAGCTTCCCAGAGCCTGACAGCTGGGATTTGGTTCCTTCTGGGGTTGCCTGCCCGGGACAGATCTTCTCTGCCCGCTCAGCGAGCACAGCTCCTGTGTGAGCCACTGGACTGCATGTTCGAGAAGCTGAAAGTGAACACTCCTCAGCTGACACCCAAGTCTGAGCTAGCAGCAAACGTGCCGGCCCGGCCCCCTTCATTCTGATCATCCCCTAGACCCTGTGTCTACCGCTCTTTGGTTGCCGATGGACAGAAGAGGTCCCATCTGAGCCCATCCACTGAGCTTCCCCTCCTGTGCTATGGGTGATGGGGGACATAACTTCAAATGCACATGGGGTACAAGTGTCTGGAACCAACCCCACTCCCCTCTGGCAACACAGAGCGCCGCTGGGACAAAATGCACAAGCCTGCAGTTGCCTCTGATAAGCTGCGGTCGTCAAAGGCCCCTCTTCTCTCAAGAGTCGGGGCTGAACCCCAAAGCCTGGCCCAGCTCCAGCCTGGGGAACGACGTTCTGCCTTCCTCTTGGTTTCGGCTGGATGCATTGTCGCTCATTGCTTCCAATCCTGTCCTAACTGGCTGTACCATCTCCCCAGATGGCTTCATCCACCACTGCAGGGTACGGACAGGCCCCTAGATTAACTGGTTTGTAATCTGTCCGTGGAGCTTTTTGAGGTCTCTGGTTGGGACATGATGGCAAAACCATGAGGTGTTGGGCACGTTCTGTTCCTTGCTCTCAATTCTCCTCCTCCTCCTCCTCCTCCTCGCAGGTGAAATGCTGCGGCTTGATGAACTACACAGACTTCACTGACTCTTACTACTACAAGGAACACAACACGTACCCAGCGTTCTGCTGCAAGCCCGTAAGCAGCTCGTGCAGCGAGGCAGCTGCACGCAACAGCAGTGTCCAGGTATGAAGACACGACAGCTTTTGCCTTATGGCTGCAGGACCCCACACGGCTAGAAGGGCGTGAGTTTTGCTGTGGAAACTAGGCCACTGTCCCTCTCTGACATCTGCTCTTGGAGTATCTGGGGATGTCCCCCTCCCATCAGAGAGGGAGGTGGGACTAGTTTGTGAATCACAGAAGTTTGGCGTAAGGCAGAGGAGGAGCAGGTTTGTACTGCACTGGGGGCCTGAGCTTATCTCTGCCTTCCTATCTCTGCAACTGACTTGCTCTACAACCCTTTCCAAGTCACTTGTCCTCTCTACGTCCCTTCCCTACCTGTAAGTGTCGGGATGAGGACACGTCTTGCGAAGCGCTTGGAGGCCTGTAGGTGGTACACATGAGGAAGGCTGACCCTGCAGATAACTCTGGCCTGGTCTAGGGGATTTTGTCTATAGATTCTAATAGGTTTATTCTCTTGATATGAAAGTTCTTTAGACACTTAGCCGAAAAATAATAGGGTCACGGAAGACCTCACCAAGGATGAGTGGGAGGGATTTGTGTGTAGAAGCAACTGTCCAGACCATTACAAATGCACTGGGAGTACAAATGTATTTAACATGCATATAACATTGGTCCAGAAACGAGGCCCAGATCTCCTCTGAAGCTGAGTCCCCTTTCAAACCAGCACATGCACGCACTATATGGCGTTCAAACCTATCGCTGTTTGACCCTCCTAGTGACTGTCTTAGGAACCAGACTCTCTAGATCACGTGTAACAAAAGTAGCTGACCCAGCCCTATTCGTTATATTCACGTAGGACATACAAATCCTACTTAGGTCAGTGCTTGTGCAATGGGTTTTCTGCTTGGAGTTATTCTCAGCTGCGGAACAGACCCCCTGTTGCGATTACCATCCAGTGCATTTTTGGACATCTAGACTGGGTGCTTTTAATTTGGGAGTGGGAGGGTGGGGAGGGGAGGCTGTGCCCAAATCAAATCCTCCCAAAGCGGCCTGACTTCTGTTAATATTGGAGTCTTCCTGGGTGTTTCTAGTTAGGCACCCAAAAATCACTCCACCTCTCAGTTGGGAAGCTGAACTGAGCCTTACTGATCCCTGAAGTGCCCATATATGATGGGTATCCTGCTTGGTATATACAGCCAGGGCACTGCCGGGTGCACTCCCTCCCTTCTCAGACAACAGCGTCAGCACCCCCCATGAGACTCCCTTCAGAAGCACTCAGCTAGTCGCTTGGTGCTGGCAAACCCCCAGTGCAGCAGGTGGACTGGAAGGGGAGCTGTGTCCTTCAGCTGAGGGGGCATTCAGCCGCCTTGCTCCAACTGGCTTCCATTGCTTGCTTGGCTCCGGCTCTTTCTAACCGAGCTGGTTTCCCTTTTTCCCTTAGGGTTGCTTCCAGCAGCTGCTGAGCGAGATTCGCACGAATGCGGGCGTGGTGGGGGGCGTGGCGGCAGGGATCTGTGCGTTAGAGGTAAGTCCCACGCTGGCTCCTGGCTGTAGAAACTAGGCGAGGATAGGGTGACCAGACAGCAAAATCGGGACAGGGTGGGGGGTAATAGGAGCCTATATAAGAAAAAGACCCAAAATTCAGGACTGTCCCTATAAAATCGGGACGTCTGGTCACCCTAGGCAGGGATGTAGGTCTGCGCGGCTGCCGTCCCACTGTCTCCCCTCCACTGCTCCAAACAAGGGGCATGTCCAGTAAGGGAGAGGCTAGAGTCGCAGACTCGACCTCTGAGCTCTCCTCATTCAAGGCTGCAGGCTCAGGCTTGTTTCCTCTGCTCCCGGGGCGCCCGGCCACGCTGCCAGAGCATCTGTGACCACCAGTGGCTCCAACCCCAGCCCGGGCACCCTGGAGCCGGGCGCCTGAGTTGGGATCAAGGAGGGGGAGCCACAAAACAAGAGGAGGTGGGAAAGCCGGGGGAAAGAATGGGCAGAAAGAAAGGTGACGGCAGCTACTTGAGGACATGGCACAAGGCTGCTTGCCCACTGCAGCTGTAGCAGCTTAGCTGGGGCGGATGGGAACCACCGAGGCAGCCTGACAGCCAGTCTTGAACCTCTGCATGCACCCGGCCTTGACCCTCAGTGCCCGTTTCCCACGTGTCGTGAGGGGAAGCAACAGGAGAGGGAGGATGATGGGGCACAAGACACGCTGACCAGTGGGTTACAGTTGCGTGATCCAGAGGCTGCGTCTAGCCAATGAGGAGAAAGAAGAAAAGGCCTCCCTGGCAACAGGAGATATTAAACCTACTGACCTCTCTTTAGATTGCAGCCATGGTCGTATCCATGTACCTGTACTGCCAGCTGGATAAGAAGTGAGGCCTGGAGAAGGCGGCGGGTCCTTTTCCCCTGGGCAGAAGAGGACGAACGATACATTCTTGCCTCTGTCTTGAGAATCAAACATTTCTTGGGCCCAACACACTCTGTCCTATGCACTGTGATTAGTTTTTAAATGATCTCCTGAGCTGACAGCTGTAGAGCGTGTGTTTGTGTATGTGTGTGTATATATGTATATTTTACCTAGTGTGACGGATCGATAATGTGTACATACAAACACTTCCGAAGTGGAAAGAACTTCCGTTTCATGCCGGAGCTCCTGTGCCAAAGCCTGGCGGGGCTACGGATGCCGCTCCATCCCCTCTGTGGTCTGTGTGATCTTAGCTAGCTGCGGGGAGATCTTGCTAGGAGATGACCAGCTCAGACTGCAGCTTGTGCTCCTTTTCCCAGCCCTCCTTGTTCACCAGATCCTTTGGCCCAGTCTAAGTGCACAGGGCTAGATTCTGGCTGGTGGTTGGCTGGTGTGAATCAAGCGTCTTCCACTGACTACGATGAAGCGACCGCTAACTGACAGCAGAGCAACTGCTGTAAGAGTCTAGATTAGTGGAGAAGGCTTGGACCTCCTGGGGTGGGAGAGAACGTCCAGCCAAGCTAAAACGGGCCATCACGTCCTTCTTGCTTTAAGCACGTAGGCTAGAGGGAAGCGTGTAGGCCAAGGGAAACGGTCTCGGGCTGCTCCGGCTTGATTTTTTTCCCTGTCTCTCTCCCTTCAACTCTGTCCCGGGCCACCCTCCTCTCTTCAGCTTGCGCACCCTCCCACTTGAAGGCGTGGGGCTGGGTTAGATGGCACAACACGATGCTGGGAGCTTACCAGGGGAGCCCCTGCAGACTGAGTCTGTCCTGTATATTTTTACACTGTGAAGGCACCCCTCCCCCCCCAATTAATTTATAATCTCAAGTGTAAATTATTTTCTGAATGTGGAATGAAGGTTTGCGCACAATATGTTCCAATAAACTCTTTAACGAAGGACTTGACCGCGGGGTGCTGTCGTGCTGCATTAACTAGCCAGCCTTGGTACTTTGCTGGCCCCCATCCCCCTTGTACAGCTGGGGAAACTGAGGCACGGAGACATTAAGTGAGTTGCCTAAGTGCATGGAGGAAATCTGTGGCAGAGCAGGGGCTCCCACCTTAGTCTCCTAAGGTTTAGGTAAATGTCCTAGTGACTGGCCATCCCTCCTGTTTCCGTGCCAGCCGACCACTTTCCTGTGCATCTGTAGGAGCGTGGGGGAAACCAATAAGCCAGGCCTGACTGCTGCTGCCATTAGCCCCTACAGGTGCCCTATTGTGCTAGGTGCTGTACCAGCCCGTCCTAAGCACCAATCGGGCTGTCTTTCATTTAGCCATGCAAAGGGGTATGTACTGACAAACAGGGCAGGTGGCTATAGACCAGTGGCAGTAGACACCCTGCAAAGTCAGACTCATGCTCCTACAGTGAGTGGAAATTCACTCCATCGCGGGCCCTCGGGAAGGGGTGGTGCGTGGGGAAAAGGTGGGTGGCAGAGGCAGCCGCCCCCCACCTCAGTAAAGAGAGACTCATAACCCAGGAAGATCCCAGCTGCTGTGGGAGCTGGAATGACAGGCTGGGGCACCATGGGTTGGAGGCAGCAGGGGTGAAAGCGTGATGGTGCTGGGGGAAGCAGAGGGCAGGCAGGGGGCCGTTGGCAGATCAGAGAGGGGCGGATCAGATTGGCAGGGGCACGAAGCAGTGAAAGACCTTCAGGGGCAGCTCTAGGTATTTTGCTGCCCCAACCACTGCAGGCAGGCTGCCTTCGGCAGGTCCCCGGTCCTGCGGATTCAGTGGCAGCCTGTGGGAGGTCTGCCAAAGCCGCGGGACCAGCGGACCCTCTGCAGACATGCAACCGAAGGCAACCTGCCTGCTGCCCTCGCGGCGACTGGCAGAGCGCCCCCCGTGGCTTGCCGCCCAAGGCATGCCCTTGGTGTGCTGGTGCCTGGAGCTGCCCCTGAGGACCTTCAAGGGGAGGCGAGAGCTCAGGCTTCCCAGAAGCGGTTTAACACCTTCTCTCCGGCCGCCAGTTCAATTCTTGTGCGGTGCCCGCTCTGGCCTCACCTGTGTTTAAAAGCAAAGAGGGCGGCAGGCAAGCCCTGCTTTCACAACAGCCCACGCCACCCGTGCCAAGCTTGGCGCAGGGCAGGGGCGTGAGGCTGTGTGCAGGTTCCCCACAAAGCAATGGCCTATTTGCCTTGCAAATGCGCTCCCTCTGGCTGCTTTGGTTAAGGCAGCACCCATCCACTTCCAGCAACTACAGCCAGCAGGAATATTAGGGGGAGGGGAGATTGTATAAACAGATGGGGGCTGGAACACGTGTGGCTCAGCCACTGAAATGCTGGGTTGAAGCCAAGCGCTTTAGAGGCGCCAAGGATCAGACGGCCAACGCACCATTCACCCCAGCTCCTTCCCTGCATGCAGGCCAAAAACAGGGCAGCCGTGCCCAGCTGCCCCAGGCAGCTTGGGGGATGGCCAGTCAGCTGAGCTGAGCTCAGGTGCCACTGGTCACCACCCAAGTGCCCAGCCCGGGTCTCATGCAGCCTGGGGTTTAAATGCCACTAGATGCACATGACCACTAGCCAATAGGCAGCTAATACAGACCAGAGATGGACCCTGGGGTCCATGGGCTGCAGCCATCTTGGAGGGGAGATGGTTTGCCTGGCTAACCCCTACTAAACTCTGGCATCTAAGCGCCCTGCTCGGTGTGTAGAGCCCCTGGCTCCTGCTGACAGGGACTTTCCTGTAAACCTTCTCCATGCCACGGCCATAGCAAGAGCTATTTGTGTTTATTTAGAGGATGGAGCACTAGACTGGGAAGCAGGAGATCTGGGTTCTATGCCTGGCTTGGCCACTGGCCTGCTGCATGAAGTTGGGCAAGTCCCGTCATCACCCTGTGCCTCAGTTTCCCCATCTATAAAATGAGGCTCATGATACTGCCCTTCTCTGTAAAGTGCTTTGAGATCTACTGGTGAAAAGCACCATTCGAAGAGCTAGGTATTATTACAAAGTAAGACTAGCCTGATTTTCTAGAGCTACTGAGTGCTCTTGCCTCCACTGGCTTCCAAGGGTCAATGAGACCCCGGGGAGTTCAGCACCACTAGACAATGAAGCCTCTTCTTATGCTCCCAGGTGTGAACACTCTGCTCTGCTGTCTGTTGTGAGCACAAGATTCCCAGAGGGCTTGGCCATGCGTACATCACTCCGTCTGGGCGTTAGCGAGAGTGGCAGTAGACCATGCCAGCAGTCCAGGGGTTAATAAGGCCAATGCATGCTAAGAGGGAGGGAAGTGAGCTAAGGCCAGAGTTTGCACTGCCCTTATCCGGCTGAAATGTTCTATCTCAAGCCAGTAAACTCATCCAGCCATGGCCGATACAAGCAAATTCTAGCCTCTTCTTTATCTTTATAAGCAGCAAAGAATCCTGTGGCACCTTATAGACTAACAGACGTCTTGGAGCATGAGCTTTCGTGGGTGAATACCCACTTCGTCAGACGCATGTAGTGGAAATTTCCAGGGGCAGGTATATATATGCAGGTAAGCTAGAGATAATGAGGTTAGTTCAATCAGGGAGGATGAGACCCTGTTCTTGCAGTTGAGGTGTGAAAATCAAGGGAGGAGAAATTGGTTTTGTAGTTGGCAAGCCATTCACTGTCTTTGTTTAATCCTGAGCTGATGGTGTCAAATTTGCAGATGAACTGAAGCTCAGCAGTTTCTCTTTGAAGTCTGGTCCTGAAGTTTTTTTGCTGCAGGATGGCCACCTTAAGGTCTGCTATAGTGTGGCCAGGGAGGTTGAAGTGTTCTCCTGCAGGTTTTTTGTATATTGCCATTCCTAATATCTGATTTGTGTCCTTTTATCCTTTTCCATAGCGACTGTCCAGTTTGGCCGATGTACATAGCAGAGGGGCATTGCTGGCATATGATGGCATATATTACATTGGTGGATGTGCAGGTGAATGAGCCGGTGATGGTGTGGCTGATCTGGTTAGGTCCTGTGATGGTGTCGCTGGTGTAGATATGTGGGCAGAGTTGGCATCAAGGTTTGTTGCATGGATTGGTTCCTGAGCTAGAGTTCCTATGGTGCGGTGTGCAGTTACTGGTGAGAATATGTTTCAGGTTGGCAGGTTGTCTGTGGGCGAGAACTGGCCTGCCACCCAAGGCCTGTGAAGGTGTGGGATCATTGTCCAGGATGGGTTGTAGATCCCTGATTATGTGTTGGAGGGGTTTTAGCTGGGGACTGTATGTGATGGCCAGTGAAGTCCTGTCTTTATAGACAGCAAAGAGAGATGACACAAGCCATCTACTGCCTTTATCTCGATGCAATGCAGATAAACTCATTGCTCTATTCTAAAGAGGGCAATTTGGTGCTGAGGATGGGGAGGGGCACCTGCTGGTGCGGCAGCAGGAATTGTGTACAGCCTCTAGCACAACGGGGCCCTGATCGCAGGTGGGATACAAATAACCGAAGCAGGTTGGAAAAGTCCCAACAAAACCGGTTTTCCTCCGAATTCACCGATTTGGCTAAAGGGAACATCCTGTGGAGATGGTTCGATTTTGATGACGTTCCTCCCAAAACCAGGCAGGATTCTGATGCAGCCCGGCCCGCCTGGCAGCTTTCAAAACCTGCCTTGCCCGCCCGGCTCCTTGACAGCTGCCTGGCAGGCTGCTGGGGGACCCAGACTTCCAGGGTCTGCAGCCCAGCTGGACTGGCCTGGAGCCAAGGACCATAGGGTGCTTCCAGGATCCACATCCCTGAAGCAGCCAGCTGCCTGCACTTCCCTAGAGCTGGGATGCCCAGGGCTTTCATGGAGCATCCAGAAATATTTGGGGAGGGGAGGTGGGTCATTCCAAATTGGAATCAAACCAAATTTCAAATGATCAAAATGCTCCACGGAAGAGAGTTCCCTTTCTCTTTCCAGATGATAGGGATGGTGCATTCAGTAGCTCCTGGCTGTGCATGGGCATCAGCCTCCCTTCACAGCACAACGATTCTGTGGCAACGCAAGACTTCATTGCTGCGAGCTGGCATGGGGATGGGGGCACCGTGCTATGTGCTACCTGGGCGAAAGGAAAGTCTGTGCCAGGAGTAGTGGTGCATAGCCTCTGTTCAGAAGGTGAGGCATAAGGGGGAGATTCGGTCCACTAGAACAGGGCAGCGCACATACCAGCAGGCCTATATGCTACATATCCACCACCCTAACGTTTACTGTGAGGGAGAGGGATTTATTATGGGGGCTTGTGGGTTCCCTGGCCCATTTTCCTACTGGGGCAGATCTTGGTTAAAGCCACTGAGGGGAAGCACAGCGTCTAGGATTCTAGTCCTGGTTTTGCCACTGACCCGTTATACGACCAGGAACAAAAGTCCATGCCTCGGTTTTCCCATCTGAAAACTGGGCACAAAGCTACTGATCTCCTGGGGTGCGTCAAGGCTGCTGAACATTTGGGAGGAGTCAGAGAAGTGCCTTAGACATGTAAGGTCTATACAAGGGAGCAGATTCCAGGGGGACTGGGCAGGTATTTGATTCCAGGCTGAGAGGAGGAGGAGACTACAGAAGGACTGCAATGCCCATTCACTACATACATCTGCAAAAAACTGCCCCTCTCCTGATCCTGCAAGTTCTGCCCCTCTCTGACTGTAGTGACACCGACACCAGCTGGGCCGGCAGCTGCGTTGTGGCTGCGATTTCCTGACTCGGTCGGTTTCTTCCTTTCTGTTGACTGGAGAATGACTGAGCCCCTCTGGTTCAGTTCAGGTCAAGTGCCCCCGTATTCTCCCTGGGTGGTACCACAAGCACCTAGTCTCAGGCTTCAGTCTGCCCCGGCCATTAACCCTCTTGGGCGGAGACACACACGAATCTCTCTCTCTCTTCCAGGCCACTCAGTCTCCTGACCATACTGTGATATCCCAGCACAAGACTGGACCCCTGAGGTCCTGTCCGTGGACCACAGATCCTGGCTGTTCCTTGGATCAGGAAGACGGCCCTAAGCCTGTTTCAGACCAGCCTTTTTGGCCCAAACTCTTGCTTTTCTGTGGCCCTGGAGACTCCAGTTTGAACTGGTATATGCAAAGCTTGCAAGGGGAGGGTTCAAAAGACTGAGAATTTAGCATCCTCCTCCTCCGAGAGGAGTTACAGACAATTCCCCAGTCACGCCTACACCCCTGCATGTTGAATACAATGGTCCCCAAAGGTATTAAACCGAATTCAGTCAAGTTTAACTTAGTTCAGTAAAGTGCCTCTGAACTCCGTCAGGTTGGCCAGGATGCTGCCAGTCTGTCACACCCTGCTTCACGGCAACCGAAGGCCCCAGGCAGAGCGGGCACAGCCCAGAGAGGGCAGAGAGCTGGGAAAGGAAGCGGATGGGGCATCAGAATTGCTTCCTCCAGGCCACCGAAGAAACGTGACGGAGCTGTTGGGTTGCTGCACCTAATGTTGGCCTTGAATTCCCGGCGAGCACTACTGTGACCCACACACCTCAGGGGAGTGGGGGTGCTCAGTCGCTGCTAGTGGCGCTGAGCCCGCTTAGAGAGAGAGATTAATGCATCTACTCCAGAGCCTGAGCTAAGAGCCATGTGGCTTTTAGCTCAAGCAGTAAAGTAGAGGCTCATGTACTAAGCTCTAGAGGTCCCAGGTTCGATCCTGCCTGCCACCAAGGTTGTTGGTGTTACACTACAGTGGGACAGAGATGTCCCAGAAAAGCAGTTTCCCAAAGGAAAAATGCTGATTTGGCAAAATGAAAACATCTCAGCCTGGTCAACATTTTTGCTGGAAATTATCTACATGCTTTGTTTCACCTTTGTTGTTTTGACTCAATAAATATTATGGCTGGAATATAATGAATTAATATCACTGTTGAAGGAAAGCCTTTCAACCTCACACTATTTAGCTCCTCTATGGCACTACTCACCAATAGATCTCAGAGTGCTTTACAAAGGAGCCTTACCCCCATGTTGCTGTTGGGGAAACTGAGGCACAGGGCGGTGAGGTGACTTGCCCAAGCTCGGGAATAGACCCCACATCTCCTTAGTCCCAGCCCAGCGCTGTAGCATTTCTGGAATATTTCCTTATGGGACAATTCTGAGCTTTCAACTTTTCATCCCGATTAGGGACAAAGCCATCTTTTAAAATGGCTGAGTGAAAGCCCAGATTTCAACCCGCTCGAGCTCAGCGCGCTGGGCAGGCCAAGGCGAGGAGTGGCAGGAGGCCAGGGATCCAACGTTACTCATTAGCGGAAGAGTGGGTCGTTGGAATGCTAGCAGCCTATATTCAGGCCTGTTTGGTTCCTTTGCTGCTCAGCTCCAGCCAGGTGTGTCCTGACGTTGCCTGTTGCATTGTTCTAGCGACGTGCCGCTGTACAGTACGTACTGGTCACCCTGCCAGCGACAGGCGGAAACCGCTGTCCTGCGGAGAACCGATCCTTGCAGTGGGACAACGAGTACTGACCCACTAACAGAACCGGGAGACCAGCCTATACTTGGGAGCAGTTCACACCACCCACAACGCTCCTGAAAGGGTTAATCCAGTCTCAGAAAGTTGCCAGGTGACAGGAGCCTGCCCTAGGTTCCGCCAGTGAGAGTCTGCGTGGATGATGTAACAATTTCTAGCTATGTTCAGCAGGAAGAACCGTGGGGGAGGGAGTGCATTTTCCTCTTTGATGTACAGCCTCGAGCCCACTGTTTAGCACAGCAAACAGCAGCCGCTGGCTTGTGACCAGCTGAGTGTGTTCCCACTCCAAATCCCAGAGCTGGATGGTGCTAATGAGGTTCTTAAGCAAGGCAGAACATTCCTGCTCCCGCAGCTGATGTCAGCTGAAGTAATAATTCCTCGCTGTATCTAGCACTTTTCATCAGCAGATCTCAAAGCATTTTACAAAGGAGATAAGAATCATTACCCCATATTACAGATGGGGAAACTGAGGCACATGGAAGTAAAGCAACATGCCCAAGTAGGGACTAGAACCTAGGTCTCCCAAGTCCTGGACCACTTTCCTGTCTACTAGTTCACACCACTTCAAGCAGCTGAGCTGCTACATGGACAAGACAAAGCATTGGAGGGGAAACTGAGGCACAGAGTGGGGAAGCAATTGTGCATTGTTAGCTCTGTTAAAGGGTCACATTTCCACATCTGCTCTGAGGTGTGAGATAAACTCACAGAGCTAAACTCCACACCAGAGGTGCAATTCCTAACTGAAAATGTCCGCACCACTGAGGGTAAGGAAGGGCAAATCCAGGAAGAACCAACCCCACCCATCACCCAAATCTCCAGCTTATGATTACTTTGGTTCTTTCGCCTATCCCCTGTGTCTCTGTACTTCCTGGTCTTGGTGAGCAGCAAAAGAGGAAGCCAGCAAGAGGCTGTTTTTTTGCAGCATTCACCAGTTTGACATTTATAGCCAGATAGTTCAGAGCGGAATATCTGACCCTGTAGATGTTACAGGAATATGCAGCTCTGGGGATGGAGCTCAAGCTTCTTCTATACAATAGTAATGGCATGTGTTCTCCAGCACCTTTATCCAAGGGTCTCAAAGCACTCGGCGCTAACACCCCTCTGATGTAGGCATCATCAGCTCCATTTTCAAAGAGCGAATCATAGAAGTGTAGGACTGGAAGGGACCTTGAGAAGTCATCCAGTCCAACTCCCTGCACTGTGGCAGGACCAAGGAAACCTAGGCCATCCCTGAGAGGTGTATGTCCAACCTTATCTTAAAAACCTCCAGTGATGAGGATTCCAACCTCCCTTGGTAGCCTGTTCCAGAGCTTAACCACCCTTAGAGTTAGAAAGCTTTCCTAATATCTAACCTAAATCCCCCTTGCTGCAGATGAAGCCTGTTTCTTCTTCTCCTACCTTCAGTGGACATGGAGAACAATTGATCACCGTCCTCTTTCTAACAGCCCTTAAGATATTTGAAGACTGTTTTCAGGTTGTCCCCCCACCCCCTTGGTCTTCTTTTCTCAAGACTACTCATGCTCAGTCTTTTCAACCTTTCCCCATAGGTCAGTTTCTCTAACCCTTTGATCATTTTTGTTGCTGTCATGTGGAGTCTGTCCAATTTGTCTGCATCTTTCCTGTGTGAGGCCCCCAGAATTAGACACACAACTCCAGCTAAGGCCTTGCCAGTTCCGAGTAGAGTGGGATGATTACCTCCCGTGTTTTACACACACTACAACTGTTAACACACTCCAGAGTGTGTCACGGAGTTGGGGGGGAGACAAGGCCCTGCGATTCACCGTGACTCTCAGCCAGGCAGTAGAACCTACGGTAACCAGACAGCAAGTGTGAAAAATCAGGATGGGGGGGGGGTAATAGCAACCTATATAAGAAAAAAGACCCAAAAATCGAGACTGTCCCTATAAAATCTGGAGATCTGGTCCCACCCTAGTAGAACCCAAGGTTTATTAAACGAAAGGAATGAGTACAAACCAGAGCTTGTAGGCATAAACAGGACCCCTCAGCCAGGTCCTTCTGGGGAGTAGGGAGCTTAGACCCCAACCTGGGGGTTCTCTACGATTCCCCAGCCAGCCCAAGACTGAAACTCCACTGCAGCCGTCTCACTCCTCCTCTCCCTGGTTCCTCCCCCACCCTTGTCCAGTTTCCCAGGCAAGGGTGTCACCTGGGTCCACCCCCTCCTAGCTCAGGGTACAGGCTCAGGTATCCTCATTCAAGTGGAGTCATCCCCTGCTCTCCCATCCCCCATGCAGACAGTCCCAGCAAAACTAGACGATATGCCCAGGTCAATCCGCCCCGCTCCCTACTGCGTCACAGAGCGATATTAGCCTTTTTTACAACTGCCTCGCACTGTTGACTCAGAGAGAGCTGCTGAGCTGCGTTCAAGTCTCATCACTTACTCACTGTGGTCCAGGTGGTCAAAGGGATTTAAGCCCCTAACTCATCATAGGACCAATCCTATTCAATTTATTCATAAATTATCTGGAGAAAGGGGTAAAAAGTGAGGTGGCAAAGTTTGCAGAAGATACTAAACTGCTCAAGATAGTTAAGACCAAAGCAGATTGTGAAGAACTTCAAAAAGATCTCACAAAACTAAGTGATTGGGCAACAAAATGGCAAATGAAATTTAATGTGGATAAATGTAAAGTAATGGACATTGGAAAAAATAACCCCAACTATACATACAATGTAGTGGGGGCTAATTTAGGTACAACGAATCAGGAAAAAGATCTTAGAGTCATCGTGTATAGTTCTCTGAAGATGTCCACGCAGTGTGCAGAGGCAGTCAAAAAAGCAAACAAGATGTTAGGCATCATTAAAAAGGGGATAGAGAATAAGATGGAGAATATATTATTGCCCTTATATAAATCCATGGTACGCCCACATCTCGAATACTGTGTACAAATGTGGTCTCCTCATCTCAAAAAAGATATACTGGCATTAGAAAAGTTTCAGAAAAGGGCAACTAAAATGATTAGGGGTTTGGAAAGGGTCCCATATGAGGAGAGATTAAAGAGGCTAGGACTTTTCAGCTTGGAAAAGAGGAGACTAAGGGGGATATGATAGAGGTATATAAAATCATGAATGATGTAGAGAAAGTGGATAAGGAAAAGTTATTTACTTATTCCCATAATACAAGAACTAGGGGCCACCAAAGAAATTAATGGGCAGCAGGTTTAAAACAAATAAAAGGAAGTTCTTCTTCACACAGTGCACAGTCAACTTGTGGAACTCCTTGCTTGAGGAGGTTGTGAAGGCTGGGACTATAACAGAGTTTAAAAGAGAACTGGATAAATTCATGGAGGTTAAATCCATTAATGGCTATTAGCCAGGATGGGTAAGGAATGGTGTCCCTATCCTCTGTTTGTCAGAGGATGGAGACGGATGGCAGGAGAGAGATCACTTGATCAATATCTGTTAGGTTCACTCCCTCTGGGGCACCTGGAATTGGCCACTGTCGGCAGACAGGATGCTGGGCTAGATGGACCTTTTGTCTGACCCAATATGGCCATTCTTATGTTCATGGTGATTTCAAATAGCTTTGAGGCTCTGGGTCTCTGCCTCAGTTCTCCCTCCCTAAAGGACCACAGTATATTCAAAGCGGTACTAGCCAAAGTCCTTGAGAATGGATTGTAGACAAAAATGGATCTAAGAATGGATCTAAACAGGGTTTTTCTAAACCTACCATCTATGACTGAATAAAATAGATTTGCTAGGAGGTAGCTCAGCATGGAGGATCTTTCTGGAACCCTCCCCAGATGTTCCCAGCTCTCGTGATTTTATCACAACTCTCACGATGGTTGGTGTTTTGTTCTTAAAGCCCCAGTTTCTGGAGGCAAGCAATTACATGGGACTCTCAGCTTCAATCTCTTTACAAGGAGTTGAGTTTCTAGCCCTCATGATTTGGGAGAAAAGCTTGCAAACGTGCCTCTAACACCCCTTACAGGCTCGGCAGGCAAATAAAAGGAATACAAAATCTATTCTTGTAAAAAAATCTCAGTATTTTCAAGCCAATGTGGGGATCTTTAGGGGCCCAGCTCACTATTTTTGAATGCTAGAGGTGGCAATATGACACCCCTCTTCTCCCTCAATTCACCAGTAGACCCCACCATACCGCAGAACGTGGTTCATACGATTGAGAAGCGAGAACAAAGCCGAAAGACAAACATGGCAGCATTTACTGGCTCCTTTCCTTGGCTCAGGCCCTAGCTGATCTGGCTACAATTACACTGTTTATACAATGCCCTTATCCACACCCCCACTGTCAAACCTAACTAGAGAATCTCCATCCGGTCAAGTGATAGGAGCCCCACCCTTTTGGAGTAGGAGGATCTGAGTTCTGTCCACATGGACAGCTGCACAGAGTCCTAGTCGACCGTCAAGACGTAATGATACGTTGGGTTTATTTTAATATCCAAGAGCTTTCTCAGCCTGCCATTGGCTGCAGCCAGACCCAGTTCCTGCTTGACTTCCTCAGGGATGGTGAACAGCTCCCCAAAGTTAGTGGCAGGTGGAGAAATCCACCCCTTAGCTGCTGTTCAGGAGGGTTGGGCTCATGACCCAGCTGGCAGCTAAGGAGGAAGTATCTCTCTCACCAGTGGAAGCTTTATTTGCGGTTTATGGAGGTGCAACTTCTGAGCAGCTCCTGGGACTGTAACTCCTTGGAGTGCTCTGAGGGTGGTGGGGGCAAGGCAGCCTCGGCTCTGTTCATGAATATACCCTAGCAAGTTTCTATCTGGTCAATTTCACTTCCCGGCTCTCATGCCCTAGCCCAATACTCAGTGTTTGCAGTGCAAACTTTGCTAGGGAATATTTATTGTTTAAAAGGGAACTGGATAAATCCATGGTGGCTAAGTCCATAAATGGCTATTAGCCAGGAAGGGTAAAGAATGGTGTCCCTAGCCTCTGTTCATCAGAGGACGGAGATGGATGGCAGGAGAGAGATCACTTGATCATTGCCTGTTAGTTTCACTCCCTCTGGGGCACCTGGCACTGGCCACTGTCGGTAGACAGATACTAGGCTAGATGGACCTTTGGTCTGACCCGGTACGGCTGTTCTTATGTTCTTATGTGTGTAAAATATATATTTCCCCTGGGGTTCATAAAAAATTAACCATGGGAACATTTCTATTGTTCTTAGGTTTTGTAACAACTCTTCTATTTACAAAACCTAAATTGGGGCAAGAATTGACCTGACCATTTGCACTTCACTCCATTTGGGACTAGTGAAATTTGCCTGGCTAATTTCCCTTCAAAGAAAAGTCGTATAGAATTTCCCAGAGAATGATCATCCATCTAGTGATTTTTAAACCAGGCTGTAAAACATCTGTAATGACCTAGTACATTCTCTAGCATTTCTGAGCAATTTCTATAGGTCTCCTTTAGTTGTCATTTTGTGGGGAGTCTTCTCCAAGGTCTGATGTCGGTTTGTAATTAGCTTCTCTTTCTGGCGGCCAGACACCAGCCCAGTGCTGTGATGTGTGAGTTACTAGCACCGTGGAGGAAGGTTTCACTGCAGAAACAAAACTGCTTCCCTGATTTTGTTTAATTTTGTCAAATTATTTGTGCTTATATTAGGGCTGGTATCACTTCAAAAACTAACAAATTGGAAGCCTGTGGTGCTTTGAACTGCATTACATTTCTGGTGCAGCTGTTGGCTACGGTTAGATGTCTAGTGGGAAATCCAGCTCTGCCCATTGGAGAAGACATGGTTCACTGACTACTTATCGGATGCACCTTTCACTAGACCAGGTCCACCCGGTTTGGTTGTGATATCACAACTCTGCCAGTGGCCAGTATTGGAAGGAAGGCAAGAAATAAATCAGTCAGCACCTAGATAATAGGACTGTATGGTGCAGTAGAGAAGAAATTCTTTCCTGCTTCCCTACCAGTGATCATCTCCTGCCGTGCATTGTGGGATACCCACCCGGAGGAACGCAGGCTGCCCTAACTGTGTGTGCTCTGATGAGCAGCTTTGCAACCCTAGTTTTTCAAGACATTGAAATCTCACTTAAAAAGGAAAAAATGCTCTAAACTTTAACTAGAGAATCACTCCTGATGCCTCCATGTCTACAGCCTCACCATCGCAGGGAGGTGGGTCAGATCACTATCCCCTTTGTGTGGCTGGGGAAACTGAGGCACAGGAGGGACAGTTGCTTGCTCAGGCAGCAAGTCAGTGGTGAAGCTAAGACTAGAAGCAACATCGCCTTGTGACGTTGCACTCCATATGCTTTATAAAAATATGTTTGTAAGTGTGAATATGATGTAACTGGAATATGCTTTATGCAAAAGGTCTCTTGTAAGGTATCGTTACAAAGCTTATGATCTATTGAGTGTGTTCATCCCATTTGTTTGCAGGTATTATTTCTATGTCTGGAGTTAGGAGAATAAGATATAAACTTGTATTACCAATGTAAACGTATTAAGTGGAAGCCATAAAGGAGTACTTGCTAAGCATTTTTGGTTAACATCTGCAGCTTTGGGGTGCGTGGTCCAGATCCAGGTCTGTGTTGCAGCAGGCTAGCGTGTCTGGCTCAACAAGGCAGGGTTCTGGAGTCCCAAGCTGGCAGGGAAAACGGGCTCAGAGGTAAATTCAGCCCGTCAGGTGACAGTCCCAAGGGAGTGTCTTTGACTGAACCCGTCACACTCCTAACCCCATTGAAGAGAGACAGCTGCCTACTGTGCCAAGAGCTTGTAAGTAAGTCAAATGAACAGTGCCAGGCCTAAACAGCCACTGCCGTGGCCAACACCTTGAACCAGGAACCTCCAGAAGTTGAGCTGCTACAGCTTAAGCAAGGTAGGGCTGTAAGAGACTCATATCCACTGCAGATCAGGCATAGAGGAAGATAAGCTAGGAAAGTACAATTTAGATGGGGCTACTATAAGGTGGGTGCGTAACTGGCTGGATAACCGTACTCAGAGAGTAGTTGTTAATGGCTCCCAATCCTGCTGGAAAGGTATAACAAGTGGGGTTCCACAGGGTTCTGTTTTGGGACCGGTTCTGTTCAATATCTTCATCAACGATTTAGATGTTGGCATAGAAAGTACGCTTATTAAGTTTGCGGACGATACCAAACTGGGAGGGATTGCAACTGCTTTGGAGGACAGGGTCAAAATTCAAAATGATCTGGACAAGTTGGAGAAATGGTCTGAGGTAAACAGGATGAAGTTCAATAAAGATAAATGCAAAGTGCTCCACTTAGGAAGGAACAATCAGTTTCACACATACAGAATGGGAAGAGACTGTCTAGGAAGGAGTATGGCAGAAAGAGATCTAGGGGTCATAGTGGACCACAAGTTTAATATGAGTCAACAGTGTGATACTGTTGCAAAAAAAAGCAAACATGATTCTGGGATGCATTAACAGGTGTGTTGTAAACAAGACACGAGAAGTCATTCTTCCGCTTTACTCTGCGCTGGTTAGGCCTCAACTGGAGTATTGTGTCCAGTTCTGGGCACCGCATTTCAAGAAAGATGTGGAGAAATTGGAGAGGGTCCAGAGAAGAGCAACAAGAATGATTAAAGGTCTTGAGAACATGACCTATGAAGGAAGGCTGAAGGAATTGGGTTTGTTTAGTTTGGAAAAGAGAAGACTGAGAGGGGACATGATAGCAGTTTTCAGGTATCTAAAAGGCTGTCATCAGGAGGAGGGAGAAAACTTGTTCACCTTAGCCTCCAATGATAGAACAAGAAGCAATGGGCTTAAACTGCAGCAAGGAGATTTAGGTTGGACATTAGGAAAAAGTTCCTAACTGTCAGGGTAGTTAAACACTGGAATAGATTGCCTAGGGAAGTTGTGGAATCTCCATCTCTGGAGATATTTAAGAGTAGGTTAGATAAATGTCTATCAGGGATGGTCTAGACAGTATTTGGTCCTGCCATGAGGGCAGGGGACTGGACTCGATGACCTCTCGAGGTCTCTTCCAGTCCTAGAGTCTATGAGTCTATCTATGGCCACCTCCTGCCAGATTACATACGCACTTTTGCATATGTCCCCCTTGCGGTAGGAGGGATGTGGGGGGGGATTGTGCAACTCCCACTCTTACACATGCCTCTGGGTGTTTTGTGCATGCAACACAGATCTGTGCAAAATCACATATATGCTTTTGCATGTGCATTTTCTAAAGCGGGGGCCTACCTGCCCAGGTGTCCGCCTCCTGGCTACACGAAGCCTAGCTTTGTTCCTTTGCCCTGCATGAGCGTCACAGACACACCCCAGCGGCATCAGATCAAAGGTGGAGACAACAAGGCCCTGATAGGCTCTTTATGGAGAGCCAGGAGACTTTTCTTTTGAATGGTTGGCGCCCAGCTGGTTAAACACACCTGCGGGTGGCCCCTGTGAATGCCGAGGTACCGCAGACAATGCTCAGCAGGGCGTGCTGCTGGCTTGAGCACAGTCTCTGCAGGCTTTCCCCACCCTTGGGCGGCTGCCTCAGCCACACCCCAGCGAGGTCTCTTGGAATAGGATCGTGGTTCCCGTAGTGTAATCATCAGCAAAGGAGACCGAGACAAAGACAATAGAAGCCTGGTTTCATGCCCAGCTCTGACATGGGAGCGATGAGAAGCAGGAGAGAAACACATCAGGGAAGGATCAAACAGATAGACACAGGGGGCCTGAGTGACAGAAGGGATCCAAGAGACCATCGGACTGCAAATCCCTCCTCATGCTTTTCATTGGCCTTCTGCTGAAGGACACGGCCCAGGCGGGGACGCCACGAACCCCGCCCAGGAAAGGGTTTCTGCCTGCCAGCTTTTCCATGGGGCATATTCTCCTCTTGTCAGCCCCCACGGACGGGACTGGAGCTGCCCAGGTGTAACTGACAAAGGAATCCCAGCCTACACAGCCGGACAGTCACTGGAAGCAGATGGAGACCCCAGCACATCCTATAATCCAGGGTCAAATCTCCCGGAGCCCCCTGTGCCACGCTGCTCCCTCCTGCCTTCCTTCGTCCTGGCTTGCCCAGCAGTGCCCTGCCAGCTGCAACAGAGTGCACAGAGAAGGACGTTTGTTGTCAGAGCCGCTACTCTTAAAATGTTCATAGTCATCCTGGAAGGGCGGGTGGAAAGCCGCTTGGCCCTTCGTGGGCCAGGAGGAGGGGCAGAGACATTAGCCCCGCGTCAAGCGACTGCATGGGCTGCCGGCTCAGACACAGAAGGCAACGTGCCATGAGCAGAGCAAGTGGAAGATGTGCTCTCTGCATGCCAATGGTTGGGGGCAGAAGGCACTGCCGGCCCTTAGTCAAGGCACAGTGCGTCTTTTGCCTGTTACACAACAGCAATAGGAGGAAGGACCCACATGGGCACAAAGGGTGCAAATAATTGTTTGCTAACTACGCACAACGTGCAGACCTAGCTGCAGGCACACTGCGAACCTGGCGGGTCTCTAAACTACAGAACACGGTGAGCGCCACTCAAGAGCTCACAAGCTATTTAAAGAGATGCCTCTACATTACACCACTGCTTCCACTCCCCACAGCCCTGGCCTCTCATGTGTGGGGAGAAAGTTGGGCCCACAAGTCCTGCCCCAGCCCCCCTTAACGTGCTGCTTTTGGGGGCAGCACCCGCTGCAGAGCTGGCTGCAGCTTTCCGGGGACCGCCAGTGGCAGGGGGAGGGCGAGACAGGGCGTCCTTGCTGTCCCTCCTCACCTCAGAGCGGCCAACATCTGACGCACAGCATCCAACTCAACCACCACCCCCACCCCCACCCCCAGACTGCTGCATGACACAGACTAACCGATCATAGACTCATAGACTTTAAGGTCAGAAGGGACTATTATGATCATCTAGTCTGACCTCCTGCACAACGCAGGCTACAGAATCTCACCCATCCACTCCTGTAACAAACCCCTGAGCTATGTCTGAGTTACTGAAGTCCTCAAATTGTGGTTTAAGGACCTCAAGGTGCAGAGAATCCTCCAGCAAGTGACCCATGCCCCATGCTGCAGAGGAAGGTGAAAAACCTCCAGGGCCTCTGCCAATCTGCCCTGGAGGAAAATTCCTTCCTGACCCCAAATATGGTGATCAGTTGAACCCTGAGCGTGTGGGCAAGACTCACCAGCCAGCACTCAGGAAAGAATTCTCTGTAGTAACTCAGATCCACCCCCATCTAACATCTCATCAGAGACCATTGGGCATATTTACCGCTAATAGTCAAAAGACCAATTAATTGCCAAAATTAGGCTATCCCGTTATACCATCCCCCCCCAAACTTATCAAGCTGAGTCCTGAAACGAGATATGTCTTTTGCCCCCACTGCTCCCCTTGGAAGGCTGTTCCAGAACGTCACTCCTCTGATGGTTAGAAACCTTTGTCTAATTTCAAGTCTAAACTTCCTAGTGTCCAGTTTATATCCATTTGTTCTTGTGTCCACATTGGTACTGAGCTTAAATAATTCCTCTCCCTCCCTGGTATTTATCCCTCTGATATATTTATAAAGAGCAATCATAACCCCCTCAGCCTTTTTTTTGGTTAGGCTAAACAAGCCGAGCTCTTTGAGCCTCCTTTCATAAGACAGGTTTTCCATTCCTCGGATCATCCTAGTAGCCCGTCTCTGAACGTGTTCCAGTTTGAATTCATCCTTCTTAAACATGGGAGACCAGAACTGCACACAGTATTCCAGGTGAGGTCTCGTGAGTGCCTTGTATAACGGTACTAACACCTCCTTATCTCTACTGGAAATACCTCGCCTGATGCATCCCAAGACCCCATTAGCTTTTTTCATGGCCATATCACAGTGACAGCTCATAGTCATCCTTTGATCAGTCAATACTCTGAGGTCCTTCTCCTCCTCTGTTACTTCCAACTGATGCGACCCCAGCTTATAACAAAAATTCTTGTTATTAATCCCTAAATGAATGACCTTGCACTTTTCACTATTACATTTCATCCTATTACTATTACTCCAGTTTACAAGGTCATCTAGATCTTCCTGTATGATATCCTGGTCCTCCTCTGTATTAGCAATACCCCCCAGCTTTGTGTCATCCACAAACTTTATTAGCACATTCCCACTTTTTGTGCCAAGGTCAGTAATAAAAAAATTAAATAAGATTGGTCCCAAAACGGATCCTTGAGGAACTCCACAGTAACGTCCTTCCAGCCTGACAGTTCACCTTTCAGTATGACCCGTTGTAGTCTCCCCTTTAACCAGTTCCTTCTCCATCTTTCAATTTTCATATTGATCCCCATCTTTTCCAATTTAACTAATAACTTCCCATGTGGAACCGTATCAAATGCCTTACTGAAAAAGAGGTAAATTAGATCCACTGCGTTTCCTTTGCCTAAAAAATCTGTTACCTTCTCAAAGGAGGAGATCAGGTTGGTTTGACACCATCTACCTTCTGTAAAACCATGTTGTATTTTGTCCCAATTATCATTGACCTCAATGTCCTTGACTACTTTCTCCTTCAAAAATTTTTCAATGACCTCAGTGATCTCTTTATGCCTAGCCATCCATCACACTCCACAGCAGCTGCACTGGCGAAGGAGACACATGGAGACGGAAGCCCACAGCTCAGCAAGAGGGGTGCTGAATCCTGAGTTCATTGGCCTGACAAGTCCATCCCCCGCCCCCCAATATGTGGCTGCAACCTCCGGCTGCTGACTCATGCCACAGCCCCAGATCTGCGGGCTGCACACCGGGAGAAGAGTGGCTGGGTGGCTAGAGGAAGTGACAGCAGTAGCTTGGATGGTTATTTTTAGAAGCGCAGTGTATTGGCCCACGTGGAACGGGTCACGGGTGCATTGCTGGGGCGGGGGCGAAAGGGCCCTGGGGCATGTGATAGCAAACAGAATCTCTTCCTTATTGCCGTGGGTGAAAGGCAGAGGAAACCAGCGCAGGCTTATTTGTGTAGAGATTTCCTGGTCCATTGACGTGGGGGAAGGTTGTCTGATTGATCATACTGCAGCCAGCAATTCCCTGTCCTGGGGAGAAAGAGGTTAGCATGGGAATAGGACAGAGCCACTTAATGCCACATGGACACTGCAGTCTAGGGCTCGGGGCCTGTGCTTTGCCCCTTCTCCTTCGTCCAGCTCCACAGTCCCCCCCACCAGGGGATAGATTCAACACTAACACACACAAGAAACAGTGCTTATCATTCATTCTCTCCTATCATTTCCCCATCTAAGCAGTGACCAAAGCAAACTCTGATAAGACACCATACATTTGCCTTACTGTACAATGGGGCTGGAGATATAAACCTGGAAGTCCTGCTAGATTTCACCAGTGGAACAGCTGAACCCCCTCCTGATTTCATGGTTATACCACCCTACCTCACTTGACGGTGTTGTCTAAGGGACTTTTCACCCACCGTCAAGGAACTTAAACCTGTTAGCCCAATTTACACGCTTCCCTTCACACTGCAAAATTCAAAACAACTCACTACACAATGACCTGCATTCTCCAGCTTTTCTGTATGATGCAAGAAATCAGACACCTGCACTGGTCTGTAGTATTTGTGTGATACAGAAGCATGCTGGTTGCTAATATGCAAATAAGCCCACCAAGTAAGGGGATATTTGAACCCTAACATTGCACTCAACAGGTTTTATCCTTAAGAGCGCCAGTGACAAAAATCAGAGGTGACACCTACAGGTGAAAAGGGAGAATTGACCTAGTTGTGGATATTTGTATATTCAAATACGCACCAGATGCTTTGCCTGTTAATAGGAAAAAGATACATACCTGTGGTAGCAATTGCTGCTCCAGTGTTTACATCAATGACTGTAAATTAGAATATTTTGTAAATGAATTACTTGGAGTGAAGCTGAGTTAGAGATCAAATTTTGAGCTAATTTCTGACTAACCAAACTAGTCACCCTAACCTGAAAAGGGCAGACAGAGATCCTGGCCAAGCGAATGACAAAGCCAACAGAAACATAATTATGTCTTTGCTTTAGTGGGTAAGAATGAAATACTGTTGTTATATAATACAAGTCAAACAGCAATGTGCCTGGAAATTGAAAGAAAACAGAAATTAACCAAATTTTTGCTGGAGTTATGAAAAGAACTCAATAATGTTTTAGCTCTTTATTTCATAACCACAGTGGGTGGGTGAGGTTAAGGTATTGGGAAGCATCAGAGGCAATGTTCTAAACTCCAATTACCTCCCAACAATAAGGAAAAAACCACACACAAGCAAGGTGGAAATCAGAGCAGGGCCTCCCAGCGCTCATTAAATTCCCTGCATTGGCACAACAACTTGCTAGGGCTGGTCATCAGCAGGTTCTTTCTGCCACTTGGTCTGTTTGCTTTGTTTCACCAGCATCTTAGAGAGAAATTCAAGGAATGGAGTTGGAGTGGGAAGAGGGAAAGAGATGAAATTTCTCTCTCTCACACACACACAAACACATATAGCCTACCGTGCCTTTTAAATGCAAGACTCTCAAATTCCTGCATAAACTGGGGCAAGTCATTTTAATCTCTGTGCCTCAGTTTCCCATCTGTAAAATGGGGCTCAGGATCTTTCCCTTCTCTCACCCTTTACTGCCTTTAGACTGCAAGGGCTAGATCTGCAGAGGGATTTGGCCATCTAATTGCTCCATTAGGTGCCTAGGTTCAAAATTTAGATCCTCAGCTCTCCCTCCTCAGCTGCCACCTAAATTCTCTTGATGCCTAAGCTTCCAGCAGTAAAGCAGCCAAAGCATTTACATTTCTGCAGCTGCTGGTCATGTGCAAAACCACCACAGTCCCCTGAGCCTGGGGCAGGATCCTGAAAAGTCAGTGGTCCCCCACTCAGCTCCACTCTACTCCAGGGCCCAAGCCAGTGGGCATGCTCACCGGCTGTCTAGCAGATCGGGCTCCATGCGCAATGTCAGGCTTCCTATTCTCTAGCCCCTCCGGTAGAACACTCACCTGGGATGCGCGGGATCCCAGCTCAAATGCTCACCTTGCCTGATTCAGAGCAAGGATCTGATCCCAAGTTCTCCCAGCTGAGCACCCACATGACTGGGTATTCCAGGGTGGGCCTGTCTCAAGTCCCTGCCGCAGAGCAGGCAGTGTGGGAGTCTGAACTCCACACTCAGTCGCAGCTGAGTGCTCTAAGCACTGGGCAAGAGGGGAGAAAACCCGCCACTGCCTCCGTTTTTGTGCCAGAAAGGACTGCCCTGCCTTTGGCAGCTGACGCCGGGGCAGAGGGAGGCGTCTCTCTCCATTTGGGAAACGCTGCTGCGAGCTCCTTTCTGAAGCCAGATACCTAACTCCTTTTGAGGGGGAAGGTTAGACCACATCCCTCATCTTTGCATTTCCAGCTGGCTAGCTTAGGTGCTTCCCTGCTCAATGGGCTGGCTTTCCATAGGTCCCATTCCCAGGCCCCCTCACTCTCCCCACGGAGCTGAGGTGTCGACTTCATAGCTGCAGGTTCCACTCGGCAGCAGGTGCTGCAATACTGAGGCTAAATCCTCATTGTGGATCTAGCCCTGAATTCTTGGAGGCAGGGTCTGGCTCCTACCGTGTCTGTCCAGCACCTACCACAACGGGGCCCTGACTACAACCTACCCATAATAACACCCCTCCATAACCCTCATGTTAGCTACATGAACCTATTTGACCTGCTCTCAAGCCAGTGCAGGTGCTTCATTTCTGATGCTCTTTACAGCCTTAGAACTACAGAGATGGTCAGCTTGCACCTGTAGGCCTGTCTTGTCCTCTTACTGTACAAACAAGGCATCTGAGCTTCCGCATCTGTTGGCAAACCCAGGTTTTATTAATCTGTTTGACAAGGCTGAGCTGGGGCTTTTCCATGATTTAGCAACAAAGGTGGCGTGGACTTTGAGTAATATGGCAGCTAATTGTGAGCTGTATGCAGGAAGGAAATGCTTTGGTAAACCCTCCGGGGAGAGAATTCTTCACCCCATCCTCATGACTCGACGACAGGGACAAAAAGGCAGTTTACCTATCTGTGAGATGGGGAGAAGGGTGTTTATAATAAAACTGGTCCCAAAAAAAAACCCACCACATTTTTTCAAAATGAAATGGGTTACCTAGGGAGGTGGTGGAATCTCCTTCCTCAGAGGTTTTTAAGGTCAGGCTTGGCAAAGCCCTGGCTGGGATGATTTAGTTGGAAATTGGTCCTGCTTTGAGCAGAGGGTTGGACTAGATGACCTCCTGAGGTCCCTTCCAACCCTGATATTCTATGGCAATGTTGTGTGAACACTGTTTTCATCATTCAAATTTCTCCAGGGTTCAGGGAAAGAATTGGAAATGCCGCAGTTTCATTTCAATTTGAACCAAATAGGATCAGGACAAAAATATTCTAGGGTGGGGGGGTTACTCCTTCGCCTTTCACCCTCTAGCTGGAATGGAACATTTTTGGTTTCCAATGGGGGGGGGGGGAATTCAAATAATTTAAGGGGCAATGAAGTGAAAAACCTTTCAAAGTTTTCCAGTGAAAAGAATTCACAATCTTTCAACCAGCTTTCGCTGGGTGCTTGGAGATCTGTGAATGAAAAATTGCTATTCTCAGAGAGAAAACGGACTTTCCTTGACGCTGAAGACTCTTGCTAGCAAAAGGGTTTGATTCTTGAAGTCCTAGGCAGTCACAACCCCCGTGCAGGGACCAGAAGTGCTCAGATGATTATTAATCAACCCCCAGAATAAGTCCCCACAAACTGCTACCTTTTACCGGCCCCTTTCCAGTCTGACTCAGGGTTGGTGACAAATCTATAACCTTTCATTGTCAAAACAGCCTTCACAAATTTAACATTCTTAGTGCCCAGGTTTTATTCAACCCAACCAGTACAAACATCAGATCAGTGGTATTTCCAAACAGTATTAGTCACACGCCAACATCCTCCATGTACGTGACCTAAGGTGTGGTTCTCAGTGTGGGTGTCATGACCCACAGGGAGTCAAGAGAAAAGGTCTGGGGGTCGTGATCACCCTGCCCTTGCTGTATTTTTATGTAAGGTCCCAGCTGGTTGGGGAAGAGACCCTTGATGTGAGTAAGGGTGTCCCAGGGTGAAAAATCCTACCACCATCCTATGGGAATAGCATAATCAAATCATCAACATGTAGGGTTAGAAGGAGCCTTGAGAAGTCATCAAGTCCGGCCCCCTGCGCCAAGGCAGGACCAAGTAAACCTAGAACATCCCTGACAGGTGCTTGTCCAACCTGCTCTTAAAAACCTCCCATGGTGGGGATTCCACTGCCTCCCTTGGAAGCCTGACCCAGAGCTTACCTGTCCTTAGAGTTAGAAAGATTGCCCTAATAGCTCACCTAAATCTCCCTTGCTGCAGATTAAGCCCATTACTCTTTGTCCTACTTTCAGTGGCCCTGGAGAACAACGGTTCCCTTTCTCTTTATGAAAGCCTGTGAAATATTTGGAGACTGTTAGCAGCTCCCACCTTGGTCTTCTGTTCTCAAGACTAAACATGTCCAGTTTTTCAAACTTTTCTCCTAGGTCAGGTTTTCTAACCCTTTGATCATTTTTATGGCTCTCCTCTGGACTCTCTCCAATTTGTCCCCATCGTTCAGCCACCCCTATTTTGGGGTAAGAAGCATTCACCTTAAATCCCTTCTACGGCCCCTTTCAAACCACGGGGCCTGTTTGATCAAGTCCCAGCCTCCCAGCACGTCACTCTCTATAGAAAAGCCTGCACTTTGAAGAGGTTATTATGCCCTGGGGGTCATGTGCTTATCAGTGTTTCTCTGGAAGTTAGCAGCGAGAGTGGTGCCGTGCCCAGGAAAGGTACGGCTTAGCAAATGTTTGCAATCTGATAAAGCCCCGTCTAATAGCTCTGCAACAGAAACGGGTCCATAATAGCAACAGGTGACACCGCCGGGTATTTATGGACTGTTTTCAGGGGTGCTACGGTAATGAGTTCCTCCTGATATTGACGGCAGCAGGGTCCAATGGGACAGGCCATCAGCAGACCAAGATGCTATTTATAGCTCTTCTGCTGACTCATGGTATGACCTTGAACGAGTCACTTCACACCTATGGATCTCAGGTTCACAGCCTCTGAAATGGGCGTGAGACTGACCTTTATTGAGTGCTTTGGTGCCGAGCTAGGGATAGTGCATTGCCAAGCTAATAGTCTTGCTTCGGCTCATTTTTCCAGGCCAAGGTTTTCAATGAGCAATTGACACTTAGAATTCAGTAGCATCTTAGAGGCCAACCCAGCTGGGCCCCCACTGTGCCAGGTGCTGTACGCACACTAAGGGCTGGCCTACACTGGGGGGGGTTGATGTAAGATATGCAACTTCAGCTACGAGAATAGCATAGCTGAAGTTGATGTATCTTATTTTGACTTACCTCCCGTCCTCACGGCGCGGGATCGATGGCCACGGCTCCTCCGTCAACTCCGCTTCCACCTCTCGTTCCAGAGTCAATGGGGAGCGCGTTCAAGGATCGATTTATTGTGTCTAGATGAGACACGATAAATTGATCCCCGATAGATCAATCGCTATCTGCCAATCCAGCGGGTAGTGTGGACGTATCGTTAGGGTAAGATGTTCAAAAGCACCTCAGGTGTTTAAGACCACAAGCCCCTCCACTCTTCAATGGGACTGGAGTGCTTTTGAAAACTCCCCCCTAGTAAAACATCCCAAAGAGCTTCCAACCCCAAACTGATTTTGGGTGCCCAACATAAGCCGCTTTAAAAGGGTCTGATTTCCAGAGGATAGGCGCTTGGCCCTTTCTGCCAATCAGTCCCTTTACGGTGTTTTAAGCACCCCTCAAATGGAGGCACGCAGACTCACTAGTCACTTTTTAAAATCTTGGGCCCCGTCTGCGATTGGAGGTCATAACGTTTGACACCCCCCACTTTGAAAAGCACTCTTGCGCCCCACAGCCGAAAAGCTCTCCATAAATGCTAAGCCATCTTGTCGGCATCTGTATAAATAACACCAGGCAATGAAATGACATTACGGCAGAGAGTTCAAAACCACCACGAAGTCAAGAAGCACCAAGTTTGATTCGCTCCCCCACTCCCATCCGTCCCACTTAGGGACATACCTGGCCTCCACGTGTGCAGTGTCAGAGCACCTTCCTGTCGTCAATGTATTTATCCTCACAACACTCTTGTGAGGAGGGCAATGCTACTGTCTGCCTTGTACAGCTGGGGCACTCAGGCACAGAGGGACTCAGGCCTGGGCGACATTAATGTTCCCTCTCATTTTTCCCGTTCATGTGCAGAATGAATTCTGTTAAGTGCACCAGTATGGAGGTGATGTGTGGTGGGGGTGGGGCCGATAGGTTCATGGTGTGGGAGGGGGCTCAGGGCTGGGCAGAGGGCTGAGGGTGCGTGCTCTGGGGTGGGGCCGGGAATGAGGGCCTTGGGGTGCACGCTGCCCTGGGGCTGCAGCAGGGAGAAAGGACTCCTTCCAGCCCTCTTTCCCCACAGCAGTACCTGGCTTGGGGAAGATGCGCCTCTCCCTGCTGCGGCGAGTGACCAGACAGCAAGTGTGAAAAATCAGGACAGCGGGTGGGGGGTAATAGGAGCCTATATAAAAAAAAAGCCCCAAATATCAGGACTGTCCCTATAAAATCAGGACATCTGGTCACCCTACAGCTGCAGCAGGGCTGGGGCTGGGGCAAGGGCCGGGGCTGGGGGGAGAGACGCCTTTCCCCACCACAGCAGCTCCGGGGGTGGGGCTGGGGAAGAGGCACCTCTCCCTGCCACAGCAGCTCCGGGGCTGGGAGATTTAGGTGCGCAGCCCTTGGTGGCCTCCTGTGGGCCGTGCAGGTCTGCACCGTCCAGGGAGCTTAGGTCTATTCATAGACTCTAGGGCTGGAAGGGACCTCGAGAGGTCATCGAGTCCAGTCCCCTGCCCTCATGGCAGGACCAAATACTGTCTGGACCATCCCTGATAGACATTTATCTAACCTACTCTTAAATATCTCCAGAGATGGAGATTCCACAACCTCCCTAGGCAATTTATTCCAGTGTTTAACCACCCTGACAGTTAGGAACTTTTTCCTAATGTCCAACCTAAATCTCCGTGGCTGCAGTTTAAGCCCATTGCTTCTTGTCCTATCCTCAGAGGCTAAGGTGAACAAGTTTTCTCCTTCCTCCTTATGACACCCTTTTAGATATCTGAAAACTGCTATCATGTCCCCTCTCAGTCTTCTCTTTTCCAAACTAAACAAACCCAATTCTTTCAGCCTTCCTTCATAGGTCGTGTTCTCAAGACATTTAATCATTCTTGTTGCTCTTCTCTGGACCCTCTCCAATTTCTCCACATCTTTCTTGAAATGTGGTGCCCAGAACTGGACAGGTCGACGTAAAGCATCTTTCATCAACCTAACTATGTCAGCGTACACACTATAGCCTGTCCCTCCAATGTACGTGCCCTCCGACACCGACAGAACTCCGCCTCCCCCAAAGGCATAAGGCTCCTGTTGGTGCGGTTAGCATGACTCAGTGACTGTGTAGCCACAGCCTTACTTACACCCGCTGTTAGCTCGGTGGTCAATTTCACGGCTCCGAAATTAACGAGTGAGCTGGACAGCTAGAGCTCAGCTGCCACGCACTTCCCTGGAGAACTGGGTGGCTGGACCCTGCTCCTGGCTGGGAGCCTAATCTAGGCTGACTTGTTTTTCATGTAGACATACCTAAGTCTGGACCAGAGCAATACTGCCCTAACCACTGCTCCATCCTTCCTCTCTCCATCCCCTTAACTGAGCCCTTACATTACACAAAACCAACAGCTGTGAATATCTACCACCATCTAGCCAGGAAGTACAGGCTGCTACAGATGAGTACTCATGTGACGCTCAGTGTAAGACCCATGGATTGGGACATACTGACTGTGGGTCACTTCAATTCCCAGCCTGAATGTTCAGTTATCAGCGAGGGGCATTTCTCAGGTTTTGGGCACTGCGTATGTGTAAGAAAACATTTCGCTCCCTTTGCTCTATATCTCGCTTCACCCAGGCAAATTGTCCATTGCCTCCAATGAGTGTTTTGCCCAAGTGAAGACAGGGCTTGGGAGAAAACCCAGACAGAACTAGGCCCTAAGCTTGAATGACAACAAGGCCCACATTCAGCTTGCGTTAGCCTCAGTGCTTCTGTTCTTTCCCCAGCCCTTATTTCCTGGAAGGGAGGCTGGGGGAAGGAGGCTGCTGCTGAAAGATCTGGGCTGGCGTCACAGAGTGTAAACAGCCAGCGCCTACTGATGTCAGCGGCAAGATTCCTGTTGACTTCAGTGGGCACTGCCCCCTCTCAACTCTGCCAAACCGTTTCCCTGGGCTACTCCCATCCTGAGCTCCACACCCTTGACGTTGCGCCTCAATCCTGATCTGCTTCACCCCCTTTAATTTCTTGACCCCCCACATCTGTGCCAATGCAGCTCAGCACTCCGCTCCCACAGAGAGCCCCCAATAGTTCTCATGACGCACTTCGATCCCGATCTGCACCAGCGGCCCATCAACCCTTCCGGGGGCCTGAGTGCAGATCAGCCTCATTTCTACCTGTGGTCTAAGTCAGCAATCAATTCAGAGCTCTCCAGGTGAAAGCCAAGCTCATCTAATCCGTGCAAGGTGTTTCACCAGTGCCCATCGCACACGTTATTTAACCGTCTCATCTATTGCTCCACTGGGCTCCCTGCTAGCTAAGGCTTACGACTGTCATTGGTAACCCAGAGCTCTGCAAGGTCCATTTTCCCTGAAGATCTTACACAACAACACATTAAACTTAATTGCATTAAAAATTCCTGTTGGACTTCATAAACCTGGGGTGATTTTCTGTGGTGATAACGTAACGTCCTGCCCACGACTGTTGTTCCAAATGCCTCACCCATGAGGTAGCGTTCAGTACCGTAGGTTTATATTTAAACCAGGAAAGTTACTAATTAAAGCTACCCAGGTTGTATATTACAATAGCAAAGTGCAATAGCTATAAACACCACAGATATGGACTAATTAGATTGTACATTAATTCATGCCCGCTCCGCGCTGCATGCAGGAGTACAAATAAATATATTTCTTCTACTGCAGTAGGAAAGCAAAATGTCATGACAACATGGCGAGCTGTGTACGCAGCGCTATGGAACCGACGTCATTTAATTAGTCCTTTCTTGGTGTAATACTCGCAAAAGAAGGACAGTTATCGCTGGGCAATCTCCTCCACAGCCACAAGTTTAACTACCATCGCTGTGCTGACAACTCACAGTTCTACCTCTCTGCTCCAGACCTGCCTTCTTCTGCCTGAGCTAATATCTCCACCTGTCTCTCTGACACCTCCTTGCAACTGTCTAGCCCTCAGCTCAAGCTAAATATGGTTCAAACAGAGCTCATAATCACCCCCCCGAACGCTCCTCGCTACCTCCTTTTTTGATCATTGCAGATAATACCAGCACCCTACCTGTCGCTCAGGCCCATAATCTACATGCGATCTTCGGCTCGGCCCCCTCTCTGGGCTGACAGTCACAGCCACAGTAATTTACAAGGTATTGATCAAGTCTGAGTGACGCCTCCAGAAATCCCTCTTGCTTTGGGATTTGGATCTGTGTAACACCGTACCCTAGGGGTTGCCAATTTTGGTTGGATGTATTCCTGGAGGTTTCATCACCTGACATAATCTTCAGTTCCTGGAGACTCCAGGACAATCCTGGGAGGGTTAACACCCACACCCCACTTTTATTCTGGTATAAGAGTTACTTTTTTCAGTTTAGCTTAAAACTCTTTTCCCAAGTGACGGAAGCCAACCAACAGAAGCTTTATCCTGGATTCAGAGTGTCCACACAGGGGTCCTATCAATATAACTGTATCGGTTTAAAATCACACCTTAAGATATACTGAAAACAAACTCTCCCATGTAGACAAAGCCTTAGATAGAAAGCTCTTAGCCAGGGCTGGTGCAAGGATGTTTCGCATTCTAGGTAAAACTTCCACCTTGCGCCCTCCCCCGTCCCCGAGCCCCCGCCCTGAGCCCCCTCCCATGGCAGCTCCCCCCCTCCACCCTGAGGCACCTACCCCGCGGCAGCTCCCCACCCCACCCCCGCCCAGAGGCACCGCCCCGAGCTCCAGCCCACCCCGCTCTGCCTCCACCCCAAGCACGAGCACCCCAAACACGCCATCCCTGCTTCCCTTCTCCCACCTTCCAGGCTTGTGGCGCCTAAGCTGATAGGCGCCGCAAGTCTAGGAGGTGGGAGAAGTGAAGCAGCCACGGCGTGCTCGGGGAGGAGGCGGGGCAGGGGTGAGCTGGGGCAGGGAGTTCCCCTGCGTGCTGTTCCCCCCCTCTCTTACTTGCTGCAGGTGGCCCTCCCCGTGCCCCACTGCCCCAGTTCCCTCCGCCTAAATGCCGGCGGTGACCGGGGTGTCCAAAGATCCGGCCGCTGCGGTCGCTGCCAAAGAAAATGCCGCCCCCCAAATCCTAGTGCCCTAGCCGACAGCCTAGGTCACCTTGTAGGTTGCACCGACCCTGCTCTTAGCTGATGTACTCTTTGGATCAAGGAGCAGGTCTTCTCCACTGCCGTACAGCACCAAGCACATGGTCAGCACTCAGAAAGCAAAGTAGTGACAGTGGGTATAAGAAGGATCATTGCTAGGTGTGAACGGACAGAGGGAGGTGGTAGATTCTCTATCAGGTGCAGTTTCTGAGATCAGATACCTTGCAAGAACTCTGCTCTCGCGCACTCAGAAGTGACAGGATTGATGCAGGAGTTATAGGGTGAGGTGGTGCGGCCTGTTCGAGGGAGGTCAGAGGAGATGATTGTAAAGGTCCCTTAAAATTGGCAAATCTGCTATGAACCTCTTGAGGCTAAAAATCATGCTGGAAAACTCGTGATGGCCAACTTTTGTAGAGAGATTCCCGGTACTTTTCATGGCGACAACAGCCATTCCCACAGCGTTCTGGCACAGCCGCTGTAACAGAAAGATAGAAAGAAACTGGAGTGACTGTAACACCGACAGACCCCGCTGGTCGGAGGGCAGAATGGAACCCAGGACCTCTGGAGCTAAATGCAGGAGCCTCCAGTGCATGAGCTAAAAGCCACGTGGCCCTTATCTGAGGCTGTAGCAGATTCATTCATCTCAAAGTGGCCTCAGTGCTGCTAGAGATAACACAGCACCACACCCAGGAGGTGTGTAGGTTACACAAGCTCAGAGACATAGAACAAAACAGACCGGAGGCCAAGGATCACCAACAGATGGAGAAGGATGAAAAGGGCTATGCAGGATAAAAGATCAGGGAGATAGCTCAGTGGTTTGAGCATTGGCCTGCTAAAACCAGGGTTGTGAGTTCAATCCTTGAGGGGGCCATTTCGGGGTCTGGGGTAAAAATCTGTCTAGGGATTGGTCCTGCTTTGAGCAGGGGCTAGGACTAGATGATCTCCTGAGGTTCCTTTCCACCCTGATATGGTCTGCAAGCTGTGGATACCTAAGGGAGAGAGGAATTACTTAAGGCAGTTCCTGTGGTAGGAGCAATGGGATGGAATGAAGACCTCATCAAGAAAGTCAGCTTATAACTTCCCAGCAGTGAGATGGATAAATCCATGTAACAGTCTCCCCAAAGGAAGCAGCAGAAATTGTACAATCAGGGATATTGCAAATGACCTGAGATGAATCACTAGAGCAGAGGTTCTCAAACTTCATTGCACCATGATCCCCTTCTGACAACAAATATTACTACAGGACAGCAGGAGGGGAACTGAAGCCTGAGCCCACCCAAGCCTCACTGCTGCTGGGGGTCCAAAGCTGAAGCCCAATGGCTTCAGCCTAAGGCAGGGGACCTGTAACCTGAGCCCCTCTGCCCAGGGCTGAAGGGCTTGGGCCCTGGGCCCCAGCAAATCTAAGCTAGCCCTGGCAACCCCATTAAAATGGGGTCACAACCCACTTTGGGGGTCTCAGTTTGAGACCCCACTGCATTAGAGAATGGGTTGTAGGGAACAATCTTGAACTGGCTACAGGCAGGGGGAACTGGATAGTCAATGGAGGCCTTCCCACCTTAGCTTTTGTAGCACAGTAGCATCTAGCATCCTCAGATGAGATGGGGTCTCATTGCACTAGGTGCTGTACATAAACATAGTACAAGACAGTCCCTCCCACGAAGAGCCCTAAATAGGCAACAGAAAAATAGGCAGGACTGCGACCCCCCCACGTAACAGACAAGGCAGATAGAGCGACTTGCCCAAGGTGTTTGTGGCAGAGACAGGAATTAAACCCGAATCTCCTGAGTCCTGACCCAGTGCCTTATCCGCGAGCCCCTCTTCTCCCTCAGGAATCGATGGTCTTCTCCAGAACTAGGCAGTGCAAAAGCCGCCACCAAACACATAAAGAGCCAATAAGGCTGTGAAACATTTCCCTCTCCTCATCAAAGGTCATGGTCAGGTTGAAGAGAGTTTCAAGCAAAAGTTTCTCTCCCACTCTTTGTTTGGAGATCAACAAACTCCAAGAACTTGGCACAAAAACTAGCTGGGCCAGTCAGGTGCTGCGTGGTAACGTTCCACAATGAAAACCCAACAGACTAGACAGAAGGGGATGAGGGACTCCTGGAAATGCTGAACTCATCAAACCAACAGCCTGGTGTGACACAGCAACGCTGCCTCCATCCCTAGCCGCACACGATACAGGCATCAGACAACATGGCATCGGTGATATGAAAACACTCTGGGTTTACCCACAGATAATGGAGGAAATCTTGTTCACCCTCTAGATATCCGGGGCTTCTGGGGGCTTCAAATGGAGAAATGCAGTGATGCCATACTCACCTTGGCTAATCAGTCATCACACGGCCCCTTGTTTGGGGAAAGAAAGGCCATTCTTCACCAAAAAGTTAATGGAAAAGACTATGACGAACTTTAATATGACCATGACTATTGAAATTAGCACCTGAGATTAAAGTCCCACCAACGTCCAAGGAGCTGGGCTGGTGACCTAGGGCAGTGGGTCTCAAGCAGGAGTACACTTACCCCTGGGGGTACGCAGAGGTATCCAGGGGGGTACGCAACTCATCTAGATCAGTGTTTCTCAACCTGTGGGTTGCAGCCCCCAGGGAGGTCATGAGATGGGTTTAAGGGGATCACAAGTGCAGGGCCGGCATTCAGGGGTAGCAAACAGGACAACTGCCCAGGGGTCACACGCCACAGGGGACCCCACAAAGCTAAGTTCCATGCTTCAGCCCCGGCGCCTGGGGCTCGGGTTTCAGGCAAGGCTCACAAGTGAGAAACAGGCTCAAGAATCACACTGAAACGTAGGCACAATATTTATATTCCCATCAATTGACTCTATAATTATATGGTAAAAGGAGAAAGTCGGCCATTTTTCAGGAACAGGGAGCTGGGGCACTTCTGTAGTTTTAGGTCTGATTTTCAAAGCAAGTCGTTTTTAAGTGAGGTGAAACTTGGGGTACGCAAGACAAATCAGACTCCAGAAAGAGAGAGTCTGGGAAGGTTGAGAGTCACTGAGCTCCGGTAACACGTCAGCGGTGCCTGACAGATTTAGGCACCTACTTTCAAAAGTGACTCAGGGCTTGTCTACCCCCCAAGCTGTACTACTGGAACTGCACCGGATCGTGTAAAGCTGTGCAAGCCACCACCCCCACGGGGAGGCTGTTATACTGGTATAAAGAGGATTCATCCAGTTTAGTTTATTCCTATGGGAAGACAAATAACTTATATCTGTAGAAAGCACCTTTATACTCATATAACTGCATCCACTCTAGGGGCTGTACCAGCATAATCTTCTTTCATATGGAGCCAGTGGAGCAGTGAAAACAATGGCCTGACTACAGTCGGAACAAAGTTTCTTATCCAGTCCCGAGCAGAGGGGGTAGCCATGTAAATGGCTGCAACAGCTCCAGGAGGAGCAGAGAGCGGGCAATCGGCCGCAGTGCGTCCGACAGTTTGCACCACACCACAGGGGCAGTTCGGCAATTCCCTCTGTGCGGTAAGTCTGTTCCTCTCCCGCGTTGGGTGCGGCTACGGGTCCACATGCACCGTGGAAAGCAGGAACTGGGCCCTTGCAGTTGGGATGTCACTGAGATTTTTGTTTGGTTGCTGGCAGCTGCCCAGGCTTCAGACCATCTGCTGCAATCAAACTTCCTTATTTCCACAAGATGGGCTGTGGCATGAGATCAATGGGGTTTTCTTGATTTTATTTGGTGAGAAGGAGGGCGAACTAGGCCTTTGTGGTATTTTCCAGGCTCCTTATCTGTTGCAGCACCTCGCCGGGATATTTCCTGGTGTGCTGGTAGCTGGTACCAACAGCCACAGAGGTGACACTCATGCATTAATTTTGGTGGCTGCTAAAATGGCATGGGCTTCTGCTCCCAACTGGGGCACAGTACTCCCATCTCCTGCGGAATGGCCCAGGGCCAGCGTTGCTATTCGAAGAGAGGGGGAAGAGAGACCAGCCTGCTCTCTGTGTCCCCTGCTACGTGTGTAAGCACAATGAAAGGCATCGACTTGGCCACTGGATGTTCTGAAAAGGCCCCCAGTCGGCAAAGGAAAATGACCAGTACAATGATATCGTTTTAAAAAAAACCCACATTCCTAACAACATAGTGATACCGGTACAAAAACTGTCTGGCCAGTCCAGGCCAAAGGTACTTTGTCTCCTAATTTCCATTTAAATCAGTGGGAATTAAGAGCCTAAATACCTTTGTGGCTCTGGGCTTGAAGAACCCAACTGGGATTTAAGCCACCACAGAACTCACATTGCTCCCACAAACAGGAAGAGCAAGAAATAGATGCATTCCAGTCTGGCCAAAGACAGGAGTTTGGCATGATCAGGAGTTTCGCAGGAGCAGAGTCTCCTCTGTTACATTATACAATGGAAAACCACACCCCTTTTTGTGGGAACCCTGGCAACCAAATGAGCCAGGAACACTGCCCAGCTTGCAGGAAACTTCAGTGAAAGGAGGCACAGAAAAATATGTTTGCTTTGGGTTGGAGGCGCCTTTGGCCAATGATCTAGACGCACCATCTTGACATTATGCCAGGTAATTAACAAGGTGCCACAGAGGCAGGTCATGTGTCCTTGTTACAGAGCATGTCCTGCAAAACAGAAGTACTCAGGGCCTTTCGTGCCGAGCTGCCAGAACTAATGTCCAGGTAGTGGAACTTTTCCAGCGTCTTCTCCACTAGCGTTTTCTCTCCCAGCAAAGACAGTGCCAGGCTGACACGTGTTAGAAAGAGGATACTGAGCTGTTGCTTGCCATGTCCACCGAGAGTCGGACAAGGAGGCAGCAGCTTAGTTTGTGGCAAGGGAGATTTAGGTCAGATAGTAGAAAAAAACCTTTCTGATTGCAGGCTAGTTGAGGTTGTAGAATCCCTGTCATCGGAGGATTTAGCAACAGGTTGGACAAACACCTGCCAGGGATGGTCTAGGGCAGGGGAGCCAGCTAGAGAAGGAGCCAGAATTTCCCAATGTGCATTGCCAAAGAGCCACAGTAATACGTCAGCAGCCCCCACATCAGCTCCCAGCACCTCCCACCCACAGGCAGCCCAGCTGATCAGTGCCTCCCCTCCCCCTCCCGATCAGCTGTTTTGTGGCATGCAGGAGGCTCTGGGAGGGAGGGGGGAGGAGTGAGGGCATGGCAGGCTGAGGGGAGGGGGCGAGAAGGGGTGGAGTGGGGGCAGGGCCTGTGGCAGAGCCAGGGGTTGAGCAGTGACCCCCTGCCCCGGCACATTGGAAAGTTGGCGCCTGTAGCTCCAGCCCCGGAGTCGGTGCCTGTACAAGGAGCCGCATATTAACTTTTGAAGAGCCGCGTGTGGCTCCGGAGCAGAGGTTGGCCACCCCAGTCTAGGTTTATTTGATCCTGCCTCAGTGCAGAGATCTGGCCTTGACGACTTCTCATGGTCTCTTCCAGCCCTATGGTTCAATGAGCCTAAAGCCCTATTTATTCTGAGAACAACTATCAAGTGGGCTGCATCCTTCCCCCTCCAGTGCAGCCTGGTCCTGCGCTAGCGAGGCCACAAATAGGGCCCGACGGCCAACCCAACCCTGGATGCCTGTGCTGAGACCGGTGACAGGAGCAGCCAGGAACAGTGGCAGTTTTGGGGAGGAGGGCAATTTCCCCGTTTTCAGCAGCTTTCCTCCATTGCCGACTGGGTGCAAGGGACCTGCCCAGGGGCCCTGGGGTCCAGCCATTTCACAGTACGGCGGTCAGCTCTCAAATGCGCCAGGTCTTGGCTATGCGCCTTCACCAGCACGGAGTGGGACAAGCATCCCTCCCGTGCCCCAGGACGTGACGAACGGGCGCCGCTGCCCCCTGCTGGAGAGAACATCAGCGTCACAGGTTTGTGACTGTCGCCCTCTAGTGGGGGATGCCTGCAGCAGGTGCGGACGTCTCATTGAGACTAGCACAGGTGGGGAGTGGAGGGGCTGGGGAGAGCCTGTCTGCATGGGGGGATGGATTCTCATTACACCGCCCCCCGGTGGGTGCCAATGGTGGCTCAGCCCACGGCTAGTGTTCCCTCTGCAGCTGGAACCACAGCGTAATATTTGCACCGTGCGGAACCTTCCCAACGCAGCCGCTGCGTCCTTCACCCGCTGCCTGAAATGACGCGGAGCCCCTGATTCCTGCGCCACCGCCCTTGATACGCCGCTGGATTCCTGCCCTTATCTCCCTCCTCGCTGCTCCTCTCCCTAATGGCTGTTTGCAGTAGTTACTGGTTAATGCGGACGCGATAAGCACTTGCCTTCAGAGGGAAAATAACTGAGTGTGTGGGAGGGGGGGACACCAGCTCGCCCTCAACGTTTTCAATCCCACACAAAAGCAATCAAGCAAATCCAGCCAAGGGAGTTGTATTTCCTTGTTGAAGGGTGGATGGTGGGAAAGTCCCTACCCAGCACCTTGCACCCAGCAGGGTCCCAGAGGGCCAACCACCCCGCCCCATCCCTGGCCATACCCACGAGCTGCCGTGGAGGGCAAGGAGAACACAGGGGATTTTGTGACTCCAAGTGGTGAAGCCAAAGGGACGAAGACATTGGTCCCGAAGGCAGCCAGAAACCACTCCCATCTGCCAGGCTCCGCTCCCAGCCCCGCTGTGTGTTGCCAGTGATCCGTGCAGGAGAGGGAGGGGCACTGTTTTTGTAGCTACAAATGGTCACAGGCGGTGGCAGGCGGGGGCATTCTCCTCTCTCCGATCAGCTAGCTGGTGAGCTCTGGGGAGCAGGGAGCACCCTCTCTGTTAGTTGTCTGTACAGCACCTTGCATACTGGGGCCCTGATTGGGGTTCCTGGCAGCTACTGTCCTGCAGATAAATCACAGCAGAGACCAGGCTCCAGCGCTGGTTATGCGTCCAGCTGGTTGGTGCCTTTAACCCTTTCATTGCAGGGGCCATCCCATCTCCCCACCCCGCTCGAGCGGCTGACTTGCACAACAGCACATGGGAATCAGCGCAATGTCAGGGCAGCCGAGACCCAGGCCCGAGGCTAGCAGGAGAATGGTACCCCAGGCCAGGGCTGCTGCATTCCCAGGGGCTGGGCCAGCACGCTTGGCAGCAGCTGAGGGGCTGAGAGCAGAACACGTGTCCCAGACAGGAAGGCGGCTCTGCTGGTGGGTGGTTTTTGAAAGGCTGCGAGGTCAGGGGAGCAGTTAACCAGTGTTTCCTGGCTTGTCCCGAAAGACAGGCCCAGCTGAAGGTCTGAGAACAGGGTTCAGGGCTGCTCCTGGCTCCCATGATCTGACTGAGAGATTTAAAATTCAAAGCAGGGGGAGAGAGCGTGTTGGAAACATTTAAACACATGGGGGAATCCTCTGCGCCCGAGGGAAACACTCTCACTGTGGGGCTGGACACAGTCACCTTCTGAAGTCCCCAGGGAGTGATGGCAGATGCCCGCAGTACCAGGAGATCCTACTGGCCACTCCCGGAGCATCACAGATGACAACTGAGGCAGCACCCATACGTGCCCCTGAAACAAGCCCCCAGGGCTAGCATCACTAGGTGATTTAGGCACCTTTCTCCCAAAGGGTTAGGTGCCTGGCAGACTTTTGAGGTTCTGCGCCCCAGTCCCTGAAGCCCGTGCCCAGCTCCGAGTGGCCCCTGCCAAGCGGCGGAGGCGTGGGAGAGGGGGTCCCGTTCCGGGCCAGGGCAGCGACGAAGCTACAGGCAGAGCCCCTGGGGCTGGGTGCTGATGCAGCGCCGAGCCCCTTTTCCTAGCAGAGGTGGACGGCTGCCGCCAAGAGCTGCAGCTGCCCACCGGCCGTTCTCCCTCCCCGGCCTCGCCCTGCACAGCTCTCTCTTGCCAGCGGTAGAGACCAGCCCTGGAAGATGCGTTGTCTGGAGAACTCCAGGACCCTGCCCCCCATGCTGCCCGGACCACGCTCCTGGTGGCAGCTCCAGCTCTGCTAGCCACGCGTCCTGCCAGGCAGAAATCATGCCACGTGGAACGGCAGAGGAAGAGCAGGGTGGGCTTTGTGCCAACCTGACTGACCAGATACTGCAGCGACGGCGGCCCTACCAATGCTTTTGCTAAACCCCACAGAAGCTAGCCCTGATGAAGAGCTGTTAAGCTGCATGTGCGACACCCTAGGGTCAGCAGGATTGTTCTCGGGCTATTGTGGTGCTTCCCAGGGGCCCAAGATGTTCCATGGAGAAAGGGGCCAAAAGCAGGACAGGTTTCCTGAACTCTCCTCCTCTCAGGGGCAATGAGCTCTGGCCCCCACAGCCGTCCCTGGATTTGGTTGCAAAAAGCACGTCTGGTTTGTACCTTGCACCGATTCCCAGGCCTGATTGTTCTCCACAGCTTCTGCCCCAAAGGACTGGCCCAGTAGATGGTGGTGTGGTCCCAGGGGGAATCCAGGGACTGGGAGAGAAGGAGTGGGTGGAGAGCACCCAGACAGCTTTGGCTGCAGTTTTAAATATGGCCAAAACCAAGCATACAGTTGCCAGCCCTTCCCAGAGACAAAGCCACCGTCTTTCCTTCTGCACTGTGTGGACAAGGCCAGGAACTGATGGGGAAGCTCCTAGGAGATGGTAAAGACCAGAGAGCGAACCCAAACCTCCTCAGACCGGCCTGCTTATACCACATCCATGCTGTCCCTCTGCCCAGATGTTTTATGGAGACTCAACCAGAGGGCAGATCCACTGGGGTGGGTTGGGGGAAACATTGCTGCCTGGGAGGTCCTGGCAATAGAGGCATTTTCAGCACTGTTGCAGTTACCGCTGGCTAAAATCCTTGAGTAGACAAGACCTAGTGCACTCAACACCATCCGAACAGAGGCACAGGGAGCAAGAGAGGCAACAAACCCCATGGGGGATCCTGGGATCCAGGCATCTACACTTCAGCTCTTGGTGCACTTCTTTATCATGCTGTAGGCAGTTGTTATGCAGCCTCCGTGCTCCTCCCCAGAGCTGGCTGCATGTCAGCACGGGGTGATGCAATTTGTTAAATATAACCACACCTGCTGACCAGAAGAGATGAAGTGAAATTAAAGGGGTTTAAAGGTCGCTGCTAATCAGTTTAATTAGTGCAAAGCTCTTTCTCTCCCACTGAAGTCAAGGACAAATGCCACTGGGTTTTGCCAGGGGCAGCATCAATCCGCACCCTGGTATGCGTCACAAGTTTTTTTTTTTTTGAGTGGGGTTGTATTTAATGTCCAGTCTCTCCCTAAGGTCAGCATTTAAGAGGGGCCCTGCTTGGCTCTGAGCGTCACAGAAAGGAGCGCTCACCTCTGGCGTGGAGGGGAGCCCTGGGTCACATGGGAAAGTGAGTTCACACCTCAGCAGGGGTTGGTGCTCAGCCGGAGACATTTTCCCACAAGAGTCACACTTTTGCTTTGTGGTAACTCAGCACATACAGAGAACAGGATGTAAACAGGGGTTGGGGGTGGATTGTGGGGGTGGAGGACAATGCTCTGTAGCAATGAGACAGCCAGGCCCTGCCCCTTTCTCCCCCAGTACTGAAAGAGCAGCTCACACCTCTGGTTCCAAACACAGCTGGCTTGGGGCCTTCATGGTGCAGCTTTTTCACAACGCAAACGTGTCACCGCCCCGACTCTGATGGTGAGCTGTGTTTGCAATAGTGCACTGTGGGAAAACCAGAGCAGCTGTTGCACAGCGTGTCTCCAGAAGGATACAGCGCTCCCAGCACACACCAGCCACGTGGCAGCTGCTGTATGGAGGGCAACCCACCCTGGGATATCCTACTGCCAGGGTCGCCCCTAGGGGGTGCAGGCCCGGGACAACCCCCCTCTCTGCCCCAGGCCACGCCTCCACCCCTTCTCCCAAGCTCCTGCCCCACCCCCACTCCCCCCCTTCCCCTGCTCCCTCCTCTTTCTGGCTTCCGCCCCCTCCCCCGAGCGATACTGGGAGCCGGTGGGGTGGAGCGGACTGGGGCGGGCTAGAGCGGGGTCACTTGCTGCTGTTGTCACCAGGCTTCCCACTATCTCCCCAGGCTGCCCTGGACCCCACGTCCCCCAAAGCGCAGGGCAGGGGAAGGAATAGCTCAGTGGTTTGAGCATTGGCCTGCTAAACCTAGAGTTGTGAGTTCAGCCCTTGAGGGGGCCACTTAGGAATCTGGGGCAAAATCAGTACTTGGTCCTGCTAGTGAAGGCAGGGGGCTGGATTCAATGACCTTTCAAGGTCCCTTCCAGTTCTAGGAGATTGGTATATCTCCAATTATTACTTATTACCTATTTTTTTATTTGTTGCCCATGTTCATCCTATGAACGGGATGGCTTTGCCTACTGCAAAGGAATTGGGTTAGGAGTGACCCAGGCTCCATCAGGGAGTTAAGTCCAGAGAGCAAAATAAGAGTTGGCAGCTGGATAGCAAGTAACATGATGGCAGTGGAGGCTGTGGGCCCCAGGCCATGCCGGATAAACAGAGTCGGTTGGAAGGTCCCCATGGGAACGGTTTTTCTTGTTGGAAAATGAGGGTTCCCTTCAATCAAAGCCTTGCGTGGGAGCATGCCAACTGCAACAACACGCCAGTGGAATCCAGACACATTTTCGACAGAACTCTGGTGGCCCCGCACGTTTCTGATGGAAACGTGCCTGGCACCCTCACCCCAGCTTGGCTCCCATGCAGCCTGCCAGGCGGGCCACCGGGGACCTGAAAGCCTCAGCTCCCTGCTGCCCAGGTTCCCCTTCAAAACTTGATCATTCCTATTCCGGGGGACGTTTATTTTCAGTCCATTCCAGAACTAAGTTTTTCCTGAAATGTTGGAACTGCCCACGGACCAGGACTAGCAGCTTCTGAGCAGCTCGATTTCGGGGTAACCGCAGAGGCTAACAAACAGCTAACTCGTAACATGTAATGGGCGTAGTGGAGCTCACACGCTAAGGTCTCCTCTTCTCGACAGCAACAAGCTTACCATGGGACTTGGTTACAGTGCATTTAATGCATAGACAACGAGGCAGGATCTAAGTCATTTCCAAACCCAAGTTCAAGCTTTGGCCTGGCCCAATCAGTGCCTGGTTGCAAGTGGCTGGGCTCATCCCTGCGCCCCAGGGGAGCTGTATTCTAATATGTCAGGGACAAGTCTCTTGTAATTTGGTCTCCTGCCCACGACTTGGTTAAGGCTTCAGTGTAGACAAAGCCGCCTCCTCCCGCCGCGAGCACTGTGTGCCCTGGTGCCGTCACGGAGTCTGGCTCTGCTAGGGTGCCCGACGGAGCATGGCGAAGCCATTGTTCTGCTGAGGCCACACCCCCTTATTAGCTCCTCCCTCCCCCAGGATCTGCCCACTGCTCACACAGAGGGGAGGGGGCAGAGAGGAGCACCCGTCAGCAAAACCAAAAGTCAGCCCCAGGGGCTCCAAGGCCTGAGACTGGCTTAAAAGGCATGAGATTCTCCCCCCCGGGTTTCTTTTTAGTTGCTTCTGCTCCTTCAGGTGGGACTTGGATCATCTGCAAGCTTTTCTCCTCGGAGGCTAGGGCTGGACAAAACAACAAAGACGAGCACTTGGATTCTCATGGAGGAGCTGCAAGGTGGAAGAAAAACTCAGCCACCAAAACCCATCACAAGCTGTGAGACAAAAGTCACTGACATTGGCCACGCTGACACTGGTAAGGTACAGCACCCTGGGCTCAAGGCCTTGTGACGCTAGGTGCTGTATGAACCCCTCGAAGAAATGGGCGCTGGCCCCAAAAGTGGGCAACCTTGAGAATTTTAAACTGCAGAGGGGCCAATGCATCCCTTACCCCCCACCCCCAACTCAAAACAGGCACTGAAAGGAAGAAAACAAAGCAAATTATAGGCAGAACCTCACCCTGAAACAATCGCAAAGCGGACTCCTCCCACCGTGTTACAAGTGAATGGAGAGGGCTGGATCAGATGGCTGCACCTGTCTCTTACTGCGGTGGGTTCCCTAGTGCCAGCAGGGGGCTGGTTGGTAGGCGCCTGCCCCCTGCTGGAGGGGCTCAGGCCTGTTTTGACTGTACCCTAGGCCTAGACCCTATGCTGTTAGCAGCTCCCGGAGAGTCTCCATCACATCAAGCAGCAGGGTTTGTGCATTCGCAGCAGAAGGATCCACAGTCCTCATTGCCACAGTGTGCTAGGTAGCAGCCGGGGCGGCCACGCCTTCGGTATGATACAGTTCGAGACTTGCACAATGGAGAAACTCAGCATTCAGCAACAGCTGGCTCTTCTCCCTCCTGCAGCCAGAGCTCGGCCCTGCCTCAGAGGCAGCCTCCTGCATGTGCTTGGTGGTTTCCAGTTCCTGGGGACACGGGGGAAGCGGGAGAGATGACATCACGCCGCAACCCTGTGACAAACCTGTGGCTGTGCGGCTGAGTGGTCAGTTTCACCATGAGGGAAAACAAACCACGTAGGGTGGGAAAAGAAAAAACCACCCTCCAGGAACAACAAAGTAAAACCGCCCCCACACAAAATCAGGCTGCGAGCCACACCTAGACTCGACAGGGCTCTGAGGACCTCTGGTGGCTTCCTCTGGTTAGGACAGACAAACACTTCTGGGCATCTCTTGGATCACAGCCTAAGTCCAGAGGCCCTCAGCTGTGGCCAAGACCCACACTGAGGCAATAAACCTGACAGCTGAGTTACTCTCCTGCCTTTAAAAGAGCAGAGTCTATTGTTTGCCCAACCTACACGCCATCCCTCCCGTGCTAGATTTCAGGGGGATTAACCAGGAAGGAGGTTTGAGGTTCTCAAGAAGAATCACATCATTTTCAAGAGTCCATTGAAACTCACTGCCCCACTGAGCTCCCCTCCATGTGCCCGTGGGGAAGCTGATATCCTGACCCTGCCGCAGTTTCTGTTTTGGCGCTGCCATGCATGGCGGTTCCGGGGAAGCCCTGCAGAAGACGTTCCTCAGAGCTGCCCAGAAATTCCCTGGGGGAAGGCCTGCCCCACAGGGGAAGCTCTCTTTCAAGTTCTTCCTTAAGCAATTCCACTGCTGCAAAGCCTCAGAGCCGGGCTGCGTCGGGCCTGCAGAGCCAGAAGAGAAAAGCCAAGCCAACAGATCAGACGCTAACCGCTAGCGGGGTCTCTTCAGAGGGGACACCCTCTTGGGCTAGAAGAGGTGTACCCCTCCCCATCCCTTCCACCACCCCCACGCAATAGCCACCAAAGGAAACAAAAGGGCAACATGACCAGGCCCCATTCCTCCCTCTCCCACGTCTTCCACCCATGTGGATCACATGCCATTTGCTTAAGCTGCAAGGATGTAGACTGTTCCTATAGGAAAGCCAACCCCTTCCAATGAGTATGGCATACCTTGGAGAGCCACTCAGGATCTCCCCCTGGGGCAGTCAGCTCTACACGTGATGCATTTGGTCACACATGGGAATTACTGATCTAAGCAGGATGCTTCTGAAGGAGGAAGGGCTGCCTTTGGGTTCAGTGTCTCAACTAAGACCCAGGCGACCCACCTTTGATCCCTGCGGCGTGTGAACCTTCGGCAAGTTGCTGGCTCTTGCTGCATCCCCGCTCCCCAGCCATAAAACAGAGACAACGCTGCCCTTACTTCCCAGGGCAGCTGGGAGAAGTTAATGGAGGGGTACAAGTACGTACATATGTACGTACGTGTGTGTGTGTTTGTTTTGAGGGTCTCCTCCTATAAGGAATCCTCTTAGCCTCTTCCCCAGGCCCACCAGAGCATCCCATCGTCCTCTTTCAATGCACCCAAATCCGGGACCCGTCCCTTTCATCCAAAAGAGCCATCTTCTTCACCAGTTAGTCTGGATCCATTTCTCTTCCCCCTGCTGCCTAGGAAGTGTCTCACAGCCTAGGAAAACTCTGACCAGCAAGGGCACGGGCACGCAGCTGCCCCCCCTCCCTTTCTCTCTGGTGGGTCCAGATCAGCGAGAGGTTGGGACCAGGCAGTGTCATGCAGAGAACCCAACAAGCACCCACACAGCAATGGACGCAAAAGACACAAGGGTAAACAGGACTGCAATATTTATTTGGAAAAAAAGATAATCAGATTCAGAAAGTGCCAATTCCTCACACAGCCCCTGTCCCACCCTTCCATCGCACTCAGGACCCTGGGCTGGGCAAACCAGGGCTGGCCAGCCCGTCCCTCACACAGCCCCTGTCCCGCCACCCCATTGCACGCAGCACCCAGGGGCTGGGCAAACCAGGGTCAGTCAGCCCCTCAGACCAAGCCAGATGGACTGGGGCAGTCAGAGGAGAGAGGCAAAAAAAAAAAGAGGCTGACAGCACAAAGCTGATAGTTTTCAAGGAAGGACGGTAAGAAAAGTTTGCCCTATTGAAGCGCTGCAGAGCCAGACACATTGCGACCCCTTTCCAGAGTCAAATCCTGTTACAACTGACGGCAACAGTACATTGGCTTCAATGGGGCAGGAGAGACACATTCAAGTGAAGTCAACGGGGCCCTTCCATCCCACTCTGTGAATTGCAATGCCATTGGTTAGAGCAGAGCCGAGCCTGCTAGAGAAAGATGGATTAGAGGATTCCCCCGGCTGTGGCCTTTGCTGGATGATATCAGGTAGTAAGAAAAAACACACAAGGAGACACCAGCAATGAAATCACATTATTTCAGTGTACAAAGAACCACCTTAGGTTGCCTTCTTCCAGCTCCTCTGCTCCACAGGTTTAAACCAAGTACAAAACAAGAGTGGAATTAGCAGTTCAGGGCCAAAACTCGCACGTGATTGTAAAACACGTGTGTGTGTGTGCGTGCGTGCGCTTAAAAGTTTGCCTGCAAAAGGCAAGGGGGGGGGGAAATGGGGTTCTTAGAGAGGAGAAAAGAGGACACACCCAGCCTTCAAGCATCACTCCGGGGTTCAGAACGGTCACCGTACACCACCATGACAGGAGAGCCGCAGCAGCCCCCACTACTTCTCGGAGACCCAGCGGCAGAGACAGCGCTGTCACGTGATCTCATGTTGCTATGGGGTCCTTTGGGGTCTTGGCAAAGTACGCTACAGAGCATTCGCTACAGCACAGCAAAAGGAGCAGTTAGCACTGCGGTACATACGCTGGGTCAACTGTGTGTGTGCGCATTTCCTTAAGAGTTTGCAAAAATCCCCCATCACCTGTGCTTGGGCTTCTGCATTTAACCCAGTGAGGTACTGCTGTATATTTTGAGGGTGAAAAGAGAAGCACCACAAGCCATCATAACCCGGCCAAAGTCAACGGGCTGAGGGAGAACCGACTGGAACAATGTGACGCCCCAACATTTGCTTAGTGGGAAACCCCTCGCTCACAGCAATCCCAAAGGCGGACCGCAGGCGCCTTCCTGTTTCAAAACCTCATCCCTACGGTCGAATAAATAAATAAGTTAATATAGTGTTCTGCGCAGGAGACTGCCTGGGGGATTGGAGGCTCATCCGGGGTGGGTTTCGATCCTCAGTACAGCCAGCTGCTCCTAATGATCACTTGTTTTCACCACACGTGCCTTTAAAATCAGGCCCCTTTGACGCTCTTCCCCCTTCCCCGGTGCCACAAAATGCGGACGGCCCCAGCCACTCAGCCAGGGACCGTCTCAACGTACCTGGGAACCACAGCAGTGGAGAGGGGGATGCGTGGCAAACAGCAGGCCGGCGAAGAGAGCAGAATCTTCCACAAACAGCACAGGCAGCAGCAGCACGGGCTTGCCCCATTCGACCCTTGACCTTGCAGCCAAGACGGCCAGTTGCGAGCAATGCAAATGCCAGATCCGCTAGCTGCCAACTTGCATAGCATGGGCCAAACAGTTGGCACGGACTCTGGGCCAGACCTCAAGATTATTTAGGTGCCTAACTCCCATTGAAACCAATGGAAGTTAGGTACTTGGTCTTGGCCCTTATCCCTGCATGCCTGGGCTGCAACAAACCAGTATCCTACAGCTCTCATTCTTGAGTCCCCAGCTCCCCTCATCCCAAATTATAGTGCATTGGCGCTCTGCTCACAGCCCTCTGCCTCCAAGGCCGCCGTCAATAAATGCACTCGTTAGCTATAGGGCTGGAATCCAGCCCAGGGAACTGGAAGTGCTGAGGGTACGATCCCATAGCGAGCAGAGGCTGGGGGGTGCCTGATCCAAGCATGGCCCTGCCTGTCCCCAACGTGGAACCAGAGCTCAAACCAATTCAAAGAGAGCTCCCAGGGTGGGGCCTTTCCCAACTCCTCCACACGGAGGAGCAGAGCAAGAGCTCACAATTTACCCAGCTTGGAGAGCCGCTCCTGCAAATCTGATTGGCAGGAAGGGAAGAAAAAAAAACAAACATCGCTATATAGGCATCAACCACAGGACAGGGATCTACAGGGCTCAGATCAAACTAGCACCAGGGAGCATCGCTTGCTGGGCCACTCCCAGTTCCCGCTGGCTACAGCTCGGGGAATCTACAGGCTGGGATCACTCATTCCACCCTGCCCTGTGGGACCTCAGCTAAGGCACAGGCAGTGGGGAGGGGAACCCCAAACCCTCCTTGTCCCTGAATTTCCGTACCTTCAATCAGGATGACAGGGCTCAGGGCCGTAGGGGACAGCCGCTCCCACCTTGAGCACAGATCCCGGCCTCCCTGCGAGCAGCGTCCCGTGGCTGCTGCTCAGAGCCAGCTCAACCCTGCTAAGCGCAGGAGGCCTGGGGGACCTGGCAGGGTGGGCGAGTACCACCGGGAACCAGAAGTGATCACAGCAGGACGTGGCCCCCTTCAGCACACAGGAGCCTGCCGCAGACACGGGGGCCTGCTGCAGCTGCTCTCTGTGGTGGAGTCTTTGGGCTCCCAGCCCCCTTGCTGCTGTCTGCCCTTTACGCTTTGGGCAGCAACCGATGGGGCCATGCACGGGCAGGGGCTGTTCTCCACACACCAGGTCAGCGCCCGCTCTGCAAGGCTCTTCTCCCCCTCCTACCCCTCCCTCCAGCTGGCTCCCATCTCTCTGCTCCAGCACCATGGCCAGCAGGAGGCTAATCCGTGCTGCTCACTGGCTGCCACATATGAGCAAGTGTTGAGACATTGGTGGCCGGGCAGGGACACCTTGAACCCCGGTCTCCCATGTGGCACCATCCACTGATCCATGTGGTGTGGTGGTGGGGGGTGAAGAATTCCATTTAAAAGAGACAGGCCACATTTCCCCCCCGATCCTTGTTCCTCCAGATGCCGTGAGCTGGGCCCAAGGCTCCAGCCCTTTCACCAGTGCCATCCTCAAACCTCTCTAGAGCTGGGCCGTACCATGTCCCTTCTCCGCCCCACAAACCAGGCAGAGGACAGGGCGTTTCACCCAGCTTGGCTCAGACTCCCAGGGTACCGCTGGCCCAGGGCAGAGCCCGGCACAGGGCGAGCCAGCCACACAAGAGTTAATAAATAAAATCCAGCCCGAGGGCATCAGCACTTCCTGGGCTACAAAATTCCCCTGCCACCCAGAGAGGGCCTTAAAGGAGCCAGTGCATTTAAAATGCCTCCACCTAAGGAGAGCAGCAAAGTTAGTAAAGAGTCAGTGTTAAAAAGAGCCCACGCGGGTGGGCGGGTGTCACATCCTACAGGGCAGTGCTGCGGTGTCCCAGAGCGACGGCAGCCAGTTTTCCATCCGGGGAGCACATGCCCATCCTAGGGCGTAGCTGAGTCCCTATCCCACCCCCACTGGAAGTACCCAGCCTCTCCCAAGTGCTGCCCCCTCTCCTCTCTGTGCGGTGGTGCCGTGGAGACCTCTCCGGCTCACGTCTGCTCTGCTGCTGCCACCTGCCCGGCCACCTCCTCCTTGGCAGGGGGCTCCATGTAGATCGGGGTCACGGTGGAGGGCTTCTTCGACCTGCGAGGACCAGCCAGGAGCAGCTGGTCAGACATGGGAGCGCTTGAGGGGCTGCAAGTGGGACCCTCCCGCACTGGGTGCCATCTAGGCCCAGGCCATGCTGGGGGAGAAAGGGGCAGATCCCTGTAACCATGGGGAGCAGCTGGGATTCTGCTCAAGAGTGGTATTTACGGGGTTAATATGGAGCCTTCAGCTCTAAGAGGTTGGAGGGGGTTTTCCCCTCTCCCCAGGCAGGGACCCACCAGGGTTTTCTTTGCAAGAGGACCCAGCTGTGGGTGCAGGAGGGGAGCCCGCTAGACCGGAGCTTTCATGGGGCGCTGCAGGGATCTTGTGCCCCCTCCCGCGCCCCCAGGTGGGTGTAGCCATACTCACGAGTAGGGGGAGGCGGGCACGCCCACCACCAGGACGTGGTTCTTCTTACGAAAGAGACGCCACAAGCCTTTGTGGTTCCCGCGGACGTCCAGGTCCCAGACGTGGAGGCACTAGGAGGGGAGCGGTGGACAGAGAGCTGAGGGCACGTACCGTGGCCCACCCTGCCGCGCTCCGCCTGTTGCTCTGGGCCTGCAGAGCAATGGAAACACTGACCATGCCCAGGGCTCAGAGCGCTACAAATCCCACGACTCCTCCCATGGCTGCTTGGGGAGAGTTGCACGCTCCCTCCCCTTCCCCTCAGCAGCCAGCAAGTAACCCCGGCTTCTGATGCGCGAGCCAGCCCGATTCACAGGTCAAGGGGAGCCTGCAGGGCAGGTGAGCAGAAAGCTGCCTCCTCCCAGGGACCTGACCACACATGTTATGTATCTTTGGTGCACGGGTGGGGCTGGGCCTGCAGTCACATGGAGACTGGGCAGGGAGTCACCTTGGCAAGTTGAGTCCAGGTGGTGAAGTCGGCTTCCTGCTCCATCCGGATGTACATCACGTAGGTCTTGCCCTCAGTGTCGGGCAGGAAGGAGTCCTCGCATGGGTTCTTGCTGTGATCCAGAACCGTGGCCTCACTGAAATGGGGCACAGGGCTGGTGAGTGGGCAACCAAGGGCGTCCACCCACCCCCTGGCATGCCATACACATGGGGTCCCAGCCGATGCCGGCCTGCCGGAGGAAAGCCTTGGACCACTTTATGACCATCCAGCCTTTATAAGGACATAAGAAAGGCCCTACTGGGTCAGACCAAGTTCTATCTAGCCCAGTATCTTGCCTACCGACTGTGGCCAGTGCCAGATGCCCCAGGGGGAATGTCCCTCCAAGAGGATGGCATTAGTCATACCCCTGTGAATCCCAAAGCACTGGCAGGCCTTGTTACAGCCCTCATCTTCCAGGCCATGGGACACAGAACACTTACCCCAGGAGCCGGTGAATTTCAATCTCGTAGGCGTCTTTCTTTAGGCTGCATGGGAAAGACAGAGCGTCAAGGGCCAGTGTACGAGGGAGGTTCGGCGAGATGGGCCACGCGCCATGCACGGATGGCAACACACTTCATCTCCCAGCCAGGTCCAACGTCTCCGAAGTCAGAACAGGGGAGAGGAGTGAGTGCCGGTGGCGTAGTTCCCGCACCAAGCGTTCAGCCCCCTGGCGCTTTGGCGTACGTGACATATGCTAGTGGGCGTCTGATCCAATGCACCTTGTGTCTCATCCCCTAATCAATCACGCTTTCTGCTCAGGAGGATGGAAAGCTACTGGAACAGCACAGGGGGGCCCTGGCAGAGCTACATGCAGTGGAGGGGAAGGGGAGCTCAGAGCTGGAGTAGGGGAGCTGCAGCAGGGTGGGTTGGAATTACGAGGTGCAAGAGACAGAGCCCTTTATGCAGCAGGCTCTGGGCAACCTCCTGTGGTTCCTTCGCAGTGGGCTGGCACTCACCTCTCCACGTTTCTGAGCTGCACGTTCGGGACAGTGTTGAATTTGTGCTTCTTGAAATAGGCTTCCTGGGAACCAAGTGCAGAAAGGGACTTGTCAGAGGATCACTGCTCATCAGGTCTGTCCAGCAATGCTCTGGCTCGCGCCCCTTTACTGGCTGATGCACCTAGCGAGCCCAGCGAGGCCACAGGGTGCGTGCAGAGGTCAGCTAGCAACTCCCGGCAATGCCCAGCGGGCAGCCTCTGCACCTAGGAGCAGGGAGGGGAGCCTGTATACTGGCCCGCCCCGCCCCGCCCCACCCCGCGGCCTCACTCACGTGGAAGTACCCATTCATGTTGAGCCCCACGATGCCGAAGTGGTACGAGCGCGAGACGTCTGGGATGATGCATTCCCGGCCTTTCCGCTGCTCCGGCATCCGCATCCACATGTCCCAGTCCCACAGCTGGAGAAGGGAGAGGATGCTGCTTTAGAGGGGGAAATCTGGCTCCTGCACTGGGCGCCTGTTGCGGCTCACGCTGTTCCTTAAAAGAGCCCCTTAACCCCTGGAGATGGAAATACCTCCCGCCCCGGACCTCCACGACTCCAGGCGTGTGCACGCACGCAGGTAGCCATTTGTTATGGCCAGAGCCCAAGCAGCACCCCCCGGTGTTTGTTATTGTAGGGCTTCTCAGCCAGATCGCTGGCACAGATGCACGGAGTACTGGCTTGACCCAGGCTCTGCGGCCAGCGGGGTTGATAACCCCTCAGATCCGGGGGCTCAGAATGGGGATGCCGTCCCTGTATCTAAAATGCGAAGAGCAACATGCATCATTTGTGGGTGCTCACAGCCCGGATACTTCAAGGCAGTTCCTCCACTGGCTGCCCACGAAGCCTCACAGCTCCCCCCTCCCCACATGCCCGCAGCAAAAGGTGTGCCAGGGCTTCTACCAGGGAGAGCAGAGGGCACTCACCTTCTCAGGGGTTGGCCATTTCGGCTCCAGTTCGTCCTTGTAGAGGCTTTTGCTCAGCACCCAGCCGAGGCCAGGCATGGTCTCGACGCGGTACAGGAGCGAGGGGTCCTCGGCCGTGTGCTCGTAGCCCTGGGGAGCCATAGGGCAGCGTTCAGCGCAACCTCACCAGGAAGCCAAAGGGGGCATGGGGACCCCGGCAGTGCAGGTACACCAGGAGGAGGCGCTATTCCCAGAAGAGCCAGTGCTTCCCCCTTCTTTTGGGTGGGGGCCTCCTCACCAGCCTCTGGAAGGGATCAACACCTGCCTGCCCCACTCGCCTCCCCTCCTTCACTTACATCCCCCCTCCTGCTCATCACATTTGGCTTCCCCTCCCCCACCCTCTCCTTCCCTTTCTATTTCCCCCTTCTCCTCCTCCGTTCACCCCCAGAAACCTCCCACCAGTCTCAGTTCTGCACCTCTTCCTGCTACTCCAAGGCCTCATTCAGAGGAGCCGGGATGCTAAACGTGTGAGGAGCAAGCCCCACCGAATGGTGCACAGGGTGGGTGGAGTCAAGGGACAGGTTCCCACGTTAGCATGGATTTGGGGGGTAGAGGGGACAGGTGGGACGGGGAAGGTTGTAACGCTGGTGCAGAGCACAGCTCCATACTGAGTTCTGCAGGGTAAATTCCAGGCACCTCAGTATCTAGGGGGGGAGACTGGGTGAGCTAAGAGGGTCTTCTCCAGCAGTGCATGCAACCAGATGCACATTGGCCCTCGGCCCCCTTTGGAGAGGGCCCCTGAACAGAGCGGCGCTGCAGCCTGGCACCTGGGCAGAGGGGAGGGTGGGTCGTAGCCCCACTCAGGTTTGCCCCTCTGCAACTCCATCTCCATCTGTGGAGAGATGGACGGATGGACCAAACCCTCAGGGGCCAGGTCGTTAACACCGGAGGCAGGCGCAGGATGGTCAGCGGGGGTTGAGCATGGCACAGACTCAGTGCTGGGGCCAGCGGCTGCAGCGGGGCCGCCTGGGATCTCCCCAGCTCACATGGTACACCTCTGTACCGCGTAAAGAATTTCTGGGGCCTCCACAGCTGCCTTTGCAGAGGGAAAAGCGTGCTGCGAACGGAGCTGGTGGTGGCAATCCCTGCCGAGCAGGCAGGAGGAACCAGCGCCTGGAGGAGACGGAGCACAGGGATGGTGGACTTCATCGGAGCGGGCCTTGTTGTGGGGTTACAGAGACGGGAGAAGCAAGGCTCCATGAGCCTACCTGATCATTCCAAGCCGAGATGCAGTACAGGCTGTCGTCCTCCTCCAGTAAATAGATCGACTGGCTCAGGAAGCTAGAAACGAGGCAGATTACAGACAGGACCAGTTGTGCTCTGGTGTGCCCGGCTTGCCCTGGAAAACGATGCTCCCCCACCTATTGCTACGGGACACAGCACCTCGATCCTAAATAAGCCCCTCCGACCTCCAGCTGGGCAGAGGAGATAACAGAGATGCCTAGGAACCCCCACTCCTGGAGGCTCTTTGCTCAGACCCACTAGGCAGGCAGCTCCCACTCTCACAGCCAGAGAGGATGCTGGGGAGAAATTAAGGCAGGGGATGGAGGAGAGGGACAGTTGCCATCCTCAGCGCAGGGATATATGTGGGTCAGCTGGGGCCAGAGGATGCTCAAGGCATTTTGCCACCTGCGGGAAGTCACTTAAAGTAGCCTGTGACCCAGCGATCAGGGCTCAGCAAAGGAGCTCAAAATGACAGTGGGCCAGATCCTCCGCTGATGTAAATCAATGTAGCCCTGCTGACTCCAATGGAGCTACAACCACTTACCTCAGCAGAGGATCTGGCCCAAGTTATTGCTAGTCCCTGTAGTAATTCCTCTGCCAGCACCCGCCCTCCACGGCTCCCAGAACCAGCCTCAAGTGCTCATATATTACGCTTCCTGGCCCCGCTGTGAGGTAGGTACTGCAAGTACCGAGCCCATTTTACAGATGGGCAAAACAGAGGCATGACAAGTTCCAGTGATGTCCCAGCCTCAACTCCCAGTAAGTCAACAGAAGAGCAAGGAGTTCTAGCGGCACTGACCCCTCACCATCCAGGAAGCTGTCTAGAAGCTAAAAACCAAGAAGGGATGGAGGTTCTGACACATGCCCTCTTTGTAATCGGAATTTGGTTGTGGATAACGGGGTCACCCCCATCCCAGCATCAGCGGGATGCTCCCACGTCTCCCAGGACTTTCCTGCAGACCGTGGTACACCAGTAGAGTGAAGAGCCACTCGTTTCTGGTCTGGCAAGACAGAGACACGTGGCTGGGCCTCCTAGGCGACAATGGAAGCTGCATGTTACGAGCCTCACCTGAAGAAGTCGATGGAGATGTCCAAATCTTCTTCCAGCACCACAGCGAACTTGGCATCCTGGGAGTGAAACGAGAGATGTCAGCAGGACAGAGAGGACTATTCATTCAAGCAGTGAAAACTCCTGGTTTTGACAAAACCCTGGCTGGGATGTTTTAGTTGGGGATTGGTCCTGCTTTGAGCAGGGGGTTGGATAGATGACCTTCTGAGGTCCCTTCCAACCCTGACATTCTATGATTACATGACTAAGGACACACCAGAGACATCTCACGGCATCCCCTTGTCTATGCTATCCTCAGCACTCGGCCACAACAAGCCTCGTCAACGTTATTTGCACCAGGCCTGTCTGGACTCAAACCCAACACGGTGGTGCTCGGCCATGGATGCTACCTCAAAAGCGGCCATTTTGCTTCCCAGAGGGCTTCATTTCACAGCAATCGCTCCCGTGAGATGGGCATAAGGGAAGTGGGATCAGTGACACCCAGGAATTCAGCATTCCCAGAGCCAGCAGCAAGGCACCCAAGCTGCTGCCCTGAATGTGTTTCACTCCTTCTCCTAGGTGCTGTACCACAATGAGAACTTCTGATGCGCAAGTGTCCAGCCCGTCCCCCAAGCGGGTCACCGGGCGGGTCCCCAGGCACTCGTACAGGAAGTGGAACTGCCCGGCGCTGAGAGAAAAGATGGTCAGGAGGTGGGGAGAAGGGACTTGCTCACCGGGTGCAGGTTGAAGGTTGCTGTCAGACTGGCTTTGTAGTGCTGCGGGAAGAGACACGGGCGTTAGCAAACACGGCTGCCGAGGTTTCTGTCCCCGCCAGACACCGATGAATGGTCGCTATTGGCGGGCGCCACTAGGGGAGCATGGATCCAGTCCATGTAAGAGCCCACTACTGCTGCCAGCTCCGTGACCCACCTTTCATTCAAGCAGTGGAAACCAGGACCACCCAGAGGATTCCGGGAGCGTGGGGCAAAGCGGGGGAGTGGACATTAAAAAAGGCACCACTCGTTGCGGCGCTTGTACTCACCGGGCGGTGCTCCAAATCTTCGGCGGCGGGTCCTTCACTCACTCTCTGTCTTTGGCAGCACTGAAGGGCCTGCCACTGAAAAGCCGAAGCGAGTGAAGGACCCACTGCTGAAGTGCTGCCGAAGACCTGGATCACCGCTCAGTGAGTAAAAATTAAAAGAAGATGCCTCCAGCCAGGGAAGGGATTCTTGGCCAGGGCTCGTGGGGCCCCTGTGGGGCTCAGGGCAAATTGCCCCACTTGCCCCCCCATCTGGGCGGCCCTGGTGGAAATTCCTGCATTTATTGCTTTAGGTCAGCGGTGGCCAAACTGTGGCTCATAAGCCTGAAGTTACCATTAAAGTGCGGCTTGCGGAGCCCCCATCCCCTGCACCCCATTCTCCACCTACCAGATTTGGTGGGGAGCTCGGAACCCTTGCCTTGCAGCAGGGTGGTAGGGTAGCGGCTTCTGCCTAGTGGGGAGGGGGTCTTGGAGCTTCTGCCCCGCAGAGGCTTGGGGCTTCCGCAGGAGCAGGGCTGAAGCCCCGAGCCCCAGCTCTCGAATGTCTGAAGATTATTGTATGTGGCTCAGAGGGTCAGTAAGTTTGCACCCCCGCCCTCCCCAGGTCCTGGATTCAAGCCCCACCACCAGTCCGTGTGGGGCACACAGTGAACCAGGAAGAGGGGGAAGAATTTCCCTAAGTGAGGCCAGAGGGGCAAGTAGGAAGGGCCCCTCACCTGGGACACTCGGGCATTTTTAATGCTGATGGGCGTGTGCTGGATCCCTTTCAGGCCAAACAACTCCACCACGTCCATTGGCTCCTGGAAGAGAGAGACACGAGACTCACTCACCGCACGGGCCCCAGGTCTGTTTACACCTCTATGCTCAGCCCCTTCTCTAGTGCGCATGGTTGGCAAGCCAGGAGATGGGGCATCTGACGCTTCAGGCAAGAGTGGGAAACACCTCATAATGGGCCTAGCTGCGCAGTGCTGCGCCATGGTGACCTGCAGAAACATGCTGCCTGACCTCAGTGGATAATCGGCTCGTGCCCTGAAGCATGAACATTGATAACCCCTGTAATGGTTAACCCAGCTTGTTTAACTGAAGCTGCACATTAGATATGCTGACTCATGCAGGCATCTAATCCTGTTTTATGTGCATACAGCACTGAAAAGAATGCGGGGGGGGAGAGCGCAATCCATGGGTATATGCAACAGCTGTGTTTTATACACATACAACAGAGAGAAACTTCCTTTACCATCCAGCATGACACAAGGTCACCTCCCTAGATAAGCAGTAATCCCATCAGAGAGCCTCTTAATTATCCCTGGCTCTGTGCATCCAGAGTCCAGCCTCCCTTCTCCTCCACCCCGCAGATCCCTACTGCAACCGGGAAAGGGAACTTGGATTGTATCAAGCACCAAGGGTTTATGCTCTGCTAGACACCCCAATAAAATGACAGCACAGCATTCAGCATCTCCTGTGCTACTTGCGAAAACAGGCCCAGCGTCTATGTTGCTCCCTCATAGGCCAGGGATCTTGCTTGTGCTGCCATGGCAACGGGATGCAGCTATCATTAGCTGCTCTCACTTACAGAGCATTGGGCACTGTGACAAATGTCTAAAAAGAGGATTTTCCTCCTCCCTTCCCCCCCAAAACCCCCACTACTAGTTTAATTCATGTTCTTCCTCGCAAAGAAACAGCTCTGTTCATCTCACTCCATCATCCCCTGGCATTAAATCGAGTGACATTTTTTATATAGCAGGGCGAGAGGCACTGTATGAACAGGAGAGACGGAAACACCGGGTCTGGTGGAGGGGGAAAAACCAATAGTCACCCCTACCCCGCAGTACATGCCAGACCTCGTTAACGGTGTCTGCAATCAATGCCCACTAGACACAGTATGTCCTGAGTGCCTTGGCTAGCAGTCTAAGTGCCAGCCTGGGAATTGGGAGATCTGGGTTCTGCTCCAGGCTCAGTCATTGTGTGAACTTCGGCGCCCCCCTGCCCAGCCAAACCACAGGGACACAACGCAAAGCGGAGTCACCAGCGAAGCACTTGGAGACCTAAAGAGATGAGAAGTTCCACACAAGCATTCAGCATCTGGTTCTGTCCATGGCGAGGCCTCAGCTTACAGACCAAGGGAGAAGATGAGGTTTACGGGGAAAAGCCAACCGAAGGCAGGTTGTTTTAAGGGGCTCTGACCATTGCGCCCCCCCACCCCCCTCCATGCCAGAACTATGCAGTGTGACAGCTTCAAAAGTCACACCCAGCTGCAAGTCAGAGAGTCTAACGCAGGCTCCAATCTTGAGACAGATTCGTGGGGTACAAGGTGGTTACGCTGTTTATTTTGGCTTAGTGGCGCAACAGGTGAAGCCTGGATTGGAAGGGGTCTGATGGACATAGGGGTGCTTGGTGGGAAACAAGGAGCTGCACCCTATGTATAGGAATCTCGAGGTCCGGGGTAGCAGTTTCAGCACTCCAGGACAAGAGGCCCATGACTGAAAGCCATTAAGGCTGAATGGCTCTAATTTCCAGACAATGGGGCAGCCATCATGGGGGCTTCTCCTTATCTGGCCCGGCTGGACAAATGGAAGAAAATAGTTGGAGACAAATGGAAGATTTCACCCCTGGCCCTGTAAGAAAGCCCTTCAGGTGTGTCTATTATGCATTGTAAACCGGCTCTGTGGGACTTGGGCTTGAGCTGCCAAGCCCACGCTCGAGTGTCCTCACTGCATTGTAACCCCGGGTTTACAATCACTGCACCCGTGTCTCCCAGCCATGTTAACATGTCCATACTGTGCTACCCAGACCTTCTGACGCAGGTCTGCAGCTTGAGCTATGATCACGCTGCAAAACAAGGTTTGGACCAAAGTCTCTGAAGGACGGGGGCTCTGACCCACCCCCTCAGCAGGCTTCTAGGCCCCAGATTCTGTGTGTGGACAGAAGTGGGGCTTGAGCTCAAACCTGAGTCAGTCTAGGCTCAGTGGGCAGCACAGAAGTACCTTGATAAGTGGGGTCTGGCTCATGCAGGGAGAGGATTTTGAGAATGGGGTTTCCTTGGGGAGGGAATCACTCTCCAGAAGGCAAATGGAGACCAGGCTGGCTTCTAAGAACTCTTGGACTTGCCAAGAGAACGTGTTGGGTTCGTTCTGTTCCTCTAACCAGCGGGAAGCTTGTCTAACTGAGCTCGTGGCGAAGTCTAAGATCAGACAGGTCTAGACAAGTGTGGTAGCTAGTTGTTGTTTTAAAGTCACTGTCTCTAATACTTTGCTCCATCTGCTAAATAAACCCACTTCATTTCAGAAAGACGCTCATGTCCACCTAGCGCTGGATCTCAGAGGGAAGGAGCACGAAGGAACAGTCAGGCCTGGGAATAAGTGAAGATGGGTGACTAACTGATCCTGTGAGTCACTGGCCGTTCAAAACCCAACCAACAAAAAAAAAAAAAAAAAAAAAGTCTTTTTGAGCCGACCTGACTGAACTTTTTCAGAGAGTTTTCAGGAAAGCAGAAAGGAGTTGGCAATAAGTCTGAATCAAACAAGAGAGTTAGTTTTCAGGCATTTTTAGAGAGTTACATTAATGGGGAGGTGACCCAGGTATGAATTCCCGCTCCAGAACAGGGATTTGAACCCAGATCTCCCCTCTTCCAGGTGAGCGTTCAAACCACCAAGCTATCAGCTACCTGGAGGTAGGGCTCTTAAATTCTAATGAAACTTTTGCGCTGCGTACAAATAACCACATACTGGAGCAAGGACTGAGCCTAGGTCTTCCAATTCTCAGGTGAGTGCCCACCCACTGGGCTAAACATTACAGGGCGAGGACTGCCCCATGCCACCTCCTCCATGGATAGGCCCTCGCGACTCTACTCTGAGCCAAGGTTTTGGGCTGAAACTCGTTCAGTGAGTTCACGTCAACTTCGACCCAAAGTGGCGAATAGTTCCATGTCCACTGATGCTTGCGTTCGTCAGCGAATAAAGGATTCATCCAAAAAGGTTCACTCTCATATAAGGTGAGGTGTCGTACCCTGATCTCGGTCAAAGAGTGGGAGAATGGTGAAATTCTACCCCAGGACAGGAAAGGACACGAGGCCTAACCCCTGGGGCTGGGGGGCTCGCAGAGGGACCAGAAAGGGGACAGAGGTGCAAGCTGCCCCATAGCTGTGACAAGATCCCATGGCAGCTCTCCATGTAAAAACAGACTGGCCACAGCGAAGTCCCTAGCGGAATCTCTGGCTCTTCTCACAGCTCGGAAGCAGGGAGAAAGATCTTCCTGTTAGAGGGCACGCTGGGTTCTCTTTCATGGCCCGAAGCTCTGTGACCATCAGGAGCACCCCCGTCAATCCACCCCGAGCAGCCGCCCCTCCTTCCCCCCCCGGACAGTACCATTCAGTTTATTTATTTCAGCAGGAGTGGAAGGGGGCTGCAGACAGACGTCGATCAGAATGTGGACTAGAGGGCACCTGACACCTCTTGCCCCCTCTGTTCTAGCCCCACAGCCTCTGGGCATTTTAAAGATGCAGCAAATAACGTATCAGGAGCCCCAGTCACGGACTAGGACCCTGCTGCGGTAGGCGCTGTACAAAACCCAGAACAAATACATGGCCCCTTCCCCAGAGAGCTTCCGATCTAAGCCTGAGACAAGAGACAACGGCCAGCTTGACACGCAACTGGCTCGGCACACCAGCAGCCTAACCGCCGTCAAAACAAAGATGCTCAGCAGGAAACAAGAGCCGTGAAATTGCTCCATCCCAACGAGCCGAGTGGGATTTCAGAACCCAGCGAGGAGCCAGCTCCTGGAGCTGCCCTAGGGGGTGGGCAGAAAGGGGACAAGGGCGACAGCAGTTGCCTGCTCCTCCCCTCCTCCACATTCAGAGACAGTGTGAGACGCCCCCCAACTCGTCGCAGGGGGAGATCTTACCTCGTAATACCCATCAATAAAGACTGTGATCATCTGGGGGTTGACCCCTTGAGACGACAGCAGGGACCGCAGCATCCTGGGGGCCAGAAGAGGAGAGGAGTGGGAACGTGTTTGCTTGAAAGTCTGGAGTCTCTTTAAACAGATGACTGAACGCCATGGCCACGGGGAGAGGAGATGCCATGCAAGAGTCTTGCACAAGCGTCTTCTCTCAGACGGAGGGGGCAGTAGGCCCTCCCAGACCCCTGCTCTCTTTCCTGGGAGCATCCAGCCCTCCTCCTGTGGAGGGCGCTGAGTGAGAGACGGCCACCTGGCAACACCCTGAGCCAGTGACGAAACTTGGGCAACAGAAGCAGGAGACGATTCAACATGCAAGTGAGGCCTAGATCTCTTTGGGGAAATGGGGGCTAGGTCCTTGCAAACCCAGACATTGCCCCCTACTCCCTTCCCATGGCTAAGCTGAGAGGGGAACGCCTATCACCACTCAGAGCTGGCTAGCAGGGACGGAGAAAAATCCCATCAGGGCTACACAACACACTAACCTGCCCACAGAACAAAGCCACTCACCCGTGGGGCATTCTGAGTCCCACCACTGTCTGCTCCCACGGGCCTTTGTGGCTGAGCTATTCCAGAGTCGGACACTGGGAAGATGCCCCAGAAGCATTCTGGGAAAGCAACGGAGACTGGCAGGCGACACCTCCCACTAATGACATCAGAGAGCTGGCTCCCCAAGAGGAACAGGGGGGCCCGCATAGCCAGGACTGAGAAGCAGAGCTGTTCCCAGTGCTCCATCTGCACTAGCTGGGGATGGAGTGATCTAACCGGGCTTCCCCCGCTTGGCTTTCTATGGCCCCTGCAATGGAGATCCAGTGCTTCCCCAGGACATCCCTCCACAGACCATGTAGCATCCCGCCCAGCACTCACCTGTACAGGTAGTTGGGTCTGTTCCCTGCAATGACAGCCACAGGCACATTCAAGACTTTATTGTCCTTGAGCTGGAAAAGAAAATGTTTGTGATAAGGGCCTTGGGAAGCCACTATGGGCCACCCGCCCACCCCCAGGCCCTGAGGCCGGGACAGCCCTGAGAAGAGCCAGTGATATCTGCAAGGTTTAGGAGCTCTGCCTGAAGTCAGGGGATCTCCTGGGAGTCATTCCACTACCCAGCTTCCTTCCCTTTAGGGGCAGGGCTTTATTTCAAGAGGGGACAGCACTGTTCTCATCCTGCCTTGAAATGGAGCAGAGACCCTTTGCCCGCAAGGCGAACCCAGGTGGAAGGATTGCCTCATTCTGTCTCTCTTAGACACCTTCAGATGCCCTCCTGCCCCACCACAGCAGGCTGGGATCCGGGCAGGGCTAGGCCCGGCCAGTACTTGGCTGGGGGACAGCTAAAGAAATCCTGGGGCTGCAGGGAAAAGTTACATGGTGATTATTAAGGCAAGGTTCTCTCTTTGGGACTGATCCAGGCCTCAGCCTGGCCTGAGAGGGATGCCAGGCGGCTGGAGATACCAGCTGTCAGGTAAGAGATACTACAGGAGTCTTGCCCGCTTGCTGCCATTCGGACCCGAGAGTACTTTTTGCTGGACCATCACAGAGCCCTGGACCAGAAGGGAGCGCCAGATCAGGAGGTCATCACAGGCCTCCCCACACCGAAGCATTACAGTTCTCAGGAGACTGGACGGTTGTGCACCACGGGCAGGGAATGGAAGAGCTGAAGGTGCCATGAATGCCCCAGGCCCCTGCAATGGCAGCGAATGGATGTAGTGAGACAGACACTGGTTCGTATGAACTCTTGTGCCCTAGCTACACTCTGCTGCTCTACAGTCGTCCCTGGCTGCTGCAGACACACTGCAGCATCCTTCCCTTCCCGGGCAGGGCTAGAGTTATGGCAGCCATGTGCATTCTGGGAGCCTGCTAGAGGAGGCATGGCACGCAGAAGCAGACCGACGTGATTTTAGCTGAAGCCCTCCGGGTGCCGTCTATATTTAAGCCTCCTGCAGACGTTACGCCGAGTGAGGGCCATGTGCGGCTCCATGCTCAGCTGGAGGCAAGGGCTTGCCGCTCCCCTTCCTCCGCTCGGGCTTGGAAGGCGGGCTCTGGCCGCTGCGCACTCACGGGATCAGGGTTGAACTCGATAGGCGTGGGGTCTTTGCAGCTGCAAACACTGCCGTAACCTTCCACCTTGGTGCAGAACCTCCGCCGCCGGCGGTTCAGTTCCATGTCAGGCCAGTGGCACTCGGCATCTACGGAAGAACGGGAGACAAGTCGAGTTAAGACCACTGCTCTGGGAGGGGGGGAAAAGCAGGCAGCTCATCCCTTTGTGCCAGGGCAAGGATCCCAGGACACAGTCCTCCTGCCCTGCCACTTCACTGCCCCTGCCTGCAGCCTCGGCCGTCGTGCCATAGCTAATTGCCTCTAGTGGCAGGAATTCAGTGGCCATTTGGGCTGAGCGGATGCCTTCGCTGGTGGGCAAACCCTACATGTGCACAAAAGGCCCTGACAGCTGGATCAGCACAGAAGGGATGTGAGCTCTGAATGACATGAGATGTCTTGCAACTTCTATTTTAAGACCCACCCTCGGCATTGACAAACAATCCCCTGGAAGCAGGGAAAGGAAACCCACTCTTATCTCCTCCCCTCCTCCTGGCAGAAGCAAGCTGGTTTGCTATTGTAGAGTTGCTAAGAAAATAAGGGTGAGCACCGGATTTACAATAGAAGCACCAACTCCATTTTAACTGCCAGTCCTGTATTAAATGAGGGCAGCGACTTTAAAAAAAGAAAAAACAAAACAAAACTAAAAAACAAACCCACTGCTTCCTAGCCCCCAGAGACGGCCCTGTCAGAACAATGGGGGCTGAAGTCAGCCCTCATCACCCTCCAGTGCAAATTCCTCGCCGAGGGGATCGCACACCATTCTGCCTCACCTTCCCAGAAGAATGCCGTCCCTGAGGTATGTGAACAGAGTTCTTAGAGAGAGACCCCAAACTTTCCCATGCCAGCCAGAAGGTCACACAGTGCTGGCATCTGATTACCTGTAGGTCAGCAGCACCTCCAGGCCACCGCTGAGCTCAGAGCTCCATTGCGCTAGGCGCTGTACAGCCACTGTGAGAGACAGTACCTGCCCCACAGAGCTTGCAAAGTGTGGGGCACAGAAAGGTGAGTGGACTTACACAGTATCAGTGGCAGAGCCAAGAAAAGAATCCAGGTCTGAGCCAAGAGCCCTATCCACTAGGCCGCACTGCCCCCTCCCTCCACTCATGTCTCATCTCCATGGGGCCAGGTTTACAGCAGACTCCTGTTCCTCCGCCCCTCCCCGCTCACAACTGGGAACAGGGGCTGATCTCTTCTTGAGGGGTTCTCCAGCTGCAGGCGCCGAGGCAGATCAAGGGTCATGCCCCAGCGACCATCTCTCTCCCCCGACTCCGACCTCTTATCCAGGTGAGGCTCTGTGATGGGAAGGGGGCGCCCACCCTCCCAGCTGCTCTCTGCCCCTGTCTGCAGGAGCCCCCCCAGGGCCAGTGCAACCTATTAGGCAACCTTGGCAGTCGCCTTGGGCACTAGGATTTTGGAGGGGAGGGGGGGAGCAGCGTTTTCTTCAGTGACGACCGCATCTTCGGGGAGGAGATGGAGCAGGGGTGAGTGGGGAGCTGCCGCAGGGGAGGTGCCTCAGGGCGGAGGGGGAGGGGGTGGAGCAGAGGTGAGCTGGGGTGGGGAGCTGCCGCACGGCTCCCTAGGGTGGGGGAGCTTCTGCAGGGGAGGGGTGAAGCAGGGGTGAGCTGGGGCGGGGAGCTGCTGCGGGGGAGGTGCCTCAGGGTGGAGCAGAGGTGAGCTGGGGTGGGGAGCTGCCGCACGGCAGGCAGGGGTGAGGGGAGCTGCCACGGGGTGGGGAGGGGTGCCTCAGGGTGGAGGCGGGGAGCTGCTGCAGGGGGGGCGCCTCAGGGCGGGGAGGGCAGGAGGCTGCCGCAGGGCTTGGGGAGGGGGCAGGGCGCAAGGTGGAAGTTTCGCTTAGGGCACGAAACATCCTTGCACCAGCCCTGGAGCCCCCCCGAGGCCTACCTTCCACAGAGGTCAGCTGGACTTCGGTTTTCAGCAAGACGGGGTCCCCCCACGTGGAGAGCGCCGGGGACTTGGAATGCTTCTCGCCGTACACCTCGCCTGAGGGGCAGACATGCAGTCAGAGCCAGGCTGCTGCCGAATGGCGCTCAGGTGCCCACCCCCCTGGCCGCTGTACAGAGCCAGCCAGAACCCATGTCATCACCAAGAGACCAGCTGGTACCTCCTGCCCTCCAATAATGGCAGGAGCTTGAGAAGAAGACATGCCTCCCTCCCCAACACACTCAACCTGCACCCAGGAAGCAGGCCCCCATGGCCAAGAGATGCCGAGGTATGAGCAGAGTTGACTTCACCTTGCAGGGATTATGGCCCCTGCCCCTACTCACTGAGGGGACGCTATTTCCGTCTTTAGCCGCAGTCCATCCCTTCTGCCTCCACTCCCGCCCAGCCCCTGGGCCCGGCCGGAGCAAGGCTCTCACCTCCTTTCTTCCCCACAAAGCTCCACATGTCCCTCCAACTGAGGGACGAGACGACCTGGCTTCCCAAGCTCTTCAGGAGGCTCTTTGCCGAGTCTTTAAGGTGGAAGGAGCCTTCATCCTGGAACAGAACAGAATACATCATGAGGCGGCCCCTTCCTCTGCTCTGAACTGGCAGGATCCATCTCCCACTGCAGCCAGCAGGGTGGTCTTCCCATTGCCCCCCTCTAAACTCCACTGGAGGCTCAGCCCAGGAGAGCCACGTTTTGGAGCTGGTTGTTGGAAGGCCTCTTCCACTCACTCCCCAGCAGAGCTCGCCGATGCGCACCAGCTACAGGGAGATGCACCCCTCTGCAGATTGAGGGCGCTAAGCAGACCCACAGAGACGGTCAGAGCAGCCACACATTTCCGACTCAAGGTCATTGCCTTTGCAAAAATCAGTCAGAAAGACAGAAGTTGCCCCTGGGTCATAAGGGATATTAAATTGCATTATGGATTTAAAAAAAAGGTTAATCTTAATTCCTCTGGGGAATGTATCTTTCAAGCGATTTCCCACCTGAGACAGGTGATGCTGCACACCAGTGTCAATCAGAAATCAGGAAATGGAACAGTTTAAACATGAGGGCACCAAGGTGTTTTGGACATTGCATGTTTCAGAGAAGCTGCAGCTGAAGGACACTTTACAGGATAGAAAACGCACAACCCCACAACAGCACACGGCACCGGAGTGACAGAAAACAATGGGGGAGGAAGACACCCATCTAGATGCTCTTCCCACTCACACTGGTGGGAGACAGGGGTAACCCCATTCTGCTCAACAGCGGTACTCTGGGGTTACATTTAAGAGTTTTCAAACAAACAAGCACCCTTGTGCTTTCTCCACGTGGGGGCTATCTGGGAAGCGCTCCTCATAAACATCTGCAAAACTCACGTACGATCCTCCTTCAAAACTCCCCTTTGCCAGGATGGCTATAAAAAAAACTTGACAACGGTTCAGCTGCTGGGTGTGCTGAGACCACTGCCTGTCAGGCTGACCAGTATGGCTGCATTGTTTCCTTGGGCTTCTCAGTCTGTCCGTATTCAATTGATGCCTCTTGTCTTGTACTTAGAGTGTAAACTCCTTGGGGGCAGGGACCGTCTTTTTGTTCTGCGTTTGAACAGCACCCAGCACACTGGGGTCCTGGCCCATCACTGGGGCTACTAGGTGTTACTGTCATACATACGTTACATAATCCTTGGCATTCCCATAATACAAATAATAAGCTGGAGGAAAATGGGGCTCGCTGTCTGGCACGTGTGTTAGAACACTCATGAGACAAGACTGCACGGAGGCAGAGCCAGTTATTTTATCTGCAGTCTCCCTCGGCATCGGACCCACCTACCTTAATGGAGAAGATCAGGATGCGACCACGAGCGACCATGTTGAGGAAGAGGACCATGGCTTCATCTTCATGGGGTGAGTAGGTGTCAAATACTCTCTTGGCCATCACGTGACCCTGTAGATGTTCAAACACACGGCACAGCCTGCATGATACATGTACACCAGGCCCCCAGGCATGAGTGCCACCCAAAGCTCCTCACTGGAGGAAATTCAGTAAGGAGACATGCCAAGCACTCCACTTAGGAAGGAACTATCAGTTGCAAGCATCCAAAATGGGAAATGACTGCCTGGGAAGGAGTATTGCAGAAAGGGATCTGGGAGTCATAATAGATCACGAGCAAAATGAGTCAGTAGTGTAACACTATTGGTGGGGGGGGGGGGGGAGTAAGCATCATTCTGGGATGCATTAGCAGGATTGCTGTAAGCAGGACATGAGAAGTAATTCTTCTGCTCTACTCTGCGCTGATTAGGCCTCAGCTGGAGTATTGTGTCCAGTTCTGGGCACCGCATTTCAGGAAAGATGGGGACAAAGTGGAGAAAATCCAGAGAAGAGCAACAAAAATGATAAAAGGTCTAGAAAATGTGATCTATGAGGGAAGATTGAAAAAACTGGGTTTGTTTTAGTCTGGAGAAGAGAAGACAGAGGGGACATGATAGCAGTTTTCAAGTAAATAAAAGGTTGTTACAAGGAGGGGGAAGGGAAATTGTTCTCATTAAGCTCTGAGGATAGGACCAGAAGCAATGGGCTTAAACTGCAGCAATGGAGGTTTAGGTTGGGCATTAGGAAAAACTTCCTGTCAGGGTGATTAATCCCTGGAAGAAATTGCCTAGGGAGGTTGTGGAATCACCGTCATTGGAGGTTAGTAAGAACAGATTGAACAAACACCGGCCAGGGACGGGCTAGTTATTATGTCATCCTGAGGGCAGGGGATTGGACTAGATGCTCTCTCAATGTCCCTCTCAGTTCTCTGATTCACCAACTTTTTACCAGCCGTAAGGGTGAGCAATGGGGGCGGGGACGCAGAGCCTTAGGGGAAGAGGCTGTGGGGGGGGGGGGGGGGGAGTACTATGGTTCCGGTGCAGATGGCCCCCACACTTTTAAGGACCTTCCGTTGCCCCTGCATCCTGGCACTCTGGGAAGCCAAAAATAGAGTTAATTCTGCCCTACGTGAGCCAAAGCCCAACAACGTCAGCGGAATGACTCCCACTGAAGCCCATGGCCCCACCTCCAGCTACTTCCAACCATGGCTTTCCCAAGGCATTTCCTCGGGGGCTGTAATTTCCCTTGGCTGAGGCACCTAGCTCACGGGGCTGAAGCATCCAGCTCACGGAAGGGTTCTCCTGTTGTTGCCAGACATTCCACGGCAGCTCCAGTTGAGCTGGGCTGGCAGAGGAGAAACCCACCCACTGCTTTTAGACCGCTGCAAGAGAAGGGGTTCAGAGATTTCTCTTCAGCATGGAGAAATGCAAGACTGGCTTCACGCATGTAGCTAGCCCTCGGCGAGGGACAGCGTCACTGGGCAGAAACGCCAGACAGCCCCGCCTGAACACATGCAGGGACAATCAGTGCAATTTACCGTAGCCTGATTTAACACAATGATGTGGATCCCTCTTCCCTGCTCCCGAGCATCATCTTCCAAGACCTGTGGGAGGGGGGAAACGTTACTGTAGCAATCAGACAGGCCTCCCTAGCTCTTTCCCGGGAACGCCTCCATCCCAATGGGTTTGTCACACAGCTGCTCCTAGCGAGGGAGAATTCACTAAGCTTCACGTTCCAGCCCCTTCATTGGTTTCTCCAATTCGTGGCAGTGGGACACCTGCTGCCACTGTACTCAGCACAAGCCATCCTCAGAAGAGAGGAATTAGCCTGAGCCTGACCCTAGATCATTGAGTCATTAGGAGCTTTGTCGTTGACTTCAATGGGAGCAGAAGCAGGCTTACACTCAGGCCATTCAATTGCTGAGTATGGTAAAGGCCTTGGATGCACTCTGCTCCAGTGAGGAGCACTACGCTCCAGGATGGCCTTTGTTCAAGGTCTGGGTGACGGAGACCAGGTCTATTCTCGTTCCACCCATGCTGGTTTGCCCACCCTCAGCTCACGTGGGTAACCTGCAGCCTCCCGTGCCAGACACTCACTGTCGTCCCGTCCACAGCCACGTAGACCTTCGACCGGCTGGAGTACACCTCGATGTCCAAGACCTTCCTGCTGCTGGTGGGGCGGCGCGGGGTGTCCAGATGCTGCACACCTTCATCTAAGGATAGAGAGGTGCCCAAAGACTCAGACCTACCTGCTGAGTTGTGGCTCAGTGCCAGGAGGACCAACAGGTTCCCCTCAGTGGATGGGGGAGATTCCCAACCTATTAGCACAACACATGCTCTCTTGCCACTCCCAGCAGGCTGCAGCATCTCTCTTTACAGATCTGGTGGGATGTTCAAAAACATCCTTCCGAGAAGCCCAGCTGACACGGCCCCTGGCACTTGAGGGACCACGTGGCAAAGCTTGAGGACCTCCAGCTCTTTAATTCTGCCTGACAAGGGAAAAGGGGCAGGCAGAACCAGCTCCACCCAGCCTTCCTCAGTTGGTGTCTCAGTCCAGCTCTGGGTGGACAGAACTCCTTGTCTCCAGAACCATCTTGGCTGGCAGTCTGAACAGAGAAGTCAAGGATGGATAAGATGGCCATCCATGTATTCCCAGAACACCAGACATTCCAGTACTTCCAGGAATAGCGTGGGCCCACCCTTGTCGGTGTTGTACGCACCATGTGAGCAAGATCATGTCACACTGCACAGAGAATGCCATTTTGAACAGCATGCCACTCCACCCCCCACCCCCCGTGTCTGGTTTAGTCTCGATAGCGGACAGGAGACCAACCACCAAACAGAGAGGGCTGTCTGGTCTAAAGCCAGACAAATGGCCTGCCGAAGAATGGAGCAGACCCAGAATGAAGTACTATCTCTAGCTGCATGCAGAGGGTTCAATCAACATTATGGCAAGGGCTGGTCAGAAGTTTTCCATCAAAAATTGTCTTTCCAGCAGAAAAAATGGGGGTTTCAGTTACACAATCCTCCCCTCCCCCCAGAAAAAACAAAAAACAAAAGAGCTTGCTTTCTGGAAATGATTTCAGTGTTTCCATCAAAACCACAAAATTCCTGAAAACTGAAATATTTCATTTTTGACACACTGCCCTAGTACCTCATGGGAGTTGTAGTCCTGTTTCCTCACCTCCCCATTCTCTTCTATGGACTGGGCTCCCCAGGCAAACTCGATGTCTAGTTGGCAGCCATTATCAAGCAGAGTGCCCCAGGGGTCGGTTTTGTTCAACATCTTCATTAACGATCTGGATGATGGGATGGATTGCACTCTCAGCAAGTTCGGGGATAATAAGCTGGGGGGAGATGTAGATATGCTGCAGGGGAGGGATAGGGTCCAGAGAGACCTGGACAAATTGGAGGACTGGGCCAAAAGAAATCTGAGGAGATTCAACAAGGACAAGTGCAGAGTCCTGCACTTAGGACAGAAGAATCCCATGCACTGCTACAGGCTGGGGACCAACTGGCTAAGCAGCAGTTCTGCAGAAGAGGACCTGGGGATTACAGTGGATGAGAAGCTGGAAATGAGTCAGCAGTGTGCCTTTGCGGCCAAGAAGGCCAACGGCATATTGGGTTGCATTAGTAGGAGCATCGCCAGCAGATTTAGGGAAGTGATTATTCCCCTCTATTCGGCACTGGTGAGGCCGCACCTGGAGTATTGCATCCAGTTTTGGGCCCCCTGCTATAGAAGGGATGTGGACAAATTGGAGAGAGTCCAGAGGAGGGCAAATGAAAATGATCAGGGGGCTGGGGCACATGACGTAGGAGAGGCTGAGGGAACTGGGGTTATTTAGTCTGCAGAAGAGAAGAGTTAGGGGGGATTTGATAGCAGCCTTCAACTACCTGAAGGGGGGTTCCAAAGAGGATGGAGCTCGGCTGTTCAGTGGTGGCAGATGACAGAACAAGGAACAATGGTCTCAAGTTGCAGTGGGGGGAGGTTTAGGTTGGATATTAGGAAAACACTATTTCACTAGGAGGGTGGTGAAGCACTGGAATGGTTACCTAGGGAGGTGGTGGAATCTCCTTCCTTAGAGGTTTTGAAGGTCAGGCTTGACAAAGCCCTGGCTGGGATGATTTAGTTGGGGTTGGTCCTGCTTTGAGCAGGGGGTTGGACTAGATGACCTCCTGAGGTCTCTTCCAATCCTAATTGTCTATGATTTTACAAAACTACATCTCCCAGGATGTGCTAGGTTCAGGGGACTCCCGAGGATGCAATTGCTGCCCTTAACCATGAGGTGAGACCATGGTACACCATGGGAGATGTAGTCCAACAAGGAGTATAGCCTATACATTAGAAGAGTGGGCGCACAGGGCACCTGAAATACAACTCCCATGCGGTACTACAGCAGCATTTCCAGCTAAAAATATTTTTGGTTTAAATTTTGTTTGCCAAAAAAGTTGATTTCTCCCCCCATGGAAAGTTTTACCAAAGCCTGTTTTCTAGCCAGCTCTGGTACAGCATGGCCGCACGCATTGGCAGGGTGGCATGGGAATGGGTTGACTTCTGCCGCCTTGACTGGGCCCCCTCAGACTCACCATAGTCTTGCACAGACTCCTCCTCCTCTTCGCTGGCAGCTCTTCTAGTGTCCAAGATCAGCTTAATATTCACAATCACAGTTACAAGCAGAAAGAGGACGGCACCCATCTGCAAGGCAAAGAGCTCTGGGCCAGTTACACGCCACATGACAACGTGTTAGGATAAACCACAATATGATCCTTGCAGAGGATCTCAGATATCATGGTTTTCCCTAGCACACAGAGGGAAGGGTGCTCCAGTGGCTAGAGTGTTTGTCTAGGACTTGAAACACCCAGGCTCAATTCCTAGTTCTGCCACGCACTTCCTGTGTGACTTGGGCTAGTCACTTAGCCAGGCCATACCTCAGTTTCCTCATCTGTATAATAGGGATAACACCCCTGCTTCACAGGGGTGCGTGAGGGAAAAAAAAACCCCAAAACAAAACACAACCACATTAGAAGAATGTGGATGTCAGGAAATTCAGCATTACACCTTAACTCCCCCTGCATTACGATCTCTGCAGCGATTCACACACCCAGATGAGCGCAGTCAGAGTTCTAGGGGGAAAGAGAGGAGTGGCAGGATTTTATTTCCTCTGCATGCCTGGAGACAGCAATGCAGTCACTTCCATGACATTACAGAGCATTGCACGCTGCAGAGAACATCACACGGCCCAGCTGCCTGTGATGCTATTGTAATGAAAGAGCCCGGCGTACGGCAGACCTATCAGGAGATGGAGGTTTCTATTGGAACTTCAAGGGTGAGCTTTGTGTGTCATTTGCAATCCTTGCCCAGCCACCTGGGCTGAGGATACAGCAAGAGCTAGAAATGACCTTTCAGGGCTGAAATTGAGACAGAAAGGTTGGCCAATGCCCTAACCACATAGACTGGGGCTCTGGCGATCTGAGCTCAAATCCTGGTGTTGCCACACTCCAGCGTGACCTTGGACAAGTCGCAGAATGACTCCCACTGCGTTAGTGCCCCTCCCATCTCTAAAAGGAGGAGGATATCCCTCAATTGGCGTAGGGACGGGTTTAGATGCCATGGGGGTTATATACATGCTTCGAGTCACCAAAGCTGGAAGTCACAAAAGTTCTTGATCGCATCCCCAGTGGAGGTGGGATATAGCAACAAAAGAGACAAGACTCCTTCACTCTGCTACATACTCTGGTGCCCATCATGCCGGCGTTAGCTCTAGTTAATACTCAGAGAGCCGTCCTCCAAAGCAGTCGGCGCAAGATTATTTACAACTGCAAGACTGGAAACTGACCGATGGGGAATGCCATTTGCTCACTGGGCACCAAAGACATCTATCACACATTCGGCAGATGGGAGGCAGGTCCACATGGCCTCAGTCCAGCCTGGAGTTGTGTCATCGTCTTGTATTTGGGGGAGCAGCTCCATTTCAATAACTGGGTTTTAGATCCCTGTTTACAGATCAGGGGAGCTTGTCTCAGCCATTCCTCTCCTATCCACTGTGCCTCGCCTTTAGTCTATGGCCGCTTGACTTCTATTAGCAAGTGCCTCATTTTATGAGTGGAGCTGTGTCTAGGAGCCAGGCTATGCGGAAAGACAGCAGATAAAAAACAAGAGCCAATTAGTTGCTTAAGCCTGTTGGATAGGAAGAATCCAGCAAGAGAAAGCCACCTTCCCAGCTACTCCTTCTGCTCCAGCTTTTCACTGAAGTACAGAGAGTTTTTCCTCTCACCGGTGGTAGCCAGAGCAGGTTTGTTCCAGGGAGCTCGCTGCACAGTGCGCCAGCCCAGATTTCGTTATTAACGCCGACAGTGTCATTAAATTGGGATTGAAGAGTACTTAGATAGTACCAGGGTCTTAAACAGCTCTGCACAGAAACACATTCCCTTCTCGTGAAGGCTCAGACACACACACCTCCCCTCCTCCCAGCTCCGTTACAGCCATTCAGGCTGGGAGGATGCCACTCTCCTGCTGAGCGTCTGCGAGACTGCCTAGACTAGCGGCTATGCAGCAAGACAGAAGGCGCATCCAAGGATCTGAATGACTGGATTTCTGTTGCAATGCCCATGGAGTTAGAATATCAACCCCAAGGGCTACGGGCTGCTGATTACAGGCCCTAACGCTTTGCTGCTTTTGGATAGCAGGGACAGACGCTGGAGCAGATCCGTACTGCCTGATGCACGGGTAAAGGGCTTGTTTAACCGAAGAGCAGCGCCACCTAATCAGGGTCAACAATGCACAGGTAACGGAATGGGGAAGGAGATGCAGAGCGAGCAGCCAGCACAGGCTTCATGGGGCTCTGACATGGGAGAGATACAGCCAGTTTCCATCCACCCCACTACAAAAGTTATTCTTAAAAAGGTCCCACCCTTGTCCAATACAATTAGAATCCAACTGGTTCATACCTGGCCATTTGTTTATCTACAAATAGAAGCAGCTGAAAAAACTTCCCAGGTGCCATATGCTGAGGAGCCTTTGTTAGACTCCCAGGCCCTGTATGTGGGTTGTTTATTAGCCAGAGCCTATCAATATAAGCTATAAATATCCTTAGCTGGTGGTGGCAGGAGTAGCTAAGGTATCGACCCAGGAGACCTGGGTTCTGTCCCTCACTGCACCACTGACTCGCTAGGCGATCTCAGACAAGACACTTCTTTTCTTTGTTTCTCCATCTGAAAAAATGGGCCCACACCAACTGCACTGGGGGCTGGCAAAGCTTAATTTTTTATGTTGGGTTTTCAGCAGCTCCCATCACAGCAGCACTCAAGCACCAAACAGGCCATGTCGATGTACAAAGCATAACAAAAATTCTTCTCTTCACCTCCCTCCATGTTCTAGTTCACCAGCGTTACAGTCTTGCTATGAGATCCTCAAATGGGAGCTAACAGGCAAGGCAAGTGACTATTAATTCTTTTTGAAGGGTGTGTTAACCTGTTAATAATTTTCCCACCATGGCACAGCCTCATTCCCTTCACCCCTTGCCAATCACTCGAGTCTCGGTAGGACGCACACACAGGCTGGCCAGAAGCTGCAGAACTGTGCGGCTTTGGATAGCTGTTTCTGAAGCAGCCACCCCATGCCTCAGGCATGTCCATCCCCATCACCTTGTTACTTCCAAAGGGACTCAACCAGATCTCCAGCTGGGGTCAAACTGGCTTCAATGGAGCAACACGATTGACACCAACTGAGAATTTGGCGTTCAGCTTTCTAGAGTGCACACATACATGCACTTGCCACTGCTTTATTAAAGGGACTGTAAACAATTGCTTCTGCACCTGCAGAGGCAGGATGCTCCAGTGGTTACAACCCTGGCCTCGGACTTGGGAGCTCAATCCCCTGCTCTGCCACAGACTCCCTGTGTGACCCTGGGCATAGCCTTTCAACATCCCCATTGTGGTGTCACAGCCCTTTCTTGGAAGGTAAGAGTGGACACACTGGGTCAGAGCAAGGGTCCATCTAGCCCAGTCTCCTGTCTTCCGACAGTGGCCAATGCCAGGTGCTTCAGAGAGAACAAACAGAGCAGGGAATCATCAAGTGATCCATCCCCTGTGGCCCAATCCCAGCATCTGGCAGTCAGAGGCTAGGGCAACCCAGAGCATGAGGTTGCATCCCTGACCATCTTGGCTAATTGCCATTGATGGATAGGCGCTCCATGAACTTCTCATTCTTTTAAGAACTTAGCTGGGGATTGGTCCTGCTTTGAGCAGGGGGTGTGACTAGATGACCTCCTGAGGTCCCTTCTGACCCTGAGATTCTGTGATTCTAGTTAGACGTTTGGCCTTCACGGCATCCCCTGGCAATGAGTTCCACAGGTTGCTTTTGTGTTCTGTGATGTAGTACTTCCCTTGGTTTGTCTTAAACCCACTGCCTACTAATTTTATTGACTGACCTCTGGTTCTTGCATTATTTACTCCCCTACATAACACTTCACTATTCACGTTCCCCACACCAGGCATGATTTTATAGACCTCTCTCATACCGCCCCTGCTTACTCATCCCTTTTCCAAGCTGAAAAGTCCCAGTCATTTTAAATCTCCCCTCATATGGAAGCTGTTTAATCATAGAATATCAGGGTTGGAAGGGACTTCAGGAGGTCATCTAGTCCAACCCCCTGCTCAAGCAGGACCAATCCCCAGATTTTTACCCCAGTTCCCTAAATGGTCCCCTCGAAGTTTGAACTCACAACCCTGGGTTTAGCAGGCCAATGCTCAAACCACTGAGCACTCCCTCCCATAAACTTTCAGATCACAGAAGCAGCATTTACAGGGCAGAGAGGAAGCCATATCTTTCCAGCTCTCAGAAGAAGGGTTACAATGTCGTGAAACCTTTAAAGAGAAGAGATCCCGGAAACATCCCAGAAAACATCTAAGGACTGGAGACTCAAAGCTGTATATAAGTGGAAAAAAAGGCAGAAAATATGGAGCAAATAACTGAAAAAAGGATGGGAGAGGGGGAAAGATGAGACAGAGCTATGAAGGTGATGGGTCTACCTTTAAAGGTTGAGTTTATGACTGTCAATCAGTAGCCAAATAATTCAGAACATAGTCCAACTCCAAAACTCTAGGGTAAGAAAAGCATAGTAATTGAGGCACTAAGTTTACAAACCAAGATTTCTAACACATACAGGCAAATAGGTAAGAAGATATCAGTTTTCATAATTACACCACATGACAAAGTGTTAATCAAAATATTTCAACATACATAGCACCCACTGAAATCTGATGTGTATACTATATTTATGCCAGGGACTGTTCCTGACCTCTTCTTGGATGGTGGGTTTTTCTTTTTTAAAGATTAATCACTTCTGACTAGTGGAGACTTATAAATTTAAAGACGCTGGAAGGGAAATCAGTTTTTGGTCTCTACTCCCACCTCAACAACAGGTGTGTCTGTGACAGGTTCAGTCTCTGCTACTCTAACTTCCCCAACCCCAGCTTTTCCCCTTGGATCATTCTCCCATACGAATATATCCACAATGCTTGCCTCTGCTGTTGCCCTGATCTTGCCCAAGCAGTAATGTGAAGGTGAAATGCTACTTGAGAGTTTCAGTGCTGTATACAAGGGTTTGAGTATCAGCAGAACTGAGGACTCTTGTTAAAGGAACAGTCATCTTGGGGAAAAAAAACTCAGGAAATCTTTAAACCTACTAGTTATTTGGAATGCTTAATTTCAGTAAAAAAAGTTAGAGAACACACATTTTTTGGTGTAATATCTTGGTGCATCAGACAGTACTTGTTTATGGACAATTTCTCCTCTGTGTATCCCTGCTGGAAAAAAGGCAGCTGTATAAATGGGGGAGCAGAAGAGCCCTTCTGAAGTTTTATTTTTATTTACTATTTAAAGGAAGTTCTATCAGGAAGTGAAATTTTGGGAATGCAGTGAATTTCAAAATTTGAAGTTTACAAGCTCCCTTTAATTGGGCCTACAGACTTGGTAAAACAATACTTCATCAGTTTACAACCAGTGACATTCCACCCCCTAATCATTTTTGTTGCCTTTCTCTGTACCTTTTCTAATGCTAACATCTCTTTTTGGACATGGGAGCATCAAGAATTACACACAGTATTAAAGATGTGGGCGTACATGGATTTATATAGTGGCATTATGATATTTACCATCTTATTATCTATCCCTTTCCTAATGGTTCCTAACATGGTTACCTTTTTTGAGTGCTGCTGCACGTTGAGTGGATTTTTCCGAGACTATCCACAGTGACTCCAAGCTCTCTTTCCTGAGCAGTAACAGCTAATTTAGACCACATCATTTTGTGGGTGTACTTGGGATCCCCCTCTCCCACCGCAAAGTGCATTACCAGGACTTTGGGAGGATACATACAGTAATTGCAAGATGCTTCGATACTACGGTGATGGGGCAGCTCCTGAGATACACAAACAAACAAAACCATGTTCCGCTCTGAGCTAAGAAAGAGAAACCCACTACCCTGGCAGCACCAAGAATGAGAGCCTCTCTTGGCTGTGCAGAGGGATCACACAACAAAAAACTGACCGGCTCTAGTTTCCCTGGCCAAGATCACAGCGGAGAAGCCTTATTAGTCGAAGCCTCACAAGGATTTCCCTTGCCCTCTGGAAGTCAAACCCAGAGCTAGGGCTCAAAACTAGGACCAAGCAAGCCCACCCTCCGCTCCTGGAAATGCTATTTAACAGTTGCTGAGCTGTGCTTGTTCCAGTAATAAACAACATCTAACCACTGGTGAAGTCTATAAAAACCCCCGTTGTCTGCAGGAGAAAAATCTTTAACTGGCTGCTGGCACTTGCTGTAGCTAAAGGAGAGTTAGACTCATTCTATTCTGCATTTTAAGGGTAAAACGCAACTCAGGTGGCTTCTGATTGGACAATTTATTCTCTTCCACCACGTTAGGTTACAGGGGCTGCAGCCAATTCCACCAACACAGACTCCATAATCCATGGGCTTTGCAAGTTTATCTTCTCTAATCCCCCCCAGGCATGATTCACATTCCTCCAGAGAACTCACCTGGCATAGCCGCCTGACAGCTCTCTGATTCATCAGCTTGTACTTCCAGGAGAGGTACCAGCTCCGGTTTTTCCGCGGGACAAACTGCTTGGCTGGAGCGTTGGGTTTCCACTCATCCATTATCACAGGGCGAGGAGAATGGGTGAGGGGAGCAGCATGAGGCAGCTGTCAGGATCTGGTAGGCTCCGGTCCCATTCCTTCAAGGGTTCCTGCTGCGACAGGATCAGCAGATAATAAGACCTATGGTTGAACCAGGAAGTGATAACCTGTTCCACCCACTCCCAGCCTGACACTGGGCAGGTCAGGAAGAGAAGAGGCAGTGTAGGTGCTCCGGATCAGAGTTACCCCTAGGGCAGGAAATTAGCTGCAGGGCAGACAGATGTCACCCCGAGCCCATGTCAATGCAAAAATCAGGCCCCTAGCACACAGAATCAGGAGTGACAATTTGCCAGCAGCGGGAGCGTCACCATCCCCTTTTTCAGGGCGGAGGGGCACATGTTGTGATCCACGATGGGCGAACAAGCAGCAGGTTGCTTTGTCCCTGTGCCACCGGTTACAATCTGGCAGAGGCTGGTAGCGACCAAGAGCCATTTACTGACCTGTGGGGAGTGAACGGGTGGCTTCAGTCCAGTTCCTAATGGAACCAGTGTCTGCAGCAGGGACAGCAGCATTGGAGCTGGCACTCTGATCAGCAGGAAATCCTCTGCTGTCACCCCACACTGCCCCAGACCTCATTAGCTAGGGTGCGAGGATACTCTCGTGCCGTGCCATCCTGCCCCACGCTGTTCCAGGGGCTCCCTGAGAATTTCTGGGAAGCAGCCACCCCAAGCAAGGGGAGTCTTTAAACCCACCAGGGTGTCATGCACACCAGACACGACGGGGGGCACAGAAACCCCCAAATCTCAGCCCCGCTTACCACAACTCACCCCGCACGCCCAACGGGAGTGCTCCATCCGCAAGGTCACCCCCCACACGCTGTAATATTAGAGGGGAACCCACTGCCACACAGCACCCCAGGGCAGGGTGCCTGGCAGACAGGCTGCAGTATCTCTATGGGGCATGGGCTCCGAGCAGCTGCTCCGACCGCCGGAGAAAGTGGAGGGAAGGGGAGATTTAAATGCTAAGCGAGTTAGGCTGGGGGGGGTGAGAAATCCACTAGCAGAGCTCCCCCTCCTCCATGTTTGAGAGTGGGGGGCAGCAATGGGGAGGGTCTCCCCCTGCATGCATCACTCCTCCCCCGCCCCATTCACTTAGCGGAAGCGGAACACGGATTTGCAACAGTGTTGCCGCAGGGCCAGGCTGCCCCGGCCGATCCCGGGGGCCCCGGCAGGGATCGCGGCGGGTGACGGGGCCTCCCGGCTCTGCAGCGCCCCGGGGACGCTACTCACTGTCGGGGAGGCTGCACCTTGCAGGCCGGGCCCCCTCCTCAGGGGCGGGCGCTGGGCACCGCGGAGCTGCCCCCCTGCGGCAGCCGCCCCCTTCCCCCGCTCGGGAAAGGCTGAAATCGACGCGCCCGCCCGCTTCCGGCGCGGGATTTGCAGCTCGCAGCCTGCTCTTAAAGGGGAAACAGGGAGGGGAGCCGGGGGGGTCCACTCCGGAGCTAGCGGCAGCTGCCCACGTGGGGCCAGGTTCCCCCCCCCCCGTGGGGAGCTTTTCAGAGCCCCTGGGGATGGGTCTGTGCGCTGATGGGAGAGCGCCGCTGCCAACCTGCCCTCCTCCTGGGGCTCCAGCCCCTGGGCAAGCCAGGCTGCAGTACCCAGGAGATGCAGAGAGGGACCAGGACAATTGTGGCTCGCCCCTCTCCTTGCACAGTGTCTAGGCACAGCATTACCTCCCTGAGCCAGGAAGAAAAGTACAGTGCGGGAGCTGGGGCCTCGGGACTCGGCCTCATCTAGCTGTGTGTCATGAGCCCTGTACTGCCCACAGAGATTTTCCTGTAGCTTCGGAATGCTTTGCATTGTGGCCACAGCTATTGTACATGGTCCTGCTGGTATGGAAGTAGCATTATAACCCTATCTATTTAGCCAATGAGGCAAACTGAGGAGCAGAGGTAGTGAGTAATTGGCCGAAACTCACCCAGCAAGTCAGAGGCCTCCAGCAGTGTTGCTAACTCTTCTGATATTTTTTTCATGAATCTCGAGATATTGAGAGAGGGGAGGGGTTATTCAAGCCCCCAGCTCCTGGAGTAACATGAGTTTGTGAAAAATCTGTTTTCATTTAAGAAAATATAGTTTCTCTCTCTTGTGGTTGCAGAATAAAGCTAGAAAATGTGAACTGAGGGCATGATAAGGGCTCAGAAACCACAAGAAAAAAAGTACGCAACCTTTTAAATAAATCATGATTTTAAAGCAAATATTATGAAATTTTTTTTGAGGAATGAGGGTCTGACTCATGACTTTTGAATGATTGGGGCTTGCGATATTCCCCATGTCGTCTTCTGTCTTCTTCTCTCTCAAGCGGGAAAGTCAAATCTATTTTAGATTTTTATACAGTGCCCTCATATGTGGTAACAAAGCAGGAGAGGTTGTGAAAGCCAGAAGTCTAACTAGATAAGTTCATGGAAGATAAGTCCATCAATGGCTATTAGCCAAGATGGTCAGGGCCCCACGCCCATGCTCTGGGTGCCCCTAAACCTCCAACTGCCAAAAGCTGAGATGGGATGATGGGATGGCTCACTCAAAATTGCCCTGTTCTGTTCATTCCCTCTGAAGCATCTGGCGCTGGCTGCTGTCAGAAGACAGGACACTGGGCTAGATGGACATTGGCCTGATCCAATATGGCTGTTCTTATGAGATAGTCTCTGCCCCAAAGAGCTTGCAGTCTAAATGGACAAGACAGAATTATTATCCCCATTGCACAGCTGGGGAAACTGAGGTGCAGAGTGATGCGGTGATTTGCTGAAGGTCACACCAGGAGTCTGTTGCAGAGGCAGGAACTGTACCTAGATCCTCTGAATCCAAGACCGAAGCCTTAACCACAAACCCTCCTTCCTTGCTAAACCAGTCTTGACAGACGAGGAAAAGAACTAGCCACCTACTAGTGCAGAGTCTTCAACTATAGGTCAAACAAAACTGTCATAGCAAAGTGGCTATGGTAAAATGGCTGTTTAAGAGAGAGACCAGCTTATGGAGGGGTATTTCCACTGGCAATCGTACATGCCTGACCTTTCTCTGTTCTTGCATGAGAAGTGGATGATTACTCAGGGGTTGAGAGATACTCTGAGGCTATGTCTCCTCGATATAGATCCTAGTGATGTTGTTATCAGATGCCCGGTGATAAGAGAGGGCTGCCAACTGGATGCGGGTGCTTTAAATAACGGATGCATGGAGCCTTTGGGAGCTCACCGAGATCTGTGCTCTGTCTGTACAAATGAACCATGCCAGATTGGGCGGTGCGCTCATCTGCTATGATTAGAAGGGCAACTGCTACCTTTATTTTGGGCAACTGGGGGGCAGGGTTTCCAGTCACGTGGGGGAAGCCAGGTTTTGGGAAGGTGAAGGTCGCAACATAAAGACTGCCTCCCCCACACCCCTCGGCCCTTTAATGGGAAGGTAGCACTGGTAGAGATTTTGAAACCAGGACTGTGGCTGGGGAGGATTAGGGGATCCATGTTCTTTTCCATTCAAGGGACAGCTTTCCATAGCATCCTTCGAAAGGAGAGGTGGTGCAACGCGGGGGAGCGAAGGAAGCCTTTCCCATGGAAGGGATCTATATAAATGGCATTGACCGAGAGGCATCACCCTGGCCTAGAAGGCAGGAGGTCACTGGTTTCCAATCCCCTGCACTCACATCACAGAGGATGGCAGCAGTTCCAAGGAGGCAGTGCGGCCTAGTAGATAATCCCTGGGACTGTGGGTTTCTACCACAGACTGCCCGTGTGACTTTGGGTAAGTTGCCTCCCCTTTCTGTGCCTCAGTTTCCCCATCTGTAAAATGAGGATAACGTTACTGGCCTTGTTTGCAAAGTGCTTAGGGATCTATGGTTGAAGAGTGCTAGATAGTCTCTCTGAGGTGCCACTGACTGGTAGAACTAGATAACAATCCGCATGTTAAACCCTTTGTCAATTCAATTTACTCAGTGCCTGGGTTGAGACCTGAACCCACGACGGGCCCATTGGCACTAATATCTAGACCACAGACCTTCATGCTCCCCCATCAAATGTCTCCAGAGCCACTGAACAAGCTGGCACAGGTAGGTAGCTGAGTGTGCCTGCACCTCCCCCATAGAGCTGACCCGCTAGGCTGCTGAATGGACCAGGCAGAGCACAGCTGTGCTCACAGTATCCTTGGAGCTGCGACGTGGCAGCAGTGCAGCTGGAGGATCTGGCAGCAGGAGAGTTATGGCTCACAGATGTTGCAAAATCATTCAGCTCCTTTGGTGCTCAGAGGGACGATGGCTGATGATGGGGGAAGCCTCCATTGTTCTCGGTGGAAGGATGGGTGGTAGAGGGGGAATTTGGCATTGTTCTCAATAGAGGGTGTGGCTGGATTCTCCACTGTTCTCCGTGGGAGATGCTCTGCGCTCAGCACATCTGCTCCCCTCTGCTGTGGGATCCAAAATGGTCGCTGATTCGCAGCCAGTGTCCTGCGGCTCGCATGCTTTCCGCGTGCTTCCACCTTATCAGATGAGTGTCAGAGCCCCAGGCTGTTTGGCAGAAGCTGCCGGCATCCAGAGATCCAGCTACGTACCGGCCTTGACTCCTAGATCAGCAGAGCAGGGAAATCCCTCAGGCACCGGGTACGGTCCAGCAGCAATAGCTCCCTCCTCATCACTGAGGGGTACAGAGCTGATGTGAAGTGGACCCTGAGGGGCCATCCAAGCTCTGCCTGATCTCCTCAGACGGGAGGTGCCACTCATTTCCAGCAGCTTCCCTTGCTTGGGACCCTGAAAAGCCTAAGGCTGCTGCTGGAGGGGGGATGTCTTTCTCCTCCAGCCCAGCTCCCTTCCACCAGGCTGCACGTTGCGTCAAGACGGTCAAGGCCTCTGAACTGCAGGGAAAAAAGAGCAGGGACCCGTCACTAGCAGCAGTGAGGGCTGCTTGGCCAGAAGGACTGATTGCATCGTCGCACCGCTAGGGGCCAGTGCAAACTTTCTCACAGGTTACAGCCTTCTAAGGTTTACCAGGACTTTCCCACAGCCCTGGGGCCCTTGCTTGCCTGGGGTTTGGATCACAGTGGCCCAGCCTGGAGTTTCCAATCCCCCCCTCCCTGGGACATTGGAATGTTAAATACAGGACATTGTTAGACTTTCATTGCTCCCATCCTAACAGTCTCCCCTCTAACCCATTTGTGGTGGAGTCACTCCTCCCTCATGCACAGATTGTCCCCCGGGGAGGCTGGTGCTTGCTCTGCCTGTCCCAGAGCTGGGGTGGGGGTGAAGGGACAGGATTTCCCCTTTCAGTGGGAGACACTGGGCCCTGTGCGCTGCAGGGGCTAATTCATATTGGTTTTGCAGGGGCTCACTTTGGCCTGTGGACAGCATAGGCTGGGGCAGAAAAGCTCTGATATCAGGAAGAGCCCGGAGTAACCTCTGGGTTCACAGTGGTCTCCTGTTTCTCTTCTATGCCCAGTGTGAAAAGTACAGGTACAGCCGTCTGCCTGAGGGACTCAGCTGCGCTGTCCCCACCCCCCCCCATGTGCTTGTATGAGCATCTCATATGATATTTATTCTCACACAACTCCCCAGTGAGGCAGGGAAGGGCTGTTCTCCCCATGTTAGAGAGGGGAAACTGAGGCACAGAGAGGCTTAAGGTCTTGCCCAGGGTCAGTCAGGAAAGTCTGTGGCAGAGCAGGGAACAGAATCAAAGTCTTCCAGTCCCATGCTAGCACCCTGCCCAGTGCGCTGCAAGGGAGGATCCTGCACCAACCAGGCCTGAATTAGATCAGACCTAAGGGGCCTTCTCCCATTGATAACTTCTAGGATTCTGCACAATTCAATAGCGAGTTGGGAACACCTGGGACACTGTCTGCCTTGGTTTTTCTGCATAGGTCAGTAAGGTTTCTGCTGCAGCCAGCTAGTTTTTACAGCTGTCTATATAACAACCTCTCTGTGTGAGCCACCAGCAGGGCCTTCACTCAGGAGCTGCAGCACGGGTTTCTCCCACTTGAGCTGAAGGAAGAGCTCCATTAGCCCTGCTAGTGGTAGTAGGCTGTTATCCTCTAATGGATGCACACTCGGCCAGTGTTACACCTACAGCACCTTGTCTGCCACTCCAGGAGCTGGTGAGTGGGTGTCAGTGGGAGACCCATCCCCCTCTCTCATCTTTCTTCCCTCAGGGCAGCCCAGCCTGTGCCCATCTCAAGACATAGGCCATACACAGGATCCTTGGCAGCAGCCATCCAGCTGAGCCCACCTTTTCACAGTGCCAGGGAGTAGAGGAGTGGCAGGGCAGAGGTGGGCAGGGTCCTCCTTCGATTCCCTTCTCTGCTCAGAGCTGGCCTGAAGTCAAGCTGGGCCCCCTTCAGCAGCTTAGCCGAACCGGCCTCACACTAGCTGGGAACAGCCGCAGGGGGAGCCTCGCTGCATCCAGGCTGCTGTGCTAATTAAGTGTTGTGGCTATTAAAGTAAATGTCTCAGAGGGGGAAGCAGGCTGCAGCCCTTATCCGCTCAGCCCTGCAAGTCCAGCTGTGACCTCGCAGGCATCTGGGATCAAACGGCTCTAGCGTGTGCTGGAGTGAAGGGCTCTGAATGAAATACAGCCCACTGACTTGAAGGTATAAGTTGTCCCTAAATCTGAAATGGTTGTGGGTGAGGACAAAGCTCAGGATAGTGGTCTGTAGAATGTGGTGGTGGAGAGCTGCCTGGCAGCCTCCTGTTCATAATCCGACCTGATCGTGATGATTACAGCCCCTTTGATTATAATGTCAGAGAATTCTCTCTCTCTTGGTATTGATAGCGCCTTATCAGTTATTGGGAGTGGACCACATCCACCCTAACTGAATTGGTCTCGTCAACACCAGGTCTCCACTTGTAAGGTAATTTCCTTTTCTTCACGTACCAGTATATTTATACCTGTACGTTTAATTTTCACTCCATGCATCTGAAGAAGTGGGTTTTTTACCCACGAAAGCTTATGCCCAAATAAATCTGTTAGTTTTTAAGGTGTTACCGGACTCCTTGTTGTTTTTGTGGATACAGACTAACATGGCTACCCGCTGATACTTGTAAACTCTTTGAATAAGTAACTGTCTTGTACGGTGCCTGATCTTGGCTGGGCCTTCCAGGTACTACTGTAATACACATCATAGCAAAAGATTCTTTCCTTTGCCACTGACTTACTGTGTGGCCTTGGGTGAGTCACTTAGGCCCAGATTTTCAAAACAGCCCAGCTTCCATGTTGGCACTACAGTAAGTGACCAGATGTTCAGAAGAGCACTGCACTTTGGTCACTGAACAAGAAATCTGGCTCTTGTTGTACCCGTGCCTCAGTTTCCCTATAAGGAACATGGGCCAAGAATGACCTATAAAGCATGCTACATGAGTGCTAGGCCTCATGAACTACTATGATGGCTTTATTATATCTGTCATGCCTTGGAATGGTCCCCTCCACATTCCTTAATAGGACTGTGGAACAACTGAAATAGAGACAGCTCCTGAGAACGGCATCCCAGAATTCACCCCAGACTCAGCAGTGAGATGGGACTCCTACTAGAGTGTTTAGCCTATTCTACTCAGAGTTGGAGCAAGGCTTCTAAATCAGTGGCCCGGTTTTCAAAAGTGGAGAGCAACCACCAGCTCCCATTGGCTTCATGGGTGCTCAGTGCCTCAGAGAATCAGTGCCCCAATGACGCAGTCCGTGGCCCCCAAAATTAATTTGATCATTTTTGAAAGCATGCTTGTTAGTGATTTGGCCAAGCTCACACAGCAAACCTAAGCCTGAGGCAGAAACAAAGAGACTGAAATCTCCTGGCTTCATGCTCAATCCATGACACCAGGTTAGATACCAAAATTCTGCCTATCTATAATCCAGTCTTTCTTAATGCTTTGATCTAGATCATTTCTCAGTGGATGGGGTTGGAAACTAGCCATTCACTGACCAGTACAGCAGGTCACAAGCCAGTACTTCTCTTCCGACAAAAATTTCATTCCAAATTGGAACGTCAAGCTGAAATTTCAAAATTTCCCCACGGAACAAAAATTCCAACTCAGAGCCATCTAAACCTTTCATTTTGATTGTGTGGCGACATTTCCTTTTGATCTTTTATATTATATTCAAATATGAAACACCACATATTTGATATAAAATCCTAAATGTAATTTAATGTTAAAATGACTAGTTTAGTATCATGCAAAAGTCTAAATGACATTAATTATAGACTCATAGACTTTAAGGTCAGAAGGGACCATTATGATCATATTCTCATCATCAATGAGAAAGTCTAAATCTTTTGACTCTTTCTTGTTGAAAATGTAATCAAAATCGACACATTCCTGCAAAATGCATTGATTTTGATGAAACTGCATTTTTGGATAGGAAATTGTTTAATCAAAAAACAAAACAAAAAAAAAACACACCCCAAAATTCAGCCAGGTCTGTGAGTCAGGATTTGGAGAAGGCTCCTCTGTTACAAACAGTAATAAGTATCAACAAAGAATGAAAACACACATTAGATAGATAGCTGTAGGCTCATGAGCACTGAATCACCGATATCACAGCAGCGCTGTGATGCCAAGTGCTCCAGCAGACCCGTAGCTAGCTGCTCCATGCACAGTGGGTCCAGTACCCAGTTGGTGTCATTTGGCATGGCGCCACTGAAGTCAATGGAGTGACGCTGATTGGCACCAGCTGAAGATCTAAGATCAACAGCTGAGAAAGTGGCCCGAGGTGGGACAAGTATGTACCTGGCCTCCAGAGGTGATGCTCATGGCCAGGCAGTCTGTGAAATCTCCAGCGCTCTGGGGGAAGGGAAAAGGAAGGAAGGGTTCTCTTGTGATCTGGAGCTGCCAGATGTGGTTGACACCCTTGCAGGGGCCAGACTAGCTAATCCCTGGGGTGCCCCCACTGGTGCTATGGGTACAGGTGTGGCTGTTGTTATCTCTGTAGATCTAGGCCACACACATCTCTGCCTGAAAGAAGCTTGTTAGCGCAGTCGTTTTAGAAACCTCTAAGGACGACTTCCCTCCCTCCCGACCCTCGCCCAAACGTGTCTGCTCCATGCCCCGAGGGGGGCTGCCCGGCCCCTTGTATTGGGGAAAGCAGAGCGGAACATTGCATCATAATACGACAGCACATGCAGGAGCAAAGGCCAGGGCAAACCCTCTGGTGCCATTCAGTCACCGGTGGGCAGCCCATTTGCCAGGCTGCGGTGTTACTGTCAGAGATCTGCGTTTTCTCCTACCCACCTTTCATACACTGAGTGAGGCAGAAAGGGATAGTGGTTAGAGCTCAGAGCTGGCAGACAACCCTGATTCGCAGCTCTGCCAGTGACTTTCAGTGCAACCTTGGGCAGCTCCCAAATGGGCTGATTCTGTGCAGCCCTTAACTTCCATTGAAGCAAAGAGCATTGAAGCAGCTCTACCCCTCAGAGGATCAGGCTCAACACCCCCTCCAAATCTCCATGCCTCGGTTTTCCCATCTGTAAGATTGGCTGAATTGCCCCTCCCTGTTGGAAGGCTAAATTCACGTGAGGTTGTAAAGCACTCAGAGAGCTGCGCATCTCAGAAGCCACAGAAGTTCAAAGTATGATTATCAGAATCTCTTTACGGGGGCATAAGTGACAGCAGGTCGGCCTGGCTGACACTGATCAGCTGTTGCGGTTAGGTAGGTTGGCTGGGGAAAGCAGAACTGGCTTTTGTTTGATGGATCCAGAAAAGGGTGGTAGCTGCTAATGGGAAACAAGCTGTGTAGCTGTCCAGAACTTCCTCTCTGGCTGGAGTTAAACTGTGTTAAGAGTGGAAAGATAGCTGAATAATCAGAACTGCATCCCTTGCAACTCGGAGACATCTTAACGTCCTTGGGTCATCTAAGCAGCCTGGAAGGAATGCCAGGTTCAGAGACAAAGCTGTTCTGCCAGAGGCCCAGAGATGAGTCAGTGAAGAAGGATTCCCAGCTGAGACAGGCTTAGCAGGGCTCCTGCTGGCTCAGTGAGGGGGCGGAAGGGAGCAATCTTGTAGAACGGCTGCCTGTGAGCCCACACAAGAGGTCTGTATTTCGTACACAACACACGTACACGTCCACACACGTGCACATACAGGGTGCGCAGCCACCTGCCAGCGTTCTATTAAACATCAGAGTCTTCTCTAGTGCCTGGCCACCAGCCGACAAACACACATCATTCCTGCGGGTGTTGAACTCCAGTCCTTCAGGGTCACCCCCTCCTTGACCCAGTGGAAGGAAATGTTAACAACAATGGACTGGAAATCAGGAATCCTGTGTCCTAATCCCCATCTTGGCATTAAACAGCAGTGTGGTCTTGGTTAAATCATTTATTCTATCAGTGCCTCAGCGTCCCCATCATAAAATGGGGATAACGATCCTGACTTTGCCACCCGAGACTTTTGTTAAAATGAATGCTTGTAAAGTCTTTATGTGTCCCACATTTGGAGAGCATGGGTATTTGTCTCCCTCTAGTGTTCCATATACAAGGATAAGAGTCTACTACTGCTACCCAGGGCTGGTGCAAGGAAGTTTCGCCTAGGGTGCGAAACTTCCACCTTGCACCCCCCCCAGCTAACCCCGCCCCCCCATGGCAGCTAACTTAGCCCCCCCACCCGGGGAACCCCCCCGCAGCAGATACCCCCCCACCACGACAGCTAACCCCTCTCCCCCCTATCCCGCCACGGCAGCAATCCCTGCCTGGGGAGACTTCCCTCCTTTGCCCCCCACCCCCGCCACGACAGCTAACCCTGCCTGGGGAGGCCTCCCCCTGTGGAAGCTAACCCTGCCTGGGGAGACTTCTCCCCTTCCCCCCCGGCAGCTAACCCTGCCTGGGGAGACCTCCCCCCGTGGAAGCTAACCCTGCCTGGGTAGCCTGCCCCAGCTCACCTCGGCTCCGCCTCCTCCACTGAGCACGCCGGCGCTGCCCTAATTCTCCTCCCCACCTAGGCTTGCGGCGCTGATTGGAGGAGACTTAGAGCTGGGCTGTGTGCTCAGCGGAGGAGGCGGAGCTGAGGTGAGCTGGGGCGGGGAGCTGTTCCCCTGTGCGCCCCCCCCCCTTCGTCACTGCTGGCAGCTATCCCCACGCACTCCCCCACCCAGCTCACCTCTGCTCCACCTCCTAGCCTGAGGGGACTTTTAGGCACCCCCAACCACTAGGCACCCTAGGTGGCCACCTAGTTTGCCTAAATGGTTGCACCGGCCCTGCTGCTACCAGAGTTTCCTTTAGCTCAAACAGTAGATGCTCATACTCTGGAGACCCAGAGTGGGTTAGACATTAAGACCCTCCAGGTGCTGTGTAAATGTAAATTATTAGTGAATTATTATTATGCAAATATTGTTATTATTCTCACACAAAGTGGAATTAGACTGTGGAACTCATTGCCACAGGATGTTGTTGAGGCCAAACATTTAGGAGGACTGGAAAAGAGATTGGATATTTGTACGGCTAACAAGAATATCCAGAGTTATAGCAGTTAATGCTCACAAATTTTGGAAGGGATATAAAGCCTCAGGCTGGATTTAATCCAGTCTTTAACTGTAAGGGATTAGGATGATAATTAATGTGTGTGGTGAGGGAGAACCCATGGTAGGGTTCTTAAACCTTTCTCCGAAGCATCCAGTGCTGGTCGCTGTCAGGGAGACAAGATACTGGGCTAGCTGAACCATGGGCAGATCCACTCTGCCAGTTCCTATGTGGGAAGACATTTTTGCCTCTTGAAAGGAGACAGTCCCAAGATCAGCAGTTACCTGCCAGGCTGGCCTCCTCGCTCGGCTAAGGCTGAGTGATAAAAAAAATAATAATGAAAAATAATAGAGAGAGACGAGCTGATCAGAACTTCCTCCGCATGAATCCTGAGAATGGGCAGCAGCTGAATCCTTCAAGAAGCGGCACGTCCCCTCCCTGGGACTTCAGTGCTAGACCGTTCTGGTGCTGCAGTGGGTGATGCGAGCCAATTTGCTGCACTGGCTCTGCTTTGTAACACTTCAGTGGGAAGCCAGGGGAGTGCAGCTAGCAGAACCGGCTTAGTTCTGGGAAGGGCTGGCAGCTAAGCCGGCGCCTTCAGACGTGATACTATCTTGTAACTGCATCGAGGCTGAGGATGATGTGAAATGCCTGATTTTTCACCTGGGAAGCTCAATATTGTGATCAGGCTGTCAGGTTTTTAAGCAAATTGTTTCAGCACTTGTGACAGGCCCTGGAGACCAAGATCCGTTTGGTATCTCCAGCCTGGGGATCAGCAGCACAAGACCCCTTGCTTTGCCTGTGCCAAGAGCAGATGCCACCCTTCATGCTGCCAATCAGAGTGCCAACTCAGACTCCCTCCTGTACGCCATGCCCCTCACTGACCTCCCAGGCCCCTGCCAAATTTCCAGCACTAATCCTTGACAGTTCAGTCCAACTGCAGCCGCGTGGAGTATAGAGTTTCAATCACTTGTCACCTGCCTCAAACCAATTTGCTTTTCATTCTGCTAAGAATAAAGAATGCTTTTTTTAATACCATGGACAATTAACCTGTGGAACTCAGTGCCACATGATATTACAGAGGCAATTAAGGAGAGAAATAGAATCTGCAGGTTCACTAGCTACTATCAGAATAAAAAGGGCTGTCCATACTCCAACCTCGTGATAGAAGTTCTGATCCAATCACTCCCATTAAGGTCAATAGCAAAACTTCCATGTATTTCAGTCCCATAAACTGTTCTCCATCTGGGAACAAGAGGAAATATTCCCTAGATCTAGAATATTGTATATTTAGTGCAGTGTCTAGGTTCATGCCGGGGCTCATAGGCAAATACAAATACATGATAATCTGAATTGTATTTAGCAGTTTTGTACCTATCCCCGAAATACCCAATATTGTTTATTATTATTTATCACTTGCATTAAGGTAGCACGTAGAGGCTCTAACCAAAATAAAGGTGTGGGGTTAGGTGCTGTGCAAATGCACAGCGAGAGGCAGTCCCTGCTCCAAACAGACAAGACAGATGAAGGTGGGAGGAGAAACTGAGGCACGGAGTGGGGAAAAGCCGTGTCCAAGGTCCCACAGGAGTCTGGAGGCTGAATGGGGAGCAGTCCTCAGGTCTGCTGAGTTCAATCCCACCCTGCCTCAGGCAGGGCTGCTGTGCCAGATGGTCCAGGGGTCTGGTGTCCTTCCTGCCTGGTAATTCCCACCCACCAAAGAGACTCATTTTAATATCATTTTTCTGGGGGTTACAGTCGCGGCAGAGCCCTGCTCTGTTGCATCCTTCCACAGCAGCGCTTGCTGTGCACATCCTCTGGGTTCAGTGAGCTGTTTCACGTTCTGAAGCACACATGGCATTCTTGGTGGCTAATTTTAGACTCGTTCGTGTCCCAGGCTGACATGGAGGGCGGGGGCAGTATTACAAAAGCAGCTACGCAGCCTCAGCCCAGTGGGCTTTTTGAACGCATGTAAATCAAGACACAAATTGCAGGCGAGGTTCAAAATGAAAACTGTTAAACCCCTTTGGCCTCGAGAAGGCTAAGGACTCAGTCATAGCAATCGACTACAGGCCAGCCACAAAGGCCTCCTGGCTCCTCGCCCAAGGATCGGTTGATCCCATGAACTTAGAGGCCAATCCTGCACCAACTGAACTCTATGGCAAGACTCCCATGGATGTAAATGGTCCAGGATCGTGGTTGCCTTACACTAAAGCCACATGGATGATGTTGGCACTTCTTTAGCACCGTCCGTCAGAGGATCTCAGCAGGCTTTGCAAATAGCAGGTAGGTAGTTCTCATGAGACATCGGTGAGGGAGGTCAGTCCTGTTCTCGCCATGGAACGTATGGGGAAACTGAGTCACTGAAAGGGGCGTGGCTTGCCCAACATCACACAGGAGATCTGGAACAGATTTAGGACTAAAGCTCACAATCTCCTCACACCCAGGCCTGTACTGTAACCTCAGGACCATCCTTCCTACATCCATATGGGGCCTTTTGTCCAAATAACCATGCTCAGGAGTTCCCTAGGGCTTTACAGCTTCAAATCTCTGCTGGAATATTCACTACTGAATCCCAAAGCACCTTTACAAATAGATAGAGAAGCTCTTCTCAGGGTTCGCTTTGGCACTGGATTTCAGTGTGTTATTCTGTGGCAGATGCTTATCAGCCCAGAGTAACACAGTGTAGGACAGGAGAGATGAATATTCGGGAGTATTAGCCTGGCAGAATCAATATGATGCTTAGGTAGCATGGTGAAGGGGGTCTTAGAAATACCCTTCAGGTTTTGGAATGGGATTGGCTGCCTGGAGTTTTGGCACAGGCTAACAGTTTCCCTTACTGTTTGGAAAAGCATCACCAGCCAGACAGAGAGAGCATCTATCTGTCAAATCTGTGCTATTTCATAGATTCATTCCTTGGCTTTAAGGTGAGAAAGGACCATTGTGACCATCTACTCTGACCTCCTGTATAAGACAGGCCAAAAATCTTCATCCAGCACTTGCAGCATCAAGCTCAAATTGTTTGATTGAGCTAGAGCACGTATTTTAGCAAGACTCCTGGTCTTGATTTAAAGATCTGAAGGGATGGAGCATCCAGTACACCCCTAGGCGAGTTGTTCCAATGGTTAATTATCCCCTCGTTAATAATTATTGCTAATTATTTGTCTAGCTTCAGTTTCCAGCCATTGGATTGTCTTATGCCTTTTTCTGCTAAATAGAGGGAGTGTCTCCTCTCAGAAATCTCTGCCCCATGTTGCCTTTTGAAGGGATCTATCATAGCTGCTAAGCACCAAAGCATGTCCCAGGGGGTTCAATGCACGCCAGGCCATTTTTTGACTTTTCTATTCTCTTTGGGGTTTTATTTTCTGTCTCCTCATGGAATCCTGTGAGCGGCAACAACATTGTCAGGGAAAAGCCCCATCCAAGATGTGGGATCTGGACACCATCTGATCACCTATGGCGAGACATTCCAAATCTGGAGTTCCAACACCAAGGAGGGACATCTAAGCTCTACCTCAGCTCTGACACTGGTCTGCAGGGCGACCTTGGGCAAGGCACTTAAACCGCAATGGATTTATCCTTACAACACCTCTGTGCCAAAGGGAAGTGAGATTATCCCCACTGTACAGGGGGAACTAGGAGAGACTAAGGCCCAGCTCTTCAAATCAATGGAAGTTGGGAGCCTACATACCTTGGACCTTAGGGCAGGCCAGGCATGAAAGGACTGCTACTGGTAAACGTAACCCAGCACAATCTGCCAGGGGGCGGGCTTGGGGTTACTAATCCAGGAACCCCACTGCTCAGCAGGTGTGGGGCACTGGAATGAACAACAACATCCACACAGGCTGGCACTGATGCTGTGCAGCTGGTTCTGGGCTGAACAAAGGCTGGGGAGAAAACCCAGACCCAAATCTGCTGCGGAGAAAGCTCTGCCCTCTGGCATCTCCTGCGGCTGGGCTGGCTTCCAAATGGGGACCTTGGTACTGCCAAGGGGGGGTCTTTATGTCCTAAGGTGAGCCTCTGTCTCACTTTTTCCCCACTTAGGTGTATGTGCTGAAAGTTCAGGTAAGACCATCTGTTGCCTTGTTCAAGATGGAGATGCTGCAGCATGACATGGTAATGGAGGCGCAGTGGCACTCACACCATTGCCTTTTCAGACAGACAGCTGCCAGCCCAATAAGTGCGAGGACCTGCACCTACAGAGCTTGCGTAGGTCACCCAGGAAGCTGGTGATAGAACAGGGACTTGACCCCAGGTCTGCCAAGCGCTAGGCGAATGCCCCTGGCCATTGGCCCAGCCTTCCTCTGGCTGGCAAACTGGGGTACTGGGACAATTTGCATAGTGGGGGTGCCGAGAGCCACTGAACCACACTGTAAACCCTGTAGATGATGGAAACCACTTCAAGCCAGGGGTGCGGCAGCCCCCCCTAGTTCCAGCCCCAATGCACACAAATACCCCAAGAGACCAGGGCTAACAGACCTGATCTTTGTGAAGCCTTCCCGGCCCCGAGGATAAAGAGGTGCCCTCCCTGAGGTGCCCCCATCCTTTAGCTTTCCCTCCATCCCCCCACTGCGCCAAGGATTGGTCCGCAGCGGGCTCCGCCCCGCCCCCTCTTTTCTCTTGCTCTCCACTCCGAGAAATACGGCCGCTGCGCCTGCACACGGTGCCTTACGGCCGCGGGCGTGTAGCGAGCACTCCGCAGCGGCCGGGCCGGTGGCAGTCGGGCAGGTGGAAGAGGCGAGGCCGGGGCTGGATCTGCCCGGGGGCGGGGGGTCGCGGGGAGCCCGGCTGCGGGGCCCGCTCCTGCCTTTGCACCCCCAGTGTGTGTGTGGGGATCCTGCGCGGGGCGGATGCTGCATTAAAGCCGCCCCAGCCGTCGGGGGGCAGGAGCTGGGGGGAGCCCCGAGGGCAGGGGGTCCTGGGCTCGCCCCCCGGGTGCGATGCGGGGCGCCCGGGGGCTGCCCCCCTGCTGAGCCGGAGGACTGTGGGGGCCGAGGGGATGGAGGCGCCGGACTGCGGCGAGCCGCTGCCCCCCGACCTGAAGGAGCTGGAGAGCAAGGTGGGGCGGCGGCCCCCCGAGGGGCTGGTGCGCTGGCTGCGGGAGGACCCCGCCGCCGCGCTGCTCCGGGAGAGCCCGGGCCGGGGGCAGCGCCGGGGGCTGGCCGGGAAGATCAAGGCGCTGAAGCTGGAACTGGTGAGTGTGACTGGCCCCCCCCTCGGTCCTGCCTGGCCTGCTCCCGGGGGGGCCACAGCCGCCAACTCCTCCCCTGCCCCATCTCTTCTCTCCCATCCCCTGGGGTCCCAATCTCCCTCCCCATTCCCTCCTCTTGCCCCCTGTGGGGCCACAGCCCCCAACTCCCCCCTTGCCCCATCTCTTCTCCCCCATCCCCTGGGGCCCCAATCTCCCTCCCCATTCCCTCCTCTTGTCCCCTGTGGGGCCACAGCCCCCAACTCCCCCCTTGCCCCATCTCTTCTCCCCCATCCCCTGGGGTCCCAATCTCCCTCCCCATTCCCTCCTCTTGTCCCCTGTGGGGCCACAGCCCCCAACTCCCCCCTTGCCCCATCTCTTCTCCCCCATCCCCTGGGGCCCCAATCTCCCTCCCCATTCCCTCCTCTTGCCCCCTGCGGGGCCACAGCCCCCAACTCCCCCCTTGCCCCATCTCTTCTCCCCCATCCCCTGGGGCCCCAATCTCCCTCCCCATTTCCCCCTCCTGCCCCCAGGGCTACAGCCCCCCCATATCTTGCCCCCATCCCCATGGGTGCCAACCTTCCTTCTCATTTCCCCCTCCTGCCCCCAGGGCTACAGCACCCCCATCCCTTCCCCCCACCCTCTGGGGTCTAAATGTCCCTTCCCATCTCTCTTCCCTCCTGCCTGCTCCTTGGGGCTACAGTCTCCCATCTTCTATTCTCCTTTGGGGCCACAGCCCTACTCCTCCCTGGGGCCACAGACCCCTTCTCCCCCTACTCTGCACCTGGGGCCACAGCTTCCCCCTTATTCTGCTCCTGGGGGCCACAACCACCCCCACTCCTCTTATGCCTCTCAGCCCTCTGGAGCAAAACCCTCCCCTCTTTTCTGCCCCATGGGAAATTTGGGGACAGTAATCCCACTCTCTGCCCCCTGGGGGCTGGGGTGCTGTGTATTCTACTGTGCCCATCACCGGGGTGTCTGGGCCCTTCTCTCTAGACCGTAGGCTTAGTGGGAAGGTCTGTTAGGGTGGGAGCTAACCTGGTTCTAAGCTCGGACCCTGGGGCTGTTAGAGGAGATGCCAGACCCAGGCCGGAGTTCCCAGCTCCCGGGTGCAATTCTCAGCTCTTGGCTTGGTTGCAGGCCCAGAAAGGCAGAAGGAGGTCGGGTGTTGTTACCCAGCCTGTGCTGGTCATACATGACCGTTGTGTATCAGGGCCTGATCCTGACCGAAGCTGAGCACTCTCAATTTCTGTTGGCACACTGCACCTCTCAGGATTTCTGTTGGTGCTCAGCACCTCTCAGAATCAGCGCCCCCCCAGCCAGACTAGTGCCTTCTGGCATTTGGATGGAAACACCAACTGCTCTGATTAGCTGAGCCACTGACGTGAGCACGGGTAGGAGCTGCCTTTCGTAAGGGGATCAGCACACAGCAGCAGCTTATTATATGGCATTTGATTTGATCGATATGTTGGTAACTGAACACTTTAATTGGGCTGGGGAGAGTGGCTGCAAGAGCAAAATATTTTAAAGGGGCCTCCAGATAGATGTTATCAGAGGAGTAGCCGTGTTAGTCTGGATCTGTAAAAAGTGGCGGAGTCCTGTGGCACCTTATAGACTAACAGATGTATTGGAGCATGAGCTTTTGTGGGTGAATACCCACTTCGTCAGACGCATGATAAATATTGCTGCTCTCCCTGTCTGTCTGTCTAACCATGGCCATTTAAAAACTTATCCTCCGGGAAGGAGAAAAGTCTTGTGGATAAACCACAGGGCTGGGATTCAGGAGACCTGGATTCTTTTCCTGGCTCTTCTACTGAATTTCTTGGACAAGTCACTTAATCTCTTTCTGTGCCTCAGTTTCCCCACCTGCAACTCTGACCTGTGGCTCATGTTAAAGCAGAGGATTTGTGGACTCTGTTGCCAGCTTTGCCACTTGCTAATTGTTCAGGCACAAGTCTCTCAACTTGCCCATGACTCAGTTTCCCCTGCTATAATGTGGATGTAGTCACATGCCCCTACCTCATAGCGGGTATGGGTGGGGCTGCTTTTGGCTCATGAGTGTAAAGTGCCTTGAGATCCTCAAAGAGAAGAGGGCATCGAAGAGCAAAATATTATTATCCAGCCGGAACTTGGTACGCAGGTTTTTCTTCCCAAAAGAACAGTCAAGACTGAATCATCTTTAAAATGTCATTCGGGACAGAGAAGGGGGCTAGCGGAAATAATCTTTCTCCTTCCACATATCGGCTGCTTTTTGCTGTCAATAGATGTTCTCACCCTACTTAGCCCTGGGAAGGGGGAGCTGGTGTCTGGTCTACCTCCCGCATCGTCAGCTGTGTCCTGAGCACGGAATCCTAAGGCTTGCAAAAGGCAGTAAGGAAACAGCTGGCATGCAGCAGCTGGCGGCTGACTCACAGCATCGCTACAGGATGACTTAGGAGGAGGCGCAGAGTGGTTACTGCAGTCAGTCGAAACGGAGGGGGGAGGTTAGGGAGGGGGAGGGTGAATGATCCACTTTGGGTGCCGTGAACTGGCCAATTTCCAACCTCCTTACTCTAGTGGAAGTTCTTTAATGATTACAAGGGGTTAGGAGGGGTCAGCAACCTTTCAGCAGTACTGTGCCGAGTCTTCATTTATTCACTCTGATTTAAGGTTTCGTGTGCCAGTCATACATTTTAATGTTTTTAGAAGGTCTCTTTCTATAAGTCTATAAACTGTTGTTGTATGTAAAGTAAATAAGGTTTTTAAAATGTTTAAGAAACTTCATTTAAAATGAAATTAAAATGCAGAGCCCCCCGGACCGGTGGCCAGGACTGGGCAGTGTGAGTGCCACTGAAAATCAGCTCGTGTGCTGCCTTTGGCATGCGTGCCATAGGTTGCCTACCCCTGGGTTAGGATCTCATCGGAAAGATGCTACTTCTGACAATGCACTGACCCCCACCACTGTGCAAGGGCATCGGCTCAGCAGCCGCATAGAAGGAAAAGAGTCACTACCACAGCCACTTCCTGCAGCATCCAGAGCGGTCTCCCTTCCAAAGTACTAACCCTGGGATTCAAATGTGCTGCCTGGGAGAAATACTCCTGTTGGAAGATGTCTGGCTGCCGCTCTCCACCCCAGAAGCAGCTGCATGTGAGGGGAGTTTTATGGCCCCAGGTTTCTGAAGTGCCTCGCGATAACAGCTATCTATGTTTAGTATATTAGCGGATGCGAGCTTGAACTGGAAACCTGAATTTGAAACCTCTCCCCTTCACTGATCTCTGGGGAAACTTGGGATTTGGATCCAATATGGCCCAAGTGTGAATGATCCATATTTAAACATTCCCCCAAATGGCCTCCAACCCAAACTCCTCAATCCTGTGCTAGCATGAGACCTAAAAAGAAACCCCTAGGGGAAAATTTGCAATCTCCTTTCAGCTTTAAAAAATCTAAGATGGTATTAGTAACGTGGGAGGATTTTTATGTAGAGGGCCAAATTCATCCCTGCTGTACCAAGGGATGCTTAGGGCCTGTTTGCTGTAGCTTGACTGATTCTCTGTCACGTGCCATGTTTGGGTGGACAGGCGTGCTGTCGCTTTAAGAGAGCAAGGACTCTGAGTGAGTACATTTAGCCTTGCCTTGATGCTGTGAAGAATCCGCCACCCTCCTTCAGCGCCGCTCTCTACTGCTTGTTAAAGTTGCAAACCAAAGCGGGGAGTTCGAAATGGAGTAGGAAGATTGAGGGGACGGCGGGAGGGGGGCGCAGTTGTGTCAGCGTGTTTAGCAGTGGAGAGCCCGCGTTGCCTTGGTAGGATGTGATGGGAATTATGGGACCATTTAAACATCCATTAAACATTTAGATGGGGCTACTATAAGGTGGGTGCATAACTGGCTGGATAACCGTACTCAGAGAGTAATTATTAATGGCTCCCAATCCTGCTGGAAAGGTATAACAAGTGGGGTTCCGCAAGGGTCTGTTTTGGGACCGGCTCTGTTCAATATCTTCATCAACGATTTAGATGTTGGCATAGAAAGTACACTTATTAAGTTTGCGGACGATACCAAACTGGGAGGGATTGCAACTGCTTTGGAGGACAGGGTCAAAATTCAAAATGATCTGGACAAATTGGAGAAATGGTCTGAGGTAAACAGGATGAAGTTCAATAAAGATAAATGCAAAGTGCTCCACTTAGGAAGGAACAATCAGTTTCACACATATAGAATGGGAGGAGACTGTCTAGGAAGGAGTATGGCAGAAAGAGATCTAGGGGTCATAGTAGACCACAAGCTTAATATGAGTCAACAGTGTGATACTGTTGCAAAAAAAGCAAACGTGATTCTGGGATGCATTAACAGGTGTGTTGTAAACAAGACACGAGAAGTCATTCTTCCGCTTTACTCTGTGCTGGTTAGGCCTCAACTGGAGTATTGTGTCCAGTTCTGGGCACCGCATTTCAAGAAAGATGTGGAGAAACTGGAGAGGGTCCAGAGAAGAGCAACGAGAATGATTAAAGGTCTTGAGAACATGACCTATGAAGGAAGGCTGAAGGAATTGGGTTTGTTTAGTTTGGAAAAGAGAAGACTGAGAGGGGACATGATAGCAGTTTTCAGGTATCTAAAAGGGTGTCGTCAGGAGGAGGGAGAAAACTTGTTCACCTTAGCCTCCAATGATAGAACAAGAAGCAATGGGCTTAAACTGCAGCAAGGGAGATTTAGGTTGGACATTAGGAAAAGTTCCTAACTGTCAGGGTAGTTAAACACTGGAATAGATTGCCTAGGGAAGTTGTGGAATCTCCATCTCTGGAGATATTTAAGAGTAGGTTAGATAAATGTCTATCAGGGATGGTCTAGACAGTATTTGGTCCTGCCATGAGGGCAGGGGACTGGACTCGATGACCTCTCGAGGTCCCTTCCAGTCCTAGAGTCTATGAGTCTATCCTTGCTGGTAGGGGGCCCAAGCCCTGAATGTGCTGCATGGACTGACCTATCCCGCTGCCCTGGTGATTGAAGGTTACCAGCAGGGCAGGGACGCCTCTGCGTCTGCACAGTGCCTATCACAATAGGATCTTGGTGCAAGACTAGGGATCTCAAGCACTATGGGAACACCTGCATATTTTCACCTTTCGCGCCTTTGTTATGTTTGACTGGCTTCACGTCCTGCTTGCTTTGCATTTGCTCTGAACCGGTTTTAGCCTTCTGCTCAGAACGCATGCCGGTTTAGCGTCCTTTCCCTGCCACTGACAGAGGGGGCCTGGCTGGTAATAGGGACAAAGTACCTCCAACCGCAGGGAAAGCCAGCTGAGCTTGCTTCAAACCACCGTTTCCTCTTAAAAAGGCACCATCAACAAAAGCTCTGCTATGTTTACAAACCAATTTCCTCATCTGTGTTGCTGATGGCGCCTTGGATCATGAGAATGGAGACCTATTTAAAAACCTATTTTTCATCATTGCTGCTGTTTACGAATTGGTCAGTTTCACATTTCATTTCCAGTTAGTTTCATTTCTTTTTTCTCATGCATAAACATAGGGGGATTCTGGCTATCTCTGGTACTTACCTTGTTCCTCATTGCTGCAGGATCTAGGTCTTGAATCTTACTGAGCCTCAGCCCCCCCTGTGAGGTGGGGCAATTGCTATACCCATTTTACAGGTAGGGTACTGAGACACAGGAAAAGGAAATGAATCTGGAGTAAAGCAGGGAATTGGTTTATAGCCTGCCTTGACTTTTGTAATTTTTTATTCTGCCTGATATAACTGTGGCTGTTGTCCAGATCCATATACGGCTCAACTCCCTTCTTTTAAATCTGCTGAGATCCACTCTGTACATGGGCTCTGTGCACACTCAGTTTTCCCAAACTCTCTTTAATCTGTTTAGTTTGATTTCTTCACTGCGTGGATCATGTGACAGCAAAACCACAGATGAAAATATCACTAGATTAATCACCCTCCCCTCTGGGAATTCATCAAAGGAGCTACTGATACCTGGCCGTTGATGTTCAAAAGCATTCTGCTTAGAAATAACCCCATGGGGGTTGTTTTGCTTCACTTGGTTGTTAGATACCAAAGCTGGGCCAAGGAGGGATTAGGGTGAAGATTCAGGGGCTGGGCCGAAGAATCAATATGCTTGTGTTTGGAACCTATGGCAAATAGATCTGGCCTGTTGGGCTTTGGAATGCTGGGCACTTGGCAGATCAGCTAGCGCCTGGCACCCTTTCACGCTAAAAATCCCAGCTATCTCTTAATCCAAACTGTATTGAATCTGGTGCTTGGTCCAAACTGGAACCAAAACTGGAGAGGCAAGTTCTAAGACAGGGATTCATTTAGTCCCTAACCCCGCCACCGCACTCCTCCACTTCGGGAAAGATTGGTGTGTAGCTCTTCAGCATCTGACCCTTCCTCGCATGCCCTGATGAGCGGAGAAATCCTTAGCAATGTTGACATGTAAACCACCAGCACGGGGTGCAGTTCACACCTCAGGGAGCTAGCGTGTCCGGCTATCTGCAAACATCACTGCAGTGATTACGCTCGGCTCACATTGGCAGAGTGGGCTTCACCACTAGAGACTCTGCATTTCAAGTACCAGCGGAGACTCTGGGGAAAAGTAAAGGGGTCCAGCTGTGCCCCTCCCCGCCTCTGCTAGCCCCCCATTCACCCCGTATTTTGGAAATACTGCTGTATGGCAGCAGCGGCTCTTTGAAGAAGACCTGCGGTGAGTCTTTTAAAGAAAACAGGCGTCGTGTGCAATGTGCTGGCGACCTGCGGCGAGGCCATTTGTTCTGTGTTTTCCTGAGGCCTGTGAACACTTCCTGGACAATGTTTCCTTACCCCCGATTCCTCCATCTGTTACTTCCCCTTGCTGAGGTCTGTCAAGACAGGCCCGGGGGCGAGGGGGGAGTCGTCAAGCGCAAGCTCACTGATAAGTCATTCCACCCCCTCCTCCATCACAGCTCGGAACGCGCAGCCCCAGGCCAGTCGTACTGAGTGCTCAAAGGAAACTCTAGCCGGATGTTTCCGACTGGATTCCCCTTGCCCCCCATTCTCCTCTTACTGGAGCCGAGGTTGACATGAGTGGGGTAGCAGCCATGTGGCTACTCTCAGCAGCCAGAGACGGGGGTCACTCTGTCGCCAGGATGCGACCACAGTTGGCTTGTGGGCAGGGGTTATGGTCCCAGGTGTGGGCATGAGTCTTGGGCCGCTCTTGTGGGGAGGCAGTGAGGAATGAGCGGTGGAGGAGGATGGTAAACGTGGAGTCAGTGGATACGTCTACACTGGATAGAAAATCCGCTGTAGTGCCAAGCCTCAGAGCCCAGGTCAGTTGCAGGACGTGAGCTACCGGGCTAAAAACAGCAGTGTAGCCATCCCGGCCTGGGCTCTGAAACCTGGAGGGGGTCTTAGAGCCCGGGCTCCGGCCTACGCCGTACGTCTACACTGCTGTTTTTTAGTCCTGCAGCCCCCTGAGCCCGAGTCTGAGACGCGGTGCTGTGGGATTTTTCTTTGCAGGGTAGATGTGCCCAGAGAAGGAGGGAAAAGATGCATTCGGTTAGCAGTTCCCAAACTTGATTGGCTCAGTATTGGATGGCTGAAGAGCAACATGCAAACATCTCTTTTTAGTGCCCGTTTTTTCGGCCTCCATAGGGATACCTTCTTTAGGGACCCCTAGCTCGGTATGTTTTGAATTGGGCTGGTGGAGATGGATCTGGGGGACCTGAGAAGAGAAGCGAGGTGGGCAGGGGCAGGCGGGAGAGTTGGAGGACGTGAGGCTTAGGGCAAGTTGGGAATTTTTTCACCCCACTTTTTTTGGATTTGTCCAAACCAAAACTTTTTGCAGGAATGCACCAGTTTCATGGAACCTTGCAGTGAGAGAGATTCCTTGGGGCCACGGTGGAGTGTCGGTCAAACCTCCACCCTAGCCTGCTACCCAGTGCAGTCAGCTGGGATGTGGGCGAGCCACGTTCAAAACCCTGCTCAGTGAATATTTATACATACCAAGTGGAACGGCTCTGACAGGCAAGAATGAGAAAGGCCTACTATGGAATCACCAATAGCCCGATCCAGGTCTCGCACACCCCAGTGATTTCTTTGGAGTCTGGCTGTTTGGGGTGGGGGGCTCCGGTTTGTGCCGATGGAGAATGGGAAAGTTTTTGAAGTCCCAAAAGTATTGTGATTGGAGAAAACCATTTCCTCTCCCCCTGATTTAATGAGGGCTGGGTCTCGCTGGAGAGCAGAGGGCTCTGGGGGCTGTGTGTGTGTGTGTGTGTGTGTGTGTGTGTGTGTGTGTGTGTGTGTGTGTGTGATGCAATGGAGCCAGGAGGGCTCAGGGAAGGGGTTGAGAGGTGGAAAGTTTAGGTTAGACGGGGGCAGCTTCAGCTCCAATTCATCCTCATTCCAAGGCTGTAGGTTCTTGGTTCCCTCGGAGCCAGGGAGCCCTGGCAGTCCCACCGCGGCCCCTGGCCTCTCGGGAACGGCTTTCCCACAGGTCTCCAGTCCTGGGCTCACAGCTCCTTCCTCTTGGCCAAGGGATTCCCTGGCCCTTCTTTGTAGTGATGCAGACAGGCTTCTCCAGTCCAGCGCTCCCCTGAATCCATTGTTCTCCACCCCAAGGTGCGCTCTCAGGGGCCTCCCAGGAGGACAAACTGCTGGGTTTTGTCCTGTTCTGGAGGTAGCTCCCAGATTAACACCTGGCCCCATTCCCTATCTCGTCTGCTGTTCCCTTGAGCAGCCGTGTCCTTAAATGGGCCGTGCCATGGAACGGGGTTAGCTGACCCCAGGCCCCACACACCCTTTGAAGGGGAACACAGCATCTTGTGTCAGTGCACAGTTGCATTTGGGAAGCCCTGCATTAGCTCATCCCCCCCCCCGCCCCTCCTCCCCCAGTCCCAGCGCAGGATTGGCCCTTCCAGATGGTTCACCATCCCCGTGCGGCCTGGTTCCAAATGCTCCAACAATCATCATCGCGCCTGGGCTGTCCAAGCTGCTGCCAAAGAGCCGGTCTCTGCCCCAAGGACCTTACAATCTAAGGAGATGCCGAGAGCCACCAGGTGGATATGGGTAGATGCGGGAAGGACCTGGAGACAGGGGCATGAGAGCTGGCTGCCGTCGAGCACGCTGCTTCCCTCACCGTTGTCTAGCTTGTGGTAGGCAGCAGGGGAGCGGGGCGTTTTAATCTGCGTGGTGAGGTTTCCAACCATCCCTCTTGGGCAGTGGTTCTCAGCCTGGGGCCACAGGCGGCCCGATTAGCACATTAGCATACTGTGGGGGCAGTGGGTAGTAGGGGTTTGTGGGGGTGCTACAGTACCCCCAGGTTTTAGGCTGCCTGGCCCCGCATGGTGGGATTTGGGGTCCGGCTGCCAGGCCCCACGCCTAGGCCTCTGCTCCTGGCCACGTTCGGTCGAGGGGTCTCTGGGCAGGGGGTGCTGGGCATAGGAGGCTGTGGGGGCCTTTGCTATGGTTCTCAACTTGCAGCCCATGTAACATATTGTGGGCTGCATATGCGCCCCACAGTGATAGAGGCTGAGCAGCACTGCTTTGGGGGTGCTAGGTCACAGTGGGGGTATATGTGCCCATGCCAGATTTCATCCTTAGCTACACCTCCTCTCCTGCTGTGGCACTCACCCCTCCGGGACGTGTCCAGTTTGGTCTGTGCTCGGCCGCACCCAGCGTGCTTTGATCTTCCAAGGAGGCCTCCTCAATCAGCCCTCCCCTGCCACAGATCTCATCTAGCTTTGCTTTGACCCCCCTCCCCTTGCCCAGCTGTGGGTTTCCAGCCCACGCAGGGGAAGCAGAGCCGCGTTTGGCAGGGAGCGGCGTGTACGGACGGGAATGTCTTGGCAGGACGGGATTTCTGTTCGTGAACCAGATGTTTTAGCAACAGTTGATACTGCTGCGGGCCTGGCCCCAGCCCTCAACTGGCCCGACTCAGCGATGCAAAGCACGCGGTTTCAAATAGCAGGGCGTGTGCCCCCTCCAGCCCCCACCTCACCATTGTCACATCCTCTGCTCCCCCCTTCCCCAAGCCTCCCTACCGTACGCTGGTGGAAGTTTAAGAAGCTAGTTAAAATGTCATTCCCCCCCTTCCCCTCCTAGACCAGAGCTGTCCCCTCCAGCAGGGGGCGGTAGGGACAGATAGACAGACCCCCCCCCACACACACACACACAGAGCAGGGCTGTCCCCTCCAGCAGGGGGCGGTAGGGACAGATAGACAGACACCCCCCACACACACAGAGCAGGGCTGTCCCCTCCAGCAGGGGGCGGTAGGGACAGATAGACAGACACCCCCCCCACACACACAGAGCAGGGCTGTCCCCTCCAGCAGGGGGCGGTAGGGACAGATAGACAGACACCCCCCCCACACACACAGAGCAGGGCTGTCCCCTCCAGCAGGGGGCTGTAGGGACAGATAGACAGACCCCCCCCCACACACACACAGAGCAGGGCTGTCCCCTCCAGCAGGGGGCGGTAGGGACAGATAGACAGACACCCCCCCACACACACACAGAGCAGGGCTGTCCCCTCCAGCAGGGGGCGGTAGGGACAGATAGACACCCCCCCACACACGCACACAGCAGGGCTGTCCCCTCCAGCAGGGGGCGGTAGGGACAGATAGACAGACCCCCCCACACACACGCACACAGCAGGGCTGTCTCCTCCAGCAGGAGGCGGTAGGGACAGATAGACAGACACCCCCCCACACACACACAGAGCAGGGCTGTCCCCTCCAGCAGGAGGCGGTAGGGACAGATAGACAGACACCCCCCCACACACACACAGAGCAGGGCTGTCCCCTCCAGTAGGAGGCGGTAGGGACAGATAGACAGACACCCCCCCCACACACACACAGAGCAGGGCTGTCTCCTCCAGCAGGGGGCGGTAGGGACAGATAGACAGACCCCCCCCCACACACACACACAGCAGGGCTGTCCCCTCCAGCAGGGGGTGGTAGGGACAGATAGACACCCCCCACACACACACACAGCAGGGCTGTCCTCTCCAGCAGGGGGCGGTAGGGACAGCCACGTGTGCTCATGCCCTCACCTGCTGCTTGGAGGAAGCTATTCCTAGTGTCACATTACAGCCGAGTTGCACCAGCCAAGCCCATGGAAGTGACCAAAGTGTCGCTCCCTCCTGCAGCGGGTGAGGACAGGAGGTAAATAAGGCTAATAAGCTGGCGGGGGCAGGGTCTAGGCAGCATGGTGCCATCATGCCAGGGCCTGGGCATGGAGGGATGGTGCCTGAGGTGTGCATGTGATCCCAGTGCCCTTCACTATTCTAGGGGACTGGGTCTCCAATCGCCCAAGCACGGGAACTTGATGGGGCTTGTCTTCGCCACAGGATTAACCCCTCCCTGTCCACACACCACATGCCGTGCCCAGGCTAGCTGGCCCCATGCAGGGGGCTGCTGCTTTCAGTGAGGCTGCTGACCAAAGAAATGGTGGAAGGGGCCTCCCCCCTGCCAAAGAGGGGTTTGGGCTGGGCCAGCATTCCCAGTTCAATCAGCGGGACGTGTCCCACGCTCAGAGCAGCGGGGGGAATCAAGCCACGGGCCTCAAAGCTGCAGCGGGTCCCCTGTGCAATCGTCCTCTGCCCATCTAGCTCCCATGCCAGCCTCTGAGCGCCCCCTCCAGTCTGCGCATCTCCCTGAAGGCCAATCCATTGGACAAGGGGAACGGGCCAGCGGTTTCACATAGCGCTCCGGGGATGCCAGAGCCTGCCAGCTGGCCGCTGGGGCTGATCCAGATCTGGGTGGGAGGCAAACAATCCCCCTACGCCCAGCACCGCTGTATGCAGCTATTTGTCTGTCACTCCTGCAAGGCCACCTCACCGCCCGGCTCCTCTCTCATAACTCTGACGGCTCCCAAAGGGAAGCTGACCGTCCGTCCACTTATTTTCTGGTCTGTAACCGTCTGGGGAGAGCCCACGCTCCCCTCCCACCTGCCCTGCTGCGCAGGGCAGCCAAGCTGCGTCTTCCCCCGGCCTGTAACGCCATGCCCCTCTCCCAGTTGAGATGTGAGTTGTCATGAGTGGTTCAGGGAGGCAGGAGCCTAGCGTGTCCAAGTGGAATTATATGCCTGAGTCCCACCAGGGTAAATCTGGAGTGACTCCTCCTGGTGCAGTTACACCAGTGTCACAGAGCTGAATTTGGCCCCGGGGTAGCGATTCGAGGAGCAAGAGGAGGCAGGATGCGGCTGCCCTTTGGGATTGTGAGAGAAAGGGCTTGAGCGCACTAGGCCCAGGCCAGTGCTAAGAGCCCTTCCTTGGTTGATCTGAGCCCCCATCCAAAAGTACCTCCAAAGGCCCAGTTGTCTGTTACCCCATCCCCACCATAAGGGTAGGAATGGTGGGGGGAGGGTGGCTCTATGATCCTCTTGCGCTTGCAGTGTTCTCAGATCCTCCAGGGTAGGTTAGAGCAGCCTTTGAGCTGCTCTAAGTTCTGCTCTGGGGTGTGATAAGAACCACTACAACACTCCCCTTCCCAGCCCCCTCTTTCAGGGAGACCCCTCCAGGTCAAAGCAGACTGCACTTGTCCAGGTGGGGCTCATGTAACCACCACTGCCAGGGAGGACAGAGGAGGTGGTGATTTGTAGGAACCTGAGGGGGCTTTCAAGGCTTCTGAGGAGTTGCCAGTTCCAACAGGCTGGGCCTGTCTCTGCACTATCGCGCCAGCTCTGCTGGGGCTGGAGCCGCCGAATTGCCTGTGGATTCGAGAGGAGTGGGCGGAGATAGATTTAGCTGCTCTGTGTATCTGTGGCTCCCATCCCCGTCATATCTGAGTGCCTCCCAGCGTATGATGTATTTGTCCCTCCCCCGACATCCCAAACAGCCCAGTGAGGTAGGGCCATGCTGTTATCCCCTTTGTAGAGATGGGAAATTGAGGCACAGCAGGAATAACTGGCTTTCGGTGGGCCGTCTCTTTCAGTAAGCCCTCAGGGGCAGGGAGTATCCTTGTGCCTTGCACGGCACGGAGGATACCCTCGACAGGGGTTTGATGTGAGGGCCACCCCTCCTCATGCTCACCCTGTCTGGACAGCCACGTAGCCCCGGCTCACGCCGTGGTGAGCAAGAGGAGGAGTGGGCCCAGTGGATGGTAGCAGAGGAGGCCAGGAGCGGGGGGTCTATGGGCCCCCACAAGGTTGGCACATTGTCAATCCATTCCCTTCACTGGAGGCTTTGGTGGCATCTCTCTCTTCTGTTCTCTGCCTGGGGCACATCCCAGCCTAGCACCCTGAGGCCTGTAATGCTTTGCTGTAATTCCAGAGTGTGGGGGGTGGGTCTCTTGGCGAGTGCCCTCGGGAGACGCTGGGGAATAGGCTGACCTATGTGCCCTTTGTCTCCCCACCCAGGCCTACCTGCGAGCCATTGATGTCAAGATCCTGCAGCAGCTGGTGGTGGTGAACGAGGGCATCGAGGCCGTGAAGTGGCTTCTGGAGGAGAAGGGGACCCTGACCAGCCACTGCAGCAGCTTGGCCAGCAGCCAGTACAGCTTGGTGGAGAGCCAGGAGACCTCGCGCCGGGGCAGCTGGACCAGCCTGCAGGACCCCGGTGAGAAGCTAGACAGCATCTCTGTCGGCAGCTACCTGGACACGCTGGCTGATGAGATGGACGAGTACAGCCATGGTGCCATGGAGCCCGTCCTGTCCTCCACGCCGGGCAGACCAGGCATCCCATCGGCCAGGCTGGAGCAGGACTGGTCCAGGAGCAACCCAGACAGAGGCCTGCCCAGTAAGCCAGGCAGCGCACAGGACAAATGCAAAGCGGACCAGGAGTGGCTCCGGATGGACCATTCCTCGGCCCGGCCTGCCCAGGAGCAGAGCACCAGGGACCCAGCCAGAGCAGCGAAGCAGCCCGCTGGCCCTCAGCAGCCCCAGGTGGCCAACGGCTTCCTGGGCAGACAGGCTCCTGCCTTGGAAGCCAGTAAAGAGGCCCAGGGGGCGAGGCTGAGCAAGGGCAGCCCAACCCGGATGGCCTGGAGGAACGGCCAAGTCGACTTTGAGCCCTGCAAGCTCAACGGCAAACTCCACCTGGAGTACGACGCCCACTGGCGCTGGGTGCAGTCGCAGGACGACGTGACGTTCTTGTAGCCCCTGGAACTCGGCTCGCGAGGGGCTGCATGAAATCCCCCACGCCCGCCCGTCCACCCGATCCTTGCCCAGATGAGCACTCGGCATGTGGAGCTGGAGACCAAACTGGCTGCATTGGGCTTCCTTGAAATTCCCCATGAGCATCAGTGGGGACAGCCTGCGGAACGCTCCACGTCGCCCCCTTTGCAATGTCACGTTTCCCTTGGGGTCATTATGGGACCTGTGCGATGCCAGACAGTGGCACTGCACAGCAGGAAACTGGACTTCTCCTGAACAGCAAGGTCTCAAAGAGGGGTGATCACACTAGGGAGGTAACAGGAGGAGCAAGGCTGCACCTCCCATAAAGGCACTTCGGGCTCACCCCCCTTTTATTAGTTCAGATGCTAGTGCAGGGTAGAGAGCACTTCTCCGCTGGTTCGATCCTGCAGTCAGCCGTCACCCTGGGCTCCAGGAGGGGAGGGTGGTGTAGTGATTAGAGCATGGGTCTATTCCTGGCTTAGCCCCTTAACTTTGCTGTACCTCAGTTTACCATTCTGCAAAATGGGGCCGATACGCTACCTACCTCGCCAGAGTGGGTCTTTATTGACGTGCCAGTCATGCTGCACAGGAGGCAGATGGAGACCTGGCCCGGGGAGCACGGAGGCCCGATCAAACAGAGCCTGTTGAAGCGGGACATGTTAGCACTTGGGGCATTACCGCCTTTGCCATGACTGGGGCTGGGATGTCGTGGACTAGGGCATGACCTCACTGGAGGATCAGCCCAGAACAGCGGAGTGGTTGTAGAGAGCAAGCCCCTTGTTTCACCAACGCACCCGGGTTGTTTCTAGAGCCCCTACGCTTTCCTTTTCTACGCCTGCTGCCCCACCCTGCTCCTATCCTCGCCCCCCAAACCAGGTGCGGGGGCTGGGGTGGCCTACAGGGCCCCCAAAAGCCACAGTTGAAGTCAGGTGGGGATTGCCCCAGGGGCAGGCACTGTGGAGAACAAGCATAGGGCTTCCCTCTGAGGACGCAGCTGTGAGCCTGGAGCAGGGGCATGCTGGGAGTGGGGCTCAGAGCGGAGTTTGGGGGTGGATTGTAGGCAGTGCTGCAGGCCATGGGGCAGCTGGGGAGGCTGCTGTAATTAGACAGGCCCCCAGGGCTGCCTGTGTTATAGGGGCCCTAGAGCAGCCCAGGATACTAATGCAGCCCAGCACATTCGGCTGCATTAGTAGGAGCATTGCCAGCAGATCGAGGGACATGATTATTTCCCTCTATTCGGCACTGGTGAGGTGTCATCTGGAGAACTGCGTCCAGTTTTGGGTCCCCCACTACAAGAAGGATGTGGAAAAATTGGACCAGCGGAGGGCAACAACGATTAGGGGGCTGGAGAACGTGACTTATGAGGAGAGGCTGAGGGAACTGGGTTTTTTTAGTCTGCAGAAGAGAAGAATGGGGGATTTAATAGCTGCTTTCAACTACCTGAAGGGGGGTTCCAACGTGGATGGAGCTCGGCTGTTCTCAGTGGTAGCAGATGACAGAACAAGGAGCAATGGTCTCAAGTTGGAGTGGGGGAGGTTTAGGTCGGATAGTAGGAAAAACTTTTTCACTAGAAGGGTGGTGAAGCACTGGAATGGGTTACCTAGGGAGGTGGTGGAATCTCCATCCTTAGAGGTTTTTAAGGTCAGGCTTGGCAAAGCCCTGGCTGGGATGATTTATTTGAGGATTGGTCCTGCTTTGAGCAGGGGGTTGGACTAGATGACCTCCTGAGGTCCCACTAGATATTCTATGATCAGGAGTGCAAAGGTTGCTCTAAAGTCTCCAGAACACTCCTCTGAGCAGCAGGTTCTGGGCAGCATCTTTTGGCAGAGCTCCAAATCCCCCCGGTGCGTATCGGGTCAGATCAAATTTATAACTGCCCAGCCCCCAACCTTGCCCGGGGATCTGTAAGTCCAGCTTCCCCTCCCCTCCAGTCTGTCTGGCTCATCCGAGTTGTACTGCAGATGTAAGCAGGTGCATTTAAGGTGTTTTCCCTGGCACACCTGGAGGTAAAGACTGTGCAGGTGGACCGTAGCAAGATGATGCGTGAGCCGGAATGGAATCCAGCTCATTCTTCCTGAGCTGGGGTGGGTTTATTCCAGGGCTGAAAGCAGAAAAGTGATTAAAATTTTGTTGTCATTAAAATCAACCAGGGGGAATCTGAAGCCATTCAAGGAGCTGCCTTATGCCATTTTTTAAGTGGGCACTTTCCATCGGAATTGCATTTTAAACCAGTTCTCTTTACGCTTCCAAACGCCTCTCCATGTTGGGTAGAAGTTGAGCCTGGCCATTGGCCAGCCTACAGCTTTCCATTCTATCTTGAGATGCAGACCTGCCCCAACCATAACCCAGGGTGGAGAACCAGGAGTTGGGGGCCCAGCAGCCCATCACCTGCGAGGCAAAGGGGGTGATAGTTTAAAGGAGACAGGAGCCATCTAATCTCCCGAAGGTCTCTCTCTGTGACTCTTTCAAGCCCAACCCAACCGTTGCGGCTCCCCTCTGGTGCAGACTGGCACCGAACACCACATCAATCAGCAAGGCAGGAAAATCCTCTGCCCAGGTGTACCCGCTCTTTGTCCTTCTCTTTCTGTGCTGAGTGTGGCTTGGCTTGGGAGGGTCATCCCAGTGGTCTGAATCCCGGTGCAGAAGAACCCTGCAGGCCTCATTCTCTTTCCCTGTTGCTGCTGCAATTCCAGAGCACTTACAAGGGAGTCAGTGTAAACACAGGTGTGCTGGAACTGCTTTGAAGTGGCTTCCATTATATACAGGGTTGACAGTTTGGTTCAATGGCTCTCAGCACCCCCTGCAAGTGTAAGGGGCAGGGGAATCCCAGCAGTGTAAATTTCAGCATCTGGAGCAAAAGCAGAAACGGGTTCTGACGTAGCATTTTCCCTTCCTTGGCCCAGGTAAGGGCAGGGGGTTGATGAATGCACTTGGAACCTGCTTATGCTCAGCCCATGAATCTGTGCGAGCAATGGCTGCCTGCTGTCCTTGTACCCCAGAAGCAGATAAAGTGGCAGTGCCCATATTGCACCCGGACTGCCAGGTTCCTAAGGTGCTCAGCCTGGGATGGCACCACCTGATGATTGGGAATTCTCACTCCTCTTCCACTGAGCTCTACAGGATTTAGCGGCTGCGCCTTCGCTATTGCTCATAACATTCATTCTCTACCGCGCCCTGACTTTCATTTGTGGTGGTTTGGGGTTTTTTTTTGTGTGTGGTTTAAAAAAATGCATCTTCCCCATGCAGCTGATCCGCATCTCGCTTATTTCCTGGATCGTACCTTGACTGGCCAAAAGCAGAACAAAACTGAAATTCACGGGAGAGGGATGGGTGACCAAAAGGCTGCCTTGGTCTCGGGAAACCACAGTGACAAAACCCGGCAGTCCTGAAGCCTTCTGTCTCGCATGCACGGGACGAGCGCTGTGGCAGAGAAAAGGCTGACTCCATAATGAACCATCCCAAGAGGCTGATGCCTGTTTCTACCCTTCCCAGCCTCTCCTGGTTTGCTGCCATCCACAAAGGTGTACACACAGCTACCTTCATTTCCCATCTAACCAGCTAAGCACCTGAAAGCAGTGGCTGGCTATTGCCGGGGAAGGGGGCACCTTGCTTTATTTATTGATGTTGTGCCAACTAACTCTTTCTTTGTCGTATTGCATGTCAGCACACGGGCAACTCTGCTCTGCCGACTGGGTAGCTAGCTGGTCCCCCGGGGGAAGGAGGAAACACAGGTCAGGATGCGCTCCTGGAGCAGGGTTGGCCGATGCTGTTAATAAAACCACTCTCAATGTGAATAGCCTGCTTAATAAACAATAACCCTTCTAAACCAGACACACAATATGGCCTGCTTTTCTTCATCCCCTCCCCAGCAAAGGGGGAGATTTCGACCCAGGACGTTGAACAGCAGAAATTCCTAGCCCAGCAGCCAGGTTACAGATGGCATAGCAGCAGGGCCGGACTGCTGGTGCATCATTCTAGCCTCTGCATGATATGCACCGTCCCTTAGCTATGCTTACCTCCAGCGTGTAGGTATTTACACTGTGCTCAACACCCTAATGACAGAACAGAGAAGTAACAACCACTCGCCGTAACTTTTCCTTTCACTCTGACATGCAAGTTGAGCTGAGTCCAGACTGGTAACAATGTGTGGATCAGTTTACAGTGGGGGAGCCTCTGGTTTTGGGGGAACTCCCATTTGCCCCTAAATAACCAGGAAACTACATGATCGTTGACTGGAGTTGATTTATTGGAAGGCATTCCGGCCGTTTCTAGTAGGAACGGTGAATAGAAATTCCAGTTTGCAGAAGATGCTGAGATTTCCAAATCTGGCTTCGCTCCAGTTCAACCTCCAACATTTGGAAATTCTTGGCAAAGGAAACTTCTGAAAAAAGCTATTTTGGGATAGGTCAGACGGTTTTGGTTTTGGCACAATCAAAACATTTTGTTTTGATTTAAAACTTTGGGAAGTGTTCTACTAGAACACATCGCACCAAATAAAAGAATTTGAAACAAAAAGCCAGTTTGAAAGGAAAACGTGTAAACATTTTTGTTCTGGAAATGTCAAAACGGGACGTCTCAACGTTGTCAAAACCTTTACCCCCCATTTTCCTCCCCTCCGAATTGAACTTTCAGCAAAATGGTGTCAGTTTCACAAAGCGATTCCGTTTCGACAGGATCGCGCCCTCCCCCCCCCCAAGTTTTTCCAAGCAGCTCTTGTTTCTAGTTTTGAAATGGTGATTGGAAAAATGAATTTAATTCTAGCCCTCTGTCCGCGGGCAAATCGAAGAGTCTAGAGGAATGTTAGCGGTGTTATTTGCCCCACAAGCAGATTAGCATTATGCTATCTCTTAGGTAATCAGCGCCCTTGGGAGCTTTTAGAAAATGGGTTCCTTTGGGTTGCTCTTGTGATGTGGAGAGTTGGTGGCGAGGGCTGGTGCTTTTTGGACTGTGGGGAGAAAGAGCAAAGAGGGGAAGGATGGTCCGGTGGTTAGAGCACTAGACTATTCCATTGGAGATCTGAGGATCTGGGCCGTAGTCTCTCTGTGCCTCAGTTTCCCATCTATAAAATGTGGATACCACTACTGCCCTACCCCACAGTGGTGTCCTGACAGGCATTAAAAGATTGTGAAGTGCTCAGATACTAAGAGGATCCGGTTAAGAGAGTCCTAACTATTGGAGAAGGCTTGGTAGAGCCCTTGGAAGATGGGACAAATCAGAACGCTGGTGGTTTTCCTACGGCAACTCTATTGCTCTGAGAACAGAACCAGGGGTCATGGCTCTCTAAAGCAATGATCCTCCCACCCTCGCTCTGCCCAGGAGCATTTCTGGACTAAGGAGAAAGCAGAGGACATAGTCAGCGGCGGCTCCAGGCACCAGCGCTCCAAGCCTGAGGTGGTAAGCCAGGGGCTGGGGCCCTGCCGGTTGCTGTGAGGGCAGCAGTCAGGCAGCCTTCGGCGGCTTGCCTGCGGGAGGTCCGCTGTCCTGCAGATTTGGTGGCAATTCGGTGGCAGGTATGCCAAAGCTGCAGGACTGGCGGACCTCCCGCAGGCATGCCACCGAATCTGCGAGATCGGGGATCTCCCACAGGCACGCCGCTGAAGGCAGCCTGCCTGCCATGCTTGGGGCAGCAAAAACGCTACAGCTGCCCCTGGACATAACTAACGGAGAGAACCCCTTTTTGTGGGGTTATCTGACAGATTTGTACTCTCTGTTTGAGTTCGGAAGGAGTGGGGTGAGTTTCTTTCCAGTCACAAGAGCAGTTGCTCATAAAAACACACCCTTTTCCAAGGAAAATGCAAACCATATTCTCCAAGAACACATTCCAGTCTTGCATTATGCCTCCCTGCTTTTAAATGCGAGCGTTTGCAGATGGCAAGTCAAGGCTAGTGGAGTTATGAATGATTTTCTCTTTTCTTCCCTATGAAAAACCCATAGACGGTCCAAAAATTAAATGGGGGAAGGGGGATTGTAAATTGGTAACAGCCAAGGGAGCCTTTAACCTCATTCACTGATTCTACACCAGGCCAAGGCGCTGGTGACTGACAAGAGGCAGATATGATCCAGTGGTCAGGGCGTCAGCCAGTGAGGGAGATGGATTCTTCCTGTGGGTGAGTCACTTAGTGTCTCTCGCCTCAATTCTCCATCTGTAAAATGGGGAGCACACCACTGCCCTGCCTCCGGATTGCAAAGCTCCCAGAGACTGGTCGTGGGAGGCCAGAGAAGTACTTGTGATGAGACTGTTGTTATGGCCTCTGCCATGGTGGTGTAGATCTGACAGTCGTTACGATCTAACAGCTGTTTGGTGCCCCTTTAAAAAGCCGTCTGGCTGCTGGAAAGAGGTGGAGGTTTGGGAACAAGAGGAACTCAGGCCTGGTCTACGCTACGCTGTTAAACTGATTTTAACATTGTTAAATCGATTTAACGCTGCACCCGTCCACACTACACTGCTCTTTATATCGATTTAAAGGGATCTTTAAATCGATTTCTGTACTCCTACAAAACGAGAGGAGTAACGCTAAAATCGATATTACTATATCAGATTAGGGTTAGTGTGGACGCAAATCGACGTTATTGGCCTCATTATTTTACAGTAGCTACCCACAGTGCACCGCTCCAGAAATCGACGCTAGCCTCGGACCATGGACGCACACCACCAAATTAATGTGCCTAGTGTGGATGCTCACGATCGACTTTATAATATCTGTTTTATAAAATCAGTTTAAGCTAATTCAAATTTATCCTGTAGTGTAGACGTAGCCTCAGTGTTTTTCAGGGGAGCTTACCTTGCAGGCCAGGAATTCCACGGCAGGGGAAGCAGAATGTGAAAAGACCAGGGCTATGTGGAAAATTAGTTGACAGGAGAAATACTAGAAGCTTGTCTTCATCTTGGAATAAAATGGCAGCCCACGCAGGCATCTGAAATAAACGGCAGCCCAAGCGGGCATTTTTATTTGCCAACATTCCCTAGTTTAGAGGAGGCCGATAGCCAGGCAGTCAGTTGGCACCTGGACTCCGATTAGCTTCTGTCCCAGGCCCCGCCTGCCAGGGCATGATGCCACCCAAGCAGAATGGCGGCGCCACTCGATTGGATTCATCCAAGTATTTGTGTCCGTTTTCTTTTTAAAATCCGAGCACACCATTCCCACAGAGCCCAGAGCGGCGCTGGAGGGGAATCTACTTGGATGAAATAAAACCTAACGTTCCCCCTGAGCATTTTTTTTTTCTCGAGGCCAGGAACGTTCCAATTTCCTTTCCCACCCTCCCAATAACTGATCTCCTCCCCTACATTTCAGCCCTTCCCTCTGGAGCAGATGCTCTGAAATCCCACCGGAGAGGCTCTTCTCATGCTATTTCTGTCCTAGCCGGAAGGTCCAGAATTATCTTCCTGCATAAGATCTGCAGAACCCTCCCCCCCACCCTCTCCGGCCTGCTAGTTGAGAGAAACATCTGGATGTTAGGGCGTGTGTCTCCCCTGAATCGCTGACTGTCTCAGGTTCACCCATGGCTAACTGAAATGCCCTGAAGGTTGCTGGGACAGGGATCCTCAGCAGGCGATAAGGAGCTAACTGCGCCCAGGTGAAAATTCCCTAGCTTGGAAGGTAGGCCCCTGGTGAGCACTTGATGCTTTGTGTGTGTCACCGACCGCTAACCAGAAAAAACATTTCATCTGCCCTGCGGTGTCATTCAAAATAGGTATTTAACCCCTCCCAATTCAATCCTGTAATGGAACAATCACTCTTAGCTCAATCTCTTTAGCCCAAGGAATTCAGAACCTTTCGGAAGTGGAAACCTGGCCTCCTTTTCCTCCCAATGCATTGTTCAGTCTGCCCCAAACTTTCCCAAGAAATCGCTAATTAGGGCCGAGATGCAACGTGGGGGCATTTCAAGCAGAGCAGGTTCGTTTTGGGGGCATTTACTGAGGGATCAAAATCAGGCAAATAATGGAAACTGGCTTCGACCTTTACTGTACATAGTGTCTCTAAATCAGTGCTTAACTTGTAACGACAGACGTGCCAGGGCTCAAGCAATTTTTTTACAGTCATAACTGACATGGCAAGTCTAGAGGTGCCGGGGCTATGAAATGCCAAGCCCAGAGGTGCCAGGGCTATGAACTGCCAGGGCTCAAATTAAGCACTGCTCTAAATGCTCTCAAAATAGCAGTTGGTCCATCGTTGTGCTGTCTGTCTAAACCAGACCCAGATTCTGCTCAGTGTAAATATCTGGGCAGGATTTGGCCTTTAGCTTGATCGCTCCCATCCACGGTGTGGTGATCATAATAATACCAGGCTAATCAAAAAGTGATAAAGCCTTCAACTTAATGAGGCACTAAACCCTCATGGGGATCTCTCCTTATATTCCCCTTGTGCATTTCACTTCCCAGCCCTGTAGAAAGATTTGTCACATCTGTAGCGCAGCCATTTAAGCAATTCATTCACTGATCAGCTACTTGCTTGGAGGACTTTGCCTTGTTTCCCTCCCACGCAGCTCTGGGAGGGGGCCAGTGTGAAACAGAATCCCAGCTCAGTAACAGCGAACCAGGCCAAAGCCTGGATGGGGAGACCAGCCCGGCCTCCTTCCCCCGCACAGGGATCCAGCCCCTTTCTTAAACAGCTGCGGCATTCCCTCGCCTCGCCTGGAAAGTGTTCTCATGACCTCGCTGGGAGGGAGAGGGCACATCCCTCAAGGGGGTGTACGGATGCCACGCGGGCTGCTGACGCAGCAAATTATGGGGTGAAGCCCCCTCCTTCCGTCCATCCACCCTCTCCCCACACCCTCCGGCCCCGGCTCCCGACACACAGTTGGAACGTTGTGTAAACGTTTGGCTGCGCCAGAGTCTGGGAACGTTGCAAGCAGCAGTGGCCAAGCATGGCCACAGGAAGCAGCTGGGGCTCACCCAGCATACCTGGCGTGGTTGAAATAGCTCCCGGCGAGGCCATGGCAAACGCGCAGCGTTCGCTGCACGCCTGGCATTGGGAATCCAAGGGACATGGAGGTGGGAACTGATGGCAGGAGGAGCTGGGAGGTGCTGGGATGTGGTAGCTGGGGCTGGAGAGCAATGCCCCAAAGAGGTGTGAGCCGGGGGCGCTTTCGCACCGTGCGGGTCAACACGTCCCCCGTTAGTTCGTGTAGAGCTGGGCCTGAACCAGCCCCCTGGCACTGAACAGGTATGGGCTTGCCAATGTCATTGGCCAAATAACCAATGGGGGGGGCTGTGGGTCAGGGATGAGGGGTGTCGACTGAGCTGTGTGGGGAGCCCAGGGCTGGGCTAGCAGAGGGCTGTGGGTCAGGGATGAGGGGTGTCGACTGAGCTGTGTGGGAAGCCCAGGGCTGGGCTAGCAGGGGGCTGTGGGTCAGGACTGAGATTCATTGGCAGAGCTGCCTGGGGGCTCAGGATCACCATAATCCAGTCCCAGGACTCCAAACTATCCTGTGCAGGGGGCACTTCGCCACCTTGCCGCAAATTCACACATTAACGTAACTTACTTGCAAAATCCCCAGTCCCCCTCCCCACCCCCGTGCCCCACTGGTTTGTCCTCAGCTCCCCCCCCAACCCCCGGGGCAATGGACAGGGACCACTCAGCACCTGAGTTCACTAGCGATAAAGGCTCGTCCCATCTCTGCTCGGAGGAGTGGGAGGCAGAGGGCACCCGGGGGCAGCATTTCAAGTCGCTGATGGCTGCTTTTTGAACCCGCCCCAGAGCGAAGCCCCCCCACAGCAGTAACATCGGCGCCAGCCTCCCAAGAGAGCACCGGGCATAGCCATAGAAACAGAACAAGGTGGCACTTGAAAACTGGTGTCGCCCCCACAGATGGGTTTGCCATCAACCCCAGGATACAGGCAGAGGAGACGTGCGATGCCCGGCTTGCCGGGCCTTTTCGCCCTTAAAAACCTCTTCCCTCCCATGGGGCCTAACGAGGACTAATTTGCATAAATATGTTGATTAGGCAAATCACTCGGGCTGGGTGTGTGTGTGTACAAGGGGCTATTGTCTGGGGTTCTTAGCGGAGGGGCGTATTTGCAAGCGGGTCTTCAGGGAGAGATGGGCTCCAGGGGTGCATGGGGGTCATTAGCCCAGCCGCTACACAGACCTGGCCTTGTCTCTGGCTAATTGGATGAACAGGAATTGCCATTGAGCAGGAGAAAGGCAGAGGCGGGAATGCTAAATCCACGCCGACCGGCCTCCCACCACGGACCGGCTTGGCCTGGCCAGCCCCCCGTGCGCTGCATTCCACATGTCCACCCCGCCAACACGCATACCCAGATCTGGGCCCCCTCTGCGCCCAGCCAACAGAGGCCGTGGCGTCGGGGTAGAGGAAGCAGTGCTAGCTGGCGTGGTGCTGGGGGGGCATGGGTGCAAAGGGGAACAACACCCTGATGCCCCCACCCTGGTGCTGACTAGGCCTGACCAGGGGTCCAGCCCCTCCTTGGTGCTCAGGGTGAGCACAGCTGGGAGCTCCCAGGTCTGCACACCAAGACAGTCCGATGTGGATTTTGGGGAAGAAAGCCTGTATTCCTATCCCCGTCCATACAGGTGAGCCCTGAGGCAAACCCTTGGGCCAGAATCCCAGATGCAGGTTCTGAGCCAAATTTTCTCTGATCTCGCTCAACGATGGGCCAAATCAAACATGCTCGAATGCTGGAGAAGTGGGGATTCAGATCTGGGTTTTGAACCCTCAAATCAAGGATTGTTCCAATTAAAATGTATGGATATTCCTTTTTCCCTGTGAAATCTGTGGACTTCCCCTTGCCTCCATTATAACCTATGGGAAGTCTCTTTTTTTGCCATGCCTTTTAGTTAGTCCCAGGCATACACATCAGTCAGCTGCCACAGGACAACCCAGGAAGCCCCAGTTCCCTCCCTGCGCCCCCATACTCCAGGAGGCAGTGACTTGTGGCTGGCTACCCCAGAAGCAAATGAGGACATGCTGACACCTGCATGGGATTGACTCCGCTGGCTGGCATATTGGGCTCCGCTCACTCTCCTCTCCCCTCCCTCCCTGCAGGCCTGATCTGGGTTGGGGGTGGGGAGTCAGTGGGAATATAGTTCCCCTTCCTCCAGCATGCCCAGACCTAAAGCCCATACAGAGCGTCAAGAGGGGACTGAATCCCACAAGTTGCAGGAGGAAAGAGTCTGGTGGAGACACCAGGAAGTCAGTCGATCTGTGTGTACATGGCTGGAATGTCAGGTACAAGCGCAGCGCCTCTTTAAATAGGTCTCTTAATAAAGGAGGAGTTTAGTTTTACAAGCATGGAATCCTCTCATGGTATTACCCAGCAGGCAGTACATGAAACATAGGGTAAACCAGAGTAATTCCACTGAAGTCAGTGGCATTTCTCCAGATTGCTGCTGCTGTGAGAGCAGATGGGCTGCCCTTTGGCTAAGCACCAATACAGCAGCAGTTTCGTAGCTGATACTCACTCCACCAAGGGGTTGTGCCCAGCCCAGGCTTGCTACCCTAAGAACTTTTCCATCTATGATTCCTATGATGGATCCACACAGGCCGGTGCAACATATCTCTGTCACTGGTAGCTGAGGCATGTGCCTGAGACATTACTCAGTGTGATATTTATAAAGAGCAGACTTGGATTCCCTCTCAATGAGCTCACAATTGCTTGTTCTGTGTAATCTCTGACCTCCCCACCCCTCTCTGTTTATATAAAGCTTTTTATAGTGTAGTGGTTTGCACTGACGGTAGAAAGTGCCTTGCCATTGGTACTGGCACAGGGTGACTGCACGCTGCCGGGCTGCTACCATGCAGCAAATTTTAAGGAAGGGACTCAAGGCAAAGCAATCCCTCTTGACAGAGGCTCACCCTGTCACCTATGGTTAGCCATTTCTGCTTGCAATGCTGACAACTATGGGTGTGTGTGTGTGAACCCAACCCCTGGTCCCCAGCCCCGCTCACCCCAGAAGCTGTGGAATGTCAAATCTAGACCGACATCCGGAATGCGAGGCTTTCTCTGGATCTGCTGTGTAGCCAGCACTGCAGGTCTAAAAAATCCAGGGTCAGGCCCTCAAAATAATTAGATTTTAAAAAATAACTGGTGTGAGGTTCTCTGAGTTGCTTTCTGGGTTTGGGGCATTAAGGGGTCAAGCTGTCTTCCACAACCACTAAGGCTAGAAATGTGCTATTTGTTTTCATAGGGGAAAAGGAAGACCTGGGTTCCATTCCCGGCTCAGCACTGAGCTGCTGGGTGACCTTGAGAAGTCACGGCCTCTTCCTGTGCCTCAGTTTCCCCATCTGTAAAATGGGGATCATGCCACTGATTTCATTTGCAAAGCACTTTTGAGAGCTACTGATATGAGACACTAGAGACAGCTGTGTATGGTGGTGGTATTATTTGGAATGTAACTGGAACATCACAGATTATCCCAGGACTCCAGGAAGTGGGGCTTTCAGAAAAACTCCCAAAAGGGTGAAAACCAGGATAAATGCAGAGTAATTAGCAACACTGTAGAAGCTACGCAACCCCTGTTTCAGACCTTCTCTGCCAGCCTCCAGATCTTTTACCAAACCCCATTACTCCTGCAAAACTGCCGGTGTCTTGTGGAAGGACCCCAGCCTTTGATATACTACAATGATCTGAACCAACTTGCTCTCCACGGCAAAGGCAGCATCAGGGGTGGAGTTTTTTCAGCGTAATGGGGCTCTGGGTCTGAGGGGGCTACCAGGGGGAAGCTATTCACAGCCAGCAGAGATGCTGCTTCTCCTGCTCTGAGCCGAGCAGCTTGTGCAGACTCCCGGTGTGGAGAGTAACACAGTGTTACAAGTGGAGAAGGAGGGGCCGTCAAACCGGAGTGGGCAGTGGGGTGGCCAGCGCTGCTCTGCTTTGCTGCTGGTGTGGGGCCGGCTCCTGCCCCGGCTCACCCCTGGGGGGCTGCCTGGCCTTGCCCCACTTCCAGCAGCCTGAGCCCTGGGTGCCCTCGCCAATGGTGTGCACTGTGCATACGGCAGCAGGAGCCATGTGTAGCCATGTGATGCCCCGGTGGCCCATGCCAAGGTGCCCAGCTGCCCGTCCAGCAGCAGCAGATGTGGGGGTGCCACGTGACTGTGGGCTGGCCTGGCCCCTGGCATAGGAAATGCTCAGCCATTCCTGGGGGCCTCCCCCAGGTTATCAGCAATGAGTCAAGGTGCCCATTAGGGGACAGCACGGGGCACATGGCACAAAGGGGCTGTTGGTTGTGAGCAAAGTCTTTTTACCTGGCTCTCAGACACTTGACTATCTCTGCAGGCTTGATTCTCAGTGGCACTGAGAGCTCACTTCTATTAGCATCAATGGGAATGTACCTCTTTAAATCACCGCCTCTATGAAACAGGCACAGTCCCTAATCTCCCACATCATCCTCCAGAGAAAGGGGACACCACTACAAGGCCGTGTTTACTTGCCATATAGTGTTCAGCCACTAGATGTCCCTGTGTGCAGTATAGAGTTCCAGGCAGACTGTGGGTGCTGGTAAACAAGGGAGACGAAGTTGGAGCTCAAGCTGGGTGCAAGCCTCTCTGTTTGTAGCTGTAGCTGTTTCTTTTAATAAACACCTCTTATTTCAGAAGAGCAATGATTCTGGATAGCGGAGCCCCCTGCTGCAGCTATCAACTTTTCTCCAGGGGCCAGTGAAAGCATTTTTGTGGGACCCCTCTGGGACCAGAGTGCATTAGTAGTCCTTGCAGCAGCAGCGCTGCCTCCCCTGGCTCTGCTGGCTGAGTGGAAGTTGTTTTTGTTCCTGTTTGCTTCCCCACTCATAGAGCCTGCAGTGGTGCTGGCTAAGCAAAGCGGAACACCTTTGTGTGATTACATTCTCTGGAAGCCCTTGCTGTCTGCTGGCCAGGCCTTCGCTCTGGACAATACTTGATGGGCTCTGGCTCTATTCAAAACCTTTCTAGGTGCTCCGCAGAAATGAAAAACAAGCCAGGGCTGTCGGCATCATCCCATTGCTCTCCCTGCTCTCGGGGAGGGAGTTGGGTCGGGGCCTGGGCTGTGTCAAGAAGAGAGGAGCAGATGTTGCTGTTATTCTCATGCCTTTTATCTGCATGGTTCTTCATCCCAGCTGTTAGGCTGAGGGCTGGAAAGACCCTGTGAGTCACATGTGCTGTCTGAGTTCCCTTCCCCCGACACTTTTGCAGGACTCTATTTTGCAAACTCCACAGAGCTGAGACGGTGATCCCTGACTCCAGAGGGCAGGCCCATCGCACTGCAGGCTGTTAACTCTTCTGGGGCTGGACCCACGGCTTTTTGGTGTTAATAGAAGCAGTGTAACCTAGTGGATCGTGCATTGGACTAGCACTCGGGAGACAGAGATTCTATTCCCAACTCTGCCCCTGGCTTGCTGGGGGACGTTGGTCAAATTGCTTCCCCGCTGTGCCTCAGTTTCCTCATCTTCCTTTTGTTAAGCACTTTGAGATCTTCTGATGAAAAGCTAGGGATTTGGCTGAGTAACGTCTGCTATAGCAGGTAACAAACATTATATTTCTGTTCCTTCCAGGTTCTTGCACTGGGCCCATCTCAGTGGTATCAGAGCTTCTCAGTGGCAGAACCAAGCCCTGCTAACCCTTCAGAATCCCAGTTACGCCTGAAATGGTCACATGTGATAGCAAGAGTCCATTTATAAATGATTAGCAGGAGTTTTAAGAAATGGTTAATCAATGGTTATAGAGTCCAGCAGGTCAATAGGTAATTTATAACTATGGTTTATGATCATCTCTAATCTTTCTTCTGGTGTGATTATAATAATCAGTACCACATGCTATTCCAGTCTGTAACATGCTTGTAATGTCTATTAACCCTTTATAAATGTAAAGTATGACCCGCAATCCACTAGACCACACTGCTTCCCAGTCAAGTCCCTTTATCTCTCTCTATCTTAGTTTTTCCATGTGTAAAACAGGGGCCATGGAAATAGACATAAAGTTTCCCACAGTCATGTGGACAGTAGATCTGAGACCATACTGGGCCCCTGGCAAACGATGCTTCTGCACAAGAGGCTTAGGAGATGTAAACACTAATCCTCTCTCTGACACCAAGTTACTGTGGGACCTATGCCAAGTCACTTAAACTCTTTAGTCCACCATTTGTAAATAAGTCTAATCACCTGCTTTAGACAAGTGTTGCTCAAGTGAAAAGTATTATTAAGGGGTGGGATTAGAACTCAGGACTAACTGGCCCCAGTTCTTGTGCAGAGGCCAGTAGCCATTTTTGGAGATGTCCCCACCCCATTCCTCTTAGAACACCTCAGCTGTGGATTTTCAGTTGCTCATGTGCTTCCTTGCAAATGATTTCCAGTCACTTGAAATTCAGTGGGGCTGAGGTGTGTGCATGATCAGGCATGACACACTGGTGAAAGATTTCACATCTTTTCACTCTTTTTTCAAGTGCCCATTTCCAGCCATCTTTGGAAATCCTAGGAACTCATAGTCTTTCTACAGAGACTTTCACCTGAGGAGCTCAAAGTGCCTGAAACTTTCATAAATCACATCTCATGTCCCCTCTGATAGGTATTTTCCCCATTTCCCAGATGGGAAAACTGAGTCACAGAGCCCCTGGCTTCTCAAAGGTAGTGAGGCACCTTGTTCCCCTTGAAATCAATGCTGGTATGCTTAGCCTGAAGTCCTGCAGGAATTCTCTCCGGCAGAGATGAGAGTAGAACCCGTATCTGCTGACGGCAGTTCCTTGGCATTAACCAGAAAGCAGCTTTCCTGCTGTTAAAGCTGCCGCACCATCTGCACTAACTTGTACTTGGTTTCTGCTGCCTGGATTGCTGCCAGCTAGTCTGATCTGGTACCTCTCTAGTGGGCACTTGGAAGCTACCTCCCTGATGAGCCATTCAGAGGGCGAACACCAGCTGGGGAAGAAAAGGGAGAACACGTGGGGTGTTGCTCAACTGGCAGGGAGGGGAAGGGAGGGGGAGCAATCAGAGGAGAGGTCCGTAAAGCAGCAGCACCTGCCTAGTTTGATTTTGAATTGTGTTGCCCTGCCCACACGTACCCCCAACTTGGGGCATCCTTCCCTGGTAGCGTGTTCATAAGGGGGAGGAAACAAAAGTGCCTGCACCATCCTCCTCCTCCTCAGTGCTATGATCCGAAGATCGGGTGCGCCGAAGGCCCTGGCCCTTGTAAGGAGAGCAATGCAGAGCCGATGCTGCATGATGGTAGCGCTGGTGTATTCCCAACGGGGTTAGGGTGGGTGTGACGCTAAAGCAAGAATAAAGAGGCAGTTGTGCAAATGTCACATATAGGGTCACCACCCATCTGGTTTTCACCTGGACAGTCCAGGTTTCGGCTTGTGTGTCGGGGCGCCATTAGACAATCCCTGATGTCCAGGTTTTTTGAGCAGAGCAGGGGCGGGGCCTGGGGGAAAAGAGGTGGAGCAGGGGTGGGGCCTTGGAGGTCCGGTTTCCAGCCATTAGAAAGTTGTCAACCCTAGTCACACAAGAGCCATTGGGTTATATTAACAGAGTGTTAAATACACCCGACACCGACTGACACTAGCAGCTAAGTAGATGCAGAGCAAGGGAGGCTGCTGGTTCATTCTGAGTGGCAGTAGGGAAGCCTGACCAGGAGCATGGCATACTGCAGAGCTGGCCCCAGCTACTTCTGGGTCCGACGGTTGGCCCACACCCTCCAACTGCAGAGTCCCAGAGTCCCCAGCTGAATGCTGGCTTTGTCGTCCTGCAAAGCGCCTGGTGTGTGCAAAAGACAATACTATCAGTGAACATAGCAGCAAGGCCTCTATGGGAAATCAGGGCATCTGCGGGCAGCTGTTTGCAAAGGCTTCGGGCGCACACGCACAAGGGTGCTAGTTAACACGAGTTAATTGGTAATTGCTTCATCAGAGGTAAGACACTCTCATGGGGAGCCAACCCCAAGTGACCCCTCCTCCCGTTCCATTTGTTGAGGCAACATTAACCTGCCGCTGTGGAGATAATAATGGTCCTGTCCTTGTTGATTAAATAAACCCAAATGGCAGCAGCTGCCTGGCCTCCCTCAACCTCAATCGGCCAGGGACATTCAGCTGTTCCTCTCATCTCCTCTTCCAGGACAGCAGCCATGGGAAGGCGGCAGCTGTTGTAGCTTTCACACGGGAGTCTCTGCTGTGCGGGTCTTTGTTCGGCAGCAAAGCCAAAGGAAACCCATTCTGCAGCCAGCCATACCTTCTGCTGCTCCTGTCTCCGCACCAAGTTCCCAGTGAGAGGGCTTGTGTGACCCGGATGTAGAGAACTTGCAAGAGGCCAGTCCCATGCTGCCATGTTAGACAGGCCATGGCAGGGGCTGAGTGACTTGGATGGATCTAACGTTACTTCTAGGCTGCTAGTTCAAATCCAGCCCAGGTTGATGGCAAGCTGTGACCCAGGTGCCAACTGGCTGTGGGCACAGGAGGTACTCAAGGTTTTCCAGGGATCCCCTAGGCTGGATATCTGCACACTAATTCACCAATGGGTGTCATGTGAGAGCTCTACCAAGAGCCCATCACCCACTGGTCATCAGTTCTTGTGAAATTGTCAGGATGGATAATATTGAAGGAACTATGTAGCTATACTGAAAATAGCATTCTTAAGACCTAGGAGTTAAGGACGTGTCTACGCTACAAAATCAAGGTGACCTAACTTACGTTGGCACCCAGCCGGCGCAGTAATTACCTCGCTTGTGCACGTCTACACTTCGCTTCTTGTGTCAGCACTGTGCGTCCTCACCAGGGGCACTTGTACTGTCAGTGTGGGGCACTGTGGGATGGCTCCTGAAAGCAAGGAACAGTCTATGTGAGCAAGTGGAAATATGGGACTGAGGGTCAGGCACCCAGTATTCCTCCTGCTCTATCCCATAATTCATCCGGCTCTTGCTAGCCCATTCCATTGGTCATCATTAGATGGCGGGAAGAGGAGAGAGCTGGTTATTGGTGGAGAGCATCTTCTGTTACAAAACTGATTCTTTAATTGCAACAAACAAGATCAGCCCGATCTATTTCTGTCTGTTAGCCCTGGAAAGACAAAGGCTGAGTAGCCAGAAGTATCCCTTGCATGAATTCCGCTCCGCCCCCAGTGGCATGACCACCAGTTAAAGTCCACTGTTCTGGCAGTTCCAGGAACGAAGCGACTGAATTAAAAGGTAGGAGGCTGCATTTGACTGACTGCTAAGTGCCTCCAAGTGTCCCCCGGTGATCTGTAATGAATGGTGACCCAGTTCCGCACCGTTCCAAGCTCACAAGTCTGCAGCTATTTTTAATGCTCAGGAACCTTAAAGAAAGCAGTAAAGCTCATTAACTCACTGCAGAGGGTTTTAATTAGCATTGCTTGGGTCTCTTCCACACTGTTCCCTGATGGAATTATCCTTATATAGCACCTTCCATCCTGATTCACAGTTAATTCAGCCCCACAACACCTGTGTGAAGTAGGGAGGGAGGGAGATAATATTATCCCCATTTTGCAGATGGGAAAACTGAGGCACACAGCGATCACCTGTGTCTCAATCTGCTGCCTCAACCACAAGCCCACCCACCTTTTCTACAAGCTCCTCTTTGATCCCTTTCACTGTCGCTGTGCAGAACCACATCCTGAGCTGCAACTGAGCTTTTCCAGCAGTCAAAGGAAAATGACAACGGCTCCATTTACAAAGAGTAGGTTCAGATGTGACAGGGGGACCACTACAGGTCTGGCAAGTGCCCCATGAAAAAGGCATTCTCCTACTCGCCGTAGCTGTATGAATTCAAAATACAGAGCCCCTGAACTTCGATGGGTGATGGAGCAGGTCCCGAGGGAGCAGCTAGGACTGGATTCAACTTTGAGTTGTGGGACTGGGATGGGGCTACTTTCCTGCAGAATTCTTGGGTGACGCTGGGCATGTCATTCATGCCCCCTGTGCCTCAGTTTCCCCAATCTGTAAGAAAGAGTTATAAAACTTCCCTGCCTCCCCGGAGGTGCTGGGAGAGGACTTGAGAACCTAGGCTGGAAATCAGGGATATGCAGGCCAGATCTTCAAATGGTGGAAACTGAGCTAGTTCCATAGACTTCAATGGAGATCTGTAGATTGACACCAGTCTGGGGCCTCCAGCACTGTCCACTCTCACCAAGGGATTGAAAGACTCACAATACTGGGGGTTTTACTTAAAGACCCAGCTCCTGGAGGCATATGATTATGTGAGACTCTTAGCTTCCATTGTGAAAACCAGCCCACATGGCCACAGAGAAAATGTGACCTGAGTCCACCCTAACAGCTCAAAATGCAAAACGAAATAAAAAGATCTCCAAATGTATCTATTTTTTAAAAAAATCTTCAAGATTTTTAAGTCAGTTTAATGGTTTGGAAGTGGGGCCTACCTTGTGATCTTGGCTGTAGTGTATTGAAAACTCTGTTCAAATTGTAAGCTCTGGCTTCAATTCTCAGGGGTTTTCCTGATCCTGCTTGCAGGCTAGGGGGTTCTGTAGGAAAGCATGCAATCTGGGCCAAGCAGCTGCAGCCAGCCAGCCCAGAGTAAAGCGGAGTGAGATGTGCCTCACTGTGTAATTGAGCAGCCTGTTTTCTCTCTCTCTGTTTTTGGGTGCTTGTGTGTTTGTTTTGGCTGCTCAGAAATAAAGTTGTATCTTGGTGAAACCTTCTAGCAAGAGTATTTTATGTTTTTTTTTATCTAACTGTTCTGTATGCCATGAACATAACATTGGTGAGATGGGAGCTGGCTAGCAAAGGATTCTTTTTATCTGCTCCCTTTAGTGACACAAACAAGGTTTCACTCCTGTTGACTCTGCAGGGCTCCACAGCAGTAGGAGAGCAAGTTAGTATCAGTTCTGCCCTGTGTCTCATCAACAGGCTTATCACAGATGACTTCCATTGGCAGCACAGAGGCAGGGGTCACCTTGTTTCAGCAGGGAGCTACCACACCCGGGGTGAAAGGTTGCCATGCATACTGCAGCTGAGCCCTGCGTTGCTGGCCAACAGAATGCTCCTCTTTTCCTAGCTGGGATTTTCTTTAGCTTCATTGATTTAACATCTCCGACATTTGCTTTGTTCAAAGCTGTGTGTTGCCATGGCCCTTTCAGATCACGTTTGCCTGGCGGCCATTCAGGTAGGTTCAGACAGAAGGATCAGGCTGGGTATATAGGAACAGCCAACGAACGCCTAGCAGGGAATGAGCGTTTGCTGGGTTCTGGTGGCCCAGTGCGATGGGAATCTCTAGCTGAGGAAGGAGTGTGTGGGGGAGTCACAGCTGGGGACCATTAGCAGCATGCATTCCTGGGACGCAGTGGAGTGTTCGAATGAACGCTCAGCCGTCCTTCCAGTGAGCTGGTTAAAAATAGGCCAAGGGGGGTGAAAAGTGGCCCTGAAGAGCATCAGTGAGAACCGGATGGAAAACCAGCAGCCAGATCCCAAACTATCACAGCTGGTACGTGGATGTCGCACACATGCAGCGTTGGAGCAGGAAGGGGGGGGGATCATAGCACAGAACCCACCTGCAGGCAAAAGAAAGAAGGTGCAAAGCAAAGCAAACTTCACCTGCTTTATCACCTGCCCTTCGGCTGATGGGGTTTCCCAGAGAAAACCCCGCCCTGCACTCGCACCTGCTCAGAACTGCCAGTTCTCAGTTTGGTACTTTTCTTAAAGTCCCAGCTCCTGGAGTCATGTGCTTCCATGAGACACTCAGCTTCCATTTCTTTACGGGAAGGAAGTTTCTAGTCTTCGTCGGTGTGAGGTAAAGGTTGATGACATGACCTGCGTATGCCTCTCCAGGCCCAGGAACCAGAAGGCAAAGAAAAATAACCCCCTCCAAATATCTCATGATTTCTAAGCCAATCTCACGATTTTGGGGTCTCCCAATTGGGCTTGCCTTTACTGCATGCTGCCTTGGATGGAGATCGGTGGCAAACATCTGGCTGACAGGTACAGTTGTCCAAAATGGCTAGGATCCACCTCTAAAATAAATGAATAATGTGAATCAGTTGAATCAGCCCAGAAGCACTAGCAGAGCTAATCCCACTGCCCGCATTTCCTCCCTGCAGAGCTCCCCGCAAACAAGAGATTATTAACACCCACTACGGGATCATTCGGCAAAGCCAACAAACAGGCCAGACCGGAGGATTGGCAGTGAAGACAATATGGGAAATGGACATTTGGGGCTCATTTATGAGGATGGGGGAGAGGAATTCTGGGCCTCGTCCAGTATAGTCCTTCTTTGTGATGTGGTTGGCAAAGTGAATGCCCGGCTTAGAAGAGCCAGCCAAGCCTCTGAGTTGTTCCCTTGGCAAAGAGACAGCGGTGAGCAACGCGGAGCGTTTCAAAACCAACTAATTAGCCTAAGAGCTCCTGTTCAATTGCCAATATCCGGCACTCTGGGACTATGCCAAGAGCTGGGATTTTCACTGCATTCGGTGGAAGAAAACGGAGCAGGGAGGCAACCAGTGAAGAACATGTGTCTCTCAGAATCCCCTCTTCAAGAAACAGATACCTGCTGGTTGAGAGGGAGTGTGGTCTAGTGGGTAGGTTGCTGGACTGGGAAGTCACAGGACCTGTGTTCTTTTCCCAGCTCTGCTGCAGAAGCTTGGATAAGTCATTTACCCTCTCTGTGCCTGTTTGCCCAACAGTATAAACACTTTGGGGTGGGGGCTGTGTGTTTGTACAGCACCTAGCACTATGGGGCCCTGATCTAGGCTGGGTTCTCTATCTAAGCAAAGAGATTTCACAGGGGTGTTACCACCAATTAATTGGGAGGTTAATTTAACTGTTAGAAAACCAAAATATTTCAATTTGGAAATCATAGAATCATAGACATGCCACCATGTGCCTCATGGGAATTGTAGTTTGGGTGCCTCGTGTCCCTCTTCTCCTCCACAAACCAGGCTGCCCAGCCAGACTTCATCTCCCATGATGCACTATGGCCATGGTACTGCCATGAGATATTGCCTCCCCTCACCAAGAGGGTGCATCACGGGAGATGTAGTCTGACCAGGGACTCCAACCTACAGAGGAGAATGGGAGCATGAGGAATTGGAACTACAACTCCCATGAGATACCGCTGTGGTTTTTCCCATTTTGAAATATTTTGGGATTTGATTTTTTTTTTGCCATAAAGTTTCATTTGACAGATTGTATCCCTGTATTCACCCCTTGCACACTGTTATAAAAATCTTTGTACAAAATATGCCTTGTGAGATATGATTTGAAAACTCATAATTTGCTGGTTATTATTGTCCTGGTAAAATATGTGGGGCAATGATATATGTAAAGTGATAAGATTCCACTAGACGGTGTTACTAAAACATGTTTCAAGTCTGGGAGTGGTTCAAACCAGTTCCTCAGAGTCAACAGGGGAGTCTTAACAGGGGGGCCACGGCCTTTTCACTTTTGCAAGTGGATGGGCTGGCAGTGCACTTTTCGCCACGGGCACTTGCCCCCTGCGACTCCTCTTCCCTCCTCTGCCCCGCCCTCCAGGCCAGGCTGGAAGCAGGAGCCTGGCCCAGGTAAGAGTAGCCTGGGGAGCCTGGGCAGCTATGGGGACCTGCGGGATGTTTCACCTGCCCTGGAGGGAAATCCGGGGGGGTGGGTGGGTGGTTGGGGACACGGGCCGGTGCAGGTGCTTTCAAGCCTCCCCATCCCGGGCACATGAAGGGGCCTGGGCTCCCTGGCCCACCTAAGGCTTCCAGTGTGGCCGGGGGTGGGGCCTCAGGGAGAAAAAGAGGGGTGGGACCATGAGGGGCGGTGCCCTCGTGATCCTCCTCCCCACTTTCAGGAAGAATCCATCACCCTGTTCAGAGCCAAAGGGCAAGCGGACCCCGCAGTCCGGTGTAAACAAGGTCAAATGGGCTACCCCCTACTAAGGGGCTGTTCATTGGCAGGAAAAGAGGCCAGGGCAGAAAATCTACATCTGAGCAAAGAAACAGCCTGGGGTTCCTGTCCACACAGTCTGCCTGTGGCCCATGCTCCCCGCTGGAGATGCTTCCTCAAAGGGGGAGAGGAATATGGCCTGGTCTACACTATGGACTTATATCGGTCTAACTATGTCACTCAGGGGTGTGAAAAATCCACACACACACCCCGGGTCGACGTAGTTATACTGACCTTTCCCCCTGGGGGGTAGTCAGCACTATGGTGATCTGTCTGTAGCTAAGAAACTCGCTTTATTGATTGAGCTAATCCTCCATGTTTGAACTTATCTGTATGGGCAGCTCATTGGCAAAAACCAATGGGAAACTGTCAGGCTGCAGCTCACATGCAGACACAGCTGGAGTGACCTGCGAGCCGGAGGCCATTTGTGAGCAGCCCAGGACGGAGGCAACAAGCCGGAAGCAGGATGAGGGCAGCCCAGGAGGTGACACAAGTCTGGATTGTACCCTGGGTTTGTCACTTCCCCCCTCTCTCATTTTCTGTCCGGCCCAATGCACACAGGCCATTTGGAATCCAACACCCCCCAGTATTTGCATGTGCAAATTAGGGAGCAGTGCCTCATTTGCATATGCAAAATGGGTGCATGTCCACTTCTGGTAAGGTGATCAGATAGCAAGTGTGAAGAATCGGGAGGGGGGTGGTGGTGGTGGGGGCGGGTAATAGGAGGCTATATAAGAAAAAGCCCCCAAAATAGGGACTGTCCCTATACAATTGGGACATCTGGTCACCCTAACTTCTGGGGATGGGCCAAGAGCAGCTGGAGGAGGGGGCGGATAGCTCATTAAGCTGGAGTGAGGAGGCCTGGGGATGGCGAGGGGTTAGGCACCAATCAATAGATGCAGAACCAGCTTCAATGCCAGCCTCTGTTAGCCTCAGCACAAAGCCAGAGGCACAGAAAACACAGTAAGTGTCTTTGCCATGCTCTGCTCGGCGCTTTCCTCGCCCCAGGGGAGATGGATAGCCGCGTAGCCATGTTCGTTAGCCATCCATGAAATCTAATTGGGGCAAATAGCGCCCAATGGCTATTTGAACACGATTCATTCTCTCTTCAGCTGCCCCGAGATGCATCTGGTAATTTATCAGATGCAAACCAGAGGCCTCGGAGATTATGATCCCAGGCTGAGATAGCTGCTGTCTGCACGTCCGCCCTCCCTGGGCTCTAAAATATGCCTCTGCTTGTGACACGTTCCAGAGATGGACAGATCTGCCGTGCCAGTCCCAGAGGGGACTACAGTGTCCATAGAGAAGGGTGGTCTGGTGGCTTATGTGTGGTGCTGGGAATCAGTCCCAGCTTCCTCTATAACTCAGTTTCCATATTGTTAAAATGGGGATAATCATTTCCCCTCTTTTGGCCCAAATGGTTAGCCTGTATCTGGGGTCTTATGGGTTTGGTTCCATTAGAAGGAGAAGAAAGTGGTGATGGGGGCAGGTATTCCTTTGATGCAATTCTGTTTATTTGCCAAGAATGTACGAAAAAGTCCCCTTTCCCTGAACACAGCAAGAATCAAACAGCAGGACATTTCTGTGCCCCTCCCCAAGCCTCTTTCAGCCAGCACTCTGCCCAACAACTGCTCTCTTTCTCTCTCTTAGCTTTCTCTCAGGGTGACACTCCCAGTGCTTCTATGGCTTTTCCTCGGCTTCCTGCCGCCCGGTCTCTGTGTGCTCCAATGATGTCTGTGCTGTGTCTGCTCACGCACGCACAACTCCATCAAAGCCATACTCAGCCCTCTGCATTTGCATTCACACCCCCCACCCCAGTGAAACCCCCTCCGCCCACATAGCTCTGCTCTGGACTGGCCCTGCATGTGGCCCATGTTTTTGCTATCTTACTTCAACAATGGAGCTTAACTGCTTCTTCCATTTATCCTGAGTGAGGGTCAGCTGTTACACCCACCACATTCAATGAGGTTTCAACCAGCCTCCAGCATAACAACAATGGTGCAATGAACTGGCTGCAGCGTCTATCTGTGCCTATCTGCCCTCTTCTGGGCGGTATCAGAACTACCTGGCCGTGTGTCATGGGCCCTATACAGCTTCAGGAGTGTCTCTTTTTAATTCAAGGGTTGTTTTGGTGCTGGAGGATATGATCTCTAACCCTATTGTCGTTATGCACAGCAGGGCGACATCCCTGCATTTCTAGGTGGTCACAGATGTGTTACGATTCCTACGCCCCTTGTGCCGGCTAAATCAACCAGAGCTCAGGAAGTGCTTTGGGATCCTTGCTCAGGAGAAGCAACAGACATGCAAAATGTGCTGAGAGGTGCAGAGCCAGCCCAGTCAGTTTTACTGCCCTTCCCCCTGGGGGCAGGGTGCTCAAGTCGCTCAGTCTGAGGTCTTGGGACACCGGCCCCGTGTGCGATTTGCACCCATTATTGTATTTGCAGAAATGGGGGGATAATTTAGGGGCAAACCCTGCCTGAGATAGGCTCCCAGGGCTGGGACTGATTGAACTGCGGGGGGCCGAGGGAGGAGAAGGGGGCTGTTTCCACCCTCGTCTCTGGTTTTCTATGAGTTTGTGATGTCCGGGGGCAGAGGAGGCGGGGGGCTGCCACCTATTCTCTAAGGTTTAAAAACACAGAAAGCAAACGGCCCAACTGCATTCGATCTAGGTACTTATCCGCCCCCCTACCCGCTGTCCACATTACCACAGTACTTATCTTACTGTATTCACCCGCCGCCCCCCCGCCAGGCAGGATGATTCTCCCCATTGCACAGCTGGGGAAACTGAGGCACAGAGACTACGGGACTGGCACACCGGCCATGGCTAAGCTAGGAACTGGCCCCTGTGAAGAAACAGGATGGAAGGTGCAGCAGCAAAGACAAGAGAGAGGGAGAGAGAGAGGGAGAGAGATTTGAGTCAAAAAGGCCAGCTCCTCCGCTGCGGTGATAGTCCATAGCACTCCACCAATCTACACCAGTGGGAGATCTGGCCCACTGACACCGATGGAGCTACCGCAATTCACACTAGTGAGGCATCTCTCCCTCGCTGTATCCAGGGCAGATTTCAGGGGTTCTCTGCCTAACACACCATGCCATGCAGGCTTCCCTTCAGATAGAGCACATGTCCTTGTTTGGATCCACACTGAAGCCAGGGATTTTAATTCCAGGACGAAAAGCCCACCACCAACTCCAGTTATGACAAGAGGCAAATCTCCCTGCACCCGAAGCGCAGCGCGAGAGATTCCCAAAGCCTCATGCTCTGCCGGCTTCCCCCATCAACCTGGGCTGGATCTGACCCAGAAACGAAAAGGGGAGCGTTGCTGGGATGCTGGCTCCACCTCGCCCCAGCATCCTAAGCAGCATAACTGCAGCTCAGAGCGCTAGTCCCCTGGAGGGCTGGGGATTTCCAAACGTGAATCTAATAATGAGAATTCCACGGGGTCTTGTGTCGTGGCCCCCCAGCATTTCCGGCAGTAAATTGTACCGAGGGGTCAAGTCCTCTCCAGGCGTCTGGCCAGCTTCACAGCAGAAGTTGCATAGTTCAGCGTGGAGCCAGCCTTCCTCAGCTGCCAAAGGGGATTGTTTTTCCTCCTGCTGTTTACAGGAGATCTCTGGGAGCCCACCCATTGGATTAACATTTTCCACTCGGAGGGCGAGAGGAGAGGGGCCTGTGGTTTGGAGGAGACTTCAGGAGAGTGTATAGTGCTCCAGAGAGCACAGGACGGAGCCAAGCAGTGGGGATGCAGCCTGGCTTTTGTTCATATTATTGGCACTGAGTCCTGCCTTACGGCCCCCTGCTAGCCCAGCCCTGGGCTCCCCACACAGAGCTCAGCCAATACCCCTCAGTCCTGATCCACAGCCCCCTGCTAGTCCAGCCCTGGGCTCCCCACACAGCTCAGCCGACACCCCTCAGTCCTGCCCCATGGCCCCCTGCTCCCCAAAAGAGCTCAGCCGATACCCCTCAATCCTGACCCACAGCCCCTCCTCACTATCCCAGCCCTGGGCTCCCCACACAGCTCAGCTGACACCCCTCAATCCTGACCCACAGCCCCTGTTAGCCCAGCCCTGGGCTCAACACACAGAGCTCAGCTGGCATCCCTCAATCCTGACCCATAGCCCCTCCCAGCCCATTTCTTCCACTTTTAGAACTTTGCTGCTGTATTCAATCTTGACCAAACGTTAGAGCTGCAAAATTTGTATCTGGCTCCTCCTTTTCTAAGCCTGGGGCAGCCCAGGCTCCGCGGCTGCCCCTTGCTCCTGACCTGTCGCACCGCCTGCTATTGCAGCCCCTCGAGCAGAGGCTGCTAGCCACACCCCGTGGTGGCCAACCGGGGAGGAGGATGAGTCAGGCTAACCCTTCACCGCTGAGACACAGCCTGGCGGGGTTGATCTTCCTCACCCTGCACCTGGTGTTGTCATTTACTGCAGGGCTATGTGTGTGGGGGGGTGTGGGTGTGAAATGCTTGGAGCCGGGCGCAGGAGGGGCTGAGGGCACAGGGAGGGATGTTTAGAGACACAGGCTGGGAGGGAGGCCGGGCCAGGGCAGGGCATGGCAGAGAGGAATCCCTTCACCCTCCCACCAGCCTCCAAGTCTGATGGGGAAGGCACTCTGATCGGCTCATCTGCCAGCCCCCTCCCGTCACCAGCTGCTGAGGATGGGTCAGGTTAACAGGCCCCCGAATGGGGGCATGGCTGGGAGGGCACTTTTTGCCTCCGGCCCATCTGCACCCTGGCCACGGCCCACAAGCAATGGCCAGAGGGGATTTGTCCCAGGGGTATGTGGCCAAGACACTGAGACTGACTCATCCCTGCATCTCCCCAGTCCAGGATCGGCCTGGCCCCTGGAGGGCTGCTCTAAACTGACCCCCTGTGGGTGCAGGTCTGTTCTGGCCACCCCCTCTCGTGCCCCAGCTCTGTCTTCGCCCTGTCCTGGAATGTGCCGAGGGCTGCTGGGGAGGTGGAATAGGGCAGAACTGTGTACGATCCACTGCCTCTCATACCCTGCTCTGGGGGCACGAGCTGTGGCAGAGGTTGGGTCCAGACCACATCTCGGCGGGTTTTCCAAAGAGGCCTGCAGCAGCAATCGCAGATCATCCCTGCTAAGGGAGGACACTTTAACCAAGGCCATGGCAAACTGGCTCGTTAGCTGACTCACGGCATCTTGAGCAGCGGCTCCCCTCCATAGGGCCTTGGGGGTGGGGGAGAGGTGGAGTGGTGGCAGCGGTGACTCAAGAACCACTTTGCTTCAGAGGGTGGCGAATGGGCTCTGAATCTTATTGGGAGTGTTTGATGCCCAGATGCTACAGTGATGGGCAGATTAGAAACACAGGAAATGCTAGACAGGGACAGATCCATTTTGTGCAGGGTCCAGTCTCTGACAGGGGCCAGCACCAGCTGCTTCAGAGGAAGGTGTAAGAACTCTGCAGAGGCAGTGATGAGCTAACGTGCCCCCAGGAGAAGTTTCTTCCTGACCTCCAATGGTTAATGGTTGGTTGGTGCTCTGAAGCATGAAGGTTGATATCACTGCCTGAACTCTGAGGATGTTTTTAATCTTTTTATTTTTTTCCCTTGCCTATCCGTATAACTATCCAAATTTGGTGTTAATCCTGCTACGCTCTGACCCTCAATAATATCATGTGGCAATGAGTTCCACAGGTGCTGTATGGAAAAGCAGTTCCACTTATCTTTCTTAAGTGAGACGATGGTGGCCAGAAGTTTAGGGGAAGCAAAAGTGGCTGCTCCCACGATTTGGGGAGGTTCCCTATAGAACGTAAAGGACTAGACACCCTGCTCCCCTTCATCTTGTTTCAGTCGCCTGCTAACAGTGAGAATTTCCTGTAGGTACCCTGCCCTTGTTGATTGGAAATTTCTGTGGGCCTCATCTTGAATAGTGCTGCAAGCGGCCAGTGATGTCGGAAGGGTGGGAGGGAGTTTGCAGGTGTTGAGCGCCCATCTGGATCTTGATCTGGATTTGCTGAGACTGCAGCTGGCGTGTCCATGAATGCAGCCTGGCACACTGGATGGGCACCGACCCAGCAGGACAAAAGAGCTGAAACACCACCTGACTGCAGCGATATGCACTGACTGACCAGGGGGATTCTGTGCCCTCCTGGGTCAGCAGGATAAGTCTCACCACAGGAACGTGCGGGTGGCATTGGCAAACCCCTTCAGCTCTCTCCGCTCATAAATCAGCCTCCTTTAACGAGCTGTGTGGAAGGACAGGGACCCATCTCCCCCCCCCCGAGGAGGGGGGCTTTCTTTTGTTGTCAATGAGCACAGCCTGGTGACACCCCAGCACCACCACGGCAACCATCGACCTCCGCTCGGAGACCATTATCTTCCCTGGGCCCACACAAAGGCTGGTGAACACAGTACAGAAACCCTCAGGCAGGGATTGCCGAATTGCTGCAGGGAGGGGTGCTGCGGCTGCTGGACAGAGCAGTCATTGTAACATGCTCCTGGAATGAGAGGTCCCCGTTAGGGTGACCATACGATCCATTTTGGCCGGGACAGTCCCTTTTTAAAGCCCCGTTTTAAATCGTCCCAACTTTTTTGGCAAAAGTGGGCATTTGTCCTGTTTGCTCTTGCCAACTTCATCAAGCAGTGATGTCAGCCCCAGCCTCATGCAGGGGGCAGGCGGGGGTTGGGCCAGCCCCGTGCACTGGCAGGAGGTAGAGGGAAGGTTCGGGCTAGCCCCACGTGATGTCCCGTTTCCCCTCTGGGAAATATGGCCACCCTATTCCAGTACAGGATAACAACCTATGACTGCTACCAGTTGGTGCAATCACTTTTTGTGCTCAGTCAGTAGAGCACTGTGTTTTGGGGGCCTAAGGGCTTGGGTTTGAATCCAGCATTTCACTATGCGGACAGGGAGTTATATCAGCAGGTTCTTATACAAAGGCAGCGTGGGCCAGTCATTCGTGCACAAGCCAGGTTATCAGGTGATCTGTGTTCTAACTCTGACTCGCTGTGTGCGCTCAGATGGGGCACCGGAACTACAGCTCCCAGGAGGCACCACAATGGCACTTCAGAATCAAAGTAGTTCAGTTCTGGTGCATTTAATTTATCGAGCAAAATCCTACATTTCTGGTAGGATGCAGACACTTAAAATCCCAATTTCCTGCTGAAAAAGTTCAGACTGAACATTTTCAGCCTATGTAACGGAAGTGACCCAAAGTAAAGTGTCATACAGCAAAGAGAACCGTGCTGGACTGCTACCCATGAGAGGGGGTGATCTGTCACTAATCAGGCTGAGTTTACATAGTTGGGCTCTCTTCCTGTCCCCAGGACACCTTCAGGCCCGCAGTAATCTTCTTACAGGCCCCCGTTACTAGAAACTTTTCACTGGTTTTGGCCAGTTTCATTCATTATGCTCCTCCATACTCAAGAGCTGAAATTGGAGCTGTGTTGCAAGTGGCCATGCAAGTCATAAGAACACAAGAATGGCCACCCTGGGTCAGACCAATCGTCCATCTAGCCCAGTATCCTGTCTTCTGATAGTGGCCAATGCCAGGTGCTTCAAAGGGAATGAACAGAACTGGTAATCATCAAGTGATCCATCCCCTGTCACCCATTCCCAGCTTCTGGCAGTTAAATGCCATTCTTTCTGCTCTGCGAGTGGCTCAGGCAAGGGCACAGGGAAAGCAGGTTTGTCAAACAACCAAAGTTAAAATGAATCATCAGGAGCATTTGTGCAAGTGAAACCCACTTGCGCAGCCCTGTGAGGAAGGGGCTGTTAGGTGAGGCACAAAGGGAACCAATACAGAGCAGAAGTAGGGCAGGGTGCTGCAGGAAGATGGATGATCCTGTGGCTAGGATGCTTGTGTAGGAGCTAGGCGCCATGAGTTCTAATACCTCCTCTCTCCACAACAGCCTCAGTGACCTTGTGGCTCAGTTTCCCCTCTGTAAAATGAGGCTAATAATTCCTGCCTCACAAGAGAATAAAGATTGTGAGGTGCTCAGCTGCTGTAGGGGGGAACAATTGGCGAAAGCCCTCGATAGTTACCCCCCATCTAATGCTTTGCATGACTCACCCAGTGCCATTGCTCACATTCCACTCCCACTAGTGGGCAGACTTTGCACCCAGGGTTATTTAAGAGGGAGAGGCCCATAAGCAGCACCCATGGGAAAAAGATATTGGGTGCTCAGCACCCACCTGCCAATCAGCTGTTTGGTGGGCTCCACCGATCAGCTGTTCGGTGGTGGGCTGGAGGCACTGGGATGAGAGGGCGGAGCAGGGCCAGAGGAGGTGGGGTGAGGGTGGGGCATTGGGGGAAGGGGCAGAGCCTCAGGGCAGAGTGGGGGGTAGACCACCCACCCAGAAAAATGAACGTCTGTGCTGTGGAAAAGCCAATTAGGTTTGAACTAGTCTAGTCCATCCTTGCTCCATCTGTAAAAGGGCCCGGTTCAGCTCCGGGAGGGCAGAGGTTCCTTCTGGAAACTTGTGTCCGCCCAGAATCCGGGGAAAACGAAACTCCCCCCAGGGCACCCTTGCTAGGCCATACTTCCTCCTCGCCAGCACCAAGGGCAGGTTCAAAACAAAGAGAACTTGGGGGCGGGGGAGAGGGGGCACAAAGTGGGGGGGTCTAGGAAGAACCTTAACCTAAGTCCTCCTCTCCCATCTGAGGGTGGCTCATGAAGTGGGAGCTGCTCCCCACTGGCTGTGTGTCGCCAGAGGGCGGTGGAGCCCAGCGTTCAGGCAGGTCTATCTCCCGCCCCTCAGGGAAGGGCAGCCTGAGCTGCCCTATGGCCTCGCCGTGCTGACAGCTTTGGTGGCTGGGTAGGGGGCCCCGCAGCTAAGCTGCCCCCCTCCATAGTTTCACCACTGCCACTGGCCCAGCCCTGGCCTAGGTCTTCAGTGAGACATCAAGAGCATAGAAGGCGCTTGGGCTCTCTTGGGGGAGGGATAGCTCAGTGGTTTGAGCATTGCCCTGCTAAGTGCAGCATGGTGAGTTCAGTCCTTGAGGGGTCATTTAGGGTCCTAGGCAAAAATCTGTCTGGGGATTGACCCTGCTTGGAGCAGAGGGTGGGACTAGATGACCTCTTGTGATTCCTGATAGCCTATAATTAAGGCCCTTAAAGTTCTTGGCACCAGAAGTCACAACTACCAGGTCAGACCATCTCTCCAGGCTCCCTTCCCCTAACAGGCCTGGGTGACACGTCACCCAGGTGCATCTGGCAGTTCTCTGCTCCCCCCAGTTTCTCTGCAGGGACACAAGTGTTTCCTCACCCCCAACCTCAGAGATGAACTGAACTCTTACCAAATGCCCAAGCTCCTGTCTCACCAAGAGATGCTGGTTGAGCGCTCCACCCTCCACAGAGCTTCTGTCCCTCTGACACTCTCTGCAGCTCTGGGACCCTGTTCCCCAGCAGGGGTCAATAGTGATTTCCTTCCCCAAGCCACAAGGCTTATTGTTAACTATTAGCCATGATGGGCAGGGATGATGTCTCTCGCCGCTGTTTGCCAGAAGCAGGGCCGGCAGGTGAGGGAGGACCAGGCCCACTTAGCAAGGACAGAGTGCCTTTGTGGGTGGCCACTCCGAGCAGGGGCAGCATGTTCGAGACGGTGAGTTCGGGGGGGGACGAGGGACGGGGCAGAGTCAGCAGAGGAGGTGTCCCCTCACTCCTGCTCGGAGTGAAGGACCTCCCGCTGAATTGCCGCAGATTGCGATCGCGGATTTTTTTTGGCTGCTTATGGTGGAAAACCCCTTGGAGCCAGCCCTGGCCAGAAGCTGGGAGTGAGCGACAGGGGATGGATCACTTGATGATTCCCTGTTCTGTTCATTCCCTCTGGGCACCTGGCACTGGTCACCATCGGAAGACAGGATACTGGGCTAGATGGACCCTTGGTCTGACCCAGTAGGGCCTTTCTTATGTTCTTATGTTACATTGTGCTTCCCTGAAACGACACACACCCGAGGGTGCAGGCTGGGCAAATGTTGCAACCCATCAGCCACGGCTCTCCCCAGAGCCTGTTTTGATGCTGGCCTGGACCTTGGGATCAACCTGCTACTCTGGTCACAAAGGTCACTTTGGATAAGATCCCGCTTGGGTTCCTGATGGGGTCTTAGTTCTGACTGCATGTATGGATGGGCCATCTCTAAGCAATGAGGCTACCTGTTGGTCTCTTCCCTGCCCCCCCATGCCACCCCACCCACCGCCTGCTTCCCAGCAGAGACACGCTCGCGACTGATCCGCTGTGCAAATCCTCTCGCCCAACCTGCAGCCATTTGGCTGGGGCATGGATTGAATTACTTAGAGTAAAGGCAGGAGCTGGTGCATTGTGGGGATAGAAAGAGGAAAAAAGACCATTTCTCATCACCTGCTGGTCAGGCCTGGCTGGAATTCTCTGGCTGCCCGTTGCTGTGCCGATACAATGAAGCGAGGTGATGCTTTTAAATGGTGTGTATCCCCACAAATGGCTTTTAGGATGGCAATAACAGAGATGATATCCTGCATTTACAGAGCAGTTTGTGTCCTGGCTGTCCATCTGTTTTTGAAGAAAATGTTCAGGTTTTCATCAACATCGCCCCCCCCCCCGAAAACTTAAAATTTTAGGATGAAAACTGGTTTGAGACCAATACATTTCATGGCACAGGGAAAATATTTTAATTTTGAAGAGAAAAAATTGGAGGAGGGGGGGAATCATTTGCCAATCAGCTCTAATAAACTCACTCAGAAAATGAAGTTACTGGCTAAAAATCCCCTCCACTGCTTTGAAAAGAAGGGGACGGTGGCCTGGGTGTTTTATGAGTCTCCACAAAAGCGTCCTGCAAAACGGGTTTATTTCAGGGTGGTACATGTGGCCTGCGCCTGGTGCAGGGTTGAATTACCCCGATTGCACTGGAGCTCAGTGAGAGCTGAGGCCTCTGAAAAACTCAGCATCGGTGCCAGAGATAAACCCCCAGCCAGAGTCCAGCTCAGCGTGGGGCTGCAGGCCATGGATATGGGAAGGGAGAGCCAGTCCAGCTCCCTGCCCAGCCCCGCAAACAGCTGCC